>NC_133162.1:17500-1388750 GCF_040802235.1 Manis javanica
CTATGAAAAGTCCCAAAGCGTTTTGGTAAGAAATGTGCCAGCTGATCCTGTCACATATGAAATTGCAAGGCACCCCAATGAGCCCTTGTAAGGAATCTTGAAAAAGAAAATCAAAGCTGGAGGGACAGGCTTCCCAAAAGCAAATCTTGGTACAAAGTTAACAGTAAATGAAACGCTCTGACAGTGTCATAAAGATACACAGTTGACCCTTGGTAGTAGGCATGTTAACTCCACAGGTCCACTTAAACAGATTTTTTCCCCACAAATATATTGGAAAAATGTTGTCAACAATTTGAAACATTTCCTTTTCTCTAGCTTACTTTTCTGTAAGAATACAGGAAATAATATGTATAATGCACAAAATATTGTTAATCGAGTGTTTATATTATTGCTACGTCTTCCAGTCAAAATAGGCAATCAGTTTTAGGATAACAAAGTTTTGGCAGAGTCAAATGTTTTATGTATATTGGGACTCTGTGGGGTGTCAACACCACTAGCCCCCATGTTGTTCAAGGGTCAACTGTATATACAGATCAACGTGCCTGAATGGAAAGCCCAGAAATGGCCCTAACCACCAATGGCCAGTTGATATCTGACAAGGGTGGACAATATTAAATTATGGAGAAATAGTGTCTTTCCAGTAAATAGTGCTTGGCAACCAGCTGTCCACATGCAGAAGAATGAAAATGAACCCTAACTCATATCACATACAAAAATTAACTCAAAATACATAAGGGCGTATGTGTAATATGTAAAACATGGGGATAAATGTTCACGACCTTGGATTTAGCTATGGTTTCTCAGAGGTGAAACCAAAGTATGAGCAACCAGAGAAAGAATAAATTAATTTCCTCCAAATTAAAATCTTTTCTGCATCAAAAGATACCAACCAAGAAGTGAAGTCAGTCACAGAAAAGAAAATATCTGCACATTGTACATCTGACAAGAGCCTGTTATCCAGAATACACCACGAACTTGTACAGTGCAACAAGACACCATCCCAATTTTTTAAATGGATGAGAGACTCCAAGACATACAAACACTCAACAAGCACATGGAAAGGTGTCACATAGAATTCCCTGCATACACATGGGAATGGCTATAATCAGGAAAACTGAAAATCACATGTTGCCAAGGTTGCAGAGGAATTGGAGCCCCTTACCTTTGCTTGTGGCAATGTAAAATGTGCAGTCTGTGTACAACAGCTTGACGTTTCCTCATAATATATAATACAATTACCTAATTGTGGGTAAACACCCACTCCTAGATAATACCCCAAAGAAATGACAATGATGTTCAAACAGAAACTGGCCCACGAGTTCTTGGCAGCATTGTTCACCACAGCAAAAAGTCAGGAACAACTCAAATGCCCATCAAGGGATGAATGGATGGATAAAACTGGGTGGATCCATAAACTGCATTTTTCTGCCATATAAAGAAACAAAGGAAAAGGGTCCACAGCCTTCTTGAAAACAGTATGGGGAGGAGGGAGAGCATCCCCAGAAACTTGAACATACAGTAGATGTATGAGCAGCAATTCCATTTCAGGGCATCTGCCCAAACCACATGACAGCAGGGACTTGGATATTTGGACACCCATGTTCACAACTGCATGACTCACAATGGTTAAAAGGTGGAGAAGACCCACGTGTCCACAGACAAATGGATGAACAAAGTGTGGTCTCCACATAGTGAACATGGGAGTCCTGGCACCTGCTGCATGGATGGACCCTTGAGCCATTTTTCTCAGGGAAATGCACCAGTCAAAGAAGGACGAATACTATGTGATCCCACTTATGTGAGATTTGGTGGAGCCCATCTGAGCTAAAGTCTCTGGAACAGTTCCAGAAAAAGGAAATGGGATCAGAATGGAAAGACATTTGCACACAGCTGGGCTGGGTGGAAACACCTGTGTGGGGTCTGCTCACTGCATTATCATATGGAGACCCTAATACTTCCCTCATTTAGGGTCAGGTGGTGGCTCCCTATTTGGGGTAGAAGCCAAGAGCATTTTGTGTGAATTGGTGGGTGTGGTAAAGTGGGACCATGGAGCATTTAGTGTAAAGAGTGTTTGTACTGACACGTCAAGTTTTCTGTGTGCTTGAAATGGCTGGAAAGTAAATTACTTTGCAGAACAACCATGTCAGTCCTGCACCAGAAAAGTAGAGAAGACATCACACCCGGTCAGAGGCCAAGCCCTCCCCTTTCAGTTCACCCGAAGTGGACCGCTACTCAGCCTGAGGGAGTCACTACAAGGCACGTGGTAAAATTCCCTTGCAGACACTGGGCTTGGTTGTTGGAACGACCTGGAGTGGAACTGTGGGATTTTTTAATTCCAATATCCACACCACTCCACCAAAAACCTGTTACAGCTAAAAATAAAACCATTAATCTTACAGGATACAAAATCAATATACAAAAGTTGTTTGTTTCTGTTCACCAATAACCATCAGAAAGAGAGATTAAGAAAACAATGCCCTTTACAACTGCATCATAAAGAATAAAGCACCTAAGGACAAGCCTAACCAATGAGGCAGGAGGCTTGAGGCTTGAGGTCTGAACACTGTGGACACTGGAGACCTGGATGGGAGGAGTTAGGTTATTACAAGTCCCGTCCACCCACAGCAACCTGCAGACCCCATGGGACCCCCCCACCGAAATTCCACCACACTTCACACAGAGGCAAACACCCAAAAGGCTGAATGGAACCACACAGGACCCCATCCCCACAGCCGTCCTGAGAAAGCACAGCCCGGGCATCATGCCCTGACCTCCCACTACACTGTGGACCTGTAGCAACCAAGACCCCATGTGGCGCCCAAGCAGAAGCAGGTGTGGAAACGGGACACCAGGTGCCCTTCATCCCCCAACCTGCTCGGCCTGAAGAACCAGCTCAACGAGGCCCCCAGCGCAGCCCAAGGGTGGGGGCCACCCTCAGGGAGCCAGGCTGGGTCAGTGCCATGCTGTGCCTTGGGGGCCTCCCAGGCAGATCCCACCTTGGGGACTCTTCCCAGGAAACTGCCTCATATGCTGGGCACACAGCAAGGGCTGCAGCCCAAGTAAGTGGGCTGCTTGAGCAGCCAAGTCCCCTCCGTCCCCATTCCCATCTCAGAGCCTCATTAGGAAGGACACCTGCAGCCTGGAGGGTGTCCCACAAGTGTGGCCAATCCACCCACTGCACAGGGCCTGAGGTGCACAGCACGGAGACACGGGCTCCCAGGGAAGCGTTGGACGCCACACACCCGCCCCAGCCCGGTCTCAGCCCAGGCCCGAACTTGCCCTGAGTGCTGCCCGCCGCACCCTCAACTCAGCCGCACCCGTCTCGGCCCAGACTCCGCAAAGACCCCGTTCCCCATCGGAGGCCTTCCTCCCCTGGTCCCTGAAGAGGAGTGCTCAGCAGGCGATGCACGGAAAGCCTCTCCTTACCTTTCCCTACCACAGGTCCTCAGGAAACTGAGCTGTCACTGTGCACATGGCCCGTGGTGTCACGGAGCCGCAGGGGAAACAGCAATTCCAGCACTGGTCAGAGCCGGGAGAAAAGGCCTGCGTCATGACCACACATGCGCCCCACTGGTCCACAAAGAGAGCAGAGGCACTGCTTGTGGGTCACGGTGAGTGGGGCAGGACAGGGCTCACAGCTCAGGGAAAGTGGTGCCCCCTTGTGGCTAAACTGATGAACCACAAATCTTTGGATATTCAAGCCTCAATCAGCACAAATTTCCTGTGTCTTCTACACTTTGAGAATGAAAGGAATGAAATGAAGTAGACACAGACTTTACAACTTACACCAAAATTAACTCAAAATTCCCCATAGGCATGTTCCTTAGAAAACTAAAAATAGAAATACCAATTGACCTGGGAATTCCACTCTTAGGAATTTACCCAAAGAATATAATTTCTCAGATTCAAAAAGACATATGCACCCCTACATTTGTTGCAGCACTATTTACAATAGCCAAGATATGGAAGCAACCTAAGTGTCCATCAGTAGATGAATGGATAAATGTGTGGTACATAAACACAATGTGCCAGAGTCCAGCTCCAGCAGGGGGGTGTGAAGCTAAAAAGGATGAGATGAAGTCAGTGCATGGAGAGACAGGACACAGAGTCAGATGGAGGTGGTCTCTCGAGAAAGTGCTGATGATAGCTTTATTTATACCATTTTGCACAAGGATATGATTATTTTTTATTGTTCTGTTAATTAATTGGTATAGGCAGTTGATTAATAGGTATAGGCAAGCTTTATTCTTTCCTCTTCTTTCTAGTCTATTCATGGTTGGTCAGGTGTTAGGTGATCGTTTTCTGTTCCTTGACCAAAACTTTTCCTGGCAACGTGCACTCTCTACTGTTTTATGTTTCTATGCTATGCAGTTTCTAGGTAGTGCATGTGACCACAGGAGCATGCAGTATGTAGCAGTGACTATGGAGTCTATCAGCTCAGGGTGAAATACAGGTCACTCACTACCACAGTTAGCTAGGCAGGTATCATCATCTATATTTTTAATGCAATGGGTACACTTTATCTTCTCAGAATATTTATTCTATCATAGGTAGATGCAAGATAAAGATAGAAAGCATGATTTAGAACTGTAAGAAGGCAAGTGTAGATGATCAGGTTTGTGCCTATAGACCAGGTATTAATCCAAGCCAGACAAGAGAAACAAAACATCCACAGGTGTAGATGATTTCTCTCAAAACTGGGGGGTGAGGTTCTAAGCCTCACCTCTGTTGGCCCCCATTTTCTCACCTGATGGCCCCCATGTGACTGTGCCTGTCTTAGGTTGTTCCTCCCTTGAGGAATCTTACCCGTCTCTGGCTAACCAGCCATCTTCCGGGGCCATACAGGGAGATATAAAGCTGGTAAGTGAGAGAGAATTAATGTTCTTTGAAAATGTTAGCTTTTCACTTCTTTGAAGATTTATGCCCCATGGCTTCTATGCCCAGCACTTGTCTTGAGGTATTATTATCACTTGGAAGAATTATGGTACTTGGTAATTTCATGTATGAGGCACAAATTCTAGTAAAGGGCTGTAATTAGGAAGGAAGAAGAAAAACTATGGAAGTAGCAGATGGAAGAAAACATGAGAAGATTGATTAAGTGTCAAACAGGGTTATTCCATTCAGTATTCCCCTATAATTCTATTTCTCTAATTTTCCTATAAAACTCTTCATCACTAATTTCACTAGCATTACAAAAAAGAGGGGCATTCCCACTTAGGTGGAGATGGGGTAGTCAGTGACTAGCTGCCTGCACATTTTGGTATTCTATGCCAAGATTGCCATCTGGCCTCTGCATGTTCTATTTTTCAGGACCACTATCATGAAAAGCTTCTGGGAAGTTTACGTTCTCCTCCTTTCCATGCCGCTTAGCAAAGGTTAGCTTAGCCCTTGGCAACAATGCAAGCAAACACAAAGCCAATAGTATAATGGAGAATAACAAAATCAAGGTGGGTAATAGAGGGAGCCAGCTGTGAAGGCCCTTGATTTGTGGGGGGTCTTTCTCCAGCCTGAGCTTTGCTACACAGCTTGAGTAGCATGGCTCCCATCAAAAATGGAATACTACTCAGCTGTAAGAAAAAAACAAATCCTACCATTTGCAATAACATGGATGGAGCTGAAAGATATTATGCTCAGTGAAATAAGCAAGGTGGAGAAAGCCAAATACCAAATGATTTCCCTCATTTGTGGAGTATAACAGCAAAGTAAAACTGAAGGAATGAAACAGCAGCAGACTCACAGACTCCAAGAAGGGACTAGCAGTTAACCAAAGGGGAGGGTGGGGGAGGGCAGGTGAGGAGGGAGGGAGAAGGGGATTGAGGGGAATTATGATTGGCACGCATGATGTGGGGGATCACGGGGAAGACAGTGTAGAACAGAGAAGACAAGTAGTGCCTCTGTGGCATCTTACTACACTGATGGACAGTGAATGCAATGGGGTACAGAGGGAACTCGATAATACAGGTGAATGTAGTAACCACAGTGATTTTTCATGTGAAACCTTCATAAGAGTGTATATCAATAATACCTTAATTTTAAAAATTTTTTTTAATGGGACACTCATTAAAAAAATTCTCCATAGGCAAATTTTTATGCAAAATTATAAAATTTGTTGGTAAAAGCAAAATCTACACAACCTTGAAGACTTTCAACACCCAAAACAAAAGGCCTATCCACAAAAGAAAAATAATCACATGGTCTTTATAGAATTATAATTTCTACTCTAAAAGACCTTGCTCAGAGAACCAAAACACAAGACACAAACTGAAAGAAAATATTTTCAAAACACATATTTGATAAAGGATTTGTACTCAAGATATACAAAAATCCATAAAACAAAAATGAGCCATTAAAAATATTTTACGATTTTAAAAAGTCTCACCTTAACATCCAAGAATTACATTGCCCCTATTTAGACAACTGCTTTGAAAAACCATGCCCCAACAAAAGCCACCATGCAATTTTACACAATAGCTCTGTTCATAAAGGCTAAAAACTTAAAGAAATCAGGATGTGTTTCAGCAGATGAATGCTTTGGCAAATTGGGGTACATCCATTACATCTCACTACAACCTGTACAGTGATTTGCCCAGTGAAGCTGGTGCCTTGATCACTGGAGGTTACAGGTCTACACCACGTGAGAAATGGTTTCTAACAGCTTCTTTGGGATTATGAAGGCATCAGCCTTCGGCCAGCAGAAGGCTTCATTCTTCCCTGTGGGATTGGAACGCATCACCCTCCCAGTACATGACATGGATGCGTTCACCAACCTGGAAGCTCTCCAAAATCCGTATTTTGAGACACTGGTATGACATATTATTAACTCCATTTTGATCCCCTCCCCTTTCTCTGGAGAATGGAGGGGTGAGACTGAAAATCTCAAGCTTCTAATCATGGCTTGGGCTTTCTGCCTGTCAGACACCCAGAAGAACCCACCCAGAACCACCTACTTCGAACAAAAGATGCCACATTTATTCAGGAAATACCCAGAGCTTTAGGAGCCCAGTGTCAGGATTGAGGCACAGACCAACATACATGTGTTCTACTGTACTTCCATGTTCACGGTAGCACATCCCAGGGAGAGGGTTGGGAAGTTGTGCTTCCACTATCCCAGGAGAAGGAGGATTTAAAACAGAAACTAAGTAAAGTTATATAAAAAATATAACGTATAACGTGTGACCCCAAGATGTACAGACTGAGATCCCAAATAAAAGGCCAATTTAGCTATAGAGACAAGTATCAGCTTCCATGGCTATTTGAGAGTCTGACAGGCTGTGTTTCTAACTGTCCGTTTGCAGCTCTGGGTGGAGAGTGAAGGCCCCTCCCACAGGGTGATGGAAAGAGACTTGTGCTCAGAGGAGAAGCCTGTCTTTTTTAAAATTCCATCATTAAATAAAGTGAACATTAATAAAATACTAAGAATAGACTTAAGGTGCAAATTTTGTGCATTGAAAATTATAAAACATTGATAATTTAAAAACTAAGTAAGATTTAATACATGTAAAGTCTACTCATGTTGATGGAAAGACTTAAATACTGTTAGGGTGGCAATGACACAAATGCAACCTACAGAGTCAATGTGATTTCTTTGAAAATTCACAGGCTTTAATGTACCAGCTCATCCTGACACGTGGAATTTCAAGGGAACCCAAAGAGCCCTTGAAAACAATCTTGACAAAGAAAATCAAGCTGAAGGCTCAAAGCCCCCAATATCTTATCTTAGTACAAAGTAACAGTAAATAAAACACTGTGACACTGGCATAAACATACACAGTTGGCCCATGGACAGCAGGGGTGTGAACTGCCCAGGTCCACTTGAGGGGATTTTTTTCCACAAATATATATAAAAAATGTTTAAAGGCTTAAGACGATTTGAAACATTTGCTTTTTTCTAGCGTACCTTACTGTTAGAATACAGCACAAAACATGTATCATGTACAAAATATGTGTTAATTGACTGTTCATATTATTGGTAACTTTCAGTCAAAATAGGCAATCAGATTTAGGATAATACTTAAGTTTGGGGGAGTGAGATATTTTATATGGATTCTGACTCTGTGGGATGTCAGCTACACAAAACCCCATGTTGTCAAAGGTCAACTGTATGTATAGATCAACAAAACTGAGTGGAAAGCCCAGAAGTGACCCCAACCATCTACAGTCAATTGCTTTCTAACAAGGGTGGACTACACCAAATTAGGGAAAGAATGGTCTTTTCAGCAAACGCTGATGGGCAAATGACTGTCCATGTACGGAGGAATGAAACTGAACCCTTAACTCATGTCACAGACAAAAATTAACTCAAAACAAAGGGCTTACATAATAGGTAAAAGTATGGACTCTAGAAGAAAACATGAGGATAAATGCTCATGACCTTGGATTTAGCCATGGTTTCTCAGATCTGACACCAAAGGACAAGCAACGGAAGAAAGCATAAATTAGAGTTCCCCCAAATTAAAAACTTTTCTGCATCAAAAGTCACCAACCAGAAAGTGAAAAACAGCCACAGAATGGAAGAAAATATCTCCACATTGTACATCTGACAAGAGCCTGTAACCCAGAAAACACCACAAACTTGTACAAGGCAACAAGACAACACCCAAATGTTTAAAGCGGATGAAAAATTCCAAGCAAGACACACAAACGTTCAACAAGCACATGAACACAGCATTACTTGCTATGGAAATGCAAATTAAACCACAGTGACCACCCCCTGCAAGCACACAGCAGTGGCCATCCTCAGGAAAATTCAAAATCACATGTTGCCAAGGATGTAGAGGAATTGGAGCCCCTAACCTTTACTTGTGGAAATATAAAACATGCAGCTTGTGTACAACAGCTTGGCATTTCCTCATAATATATAATACAATTACCTAATTGTGGGTAAAGACCCACTCCTAGATACATATACCAAAGAAATGAAAAAGCTGTTGAAACAGAAACTGGCCCATGAGTTCTTGGCAGCACTGCTCACCACAGCAAAAAGGTAGAAACAACTCAAATGCACTTAACGGGGTGAACGGATGAACAAAACAGGGTTGACCCATAAACTGCATTATTCTGCCAAATACAGAAATAAAGAAAAATGGTCCAAAGCTGCTTTGAAAACTGTGTGTGTGGAGGGCGTCCAAAGAAACTCGAGCACAGAATTAACATATGATTAGCAATTCCATTTCAGGGCATTTACCCAAATGACATGAAAGCAGGGACTTAAAAATTGCACACCCATGTTCACAGCTGCATGATTCACAACAGCCAAAAGGTGGAGATGACCCAGGTGTCCAGACAGATGAAAAAAATGTGGTCTCTACACAGTGGAGTAAAGGAGTTCTAGAACCTGCTGCACACATGGACACCAAAGCCATTATGCTCAGTGAAATGTGCCCCTCAAAGAATGACAAATATTATGTGATCCCACTTATGTGAGGTCCTGGAGAGCCCAACTGAGGTAAAGTCTCGGGAACAGTTCCAGAAAAAGGAAACTGCATCAGGACAGAAAGACGTGTGCACACAGCTGGGGCGGGTGGTGACAGCTGCGGTGGGTCTGTGCATTGGATTATCATGTGGAGACCCTAATACTTCCCTAAATTTGGAGTCAGGTGGTGGTTTCCTGGAAGCATGTCCCCGTTTGGGGTAAACTCTACAGCATTTTGTGTTTAGTGGCAACTGTGGTGAAGTGAGACACTAGGAAATTCAGCATAAAGAGAATCTGTACTGACACTGCAAGATTTCTGTATGTTTGAAATTGCTGGAAAGTAAATTACTTTGCAAAACAACCGTAAGAAAAGCAGAGGAGATATAATACCCTGTTAAGAGAGGCCAAGCCCTCCCCATCCAGTTCACACGAAGGGAATGCTACTCACCTTGCAGGGGTCCAGGGCTCATTAGAAGGCATGTCAGAGGATCACATGTAGCCACTTGTCCTTGGGCATTGGGACGACCTGGGGTACAAACAAGTGGGATTTTAGAATTCCAGTTTCCCACCCAACTCCACCAAAGACCTGTTAGAACTAAAAATGAATTCAATAAACTGGTAAGATACCAAACCAACTGTAGATAAAAGGAGACTTCCTGTGGCCAGGATTTTCATCTGGCCCTGGCTGACTAGCTCACTGCACACCTGTGGGCAATACATGGCTGTTGAGCTCTGCCAAGTGCTGTTGGCGTGACACAGTGTCACTGCTGCAAGGCTGCAGGAGAGCAGAGCAGAGGCTGGAGTGGTGGCAGCGCAGAGGACAGAGGCCCAGAGGATGGCTGTGTGGGACAGCTGTGCAGGCAGAGAGGCCCAGAGGACAGCTGTGCGGACAGAGGGGCCCAGAGGATGGCTATGCAGAGGGGCCCAGAGGCAGAGAGTGGTTTGCTGCATGCATCCTTGCTCTGAGTGAATGGGATTTTAGTGACTGACCTGCCACCTGGAAATAAAGTGGGGTATAATCTTTTACCTGAAGAATTTTGCTGTCAATTTCTTTGGTCACATTGTATCCATAGCAAACTTGCCCAGGGCTGAAACCCATTGGCAAGACACCAGTGGACAAAAGTCGTCTGCTTGTATTCACTAATAACCAACCATCAGAGAGGTTAAGAAAACAATGCCCTTTACAACTACATCATAACTAATAAAGTGCTGTGGGTAAAACTGCAATATTTCCAGAATATCTCGCATGGCCTTAGTGCATCTCCATATGAATAGGTGCTTCCAAGGGGAGAGAAGTAGTCCATCTCTATATCAACAGGTAATTACAAGGGTGAGCAAGGGCGTATCTGGATTGGAGAAGTTCAATAGGGCCCCTTCTTCTGCAGCCAGGTTGTGAGAGACACTAGTGAGTAGAAGTGGACGACTGCTAGTAAGTAATAAACGGGTTTCTCCCACTTTATTTCTCCCTTTGACTGATCTCGGTTCAAAGGTATTTTGCCCTGGGATTTTCCCCAAAGTTACAAGTACCTAAGAACAAACCTAAGCGAGAAGGCGGGAGGCCTGAGCTCTGAAAACTGTGGACACTGCGGACGCGGATGGGAAGAGTTAGGTTACCACAAGTCCCCTCCACCCACAGCAACGTGCAGACTCCGTGAGACCCCCACCGAAATTCCACCGCACGCCTCACAGAAGCAGAGCAAACACACTACAGTCTGGATCTAATCCCCACAGCCGTCCTGGGAAAGCAGAGCTAGGGCGTTGCACGCTGACCTCCCACTACACTGCGGGGCTGCAGCAACTGAGATGCCATGTTGCGCCAGAGCAGACGCGGGTGTGGAAACAGGGCACCACTCACCCTCCGACTCCCCAAACCCGCTCTCCCGGAGGAGCCGGCTCAGGAGGCTTGTACCTGGGTTTTACAGCGAGGGAGGTGGACCCTTGCGTCAAGGGGAGGGTGGAGGTGTCAGGGCAGAGCGCCCGGCTACTGCAGTGGGTTTGGCTGACGACTTTTTCCCATTCCTCAGTGCGAGACTTCAGAGACCTTCTGGTCATTTAAGTATGTCCGGGAAGTTTTAAGGACTGTGCACGGGACAAGGGGAAGCCTTGTGGGTTTCCAAAAGGATGATGTTCCTCCTCAACCCAGGGGGACAGAGATTCAACTGGGAAAGCTTTTACTGTGGCTGTAGACTGTGGATATTTATTTCCATCTCTTGCTTGGCCTGAAGAATCTGGGGGGAGGAGGAAGAGCCAGAAACCAAATTTGTGGCAGGGGCAGATGAGTTGCAGGTGTTCGTGGGGTCCCCAGGGCACTTGAAGCCTTAACCTCGGGGATCCCTTGTTCTTCTCACCGCCTTGGAGCATCGAGATCAGCCAGGCTCTAGTTAGCCTGGTGGGTTTTAATCTCAGCCTCCCCATCGAGTGCTGTGTACTCACTTGGGCAGCTGGAGGTGGCAAACTCAGAGATCCTTGGGGCACACTGGCAGGCTCCTGCAGCCCCGGGCCCCAGTCATCAGCTCCCTGCGGTGCCACCTCTCCTGGAGGAGGTGGGCACATGGGGCCCTCCCCTTCTGAGCCTGACGACTTCAGATTTAACACCAAATGTAAAGGGACTGAGGTTGGTAGCAGGATCATCCCTTATGTCCCATAATTAGGGCCCTGTGACACACTGCTTCTGTCATTGTTCTACCCTAGAAGCAAGTCATGTTTCTGTTTTGAGCCCCATTACACAGGGCCGGCAGTCTGCACAGTGGCAGCCCACCTCCAGGGGTGTGAATCTAAGCCAGAGGCTCAAAAACTCACCAACCAAGCACCCGGCTATGCAAGGCCTGTGCCTGGCAGGCACCCCACCCTCTGCCAGGTAGTGCATGTGATCGCAGGGGCCTCCCAGGCGGCCGCCACCCCGGGGACCCTTCCCAGGAAAACTCCCCGTCTGCTCGGCGCACAGCAAGGGCTGCACCCCCGGTAAGCGGGCCGCCTCAGCAGCCAAGTTCTCTGACCCCATTCCTGTCTCAGAGCCTCGTTTGGAAGGAGGCCTGGAGCCTGGCGGGTGTCCCGCAAGTGCGCGGCCAACCCACCCGCTGCACGGGGCCCGGGGCGCGCGGTGCGGGACATGGGATCCTGGGGACGAGCTGGACACCGCCCACCCGCCCCGGTCCCGCCGCGACCTGGCCCGGACTCGCCCCGAGCACCGCCCACCGCACCCGCAGCACGAACTCACCCGTGCCACGAACTCGCCCGAGCGACGCCCGCCGCACCCGCAGCCTGAACTCACCCGCGCCCCGAACTCGGCCCAAGCACTGCCCACAACACCCACAGCCCGAACTCACCCGCGCCCGCCTCGCCCCCAAACTCTGAGAAGACCCCGTTCCCCGCCGCAGGCCTTCCTCCCCCGGCCCCTGGAGGGGGGCGCTCGGCACGTGGCTCATGGGGAGCCTCTCCTTTCCGTTCCGTGGCTCCCGAGGAAACCGAGCCGTCACTGAGGACGCGGCCCGCAGAGTCCCGGGGCCGCCGCGGAGCCGGAGGAATCCCCACTCCCTTCAGCGCGAGGAGGAAAGCCCCGCGGCCAAAATGCACGTGCTCTGCGCGGGTCCACAAAGAGAGCACAGGCTCCGCCTGCGGGCCACGGGGGGTTCAGAGGAAGTGGCGCCGCCTCGTGGCTAAAGTGATGAACCACAACACTTTGGGAATTCAAACCCCAATGGGCACGAATTTCCTAACAATTTGTTGGAGACCATACACAATGAAATTGAAGGTAGATACAGCTTTACAACTTACCCCGAAATTCACTCACAATTCTCCATAGGCAAATATTAAATGCAAAATTATAAAATTCTAGGTGAAAGCAAGAAAATCTACACAACCTTGCTGATGACTTTTAACCCCAACACCAAAAGCCTATCCACAAAAGAAAAATAATAAATTTCGTTGGCTTTATAGAATTAAATTTTCTACTCTAAAATATCTTGTTCAGAGAACCCAAACACAAGACACACAATGGTAAAACATATTTTCAAAATATACATTTGATAAAGGATTTGTACTCAAGATACACAAAAATCCATAAAACAGATAAAAACCATTAAAAATATTTTCCCATTGAAAAGGTAAGTCTCACCTTAGGATCAAAGAATTGTGTCACCAGTATTTAGACAACTGCTCTGAAAAAATGTCCCAACAAAATCTACCATGCATTTTTTCACAGTAACTATATTCATAGAGACTAAAAACTTGTGCTCTCCGTATTTTGAGACACTGGTATGACCTATTATTAACTCCGTTTTTATCCCCTCCCCTTTCGTTGGAGAATGAAGGAATGAGGCTGAAAATTCAAAGCTTCTAATCATGGCGTGGGCTTTCTGTCTGTCAGACACCCAAGCAGAACACACCCAGAACCACCAACTTAGTATAAAAGACACTCTTACCCAGGAAATTCCCAGGGATTTAGGAGCCCAGGGTCAGGAATGAGGCATAGACCAATATATGTTTTCTGTTGTGTTTCTGTGTTCCCGGTGGCACATCCCAGGAAGAGGGTCAGGAAGTTCTGCTTCCACTATCCTAGGATAAGGAGGATTTACAACAAAAACTAAGTTTACTTACTAAAAATGTTATAATGTTTGACCCCAAGGTGTATGGATTATATTCCAACTAATAGGCTGATATGGCTGTAGTGACAAGTATTAGCTTCCACGGCTATCTGAGTGTCTGACTGAGGCAGTTTCTGTAACTGTCCATTCGCAGTTCTGGGTGGGGAGTTGTGGGCACCCGCACTGGGGTGGTGGAAAGAGCCCTTGGCTCAGAGAAGAAGCCTGTCTTACACCAGAACTGGAACTTTGCTCTAAAGTTGCCATACAAACACAAGTTAAATTTGAATTTCAGAGAACAAATAATTTTTGGACATACCTATATTAAAATATTTTTTGCTATCATCTGAACTATATCCTGTGTTTTTACACCGAGTCTGGCAGCCCTACCTTAGGCCAGTCATGTAAATGCTTGGAGCTTCAATTTCCTCATCTGAATGATAGAATGATGCCCACTGTAGAGTGCTGTGCTTAGTATCAACTGGGACCACTGCAGGGGGTGGGGAGTTGTTCTTGACCCTCTGAGGGTTGCTGGATTTGAAAACTACACTGACAAAGATTAACCAGAGAAAAGTGCACCCATTTATTCATAGCTTTTATGTGATAGAGGAGACTTCAAAAGGAAGTGAGGACCCAGAGAAGCGTTTGGCCCTGAGCATTTTTGTGCAGGTTTGATAAGAAGTGGGCAGCTGTGGAGAAACAGGACGGGGTAAGGAGCAGGAGGCAGCGCGGTGAACAGGGGGAGCTTACCAGGACCTGCTCGTTAGGATTCTTCCTTGTGTCCCTTTGTCTTCAAAGAAAAGGATTCTCCTCTCTTCTGGGTATAGGGGGGGTACCTCCCACATAAGGGGTGTATGATCTGTTTCAGGGGAAAAGGATGTGGAGAAGGTCAGAGTGAACTTCCTGCTTCTTTGATTTTTACCAAACTCCTTCGGCTTTAAATATTCAATATTCCCAGTTACCATCGTTTGGGGTAGCATATCCTGGACCCCATCCTTACAGTGGTTGACATGACCTAGAATCTGTAGTCTTAGGCACTCCTAGAATAGTTCTGCAATAGTTATAAGTCTGTGTGGAGTAACACAAACTTATGTTTTAATTTTTCTACTTAATAGATATTCTTCTTGGATATCCATAAAGTGAGGTAATAATAGTATCTACCTCAAATTATATTTATGAGACTTAAGTGAGTCAATGAATGTAAAACGTTTAGTCCTGAGCATGGTACATTATAAATGCTTAATAAATAATGCCTAGTTACCCCTGCAGTTGTGCAAATATGATGCAATATCATCCAAATGAATTGAGGAGACTTTGAAATGAATCATTCAACTGAGGATGATTTACTGAGTCATATTTCAGCACTGAGTGCTGATGGGCAATACTTGTCCTTCCCATTGGTTATGAGAGAGGGACAGAAATGGCCAAGTTTAGATGGGGAAGACATTCACAAATCTTCCTGAGTATGTAAGAGACAAAGATAACACCTTTGTGATACTTTTCAAAGGATATAAAAAAAATTCCTGAATCTTAGCCCATTCTTTAAACTCAGAAGGAATTGACAGCTGATGCCTGCATTTTACCAGAGGCAAAAACATGCCTCCTCAGCAAACGGTGGGTTGACTGCAGTCTAAGGTGTACTAGCGGCAGAGGCTAAGACTCTCCCTGCTTATCAAATGAAGCTGACCCAGTCTTGGTCACAGCATCGCCGAATGGAAAGCTGGCCTTGCAGGATTTCCCTAAATCCCTGATGGCAGAGAAGAATGAATTAACCAAACAACCTATCAGGGGATTTCAGGAAAGGCTCTTAATAGAGGAAAGCATTAACATGTAACCACACCGAAAGGCGGAAACACAGCTAGACATTAGTGGCAGCAGTTTCAGTTTTTAACATTTCTTGAGCTTGTTTAAAAAACATGGATATTCGTTCAGCTGCATCTCCTGTACCGTCAGTGCTGACACGTCAGGGACCTCAGAGATTTAATGGAAAAGTGAGCTGAGATGCAAATGGCAGCATCAGACCCGGCAGCTATCAGACAAATGGAAAACCCAGCTTTCCTCCCCAGCCCTGAGCCCATCCTGATTTGGGTTGCAGATTTTTTATGCTCTTTTCTCTCTTTCTCTCTGCTGTTTTCTTTATCAACTTTCTCCATCCTAAAACTTTCACGACCCAATCTCCATGTTGCTGCCTCCTAACTCATTTCTAACATTTGGTAGGTGTACTTGCAGAAATAACTGTGCCTTTCCTTGAACTGATGTGCTGGGTGTGGAGCGGAGAAGTATCTGTTTATAGCACTTCAAGGGCAATAGGCAGACTCACGTCAATCAAGTGACTCAGTATGAACTGACATGTAAGATACCCCTTGGGAGTGATTTTTTGCTTTTTTGATCAGTTGAAGTGCTTGTCATTTCCTTAAATTTCATATTTCTTCAGATGCAATGGAGGTATTGTAGTGAATGTAAAATGCACAAGTAAAACATTTATTTAAAAAGCAACAGCCTTGAAGCAGGTATAACATTCACAAGTCAGATATAGTTTCTTATTCCATGGTAAGCATTTGCTAATGTGAAGCTTTATTGTGTAAACCCACCTGCATATGCAATGGTACACAATTCCCTGACAACATTGGTTGAGTCATGAAATAGTCTTAAAGCTGAAAAATAAGTTACATTTTCTGGTAAAACCTAGGGTCTTCTGTGAGGCCTCAGGGGTTTGATTTCCCATGAACCTCTTTAGATTACCTTGTAGTTCCCAAGCCTCTGTTTTGGTTCTTTTTTTCTCATTTTCTCTTTCTTTCTCCCAGAAAAATTCAGAAAGTCATCATTACTGAACATGTGTTCACTGTTTCCCACCATACTCTCCACGTGGCTTTGCATCCCAGAAGGGGGCAGCTAGGCAGTGGGAGTGGCAGCCTGGGGGCTGACCAGCTGAGCAGGCTGATAGAACCAGTCTGTCACCCTCATCTCCCCTTCTCCTCACTTCCATCCTCTGCCTCCCCACCTCCTCCCACTGTCCCCAGCACTTTAGACAAAGGCAATAGAACATGAGCTTTGGGGTCGGGCACACCTGTCTTTGAATCCTCCCTCCTCCCAAGCTGTGTGACCTGATAAGCTGCCTGCTCCACCACGTCAGTGTTTCTTCACTTGACATGTGGCCAGGGTCACCATTTGCCCTGCTTTTTCTGGGCCAGTCTAGGTGTATGCTTTGTGTCCTGACATACTCATTAATATTGCCTCTGTTCAATGTCTCAAGTATCCTGAATAGACTATAAAAAGGAGGCATTTTAGATGTCTACTATAGTGCCTAGTACATAGTTCCTTGAGATGGTAACTTCTGCTGTTATTCATAATGATTTGAAGTGACCCTCCCACCAGATCTCAGTGGATTACTTGATGTGGTGAGCTGGATGTGAGCTTAGAAAAGTCCATTTTGTTTTTGGACTTTGTTTCAGAAACAATTAACGCCGAACCAAAATTTTTAACGATGTCAACTGAATGTAGGGCTCACCAGAATAAAGTAACCAAAGCAAAAAGCAGTAATGACCAGTTTAGGCAGGAAAGGAGAAGGGAAATTGGTCACAATTTCATTGTGAACAGGAAAAAAAAGTGACATTTAAAGCAAAAACAAAACAAATAAAGCATTTCAGAGCAGGGTAGAATAAATCTCAGGCATAGATGGCTTTTCCAAAAGTAGTTCTCCTCAGTGAGCTCTGTGGGTAGAGCATGAGCTGAGCAGCCTGCCAGCACAGGGCCTTGGGAAGACGGGTGAGGTGTCTCAGCAGAGAGGAGGGGGCCCCAGTGATGCTCAAGGTAAAACATCATCTATAGTGGAAATAGCAGACGAATCCACAGGAAAACCTCTGTTAGGGAGAAAACCAAGAATTGGCCTTGTCTTAGTTTTTCTGAGTCATAAACCCACTGCCGGACTGATTAACTGCTCAAAGTTATGTGCCAGACCCTGAACTACACCCTGGTCATGTGGGATGTGACACACAGTCCCTGTCCCAAGTAGCTCATACTACAGACAAGGAGAGATACATGGCAGTGACAGCACTCTGTACTGTGGAAAGGCATGCTGTGTAAGTTGGGAAGGGTAACCTCAGTAACAAAGGGCCCCAAGTCCTGTCGCTAGCCACAATAGATGGCATTTCCCACTGGTATTGCAGAACAGTGGAGGACTTTGCAAGATAGTCTTCATGTGGCTCTAACTATTCCCATGGCCTTAGAGTTCTCTTTTGGATACTTCACAGCCAGTCAACAGGTAGAAGAAAGAGGAAACTAGAGGGTGTCACAGGAATATTTTTTGGGCTAGGTTTGGAAGTGGTGCCCACAAGCCATTTGTCAGAGTTAGTCACATTGGCCCAACATAATGCAGTACCTGGGCAGCCACTTCCTGGTAACAATTCTACAGGATGAAGTGGGAGAATTAGTCTTTTCTGAACAGCCAGCTGTTCATGGGACTTATACATGGAGGAGTATGTGAGGGAAGCTCAGAAGAGAGAGAGAACCCAAACATGCGTGTGTGTGTGTGTGTGTGTGTGTGTGTGTGTGTGTGTGTGTGTGTGTGTGTGTGTGTGTGTGTGTATTTCTGGAGTGAGGGATAGATCCTAGCAATGGCTCCATGGAATAATTGATATTTTAACCAAGTTTTACAAGAGAAATAGTATTTAACTCATGAAGGGCATTAAGAGAAGACAGTTTAAATAGAAGGAACAGCATGTGTAAAGGTACTGGAGAATTCATTCCATCATTTATACAACAAATCCTATAAAAGTGTCTTTGAAGTGCCAGAAATCATTAAAAATGCTGGGAATGCTGCTGTACACAGAACAGACAAGGGCTCCGCTCTCCTAACCCAATATTCTAGTGGAAGGAGACAAACCACACAGAAGCAACTAAGTACACAACTCCAAACATCAAGGAGCATGTTGGGTGGAAGAACCACATAGCTGTAAGCAGGGCTGGAGCAAAGGGTTAATGTTGAAAGTGCAGAAAAAGGAAGTGAGAAATGATGAGACTGGAGAAGATGGAAAAGGCCAGCCAGGAAGTAGCCTTCGTGCATTAACAGGTACCAGCAAGAGGAGATGGCAGAGCTGTGAATTATGGAAGGTCCCTGGCTTGTGACGGAAAGACTCCAGGTGTGGCTGCAGGGAGACTGATTATAAGGCTGTCTGAATAGCCTTGGTGTAAAGTAGGAGCCATGGATGGAGGGGTGGAAATGTGAGCGGGTGCAGTGCACACAGGGGGCTTGCCCCTCCTTCCAGGTTTCAGGCAGAAAATGGGCAGAATGTGTTTCCCTAACCCAGTCCAGTCCTTCTGGTTTGTGTAAATTTTTACTTTTCAAATTTTGTATATATACCCTCACAGAAAAATCTAAAACTTAAAATGTTACCCTGTGTCATTAGACAGTGCCGGGTACAGAGGAATACATGTACATGTCTGTGTGTACAAAGACACATATATATTTATGTCTATGTGCATAGATATATTTTGTAAACTCTGCTCCACCTGTGTGTACACAAGCTCCCCCACTGTCTCTGCCCCTTTCCCCACTGCAGATGCTCTCCTCTCCCCACCTGTACTCCGATACTTGCATCAGGTGGAATCACTGTGTGGAAGCCCGCACCTTGCTGGGGCTCTGAGGTAGCCCCCCCCCTTGGAATTCCCTCCATGCCCTGCTCAGGCTCTGACTACCCATCCCATGCCATGCTACCATCTCCTGAGGCTGCCCTCTTTACCCTGCCTGGGCTCTGGGCCCTGCCTCAGTCACCACAGCATTCCTGCACTCTGCCACAGCCACCTACCTCACTCAGACCTCTTGAGGAGCTCTACAACAACACCATTCCAGATGAGAAGGAGGGAAAGAACAAGGGCAAGACAAAAAGTTGAAACTCACAAATTTTTTTTGAATCACAAAATGGAGTTGACAGACATGGAAGCAAAACTTGTGTGTTTTTATTTAATGTTGATTTTTTGACCAAGTAAATCCTTAAATATTTAAAACAAGAGTTCCTAAAATTGAAAGTAAGTATACTTACATCCCTAATTGGTAACAAATACATCAAGAAATTGATTGTTGCAATGCTTTAGGGCAAATATTTTTACATGCTTAGAGGGATGTGTTCTCAGGATGAAAGAGATCTAAAGTTTAACTCAGGAGTTAAAAGCAATAATACTGATACTGTTATTTTAGAATATATGTATTAAAAGATACAGAAATAAATATGTTAATATTAACAACTGTTTTCAGTGTAAGAGAAAAGCAATATAAATATAAAAACTTTTTAAGTTAAAGTAAAACTTCAGTATTGTTAAATTTGAATAGAAAATTTCATTATGAACAAAGAATTTAAAAATACATACATGCATGTTTTCCCCTACTTTTGCCCACTGAAGGACCTAGAAGCATTGATGACCCAGTGGCAGTGAGCACCCTCAACAGCCAGAGTTCTGTCTCTAACTAGCTCCCCCATGAAAGGAACCAGGGCTTTTTAGAGAAGTGGCTGGTTTTGGGTCTGGGAGAGGGGGTGCACTTGGTGAGCCAGGGACACCTTTTTGTGCCAGGAAAAGAGGCAGTTTGAAGGGGCTCTTACTGGCCAAAGATGGGAAATTGCAGCTTCAAAATGAATGAAATACACTGACTATATGCAAACCTGTAAATCAATAAAATGATATTCAAAAAAGAGAAAAACAAAGATAAAACAGGCAAAACACATTTGAGGTCTACTCCTTACTATTAAAGGGACAATTCAAATACATGACTATATACCTCGCCTTTCCAGAAGAAGCAGTTGATGAGCTAAATCTCTCCCTCACTCCTTCTCTCCAACAAAGACTGCCAACTAATAAACATAAAAGGAATGATGAAAATAGAGAGATCAACATTTTACAACCCCTGGTGAAGTCACTTCTGGAGGCAAGAATCATCAATGGATGATTAAGCCATTAGGTGATACACTGACGGAGAGCTGGATCCCCTAGTACTGCTCAAGTCTGACTCCACAGATGATCTGATGGTTCAAAAAGAGAAATAGAACTTTATGAGGGAGAGATGAGGCTGTGTTTGCTACTGATAAAGAGTCAGTTAGATGTACCTCATGAGGTAATGTAAAATCATACAGCATCAATGATGTCTTGCCTGAAATGTTTGACCTGAATGTAATCCAGCCTCTGTATCCACACTCCAGGTTACAGAGAATTCATGGGTAAGTGAAATAATGTAAATGCCACCAATAATTCAGAAGCTGGACAAACTCAGAAACTAGGCCATTCTGTGGGACAGCTGGCCTAGTCACTTCACCAAGTTAATGTCATTCCAGAGAAAGGGGCAGGGGAGCACCATTATAGATCATAAGTGACTTAAGACATGTAACAACCAAACACAGAGAGGAGTGGATCCTGGTATGACTAAAATAGGGGTAACATACGTTTTTTTGGAGCGATTGGCAAATTTTGAGTATGGATCAGGTATTAGATGATGATAATAGAAAAGTATCATTAATTATGTTAGCTATAGAATGGTATTGATTTTAAGAAGAAAAAAGTTCTGATTTTCATGGTGTTCATTTAATTTAAAATATTTTGGCTAAAAAATTGATGATGTAAACATGGCAAAACTGTTGATAACTATTCATCTAGGTAATGAATATATAGGCAATCACTATACTCTATTTTCCTGTGTGTTTGAAAATATTTATGATAAAAAGTTACAAGTAATTCTGATTCCGAGGCCCAAAACCAGACCTACCGAATGAACCTAAAGCCTTGCTGGCATCTGTATTTTATCAAATATCCCATCTTGATGAAGGAATGAGTGAATGAATGACTTTTTCATCCATTGTAATCTTTTTCAACAACTATTTATCAGGCCCCTACTACAGGCCAAGAACTTTTCTAGGTGCTGAAGATTCAACTCTGAACAAAACATACACAAAGGATCATAAACCTGTGGAGCTTGGCACCCGGCCTTGTCCACAGTAGGCCTCTTTTTAAGTTAAAGTAAAACTTCAGTATTGTTAAATTTGAATAGAAAATTTCAATATGAACTCACCCTCACCTGGACAGGAGGCACCTCTTTAAAGCAAACCAACTTTTTAAAACTGTTAAATATAACACAAACCCAGAAAACTGCCTAAAACAGATGGACAGATTAATGAATTGTTAGGCAGTAACACCCCCACCTCCCACAGAACCCTGAACCCTGCCAATCAGCGGGGAGTCTCTCAGGCCCACACTCACCACTTCACCCTCCCAAGAGCAGGGCCTCAGATGCCACTGTGAGGAGCAGAGGCAGAGTTCAGAACCCAGCCCCCAACATTCTTCTGAGCATTACCTTGCCCCACAAAAGGAAGATCCTACATTTTCTTTCCCTTTGGTTCAAAAGGACCTATTTACAAACTTTTACAGAACAGCACAACTCAGACATGTGTATTACACACGTGACTTTCACTTTATAATATCAAGTAAATGCAGCAGCTCCAGGCAAGCTTATACCTGATTCACAGCTAATTTCAAGAACATGAAGTCATAAAAGGTACAGACGCATAATTCTATCATGGTGAGGTGAAGAAACTAAAGTATTATTTAGAATAACCTCAGTGTCAGCCTCAAATGGTAACATCGGGGAGGCTGTCTGCAGTCATGTGGAGTGATGTTAAGAGGTGACCTGAGGTGTTGCTTGTTACCTAGGCTAGTTGAATCAAATGAGAAATAAGCTTTTCTCCATTTTTTCTTTTTTAAAAAAACAGAGAACTTTAATCTTCTCTGCATTTTTTTTTTGAGAGGGCATCTCTCATATTTATTGATCAAATGGTTGTTAACAACAATAAAATTCTGTATACGGGGGTCAATGTTCAATACACAATCATTAATCCATCTCAAGCCTGATTCTCATCAGTCTCCAATCTTCTGAAGTATAACGAACAAGTTTTTACATGGTGAACGAATTCTTACAGAGTGAATAAATTCTTACATGGTGAACAGTACAAGGGCAGTCATCACAGAAACTTTCGGTTTTTATCATGCATTATGAACTATAAACAATCAGGTCAAATATGAATATTCATTTGATTTTTATACCTGATTTATATGTTGATCCCACATTTCTCCCTTTATTATTATTTTTTTTTATTTTTAATAAAATGCTGAAGTGGTAGGTAGATGCAAGATAAAGGTAGAAAACATAGTTTAGTGCTGTAAGAGGGCAAATGTAGATGATCAGGTGTGTGCCTATGGACTAAGTATTAATCCAAGCTAGACAAGGGCAACAAAACATCCACGGATGCAGAAGATTTCTCTCAAAGCAAGGGGGGGGTGAGGTTCTGAGCCTCACCTCTGTTGATCCCCAAATTCTCACCTGATGGCCCCCCTGCGACTGTGCCTGTCTTAGGTTGTTCCTCCCTTGAGGAATCTTACCCGTCTCTGGCTAACCAGTCATCTTCCGGGGCCATACAGGGAAATGTAAAGTTGGTAAGTGAGAGAGAAGCCATATTGTTTGAAAAGGTTAGCTTTTTACTTCTTTGCAGATTTATGCCCTGTGGCTTCTATGCCCAGCACTTGTCTCGAGGTATCTTTACCACCTGGAGGAATTATGATACTTGGTAAATTCGATATGAGGCAAGAATTCTATTTAAGGGTTGTAATTAGGAAGGAAGAAGAAAAGCTATAGAGGTAGCATATGGAAGAAAACATGGGAGGATTGATTATTTCTTTGACATATCTTCTTGTAGAGTACCTTAAGTATGTATAGGTTTTAAACTACTAATTTGCACACACATATTAACATAATAGGAATACGGTGACATAAACAAAGCAAATCTATAATTACCATCCATCTCCAGTGAAGCCAAGAAAACCATTTAGGCACCCTAGGCATTTGTGAAAATTTATCTATGATATGATGGATATTGTCCAACTGTACTTGAACAGTCTGAGAGAAATCAGACAAATTAAAGCGGCCCATTTCTGGGATCTGTTCACATCCCATATGTTCTTTTAACCATAGATAGTCTATAGTCATAAGATTTTGGAGTGCTACAACTTGCACCCCTCCCAACTCCTGGTTGAGTTCCAAATATTCTCTGCATTTTATATGACTTTTTTTTCCTCCTCTAATCTAGGTCTTTCAGACCCAGAGCTGAAATACTGTGAAAATGGACAATGTGTCCCCTGCCTGACTGTTCTCAAAATGCCCAAACCTTGGAAACGATGCAAGGATGGAAAAGTAAAGAGACTGCATTTCATGCGGCAGTCTCAAAGCTCTGACACTAGATGACTGTAAATGCACAGTGACACACCACGTAGGCAGGCTGCCATGAGCATTAAGTAAATAATAGGCACACAGTGCAGCTTGGGGCATATCCCAGAAGAGGGAGAGTTCAGGGGCAGCTGATGAGAGTGGGCAGGTCTCCCCTTCCAGCAACTCCATTTCCTGCCGATGCGGCCTAAGGCCCATGCGGAGCAGAAGCCTCAGCCCCTTGTGAGCGAATGGGGAAGATGCCGATGCCTCCCAGGGATGCCGTGAGGACTGATGGCAACTCCCATCCACCTGGCGCCCCCAGGGCCACTCTGCTTCCATCCACTACCTTGCACCTCCTCGAGGTTTCTACCCCCTTGCTACTCAGGAGCAACTAGAAAATGTAGGAAATGCATGTCTTTTTAAAGGGGGCGCTTTTGCCATATCCACCGTCACCTGGACAGGAGGCACCGTGATTGCGTCCTGAGACATCTTTCAATGGTTGTAATCACTTTCAAGCTATGTAATCCCTCTAAATCTCAATGTCCTCACGTACAAAATGGGGATGGAGAGGTCCTTACAAGGGGTCTGAGTGAAGAGTAAATGAGATAGGGAATTTTTGTTTCTGTTAGTGGTGAGTCTGCGATGTTTCCCCAGGTCCCCTGCGCAGACAGGACCCACATCATCCCTCCTGGCATGAACGCGGCCGAGACCGCGGGCCTTGAGATGCAGCAGCGGGGGCTGCAGGGTGACAGACGTGGCCTCGGGGACATGATGCGAACTCCTGCCGCAGCCCGGGATCCCCACAGCCAGACCTGGAAAATGTCAGAGAGAGAGACGGTCAGGGGCGGTCGCTCTCCCTTTCTCTCCGCCTCTCCCTGCCTTTCCTGGGCAGTGAGTCTTCCGCTACGGCCTCAGCATCTTCCTTGGGGTTTAGACCTTGGCACTCTAAGTTTTAACGAAGAATAATAGCCACATTTGGCTCTTTTTTTTTTCTCTTGTTCAAAGCCTTATATTTGTTTGCTCTCCAGATGAAAAATAGAAAGGCATTATGTCAGTCTTGGGCTGGACATTAAATGAAAACTCAGACAGAATGGAGTGTCAGCAGTGGAGCAATGGGATTTATCCTTGGCTCTGGGCTTCAGGGTATAAGCTTCCTGGCCCCTGAGTCACTGGGGGGTGGGGTCTCTCCTGGCCCCTGAGTCACTGAGGGGTGGGGTCCCACCAGGAGCCAAAGGCAGAAGCCATTTCTTTCTGGAAGCTTCTTAAAGGGCCTGTTGTATCACAAGGCTGCTGGGCTGTGTTCTCAAGCAGCCCTATGTTTTCTCTCTCCTCATGTGCTCATGTAAACACAGGGTGCAGGCCAGGACCAGAGGGAGTCAGGCTGCTCCTGGAGCACCAGAAGACCCGTGCATGCCTGAAGACCTTCTTTGCCCCTGGCCTGAAGCTCTGTCCCTGGCCATTGCCTCCAATAGGCCACTGCTGAAATGCCACCGTCAAGAAGCTCTCACAGGCCATGAGGCCTGAGGCCCGGGCCCCCTGCTGCAGGGCTTCTCCACAGGCAGCACAGAGGTGAGAGGTGGGTGTGTGCCGGCAGGCCAGCTCCACCGGTCAGCTTGTGCCACACATGGGCAACACATCCTGCTTTACTGTCCTGCCAGGAAATACAGAACCAAACAAGACTCGAGTGTAGCCATAGCCTCATCCTTCTGGCTTGTCCCTTACATAAGTCCCTAACCCTGGGTGTTCACCTCCTATCAGGCTTTTTGTCCTAGCCCTGATTCTTTGTTCTTACTACGTATGTTAGCATTTTTGTGTATGCTTTCTTGTAGCAAGCTGTGTGGAACACAGCACAGAACGTAAATACCTCAAATATATCAAGTGACACTCCCTGCTTCCCGTGTCAGTACTGGCTTCCTCTCTAGGGAGGGTATGAGTCTGCATCTTATGAAGGACAGCACCAAGACAGGGTTCAGCGGCAGACCTCTTATTACATTGTCTATCTGCTTCAGGACATTTCATGAGCTGCTGTATGAATTCTACACGGAGACCACCTCATCTATTACTCAAGACACCCCATGAAAAGGGCAGGTGAGAGAGTGTGGTGGGTGAGCCAGAGGGGTGCTCCAGCCTAGTCTTGAGAGACTGTGTCCTCTCTACTTGTCTCCCTCTCAGCCTCCCTCCTTTTTCTCCCCGCTCACTCATAGACTATGTTATAAACCAAATCGAACTAGCTCTATTTGGTTTTCCACCTTAATACATAGCCTTAAAATGAAACACCGCATTGTCATCTAGAGGTCATGAGACACTCAGAGCAATTTCCTGATGCTTTTTAACTCTGGGATGTCCTTAGGGAATGTTCTGAGGGGGGTCTCCCTCCCACCCCCTCGGCTGGATGCTTCACTTCTGACTGTTGTGGTTTAAAATGACAACCTACAGCTTGATTTCTTAGACTATGCTTATTCACATGCTCTGTAAAATCTCATAACAACATAGTAAGAAAGGTCACTTAACAATGAGACACTTAACATATCTCCTCCCCAAGAATGAATTTTGGTGTAAAAAGAAGCAAAAATAGTGCCAGAAACAAATTACTGGCTTATAAACATGTTTATGAAATGCATCATACTTGGAGAAGCAGATGTGAGAATGACAAAGGATAAATGCCAACAGCAGGCTGCGCGGTAGACTCCTTGGCTTGCTGCTGAGAATGAGAGGCTGTACGTGGTGGGAGCTGCGGGGGGTTACAGGCTCCTGCGGTGCTGCTGCTCAGGGAGCCGTGATCAGCCCCAGGAATTGTTTGGAGAAGTTTCCCTTTGGTGTTAATAGAACAGATAACTCCCTTTAACAGAAAACTTTTATAAGTTCCAATACTTTTGTGAATTCACAATTTCCTTATGTCTTCAATTCCAGTTGTTTGTGACACTTCAATAAATAAGTAAAATTGATTAATAAATCTATCAAATGTAATTCAGGATTACCCCAATTCCTGCCTTTCCTCAATCCTTGCAAATAAAGGACTGTCGGTTTGAGATGGTTTAGAATAAGCAGAAAGGACACAATAAAACGATGATAACTGTTTTTGGCATTTTTAAGTCATATTTCTGCTGCAGAAATTGGCATATCTTGCAATAAAGCTGTTGATGTGATTAGGAAAACTACAAATTCCACACTAAAGAGACACAGACTCCTCCTCATGCACAATTTCCTATTCACAGATCTGGCGTTCTTCTCATTTCCTGTTTAGAACAGTATTCTCTGGCCCTGTTGACAAGAATAAGTCATTGGAAGCTCTGGCAAACAATGCTGTGTGGGGTGTCCACTGGAGTCAGCGGCTCCCCTTTGAAAACTGCCATTGCTGTTGGAAGCTCCCAATTTTGCAGTCAGGAGGTCATATAGAATCAATTAAGTCAGAAGATCTCTGGGGAATCTCCTCTGAGGGCTGTTGCCCAACTGTGATTATTTGCCAACATGACAGCTGACTCCCCAACTCCTGTGAAACTCGGGCTGAGAGTCGGCCTCCACCTTCTGGCAGCCTCCACCTCCTGGCAGCCTCCACCTCCCAGCAGCCTTCACTTCACCTCCTGGCAGCTCAGCTTTTTCCCTTGGCTGCCCGTGCTGGTCCAGCTCAAGCTGCGTCTCCCTGAGTCTGACCCCAGCTACACTCTGAGATGCCAGGAGAATGCCCTGCTGTGTGAAGAGGTTGTGGCTCTCAGTTCCTCCTCACCAGCAGGAAAGAAGCTGGAAGAAGTACCACAAATGGCTGCTGTTGCTATGGCAACGAGCTGCTGCTCAGAAGAAAGTGGAGGAAAGTGCCTTTCATCTTTTGATTACCTTTCTGCACCTTCCCCTTCCTTTACCCATTATTAGGCCCCATAGCAATCATCTCTCCTAACATCCATACATCTCCCCTAAGGCTTAAACATCTGAAGAACCTTCATCCATTAATAAGCACCAATTCTTGAACCAAAAGAAGAAAATATCATATTATAATATCTACTATAATTGTATGCACCATTCAGCTGGGTGGAGGAAGTATTTTTATGTACAGGGCAGGAAATCATTCATTCATTCAGGCAATTAATAAATACTCACCAGTAACTACAATGCAAAATGCTAAGCCCTGGGGATTCAGAGATGATAAAACACCGTTTCTACCTTACCGTCTGGTGGAGATGCAGATATGACAATAAATGCCCATGATAAGGAATTTCTGGTGTCTGATAAAAGTCCACCTGGGCCTGTGGGGCTGTGAGCTGCTGGGGGCTCGGAGGGGCTGGGAAACGCTCACCAAGGAGGTGAGCTGTGAGGCAGACACAGACAGGCATGAGCACACATCACCCTGGAGGCCTCTTCAAGGCTCCCCCCAAGCTCATTGCTTGGTCTAACTTATTGGGTGTGGGTCAATACCCAGGAAGCTCCAAGAGCCTTTATGAGATACAGTGTACATGATTCAGAGGAAGCCAGTGGTGTTTCATGTGAGTTTTGGAAGGTGGGGATCAGTGTGAAGGAAAAAGGGGAGGTGGAGGCTGCAGATGGGGAGACAACTAGAGACCAGAGTGTTACCAGAGACGGGTCCTTGGCCTCCTGTGAGGAAGAACTCAAGAACAGACACAAAAGGCAGCTGAGCACTAGGAGTTTAGAGAAAGGAGAACATACAGACCTGTGAGGTGGTGAGGGCGGATCAGAGGAAGTAGCACTGAGGAAACAATAAGGGCCTTTGTTATGTAAAGGGAGATGAACATTCACTAAGTGGGCTCAGGTTTCAGAGGGAACAGGTGAGGTCTTTTTTGGGTTTGGACTTGCTCTACCCTCACATCCAGGGGAGTTTTGGTTATATTTGGTTCATACTGGGACTGTCATGGTACAGGTAGGTGCAATTTTTACCGTTAATTAGGGCATGATTTTGGGGTGAGGTTTAGGTCAACTTCTCCATGTTGGAACCAGCCATTTTCAGCTGGTCTGTTATCTATACCCTCACTGCCCTCATCCCACAAGAACAGCTCGAACGGAAATGAGCAGAATGTAAGCACTGGACAGACATCCCCTCCCCCTGCCTGCTTATGTGTGCTGTCTACCTACTCTAACGGGAGGAGTAGTGGGTGTAAGGTAATAAACCCCCTGGGAATGTGAAAGCCTGAAATTGGGTGGGACAATGATAGGAAAAGACCCATCTGACTGTGATTATAGGCAACACATCTGATTAGTCTAGACTCTGCCCCCCACTATCTGGAGGCAGAGGATGAGTCGCAATCTTTTGAGGCCTATTTTCTCAGGTGTAAAATGGGAAATACAGATCTTCCATTGGTTGACTTCCATGGTCCTCTCTCAAAATTCCCATGTTGAAGTCCTAACCCTCAAATCCATAGAGTTAGGATTTCCAGAATGTGACCATATTTGGAGATAGGATCTCTAAAGAGATGATTAACTTTATGTAAGCTCATTAGGATGGGCCTTAGGTAATGGGAACTGGTGTCTCATACGAGGGAAATGTGGACACAGGCATGGACAGAGGAAGCTGGTACGAACACACAGGGGAAAGACGGCATCTACAAGCCAAGGAAAGGGGCCCTGGGGTGGCGCCCTCCCTCACAGTCCTCAGGAAGACCCAACCCTCACTGTCAACACCTTGATCTGGGCATTCGACCCCAGAACTGTGAAAGAATAAGCCTGCTGCTCGAGCTGCCCAGTCTGTGGTACTTGGTTATGGCAGCCCTAGGGAACTGGCCCACAGTGTCATTGTGAGGACTGAATAGTTTACACAATGACCAAAGCATGTGATAATATTTACTGTGTGGTGGCTCATGTGGTCAGTAACAATACAATTGGCTTTACTTTAAATAAAAACAAACCCCAACTTATTTGCATAATTTGATTTTAAGGCTATCAAGACTGATTTCTCTAGTTAACTCAATGCCAGAGGACCCTTTGTTTCCATTCTGATGCTGAAATCTTTTAAACATGACTTATCCATTATTATACTATTAAAAATGAACATTTTTTGATTTACAGGCCCAAGTGCCTCTTTAATTCTAAGAGATTAAAACTGAATGTGTACTGCTTCAAAAAAGAAGTTTTGTTTGGGTTTTAATAAGTCAGTTGTCAATGTTTTCTAATGATTTCCTTTTTTTTCCACAATGAAGTGTTGACAACTCCAGCTAACTTCAGGGTTCTAGACAATTGAACAAATCTAATGTGTCAACATTCTTTACTTTCCATGAACACATAAAGCAAAATAGAGTGTTACATAACTGCCCTACATTGTAAGGACTCAAACTTGTTACTGTAACTTTAATTACAATAAAAAAATACAAATTACTATCATTTTCTCCATTTACTTTGGACCAACTGCCTCTGAACAATTAACAAACAGATCGTGTAAAAGTAATTAGTTACAAGAAATACCAGGCTCCAAACAGAAAACAGAATAAATTGAATTCTGTTTACAATCATCCAGACTATGCTTCTCAATTGTGTTTATGAGAGCTGGCACCAAACAGTAAACTGTGCTTTACCATTGCCCTGATATGACATTTCTAATTAACTTCTGAGTGAAATTTATTTAGCTTCTTTCTCTCCCTTGGGAAGAAGGTTATAAAACACAGAACAAATGAACTATCTCCATTGGTAGAGGACCCTTACTGGTATGTGGATTAAAATGCCATTCCTCCTGAAATAATAGAACAGATCATGGAAATACACAGAACTCCCAACAGAAAGGACACAAGGAGGACAATACCAAGACAGATAATAATTAAAATGGCAAAGATCAAAGACAAGGAAAGAGTTTTAAAGGCAGCTTAGAGAGAAAAAGGTCACCTATAAAGGAAAACCCATCAGGCTATCATCAGACTTCTCGACAGAAACCTTACAGGCCAGAAGAGAATGGGCATGATATATTTAATGCAATGAAACAGAAGGGCCTTGAACCAAGGATACTGTATCCAGCATGATTATCATTTAAATATGATGGAGGGATTAAACAATTCCCAGACAAGCAAAAGCTGAGGGAATTTGCCTCCCACAAACTACCTCTACAGGGCATCTTACAGGGACTGCTCTAGATGGGAGCACTCCTAAAAAGAATACAGAACAAAATACCCAACATATGAAGAATGGAGGAGGAGGAATAAGAAGGGAGAGAAGAAAAGAATCTCCAGACAGTGTATATAACAGCTCAATAAGCGAGCTAAGTTAGGCAGTAAGATACTAAACAGGCTAACCTTGAACCTTTGGTAACCACGAATCTAAAGCCTGCAATGGCAATAAGTACATATCTTTCAATAGTCACCCTAAATGTAAATGGACTTAATGCACCAATCAAAAGACACAGAGTAATAGAATGGATAAAAAAGCAAGACCCATTCTATATTCTGCTTACAAGAAACTCACCTCAAAACCAAAGACATGCATAGACTAAAAGTCAAGAGATGGAAAAACATATTTCAGGCAAACAACAGAGAGAAGAAAGCAGGGATTGCAGTACTAATATCGGACAAAATAGACTTCAAAACAAAGAAAGTAACAAGAGATAAAGAAGGACACTATATAACGATACAGGGCTCAGTCCAACAAGAGGATATGACCATTCTAAATATATATGCACCCAACACAGCAGCACCAGCATATGTTGAAACAAATACTAACAGAACTAAAGGGGGAAATAGACTGCAATGCATTCATTTTAGGAGACTTCAACATGCCACTCACCCCAAAGGATAGAATCCACCGGGCAGAAAATAAGTAAGGACAACGGAAGCACTGAACAACACCCTAGAACAGATGGACCTAATAGACATCTATAGAACTCTACATCCAAAAGCAACAGATTATACATTCTTTTCAAGTGCACATGGAACCTTCTCCAGAATAGACCACATACTAGCCCACAAAAAGAGCCTCAGTAAATTCCAAAATATTGAAATTCTACCCAACCAAACTTTTCAGACCACAAAGGAATAAAACTAGAAATAAATTCTACAAAGAAAACAAAAGGGCTCATAAACACATATAGGCTTAACAACATGCTCCTAAATAATCAATGGATCAACGAACAAATTAAAATAGAGATCAAGGAATATATGGAAACAAATGACAACAACAACACAAAGCCCTAACTTCTGTGGACGCAGCGAAAGCAGTCTTAAGAAAAAAGTATATAGCGATCCAGGCACACTTGAAGAAGCAAGAAAAATCCCAAATGAATAGTCTAACATCACAATTATCAAAACTGAGAAAAGAAGAACAAATGAGGCCTAAAGTCAGCAGAAGGAGGGACATAATAAAGATCAGAGAAGAAATAACCAAAATTGAGAAGAATAAAAACAATAGCAAAAATCAATGAAACCAAGAGCTGTTCTTTGAAAAAATAAACAAAATAGATAAGCCTCTGGCCAAACTTATTGAGAGAAAAAGAGAATCAACACAAATCAACAGAATCAGAAATGAGAACGGAAAAATCATGACAGACTCCACAGAAATACAAAGAATTATTAAAGACTACTATGAAAACCGATATGCCAACAAGCTGGAAAACCTTGAAGAAATGGACAACTTCCTAGAAAAATACAACCTTCCAAGACTGACCAAGGAAGAAACACAAAAGTTAAACAAACCAATTACGAACAAAGAAATTGAAATGGTAATCAAAAAACTACCCAAGAACAAAACCCCCGGGCCGGACAGATTTACCTCGGAATTTTATCAGACGCACAGAGAAGATATAATATCCATTCTCCTTAAAGTTTTCCAAAAAATAGAAAAGGAGGGAATAATCCCAAACTCATTCTATGAAGCCAACATCACCCTAATACCAAAACCAGGCAAAGAACCCACCAAAAAAGAAAATTACAGACCAATATCCCTGATGAATGTAGATGCAAAAATACTCACTAAAATATTACCAAATCAAATTCAAAAGTATATCAAAAGGATCATACACCATGAACAAGTGGGATTCATCCCAGGGATGCAAGGACGGTACAACATTCAAAAATCCATCAACATCATCCACCAGATCAACAAAAAGAAAGACAAAAACCACATGATCATCTCCATAGATGCTGAAAAAGCATTTGACAAAATTCAACATCCATTCATGATAAAAACTCTGCAAAATCGGAATAGAGGGCAAGTTCCTCAACATAATAAAGGCCATATATGATAAACCCACAGCCAACATTATACTGAACAGCGAGAAGCTGAAAGCTTTTCCTCTGAGATTGGGAACAAGACAGGGATGCCCACTCTCCCCACTGTTATTTAACATAGTACTGGAGGTCCTAGCCATGGCAATCAGACAAAACAAAGAGATATAAGGAATCCAGATTGGTAAAGAAGAAGTTAAACTGTCACTATTTGCAAATGACATGATATTAAACATAAAAAACCCTAAAGACTCCACTCCAAAACTACTAGAACTGACATCAGAATACAGCAAAGTTGCAGGATACAAAATTAACACACAGAAATCTGTAGCTTTCCTATACACTAACAATGAACCAATAGAAAGAGAAATCAGGAAAACAACTCCATTCACACTTGCATCAAAAAGAATAAAATACCTAGGAATAAACCTAACCAAAGAAGTGAAAGACCTATACCCTGAAAACTACAAGTCACTCTTAAGAGAAATTAAAGGGGACACTAACAAATGGAAACTCATCCCATGCTCGTGGCTAGGAAGAATTAATATCGTCAAAATGGCCATCCTGCCCAAAGCAATATACAGATTTGATGCAATCCCTATCAAATTACCCGCAACATTCTTCAACGAACTCAAACAAATAGTTCAAAAATTCATATGAAAACACCAAAGACCCCGAATAGCCAAAGCAATCCTGAGAAAGAAGAATAAAGTAGGGGGGATCTCACTCCCCAACTTCAAGCTCTACTACAAAGCCATAGTAATCAAGACAATTTGGTACTGGCACAAGAACACAGCCACAGACCAGTGGAACAGATTAGAGACTCCAGACATTAACCCAAACATATATGGTCAATTAATATTTGATAAAGGAGCCATGGACATACAATGGCGAAACAACACATGGTGCTGGCAAAACTGGACACCTACATGTAGGAGAATGAAACTGGACCATTGTCTAACCCCATACACTAAAGTAAATTCAAAATGGATCAAAGACCTGAATGTAAGTCATGAAACCATAGAACTCTTAGAAAAAAACATAGGCAAAAACCTCTTAGACATAAACATGAGTGACCTCTTCTTGAACATATCTCCCCGGGCAAAGAAAACAACAGCAAAAATGAACAAGTGGGACTATATAAAGTTGAAAAGCTTCTGTACATCAAAAGACACCATCAATAGAACAAAAAGGTACCCTACAGTATGGGAGAATATATTTGTAAATGACAGATCCAATAAAGGCTTGATGTCCAAAATATATAAAGAGCTTACCCACCTCAACAGACAAAAAACAAATAATCCAATTAATAAACGGGCAGAGGAACTGAACAGACAGTTCTCCAAATAAGAAATACAGATGGCCAACAGACACAATGAAAGATGCTCCACATCGGTACTTATCAGAGAAATGCAAATTAAAACCACAATGAGGTATCATCTCACACCAGTAAGGATGACTACCATCCAAAAGACAAACAACAACAAATGTTGGCGAGGTTGTGGAGAAAGGGGAACCCTCCTACACTGCTGGTGGGAATGTAAATTAGTTCAGCCATTGTGGAAAGCAGTATGGAGGTTCCTCAAAACGCTCAAAATAGACTTAGCATTCGACCCAGGAATTCCACTCCTAGGAATTACCCTAAGAATGCAGCACTCCAGTTTGAAAAAGACAGATGCACCTCTATGTTTATCACAGCACTATTTACAATAGCCAAGAATTGGAAACAACCTAAGTGTCCATCAGTAGATGAATGGATAAAGAAGATGTGGTACATATACACAATGGAATATTATTTGACCATAAAAAGAAAACAAATCCTACCATTTGCAACAACATGGATGGAGCTAGAGGGTATTATGCTCAGTGAAATAAGCCAAGCGGAGAAAAAGAAATACCAAATGATTTCACTCATCTGTGGAGTATAAGAACAAAAGGAAAACTGAAGGAACAAAACAGCAGCAGAATCACAGAACCCAAGAATGGACTAACAGGTACCAAAGACAAAGGGACTGGGGAGGATGGGTGGGTAAGGAGGGATAAGCGGGGGGAGAAGAAAGGGGATATTATGATTAGCATGCATAATGGGGGGGTGGGAGAAAGGGGAGGGCTGTACAACACAGAGAAGACAAGTAGTGATTCTACAACATTTTGCTATGCTGATGGACAGTGACTGTAAGGGGGTTTGTGGGGGGACCTGGTATAGGGGAGAGCCTAGTAAACATAATGTTCTTCATGTAATTGTAGATTAATGATAAAAAAAAGAAAGAAAAGGGGGATTACTCCCTGATAGGATAAAACTAACTGCAAATCACTGATTAATGCATGCTTTAAATATCCTTGATTATGATCACTTAAAGGGTGTCAGATGATCAGCTATGGAAGTACATTTTTCTGATAATATTCCTTTTTCTAAAAAAAAAGAAAAAAAGGCAGTTCCTGTGCGGTGATCTCCAATAGGTTCTTCACAATGGTATAAAGGGCATATCAAAGTGTGGGCAAAGGGTTTGTTTGTGTTTATACAAAGGATCAAAGCCTAAATGAATTAAGATACGATATGAAGAAGAATTTCCAACATCAACATCCTCTGGAAGAGTCATTCCAGAAGATGAACATCAAAAAACTTCAACAAAGATCCTGGCGCTGCTGCAGTTGTAGCTGCAGTCATCCCACCGGTTCCTGGACTTGCCATTGGAATGAAGAAGGAGATATCTAAGCTGGCCTGTGCATACAGTAAAACAACAAATTTGACTGGATCTATACTGTTGGAACTCAACCAAGAATTAGGAGAAGTGCAAGTTGCAGTGCTCCAAAATCTTGCGACTATAGACTATCTACTGTTAAAAGAACACATGGGACGTGAACAGTTCCCAGGAATGTGTTGTTTAAATTTGTCTGACTTTTCTCAAACTATTCAAATTCAGTTAGACAATATCCACCATATCATTGATAAGTTTTCACAAATGCTTAGGGTACCTAACTGGTTTTCTTGGTTTCACTGGATATGGCTGGTAATTGTAGGTCTGCTTTTGTTATGTAGCTGTATTCCTATTATGTTAATGTGTGTATGCAATTTAATTAGTAGTTTAATACCTATACATGCTTATGTTACTCTACAAGAAGATATGTCAAAGAAATAATCAATCTTCCCATGTTTTCTTCTGTCTGCTACTTCTATAGCTTTTCTTCTTCCTTTCTAATTACAACCCTTTAGTAGAATTCATGCCTCATATTGAAAATTACTGAGTATCATAATTCTTCCAAGTGGTAAAGATACCTCAACACAAATGCTGGGCATAGAAGCCACAGAGCATAAATCTGCAAAGAAATTAAAAGCTAACCTTTTCAAACAATATTGCTTCTCTCTCACTTACCAACTTTACATTTCCCTGTATGGCCCCAGAAGATGACAGGTTAGCCAGAGACGGGTAAGATTCCTCAAGGGAGGAACAACCTAAGACAGGCACAGTCGCAGGGGGGCCATCAGGTGAGAAATTGGGGATCAACAGAGGTGAGGCTTAGAACCTCACCCGCCCCATTTTGAGAGAAATCTTCTGCATCCGTGGATGTTTTGTTGTCCTTGTCTAGCTTGGATTAATACTTAGTCCATAGGCACACACCTGATCATCTACATTTGCCCTCTTACAGCACTAAATTATGTTTTCTACCTTTATCTTGCATCTACCTACCACTTCAGCATTTTATTAATAATATTAATAATAATAATAATAATAAGGGAGAAATGTGGGATTCACATTTAAATCAAGTATAAAAATCAAACGAATAATCATATTTGACCTGATTGTTTATAGTTCATGATGCGTGATCAAAAATGAAAGTTTCTGTGGTACGACTGCCCTTGTACTGTTCACCATGTAAGAACTTATTCACTATGTCAGAACTTGTTCACCATGTAAGAACTTGTCCATTATGCTTCAGAAGATTGGAGACTGTTGAGAATTAGGCTTGGGGTTGATTAATGATTGTGCATTGAGTCCCCTATACAGAATTTTATTGTTGTTAACAACCATTTGATCAATAAATATGAGAGATGCCCCCTCAAAAAATATATAAATAATAAATAAAATAAAATAAAATAATATTTTACGATTTAAAAAAAAGTCTCACCTTAACATCCAAGAATTACATCACCAGTATTTAGACAACTGCTTTGAAAACCTATGCCCCAAAAAAAGCCATCATGCAATTTTACACAATAGCTCTATTCATAAAGGCTAAAAACTTAAAGAAATCAGGATGTGTTTCAGCAGATGAATGCTTTGGCAAATTGAAGTACATCCATTACATTTCACTACAACTTGTACAGTGAAATGTACAGTGATTTGGCCAGTGAAGCTGGTGCCTTGATCGCTGGAGGTTACAGGTCTACCCCACATGAGAAATGGTTTCCAACAGCTTCTTTGGGATTATGAAGGCATCGGCCTTCAGCCAGCAGAAGGCTTCATTCTTCCCTGTGGTGTTGGAACGCATCGCCTTCCCAGTACACAACATGGATGGGTTCGCCACCCTGGAAGCTCTCCAAAATCCATATTTTGAGACACTGGTATGATGTATTACTAACTCCATTTTGATCCCCTCCCCTTTCTCTGGAGAATGGAGGGTTGAGGCTGACAATCTCAAGCTTCTAATCATGGCTTGGGCCTTCTGCCTATCAGACACCCAGCAGAACCCACACAGAACCACCTACTTAGAACAAAAGATACCTCTATTACTCAGGAAATCCCCAGAGCTTTAGGAGCCCAGTGTCAGGATTGAGGCACAGACCAACATACATGTGTTCTACTGTACTTCCATGTTCACGGTAGCACATCCCAGGGAGAGGGTTGGCAAGTCGTGCTTCCACTATCCCAGGAGAAGGAGGATTCAAAACAGAAACTAAATTGAGTTATACAAAAAATATAATGTATAATGTGTGACCCCAAGATGTACAGACTGAGATTCCAAATAAATGACCAATTTAGCTACAGTGACAAGTACCAGCTTCCACGGCTATTTGAGGGTCTGACAGGCTGTGTCTCTAACTGTCCATTTGCAGCTCTGGGTGGGGAGTGAAGGCCCCTCCCCCAGGGTGATGGAAAGAGCCTTGTGCTCAGAGGAGAAGCCTGTCTTTTTTAAAATTCCACATTAAATAATGTGAACATTAATAAAATACTAAGAATAGACTTGGGTGCAAATCTTGTGCATTGAAAATTATAAAACATTGATAATTTAAAAACTAAGAAAGATTGAATACATGTAAAGTCTACTCATGTTGATGGAAAGACTTAAACACTGTTAAGGTGACAATGACACAAATGCAACCTATAGAGTCAACGTGATTTCTTTGAAAATTCACAGGCTTTAATGTACCAGCTGATCCTGACACGTGGAATTTCAAGGGAACCCAAAGAGCCCTTGAAAACAATCTTGACAAAGAAAATCAAGCTGAAGGCGCATAGCCCCCAATTTCTAATCTTAGTACAAAGTAACAGTAAATAAAACACTGTGACACTGGCATAAACATACACAGTTGGCCCATGGACAGCAGGGGTGTGAACTGCCCAGGTCCACTTGAGGGGATTATTTTCCACAAATATATAGAAAAAATGTTTAAAGGCTTAAGATGATTTGAAACATTTGCTTTTTTCTAGCTTACCTTACTGTTAGAATACAGCACAAAACATGTATAATGTACAAAATATGCATTAATTGACTTTATATTATTGGTAAGTCTTTCAGTCAAAATAGGCAATCAGATTTAGGATAATACTTAAGTTTGGGGGAGTGAGATATTTTATGTGGATTCTGACTCTGTGGGATGTCAGCTACACAAACCCCCGTGTTGCTCAAAGGTCAACTGTATGTATACATCGACAAAACTGAGTGGAAAGCCCAGAAGTGACCCCAACCATCTAGAGTCAATTGCTTTCTAACAATAGTGGACAACATTAAATTAGGGAAAGAATGGTCTTTTCAGCAAATGGTGCTGGGCAAATGACTGTCCATGTATGGAGGAATGAAACTGAACCCTTAGCTCATATCACATACAAAAATTAACTCAAAACAGACAAAGGGCTTACATAATAGGTAAAATTATAGACTCTAGAAGAAAACATGAGGAGAAACATTCATGACCTTGGATTTAGCCATGGTTTCTCAGATCTGACACCAAAGGACAAGCAACAGAAGAAAGCATAAATCATGATTCCCCCAAATTAAAAACTTTTCTGCATCAAAAGTCACCAACCAGGAAGTGAAAAACAGCCACAGAATGGAAGAAAATATCTCCAGATTGTACATCTGACAAGAGCCTGTAACCCAGAAAACACCATAAACTTGTACAAGGCAACAAGACAACACCCAAATGTTTAAAGCGGATGAAAGATTCCAAGCAAGACATACAAATGTTCAACAAGCACATGAACACAGCATTACTTGCTATGGAAATGCAAATTAAACCACAGTGACCACCCCCTGCAAGCACACAGCAGTGGCCACACTCAGGAAAATTCAAAATCACGTGTTGCCAAGGATGTAGAGGAATTGGAGCCCCTAACCTTTGCTTGTGGAAATATAAAACATGCAGCTTGTGTACAACAGCTTGGCATTTCCTGATAATATATAATACAATTACCTAATTGTGGGTAAACACCCACTCCTAGATACATATACCAAAGAAATGAAAAAGCTGTTCAAACAGAAACTGGCCCATGAGTTCTTGGCAGCACTGCTCATCACAGCAAAAAGGTAGAAACAACTCAAATGCCCTTCAAGGGGTGAATGGATGAACAAAACAGGGTTGATCCATAAACTGCATTATTTCACCGAAATATAGACATAAAGAAAAATGGTCCAAGGCTGTTTTGAAAAACAGTGTGTGGGTACCATTTGCAACAACATGGATGCGAGCTGGAGGACATTATGCTCAGTGAAATAAGTCAGTCTGAGAAAGACAAATGCCAAATGATTTCCCTCATTTATGGAGTATAACAATGAAGCAAAACTGAAGGGACAAAATAGCAGCAGTCTCAGAGACTCCAAGAACAAACTAGTGTTTACCAAAGGGGAGGGGTGTGGGAGGGTGGGTGGGGAGGGAGAGGGAGAACGGGGTTGAGGGGTATTATGTTTAGTACACATGGTGTGGGGGGATCACGGGGAGAACAATGTAGCACAGAGAAGGCACATAGTGGATCTTGTGGCGTCTTACTACACTGATGGACAGTGACTGCATTGGGGTGTGGGTGGGGACTTGATAATATGGGTAAATGTAGTTAGTAACCACATTGGTTTTTCATGCCTCCATAAGAGTGTATATCAATCATGCCTTAATAAAAATTAATTAATTAATTAATTAATTAAAACAGTGGTGGGGGGGCATCCCCAGAAACTAGAGCACAGAATTAGCATATGATTAGCAATTCCATTTCTGGGCATTTGCTCAAATAACATGAAAGCAGGGACTTAGATATTTGCACACCCATGTTCACAGCTGCATGATTCACAACAGCCAAAAGGTGGAGACGACCTGGGTGTCCAGAGACACATGAAAAAAATGTGGTCTCTACACAACAAAGTAAACAAGGAGTCCTAGGACCTGCTACACAGATGGACCCTAAAACCATTATGCTCAGTGAAATGCACCCCTCAAAGAAGAACAAATATTATGTGATCCCACTTATGTGAGGTCCTGGAAAGCCCAACTGAGGTAAAGTCTCGGGAACAGTTCCAGAAAAAGGAAACTGCCTCAGGATAGAAAGACGTGTGCACACAGCTGGGGCGCGTGGTGACAGCTGAGGTGGGTCTGTGCACTGGATTATCATGTGGAGACCCTAAGACTTCCCTCACTTGGGGTCAGGTGGTGGTTCCCTGGGAATGTGTCCCTGTTTGGGGTAGGCGCTCCAGCATTTTGTGTGAAGTGGCAACTGTGGTAAAGTGAGGCGCTGGGGAATTCAGTATAAAGAGAATTTGTACTGACACTGCAAGTTTTCTGTATGCTTGAAATGGCTGGAAATTAATTTACTTTGCAAAACAACCATGAGAAAAGCATCACACCGCGTCACCAGGGGACAAGCCCTCCCCATTCAGTTCACCCGAAGGAGGCGCTACTCACCTTACAGGGGTCCAGGAGTCATTAGAGGATACCCTGTAGCCACTGGGCCTTAGGCATTGGGATGACCTGCTGTACAAACAGTGGGATTTTAGAATTCCAGTTTCCCACACCACTCCACCAAAGACCTTATTAGAACTAAAAATGAATTCAATAAACTTCTAAGATACGAAACCAACATAAAAAAAGTCAGTTGCTTGTATTCACTAATAACCAACCATCAGAGAGATTAAAACTGCATCATAAAGTATAAAGTGTTGTGGGTAAAATTGCAGTATTTCCAGAATCTCTTGCCTGGCCTCAGTGCATCTCCGTATCAGTCGGTGTTTCCAAGGGGTGGAGAGAAGTACTCCGTCTCTATATCAACAGGTAATTACAAGGGTGAGGGAGGGCACATCTGGACTGGAGAAGTTGGGTGGGGCCCCTTCTTCTGCAGCCAGGTTGTGAGAGACACTGGCGAGCAGAAGTGTATGGCTGCTAGTAAGTAATGAACTGGTTTCTCCCACTTTATTTCTCCCTTTTACTGATTTCGGTACAAAGGTACTTTGTCCCCGAAATTTCCCCTGGAGTTACAAGTACCTAAGAAGAAACTTAACCAAGGACGCGGGAGGCCTGAGCTCTGGAAACTGTGGACGCTGCGGACGTGGACGGGAAGAGTTAGATTATGACAAGTCTCCTCTGCCCACAGCAACGTGCAGAATCCGTGCCACCCCCACCGAAATTCCATCACACTTCTCATAGAGGCAGACACCTTACAGGCTGGATGGAACCCCACAGGACCCCAATCCCAAAACCGTTCTTGGAAAGAAGAGCTGGGGTGTCGCGCCCAGACTTCCCAGTACACTGCGGTGCTGCAGCACCTGAGACCCCGCGTGGCGCCGAAGCAGACGTGGGTGTGGAAACAGGCACCGGGTGCCCTAACCTGCTCTTCCTGAGGAGCCGACCACGAAGCCCCGGTCCCAGGCCGTGGGTAGGGGCCGCCCTTGGGGAGCCGGGCTGGGTCAGCGCCTCAATGCGCCCCGGGGGACTCCCAGGCGCCCCCCTCCCCGGGGGCCCTTCCCAGGAAACCGCCTGGTGTGCTCGGCACACAGCAAGAGCTGCGCCCCCGGTAAGCGGGCCGCCTCAGCAGCCAAGTTCCCTGACCCCACTCCCGTCTCAGAGCCTCGTTAGGAAGGACGCCTGGAGCAGGAGGGCGTCCCGCAGGTGCGGCCAATCTACCCGCCGCACGGGGCCCGGGGCGCGCGACGCGGAGACACAGGCTCCCGGGGACTCGCTGGACGCCCCGCACCTGCCTCGGCCCCGCCGTGCCCCGGCCCGAACTCACCCGCGCCCCGAACTCGCCCCGAGCACCGCCCGCCACGCCTGCAGCCCGAAATCACCCGCGCCCGCCGCGCCCCCAAACTCCGCGAAGATCCCGTTCCCCGCTGCCGGCCTTTCCTCCCCCGGCCCCTGTAGGGAAGCGCTTGGCAGGCAGTGCACGGGGAGCCTCTCCTCACCTTTCTGTCCCGCGGCTCCCGAGGAAACCGAGCTGTCACTGTGGACGCGGCCGGCGGGGTCCCGGGGCCGCAGCGGAGCCCAAGGAATCCCGGCTCCCGTTAGGAGAGCGGCAAAGTCCCGGGGCCTGACTGCGCGTGCGCTGCGCGTTTCCAAAATAGGGGCAGAGGCGCCGCCTCGTGGTTAAACGGATGAACCACAAATCTTTGTTAATTCAAACTCCCAATGGGCAGGACTGTTCCGTGTCTTCAATTCGTTGGAGACCATACGGAATGAAATGAAGGTAGACACAGGCTGTACAGCTTACACGAAAACTCACTCAGAATTGTCCATAGACAAATTTTAGATGGAAAATTATAAAAATCTTAGTTAAAAGCTAGAAAACCTACACAATCTTGCTGATGACTTATAACAGTCAACACCAAAAGTGTACCAAAGAAAAATAACTAATCACGTGGGCTTTATATAATTAAAATTTTCTACTCTAAAAGACCTTGCTCGGAGAAGCCAAAGACAAGACGGAAACTGGGAGAAAATATTTTCAAAATACGTATTTGATAAAGGATTAGTACTCAGGATATACAGAAATCCATAAAACAAAAAAGAACCATTAAAAAACATTTTACCATTAGAAAAAGATTCTCACCTTAGGATCCAAGAAGTGCACCTCCCATATTTACACAACTGCTTTGAACCACTATCCCAACCATAACCATCATGCAATTTTATGCAGCAGCACAATGGCTAAAAACTTAGAGATGTCAGAATGTTCTCCAGTAAATGAACGGATATGCAAATTGTGGTACACCCACGGGAAGGGGAGCAGACTATGCTTCTTTGGCACAGGATTATGTTCGGCTGATTAACTATTTTTAAAAACAGAGGATAATCTCTGGAAATTGAAAAGTTGCCCTGTTATAAGGAGCATTTGCTTTTATGCAGGAAATCCACATGTGTAAGGGTGCCTCCCCCTGTACTAGGAATGGAAGGATAACCAAATCTCTAGAAACTTTCATCAGTGGAGTTTGGCCTCGGCTCAAATTTGCATGACAACCATGCACTTGTGTTTATCCTGTTTAGTCTGATAACCTCCCAGTAACCTAGCTTCCCTCCTTCCCTAACACCTTTCTGGTTTTTAGCTGAAGATAGCTTTTTAGGTGGTAACTTGGGTCATTTTGGGGAGCTACTCAGCGTTCCTGGGTATCTCCCATGCACTCGGGAAGTATACATGTCATTACATTTCTGTCTACTTTTCTCCTGTTGAGCATTCTTTACTGTGGGCAGGCGGAGCAGCTGTCTCAGGCAGGAACCGAGAAGGGCAGGGGGGATATTCTGCCTCCCTTACACAAGGAATGGAAACTATTCAGCAACAGAAAGGAAGGAACCGCCAACCCGTGCAGAGACGTGGGTGAATCTGCTTGCATGATGCTAAGTGACAGGAGCCAACCTGAAGAGGCCACACACTGTGAGACCCCGTGTACATGACACTCTAGACAAGGCACAGCTACGGAGGTGGTAAACGGCCCATGGTGGGGAGTCTGGAGTGTCCCATGGGACCCTCCAGTGAGGGACACTGGCCACTATGTGTTTGTCTAAACCCATAGATCCTTAGAGCCCAACAATTAAATCATAATCTATTCAAATTAAGTCAGTTAGGATGTGAGAGTGTCCAAGGGTGGAATACAAAATTTAACAAAGAATCTAACTGTATTAGAAATGTCTGGGGGAAAGCTCACTGTTGGTGATGAGACCTAAGGAAACTGGGAAATGAACAGAATCTGTAGACTAAAGGGAAAATGTACTGTACACAGATAGGAGACTGTGTTTTATCAGCTATTTCGATGCAGGTCCTTGCTGACAACCCTGAAAATACTACATCTGTAATCTGGGATGAGCAGTGGATTACGTAAGTGACAGTCGGAGCCAGGTTTCTCCCTGTTGGAGGCGGAAGTTACCGGTAAGCAAGGGGAGAAGGTTACAAGATCTATGCGATCATAGATCAGGCTGGAGACCTGCAGCTTGGTGTGGATGTGGGAAGCTCCACACACAAATCTTCATAGCTAGGCGCGTGAACATTGTGAAAGACGGACACTACCGGAGCCGTGTCAGAGTGTAGGTGAAGCGGCAGCTGGCGAGAAACCGCCTCACCCACCTTTGTCTGAACTGGGCCAAAACGTTTGGAATGCACAAAACAGCCATCGTTTGAGTGGCCAGCAAGAGGACAGGCATCTGATGAAAAAATGTGATGGATGTGGACTTCCACAAGATAGACTCAGTGGCCAATATGTAACCCAGAGTAGATCGGCTTGTTAAGACACCCATAGAAAGTTATTTTCTGTTTTTAGTTCATCTAACTGCCCGCCTTCCTTTTTCTCATAGAACCCCTTGTTTTCACCCTACAACTGGGAACACTATTTGGGTACCTACCTGAATCTGCGCTCTCCAAACTGAAATTATGTAATCCCGACTAAACTCTAGGTTGCCTCTCTGCAGGTGTTTCTTTTCAGATTGCAGACTGTGACTGACCACACACACCACACCACACACACACACACACACCACACACACACACACACACACACCCACACACACACACACACACACACACACACACACACACACACACACACACACACACACACACACACACACACACACACACACACACACACACACACACACACACACCCTGCGTGGTCCACTGAGCACATGCAGCTCCCACAGATACCCTAACCCGTACCCTAACCAGTGCCTGTTCCCTGACCCGCACCCTAACCCTACCACCCCTCCCAAACCCGCACCCTAACCCTGACCCCTAGAATTCCCTCCCCGCCGCCCTGGTGACGGTAGCTCCGCCGGCGCCCGCAGCCCAGGAGCCCGGCGAAGAGCACGGGGCTGAGGGTGAGGGAGCCGCAGGAGGAAGGCAGGAGTTGTCCTGAGTCCAGGCGCTGTGGGCGGGGAGGCGGCACAGCGACAGGACGGGGAACGGCCCGCCGGCGACAGGCGGGCGACGGGGGCTGGGAGCGAGCCGAGCCCCTCCAGGGGGGCCGGCAGGTAACGGAGCCCCGCGCGGCGCGGGGACGGACCGGAAGGGAGCCCCCGGGGGGAGGCTGCAGGGCACAAGGGACAGACACGCAGACAGCAACGGGCGGCTGACCCGGCTACGAGCTGCTGCGCCTCAGCACAGAGGCAGGACGCGCCAGGAGCAGAGCGAACCGTGCGCCTGTGAACACAGGAATCTACGGAGAGCCACGGCCACCGGCGGACCTGCGCGGGGAGAGACGGACAGAGGCGGGGAATCACGGACAGAGGCGGAAATTGACGGAGACGGAGATTGGCGAGGAGAGGCGGGGGATGACGAAGACTAACGGAAAGACACGGAGAATGGCGGAGAGAGACGGGGAATGACGGACAGTGGCGGAAATTGACGGAGAGAGACGGAGATTGACGGGGAGACCCGAGGAATGACGAAGACTGACGGAAAGAGACGGAGAATAGCGAAGAAAGACGGGGAATGACGGACAGGGGCGAAAATTGACGGAGAGAGGCGGAGATTGACGGGAAGACGCGAAGGACGACGAAGACTGACGGAAAGAGACGGAGAATGGCGGAGAGAGACGGAGAATGACGGACAGGGGCGAAAATTGACGGAGAGAGACGGAGATTGACGGGGAGAGCCGAGGAGTGACGAAGACTGACGGAAAGAGACGGAGAACAGCAAAGACTGGGAATGACGGACAGGGACGGAAACTGACGGAAAAAGGCGGAGATTGACGGGGAGAGGCGAGGAACGACGAAGACTGACGGAAAGAGACGGAGAATGGCGGAGAGAAACGGGAAATAACGGAAAAAGATGGAGAAGGGCTGGCGGCTCACTAGAGACCTGACGTGCAGGTTCCCGTTCGTCCACTCACAGGCCCGCAAGCGCATCTCGACCCCACAGGCGTGGCTCCGGGGACCCGATGCCTCCCCTACTGGGTCGGGGTGCCATGTCCTCGCCCCTCAAACTTCGCGCCTGAGCCTGACATTAGGGTACCGTCATTCTCCAGAGCGAGCAAGGAGCAATTTCTGCTTATGGTGCTGACATTTAACCGTCTAACCTGCTGACCGTGTCTAGTGGCTCCGTTCAGCGGCATAAGCACTTTCCGCGTTTTGCACCCACCGCCAGCCCCGCACTCTCCATCCCCCAAACCCGACTCTGCAAGATGAGGCCCCGCCCCGACAACTCTCCCTGTTCTGCAAGGCAGCCCCAGGTGCGCAGTCCCTGCAGCGGCTGCACGAACGGTGTACACACGCTCTGCATTGAGGACCAAGCAGAAAAGGAGCAGGCGGAGGCGGCCCGGTGCCCCAGCCAGTGCCCCCAGCTCCAGGCCTAGATCGGCCCTTCCTTTCGGCTCTGCACGGTTCCCTGCTTCTCCAGGTGTCCGTGGCCCCTCCAGCACATTAGCGCCTTGCTTAAGCTACTCGAGAGCCCTGTCTTTGCAGTTACACCACACCAGAGTGTGCACCCCAGTGTGCTCTTCCCGGTCCTCCAGAGAATGGCAACAAAGTGCTCGTAGCCTGGGTGCTCTAGTCCCAGCCTTGCTGCAGTCTGGCCTCCACCCATCACACACGGGCAAATATAGGGGGAGGATAATGGGGGGACTCAATGAGATGACCCTCTATAGGCCCAGGAACACCCAGTGGTCCCACAGGGAGCACAGAGGCACCCACACTTCTCCCTGCAAGCCCTTAGAAAGCCCCATCCTGCCAATGCCTCCAGTTCACGCTTTAGTGAGGCACTGATTTCCTATGTTTGTGGTACTTTGTTACACCAACTCCTCGATGCTAATGCAAGCTATCTCTGTCACTCCTGTTGGGGAGGAATTTGGTTTGCGGATGCAGGGAAGTCAGAGTTCCAGGTGAGGAAGGAATTCATTAAAACCTGAGTATCAGGGAATGACAGCTGCCTTGCAGGCAGCAGAGAGTAAGGAAGAACGGAGACATAATGGGGAGCTCATTGAACTGCTGCTCAGCATATGGAACATCCCCTGCTAACTCCTGAAGCCTGTGCCACCTGGCATCCAGTGTCTGCTTGGATCTGCACAGACCCAAAAAGTCACGACTTTATTTTGGAAGCGTCCTGGAAAAACTGGACTTCCAGAGCAGTGAACATTGGAGTCCATAGTAATGTGTAGCTCACAGCCCCCAAGACTGCATGTGCATCCAGGTGATCCCATTGTGGGGGAGCCTTGCAGCTGCTGGCCAGTGCCTGTTTCCATTTTTCTGCTGGTGTCTACACTGCACTTCCCAGCCCATCCCCACCAGCAGGGTGGGCACCATGTCTCTAGGTTTCCTATGAGGAAGTGGGTGGGCTTGATGAGGGCCTCTGCCAGCCCAGGTCTTAGGATGAAGGATGCGGTTCACACATGGTCACCCTGGCAGCCCTATACCCCTTGCTGGCGGGGAACCCTCCAGCCTGGAGGAAGAAGGAAAAACAAGATGGATGCAGCGGGACTCTGAGACCCACCTGCCCCAGGCGCTCATGTGGAGGGAGTGGTCCTTGACCTCTCAGCCCCTCCTGTGCTGGCACGCTCTGTTGCAGTAGCAGTCTTTGGCCCTGAAAAGAAAGGTGCTTTGCAAGCCTGTCTCCAACTGTAACAGAAAATAAGGCTTGATTTAACCCACAGTTCTGAAACCACAGCCCACACTGAAAAGATGACTCTCAGATCATAATTCAGATAATGTTGCTTAAAAGCAGTGGCACCTTTAGGAGGACCACAGGGAGTCCAGCTCCCCAATTCCTGCCTTCTGCTCTGAGAAATTTCCTTGACAACCTTAACAGGCCTGGGCTCCCTTTCCTTGACAACCATCTTTCTCAATTGTCCAAGCTTTCTGGCTTCAAACACTCCTGCTTCAGCCTTGCTGAGCCTAAGGTGACAGTGCTGTCATTTTGTCCAGTGACTGATTCTTCTATACCTATAATTATTGGTACAATAATGCTATTAATGGCAAGATTCCATAAGATGCTTCCTGAGGTAACTACTCTGGACTCAGCGCTAGGTCCCTTTTGCTGAGGGAAAGGGTGGCCTAAGTGCTTTCATGGGCCTCAAGTTAGAAAGTCACTTTCTGACTGAGCCCAGCCTTGATCCCTCCCATCAAAGGTGCTGCCAGGGTCCTCATTCTGCCCCCACCACCATCCCACAGTTGCTGGCAGTGCCAGTCAATATAGGGTCCTGGTCATCTCCTAAAATAAAGCATCATTTTCTGGGCCCCAAAAGATATTCCCCCAGAACATGTGAATGGGACCTTATTTGGGAAAAGGGTGTTTGAAGATGGGACTAAGTGCAAAATCTGAGATGAGGTCATCCTGGATGAGGGTGGCCAGTAATCTACGACTGGTGCCCTTATAGGAGTCAGAAGAGGAGAGACCCAGAGAGGAGAAGCCATGTGGACACACAGGCAGAGACGAGAGGGATGTGGCCACACTCACAGGGCCACCCGGAGTCCCCCAGGAGCTAGAAGAAGCCAGAAGGAGCCTCCCCTGGAGCCAGCAGAGGGAGCGTGGCCCTGCCCACACCTTGAGTTTGGACGTGTGGTCTCCAGAACCAAAAGAAGATAAATGTCTGCTGTTAGAAGCCATCTGGATTATGTAATGTGTTATTGCAGACATGAAAACATAGCCAGGGAGACAGCATGCCCTCCTCTGTGCTCTGATGCAGTAAAAAGATAACATAAAATGCTGAGACTTGGGGACTGTGAATGGACGATGCATAAGATCTGTTGGTGACCTATTGTTGCCCGTCTAAAAGGCTATCATTATGTCAAAATAAACAACAGAAATTCTCAGCAAACATTGTATGTTCATGCTTGATAAGGCATTCTTACTTAATGGTGTCGATTCCTTTGGGATGAACGTGATGAACTTGGTGCAGTCACACCTGCCTTTATCTCAGGTGATCAAAAGGACATTTAAGCACAAGTAACAGTAACACTAGACAAAGGAGGTCACAGCGAACTGAGAAGCTCTGCACAGTGGAAACAAGTTGCTCAGTGGGAAGGAGACCCGCAGGAGACACAGGGAGCCCAGGCAGCCTACCTGTAATGTGGACAAAGGACCAGAGAGACATTTGTCCAATGAGAAGCACAGTTGGCCAACAGACATATGAAAAGGTGCTAACACCTGTCATCATGAAGAAAAGCGAACCAAAACCACAGTGAGATGCGTCTTCCACCCAGTAGGATAACCACTATCAAAAACCAAAAGACAAGTGTAGGTGGAGAAACTGGAGGCCGTGTGCACTGCTGGCAGGAATGTAAAATGGTGCAGCTGCTGTGGAAGACAGTACGGCGATTCCTCAAAACACTGAGCATACAATTACCATCATCACCGAGCAATGAGACTTCTGGGTACATGTCAAAAGAACTGGAAGCGGGATCTCAGAGACATCTGCACAGCCATGTTCACTGCAGCATTATTCACAGTGGTGGCCAAGCGGTGGAAGCAACACAAGTGTCCGCTGGCAAATGGGCAAAGGAAACACAGCCCAACCACAGTGGAACACTGTTCAGCCTTAAAGAAAGAAATCCCATCACATGTCACAACATGAGGACATGATGCTGAGTGTAACAAGCTGGACACAGAGAGACAAGTCCTGTATGATTTCATTCATAGGGGATACCTGCCATCATCAAAATCATGGAAACAAAAGCAGGGGCAGGTTGCCAGGGTCTGGGGAGGGGAGTGGGGAGCAGTTCCATGGGGCCAGAGTTCAGCTCTACTAGATGACAATGTTCTGGAGATCTGTTCCCCAACAGTAGGATAGTGTCAATGGTCCTAAAATGTGCTTAAATACTGCTGGGAGGGTACATTTTGTTTTATGCTTTTTACTACAATTAAAAATACTCTTTCTTTATGGCCAAGTTCACATTGTACTTTCTCTTCCTAGTAAATGTGGAAACAAACCTTACTGTAACGTGGCTTTACTGTCTGGGGCAGAAGCTCTAAGGCTTTCAGAGGAAAGGGCTGTGGATTTTGCTAAATGCCAGCACCTGGAGTGGGGAGAGCAGGACATGTGGAAGGTGTACCTGGAGTGAGTATCTTTGCCAGGAGCCCACTGTCATGTGTGATCCAGCCCCAAATGAAGGCAAATGCAGGAGAGGGGCTTGGCTGAGTTGGAGGGGGCCCGACCTGGAAGAGATGCTAAAAACCCTGAAATGAACCAGCTGCTTGACATGGGTGACCCCACGGCTCTGCACACCAGCGGACCCCCACCAGGCTCTGATGAGCCTGCAATGGCCCCAACTCGCACAGAGGTGTAAAAAGGGCCCAGAGGTCTTCTCACTGTTCACACCAGAGCTGCTCCCCAAATCAAGGCCTCAGACCTGGGACAGAGGGACAACGCAGGGATGTGGGGCTGCAGATGGGGACTGGAGTGGGACACATGCCTCCCCAACCCCAGGTCCGGCAACCAGGGGGGATTAAAGCCTGACCAAAAAACAAAAGCCATATTCCCCAAACGAGCTGCTGAGGCACATGAACCCCCCATGAAAATACAGCCCATGAGCACAGGGCCCCATGAGCAGAGGGTCCCCCATGAGAACAGAGGCCCATGGGCAGGACTCCCCATGAGCACAGGACCCCCATGGGCACAGGGGGAATGGAGGGTGAAGGGAGGGAAGGGGGAGGGGAGGGCAGAGAGGGGAGGGAAAAGGGGACTGGGTGGGGTGAAGGTGTGGAGCTGATGGGCCTAAGTGGAGGGGGCAGAGAAGAAGATGGCGGGTGGGGCAGGAGTGGTGGTGACCTCAGCCAACCCCAGAACTCCTGCAGCCACAGTGAGACAAGGCCCCAGAGAGGTGTGGAGACCTCAACCCACTGGCAACCCCAAAGGACCCTGTCTGTTCTGGGGGGCTCTCAGCAGGCATGGGGGGCACAGTGACAGGGCTAGTTGCCCCACAGACATCCCAGGGAGCAGACTGGGAGGGAGGCGGGAAACAGCCAGCCTGGCTCCTGGTGCCCCTGGGTCTGTGCGCGCTCCTGCCCTGAGAATCCACGCCCACCCACTGTGGGGCCCACCACCAGGGCAGGTCCAGGGCCACTCAGCACTAGGAGGGCCGGGACACCTGAGGAAAAGGCCTGGCCACGAGGGGTCCGTCCTGCTCAGAGACACTCCTCCTAAAAGATTCCTTGTATTTTCAAGATTTAAAGCAATTTTCTAGTTCCTCCTTTTCACACAGAAAACGAAGATTCTGAATGTGGTTTAATCATGAATAATTCATAAACTTAAATACATTCACTAAAAAATAAAAAAAGGAAAAGTAGATATTTATTGAGAGGGAAAGGAGAACCATCTCCCACATTAGAGCTCTGGTGTTGAATGTTCAGTGCGATTTGATATATTTTAATTGCTGTTACTCTAACACCCTTACCTTTGAAAATTCTTCGGGTGTGCTTCCCTGTTCTACCTCAATTAGCTGATAAATCACACAAACCAATAACCAAGGGCCTTGGTTATTGTAGGAGTGAAGCCTTTAAAATGGTATCATTCTTCTGATACTGCTTTTGTGTGTGACGCTTTTACTAAGAAAAAAGTCATTATGCGTGTGCCTTGCACATTTATGTGAAATATAGTTGACATTGCTGGTCTTATTTATTCTTATTGAAAAGGAAAAAAGACATTATTGTAGCTTCGGCTCACTTTGAGAGTGTCCACTTTTTCTCAAAATACTTCCTCATACTGTGGCCACCTCTGCCTGTATCAGAATCATCTTGATTAAATGCTTCACAGTTGTCAAAAACAAGCCTGACATCGACAGCAAAGGCTTCCAGGTTTGGATACCTGAAAGAAAACACATGATTTAGAGGTTCTTTTGTAGCGTGGCTTTGTTTTGTAAACACATGAAATGATAATAAAAGGTAAAATAAAAAGTAAAACTGAAAAGGTAAAAGAAAAAAAAGATAATTGCATTTAAGCAGAAATAAAACACCTTATATCCTCTTACAAATGGAACATTTTAAAACTTTCATGTGTTCTGGACTATAAAGGATATAGACAGGTTAAATGGAAAAAAATAGATTTCTCAGAAGATCAAGATATATTTCAACTAACTAGCATTTCTTCCCCCATCCAATTTCTGGTTTGACTTGAATCACAATTCCATCCCAGGACTCATCCCACTTGACTAGTTTAACTTTTCTGACCAATTGTAACACTTGTAGTACCCTATGACCCACATTCAAAACAACTGTTTCATTAGAAATAAAGTCAATGCCCTCCTATGCACGATATACATTACAGCTGCCCTGGAGCCTTCACATACATCCCAGGACATGCCACTCAATGTTAAATCTTCCCCATTTCCTCTTTCTCTTCTCTTTTCAACCGTGCTCTTTTCTCAAGCAATGGATTATGATGAACCCAACAAAACAGCACGTGTTATCCCTTCACAGAGAAACACTACAAGGATCTGCCCTTCCATTGGAAGCGCTGTGGTGTCTGTGCTTTTTTGGGGCGATAAACCTGATTCTCTTTCTCTGTAAGAGCAGAGAAGACAGAATGGTGAATGCCACCTGCCTAAGTTTTTGGTATAAAAGGACTGCCTTGTTTCAAGCCAACTCAGTACATTTTGAAGGAGGGCTTTTGGATATCCAAACTTAAATTAATTCTAATATATGATGTATAAGCTGAACACTAATTTACCTTTTAGAAATACCTATGAAGTACACACTGGAGCTCTGAGACCTGGTAAAAGTGGAACTATTTCTTTCATCAAATACCTTGTATACTCTTTTTCACTCTCTCATTATGACATGCAATAATAAGAGAATTAAGTCAGTACTTACGTAACCTCACCCATTTTCCTATTCTTCTGGGAATTATTATTTTTATTCAGATGACATTCACATAACAAAAGTGGCCATTTTAAGGTACATAATTCAGTGGCACTTTGCATATTCCACACATTCTACTACCACCACCTCTATGTAGTTTCAAAACATTGTCATTACCCTAAAGTGAAACCTCATACCCAACCCATTAAACAGTTACTCTCCATTCCTCCCTATCCCAGTCCCTGGAAACAACTAATCTGTTTTTCTGTCTCTGTGGATTAACTTATTCCAAGTATTTCATAAAAATAGAATCATACAACATATGAGAATAGTTTTTATAAAATATTTTAATGTTACTTTGAGAAATATTTCGCTCTTTAGACTCTTCCTTACTACAAGAAAAGGTTAATGATTAATGCCAGGGAGAGCGGAATCCAGGAAAAAATTCTCGGTGAGATTCTAGGTGCGGTGAGTGCAGTGCTCACATCTCTGCCGTCCCTTCACAGGACAGGGCAGCTGACAGAACCCAGACTCTTTAAACTAGGCACCTCCTCCCCTGTTCTATAAATTTCTGATATAAATATTTGAAATATTGTTGTGAGTTTTGTTTCCAGCTCATTAGTTTGGGCTTAATCGAACAACTTGAAGGTAGAGGAGCTTGAATCCACTGAATTTTGCCTCCGACACAGCTGGCGTCATGAACAGGATCATACAGAACTGCTCCCCTCCACCTGCCTCCCTCTGCTATGTTCCTCCTCCATTCACCAGGACTCATTCTCAAAAGGGAGCTCCAATTTTTGTTAATGTCTAAGCTCTGTTTTAATGTTTGAACCTGTGTGTTTTGGGGATTTTGAGGCTGAAGTTCATCCAGGAACTGGAGAATCGCAGAAGATAAAGTCAAGAGTTGCAAACACTATTTTTTGGAAAACTTTAAGGAGAACGGGTATTATGTCTTCTCTGTGTGTCTGATAAAATTCCGAGGTAAATCCGTCCGGCCCGGGGGTTTTGTTCTTGGGTAGTTTTTTGATTACCATTTCAATTTCTTTGCTCGTAATTGGTTTGTTTAACTTTTGTGTTTCTTCCTTGGTCAGTCTTGGAAGGTTGTGTTTTTCTAGAAGTTGTCCATTTCTTCTAGGTTTTCCAGCTTGTTGGCATATAGGTTTTCATAGTAGTCTTTATTAATTCTTTGTATTTCAGTGGAGTCTGTCGTGATTTTTCCATTCTCATATCTGATTCTGCTGATTTGTGTTGATTCTGAAGGGCCCCCACCCATAAGATGGTGAACTTCCGGCTTCTCTTCGGGGAGGGGGGGGAGGGTCCTCAGTTCCCGCCGGCACCACCTGAAGCCCAATCACCTCTCGCCCCCCTCCCAATCCCAGCACCTAGCCAATAGCCACCAGCCCCGTAGAAGTAACACCACAATCACCTCATGCCCCTTCCTATATAACCCAGCACCTTTCCCTAATAAAGTGGAATTCTCTGGTGAGTTGCTGCTGTGTCGCTCCTTCCTTTCACTGGTGCCAAAACCCGGGAGATGGGACGGGACACCCCAACTGGGCCCTGTCTTCCCCACCGACACCAGCAGCAGCTTGCCCTTGCCCTCTTTTTCCGGTGCTGGCTCCTCACACTCACCACTCCTCTCTGGCCTTTGGGTAAGTTTTCCCCCGAAGCTGGCCGCTCTTCCCCGAGCTATCGCAGCGCCATTGACCATGATCGTCCGGAAAGGCCCTGAAGCTCGGGGACAAGGAGGGAACTCTCCCCGCCTCAGGCCTTCACGGCTGCGGTGGACCCTCAGGCCCCTCTCCTCCAACCGCCATACACGAGGTGACTCCTTTGCGGATGAGAACGCTCACTTTTCCGCCTCCTCCTTCCATTCCTTCTGCCGAAAATTCCTAGTACTAGGTCCCCGTTGACTCCGGCACTCTGCCTTCTTAGGGAAGTCTGGGTGACGACCCACACTTCCTAAGAAACTCCAACTCGTATACGAGTTTCCGCAGACCACCAAGGATCATCGGGGACGCCCTTTGTCTCCCTGCAGTCTGCCCCCAGTCCGAGGATCTCCAATCGTCTTCCCATGTCTCCTTCTCTGTCCTTTAGCCTTGGAAGCCTCCTCATCCCTCCCTGAAACTTCACCTCTTGAATGCCTGCTCAAGCATCTGGCTACCCTCTCCCTGACGCCTGATATAAAACCAAAACTTCTCCATAAATACTGCTCCCAAGACTGGCCGACATACCCCCTAGACAATCACAACCAATGGCCCGCAGGGGGAACTCTTGATCCTAACATCACTCGTGATCTCTTTAACTACTGCCAGCGCCTGAAAAAATGGAAGGAGATTCCCTATATTGAAGCTTTCTGCCTCCTCCCCCCGCCCCCTCGCCGCTGCCGCCTCCTCCTCCCCACCCCGCCTCCCACCAAGTTCTCATAGCCTGCAAGCCGTCTCTCCTGGCAGAAGCCTCCCGCCCATCCCTCCCCTTTCCTCCACCACCACCACCAAGCCTCCCGGTCACTCCCTTCCCCTTCTCCTACAACAGCCCTTCTCCCTTCCTCCCCTCCTCCGCCTTCGTCCCCCTCACCTGCCCCTCCCCCGTGGATTGAGCCTGAGCCTTTCAGCCCCCCTTTAACTAGGTCCCCGGGGGCCTCCTCCATCTTTGCCCTCATCACCTGTTTCTCCCCCACAGACTGAGCCAGAACCCTTCAGTCCCCCCCCTCAGACTTGGTCCTGAGGGCCTCCCAAAATTATCGCCCCCCCCCTCCAGGAGGTAGCAGTATCCAAAGGCATCGTGCACATTCACGTCCCTTTCTCCTTAAGAGATTTAGCCCAACTTGAGAAACGCCTAGGCTCCTTTTCCACTGATCCCACGACATGTATCAGGGAGTTTCAATGGACCCTCCAGTCATACAGCCTCACACATCATCACATTTTCATGCTCCTGGCCAATACCCTCCTCCCTGAAGAGCGTAGACGAGTTTGGGACTTTGGCCAAATGCACGCTACCGAAACCCACAGGACTGACCCCACCTATCCCCCTGGCCCCACTGCTGTCCATGAACAAGACCCACACTGGGATTATATCACCGCCGTGGGTCTCCGCTCTCGAGATATTTTCGCCTCCTGCCTAATAGCAGGTCTGAAAAAGGCAGCTCGTAAAGTAGTCAATTTTCAAAAGCTCCAAGACATAATTCAAAGGAGGGAGGAAACTCCATCTGAGTTTAGACTCACTCAAGCCCTATTACAGTATACCAGCCTGGACCCAGAAATGCCTGTCGGAAGACATGTCCTTATGACATACTTCCTAGCTTAAAGCTACCCCGACATTAAAGCTGAACTCAAAAAGTTAGAACAGGGCCCCACTACCCCACAGACTGAGATCCTAACAGTGGCCTTTAAAGTCTTCCATAACCGGGAGGAGGAGAAAGAACGCCGTAAACAAAAGGCTGATCAGGCCAATTTCCAAATGTTGGCCCAGCTGATAAAACCACAACCTGGGCACCCCTCTACAAACAAGCGCCCCCCAGGAGCTTGTTTCAAGTGCGGACAAGAACAACATTGGTCAAGGGCATGCCCCTCCCCGAGATCTCCTACCACCCTATGCCCCAGATGCCACAAAAAGGGCCACTGGGGGTCTGATTGCCCAGTCACCCAAAGGGGAGGCTGGACAAACAACCCCCATCCTAAGCCCGCCATAGTGGGGATGGCAGAAGAAGATTGACGGAGCCCAGGGGCTTCTCACCCGACCATTTCCATCACCAAACAGGAGTCCAGGGTTACTTTAATAGTAGACGGTCACCCCATCTCCTTCCTCCTAGATACAGGAGCCACCTTCTAGTCTTGCGAGAATACCGGGGCCCTACCACACCTGCCATTACTCCTATAGTCGGGGTAGGAGGTAAACAGATTTTCCCATTAAACCCCCCCCCCCACCTTTTATGCACAATCCAAGACAATCCCATACCTTTCTCCCACTCCTTCCTGGTTATGCCCCAGTGTCCCATCCCTTCACTAGGACGGGACATCCTTTCCCTCCTCCACGTTTCCATAACTATATCCACTCCCACAGCCCCCAGTACTCCCTTTTTGATGGCCCTCATAGCCGACGACCGCCCTCTACCCAATGAAAGCTCTGGTTCCACCCTCATACACCCTGTAAATCCCAAAGTTTGGGACATTACCAGCCCCTCCGTGGCTCTATGTCCTCCTGCCTCTATCAAATGACGTGACCCCTCTCAGTATATCTGTCAGGCCCAATACCCCCTAACCACTTCAGCCCTCATAGGCCTCCAACCCATCATTCAAGATCTCAAACAAAAATTACCTCAGACCCACTCACTCCTCATCTAACACCCCCATATTAGCTTTAAAAAAACCAACGGATATTCCCGCCTTGTCCAAGACCTTCGCCTCATCAACATGGCCGTCATCCCTATCCATCCCTTAGTTCCAAATCCATACACCCTTTTATCGCAGATCCCTGCCTAGGCCTCCCACTTCTCAGTACTAGATCTCAAGGATGCATTTTTTTCTATCCCTCTGGACCCCTCCTCCCAAGATTTTTTCACCTTCACCTGGACGGACCCATACACAAGACATTCTGAACAACTCACTTAGACAGTTTTGCCACAAGGCTTCCGAGATAGTCCCCATATTTTTGGACAGGTTCTGTCTCAGGACCTCAAACAGTTTCATCATGATCACTCCGAGTCCACCTTATTACAATACATGGACGATCTTCTACTCTGCAGTCCCTCGTGGGAACAGTCTCAACTTGACACTGCCTCCCTATTTAACCTTCTAGTTTCCATAGTTTACCAGGTATCCCCCATCAAAGCTCAAATCTCTTCCCCTTCTGTCACTTACCTCGGATTCCTTCTATCTCAACAAAGAAAGTCCATTACCTTAGAGAGAAAACGGCTCCTCTCTGACCTGCCCGTTCCCAAAAACCAAGACAGAAATCCTTTCCTTTCTAGGCCTGGCTAGGTATTTTAGAGCGTGGATCCCTAACTTCTCCCTGTTGGCAAGACCCCTATACAACCTCAGCAATGGCCCCCCTGAAGAACCATTATCATCCTCACCCCGACACCCCTTCATTAAGCTCCGTCAAGCCCTTGTGGAAGCCCCAGCTCTCCATCTTCCTGATTTGTCGAAGCCCTTCTCATTATACATTCATGAGAGGTCCAGTCAAGCTCTAGGAGTCCTAGGTCAATATTATGGCCCATCCTTTGCCCCAGTAGCTTATCTCTCCAAGCAATTAGACCCCACAGTTTGGGGATGGGCCCCCTGCTACGGGCATTAGCCGCTGGGCAGCTCTTGCAGAAAGAAGCTCATAAACTAACATTCAGGGCGCCCCTTACCATTCTGTCCCCACCTCACCTAAAGGACCTCTTAACCTACAAGTTTACAGACTCTCCATACCTCCAGACTCCTGACCTTACTGTCCTCTTACCTCCAAAATCCCGTTCACCCCCTTTGCCATCAATACCCGAATCATGACTTTTTCCTCCTTTACTGCTCCCCCGCTCTTTTTTTCCTCATTTCTATTGTCTTCCCCGCCACCCCAGCCTCCTTTGTATGGCGATTCAGTCAGACAGACTTACACACAGCATCAAACAAAAATTACTGCCCTCATTGCCACATCAGACTGCCCTCTGAAAGGCTGCTCCGAGCCTTTATACCTCCACTTTCCTCCCTCCACCGAAGTGTTCACTAGCAGCTACCTTTATTCTCCCTTCCTCTGCTTCCTCTATGACCAAAAACAAGCCTATTGCAGGCGATGGCCAGACACCTACGGGGGATGTCCCTACTGGTCTTGCCTCATTCACTACATGAGTAACTCCCAGTACCCACAGTATTACTCCTCCAACCGTTTCATAAAATATCCCAACAGCTTATTGTCCTAATCAATCCCAGATCCCTGAGACTCTCGATGGGCCGCCAGAGTCACAGCCTCAGTTTACTACGGGCGGTCCTTGACCCCCCACGGTACCCTTCATATCTCTTAAGAGTACGTTCCCTCTCATTCCCAGATCTCTCAAGTTGCATCAGATATCGGACATTCTGAAATAGTCATTATCCAAACTCTTGACAGCGCCTCTTCATCATCTTATTCCTCCTACTCTTGGTTACAGCTCATTCAAGACACCACCATCTTTCTCAACCACACCCTCAACACCGCCAATTGTTTCTTGTGCGTATCACTACAGCGCCCACTGTTGGCCGTTGTGCCCCTTAATATTTCCAACTACTCCTTCCAAGCAGAAGGACAACCCCTCCGCCCCCTGGCAGACATACCCCTATGGGAACCAGAATACGCAGATAATCCCACCATCTACCACTGTGTAAGCCCAACTCCACCCCCCCCTCCAGCGCACTTCACTGCCTCTCTATCTACACCCCTACCTCCGGCTCTAAGACTTTTACACAACCGGGACACTTCTTTTGGTGTAATGGCAGTCTTTTCAACTCACTGCCTCCCAACTCCAGCACACCCTGCATTCTCGCCACCCTAATCCCACAGCTTACACTTTACAGCATGGCAGAATTCCTTGAGCTCCAACCTCCCTTGCCCTTGCGCACAAGAAGGGCTGCTTTCCTTCCCATTATGGTCAGTATTTCCCTAGCCACCTCAGCCATTGGAGCAGGATTTTCAGCGGGAGCCTTGAGTCACTCTCTATGGGCAATTAGAGATCTCAACGCCAAACTTGAGGGGGCCCTGACATCCACCGCCGATTCCCTAGCCTCTCTCCAAAGACAGGTCACTTTGCTAGCCAAGGTCACCCTTCAAAACCGGCGGGCCTTAGATCTGCGTAAAGCCGAAAAGGGCAGGCGGCACCTGCGTCTTCCTTCGAGAAGAGTGCTGCTATTACATCAACGAATCCGGCATTGTAGAAACTGACATTACCAAACTCACCAACCTTAACTCCAGCCTCCACTCTGCTTCCAATTCCAACCCATTCTCTTCAATACTAACAAACCCCCTCCTTACCTGGCTCTGGCCCATTGCAGGCCCCATAATAATCATTCTTCTCGCCTGTCTCTTCTTACCCTGTATAATAAAGTTCATCAAATCCCAAGTTGGAAAAATCTCTAATCAAACTTTCAACCAGCTTTTACTCAGAAACTACCAGCTTTTAGCCACAGAAGATCCCTCACCCTCATGTAACCTCCTCACCACACACTGAGATGGACCCCTCTCTCCACTGGAAATTGTTCCTGGAAACAATGGCTGCAGAAGCCTGGCTTCTGGCACCTTTATCCTCTTGGCACCATTAGAGTCAACAAGTCCTCGACCTATGGTTACAGGGAACCTTCATTGATTTCCAACCTGAAGAAGTCCACATCTACTCGTCCTTAGTGTGTGGAGTCCTATCAACCCTTTCCTCCCAGTCCTCAAGCCCTCACTCCCTTCTCCGCTCCCATTCAGCAGGAAGCAGTCAGGGAGAAAGCAACGTCCACAACCCCATAGAGGAGAAAGGGGGGAATGAAGGGCCCCCACCCATAAGATAACAAACTCACCCCTCGCCTCCCCTAATCCCAGCACCTAGCCAATAGCCACCAGCCCCGTAGAAGTGACACCTCAATCAGCTCATGCCCCTTCCTATATAACCCAGCACCTTTCCCTAATAAAGCGGAATTCTCCGGTGAATTGCTGCTGTGTGTTGCTCCTTTCCTTTTACCCTCCTCCTATCAGCAGTGACGCCGATGTCCCTCAAACATGGTGGTGAGCAAAGCACCAAGTTTACTTTTCTGTCTACAACAGGCCCAGAGGAAGGATACTTGTGGTCTTCAGGGACACTTAGTCAGCGAATGCGGCTAAATACAGACAGCAAGTGAGGAGGAGGTAAAAGAGGACAGAGGACAGAGATATGGGTTGAAGTCGTGCACCACCATTTACTGGTTTTGATGGCTGACACGACCTGCAAGTGCCTCAGTGAACCCAGTGCTCTCTCTACGGCCTAGTTACCTTGCAAGATTTTTGGAAGCATAATGTAGGGAAGTGACATATAAGCTATGTTGTTAACTGTTCTGTACATAAGGATAGATGGGCAGACAAAAAGATGATGACAGATAGATGCATAGATGGATGGATGGATGGATAGATGATAGACAGATAGATGATAGACAGATAGATAGAAGGATAGATGATATAAAGATGACAGATGATTAAATAGATAATAGATGATAGATAGATAGACAGATATAGATACATATCGATTAAAACAAAGCTATTGCTCATAACCAGGAGAGCAATGATAAAAGCACAGAGTGAAACTACAAACAAAAAGGAAGAATGAAATCCAGTTTAAAAAGTACAATAAGCAGCCATAAGAAAACAAATCCTACCATTTGCAACAACATGGATAGAGCTACAGAGTATTATGCTCAGTGAAATAAGCCAGGTGGAGAAAGACAAGTACCAAATGATTTCACTTATATGTGGAGCATAAGAACAAAAGAAAACTGAAGGAACAAAACAGCAGCAGACTCACAGAACCCAAGAATGGACTAACAGTTACCAAAGGGAAAAGGACTGGGGAGGGTGGGTGGCAAGGGAGGGATAAGGGCGGGGAAAAAGAAAGGGGGCATTACGATTACCATGTGTAATGTGTGTGGTGGGGGGCATGGGGAGGCCTGTACAACACAAAGACAAGTAGTGAATCTACAGCATCTTACTATGCTGATGGACAGCGACTGTAACGGGGTTTGTGGGGGGGACTTGGTGAAGGGGGAAGCCCAGTACATGTAATTGTAGATTAATGATAACAAAAAAAAATTTTTTAAGTGCAATAAGGACACAGCTCTCAATTATCAGAATAAAAGGACAGGCTTTAAATGCTCCAATCAAAAGACACAGGGTTAAAAGAAGGGATGAAAACTCAAGACCACCTACGTGTTCCCTTACAGGAGAGTCACTTGAGATCCAAGGACACAGACAAACTACAAGCCGAAGTGGTGGGCGCAGGTACCCTACACAAGTGAAACTAAAAAAAAAAAAAAAGATGGGTTGATGGGATTAAAGACAGCAGCTCACGTGACAGGCGAGGCAGAAACCTCCTCCCAAGACCACATACATACGTACAATATGGAAATGTAACAACTACACCAAATCCTGGAAGAGCAGCAGGGAAGAAGGCTGCTGCGGCGGGCTATCTGTCACCTCAAGGAGAAGGGTGACATACCAAAGCCATGATCCAGAGGTGTAGGGGCCCGGCCTATGGCCGAGGCTGAGCCCCACTCTAGCTGGACAACGCCCTAAAGATGGCGCCTGCTTCCTAGACACCACCCTTCCTGGCCCTACAGCTCAGCGCATAAGGAAGTCTCCATGATTGGCTTGTCCCCATTTCCATGCTTGTGCTCATAGCATGCTTTTCACATGTTTCCAATAAGACTGAACCTGGCACGTGATCAGTCAGCTGATTGGTTGGGATATGCTATATAAGCTGCTGCCCTGGAGGAAGTGGGTGTGGTTGTTGTTTTTTTGCTTTTGCCTTTCCCTAGATGGATCCTCGGAGGCCCATAATAAAGATTCCTAACGAACCAGGCCTTCGGTGATCGTTATCCTGCCGTCGCCCTAGGTGGCGGGACGCGATACAGAGGGACCCCAAAGCCCTTCCCACACCCAAGCTCATGGGGGGGAGGACAAGAAATGGAACCGAGGAGGGGGGTGGAGGCCTAGGACTGCCGAACACCCAGCCCTGGAGATGTGCTCTGGGAGCACAAACCTACCGTACACATGGTGCGCTCTGGAGGATCGGTGGGGTCGGAAAGTGAAGGCAGGCAGAAGACTTCGAGAGACTTGAGATTCCAGCCACTTGTGGGACAACACAGGGATCCACATCCGGCCACTGTTGGACAAAAGGAAGGGGGGCATTCTGAGAGACTTCCTAACAGCGAGAGAGCTGCTAAAGGGACAAGGCTTCCACAGAGCTTGCCACTCAGGAGAAAGGACAGGTGCGCCAAACTGCCTGGATGCACTCTGCCCAGCAGGCAGGGGAACTTTTAGGAGCTCCGGGTGCTCCAACCCCCCATCTGGCCTTGCAGCTCTGAAGCCCCCTGCCATGCTGTGACTGATACACAGCCTGCCTCCCCGCCAGCACCGGCTTACAAACCAGCAGCTCCCACCATCACGCCAGGCCAGCAAGAGGACGGCCCCACCTACGGCAGCTTCTCCCTGTGTGCTCCGCAAACTGGCCCTGGCAGTGGAGACGGGCACTGCGGCCAGGAAGCAGGAAAGACCTCAATCCTCCAGGCGGGGGAGGGCACCAGCGCTGATCCCCCTGTGATCCCTGCCATCCCAAGGGCGGAGCAGCTCCAGAGAGTAAAGCTGCTGGGAGCTAGAGGGCACCACCTACAAATATGAAATGTCAAAGGAACCTAGTAACTGGACTCAAATCAATCTTCCTGAAAGAGATCTCAAAATAAATATCAGGAACATGCTCATGGAGCTACAGAAAAAACTTGCCCATCTCTTGAGCACAATTCTCTCTCTCTCTACCAGGAGCACTGCTGAGGCTCTGTTCTGAGAGAGATACTGGGACAGCCCAGCAGGAATGGCAGAGCTCTCAGGTCCACCCTGGCTGGTGCCAGGACAGTCCCACACGGGCTCTGAATGAACTGCAAAAGGGGGACGCCGCACGTCTAACTCCACAGGAAAGACAATAGTGCCGCATGCTAGCCTTCCCATTAATGGCTAGTGGCTACGTAGCTCCACCAATACCAGGTGACGTCAACACCCCGGGCTTTATCTCCTTGGCAACCTTTTTCCCTATGACCCTTGAAAGCAGCACATGGAAAGATACCACCCACCAGTCTCCACACCATCTCACTTCTCAGCTTAGGCTCGATGTTCCCGTATCACATCTTCTCCTCTTCATTCCAGTTTCCTCCGTTGGTTGGTGTTCTGGAAAAAAAAAATTAGTCAGAATTGGAATGAAATGGCCTGGGGTATAAGATTCTGTTTGAACACCATTAGTAGAAGAAAACCACATCCTATGGATGGGAGAATATATTCATAGATGACATATCCGATAAGGGGTTGCCATCCAAAATATGTATTAAGAGCTCACGCACTTCAACACACAAAAAGCAAATAATCCAATTACAAAATGGGCAGAGGATCTGAACAGACACTTCTCCAAAGAAGCCTGTGGCCGACAGGCAAATGGAAAGATCCTCCACATCGCTAATCATCTGAGAACTGCATATTAAAACCACAATGAGTTATCACCTCACACCAGTTAGGATGGCCAACATTCAAAAGACCAGCAACAACAGATGTTGGCAAGGGTGTGGAGAAAAGGGAACCCTCCTACACTGCTGATGGGAATGCCAAATAGTTCAACCATTGTGGAAAGCAGTATGGAGGTTCCCCAGAAAACCAAAAAACTGAAATACCATTTGACCCAGGAATTCCTCTCCTAGGAATTTACTCTTAAGAATGCAGGAGCCCAGTTTGAAAGAGACATATGTACCCCTATGTTTATCAAGAAATGGAAGCAACTTAAGTGTCCATCAGTAGATGAATGGATAAAAAGGTGGTACATATACACAATCTAGTATCATTCAGCCATAAGAAGAAAACAAATCCTACCATTTGCAACAACATGGATGGAGCTAGAGGGTGTTATGCTCAGTGAAATAAGCCAGGTGGAGAAAGACAAGTATTGAATGATTTTACTCCTCTGTGGAGTATAAGAACAAAGCAAAAACGGAAGGAACAAAACAGCAGCAGACTCACAGAACCCAAGAATGGACTAACAGTTACCAAAGGGAAAGGACTGGGGAAGATGTGTGGGAAGGGAGGGAGAAGGGGGAAAAGGGGGCATTATGATTAGCACATATAATGTGTGTGTGTTGGGTGTGGGGTGGCAGCACAGGAAAGGCAGTACAACACAGAGAAGACAATTGGTTATTCTACAGCATCTTACTACACTGATGGACAGTGACTGTAATGGGATATGGGGTGGGGACTTGATAATGGGGGGGGGAGTCTAGTAACCACAGGGTTGCTCATGTAATTGTACACTAATGGTAACAACAAAAAAAAACTCACAAGCTATGACCTCACACCAGTCAGAATGCCTAGTACCCAAAAAACAAGAAATAACAAGCGTTTATGAGGATGTGGACAAAAGGGAACAGTCACGCACTATTGATGACCATGTAAATTGGTGCAGCTACTATGGAAAACAGTGTGGAGGTTCCTAAAAATATTAATAGTGGTATGATATGACCCAGCGTTGTTTTTCATACACAGCAGTGTAACTCCTTTCAGGATACCGGACCTGTTTCCAATGCATACAACACCAAGCAATTCTCAAACACCAGCAGGGTGTCTGAGAACTCAATTCTGAGGCTATCTGCCTGGAGACAACACCAGATTCCACAGGGTAAGATTTCTATCCTCAAGACTGCCCTCCACCCCAGCTCCAGAGCCTGGTTGCAAGCCCCATGCAATTACCCTGTGCTTCCCACCTGCAGGCTAAGATTGGGGGTTCCAACAACCTCCCCCTTAGGTCTGCCCAAGTTGCTAGGGTGCCTCAGAAGCTCAGGAGAACACTCACGTTTACTAATTTAACAAAGAGTACCATAAAGGACACAACATCCGGATGAACACACACATATGGCAAAGTCCCAAATAAAAGAGCTTCTATCCTCCTGGGGTGCTTGAGGCCTGGCATGGTGGCATGTGCAGGCGACCTGGTTCCCCTAGCATGGAAGCTCTGACAGAGAAACAGGAGATGAGAGAAAGAGATGTGCTCTTCTCATAGGGTTTTGTGAGGGCTTCACTCCAGAGCCATGACTGACTAAATCACTGGCCATTATTGATTCAACCTCCAGCCCTCATCCCTTTCCTCTTCCCTGGGGGCTGAGGACTGAGAGCTCCCATCCTCTAATCACAAGCGTGGTGCCAGCCTCTACCCTGGGATAGGGCCCCAAAGCCTCTGCATTAACCTAACAAGACACCCATTGGACAGTTATGGCTCAGAAGGATTTTCAGGAACTGTGGATGAGGAGCAAAAATACCTAGGAAATGTATTTTGGTTGTCTGAATTACCAAATATTTCCTTCATCAACCATTATATCACAACAGGTGTCCCCACATACTCAAAATGCCTGCAGGAGGAGGCACAGAGCTCCCCACTTCCACCATAATTTCCTTCCTACTCATGACATTGATCTGTACCAAAGACGATCCCTTTCAGGAGGATACAGTCAAGGCTTCCGACATAATGCCAAGGCTGAGGAGGCCCTCCTCCCCAGGGACATGGGGCAGAGAGATGGGAGAAATGGCCTCAGGAGTCTGTTTTCCTGAAAGCCACTCTCCACTCCCCCAGCCTCAGCTGTCACCTCACCACCCAGCCTGACACACAGGGGCCTGCGAAGAACAAAATCCTGGAGTCCGAGCAGCTGAATAGCTGTCGTCTGCACTCAGCTTTGCAATGCGAGGGGTTCCACTCCTCTCGGGGTTCAGATTGGAAAAACCCGACAGGGAAGAGGAAGTGGCCCAGCGACTCCCCATTGCCATGTCGAACAGGGCAGTACAAGCTCCACTTCCGCCAGAGATGCTTCCTGGCTGTCTGAGCACTTGCAAGGCAGCACGATAGGGTGTAGTTAAGGGGGAAATTTTCCAAATCTAGAATTTTAATTTCCTGAGTATGAGTAGACTTTCTGCTGCTATGACTACACTGGAGCACAAAGAATGTCTAAGCAGCAGGTTCCACTTCTGAGTGACAGCACCCACCTTAACCATTCACTGCTGCCTCTGGTGACCAAGATGAGAACTAGCTGGATGTTACTAGGAAGTTTTGACTGTCAAACAAAAGTCCAAGTTTTTGAGACACCCTCTCAATCCACTCTCTGCATTCGCAGTGAGACAGAGCAGAGAAATGGGACGAGGGCCATGCCACTGTGAAATATACCCAGCCTAGAAAAAGCCCACTTTATACTTTAACTTCATCTACATGCTGTTCTGCTTCTTCCAGCCCCCCTATCAATTAAGGAACCTTGTAACCAGGACGGAGATAGACCTCCGAAGTGTAAGTGAACCTAGGGGGATAAAAAAATGCTGAGATCTGGATCAAGACAGTCCCCTGAATAACCCTACTCTGAAGACAAAACTTCAAAGGAATTAGGAATCACCTGTATGCAGCATGCCTTACCCCCACAGCTACCCAAAAGGTCCTTAACTGGACCTCCTCTCTCAGGTCACCTGCACTCCTGTCTGGGTGTGTACTGTCTGACAGTAAATGAACCTTCTTGTTGCACAAGCCAACTGGACTTGTCTTATCTACTCTTTACCCTAATCAAGACAAAAGCCCTGTGACCTCAACCTCCAGAGGTAAACGTCTCTGTCACTTTGCTACTTTATTCAGCTTTCTAGTTTTACAAGCCTTTTCTCTCTCCGTTTTACTTAAGGCCAGTGGGGAAGGAGTAGTTCTTAGAACATAATCTCACTCCATTCAGGGCTCCATGGCTCCCCAAATTCTGGGATTGTAGGGATATAATTCTCACGCCGTGCAGATCAAGTGGACACCAGATGCAAGGTGATGGCATCTGTCATCATTACCACAGCCATAGCCATAAAACTGGGAATAGCCCCATTCCACTTCTGAGTTCCAGAAGTAGCACAAGGAACCCTGCTGTCATAGGGCATACTACTATTAACTGGACAAAAAAATCACACCCATCTCAGTTCTATGTCAAATTTCACCCACAGTTAACATAAACTTGATAATACCTAGAGCAACACTCTCAATTTTAACTGGAGCAGGTCTAAACCAAACACAATTACAAAAAATTATAGCTTACTCCCCAATTGCCCACATAGGTTGAATGACAGCATATAATCCAAATATTATTATTCTAAATCTCCTAATTTATATTATAATGACCCTATCAATATTCATAATGCTAGTATACAACTCAACAACAACCTTATCTTTGTCTCACCTATCAAACAAGACACTGCTAATTACAACCATTATGCTCACAATCCTAACTATACTTGGAGGCCTTCCACCATTAGTCAGATTTTTACCTAAATGAATGATAATTCAAGAACTTAGCAGAAACAACATATTATCAATAATAGCAGTGATAGCTCTACTAAACTTATATTTTTATATGTACTGACTTACTCCACAACACTAAAAATATTCCCAATAACCAACAATATAAAAGTGACAATTTAAAACTACAAAACACATAAAATTACCCCACCCCTAATTATTCTATGTACAATAATACTTCCACTAGTTCCAACCATATCAATTCTTACCCATGTTCATCAATCGTTGATGATTTTCAACTAATCACAAAGACATCAGCACATTATACCTTTTTTGGCGCTTGAGCTGTAATGGTGGGACCTGCTCTAAGCCTCCTTATGGTGCTGAACTAGGCCAGCCTGGGACCCTCTTAGGTGGTGATCACATCTATCATATAAGTGTAACAGCACACAACTTTTTAATAATTTTCTTTATGGTGACAGTATTATAATTGGGGGGCTTTGGAAACTGACTAGTGCCTTTAATAATTAGTGCCCCAGACATAGCATTTCTCCATATAAATAACACAAGCTTTTGAATCCTTCCTCCCTCCTTTCTTCTTCTCCTAGCATCCTCTACAGTCAAAGCAGGAGCTGGAATGGGTTGAACCATATAAATTACTTAGCAGGTAATTTAGCACATGGAGGGGCCTCAGTGGATTTAACTATTTTTTCTCCTCACTTGGCAGGTGTCTTATCAATTATAGGGGCTATTAACTTCATCACAACTATTAACAACATAAAACCTCCCACTATAAGCCAATATCAAACTTCACTATTTTTGTGATCAGTTCTAGGAGTTACAGCCATACTCCTACTACTGTCTCTACCCTGTTCTAGCTAATGGCATTACTATGCTTTTAACAGATTGCAACCTAAATACATTTTTTGATTCTGCTGGGGGAGGGGATCCAATTTTATATTAACACTTATTCTGATTTCCGGTCACCCCGAAGTATTTATTTTAATCCTTCCTGGCTTTGGAATCATCTCTCATATTGTAACCTACTATTTCTGGGAAAAAAGAACCTTTTGGGTACATGGGCATAGTCTAAGCAATATGTCAATTGGCTTTCTAGGCTTCATTATATGAACATATATATTTACAGTAGGCATAGACATTGATACACAAGCCTGTTTTACATCTGCCACTATAATTATTTCAATTCCAACAGGTGTGAAAGAATTCAGTTGATTAGCAACTCTGCACAGCAGAAATGTAAAATGATCCCTGGCCATATAATGGGCCCTGAGCTTTATTTTCTTGTTTACAGTAGGGGGCTTAACTGGTATTGTACTAATTAATTCATCATTAGATATTGTTCTTCATGATACTATGTAGTAGAGCCCATTTTATTATGTGGTCTCCACGGGTGCAGTTTTTGCTATTATGGGGGGGATTTGTACATTGATTTCCTCTATTTTCAGGATATACCCTCAACCCTACATGAGCAAAGATTCACTTTACAATTATATTTGTGGGTGTTAATATAATTTTTCCCTCAACAATTTCTCAGACTTTCAGGAATACCACAACATTACTCTGATTACCCAGATGCTTACATAACATGAAATACTGTGTCATCCATAGGATCCTTTATTTCACTAAGTGCCATTATAATTTTTATAATCTGAGCTTTTGCTTCTAAATGAGGTGCACATAGAACTAATACTGACCTTGAATGATTACACAGCTGCTCCCCACTTAAATATACTTTTGAGGAGCCTGCCTTTGTAAACTTAAGCAAACAAGGAAGGAATCAAACCCCCAAAAGATGGTTTCAAGCCAGTATCATAACCTCTTTCTCAATTATTGAAGTATTAGTAAAATTTGCATAACTTTGTCAAAGTTAAATTATAGGTCTTAAGTCCTTTATACATCCATGGCATGCCCCTTTCAACTCAGGCTAAGGCCTTGGGAGCCACAAGCCTAGAGGGAGAATGAACTCGATGCTACCTGACATTTACCCCAGGAAACTGACCCTCTGGCTGGGCTTCACGGGCATCAGGGTCTGTAAGTAACACCAAGGAGAGGAGGGCCAGGGGTTCATGTGCTGCAGGCCTCCTCACCTTCTCTGTCCCAACGCTACCCTCTGTTTTGATGGCACCATGGAACAAAATGTTACCTCTTATACTGTACTTCATTATTTATTTTCTAATAGCATGCACCAGATTGAGTTGCATCAGCAAGCAGGAAGGACCACTTCACTAAGTAGCCTGCCTAGATGGCTGCAAGACAGAAACTACCCATTCCTACACCCACAGATGCATGTATATTAGAGCAGCCCGAGTTTACCTCCACAGAGTGCCAGAATACACGGTGTGTTTCTCCAACACTGACCCTTGTGTCTAAGGACCACAATTTTTGCTCTTAAGAAACTCTGCACCAAAATACATACAGTAAAATGCACAAATCAATAAGTTCAATGAATTCTGACATAGGTACACAGATCACCATCACCTAGATCAAGATACTTAAGAAAGTTTGCACCAAAATACATACAGTAAAATGCACAAATCAATAAGTTCAATGAATTCTGACATAGGTACACACATCACCATCACCTAGATCAAGATATCAAATATTCTCATTTTCTCACCCCTCACCTACTTCAAAGACATTTTTGCCAAGGAGGCATACAGATGCTCAATATCACTCACCATCAGGGAAATGCACGACTAAGCCCTATGAGATGTCACGTCCCATCAGTCAAAATGTCCAAAATACAAGAGACAAAAAAAATAACAGGTGTTGGCAAGGATGTGGAGACAACGGAATGCTGGTGGGACAATGGCTCCAAGTTGATGCAGCCACTGTGGAAAGCAGGAGGGAGGTTTCTCAGAGAACAGCTGTGCTCTCTCTGTCATGCTTTGGGATGAGGAAAGGCACTGAATGGTGGCTTTCTAAAGATGCTAAAAGGAATTACCTACCTGCCTCATGTGACCCTGGTGGTAGGGAACAGCAGATGTTTGCAGAAATGGATCAAGTAGAACTTTCATGAATTGACTTCAGAGAGATGAAGTTGTTCCCTGTGGAGACTTTATAGGAAATACAAAAATGTCAGTAAGAGGATGAACCTGACCCACTGGGCTTCCCTACTAAGAAGGGACAGTCCACTAGCAGACGGCTTTTTGGAGGCAGAGAGAGTGGGTCATAGGGGAAGCCCTGGTTTGCAGGCAACCTGCCAAGTGGAAGGGGGTGGGGAAGGATGCTCTCACTTATGACTATGCATGCTCCAGGGGCCTCCCTCCCTGCTGAGGTCAATCTCCCCAGCAGCCCTCCCCAGTCTCCCCACCTGACTTCTCCACTTGGCAGTTATGGAAAGCCATCTGCCTTCCTCAAGCTCTCCTAGTGCACAGGCACCCAGACACACTGTCCCAGACCGCACAGTGCTCTAACACACACACACCACCACATGTGCAAGAGCTACCACACGCACACACACATGAAGGAGGGCAGCTGATACCACAGCGACGCACTCACAAGTGGGCCAAGCTGCCACCACGCAGCCACAGGGACCTTGACACACTCCCTGGACTCCCACGCTGACCCGTTTGGAAGCACAGGAGGACCCCCAGCCCCCGAGGATGCACCCTTGCAGCAGCCATGCCCATGTGCACACCAACCAGACATCCGAACCATTACCCACAGTCAGAGAGGCTGGTGGGCCTGGGGAGCTCCCAGCTGAGATCCAGTCACCTTCCTGGGTGGGTAGGTGTGTGCACTGCCCATGGCTTTCCATTGTCCACCCACAGCTTTCCACTTTCCTCCCGGGGCCCATGCAACACCCCCAAACTCCCTGATAAAGAAGCCAACATGGGGGCAGCTACTTACTATGCCCTGAGGCTGCTGTAAGGCGGAGAGGCCTGCGTGGGAACCAGGGACCTGGGTTCCTGGCAAAGGGGTCCCCGTTGGCGGTGGTACGAGTCTTAGGGCATCTAGCAGCATAGGGCCGTGAGCGTCATCAGCGAAGGCAGCGACTTCGGCGTCAGCGGGAGAAGGCATTGGAGGGCGGTGGTGGCAGCAGGCATCTAGGGCAGGTGTCAGCGGGAGGCACTGGCAGGCAGGACAGGAGAGCAGCGGGCTTTAGGACAAGTGGCTGCGCTTTGGTGGAGGAAAGAGGCGTTGGAGGCCCTTGGCTTTGCCTGGTGGGGGGAGCATGCTGGGCATCGGCGGCGGGCAGACTCCACCCATTACGCTACTGCCCCTCCGCCCCTGGAACCGACACAGCCAGCCACTACCAACTGTGGCTCACCACCTCCAGCCACCGCCCCCAAACGACGCCATCGCCAGCCATGCACGCTGCCCTCCCACTACCAACGCCGCTGATGCCTTGCCCTCGCCTCTGGCTGCGCACCTGCCGACGGCAGCTTCGAAGGTCGGCCTCGGGCACAGACACCCGCGCCTCCCGCCGCTGCGGACACCACGGCCCACCTTGGAGCGCAGCCCGTCCACGCTGCCGCCCACTGCAGACCCCACTCCCCGCCGCCTGCCGCTGCCTCTACCACCTCACAGGGCGCACCTGTAGAGGGCAGGTTGGACTCCGCCCCCAGCCGCAGACCCCGCCGCCCAGGCGCCCGAGCCCGCAGCGGACTCCTTCCCCGCCCGATTCCTCCCCCAGCCAACACCGCCTGCTCCCACAGGGTGGCTGTTTACTGTGAGCTGCCGCTGCGAGGACAGGCCTGCGTGAGAAAGAGGGCGCAGTGCCACTGGCGAGGTGGGCACCTGGAGCCGGCGGGAGGCGGCCGCTATTGGAGACCTCCGGCTGGCAGCACAGGGCTTTGGCGGGGACCGGCGACATCAGCGGGAGGAGGCCTTGACGGCGGCGGGGCAGCACCCGCCGGGGGCGGTGTGAGCAGGAGGAACAGTCGAGCGGCGGGGAGGCTCAAGCGGGAAGCTTCTTTCTCTGCGGGGGGGTGACTGCGCAGTGGGAAGGAAAGATGTCGGGCACCGGAAGTGGGCGGTGCAGGCCGATGGGACGAGCATGCGCTGTCGGCACCAGAAGTGGGCGGTATTGGCTGGCAGGATAAGCATGCGCGGTGAGCTCCGGAAGTGGGTGGCACTGGCCGGTTGGACAAGCGTGCGCAGTGTCAGTTGCGGGCGGACCCCGCCACCCTCCAGCGCTGCCCCCAAATCCCCAACGACGGAGCGCGTGCGCATCAATACCACACTCCCCTTTCTGTGCAGCATCCATGTAAAATAAAAGACAGTACTCACAGAACCCAAGAATGGACTTAACAGTTACCAAAGGGAAAGGGACTGGGGAGGATGGGTGGGAAGCTAGGGATAAGGGGAAAAGGGGGGGGGGGCATTACTATTAGCAGACATAATGTAGTTGGGGCGAGGAGAGGGCTGTGCAACACAGGTATGACAAGAAGTGATTTTACAGCATCTTACTATGCTGATGGAACAGTGACCAATGGGGTATGGGGGGGGGACTTGGTGAAGGGGGGAGTCTAGTAAACATAATGTTCCTCATGTAACTAGATTAATGATACGTAAGTAAGTACGTAAGTAAAGACTCTAGTATGAAAACTGGTTTTGCACACAGGTGACTCAGTCCTGGGACTGAGGGACAGACACACACGCGCGGGCTGCCCTAAGCAGGAGTCACCTGTAAAGACAGCACCCGGCCTTCTAAACCCTGATCGCACGACCCCTCTGAACGCTGCTCAGCCCCCTCCCCACCCACCCCTCTCCCCCTCCTCCACCACTCCGGACGGTTCTCCCAAGGTGGGCTGAGGTATTGTCTGTTTGCTAAAGAGTAAGTTAAGAATCTCACTTCTTAGGGTCCTGGGTGTTAAAATGCAATCTTATCTTTAAGATGGGATCCTTCCTGCCTTTCACTATATTGTTCGTGGCTGGGCTCACTTGCCATACTAATTGCCCAGGTTGTACATTACTTGATTAGGGGCTGGAGGAGGAAAAGCAGCATCTGGGCAAAGTTAAAGATAAACGGGGCCTTTTAGCCCGCTAAAGTAAATTTCACAACCTCATTTAATTGACACAATGAAGACACCGGCTATGCTGAGGTATTTTCTTATCTAGGGGATGTTTAAACATTCCAGGCCAGGTTACTCCTGGCTTTTCAGTTTTAACCAATCTTCACTGAAGAATGCTTATACTCCCACTTTGATATTCTACTTTAGAGAATTAATGTGACTGACTTTGCTGAATTGTTTAATACGGAGTTCTGGCGGGGGGTCTTTTTCCAGAGGCCCCCACCCTACTCTGACTACCCACGGTCCCCGTCTCAGAATCTCTGTGGCTAGTCATAAATTACTCAGCTGCAGATTACAAACAGAAAAGACAGAAAGGTGAATTTCAAAATACAAGAAAATGCACTGTCAGTCCCCAAATCAAAGTAAAGAAACTTCATTCACAAATTACCTCATGAAAAAAATTTTTATTTCAAAGGCGCTGCCTCCAGGCGGCCTCTCGCCCGCCGCCCCGCCGCGGGTCACACTTGAACCTCAGCCCGCCTGGCCCTCGCCCTCGAGGCCCCCGCTAAGAAAATCCACACACGGCAAAACGCCCACCGGCCTCCCCGTCTGCGCGGACCGTCCCGTCCCCTCCGCCCGCGGCCCCAGCCAGAGCGGCGGAAGCAGGTCGGCGGGGCGGCCCCGGGCCGAGGGGCGGAGAGCAGCCGCCCTCACCACCAGGGCCGGACGGAGAAGCAGCGGCTACGGCGGGACCCTCCCCCACCTGCCCCGGCGAACTTCACCGACCGTTCGGAAGCCCGCGCCAGGCGCACCCGCTCCGCTCCCTCCCTTCCCGGGAGGCCCTTCTGGCGGAGCGCGCTGACTCCCGACCCCCGGCCAGGCCCCGCGAGCCCACCACCCGCGTAGGCCGCTTCCCGGCCCCGCAGGCCACGTGATGCCCGCCGAGCCACTCGCACGGCCGCCCCCTCGTCCGGCCGCCCCGCGCCCTCAGGCGAGGACAGAGGTCCCTGTGCCCCGCGGCCACGTACCTTCCAGACCACAGAGCCGTCGCTGTCGGCTTCACCCCTGAAGCGGGGCCCGCTCTGGACCCTCCAACGCAGATACGCGGGAGCGGGAGCCGCTTCTCAGCCGAGGTGTCTTAAGTCCAGCCGGGCCAGTGGCTCCAAGTCCGGGCCGATCGCCGCCCTCCGCCAGAGAGCCAAGAAGGGGCGAGTGCGGCGCAGAGAGCCCAGCAGGCGCCAAGAGGCGATCCCAAGCCGGGGGTGGGGGGTGGGAGGGGGTGCGAGGTTGGTGCCGCCCCCACATGCGCGCCGCAGGACAGCGCAGCCAAGCAAGCGCGGGCCCAGAACTTCACGATCCATCAACATCTGGTCTCCGCGGGGTCCCCTGAGCGAATGGAACTGCAGGTCAGATGCGCCCGGGCAGGGCCGACGGACCGAAGCACGGAAGGAGCCGCGACGGTTGTGACTCCTCAAGGTGCTCGCGATGCTACTGACTTGAATATGGCGGGCGGCGGCACCTGCAGCTTATACGCAGCCGCTGAACTTACGTGATCTGCGCGCGCGCCCAAAGGCTGCCCGCCCCCGACTGGCGGCCCTCGCGGCCAATGAGCGAGCGGCGCCGCAGCGCAGGTAGCCATTGGGCGGGCGCGCAGAACAGGTAAGTCCGGCGGGTGCGCAGTAGCTGCAGGCGGCGGCGGCACTGCCTTATTCAACAGCCAATAGGAACGCGAGCGCCGCCGGGAGAGCCAGTCTCCCTGGCGCCTTCCGTGCTGGTCTGCAGACCTGTCTGGGCTCTTTCGCCCCGCCGTCCCGTTTGCGCAGCGGCCCGTCGGAGACCAGATGTTGATGGACCCACCAAGTTCTGGGCCCGCGCTGTGCTTGACTTCTCCCAACTCCAGGGCATGTTTTTGTAGTTTGCCTGTTTATTTACTGAGTTTCTTGGTTGGACACTTACAGTGAAGTCTTACTTTCTCTGCAGTATTAAGCCTCTAATGTAGAGCGCACAGCACTGCGCATGTACATAGTCACCCTGGGATGATAGTTTTATCTGGCCTCTGACTGCCCTTCTCTCTCATCGCGCACTTCAGCTATGTGCCCCTGTTGGCATCATATCCAGCTGTTAGGTGCTTGGGAAGAGGATTATCCAATTGTCTTTTTACCATAAAACTTGAATATTAAAAAAAATAGTTACACTGGCTTCTGTGGATTAATTCTATCATTAAATAAAATTTGAGATTGCCTCAGTATTGCATAATTTTGCATTGGTGTAGGTCAAATCATATTGCTTAAAGAGTTTGTACATAAAGAATTAAATCACATATGAGATACATGTAAATCCCATGCTTACAGGTTTATAAATTCCATCACGGCATTAACAATTGTAGATATTTTCATACATTTCCTACTTTCTATTAAGATAAAAAATTTAAAGAAAAATGTTATTTTTTCCTCAGAATTATTAAAATACCTGCTTTTCTATTATGATTTATTTCTTGCTCACTTCTAAAATGATTTATGAAATTATTTTAAATGGTGAATGCTAAGATATTTAAATTTTCATAAATAATTAGACAAGCAATTAAGAGCTGGCTTCTGGTTGTTAGTCTGAGCTGAAGCTAACAAAGTTATAAAATATTAACATATCTGGAAGAAGAGTTGCTTGATTTCATCTTTATATGAAAATGTCTGTGATCCTAGAGGCTGCCATGTGAAAATTAAAGCGCATAGAATTTAGAATCTTATGAACACTCTAATTGAGCCCAGGCCCCAGATGATGCACATTAACATCTGTGACAGTTGACCCTCAGGAGCCCTTTTGCATTCTAACAAACCCTAACCAATCCTCAGACCAATTTCATGTTCGGAAGGCTGTTTCTCCTATTGAGAAAAATGCTCCCTTCTTATACCTTTCATTGACTAGCCTGTCTTCTGATAAAATCCAGATCAACTATTTTCTCATATTCTAAAGAAGAACATTGATGTAGGACTGAAAAAATGTAACTGTATGAGACTCACAAATAAGCCCACTTACGAGGAAACATACCAGTTAGTAGGCTCTTGGCCACAATGAATAGTATATGGGCCATAATGTGGCTTAAACAGTGGGGTTTATTAATAAATCTCATTTTTTGAGAACTCTGGAGGTAGGTAATTGCAGAGACAGTTAACACAGCAGCTTTGGAGCAGCTTCTGTCCTTGTGAATATGTATGCACAAGTATTACATCCTTACTAAATGTAGCTAAAAGGCAGGGAATGGAGGGAACTTTCTTTGTATCCAGAACCTTTTATCCCGTTAAGACACAGAAGAAGATTCCTCTTTTGTGTCAATGGCCAGGACTGGGCCACCTGTCACCTCTGAACTCACTGTTAAAGGTAAATGAGGTTATCATGATGGAGTAGAAGTTAAGCCAATCAATACTCATGGGGAATCAGGCACAATGTCTCTTAACTAGACAAAATTGGGATTCTACCCCCAAGAACAAGAACAGAATAGCTGTTGGTTAGTCAGCTCACAGACTCTACCAAAATATCTTAATCCAAATTTGAAAATCAAGCACTATAATAAATTGATCTTTTTTTCCTCATAGATCCTATGACAAAGTATGCTTTTATAAGATTTGAGATATACTTCATACACATAAAATTTACCCACTTAAAGTGTACAGTGGTTTTTAGTGTATTCACAGCCATGCAAACATCACAGCTTAATTTAGAACATTTCCATCACCCTAAAAACAAACCCCATACATATTAGCAGTAATTCCCCACTCTCTCCCTGACTCAGCACTGGGCAACCCCTACCTACTTTCTGTTTCTATGAATTCGTCAATTCTGGACATTTCACATAAATGGAATCATGTAATTTGTAATCATGTGTGACAGACTTCTTTCACTTAGCATAATGGCTTGGAGGTTTGTTCATATTGGAGCATGTATCAGTACTTCATTCTTTTTTTATTGCCAAACAATATTCCATTTTAAATAAACCCACTTTTTAAAATCCATTCATCAAACTGAACAGACAGTTCTCCAAAAAAGAAATACAGATGGCCAATAGACACATAAAAAGATGCTCCACATTGCTAATTATCAGAGAAATGCAAATTAAAACTACAATGGCTGCCAGTAAGGATGGCTGCCATCCAAAAGACAAACAACAAATGTTGGTGAGGCTCTGGAGAAAGGGGAACCCTCCTACACTGCTGGTGGGAATGTAAATTAGTTCAACCATTGTGGAAAGCAGTATGGAGGTACATCAAAATGCTCAAAACAGACTTACCATTTGACCCAGGAATTCCACTCCTAGAAATTTACCCTAAGAATGCAGCAATCAAGTTTGAGAAAGACAGAAGTGCTGTTTATCGCAGCACTATTTACAATAGCCAAGAATTGGAAGCAACCTAAATGTCCATCGGTAGATGAATGGATAAAGAAGATGTGGTACATATACACAATGGAATACTACTCAGCCATAAGAAGAAAACAAATCCTACCCCATTTGCAGCAACATGGATGGAGCTGGAGGGTATTATGCTCAGTGAAATAAGCCAGGCGGAGAAAGACAATGAACATGATTTCACTCACCTGTGGAGTATAAGAACAAAGGAAAAACTGAAGAAACAAAACAACAGTGGAATCACAGAACCCAAGAATGGACTAACGGGTACCAAAGGGAAAGGGACTGGGGAGGATGGGTGGGTAGGGAGGGATAAGGGGGGGGAGAAAAAGGGGATATTAAGATTAGCATGCATGGGGGGAGGGAGAAAGGGGAGGGCTGTACAGCACAGAGAGGACAAGTGGTGATTCTACAACATTTTGCTATGCTGATGGACAGTGACTGTAAAGTGGTTTATAGGGGGAACCTGGTATAGGGGAGAGCCTAGTAAACATAATATTCTTCATGTAAGTGTAGAATTAAGATTTAAAAAGGGGGGGATTACTCCTTGATAGGATAAAACTAACTGTAAATCAATGATTAATGCATGCTTTAAATATCCTTACTTTTGATCACTTAAAGGGTGTCAGATGATCTGCTATGGAGGTACACTTTTCTGATAATATTCCTTTCTCTTAAAAAAAAAGCAGTTCCTGTGTGGTGACCTCCAATGAGTTCTACACAATGGTATAAAGGGCATATCAAAGTGTGGTCAAAGGGTCTGTTTGTGTTTATACAGAGGATCAAAGCCAAATTTGGCTACCCAGAAAATGAACTAAGATACGATATGAAGAAGAACTTCCAACATCAGCACTCTCTGGAAGAGTCATACCAGAAGATGAGCATTAGAAAACATCAACAAAGATCCAGGCGATGCTGCAGCTGTAGCTGCATTCATCCCACCAGTTCCTGGACTTGCCATTGGAATAAAGAAGGAGATATATAAGCTGACCTGTGCATACAGTAAAACAACAACTTTGACTGGATCTATACTGTTGGAACTCAACCAAAAAATAGGAGAAGTGCAAGTTGTAGCACTCCAAAATCTTATGACTACAGACTATCTACTGTTAAAAGAACATATGGGATGTGAATACTCCCCAGAAATGGGTTGTTTAAATTTGTCTGATTTCTCTCAGACTGTTCAAGTTCAGTTGGACAATATCCACCATATCATAGATAAATTTTCACAAATGCCTAGGATGCCTAACTGGTTTTCTTGGTTTCACTGGAGATGGCTGGTAATTATAGGTCTGCTTTGGTTATGTAACTGTATTCCTATTATGTTAATGTGTGTATGCAATTTAATTAGTAGTTTAAAACCTATACATGCTTAAGTTACTCTACAAGAAGATATGTCAAAGAAATAATCTTCCCATGTTATCTTATGTCTGCTACTCCTATAGCTTTTCTTCTTCCTTCCTAATTACAACCCTTAAATAGAATTCATGCCTCATATCAAATTTACCGAGTATCATAATTCTTCCAAGTGGTAAAGATACCTCAAGACAAATACTGGGCATAAAAGCCACAGGGCATAAATCTGCAAAGAAGTAAAAACCTAACCTTTTCAAACAATATGGCTTCTCTCTCACTTACCAACTTTACATTTCCCTGTATGGCCCCGGAAGATGACTGGTTAGCCAGAGACGGGTAACATTCCTCAAGGGAGGAACAACCTAAGACAGGCACAGTCACAGGGGGGCCATTAGGTGAGAAATTGGGGACCAACAGAGGTGAGGCTTAGAACCTCACCCCTCACCCCTGTTTTGAGAGAAATCTTCTGCATCCGTGGATGTTTTGTTGCCCTTGTCTAGCTTGGATTAACACTTAGTCTACAGGCACACACCTGATCATCTAAATTTGTTCTCTTAAAGCACTAAACTATGTTTTCTACCTTTATCTTACATCTACCTACCACTTCAGCATTTTATTAAAAAAAATAATAATAAGGGAGAAATGTGGGATTCACATATAAATCAAGTATAAAAATCAAACGAATATTCATATTTGACCTGATTGTTTATAGTTCATAATATGTGATCAAAACCGAAAGTTTCTGTGATGACTGCCCTTGTACTGTTCACCATGTAAGAACTTATTCACTATGTAAGAATTCGTTCACCATGTAAGAACTTGTTTGTTATGCTTCAGAAGATTGGAGACTGACAAGAATTAGGCTTGGGGTTGATTAATGATTGTACATTGAGCATTGAGTCCCCTGTACAGAATTTTATTGTTGTTAACAACCATTTGATCAATAAATATGAGAGATGCCCTCTCAAAAAAAAACCCATTCAGCAGTAGATGGCCATCTGCTTTGCTATCACTTTTTGGCCATTATGAACAATCCTGGTATAAGCATTTGTATGCAAGTTTTGGCATGAACATATGTTTTCTATTCCCTTGGGTAAATACTTAGAAATGGAATTGCTGAGTCACATGGGAAGTCTATGTTTAGTATTTTAAGGGATTGCCAAACTATTTTCCAAAGCAGCTGTACCATTTTACATTCCCACTAGCAATGAATGTGAGTTCCAATATTTATGAACACATATTTATGGATACTTGTTATTGTCATCTTTTTTACTTTAGCCATCACAGTGGATGTAAACAGGTATCTAATTGAGGTTTGATTAATTCCCTTATAACTAATGATATTGAGCATCTTTTCAAGCACTTGTTTGGCCTTTTGTGTATTTTCCCTGAATAAATGTCCATTCAATTCTTTGTCCACTTTTAAATTGTTTATGTCCTTTTGTTGTGAATTTATAAGCATTCCTTATGTATTTTCATATAAGTCCCATGTCAGATACATGATTTGAAAATATTTTCTCCCATTCTGTAGCTTGTCTTTTCACTTCTTGACAGTGTTTATTGAAGCACAAAACATTTTAGTTTTGATATAGTCTAATTTATCTACTCTTTCTTTTATTGCTATGATTTTGGTTTGTATATATGAAATCATTGCCTAATCCAAGGTCATAAAAATTTACTTCTATAATTTCTTTTAGGAGTGTTATAGTTTTAGCTCTTACATTTAGGCCTACAATTAATTTTGAATTAATTTTCATATGTGATGACAGGTAGGGGTTCAACTTTATTGTTTCACATGTGAATACCCAGCTGTACCAGAACCATTTATTGAACAGGCTATCCTTTCCCCATTGAATGGTCTTGGAATCCTTGTTAAAAATTGACCATAAGTGTAAGGTTTTCTTTCTGGTTTTCCTCAGTTCTAGTCTATTGATTCTTATGCCAATTCTTATGCCAGTCCCACAGTGTCTTGATTATTGTAGATACTTTGTAAGCTTTCAAACTGGGAAGTGTGCATTCCCCAGCGTTTTGCTTTTTCAAAATTGTTTGTCTATTCTGGATCCCTTGCATTTCTGTATAAATTGTATGATCGTTTTGTCCATTTCTGAAAAAAATCCACGTGGGATTTTGATAGGGATTGCATTGAATCTAGTGATCAGTTTCAGAAGTATCTCCATCTTAACTGTATTGTCTTTTGATTCACAAGTAAAGGATGTCTTTCATTATTTTGATATTTTAAAATTCTTTCAGAAGAGAGCTTTTTGTAGCTTTCAGAGCATAAGTGTTACACCTCTTTTGTTAAATGGATTCCCAAATATTCTATTTTTCATTTATTATAGACAGAATTGTTTTCTTTATTTTTGGATTGTTTTTTGCTAGTGTACAAAAATGCGATTGATTTTTTTGTATGTTGATTCTGTATCTTGACATTCTGCTGAACTTATTAGTTCTAATTGTTTTTCAGTGGCTTATTTTGGATTTTGTGTATGTAAGATCGGGTCATCTGCAAAAAAAAAGTTGTTTTACTTCTTCCTTTCCAATCTAGATGCCTTTGTTTTTCTTGACTAGATGCTCTGGCTAGAACTTTTAATACAGTGGAATAAAATGGTGAGGATGGAACTCAGGGGGAAAGCTTTCAGTTTGTCTACATTAAATATGATGCTAGTTGTGGGTTTTCAGTAGATTCTCTTTTTATCTGGTGGAAATTCTTTTGTATTCCCTCCTAGTTTGTTGCCAAAGTACTTTTTAACAACTTTGTAAAGTAGAATCAGTTTCCATTTTCCAAAATTTCCCTTCTCCCCTTACCTTTCTCCCAATTTGCATTTACTCAGAAACTTTTTATTGGGCCTATATTTAATAATAGAGTAGTTTTAATAAATTACTCAAGAATTTAATTGTCAGATAGGGGATTCTCTCTACCCACCCATTGCAGGTGCTAGAATTTCTCTCTTTTCCCCTTCTTTCTCAGTGTGAGTTACTAATAATTTATACTTACTGTAAAGCTAAGTCATTGCCTGAGGGGGACTGCATTTGAAACTTTTCTCTAGTTGATGTGTGAAAGACATTTCGTGGTTAAGGAACTTAAGGCCTCCATAATAATCACTGAGGCTGCCACCTACTCTGGTTGAGGAAAATAAACTGATAGTTGATATGAATCATCATGAGCAAAATGGTAACAGAAAAGCTCCTTCAGAGTAGCATAGAGTAACTTCAATATTAAGTTAGGTTTCCTGTCTGTTTATGTCAGCTAGTTTTGGGGATCAACCTCTTGAGCTCTGAGTTTGGGTGACATTCAGCCTGTTAATAAATAAACAGTGGTGTGGGTGAGGTAGGCAAACCAGCTCTGCTGCCTTAGAGAGGTGCTTTACTTCCTTACAACCAACCTTCTCTCAGAAAGGATTTAGTGCCACTTAAATCAAGTGATGAGGAAATTTGGACTCTGGGAAAGTGAGGGCCAGAAAGACAAATGCACCAGATCTGTTTGGAGCATGTGAAATCCCTACCTGGGCTCATGGGAGACCCTAGCCACTCCTGGAAGTAGATGCTACTGCGTGCTATCCAGGGAATGTGGAAGTGGCGGGTATCCCCTCTTCACATGTCTCTGCTGAGGTGAGGCTGACTTGCATCTCCCAGTATAGTGACAGTGGCTGCTCTCTCAAGTCCCACAGGTTAAGCATGTGCCTGCTCCCAAGCCCTGAGGGGGAAGTTGTGAAGTAGAAGATGTACACAACTCCTCCAGCTTTGTTCTTCCTGCCCTTCCCCAGGCACCTGGTAGATAATAAATACTTGCTGAGTGAATGGATGGGTAATTATAAACAAAAAGGTACATGAAAGGTACATAGCTAAATTTTCCAGTGACAATTTAAAGCAAGTAATTAAGGCAATCTTTCTAGAAAATCCTGGAGATACAGTAGTGGGAAAAATAAATCATTGACACAACCTCATGATATACAGACACTGGTGCAAAGACATTAAATAAAGAACAACACAAATATATGATTACATACCTGGAATGGGTCAGCTCTCTGAGAAGAAAATCTCAGTGTACATTGACCAGGTTTTGGTCAAGGGGAGATGGACGAAAGTGAAAGAAACCACTTCCAGACTTGACCCTTGAAAACATCCCTTGGTATCCTCCAGCCCTGTCTGGTCCTGTAGCTATGTGTGTATTAAGGGTTGAATTATGTCCCCCTAAAAGCTATGTGGACGTCCTAACCTCTGGTACCTATAAATCTGGCCTCATTTGGAAATAGGGTTTTTCCAGATGTAATCAAGTTAGGATGAAGGTCAATAGGGTGGGCCCTGATCCAGTATGGCTGATGTCCTTATAAGAAGAAGGAAATCTGGTCACAGACTCTCAAAGAGGGGAAAAGATCGCATGGAGCTGAAGGCAGAGATGGAGATGATGCTGCAGTAAACCAAGGAACACCTGAGGCTACCAGAAGCTGGACAAGCAGAAGAGGATCCTCCTGTAGAGGCTAAGGAAGGTGCACAGGCTTTCAGACAGTCTGGTGGCCTCTAGAACTGTGAGATAATACACATGTGCAGTCCAAGCCTTTCAGTTTGTGGTACTTTGTTAGCACAGCCATGGAAAACAACAGTGTGCTGCAAGGGAGCAGTTTCTGGATAGAGGAGCAGCCTGGCTGGAGTTTTTCAGCACCAGGCAATCCTTCCTGGGTCTGACATAAATCTTAGATGAGCAGTTTAAGCTCATTTCCTCTTTTCAGCACTTCTTTAGTTGATAAGGGCCTCTTTCATCCTTGATTAGATTGCAAGTACTTCGCACAGGTGTCTGTTGATGCCCCTTCTGATACCTGAGCCCTACCTGGGGCTCCAGGGAATACTGAAGGGGAGGCCAGATAGGGTGACTCAGCATAGAGTGCCCTGTAGCTGTGATGCCTCAATTCAGGTGTCTGCCATCTCTTGTGCTGCACACTGACCACGCAGGGCTCCCTGAGGACTCCCACCTCTGATGGGAGTGACTTTATAACCAAAGAGACCACATGTCCTGGGCTGCTGTTCATTGATGCATGTCTGTTGTCCGCCACTATTTTTAAGAGCACCCATTCCTTTTACCCTCAATGGCGTCTTAGATTGCTTAATAAAGTATATGATCCTCTTATTTATAGGGTATGAAGAATCAGGGTGATGGCCCTGACCTCTAAGCCCCCCACACTAATCCAGCAAACAGAAAACAGACTCAGCAGAGAGTACACTAGGCTCATGCTCTCCAATATGCTGTCCACATGTGGCTATTGAGTAGTTGATATGTGGCCAGTCCTGAGGTGTGCCAGATGTGTAACATGCCTTCCAGATTTCAAAGCTTAGTACAAAAATAATGTGAAATATCTTGTTAATAATTATTATATTGAAATTATGCTTTGTGTGTGTCAGGTTAAATAAATGATATTTATTAGAATTAATTAGCTAATTAAGACATAACTAGAATTAAAATATATTTAGATTCTTTTACTTGCTCATGAGGCTACTAGGAAACTTGCAATCACACGTGTGGCTCGCACTGCATTTCTCTTGCCCGGGGCTGCTCCACATCCAGTAGACTCGTCCTACTTTTGATTTTCCTTTTCCTCTTCTACATTAATAACGACTGCCAAAGAGAGGGTGGTATCAGTTTTAGGCATTACTCCTTCCAGGTGGCATTTGTCTGGTGACTGTGGCCATTGGAAGTGCCCAGTCCTTGCCCATCCAAGGTGGGAAATGCACTGTTCCCCAGTGAGGAGCCTGGAGCTGTAGAGACCCAGGGCTGCTCCCCGTGAGCTCAGCTGCGATGCCAGCCACAGAGGACCTCAGGGTTCCCCTCTGTGAGGATTGGTGAAGGCATGGAACTAGATGACCACTAAAGCCCCTCTGAGGTCTCTCTGAAAGGCCTGGACTAATGGCTGAACACTGGCTACTCAGGGATATGCACAGGTCCAGTGGAGGAACATGATTTAGGAGAGGCGGCCTCTCAAATCAGACCATGTGTGTGCTTCCCCTGCTCCCATCAGAGATGCCCTTAAACCCAGAACACCATCAGTTACAGTGATGGCCAACTCAGAAACCAGCGTGTAGATAAGAAAATGTGTTACATGTTAATGATAATCAGGGTAAACAAAAATGCATAGGATTAGTATGTGCATTGAAATTCAGGGACGATGAATCCATTGTAGGTCATTAAGAGAAGTGAAGATTGTTTTAGAGAAAAAATAGCCTTCCCCTTTGCCAACAATGTTTTTCTGGAAACCACATATGAAGAATATTGTAAGGTAGATGGAACTTCCCCATAACAGTAACATTGGAGTTGGGAGTTTCATTTCTGATCAATAATTCCACATCATAATAATCATAGATGCTAAACTAATAACAGTGTATATATAGGGTCAATCTTCCCTGGAGGTGTTTCATTTTAAAATAAAATTGATAAACACAAATGAATTTCCAGTTTGTGGCACATGGCAGGTAGGTCAGCTGAGGGCTGACTCTTGGCAGAGCTGGTTCCCAGTGGCCCTTCCCCCCTCAGGGCTGTTGTGGTGCCCCAAGGTGAACTGATATCAGAAAGCCAGTGTGCTGTGTCTGAGGCCCACCCTGGCTTGGCAGATTATCTAACTGATTCCTGGAGGGGTGGGGAACAAAGTTTTGAAGAACAGGATGGGAGCTAGATCATCATGGAGGCTCTCTGGATGTGGAGATGGGGCACAGATGAACCAGTTGCTGGGTGGCCAGGAGGCACCTGGGGGGTGTAGGCCACAGAAGGAAGTCGGGCTAGTAGACCAGTGAGGACTGACCAGGGACAGAGAGCCTCAAATGCTCCTGGGAGAAGTATTAGAAGTAAGCATTTCCAATCACAGCTGGTTATTGAGCTTTACAGATAAGCTATCGCTGGAAGCCATTGAAATCTCACCTATTTTTCACAGCTTATCAACTGCTTTAATATCTAAGAACATGTAGCCTGTCTCCAACCAGAGGCAGTTCTTCACTCTACCCTGATACGACCACAGCAATGTGACCCACTGATGTGGATCAAATTAAAGGAAGAGATTAAACCTCAAAACCCATCCTTCATTTAAGTGTAAAAGCTACCAGGCACTCAGGGTGGACCAAGAAGCAGAATATGCTACCTCAGGCCAGCCTACTGCCACCTGTGGAGGTGACCCCACGAGGTGACCAAAGGGAGGGGCCACATAAAGCCGTGAGGGCAGAGCTGGGACTCGCTCTTGGTGCTGTCTGGCTGCAATCGCTGGGCCCTCAGCTCTGCGTCACACTGCCTTCTCTCCGAGAGCCCGGGCTGTCACAGCACCTGCAGTCTGGGGACAGAGGGAGCAGCTGCGTCTTTCTGAGAGTTTGGCTCACTGACTAAAGTCAGGCACGAGCTGACTTCACTGAGCCTGTGTGAACTGGCCGTTGTCTCGCTCTGAAGCACGTTCCTCTGCGCCCTGGTTGGTAATAGCATTACGTCTTCCATGAGACTGCGGCTTTCTGTCTTTCCTCTTTCCCAGGACTCTGAGAAGGGCACAGAGGCTTGAGTGAGGGGGTTTCCTCAAAGGCATTTCCCATGCCTCTGAAAAGGCTGATGTATTTCGCCAAGAATAGGATCTTAGCATCTGACACAAGTGGGAAATACAAATATAACTTATGGGCAGCACTTCCTTCCATCGAACACTTTAATTCTGATCCCAGCCTGGAAGGGGTCTGTCACAGCTCTGCAGCGGGACCGCTGAGTGCAGCTCTCCCTCTCGAACCCTGGAAGGTCAGCACAAGGCCTCACCATTCACACTGCCAGACAGACGGAGTTCATCCCAGCAGTTCAAGTCACCTCACTCCCTTTCAAGCCTCACAGCCAGCGTGCCCTCTCAGCACACTCTGCTCCTCTCTGAAGGAGAAAGCCCTTTCATCCAGTCCCTTCGTGTACCTCACACGAACACTTCCTCGTTCATGCCAGCTCCTGCTGGCTCTGCGGAGGGAGGCGCAGGCCTGACCCCAGGTCACCCAAGTGTTTCCCTGGGTGATCCAAACAGTGCCATTCAGTCCAGCTCTGCCTCTCAGCTCCCCCAGCAGTGCTGGGACAGTTTTCTCCTGAATTCCTGAAAACATCCAGTACAAATCTGGTTTTCTTTTGACGATCCCCCAGGCTAATCTGTATGAAGACCATCAGGGCCTTAGGTTACCGTGACTTTAACCGTGCCACCTGTGACATCGTTACTATTTCCTGGCTCTGCCCAGCACATCTGCTTCCTTCTTGGTGCATTTTCCATATCTTAGGGGTCCCCATTTCTAACTGACAAAGCTTCTTGAGTGTTCCAAAATTCTCAACAGATATTAATCTTTGGGATTCAGGAATGAGAAATAGTAATTCTCAGAAATTCCTAAAATCATAAGCTTCTATATATATTTTTTTTAGGAAACATAGGCTGATTTCCTTATTTATCCAATGAAAATATTGTTTGTTTTACAAAAAACTGTAACCTACAGCAAATATTCAAACACTGGAAAATCCGAACAAATACCATAGAGTGGTATTTGTATAATGTAACATTCAGATCTCCCAGCAAAGTTAACAGCACTGCACTCACATGTCAAAATTGCTGTTTCAGGGTATATTTTGCTTCCAAGCTTACTGTTTTTATAACCGCACTCAAAGCATTTGTATAGAGTGCACTATGCAAATGAAATTACTAATACTTCCTTTTCTGCAAAAATAGTTCACTGTTAGCAGGAAATGGGCCATGAACACACATACACACACAGCAGCTATTTGTGTGAGACTGACTGAGTAGGTTGTAGCTGCGTCTCTCCTAAGTGCTCCTGTCCTAGTTTCCAGAATGTCAACCTTATCCACTGGCTCAGCTTCGCATTGCTTCATGCTCTTGCTTTCAAGACATCAGTGGACTCATGAGCAGTCTTGTCTCCTCATTAATCAATGTTACACTTTATAACAGTGAAGGAACAAAACTGCAGCAGACTCACAGACTCCAAAAAGGGACTAGTGGTTACCAAAGGGAAAAGGTTAGGGAGAGTGATGGGTAGAGAGGGACAAGGGGATTAAGGGGCATTGTAATTAGCACTCACAATACAGGTAGGTCATGGGGAAGGCAGTATAGCCCGGAGAAGACAAGTAGCTGATGCTGGGGTTCTTGGGGTTCTTGTTCATGAAGCCAAAGAATGAGCTTCACAAACACTCAAGGTAGGAGAGCAGGGTACAGGCTTTTATTTAGAGAAAAAGTGAGAGGACAGGGCTCCCAGCTCACACCAGGAGGGGGCAAGAGAGTCCGTGGTTGGCTCATTGTCTAGGGGTTTTATGCATGGTTGAGGATTTTCAGGAATGAGGGTAAAGGGTTAGGGGTGCAGACTTGTAAGACCACCTGCTCTGCCCCCAAGGTGGGCTGGGTTGTTGTCTGTTTGCTTGGGTTATTTATAGTTGACATTGCTTACCAAAGTAGTCTTTTTCCTAGATTGTAGATTATTTGATTATGATTAGAGAAGGGAAAATAGCACATCATTACGATTAAAATAAACTGGACCTTTTAGCAGGATAAGGTAAATTTTACATTGTCATGATGTAATCGATACAATAAAGTGATGGTTTATGCTGAGATACTTTTCTTTATCTGCAGAACACTCAAACATTCCAGGCCAAGTTGCTCCTGGCCTTTTGAGCTTTAAGCAATTTCACTGAAGAATGTCTATATTCCTAGTCATGTATACAAATCTTTACCCTAGAGAATTAGTGTGACTCTGACTTTGCATAATGCTTAACACAGAGTTTTGACAGGGACTTATTTGCATATTGTTATATTGTTCTGACTGTAATTATCTTGCTCTGGTTTTTCCCGGAGGCCCTCACCCTACTCTGACTACACCCACAGTCCCTGTCTCATAGTGACTCTATAGTATATTACTACGATGATAGCCAGTGACTGTAATGGGGGTGGGAGGGACTTGATAATATGGGTAAATGTTGAAACCACAATGTTGCTCATGTGAAACCTTCATAAGATTGTATATAAATGATACTTTAATTTTTAAAAAGTTACACTTTAATTCTCAAATAAGAATTATCATTGTTTTTGCCATTTTCCCAACTTCTTGTCTGATTTTATCCTCAGAATTCAGAATTATCCTCAGGATTGGAAAAACATAAATTTTCAAAGAAATGCTGGGAAGAAATTTCTAAATGGAAACCACTTTCTTCCTTAGCCATCCAGAAGGATGTCACCTCAGTGGCCCTATAGTTTCTTCCTAAAATTTACTTTAAAAAAACCCTTAACATTGTTATATTTGAGACTTATATACATTGATGTGTGTAAATTTAGTCTAATCATTGCAACTGTTGTAAAGTATTGTATCCTTGCAATGTATCGCAACTTATTTATCCATTGTCCTACTGATGAACATTTTAGGTTGTTTTTGCTTTGACTGTCACTGCCGCTGTGCGTACCCTAGCACATGTCCCCTTGTGCAGTGCTGGCATATTTCTGTAAGGCGTACACCTAGATGCTGACTTTCTGGGTGATTACACTTGTCCATCTTTGAGTTCACTAGATGGAGCCTTCATTTCTCCAGCAGCTGAGCTCACAGCTCTCTGCTGAAAGGAGCTGCTCTTCCCAAGTGAGCCTCTCCTCCTGGAGGCAGCCTGGATCCCATGGTGGGAGGACACAGGGGTACAAAGGTCTGACTCTGGGGGGTTTTTTTGGATTAAAGTATCATTGATATACAATCTTATGAAGGTTTCACATGAACAACCTTGTGGTTTCAACATTCACCCATATTATCAAGTCCTCACCTCCCCAGTTGCAGTCACTGTCCATCAGCGTAGTGAGATGCCACAGAGAGGTCTGACTCTTTTTTCAAGTTCAAGTTGTTTTTTCAAGGCCAGGCAGTAAGCAGTGAGGGGTCTCATGGAGGCCATGAGCCCTCTGATTGCAACGTGAGTGAGTCGGTGATAAGGTAGCACTTTCTGACTGCTAGGTATTGATTAAGGGTCAACTACTGTCACCAAAAAAGGCCGAATTTCTGCTTTGATGATGAAAGCTCAATAGGTGTTAAAGCTGTGTGCTCACTTCCGGACCCCTCACGTCGTGGTAGGGTTTGGCTCAGGTGCCCAGAGGCCTCTGACTGCACCCCTTCCCTTTATTTGCTCACTTACTGAACACATGCAGAAGCCACAGAGGACATGCTCACAAAGGCGCAGGCCTTGCCATTAACTGAGCTTCATGCCCAGTCCAGCCGCCTGCAGGGCCTGGAATGGGGAAGAGGCATCTGTGTGTGGGCTGAGTCTCAGCACAGAGGAGAGCCAATCAGGAATGTATGAGCTTCTCTCTTCTGCTTCCAAATCCCAAAATGACAGTCAAGACATTTGAAGGGGCAGCACCAAGAGATGTCAATAAAACCCTGCAGGTAGAAGCATGTGGTGTGTTAGACAACCAGGCCAAGCAGGGAGGGGCTGCTGATCCCGGCTCGCTTTCCTTTCGTCCTCATCTCAGCAGCCAGGGGAATCTCTGAGAGCCTTACCTGTGCCCTCACCACACAAAGGTGGTCCTCTTGGAGATTCGATACACTTGCACCCCTCCCCTTCCCCAAATGGCTGATAATTAATTAATTCAGTGAATACATAAACAGTATTTATTCTCAACAAACTTGAATATTGCTGATGTGATCATATGCCATTAACACAGGCTCCATGGAAGTAAACAAGCCACCTTTTTAGAAAAATTACATACATGGGTACCAGTAATGTCGTTACTACTGTCTCCTTGGATTGAAATTTCCACAAAGAAAAACTTTTTAGCTAAGAAAGAGACACTTGATGCCTTTTTCCTCAATATATTTAATCCTTCACACACTCAAAAGCCGCAGAAGCATTAGGCACAATCATGAGTCATCTGTGTACTCGGGATGGAGCATGTGAGGTGAAGTGTGCCAGGACACCTGGAGCAGGTTTTCCAGCTGGGGAGGCAGGGGGCCCAAGTCACCTGGATCAGAGACATCTGACAGACAGAGATCAAAGTAGGTATCAAAGTGCCTGCACAGCAACCATGTCTACTGCCCAGAGCTTGGTTTCCAGGTATTGTTCTCCCACCAGGAGCCAGGACTCCCCGGAGAAGCAGCTGACTCCAGGGCCTACTGTACCAGATGGCAAAGAAGGGCTTGTGAGTGATGGCAGAGGACACCCCCCGTGACAGTGTGAGCACCAGAATAAGTGATTGGGACCCAGATAAGAGTCAAAGGCCACATGCCCATTCATGTAATAAAGGCAGGCATGTATGCCTTAGGAGCCCAGGGAACAGCTGGCTCCACACGGAGCCTCAGCGGGGGCTGGACACCACCACCAATGGTGGGCGAGGCCACCAGTGGCCCCATGAGCAGCAGGACTACCAACATGCCCATCTGTCCCCACAGGACCCACGTGAGAAACTCAAGGGTGGGACCCACAGCACAGCGCCAGCGGGCACGGGCCAGGGCACAGACCCGGATCTAGCAATGCGGGCCAGCATGTGCATTCAGAGGTACAGCCTATGCCCATCAGCAGTGCCAAGGCGGGAGAGCCTGAGGGAGGTGCCCAGGTCAGAGGGTCCTGAGGAGGCACAGCAGGAGCTCCTGATGGGACAGCGCTCTGCTCACAAAGGACGTCACCCCTGTCAGACCCATGGGGGACAGGACCACAGCTGCAGAGGGTGGTTCTGCTCTGAGGACACTGACACCAATCTGTTCAGGGTGGACCTGTAAACAAACCCACAGAGGGACAGTATGGAGCCAGGTGGCAAACATGTGGCATGTGGGGAGCCTGCATGGAGGGCAGGCAGAGAACTGGACTGCTGTAGTTTTCTTATTAGCCTGAAATCGTGTCAAAATAAAATGTTCTAACATCTGACCCATCCCATAGTTGTGTGAAGGACCTGCACCAACCACACGGGTGGGCCTCAGAGGAGCGAGAGGTGCAGGCGTGCCCCCCACACACTGCTGATGACTGACTTCTAAAATCCCAGCAGATGGCCAGGTGTTGTGCTGCCCCAATAGAACTGGTGTTTTAAAACAGACTTTCTTACCAGGAATACTGGTTCTCCAAATGGCAAAAAGTCCATCACATTCACCTTCACTGGTCTCACACCACGCTGCTTGGGTGCAAACAGTCTGGGAGACACCCTCGGACAGGTGCCATGCCTTACAAGGCCCTAGGGGTGAGAGATGCAAAGGTGACTAAGGAAAAGGTTAGGTGTGAGGCTGGATAAAGCTATTATTCCTGATGCAATTTAAACAATATTATAATAAAAGTAAAGAGTAGGTTAACCTTTAGTGAAGATATTTGCCAGGCAACTCAAAGAATGAGGTAAAGAGTAGAATTTAAAATATCTACAGAGTAGAATTTTTAAATTTTAAATATTTAAAAGACATGGCACTCACCATATCTGTGCCAACAACAAAGTGATTAGGATCTGAAGACAGGAATTTAACATTCAGTGTTTGTGTGGTCCTCCAAAACTCATCATCTTCATGAGAAAGGCTGAAAAAATAGCAGATCAACAGACATTTTTAAAACCATAAGGTTAAAGACACTTAACATGTTTATCACTTTTCATGTGAGATACATCACAACAGGCCTTTCACATTCCCTCTGAGGTCCTGGCTCCATTTTATGTTTCTTTTTATATTACTGAGCTCTTGATAATTTCTCAAGCTCTATCTTCCCATTTACTAATTCTTCAGCTGTGCCTAAACTGCTACTTAATCACCCACTAACTTTTTTTTTGACAGGGCATCTCATATTTATTGATCAAATGGTTGTTAACAACAATAAAATTCTGTATAGGGGACTCAATGCACAATCATTAATCAAGCCAAAGCCTAATTCTCAACAGTCTCCAATCATCTGAAGCATAATGAACAAGTTCTTACATGGTGAACAAGTTCTTACATAGGGAATAAGTTCTTACATAGTGAACAGTGCAAGGGCAGTCATATCACAGAAACTTTTGGTTTTGATCACACATCATGAACTATAAACAATCAAGTCAGATATGATTGTTCATTTGATTTTTATACTTGATTTATATGTGAATCCCACATTTCTCCCTAATTTTTTAAATAAAATGCTGAGGTGGTAGGTAGATGCAATATAAAGACAGAAAGCATAATTCAGTGCTATAAGAGGGCAAGTGTAGATGATCATGTCTGTGCCTATAGACTAAGTATTAATACAAGCTAGACAAGGGCAACAAAACATCCACAGATGCAGAAGATTTCTCTCAAAACAAGGGGAGTGAGGTTCTAAGCCTCACCTCTGTTGATCCCCAATTTCTAACCTGATAGCCCCCCTGCGACTGTGCCTGTCTTAGGTTGTTCCTCCCTTGAGGAATCTTACCCATCTCTGGCTAACCAGCTTTCTTCCTCACCCACTAAATTTTTTTTTTGAGGAGGCATCTCTCATATTTATTGATCAAATGGTTGTTAACAACAATAAAATTCTGTATATGGGGGTCAATGCTCGATGCACAATCATTAATCCATCTCAAGCCTAATTCTTGTCAGTCTCCAATCTTCTGAAGCATGACAAACAAGTTCTTACATGGTGAACGAATTCTTACATAGTGAATAAGTTCTTACATGGTGAACAGTACAAGGGCAGTCATCACAGAAACTTTCGGTTTTGATCACGCATTATGAATTATGAACAATCAGGTCAAATATGAATATTCGTTTGATTTTTATACTTGATTTATATGTGGATCCCACATTTCTCCCTTTATTATTATTACTATTATTATTTTTATTTTTAATAAAATGCTGAAGTGGTAGGTAGATGCAAGATAAAGGTAGAAAACATAGTTTAGTGTTGTAAGACAGCAATTGTAGATGATCAGGTGTGTGCCTGTAGACTATGTGTTAATCCAAGTTAGACAAAGGCATTAAAACATCCACGGATGCAGAAGATTTCTCTCAAAACAGGGGGGGGGGGTGAGGTTCTAAGCCTCACCACTGTTGACCCCCAATTTCTCACCTGAATCACCCACTAACTTTTAAGTTTGAGACAATGCCTCCATTTCTAGAAATGTTCTTTGGATTGCACAATAATCTCAAGGTCTTGGGGTGTTAATCCTACTCACTCACAGTGATGTCTCCTCCTGCTGGGCATTTAGTGGTCTTCCTTCTGAGCTACTCCCTGTGGCCACCCTGTGTTTTGAGGCAAGCCAGGGTCACGGGCCTGAGACCAGCGTGTGGATCACACCCACACCAGAGCTCAGATTTCAAGTCTCCCGTGCTCCCAGCTCTGCTGGGCTGGGGGTGGGCTTTCTGAGTCTCTCTCCCTGAGAGGCAGTGAATCTGGAGTCCGGGGCAGAGTCTCATTCTTGCTCCCTGTCCCAGGCAAGCCTGACACAGCAGTGGGGCTGCAGGGCTTGAGCTCAACACAGCCACCTGACAGCCCAGTCCCACAGCACCCGAAAGCTCGCACACTAAACGAAGTTCCATCCTTGTTCTGGCATGTTCCTCAATTCCTTCTAAAAGCCATACTTAGTGTACTGAAGGCTTTCACATCACACAGGGATGTATCTGAACAGAAGACCCACAGCGGCTCCTTCCACTCTGCCCTCCTCAGAGGTCAGGACACTGGCCACTCTCTGCATACAGTTCTCATCCCACATTTAGGATGCGAACGTCACCTACCAGCTGAGTACTCCCAGGTCCATGTCTCCCAGGAGATCCCTGCTACAGAGCCACTGCCTCCTGGTCATGGCCATGCACAGCATACACTCTGCCCCCAGGCCACATTTGTTCATCTCATGCACAGCACCCAGTAGCTGAGCCAGACACCAGGGCCAGCACTGCACTCACCTTCCTTAGGGACCCCACAACAGCTGCCCAGCTGGTCTCCTTCCATGCAACCTCACACTGTTGCCAACGTGACGGTTCTAAGTAAGACACGCTGACTTAAAATCCTGCACTGGTTCCCTACCACCTCCAGAAAATTGTCTAAACGCCTCAGCACTGCAAACACCCCACGGTCTGGCCACGGACCTTCACAGCCTCTCTCTCAAAGGCAGACCCACCAGATCCTATGTGAGCCTCACATATCCATGCCCTGCCCCCTCAACTTCACTCACAGATAATGATGAGCCTAAATCTAAACCATACCCTAACCACAATATTGAACCCTAGACCTAACTCCAACTAGAACCCTAACCTCACCCTACAGCTAACTCTATTAACCTAAAGCCTAATCCTAAACCCTAACCCTATGCCTGACCCCTAACATTCAGCCTCACCTCACTCACATGGAACCATAAACCTAACCTTAACTCTCACCATAACTATATCTGCACCCTACACTTACCAAAAGGAAACTGTAATCCTAATGTTGCCAGTAACTGTGACCTCTCACCATCTCCTTCATTCACACCTAACGATGACTCTAAACCTAAATGTAACCATAACCCAAACATTGAAAATTAAACCTAACTCTTATCATAACCATATCCTCACCCTATACCTAACACTAACCTGAACCCTAACCCTACACCTTACACCTAACCCTCAGCCTCACCCTCACTGACACGGAACCATAATCCTAAACCTAAATCTAATGCTAGTGCTAACCTTCACCCTAAACAAAAAAAAATTCTAATACTAACCGTAACTCCTTCCTGACTCTAACCCTAACCCACACCCCTAAACCTTTGCCTTCATCTTCACCTACACATAACCGTAACCTTAAACCTCAACTTAGCCCTAACCCTAACATTAAACCCTATCTCTAACTCTCACCATCACCATATCTTCATCCTACACCAAACCCTAAACCTAAGACTAACCCTAACCATAGGCCCTCACCCTTACCCTCACCCTCACCCTCACTCTCACCTCAATGGTAACCTAAATCTAAACTTAACCCTAGACGTAACCCTGATCCCTCACCAAACCAAAGCAAAACCATAACTACAATCTAAACCTAACCATAACTGTACCCTTCATCCATACCTGTAACCTGGGCCATGAACCTGAATCCCTGGACCTGAAACCCCAAAGCTCTGAACCTGAACCCTAACCCCTGAACCCAAAACTAAGCCTTTACACCTGAATCCCAACTCCAACCCTAGCCCTGAGCCCAAACTCCTGAACCCCAACCTGAATCCTTGAACTTGAATACAAAACCTAACCCTGAATCCTAACTGTGGACTCTCACCCTGACCTGGATGCTAGGAACCTAAAGAAACAACCATGTTCTTTTCAAGCCCCGGTTGCATATCCTCAAGGACTGCAGCAGATTCATCATTTGGTTCCGTAGAGCTGCTCTTTAGGTGCATAGCTCTCTTGTTAGTCCCAACTTTATGAACATGATTTCCTCGTGGGACACTGGTATGCACAGAAAGGAAATATTTCTTGTTGAATGAATCTCTGTTCCTACAGGACTGGACTAGAAGCCCAGTGAACTGAGCTGCTTTGGCATTAGCAGTTGCAGTTTTTCTAACTCTAACCCTCACGCTCAACCTCACTGTAACTATAACCATAAGCCAAACCCAATCCTACCTCTAAGCATGATTATACCTGCACCCTACAACTAAACTGCCCTTACCCCTATCCCTACCCTCTCACCCTCAGCTTTGCTCACACCTAACTATAACCCTGAACCTAAACCAACATTTAAGCCTTCCCATTAACTCTAGTCATGACTATATCCTCACCCTATACTTAACCATAAACATAGCCCTAATCCTGGCTCCTAACCCTTACCCTCACCTTCACTCACAACCAATGGTGATCTTAAACCTAAACATACCCCTACCCCTAACACTGAACCCTAAACCTAACTCCAACCAAAACTCTAACCTCACCCTACACCTAACACTAACCTTAAGCCTAACCATAAACCCTTACCCTATGCCTAACCCTGAACCCTCAGCTTCACCCTCACTCACACATAACTGTAATTCTAAACCTAACTGTAATGCTAACCTTCACCCTAAACCCTAAACCTATCACTAACTGTAACCATATCCTCGCCCTACACCTCACATTAACCCAAATCCTACCCCTAACCCCTCACCCTCACATTTACCCACTCCTAAATGTAAGCCTAACCTAATCCTAACCCTAAACCTAACTAAAACTGTAACCATATCCTCACACTACAGTTAAATCTAACCCTAACCTTTATCCATACCCTAACCCATACCCTAACCCCAAGCCTTAACTCAAAACACTGACCATCACTCCTAAGCCTAACAACCCCAACCCTAACCCCTACCCTTAACATCCAACCCTTACTCATAAACCTAAACCTAAACCCTATTGTTAAGCTCGGGACTTTTTCAGTAAAAACAGCCTCTTCTTTATTCCTGGCTCTCAGCCCAAGGCTGTGCTGTCTGTTTTGCAAACTCCTTCTCAGAAACAAAGTTCCCTCAATTCCAGTCCCATTTCAGAGACTTATTCATGCATATCCAGAAGCCCGGAGTCTGGCGTCAACCCAGCAAGTGCAGCTGATTGATCTGCGGCCCGGGGCCCGGGGCGCGAGGCGCAGAGACTCCTCGGGGCGGCGCTGGGGCGCGGTTTACGCCCCACAAGGCACGGGCCTCACTCCACGCCCCAGACTGACCCTGCCTCACCTTGTGCCCCTAACCACTCACCCCACCTCACCCCGCACCCCAGACTGATCCCGCTTCACCCTGAGCTCCTAACTCACCGGCCTCACCCCATGCCCAGACTCACAGAAGATGCAATTCTCCACCCTTCTCGTCCTCCGAAGATGAGCAGCAGCTGTTGGCATGCAGGAAGCTTCTCTTCAGGTCTCAGCTTCTCCCTCCACGGCATCTGCTCCACGGGCGCTGAGGAGACCAGGGCTCCTGTCAGCTGGGCGTGTCGCCCAGTCTGCGGACTGAATGCGCAGGGGCCCCCCGGGTCAGCGAGGTGCACACTGGCGCCCCCTGCGGGCCTTCACTGTGAATGCAGGATGTGTGCTCACAGTTTAGGAGGCGGCGCCCCCTCCTGGCGATCTAGCTGAATGATGAAACTGGACATCTAAAAAGCTGGCGCCAAGTTCTACAAGGAAATGAAGACGAAAATCTTCATGACCTTGGGTATGGTGATGTCGTAACATCCAACACCAAAAGCCTATACGCAAAAAAACAAGAGTTAATAAAGTGAACTTTATAAAATTTAAATGTTCTGCTCTGTGAAAGGTCTTGTTCAGAGAACCAAAAACATAAGCCACAAACTAGGAGAAAATATTTGCAAAACATAAAATTAAAAGATTTGTATTCAAAATATAACAAAGAAATCTAAAACAAAAATCCCCTTTAAAAATGGGTAAATATATGAACAGACACCTCACCAAAAAAGATATGCAGACAGCAAATAAGCATTAAAAATATGCTCAACATCACCTGTCATTGGGGAATTACAACATAGTGTTGCTGGGCAGCTGGGTCTGGGGAGATCTCTCCCTGAGCACTAGATGAAACATCAACCTGGACGGGGAAGGACGGGGAAGGGTTCTTGACTCTGAACAATAAATAATGCTCTAACAGGTCAGCTGAGTGTTGTTAAGAAAGGAATTCCTTAAGGTGGGAGTAGTAGTGGATGGCAGCAGCTTTGCAGACAGGGGAGAGCAAGGGAGAACAGAGGGAGGGAAGGGAAGCTCATTGAACTCCTTCTTGGCATGGGGCAGATCCCTTGCCAACTCCTAAAGCCAGGGTCACCTGGTATTGTGTCTGCTTGAATCTGCACAGCATGGGAACTAAGCTCCTATCACCCCAGGACTTGGGGAAGCCACAGAACACTGGATGGAGTGAGATCATGTTCTGAGAACTTCCCAAAGCAAAGGAAGGAAATTTGGGGGCAGGCTACTAAAGAGCATGATCATACAGCTGCAGTCCTGTCTGTGTCACCCAACTGAGGGGAACTTGCAAGCCCAAATCAGAGCTCTCAGTAGCCCCTCCATACTTGTCTGAAGTAGGACAGAGTCAAGACTTGTGCTTAAGTCTAGAAAATAGAAGGAAATAGCAAAGCAACAAAGATACTTACCACTGGAGGAGCACAGAGACCAAACACAGTAAGTTGAGTAGCGAGAGGGCTTTATTTAAGGCAAAAAGTACACAAAGAAAGGGGAATGCAGGAAACCTCGGAGAGGAGGCACACTCAAGGGCTTAGGATTCTGTCTTTTAAGGCTTTCAGAAATGGGGCAAAGGGCAGAGGGGGGCAGGGTAGGCTTCACATGTGGCCTCACGATGTCTTTGGTGAGAGGTGTTATTTCACCATTCACAGTCAGTCCTCTAGATATTCTGCAAGATAAACAACACAAGGAATTTATTGATCTTGTTTTTCTCCAAAACAGTGGTTACCCTCAAGCATTGGAGACATACCATTTAGGACAGCTCGCCCTGCCTTAAGCTACGGTCAGCTGTTGCCTAATTACCAAAAATATGTTAGGAATCTTACCTCTTAACTCCCTGGTTAGGAATCTTACTTCCTAACCAGAACTGTTTGGGACTGTAGAACTCCCAAAGCTGAGCCTCTCAGGTCAGTCACTGGGCATGGAGGCTGGGAAGAGGTGAGCATAGCAGATGCTGAACTGCTTCTCACCAGTGGTTTGCTCCAGGTCCAGACCTTAGTCCCCCAACAGCAAGTGGGTGAGGAACACCAGGAACACTCCTTCATTTCTACTGGGATGCACATACAGCCCCTCTGAAAGAAGAGTTTGGCAGTTTCTTTCAAAACGAGTCTAATGTAAGGATTCAACAATCACATCTCCAATATTTGGACAACTGTTTTGAAAAACTATGTCCCAGCAAAATCCAGCATGCAATTATGCACAGCAGCTCTATTCATAATGGCTAAAAACTTAAAGAATTCAGAATGTCTTCAGTAGATGAATGCATAAGCAAACTTTGGTACATTCACGTGAAGGGGAGCAGAATATGCCGCCCCAAAATATGCATCTTTGGTGTAAGAATTATTTACGGTTGGCTAACTTTTTTAAATGGAAGACAGGAGAATCTCTAAAAAAAAAGTAGTAGAAGTTGCCCTTTGTGAAGGAAATCTATATTATTAGGGAAATCTCCATCCGTAAAGGTGTGTCCCTCTTTGCGCGGGGTGGGGTGAGGGGGGTGGAGGGGATAGGATGACTGAGTCTTTAGAAACTTTTATCAATGGGAGAAGCCTGGACTTCAATCTGCACGACCACCATAACCTTGTTTACTGTGCTTTGTCTGAAAACCTCCATTAACTGGCTCCCGGACACAACTTCCTTCGGTTTCAGCTGAAGATGATTTTGAAGGTGATGGCTTGACCCTTTCCCTGACCCTATTCCTGATGGTTACCTTGACCTTTAATCCTAACATTGATTCTGTGACTTTTTCATAACCTTATCCATATCATAGGATGCAGGGATTTGTAGAAGCCTTGAGGTGAAAATTCAAGCTTTGGTCCTTTGGAAGGGTACACTTGGAAGAGGGAACAGCCTTTTGAAGTCTTGAGATGGGCTTGAGCCTATATGTTTTAAGGAACGAGGCTGGTGACTAGAGCAGAGTGAATGAGGGGAGTCCAGTCGGGTTGGGCATTGTCAAGCTGGGGAAATGATTTAAGGAAATAAACCCATACCATGCAAGACTAGTAACTGTTGCACAGGAAACACTAATTGTTAGTTCCTATTTTTAGTATTTCCATGCTATGAGTGAGAAACACTGGAGTTAGCTCTTAGTGCAGGGCTATGCATATGTGGTGATCAAAATTGCACCTTAGGCTGGTGTGGGTAAAATTGTAGTATATCCAGAGTATCTCCCCTGGCTTTAGTGCATCTGTATATAAGGAGGCATTCCTCAGGGGTGGGTAAAAGTTCATCTCCATATCAATGGGTAATTCCTGGGCAACTAGGGCTTATCGGAACCTGAGAGGTGAGGGGGAGGGCTGGTTTTCTTTCTGCAGGAGCAGGAAAGAGAGATGGCCCCGGACTGCAGTTTGTAAGCAATAAACGGGTTTTAAACTTTATTTCTCCCACTGACTGATTTTGATTTTAGAGGTATTTTGCCCCAGGATTTCCTTTCCCCAGATTTACAGTTGGTTATCATCATCGCGACGGGATGTCAGCATACAAGAACTAGCTTCCTACACAGTGAACCACCAGCTTCACAGGCTGAGGTCAGGAACTTTGACCTACACCATCTGCACCCAGTTGCAACAGACCTTCCCAACCCTGTAGCCTTGCCCTTGACGGAGTCATCACATCACCCTTGGAGGGGCTGGTGACCACGTTCATCGGCCCCCAGTGACAAAGAGTGCAACCTTGGGCAGGGCACCCTTGTCCACTACCTGCTGCAGGAGCCGACTTCCCCATGGCCCACCAAGGCTGCCTGAGTAATGCCAGGGCGCCCCCTGCCTGTCCTGCAGACCCAGACACCACCCATCCCCTTGGGCCACGCCTCTAGCAGGGACGTGTCAACTGGGAGGCGGGGCCAGCCTAGGGATCAAGCTGGGAGGAACAAGGACCTTGCTTTCCCCGGTCCTCTCCTCAGCGTACAGCTGAAAAGAGCTGATATGATTAGTCAGGCGAAGCCAACACACTTGGCATTGCTCCAGAATGCCTAAGCGGAGTTGTCGATGAACCGGACAGCTCCTCACTGCGGTCAGGACCAACTGCAGAGACCGGGTATCAGACTGGATTCCTCAGATTCCTCACTGCGCCGCACTGTTGTACTTGGAACTACTCTTAGCAGCAAAAAGTGGGCGGTCGCTTGGGAGGCCTCTACACATGCGCGCATCACGGACTCTCAACTGGCCAATGGCAAACCTGGGAGACCGCACGTAGCCCTCCTCTTATCTAGCCTGGATTCGGAGCCGCTTTAAGCATGCGCGTTAGTGCTTGCCCAGAGCCGTTACCAGGGCTCCCCACAGTGGAAGGAATACGTCTCGGAGCGCACTGCGCAGGCGTGTTTTGTAGCCGCCCCGCCCCCGGCGCGGATTTAAGCCAATCCCAGCGGAGACGCCCAACGCCGGAGGCGCGCGCCCCGGGAGGAGATGGCAGGGCGGCCGGTACCCTCGAGCGCGGAGCCCGCTGGAGCCCTGGACGCCGCTGGGAAGGCCGGAGGTAGTGCTGGGGGGACCGTCGAGGACCGCGGTCGGGAGCCGGAATGGAGTGGGGCTGGGAGCGCGCGCGGGTGGCCCCTTAAAATCGGAGCAGCTTCAGGCGGTCAGGGCGGCCTTGCGGCTGGGCCCCGAGAGTCTCCACAGGCGTCCTTACACCAAGGAGCGCTCCCCTGGGCCCAGCCCTCCTGAGGCAGCGAACACAGCCCTCACGCCCGCCTCGCAACCGGTGCAGGGCTCCGTTTCCCTGTTGCCCCGCAGTAGTGCTTACCGTGGGGGTACAGACCGAGGGTCCCCACGACATTCCATTTGTTCTCTTCCTGACACTGACCTGCTGCGGCTCCCACCACGCCGGGGAAGGGTGTACACGGCCGCTCGTTTCAGTTTTACAAGTTCAAAAATTACAGCCCAGCATGGAGAAGAAAAATATAAAACTCCCCTTCAGCCGCAAATAGTGACTCTGTGGCATCTTACTATACTGATGGGCAGTGACTGCAGTGTGGTATGGGGGGACACGATAATAATGGGTGAAGGTAGTAACCACATTTTTTTTTCATGTGAAACCTTCATTAGAGTGTATATCAATAATACCTTAGTAAAAAAAATTAACTGAAAAAAAACCCCTCCCCATCAGCCAAATCCACCATTTGAATGTGCCCCTGGGTATTTTACGGGAATACTTGGACTCGCACAAAAGTGGAAGAAGTGCGGCACCCCCACCCGTCCCCCCATTGACTCGGCTCCCGTTGGCCGTCTGTCACCCTCCTCAAAACTGTCATGAGCACATGTCTGTGATTCCCTTCAGACCTGCCTACAGTGTAGACTTGGTACACAGGAGGTGTGCCGCACTGTTTTTACAAAATAAAGGGTTGACTGAAGAAATAGGTGCAGCAAGAGCACTTGTTTGGAGCAGGGTGTGGCCCCTGGAAACAGCGCTAAGCCAAGGACAGAGCGACCCAGGACAGGGGCGTATACATCCCCTTGATAAGGCACCCGTGCCCCCGCTGTGCTAAAGAAGCCTTTTCGTGTCACCGGTTCCATTTCCTCATATGAGGCAGCATATGTAGGTGAAGGTTCAATCAGCTTCACCCAGTCTTAGTTTGGGCCACTGTATCAGAAAGAGCACAGCCGGGTGGTTCATGAACTACAGAGTTTTATCTCTCACGGTTCTGGAGGCTGAAAGCCCAAGTAAGAAGCACCAGCAGATTCAGGTTTTGGGGAGGACTAGCTCCCTGGTTCCCAGACGATGGTCCTCTCGCTGTCTTCACATGGCAGGAGCAAGGGAGCCTCTGAGGTCTCTCACAACGGCCCTAATCCCATTCGTGAGGCTCCACCCTCTTGACTTAATCACCTCCCAAAGGCCCCACCTCTTAGTGTGATGCCGTCAGGCAGTAGGATTTCAACATATGAAACTAGGGGGTACACAGCCATTCCCTCTGGAGCAACCAACAGTGGAATAAATTTAAAGGATAAATAGGCTTCCATTTTCAGTCTCTCAGCTTGTTTTAAAAAATGGGGCAGGGTGCCTTCTAGTATTAGTCACACTGTGGAGACACAGGCCTTCCCATACTGAGTTGATAGGAAGGCTAGTGAGTAAAGGCTTTGCAAGAGCTCCTCTGACAAGATTTTTAGAATTTAGATTTCTTTGTTCCTTTTTCAGTCACCTTACTGGGGGATCACACAAAACACGTAGATGTACAGACAGACTAGTTGCTAGGGTCTAGACAGTCATAGAACATCATGAGGAGTATATGGCTAAATCCAGGTGTACCCATGCACACTGGGAAATAACTGTACAGTAGATAAAATGTGATAAAAACTCAGGTTGACTAAATCAACTTTTAAATTACTAGATATATTTATCCTGATACAGCATGATCTTCAAAAGAGATGTTTTTATGGGAGGAAAGTAAGATGGAAAAATTGTAATTATAGCACTGTATAGGTGGCACAGAAAGATGTCTGGAGGCTGTTTTCCTAATAAGGGCTTAGGGAAAGGAGTTTAGATTTGAGGGGAGTGCAGAGGTGAAGGAATTTTTTTAATGTTATGGTTTTTTTCTACTAGGTGTATTTGCTACTTGCTGGAGCTTTAAAATGTAACAGGAGGAGAGATTTTTTAAATGCCATTTGAGGATCAGATGCTGACATATGACTGTTAATCTCTCCATTATATTTGTTACTACATAGGAGAGTGTTCTTACCCTTGAGAACTTCACACTGGGGTATTATGGGGCAATGAAGCATTCTGCAATGCATTCCCAAAGTCCAGAAATGTTAGCAAATGGGATATCAGGAAGAAGTGCATATAGTAGCTGTGTGTCTTATTTCTGTAACTTCTAGGTAAATTTGAAATTATTTTAAGTAAAAAGGAGGGGGCTCATACTGCACAGGCTGTTTTGTACCCTGGATGTTTTATTAATAACAGTTGGCTCATCCAGCAGATATTTACTGCTTTCTCACTCTGTGTCTTAGGAAAAGCACTAGGCATGCAGTAAAGAACAGAAACAGGCCAGCTCACTCCCCAGGCTATTAACAGTAATACCCAGAAAAATGGTTGCCCAAACAACTGTAAAATAATTTTGTGGTCACTCAAGGAAATTTACTAACTTTTAAAAATATGCAGAAGTGTATGTGGTGAGAAGTAAACATCCTCTTCTCTGTCGTTTCATGCCCTACCCTCCAAAGATAACTACTGTTGAACTTCTTTGTATGCGAGTCCAGTCAGAAATGGCCTAGACATGGGATACGTACATTTGCAGACTGACAGTGTATTATTCATCTCCTTTCACAACCATATGGGATTCTGTTTTACACCACCTTTTTGCACTTTTTTCCTTTTAATCTATCTAGTAACTTCTCATGTTAATACGTATCAACCTACCTCCTTTTCAATGGCTGCACAGTATTCTGTTGTGGTGATGAATCATAATGTCTCCACTAATGGGCACCACTGACATAACAAATAGTTTCAATGTCATTTTGTATGCCTTTTGCATGTTTAACCAAGTGTATATAATGGATAAATTCCTAAAACTGAAATTACATCTTCAAAATGTTGATGTAGCCAAACTACCCTCCAAAAGTTTGCTTCAGTTTCCATAGTCTGTCAGTGTATATATGTGCCTATTTTACCACATCCTTACAGTGGGCATTATCAGAGTCACTAATCTTTACCATCTGGCTAGGTACAATATGTTATTTTCACATCTTTAATTATAAGTGAAGTTGTACATCTTTTCAAATATTTGTTGGCCATTTGTGTAATTTGGTTAACTGTACTCTCCCTTTCTTTACTCTTTTGTAAAAAGGATTTTCACCTTCTCTATATTAATTGAGTGGTTGCTTTTTTTTAAATTTTATTATGGAAAAATGTAAGCTTACATAAAAGTCAAGAACAAGTCATACCCCATGAACCCATCTTTCAGCTTTAACAATTACCAGCTTTTAGCCAATCTTGTTTCCTTTCTGTCCTCACCCACTCCCTACCCACTCTGTTCTTTCATTTTGAAGCATCCTGGGCATCATAGCATATCATCCATAAATACATCCATGTATATCTGTAACATATATCCAAAAGATAACTGCAGAAAATTAGCCACAAAGCATTGTTATATGTGAATAATAGCTATAACACTTCCTTTCTGTCTTCAAATTATCTCTTCAATACTCAAATTTTTCTGATTGTGTCATTATTTTTTAAATGTTTGTTTTAATCAAGACCCAGGTACAGTCCATTTATTGAGACTGGTTGACATAATCTTTAATACCTTTTATTATATAAGTGTTTCCTTTCTCCCTTTTCCCCAGAAATTTCTTTTTTAAAGAAAACTGGGCCGTTTTTCCTGTGAAGTTTCCCAATCTGGGTGTTGCTAAGTGCATCCCTATATGCCACTTAACATGTTCCTCTATCCCTTTATTTTCTGTATGTATATTAAGAGGCTTAATAAGTATTAGTGTCATTTTTTTTTGACAAAAGTCCTATGTTGTATTTTTATATCAAGTGGATCATAATGTCTGGTTATCTTTGTTACATTAGTTCCATTAAAAATAATTGCTTAGATCCTCTAATTCATTGGGGATTAAAGATAAATGCCTATATTGATTATAAACAAGTTAATATGAAACATTTCACTGGGAGGCTTCAGAGTACAATTGGTTGTATGTAGAAAAGCTATTTGTCTTTATATAAAACAAGGTATCTTATTAAGTTTTCCTTTTATGCCTTTTGGGTTTTTTTATGAGATTCTCTAGGACTCTAGCGGATTATGCTGTCCACCAGTTACAGTGATTTATGACTCCTTGCTTCCAGTTTTCATACATCTCCTTTTTTGCTTTCATTATTACACCAGGAGCTTTGACCCAGCCTGAACGATATCAGCAGGGAGAGTGTGCACTCCTTCCCTTGCTCTCAGTTTTTATTAAAAGGAAGCCTGTGGTGTCCCTTTTTTTTTTTTTTTTTTTTTGAGAGGGCATCTGTGGTGTCCTTTTATCCTTTAGGAAAAGCTGACCATTAGGGGCCTGCTTCATCTCTCATGCAGTGTCTACCTCAAAACAAGGAGCAGGGGCACCACTGAGGAGACCTGCCCTCAGCCCACCTCGGTGCCAGCCCAAAGTTGTCAGATCCTTTCTTGGGCCTCTCCTACAGGATTCTGAAATGCTTGTTTTTGTCTTCACAGGACAGGCCAAGTCATCACAGAAAATTGAAGACTTGATGGAAATGGTGAAAAAGTTGCAGAAAGGTCACATGTTTCCTCTTTAACTGAGGTTTGGGATCAGGCAGAAGTGGATTCAGTTCTAGGCCTAACGTTCACAACCTTGGGAAATTTACTCATTTGCTGTCTTATTTTTAAAACGTAATTCTTTGATGTAAATAATATGACCCCATAATTCAAAATTAAAGGGGAATATGACAGAGGCAAAACATTTTCCCAAAACCCAGTAGTAACCCCCTTTCTAGCCACCCATTTGGCACCCACTGCACTCATTTAATCCAGGTTCCCCTTCACCTTCCTTCCTTCTACCTTACCTCTGCTACTTTCTGTTTGCTCACCAGGCTCCTTACAGCCATATTTACACTTCAGGGCAGACTTCTGCACTGACTACCTCCTACCCACACCCCCAGGGAGTTTCAGGGATGCCCCTCTTACTTGACTTTGGACACTCGGGAGGCCCATATCTGAAGAAGCAAATTCTACTCCCCTTTCTGCAGTTAACAGAACCTGACTTGATATTTATCTGTTCCTTGTGTCCCCTACCCTGGAGGGCCCCACCCACCCACCTCTGCCTGCCCTGTCATCTCCACTCAACCTCCTTTCCTCCCTGCAGCGGGAAGCCTAGAGCCCAGGGTTGAAGTCCTGATTAACCGGATTAACGAGGTTCAACAAGGTGAGCTCAAGGACCTTGGCTTGTCACCTAGCGCCAGTTCCATGGTTTGCAGTGCCCCTTGTTAAAACAGTACTGATATTTCAAGGCAGCATTTAAACCAAGAGCCTTCTAAATGCAGCTGCTATAGTCGCATGTCCAGTAACATGACCCTGCTGCCAGAAGAAGGCTGTGGTTCTTGAAGCTTTCTTTCCTGCTCTGTAAAATCTGAGACCCTCTAGGTTTGCTTAAAGACAAATGTGAAACCCCAGTGAAATACAAAGAAAAGTGCTGCTGGAGGCTGCACTTAAACATTTATTCTGCTCTTTGACACAGCAAAAAAGAAAGCCAGTGAGGATCTGGGAGAGGCCCGGACTGTCTGGGAGGCCCTACACAAAGAACTCGACTCATGTAAATATGTCTGGTGTCACCCAGAGGTCCCCACAGTGTCATGCCTCCCTAAACCTAACATTCCAGATACTAGGCATCCTTGATGTGGCCAAGGGCTGCTGCCCCATCTCTGGCCTCAAGTCCTACCAGTCTCCTCCTCTCCTACTCTGTGGGTAGGAATGTTCCCAAAACACCCTCCAAGCATACTCCCACCTCAGGGCTTTTGCTAAGCCATTCCCCCCAAATAATACAAGCTCCTACTGCTTCCCATCATTCAGCTCTCAGCTCATATGTTCCCTAATCAGAAAGGCCTTATCCACTCATCCTGTCTAAAGACAGCACCCTGCCCTCACCTGGTCCTGTGCCCCTTCCAGCTTGATGTGTTTCTTCAGAGCCTTCATTCCAATTCATGTGATGTATTTTTCTTTCCCCTTGGTATAAAGTCACTGGCATTCCATAGGGTCCTCACAGTCACCCTTTATCAACCTCAAGGCCTTGGGTGCTTGCAGGGGGTGTGGGCACAAGCTGGAAGGGGACTCACCCAGAAGGGTCCACATTTGGGGTTGGGGATAGGGCTATGGCAAACCACCAATGTGACTGTAGGCAAGTCCAGTCACTGAGGGGGTAGTGGGTGGTCCCTGATGTCTGAATGTGTTACTGTGTTTTCCAGTGAGTGGAGAGAAAGTACGCCTGAAAGAAATCTTGAGCAAAAAGCAAGGTAATTGCAGCTATTCCATTTGCAGGCTTTTGCCTCTGCCGCCTTGCAGAAGGCCACTCTCCATAGCAGCCGAAGCCTATTGAAACCTGAGTCCACATGCATCCCTCCTATGACCCTAACCAGACTTACAGTAAATGACAAAGTCCCATCACATGTCCACAAGACCCCACATGATCTGGCCCTAATACCTCCTCCCAAACCTTATGCCTTGAAGGGCTCTCATAGGACCCTTGGTTCCTCTCCCTGCAGAGACCCTAAGGATCCTGCGGCTCCATTGCCAGGAGAAGGAGAGTCAGGCACAGAGGTAAGTGCTTTCTCTGCCAAAATGGGGGAGGTGAGTCAGGTCCACAGCTCTCAGCTTCTCCTCTTTAAAAGGGAGAGACCCAGTGAGTGTCTTCCCGCCCCGGCTCCAGCAGTAGCCCCAGGGTTAAGGGCGCTCTCTCATTCCCCAGGATACTCCTCCAGTTGCTAGAGTATCAATTCAGTTCCTTAAGATGGTTTTATTCTATGCCTTTAATCTCCCCACAGGCTCCTTGGCCATCTGTTCACTCACCTGTCCCTTCGTTTAGGCATCGAGCTGACCACCTTTCCACCCAGCCTTTTTCCTTTCATCCATTATCCTACTTGTGCATTGATCTCTCCACCTCGTCCTTATTTAGCTCCTTCTGTAATCAGAGGCCCCAAGACCTGGCATACCAAGATTGGAGCTGTTTGGGAAATTTAAATGAGAATGTGTCTGTGCGCTCGTGCATTTGACCATGGCCATGTTGATGTCCCAGTCTTGTCAGGGATATTTCCATCAGGTATGTGTTCATGTCCCACCTGGTGAAGTTATAGAAGGACCTCAATCTAGAAGGCTAGAACAGACCTGAGGAGGAGACCAAAGCCCCACCCCAGCATCCTTCTGGGAAGACACGCAAAGAACATGGCTGATCATTCACTGCCTTGCCTCTTTCCAGGAGGCAGACCATGCTGCAGGAGTGCAAGGAGCGCATTTCTGCCCTGAATTCCCAGATTGAGGAAGAGAAGAAGAAACAGAGGCAACTGAGGTAAAGCCCGGTGCCCAGGGCCTGGTTGGGAGTGGGATGGGTTGTAGGTGGGGTTGATATCAAAGATGGGGAGTAGAAGAAAGCTGGCTGAGCTGAGGCTAGAGGGTCAAGGTGGCAAAGGTGCTACCATTGGAGCAAAGAGCATGGGCAGCACCCGAACCCCAACCCAGATCTGTGGTGAAGACCCCCTAGCCTGGGCCAGGCTGGGAGGGCTGTCTCAAACCACAGCACCACATCTTGTGTGGTGCCTCTAGGTTGGATTTTGAGGAACAGCTGGAGGATCTGATGGGCCAGCACAAGGACCTCTGGGAATTTCACGTGAGTCACTCAAAGCCACTCTTCCCATCTGCCGTATTTAGCCTGGCAGCAGCAGGCCCAAAACTCAGGGTCATCCTCCGGCCTCCTTCCTCTCATCTGCCACACCAGGTTCTGAGCAAGTCCTGGTAGCTATAGATCAAAATTGACCTCAGTCCAAGTCCCTCATTACCACTTTCACTAACCACTCAATGTTGTCCTCTTCACTGGTCCTGCGCATCCATCTCCATCTCTGATGCCCTCCCAGGGCCCTTCAGTGGTCAGGAGGGACTCTGATGAACAAAGGAGGGGTCATCTATCGAGGAGACCCCATGGATGTATTTGGGGCCATCACAGGCACAGGGCACACAGTGAGGAACCAAACCAATGTTTGCTACCTGGAGATCCCAGGCACCAAATAAGAAAATAGAAATGTTGGGCTGGAACAGAGGGGGGAGGAGCCACAGTGCTGGGCAGGTAACTGATTATGCAGAGAACAGCCTCGATCTGTTATGTTTACAGAATGCCATGTAATAAATAGTTGACCAAAGCTGATTTCAAAGCTTGCAAAATCTCTGAACATTAACCACCTCATGAGCCTCTCCAGCACACTATTGCAGGTGTCTGGGCTGAAACAGTTCCAGGGAGAGAGAATGGCCACTGCAAACGCCCTAAGGCTGGACCGTGTCTGATGGGCACTGATGGCCAGAGTATCAGGAAGCAAGGCATGCTAAGTAAAGACTAGATCCATGGAGGCTCCTCTGAGGTGTGTGCAAGGAGGGCAGGAGATGTAGATAGGTTTCCTTTCTATCCCACCAGAGGCCAGAGCAGTTGGCCCAGGAGATTGGTGCCCTGGACAGCAGCAAGGAACAGTTGCTCAAGGAAGGTGAGGCATGGAGAATGGGGAGGCCCTGATCTGCCCTGTGGTGCCCTGCCCTGCTCATCTCTCCCTTCCTGCTACAGAGAAGCTGGTAGAGGCAAAGCTGGAGGATGTGAAGCATCGTCTGTGCTCCCAGTTTGGGGCCAAGGGCTGCTCAGCCATCAGGGAGGGGCTCTTTCTCCGAAGCCAGGAGGCAGCAGCTGCAGTGTAAGGCGGAGGGTGGTTGGGGCAGAGGGAGGGAGCTGCCAGTGCTGACGGCCCACCCCTAGGCATCTGTTTGAGGAGGAGAACAAGAAGGCCCAGGACCTCCTGGAGGCTGCTGCCCAGCTCCATAAACAGCTGCAGCAGAAATGCCAGCAGCTGCAGCAGAAGAAGCAGAGGTGCGTGGGCCCCTCCCCAGGTCTCAGCAGGGCAGCTGAAGGGAATCTCTGCTCCACTCCCAGCCTCTGTCTCTGGTCTCTTCACACCCTCTTATCCTTCCCTTTTCCCCTTCCCACCTTCTTCCCCATCCCTTTCTGTCCAGGCTCAAGGAGGAGGTGGAAAAGCTTGGGTTGCAGGTCCCTGCTCAAGCCCAGAGCGCACATGAGGAAAGGTCTGGCCCAGGAGAAGCTGTGAGTCCTGGAGTAGGGAGCAGAGACAGCTCATGAAAGTAGCTGGGGGTGGGAGGGCAAGGAGGGGTTCTGCAGAGTCCACAAAGGATGGTTTTTGGCAAAGGTGCAGATGCCGAAAGTTGCAGGGTTGGAAAGAGCAGAGACCCCAGGGAGGATGTGGACTCAGGGACGTGTGGAGACTCCCACCTCAGACTTTGACCTCCCACAGGCCAATCCCAAGCCTCTTGGAGTCAGTGAGGAGAAAAACACAGAGCTGCATACCAAGCAGGGTTCTCTGCCCTCCTAGGAGGACCTACCTGCCTACAGCTTATTCCATGGACTTTAGGAAATAAAGGCATTATTTCAGTATAATGGCCTCAACTGAGTCTGTGCTGGGGGTTGGGGTTTGCCTGGCTCAAGACCTCTGGCCCCTGAGACTGGGTGAGGCCTTGTCCACACTACCTCTTGACCTCATCCAGAGTCCCTCTGCAGGCATTCAGTGAATGCTTCCCGAACCTCATGGTCTCTGGTCTGCTCATCCCTAGGGCTTAACATTGCTATTCTGGGTCCCAAGCAGAAGGATGCAGGTCTGAGACCCTCGCAATAGGCTCAGGGGTTCTTCAAGCCCACCCTGTGATTGTTTCTTCAATTCCTTACTCAGGCCTGGACTACAGAGAATACCAGCAGTGAGGACCAAGGTGCTGGGACCCTCACACAGTCGTTTCCCTGCTCACAGTCCCTGCTCATTAGCTGAGAAAAAAGTAATGTGATTGGAGGCTAAGTGTAGTTTAGGCTATTATAAGCACAAAATACATAACAGACACTTGTTACAGGATCACAGTATGTTATAAATCCTCAGTGTGCTGGGAGTCACTCATCGAGGGCTACTGTATGCTTGTGAGGCATGTTTCATGTCCACTGAAATGCATCGGCCCAGTTAAGGGCAACAGTGAGAGTCAAAGTGTGTGCTCCTGGGTCAAAATACAGTAAGTGCAAAAGATTCCTTCTCTTGATCCCACATCCAGGGAGGAGAGTGATATGGTGGGGTTGGAGAGAGACCCAAATAGGACCCCCCAACCGAAGAGCACTGTTTCCAAGGAAAAGTGGAAGAACATGACATAGTGGGAAATTCTTCAGTCAGAGACCTTAGGTACCAACCCTCAAACTCAGCCTCTCAGTTTTCTAGCTATGAGATGGAGTTGATCATACATGTGTTATAAGTGAACTGGCAATACCCTATCAAAATAGCTCATGCATCTCATGAAAATTAGACTATATTCACCTGAGTGATGGTGGAAACACCACATTTTAAAACTGCAGTTCAGCCAAGCCCATGATTAGAACTAATTTTTTAGTTTCACAATTTTAAAAGAACAATGACTTCACATGATGAATAAAAGGCCTCTGACAAAATTCAATACATTTATGAATTGAATGTATAAAAAGCTAGGAATAGGTGGTAGCTTCCTTTATACTTATTGGTGAAATGTTTAAAGCATTTCAGGTAAACTCAAATACTATTCACCAGTACTGGAAGTTCTAGACAGTGAAACAAATGAGGGCATGATAATTTATTATTAAGTATTTTAGAAGTGGGAAAGAATCTACAGGTAAATTACAGAATGGCTAAAAGTAAAAGTTTGCTTAGTACAGATCAACATTAAAAATCAAATGTATGTGCGTATACCAGGGCACAGGACACAAATGACAATGCTTAGGAATCTGAAGTTTGTTGCAGGAAAGTGATAAAATACAATTAACGTTAAAGTAAGGACATGTACTAGGTAAAGATAAGATTATCAGGCAAAAGCTGCCTCCCAGCTGCTTGGGAGAAGCTAGGCACAGGTTCCAGCTTTCCTCTCTGCAGGGTTGTGCCAGGCTGCACTTTGTCACATGAGCTGGCACAGAACACCTCAGAAACAGGGAGCCCCAAATGGAAGGTAGACAGCTTCTGTAACTCCAGGGGGGGAAATGTTTTCCCAGCCTGGGTCAAAATATCTTTGCAACCAAAATCAAAGGGAGAAACTGGGAGAAACCATTTATTGCCTACAAGCAGTCCACTTCCTGCCCGTGTCTCTCGCAACCCTGCAGCACAAAGCCTCTCTGGTCCAGATACGCCCTCACTCCCCCTTGTAATTATATGTTGATACGGAGATGGACTACTTCTCTCCACCCTTTGGAAACACCTATTGATACGGAAATGAATGAAGGCCAGGCAAGAGACTGGAAATACTGCAGTTTTACCCACAGCTTCTTACCGCTGCTGGTAACAGTCATGCTCTCGTTGCAGACTGGTCCAAGAGAAGAGCCCTCCCGTGTTTGCACCAACACTGGATGAGAACCTGGTCAGTCATGAATTTCAGTGTGTTCAACAGACAGTGATAACAAGTTGGCAACACGAACCACACCCAAGCTCAGCTCATGCTATTATTGGGTACATTTAAGCCTGGGTCAGGGATCAGTGCCATCTTTGCTCCTTCAGAAAACACTCAGCTAGTTGCAGGCATGCTGGAAATAGGCAGCAACAAAGAGCAAAGTGAAATTTTAAAATAGGATAGCATAAAAAGTACTCTGTGTCTAGCACTAAATATAATGACTTGTGTACAACTCCCAAAACTACAGTTTACAGAAATTTTGAAAAACATAGAGATAGGTCATGTTCATGAATTGGAAACATTGTAAAGATGCCATTTCTGCCTACAGTGATACATGAATCCATTATATTTTCAATAAAAATTTTTCAGGTGTGTTGCGTAAATGCAAAACCAAATCTAAATGAATATAGAAATGCAAAGGTCCATGTATCCAACATGCTACTGAAAAAAAAACAAGGTGAGAGGATGTCTCTACAGGATGTGAAAATATTTTACAGAGCTCCAGTGAGTAAGACCTTGTGGCACTGATGGAAGACAACAGATGGCACAGAGGCAAGGCAGAGCCTGCTGCACAGGTGCGTGGCTGGTGAAGGGCCAAGGTGACCCTGCAGAGCCACTTCAATTTCTCAGTAAATTGTTGTTGGACCAAATACTGTTAGAAAAAAAGTAATAACATTTGGTCCCTATGTTGTAACCAAAAGATCAATAGACGTAAATGTACAAAGCAATTTTTGAGAAAAACTCATGACTTTGTTGTGGAGTGTGTAACAGTTCTCCACATAAACAGAACCAATAGGGTCAGGTACATATGTATATAATAAGGAATTGCTCATGCAAATATGGAGGCTGAAAATTTCTAAGATCTGCAGTTGGCAAGCTCAGTGGTGGAGTTCGGGCCCAGGTCTGAAGGCCTGAGAACTAGGAGAGACGATGGTGTAAGTTCCAGTCTTTGAGCAGAAGTCCGAGCTCAACGTTCAGCCAGGAGAGGTTTTCCTTTCTATGCAGACATTTTTTTCTATTCAAGTGTTTTCAGTTGATTGGATGAGGCCCACCCACATTGGGTAGGGGGTCTGATTTAATCAGTCTATCAATTCAAATGTTAATCTCATTCAGAAACACCCTAGAAGAAACACCGAGGATAACGTTTGACCAAATGTCTAGGTCCCCTATGGCACACTCATATTGACAGAAAATTAACCATTATAAGTAGATCCCTTGTCATTTTGCCTACCAAATGCATTGCCCATAATTATACTTAATCTCCAAATAAAAAGGTCATAATTCCATGGAACATGATATATCTATGCTGCATACAACCATGTCCTTGAGTTTACTCCTTGATGCCCATAACTTATATACTTGATGTAAAATTAGCAATACTTATAAGTAATGTAATAAAAGTCAATACATCTTATGTTACATGATAAGAGAATGAGGGAATAAATTATTTACCAGACATACACACACAAATACAAACATAGGAAAATAAGGAGGAAATACTCATGAATATCATTTCTGTAACTGGTCATGGAGTATTAACTGATATTTAAAGCTACACTCACTGTCTTTCAGTACCTATTCTGTATTCCCTCTGCCCCCAGCAAGCAATTCAGTAGTTGTGCTTTTTCACCTGGTAGAATGACCCAGATTTTCATTCCTGAAGTGTCTGGGCCATTAGCAGTCTTGCCTGGATTGGGCTGTTGCAGTTTTTCATTGATCTTAATCACAGGAAACTATTAATAAAAGAAGCCCTAAGGGATCTCCTGTATCACAGACATACTTTCCTGACCTCTGTGGTGGGGTATAGTCCAAGTTTCACATGGTAGTCAGGATCAGTCACACCAGCCAGCACAGTAACTGTGTTCTTTCCCTGCTGATACAGAGATATGAGGAGCTCAAGGTGGCTGGGGGGCAGTCTTAACTTCCAAGTCAGTGGGATCATTATTGTGTCTCCTAGTGGAAGCATTCCTCCTTCTGAGACTGAAACTCTAGGCCAGGGGAGCATCAGGTTTCAGGAACAGGAAGCAAAAATATTGCCAACAGGTCCCTCTGGGCAGTAGTGAGCACTGTTACTCCCATTCCCATCCCTTGATTTTCAGGCCCTTTAATTCTGGCTATGGGAGATAACACCACTTAATTGGATGCTGACTCAGCGCATATCTGGAGAACCTTTCCCCAGCTGTGCAAGGTATTGACACCTAGCTGGCATTGTAACTCAATCTTCTATCCAGCAAGCATCTTCAATATGGTCGGAGCATGGTAAGACCAGAGAATTCCATAAGCGTGGGCTCACTGCAGTACTTTCGTTGAGAGGATTCCTGGATCTGAAGCAATGCTGTCTGAGTGCCTTGGGGGTATACAGGCTTTCTGTTAAGTCCACAGATGGCAGATTTTGCAAAAGCATTGTGTGCAGCGTAGACAAATCCATACCCACACTTACCCCTATCCTACCCTATCTAAAGGTGCAGTCATTACTGATGTTAACCAAGGCACACATTTCACTTCTCAAAATACACAGTTTATCTAAAAAAGGCATCTAATAGCACTTTTACCTCCTTGATAAGTCCCCATAGCCAGTTTAACTGAAAGACATGAGTCTCAACTGTTTTTCAAAATACAGTCCAGCAAATGGACCTGTAAATGGGTATCTTGCACCAGATCTTAATCTCTCTTAAGTCCCCTTGGATAACTCACACTTAACACCAGTTCTGAACACCTTTCCAGTATTTCCAAGGGGGATATGTCTCATCTAGGGTTAGGGCTTGGGACAAAGTTTTCCAGGGTTTCAAAGTACCAAATGTTTCTTTTGTGAGGGTGCACTCAAGGTACAGAAACCACATCAGTAATTTAAACTGGGGAATTTTAAAAGAATGAAAGAACTAGGAGAGGATACTATGAAAAGGAGTAAATGAAAATTCTGAGGTGTCTAGGGGCAGCAACTGCAGCAAGTGGCTTCTACCCCACTAATTCTGTCACCTAGAAAAGGAGAACTAAAGCCCCAGCGTAACAAAGTAGAGTAACTAAGGGTGGGTTTCCAGCTGAGAAAAACATTCACGACTGGCAGTCACATGCCATAAGTTGTGCAGAGGGAGATGAGCCATAAAAGAGAAATCAAAGAACAATCTAAACAAAATGCCAAGGGTCAGGATGAGCTAGTTTTGAAAATAAAATTGTTCCTCCTTCCCAGCATCTCCAGTCAGAAGATTCTCCAAGTATGAAATGACTTCAGGTTAATGATCAAATTCAGGATGCTACCAGTAAAATGTAGCCTCAGAGTAAATCTCAGACCAAGGAGTTGCTGGAAGACCCTTTCTTGAGGCTCCAGAGTGTGCCCTGTAAATCCTCAAGTGATAACTAGGGCTTCTGCAAATCTCAAGGGCGTTATCCCCACATCCCCCTCAGTTCAAGGGGGAGTGGATCCTGTTCCAGAAGAAATGTGGGGGTAACTTTCATTTATCTTAGTGGATTAAAATTAAATATACCATAATTCCAAAAAGCTTTTATAGGAATTTAACCGATTTGAATTAAAAGGTTTAGTAACTGTTCAAATGAGAAGAGCCCTCTGGGCAGGAAGCAGGACTGAAGAAAACTAATTACAAAATCAAGCTGTCTCTCAGGAAAGGGAGGATGACTCAGAGCACAGAATCGGGAGCACTGGAAATCAATCCCAGAACCACTGCACCCTAATAAAAGAACTGATGGTGTGCCCTGCTAAATTTCAGAAATTCTACAGACCAGTGATGGCTGAGTGCCTCCTAATCTCCCTCCCCTTTGAACGGACTGTTAGTATCCCATCTCTGTTCTACCACCGTAGGTTAAGTTTGTGCAGGGCAGGTTACTGGTCACATCAGGTCACATGCCCTCAGAAAAGCAACCACACACAAGGAGCTGACACAGATGACAAGATCCTAGATTTTGAGCCAACAGCTTTATAAAATGAGATCTTTGGGATGCTTGGTAGCATGTGAACATAGTTTGTATGGGGAAGCAATATGAACTCTGTAGCTACAAAGTGGACAGTGTCATACTCTATCTTCCAAAAACAGTGACACTAATATGTCCCATCCCACATACTCTTCTGCAATGCGGCCTTGCAATATTTCCAACAAGAAGCAGTCTATTTCTCCAACCCTTAGAATCTTTATGAGCTCTACAACCACTCTGAATAGAAAAAGGCAGAAGTGACAGTGTTCTAGTACCAGAGGCAGCACTGACAAATGTCCCCTTGGAGGCAAAATCACCCCCAGTAGAGAACCACTGTTTCAGGACTTAAAATTTTTCTTTCAATACAATATTGGTAATTTCCATCTGAAAATGATCACCCACATTACCTACACTGGTAGTTCTCTCTTCATTAAACATTCTAATACACATGTAGGTTGAAGTTTTGTTGAAAGCTTTGACAAATGAGATGTTTATAAAGTTTTACTTTATTCTTAGCATCCAATGAACAAATCTCATGCCTACATTTGTTGTATTGTTTCTTCCTATGATTTGATTTTTCTATCATTTGACTTGGGAATGAAAAATAACATAGGTTCACACCTGAGTGAATTTTCTACACAAGGACTTGCAGCTTCTCATAGATGTCTTTCCCAAATTCATAAAGCGACCCAGCTACAACAGACTGGCAATGTTGTAAATACACCACACATGGAAGGGCCCCGAAGTGAACATTCATTTCTCACTCAGATAAAGTACAAATGGCCAATTTTTAGGTAGAGCTGTAGGTGAAGTTACCTTCCCCCATCAGTCCCTTCTGTCTTAAGTCTCGGTTGCCATCTTCATCCTATAGCTCCGAACGCAAACCTGGGGGTAATCCTCACTTCAGGACACAGACATGAAAAACAGAAAGGAATGCATGGAAGTCTTCTTGTGGCTTGGAAGTAATGTTCACCCCTATTCATTCTCCTGGCCAGAGCTGTTATGTGGTCCCACCTATATTAAAGGGAGCTGAGATATGCAGGCTGTGTGCTCAATAGAAAAAGAAAGTGGGTTTCAGTGTACATACAGCTGGTCTGTGCCATACATGCTTTCCTGTGTGAGTTCTTAGATGTTTGCTGAGGTGTGATTTCTGATAAAAGGTTTTCCCACATTCATTACATTCATAGGGTTTCTCTCCTGTGTGAGTTCTCTGATGTATAGTGAGGGCTGACTTCTGATAAAATGTTTTCCTACTTTCTTTACATTAATAGGGTCTCTCTCCTGTGTGAGTTCTCTGATGTCTTTTCAAAGCTGACTTCTCACAAAATGTTTTCCAACACTCATTACATTTATGTAGTTTCTCACCAGGGTGAATTCTCTGGTGTACAGTAAGTTTTGACTTCTGATAGAAAGTTTTCCCACATTGTTTACATTCATAGTCTCTCATCTGTGTGAAGTCTCAGATGAACAGTAAGTTTTGGCTTCACACAGAATGATTTTCCACATTCATTACATTTATAAGGTTTGTCCCTCAGGTGAGTTCTCTGATGTACAGTAAGGGCTGGCCGATGGCCAAAAGATTTCCCACATTCTTTACATTCATAACGTCTCTCTCCTGTGTGAGTTCTCCGATGTGCAGCGAGAACTGACTTCTTATGGAAGGTTTTACCACAACTATTACATTCATAAGGTGTCTCCCTATTATGAACTCTCTGACGTACAGTAAGGGCTGACTTCTGATAGGATTTTCCACACTCATGACAATCATAAGGCTTTTCCCCTGTGTGGATTCTCTGATGAACACTTAGGTATGACTTTCAAAAGAAGGATTTCTCACATTCATCATATGCATAAGGTTTCTCCTTTAGATGAGTTCTATTATGTATTCTAAGGATTGTTTTGCTAACAAGGGTTTTCTCACATTCACTACATTTATAGGACTTCTCTCCTGTATGTATTTTCTGATGTTTAGCAAGACTGGACTTTTTATAGAATGTTTTACCACACACACTATATTCAAAAGTTTTCTCTCCTATTTGAGTTCTCTGAAGGCAGGTGCAGTGTAATTTCTTGCTAAAATTATTCCCACTTTGATTACATTTCTAGTGTTGCTCTGAAAAATGAACTCTCTGAAGATTCAGCTGTGTTGGTTTCTCAGAAAAGGTTTCACCACACTGATTACATCCAGAGTCAGTCTCCTCTATGTGAGTTCTCTCTGGGCAGTGAGGGCTGAATTATCACAGCCTTCCCAATGTCCATGGCATTTATAGGCAGTCCCTCCCACAGGAGCCCTCCTATGTGTAAAGACTACTGCCTCCTTACTGAAGTCTTTCTGTTGTCCACTAAATTCAAAAACCTGCTGCAAAGTTTGATTCTGATGACAATGACCAGGATGCTCAGCATATTTGAGGACTTTCCCAGTTACATTATGGCCCTCAGGATCCTCTCCAGAACACATCTCATCAGCCTCACTAGGGAGAAATGTGTTCTTACATGCATGAAACTCCTCTGGTTTCATTCCTTTATAGTTTCCACTATTTATAATTAGTTTTGAAATATGGTTTGAGCTGAAATGTAGTATTTTTCTTAGGTTAGTTTTCTCTTCTGTTGATGTTTCATTGTTGACTATAACTTGCCACAAATGCCTATCCTGATTTTCCTGACTATCTCAATCAGGTCATCCACAGTCTGGACATCTAAAATGAGACAGAAAATAACTGTATCTACGACTACATCTAAGCATTTTTTATGTAATGCTCATACAAAGGTAAAGAAGTTTTTTTCTATCCTAGTGGGATAAGATCTTGAAAAAACTCAGTATTTGGTATTAATTTTATAAGCTTGTGATTTTCCTCCCTAATGAATTTATGTAACAAATCACATTAATGGATTTTCTGCTGTCAAATCACAGTGGGTTTTTCTTTTAAGTTTTTCTCCTTTTCTAGTTCATGAGGAAATATGTGGTCAAATATTCACCTACTCTCTAGATGTAATTTTATCTAAAAGCCTTCCATCTACCATTTGTTTCCCCTGTTCTTTTTCTCTACTTTTTCCTTATGGTAAGCATGGTTAACATGAACTGTTCCTTTTCTGATCACTCAGCTCTGAGGATGGTGAGTCTCATACATCCAGACTGTTATAAGGTCTGGACCTGGGGGAACCACTGGGGAGAGGCAGCTCAGCATCTGGTGTGCTTACCTCTTCCAGCCTACGTGCCCAGTGACTGACCTGGGAGGCTCGGCTTTGGGAGTTCTACAGTTATGGCTCTGCTCCTTGCTCCAACTGGACTATCAACTCAGGTTTGGTAATGCAGTGCCCTGTTGATGTGAAAAAAGGTATGATTCTGTCAAACTGTTCCACAGCCTTGAAGGACAATTGTATATAGCTTCAAGGGCATGTGCATTGAAGGGCCAATGCAAACACAGATTCTTCTTGGACTGGAATCTTAACCTAAGTAGCATTTACTTTTATAAACAGTTGTACATTTCCCAGTGAATAAAAATAGCGCCTGCACTTGGCAGTTACTAGGAGAGTCTCACTCACCCAGTGACACCAGGCTCCTGTAGGTCTCCAGCACCACAGCCCTGAGAAGGGTCCTCTGGGCATCATCCAGGGCCTGCCACTCCTCACATGTGAAGTTCACAGCCACACCCTCAGATGGCACCAACCCCTATAATGGCACATTTCTCCTCAAATCAAGGCACCAAGGAGGATCAGAACAAGAAGTTTGGGAGTCCATTCTTTTGTGTGTGTTTTATCTTGTATAAGATACACCATGCTGTGTACTCTAAACTGTGGGATAAAGAGAAATCACAGGAGAAATCCTGCTTCTGCATTAATTCGATTATTTCCTAGAAATACTATCATAGTTTCCCTTATAAATCTGGAACTACCCTTACTACTAGGGATAAAAGGATGAATAAAATTCTGTTCCTCAAAGGAGTACATGATCTGGAGGCTTAAGTAAAAACACATACCAAACCTGAAATAAAGTGCTAGATGAACTAGGTTAGACATGCTTAATGTGGTCTGTGGTTAAAAAAAAAAAGAAAGAGAGCTGTCTTTGTACTATCAACTTGCACTTCTCTGAAAAGCCAAAGATTTTAGCTCTTCCACATAAACCACAAGTTCTCATTAACATGAGGCAATAGGAGAAGTCAAGTTCAGAGGGCATAAAGAACAGATGCCACATTAATGCTATACCCAGCTGAGTACTCCTGGGTTGCAATGAGAGGTAAAGATGATAAACGTATTCTAGGAACTCATTATGAAGTTATTCTACATTTAAATGTACTACCTACCCATCAATAAAAATATCTTACATGCTCACCACATTTTTTTAAAAGTAACAAACACCCTAGTATTTCATTCCCATTACTTAAAATATTGCTTATGTCCACCTAGAGTGAACACCTGCTTTCTGAACCACAGGGTATAAATAATGAAGGGCCAATAAATGTTATCACATAACCAGATTTGCACTTTGTAACATTCGTGCCCTAGAAGGACAATGGGGAAGGGTTAGGGAGACTCAGAGAAGAAACCAAGGGAGAGATATCAACAACACTGAGGTCACAGAACAGTACAAATACAGAACAGGGAACTATCCTAAAACAGAGAAAAAGAAAAAGCAAGAACAAAATTTGGTACTGATTTGCTCTGAGAAGGGTAAAGGGGGAGTTTTACCACCAGGCAGTCAACATGACCAGCTAGGAAGATGCTGATGTCGTATACTGAAATTGGATAAAAGGACAAAGAATATGATAGGCAGAAGAGACACAGCCCTTGGACACAGTATATGTTGTAAGTTTCTGGGATGTCCAACTGGCAATGGATATATGATCCAGAGCTCAGGAGAGAGATCTAAAGCTGAAGATGAACATCTGCAAAGCAGAAGAATTTTAGTGGCAGCAGAAGCCATCAAAGAGAATGAAATGGGTTAAGGAGAACCCAAAAAATTGAAAGGAGAAAAGGAACAAGTACAGTGGTTTTGGAAACATATTTACTGACAGAGAAAGAAATGAACCATGGCAATGAAGGAATTTTTAAAGATTATTCTAGGAACAGAAATCCTAAATATTAAGAAATGTATTAATATATTTCATCATATTCATATTTCTGAGGAGAAATGCCCTGTGATCACCCACAGATACTGAGAAGGTATCTACAAACTATCCTCCCATTTGTAATAAAAACTTTCAACAAAAGGGAATTTAGGGGATTCTTCTTTAAAATGACAAAATGTTTAAGTCTTACCCCAAAAGCCAGCATCACAATTCCTAAGGAAACACTGGATAAGGATACTCCCTCACCATAGTCATTAAACAATTTTTAAATGGTAATACTGAATGCAATTGAAAGAGATAAATGGTAGTAAAAATGATGACTTGCATATAATTCATACCTAGAAAACCCAAGAGAGTCATGTGAAAACTATTCCACACAAGGAAATTCTATAAACTGGCAGACTATAAAAATAACATATGAAAGTCCTTACGTATACAAAGACACTTTCACTGTAACAACTACAATGGAAAGCAGAATACCTACTGGTACACTGAACAAAAATGTACAAGAGTATGTGAGGGGAGAAATAGGAAGGATACAAAAAGAGCAAAACAAATGAAAAAACATACCATATTCAAGCAAAGGAAGCATCCATATCCTAAAGATACCAAATCTCCCTAAGTCAGAAAATAAATATAACATTATCCTAATAAGCAACACATTCTTAGATACAGACAAGCTCATTCAAAAGTTCATGTAAAAAATCAGGCTATAATTGACAGAGGTAGGTTATATTTCTTTTCAGTGAAATTTAGTGTCCCTCCCTATATTAGTCAGCTCTGGCTGTCATAAAAATACCACAAACTGAATGGCTTAAAAAACAGAAACTTCTTTTCTCAGAGTTCTGAAGGCTGGGAGTTCGAGATCAAGGTGTGGGCCAAATCTGTTCCAGCTGAAGACCATCTTGCTGGCTTGCAGATGACCACCTTCTCGCTGGGTCTTCTCATGGTGGAGAGATGAAGATCTCTCTTCATCCTCCTCTCACAAGGCCACCAATCCTATCAGATTAGGACCCCACCACTAGGGCCTCATTGAAGCATAATCACCTTCTAAAAGCTCTATCTTCAAATACAGTTGTATTAGCACTTAGGGTTGGCTTCAACATATAAATTCTTAGGTGATACAATTCTATCCATAGCACTCCCTGTGGTGCCCTTCTCTGCAGAATTATATAGCCCCTTGCAGTGGAACTCACTTACATAGCAGGTACGTAATCCTCCATGTGCTTTGCTTTGACCAGTAACATGTGAATGGAAGTGACATGTGTCACTTTTTAGTACAAGCTGTAGGAGCCACACACAGATCACCATGTTCTCCCTCTGCCACAAGGACCAACAAGTTACAGAAGTAAAATGATAAAGAAACCTTTGCTGTGGACCTAACTAGTCAATGAACTGGTGTTGGGAGCAAACCTGTGGGCCTTTAGGCAGGCTCGGTTACGAAAGCCTTAAAACAACAGCAACCTTTGAGTAAAGTCTCTCCTGTAAAATCGGAAACAATGAATCCATCCACGCGTTAGAAACAAGTTTTCCCCTATTACCAAGAAACGCATTTAGCAAACTCCTAAGCCAGAACTAGTGGTTAAGTTACCTAGCAACCTCTGCTTTTCTGTTCTTTCCACTGGCCTATTAATATTGCCAACATCTTATAAATCAAGAAACACCCTCTGCCCCAGGGGAAAGCCCCACCCTTGAAACCTCCCTCCACAAGATGGCGAACTCCCTGCTTCTCTTCCGGGTTCTCCGCTCCCGCCGGCGCCAGCCAAGGCCCAATCACCTTCTGACCCACCCCTTCCTTGCTACCTGTATAAATAGAGCCTGCAAACAATAAACTGTGTCAGCTTGATCAGACATCCTGTCTTGCTGTGCCTTCTTTGTGGCTCTTGCCCCTTCATTCTCTCCTCTAGGTCGTCGACCCCCGTTGATAGTCCTGCAGGTCAGGACAAACTGGCACAATAATCAAACAGATACAAAGAGCAACACCACAGTGCAAAGAAAACAGGATGATGATCTGTTACCCACGGACTAAAATCAATCACTGTGTTACTTGGGATGATGGGCACTTACATACTCACTGTTACTTAAGTAACGTGAGTGATACTGAGTCAAACAGTGTTTACCTCGTGGGTTTAAAGCTTTAGGAAAAGAGGCAGGAAAACAATGTTAGTAATAAATCTCAGCTTCTACTCACTGCCTTTAGTAAACCACTATAGGAAAGTTATGATCTCAGGAAGAAAAAAAAAGATCCAGTTTGCAAGCAAGGATAAAAGATACTGGGGTCTTGTACAACTCTCAAAGCATTTCTCATCTTATCTTTTATTGTTAAGTCTGAAAACACTGCATCTTCCAGTTTTTATGAAAAAAGGACATGAGAAATGCTTTCAGTCAAGAGTAATTAAACTCAACTTCATGGAAGTGACAAATATAAGTTAGGACAGTGATATGCTATAACATGATTCAACGGTTAAGATAATATGCTAAGTAAATTAAGTCAATCAGAAAAGTATGAATACTGCATGATTCCACTTACATGAGGCTCTGGAGTAGTCAAATTCATGGACAGAGAAAATAAATTAGTGTTTGGCAGGGACTGAGTTAGAAGGCAATAGGGAGCTAGTGTTTGATGAGCACAGAGTTTCACTTGGGGAAGATGAAATGTTCCTGGAGATGGATGATACTCACGGTCACACAACAATGGGAATATAACTAATGCCATTAACCTGTACTCTTGAAAATTGCTAAAAGAGCAACTTTCAGATCATGTATATTTTATCAAAGTAGTAAAAAACATAATGAGCTTTTCACCAAATTGTAGTCCAAAATTATACTTACGGTTGATGCACTGATGTTTTCCCTACTCGTTTTTAAGTGATTAGATAAAACAGAAGAATTAGTCTTTAACAGGGTTTAGAAGGATGAGAATAAAATCAAGGGAAGGAAGAAAAAAAGAAGCAGGTCTTGATACCAGATAAGATTAAATGTGAGAGAAAGGAAGGAGTCCAGAATAAATCTCCTTTTGGTGGTTTGAGTCACTAGGTAGATGGAAGTAATATTATATAAAAGGGAAGAAAGGACGTGGTTTCCATTCTGCATTTGTTAAAGCTTCAGGTGCTTTCTGGATAGCTACAAAGAGGCCTCCGAAAGGTAACTGAACCTACGATCTAAATTCTGGGGAAGAGGCCCAAGCTGGAGAGAACCATTAAGACTGCCAAACCACAGAGGGCCAAACAGGTCAAGGTCAACTGCAGAGTGTGAAGAATGGGACCTGGACCGGAACACCTGGGCAAGCTATGCTCAGAAGCAGAAGAATTCATGGAAACAGACAAGAAATCTTCAAAGAGGCCATGACAGAAGCTAACAGACAGGAATGAGCAGAACCTGGACAGTAGTTCCAATATGGCAGAAGAATCAAGTAAGGCAAAGACTACAGCATAGTCATTAAATCTAACTATAATTTAGGCTATCACTTTAGAAGATGCGAGTTAAGACATATGGAATAGGTTAAAGTGCAGAGAAGCTCTTGAACTATTTACAGAAAATACAACTTTCAACAGTCTGATGGGCACCCCGCATGCAGACTAGCTGAGAGTTGCTTAAAGGATCTGCAGTCGACTCAGTCCTTCAGACATCCCCTGTTTATCCGTGCACCAGGCAGGGCCCTCCAAAGGCTGTCTGGGACCACACTACTTTAGCAACTCCAGAAAAACCTTTTTACATAAGTTGTGCTTTAGCCCTAGGTGACCATCGCCACCATGAAATGATGAAAGTTTATTTCCAGGTTGGTAGTAAAACACTGTCCACTACATTGTCTGTGGGCCAGTGAGGACACTGTTTCCGACTTCTGTGCCTTTGGGTTTCCCTGTCCCATGAGAATGCAGCACACTTCCTCCTAAGAGCCTATTCTGATCAGGTAACAAATGTGTCTGTCTCTTTTACATAGCCTCACAAAGACCAGGGACCAATCTGCACTCACCCTGGATGACTCTCAGGTCATATAACTGGACAATGTTTACATGCCACCTTTATCTTGTTTAGGTGTATTTCCCTGAAGCTGAATTTTACTTATTTCTACTTCTCCGTTTTAATTCATGAACCCTCATAAACCTCATAAAATACAATGCAAAAAAAACTGAGGAATAAATAAATAAAAGACTCACCACACATTCATTAATTTTCTGTTGTTGGAAATGCGCAGAAGACTCTGGAAGGATAACAGGGAAAACAGGGTACTAGACTTGAGTCATGAAGGGAATGGTGAGGCTTGCTACTGTATTTTCCAGCCCCAAACTCTCTACACATTATCCAGAAAAGACCAGGGTAAAAAAAGCCTTCCTGTATGAGAACAGTATTTTACAGCTTTAGAAGGGGCAGGAAAGCCAGGGTAAAGAAACACACAAAACCCATAATTGGTAGAGACTAAAAATAAAATTTATCATTAGGTTACTGAAAATGTTTGTTTCCTACCGATTTAGCAATATATAGATTAATGTCTCCACTATAATATAAAACTTTCAACGGAAAACAGGCTCCTATTATTGTGTTGCAGAATTTATTATTTTCAAGAACAGATTACTGACATTAAGTTGAAAACACTAAGTTTCCCAAAAGTGCCGTCAAAACAAACATGTTTTGGCTTCACTGCAGCAAAGTTGAAGACACTAGCCAAAAATCAGCGTACCTGATGCATACAAGTCATTAGAGCTTAGAAAATCACTTACGTCCTCAAATCCATGTTCTCCCCATCTTTCTTGTAAGGCAGAGATACCCTGAACTGTTCCTGAACTACCAGGAAGAACAAGACAGAAAGAACATCACTGTATCTCCAAACAACAGGTTTGGGAGAGTTCAGACAACAGAAACGAGGGGAGAGTGAAGGAATGCGGGTGTTCAAGAAGCACTATAGACAGGTGCTCTCGGCTGTGACAGATTATTCCTCCCCCTCAGACCACACCCCCAAGATCGCACCAATAAACATTTCCTAGGCCTTCACCTGCTCCAATCCTTCTCAAAGTCTATCCAAACCTTCCAGTATTTGATAACTTCTGGAGGACGAGGTACCACTCTTATCTTTTTCACTCTTGGCAGAAGCAATAGCTGCTTGGCCCCGCAAAGCTATTATCTCCTTTCTGTGACTCGTCTCTGCTCTGAAGCGCTAAAGGGTTCAGGTCACAGGGGTTGTCTTTCTTGAATTTACCATCAATTCAGGTGGAATTCCTATCGCCTCCCTTCGTGCTTCCAGACCGCTACCTTGTTCCAATGAAAACGAGACCGTCATCCACAACCCGAACATCCCTCCCACAACTCAGAGTCCCTGGAAACTAGGTCTTGTATAAACTGTAAAAGCAAACGAGGAGTGGTGGGCAAGCTACACAGTGCAGAAGGGGACCTGACATTTCAACTGCTGAAGAGACTCCAAGATACACCACAAATACAACTGCTACCCGGGGAGACTCGGTCCGCATACACTCCACGGTGATTTCTCCCGGAACAGGGACATTTCACTAGTCACGCATACGCTCATGTTACCGATGAAAAACTGAATGTCACAAGGCTTAATAACACCGCTCAGGAGGCTCCCGTGGTAGAGCTGGGAACTGCACGCCGAGCTCAGACCCCAGCTGTCCACCACCCACCCCCGGCCTCGCTGTTACCTTCGGTTCGCCCGGCCTTCCGCAGCGCCTGCTTCTGACGAAGTGACCCCTGAAGGCGCAGCCAAAGCCGGCCCTTCCCAGCCCGGACCCGAGCGGCCCGAGGCTACGACCGCCTCCCGCTCGGCCCAGGTCCGCGGCTTGCCCCCGCAAGGCGGGTCCCGCAGACGGACAACCACCGCCCTTTCCGCTCGCAGCAAGTGGAGCGACATCCCGCGCCCCGCCGCCGCGCCAACCCCCAAGGGCGCAGAACCAGCCTGCAGGTGCCCGAGCTCTCGCGCAAGAGCAGCAGGCGGCCCGCAGAGCCCGGCACTTCCGGCGGAAGGGGCAGAGCCACTCGTGCGCAGAAGTAACCCGGAAAACGTCCCAGAATCCAGTGGGAACGCGTCACGCAGGGCGCCCGGCGTTTGCGCTTGTGTTTATTTGCGAGGGTGTCCGGGGGTCCCTTGGCCGCGCAGAATAGACGCAGGAGCAGAAGCAGAGTAATTTATCCAAATTCTGGATAGCAGCTCTCTTCAAACCCATTAAAAAGTTGCTAGTTCTCATCCAGTAAAGTAATTTCTAAACCATTGTTAACCTTAAAAATAAACTCAGTTGTTTTACCAGCAAAAATGATTTTATTCTAAAACAGCAGAAAATTACAACCGGGGACAAACAAGCTATGGCAAAACTACAGATCGATCTGTTCCCCCAAAAAAGTCCACTGAAGTAAACTGGGAGTTCCACTGTGTAGCTTCTCACCGCTGCGCTGCTGCTGGGAAAGGAGGAAATCTTCCGTCCTTCTGCTGGGTTGGAAAGTAAATAAAACAGGTGTCCCTTTTCTGGTGGGATCTGCAGTTGAGGAGTGTTAGGCATGAGAGTTCCTCCTGCAGGCCTCCTGATGCCATGTCAGAGGTTTCATCTTGAATGGATGATATTCCATTGTTGGAAAACCTACTCTAGTGTATATACAGGAAAAAAATAGGTCATAGGGTGGGTGCACTCCAAAATCATACAAATTTACACTTCCTGTATATGGTACTTTCTTGCCCATAAACTCCAAAGATCATTACATTCACAAATTTCCTTATGAAAATCTTTACTTAGTTATTTTTCTGATAGATGGACTTGAACTCATAGGCTCCCCTTCTTTGGTTTCTGTCGCACATGAAATAAGTTCACCACACGGCTTTCTCAAACGTTCCCACTGCCACTGTTGCACTCTACAAACAGTGGTAGAACAGGCTTTGTGACACGGGCTTCAGTGGGAGGGGTGGGGATTGACTATCTGTCTCATGACTTATCTGACCTATCTCTGGTTTTTCCTTTTCCTAAAGTATGACCTCCTATATTGAAATGCATGTATCTTTTCTGATCCTGCAATTGCCCCTCAGTGGCTGCATTATGCAGATCTAGGGACTTCAGCCTTTACCCTCCCATTCACTTCTTCTTTGAGACTGTGGACTATCTCCCTTGCTCAGTCCCCTGGCCTGACCACCAGAAGTATAAGAGAAAATTTTTTTCTCTTACCCCACTTACTTTTTACCCACTCCTCTCTTACCCATTTGGAAATACTTTAAATCCAGAATGATTGGCAGGGATGTGAGGAGAAAAATCAATGCTGACACTCATCCCTCTAGGATATGGAATGTCATTTTGTCTCTCTAGCATCATCCATAAAAACAGAGAAAGTAACACAAATTTGGATTTGTTAGCCTGTCTCTAATAATAGGCAAGCCAAGAATGCAACCTCTTTCCTCCAACAATGAATCTAAAATCCTCAGACCCAGGGAGAGGAGATTCATGCATAATGCCTAGGTACTTCCGACTCTGGCCATGGAAACAATTGTGCCCTGTATAAATAGGTCTCATGGTTATATTCCATTAAGAAGAAAATAAAATCGCTGAGAACAAGGAGATAAACTAATAACGGAAATTTTCCAAAGCTAAGGGAGTTCACTCACCTCATTCTTGCGTTCAGGGAGTTAGTAGCTAACCGTCAAGCCACAGATAATGTTCTCAGCTTCCCATGCCTCGGTGATCCAGCTCCTTACACAGCCCACAACAGGACAGATGTCAGCTTGTCCACAGTGGTCACCAGCTCAGTACACCCTTAACTAGGTTTTTCCTCCTCTCCTGTCTCATTTTCTACACTCCCTCATTGTTTTCTGTGATCACTTCCCAAATAAACTGCTTACACAAGTTCATGTCTCAGTTCTCTTTTGGGGGAATACAAAACAACAACCCATACTCTGACCAAGTCAAAGAAAATATAGGAGCTCCATTAAAAAAAAAAACTGATGCCCTGGCCCCCAGCATTAAGGAGTGGACAGGTTCTCAAACCAGCAATCCCAGCCCAATCACCCAGCAGAATCAGTATTACCACCAGCAGTCAGTAGTACTTCTATTGTGTTTTTCAGGAGATCCGATTGCTTCACTGAAAGCTACCAGTTAATGCTGGGTACATTTGCTTGATAAAATCTGAGTCACATACAGGATCTAAACTGCAAGGGAGTTTGTTTTCCTGCTGCTATTGTAAGAAATTGCCACAATAATAATGTCCCAAAACAACAAAAAAAATTTCTCATACTTCTGGTGGTCAGCGAGCGATTCAAGATCAGTGTCACTGGGCTGAAATCAAAGACCGGCCAGTGTGCTCCCTCCAGGGGCTCTAGGGAAAATCCATTTCTTGCCCTCTTCAGAATCAGGTGCTGCCGGCACTCGTTGGCTTGTGGCCACATTAGGCCCTGCCCTACGGTCACATGGTCATGTTTTCTGTGTGTTAACGGAGCCCCAACAAATAAGAAGGCAGACAAACCACAAAGGATGTGGGATCCCCGGCAGGAAGCCCCTTCACCCCGACAGGGTTTGAGCCTGGACACCCTCAGCGAGGTTCTCTCACCTGAAGTGTTTGCCAGGATTTGGGAAAAGACAGCTCTACACACAGAAACACTGAGAAGCCTCCAATAAAAAAAATGAACGAGAAGGGAACACGGGGATGCAGACTGGAGCAGGTGTCAGAGAAGAGCCGAGAGGCTGAGAAGACAGGAGAGCGCCCCCACTTTCCTCCTTGGGAACTCCAGAGGACATGGTCGCGAAGCCCTGCGGGAGCTCCGCGGAAACAGCCGAGTGCAGGCAGAGCGAGCCGAGTGCTGGCGGAGACGGCCGAGTGCAGGCGGGGAGGGGCGGAGGGACTGAGAGCGCCTAGTGTGGCCCGCGCGCCGCGCTGGGAGGCAGGCAGGCGGAGGCAGCGTGCTTCGCTGTCGCGATGGCCCGGCCGTGGTGGCGTCCGGACCGTCCCTGCGTCTCCTCTCTAAGCCTCTGTACCGTCCGCCCCGCCTCCGCCGCGCCCGCGCCTCCCCCTCGGAACACTGGCCACTGCGCGTCCGCACAACCCCTTCCTGGCCCAGAAGACTGGCGACCTGTAGGCCCAGCCGAGCTGGGGGTTGTGCTTTCTTCCCTCAGCGACCCGCCGGCGAAGCCTGTTTCCCGCCCGCCCATGCCCAGCGCGGCCCAGGCGAGGGTGGAGCGCCCCTGCACCGCGTTCCGGGAGCGACGCCGAGGCTTCTGTGCAGGTCTTGGGGAGACGCGTTGGCGGAAACTAGCCTGCTGGCCCTTCCTGACGATAGTGAAGTAGAACATGTGGGGGCCAGTGGACACTTAGGATGGACACGGCCACAGAGGACACGTCTGTATTCCCAAAGCAAGCGAACAGTCCATTTTACTAAACAAAGGAAGACCCATGGGAGAAAATGTATAAATACTATGTTTTCAAAGTGACGGCAAAGCACTTTTCTTAGACATACATGCACGCTCTTCCAGAAAAATGCCTGCTCCAAACTTGAAAAAGGGGCAATTCCAGGCTCTTCTTTATCACCATTTCTTTCTAACCGGTTGGTAACCCCTCTACTCTGCTGTCGATGATTTTGAGTCCTTTCTCCATGCACCAGCCTGAGCGTCATGAAGAGGAGTTGGAGTAGCTGATCTGTGGCCGAGACAGGGAGGAGAGGGTACAAGAACCAAGAGAGAGGGGGAAGAGACAGCAATGGGGCAAGGGAAGCCTTTGAAGGGGCTTCTATCATAGCCTGGAATTCCTGGAACCTCAATTCATTTAAAACACATGCACGAAGACAAGACAAAGAGTGAAGAAGGGTTTAGGTTTTGTGGGGAGTTGGGGTGAGGGTGGTAGGAGAAAGTTCTGGAAAGGAGAGACTAGAAAGTGCTGAAAAGGTGAAGCTAGTGTTTTTGTGGGATATCTGAATTGGTCCTAGTGGCCCCTGCACTCCCAGGCACCTGAGGCTCTACTTGCCTTCACCTCATTGTCAAAATTTACTCATGGAAACCTCACTCCTCAATTTCTGCTTGAAGATTGTGTGCAGGTGCAGGTGGACAGAGTGCTTTACTCCAGTCCTGGGATCATGGAGTGGTGGGCAATTGTATTACATGATACACAAGACACTGTCAAGACACATACACATAGCCACTTAATGAGACAAATTAGAACCACCTTTCCTTCAAGTACACAGATGGGTATGGTAGCTAAACTATACACAAGAGGCAACTTTGTGAACACTTTCGGGGCAAGATGAGTAACTCGTGGTTTTCAGACTTTTTTCAGTTCAACCCATAGTAAGAAATACATTTTGTATTCCAACTCAGTGAACATTTATATATCCTCAAACAATTGAAACAAAAATTTCACAAAGCAACACTTATCTTTACTAATTGTAATAATGCTCTGGTATTTTCTTTTCTCTCCTATCCTATTTCAATTAAAACCATCACTTCATCCTCAGAATGCTCCTCAGAATCCATGCTGCCACAATTTCAGAAACAATGTGTTAGAGGAACAAAGTATTTCACTGCATCCCCAACCTCTGCCTCCCAAAGTGCTGGACTGAGGAGTCGTTGGACCATGCCTTTCCCCACTCTTGAATATATTGGGATTTGCAGTGTGACATTTTCCTCTGAGATGTATCCCCATATAAGTAAGTCTCACTTTGTTTTCAAAGCAGATGCCTTGAATTCTGTGGCAGTTTAATCACACAGCCCTGGGAGTGAGTCTTCCACTATAAACAAATTTGATCCATTTGTAAATTTGGTGCTGAGAGCAGACATTTCTGAGGCCCTAGGAGGCGATTCTCTGTTGTCCCTCATTTATTGGCTACTAATGGTTAATTAATATTGGCTGGAGAGATCATTTCTTCTCAGCATTTATTAGGTATTTGTATTTCACCTCTTATACAATACTTGCTCACTGACCAGTGTCTTCACAAAAGATGAAAAGTTCTCAGGGGAGAAAGCTGCTCTTGGGATTTCATGTTTCCCATTTCTGAATTGGAAATAAGAATGTATACTATACAAAGCTGTGAATATAGAAGATGTGTACCTATTGCTACTGAAATATGGGAGGTGATCTACATAAAGGCACACCTTGGAGACATTGCCAGTTTGGTTTCAGACCACTGCAATAAAGTGAATGCCACATAGAGTGAGTCAAATGACAGTTTTTGTTTCCCAAGTGCATATAAAAGTTACATTAACATTATGTGTAGTCTATTAAGTGTGCTATAGCATGTCTAAAAAACAATGTACATACCTTAATTTTAAAGTCTTTTATTGCTAAAAAATATTAACCATAAACTGAGCTTTCAATGAATCATAATCTTTTTGCTGATTGAGCATCTAGCCCTTGAAATTGATAGCTGCTGACTGATCATAGTGGTGGGCACTGAATATTGGGGTGGCTGTGACAATCCTTAAAATAAGACAACCTTAAAGTTTGCTGCACAGATTGGCTCTTCCTTTCATAAATAATTTCTCTGTAGCATGTGATGCAATTTGACAGCATTTTACCCACAGTAGAACTTCTTTCAAAATTAGAGGCAGTCCTCTCAGACCCTGCCACTGCTTTATCAACTAAGTTTATGAAAATTCTAAATCCTTTGTGGTATTTTCAACAATCCTCACAGCATCTTCACCAAGAACAGACTCTATTTCAAGAAACCGCTTTCTTTGCTCATCCGTAAGAGGCAGCTGCTTATCTGTTTTACCGTGAGATGCAGCCATTCAGCCCCATCTTCAGGCTCCACTTATAAATCTAGTTCTCTTGCTCTTTCCACCACATCTGTGGTCATGTCCCCCCTCTGAAGTCTTGAACCATCAAAGTCAATTGGAATCAATTTCAAAGTTTGGAATCAATTTCTTCTAAATGCTTGTTCATGTCGATATTTTGACCTCTTCCCATGAATCATGAATGTTCTTCATGGCATGCAGAATGGTGAATTCTTTCCAGGAGGTTTTCAGTTTCCTTTTCCCAGACCAGAGGAACCACCATCTATGGCAGCTACAGCCTTACTAAAGGTATTTCCTAAATAGTAAGACTTTAAAGTCAAAGTGACTTCTTGATCCATGGGCTGTTGAGTGGATATTAAGTTACGTGTGAACACAACATTCATTTCATTACACATCTCCATCAGAGCTCCTGGGTGACCAGGTGCCTTGTCAATGAGCAGTAATATTTCCAAAGGAACATTTTTTCTGAACAGGTCTTAACAGTGGGCTTAAAATATCTAGTAAAACAAGTTATGAATGGATGTGCTGTCATCCCGGCTTTGTGGTTCCATTTATAGAGCACAGGCAGAGTACATTTAGCACAACTCTGAAGGGCCCTAGGATTTCCAGAATGGTCAGTGACCATTGCCTTCAACTGAAATTCAACAGCTGCATTTGCCCTGACAAGAGAGTTGGCTCATCCTTTGAAGCCGTGAAGCCAGAACTGACTTCCCCTCTGTAGTTATGAAAGTCCTAGATGGCATCTTCTTCCAATAAAAGGCTGTTTCATCTACATTAAAAATCTGTTTTTTAGGAGAGGAGCCAAGATGGCGGCGTGAGTAGAGCAGCAGAAATCTCCCCCCAAAACCATAAATATTTTTGAAAATACAACAAATACAGCTATCCCTAAAAGAGAGACCAGAAGATTCAGGACAACAGCCAGACTACATCTACACTTGTGAGTACCCAGCAGCCTTGCCAAGGGGGTAAGATACAAGATGCGGCCCAGCGGGACCCCAGCACCCCTCACCCCAGCTCCTGGTGGGAGAGGAGTCAGAGTGGGGAAGGGAGAGGGAGCCCAGACTGCTAAACAACCAGCCCTAGCCATCCACACCGCACCAGAGCGCAGACACACAGTGTGTGGTGTGTTGGATACTAGGGAAACAGGACACTAAGACCTGTGAGCAGGTCCCCGCAGCCGGCACCCCTGGGACAAAGAAAAGCAAGTGCTTTTTTGAAAGTCTTAAAGGGACAGGGACCCCACAGCTGGACAGAAGCATCACGGGACAGTAAGCCCAGCAGTTGGAATCCCACGGAACTCTGGGTGCCCTAACCCCCTGGGCAGCAGCGTAGCTCGGAGGCTCCTCATGGCAATAAACAGCCTCCTGCCCATTTCCCCTCCAATGTGGCTCCACCATAGTGGAGCAGCAGCCTGAGGCTGGCCATGCCCACAGCAACTGCGGAGCTCCACAGCGGCCGGGCAAGAATCAGAAACCCCATCTGTGCCCAGCTGCCCAGCACAAGCCACTAGGAGTCGCTGTTCTCCTAGGAGAGAAAGGCCACAAACCAGCACGAAGGGACATTCTCCCAGCCGACACATATGCCAGCTCCCCACAACTACCTGTATCATCATGAAAAGGCAGAAGAATTTAATACAAACCAGACTAACCCAGATATCCTCCCCTGAGAAGGAATCTGGGGAGATAGACCTAACCAATCTCCCTAAAAAAGAATTAAAAATAAAGGTCATAACCATGCTGATAGAACTGCAGAGAAATATGCAAGAGCTAAGGGATGATGTCCGGAAGGAGATTACAGAAATGAAACAATCTCTGGAAGGACTTATAAGCAGAATGGATAAGATGCAAAAGGCCATTGATGGAATAGAAACCAGAGAACAGGAATGCATAGAAGCTGACACAGAGAGAGAGATAAAAGGATCTCCAGGAATAAAAGAATATTAGAACTGTGTGACCAATCCTAAAGGAACAATATCTGCATTATAGGGATACCAGAAGAAGAAGAGAGAGAAAAAGGGATAGAAAGTGTACAGCAATTATTTCTTCAAATAAATTTCCCCAAACTGGGGGAAAAAATAATCAATCAGACCACAGAAGTACACAGAACTCCCAACAGAAGGGACCCAAGGAGGACAACACCAAGACACATAGTAATTAAAATGGCAAAGATCAAGGACAAGGACAGAGTTTCAAAGGCAGCTAGAGAGAGGAAAAGGTCACCTACAAAGGAAAACCCATCAGGCTGTCATCAGACTTCTCAACAGAAACCTTAAAAGCCAGAAGAGAAATGGCATGATATATTTAATGCAATGAAACAGAAGGGCCTTGAACCAAGAATACTGTATCCAGCATGATTATCATTTAAATATGAAGGAGGGATTAAACAATTCCCAGACAAGCAAAAGTTGAGAGAATTTGCCTCCCACAAACCACCCCTACAGGGTATTTTAGAGGGACTGCTCTAGATGGGAGCACTCCTAAGACTAAATAAATGTCACCAGAGAAAATAAAATCACAGCAAAGAAAGCAGACCAACAAAATACTAACTAAAGGCAAAAAAATATAATCAACTACCCACAAAAGCAGTTAAAGGAAACACAAAAGAGCACAGAATAAAACAACCAACGTATAAAGAATAGAGAAGGAGGAATAAGAAGGGAGAGAAATAAAGAATCACCAGACAGTGTTTATAATAGCTCAATAAGTGAGTTAAGTTAGACAGTAAGATACTAAAGAAGATAACCTTGAACCTTTGGTAACCACAAATCTAAAGCCTTCAATGGCAATAAGTACATATCTTTCAATGTAAATGGACTGAATCCACCAATCAAAAGACACAGAGAAACAGACTGGATAAAAAAGCAAGACCCACCTATATGCTGCTTACAAGAGACTCACCTCAAACTCAAAGACATCCATAGACTAAAAGTCAAGGGATGGAAAAAGATATTTCATGCAAACAACAGGGAGAGAAAAGCAGGTGTTGCAGTACTAGTATCAGACAACATAGACTTCAAAACAAAGAAAGTAACAAGGGATAAAGAAGGACATTACATAATGATAAAGGGCTCAGTCCAACAAGAGGATATAACCATTATACATATATATGCACCCAACACAGGAGCACCGACATATGTGAAACAAATACTAACAGAACTAAAGGAGGAAATGGAATGCAATGCATTCATTTTAGGAGACTTCAACACACCACTCACTCCAAAGGATAGATCCACCAGACAGAAAATAAGTAAGGACACAGAGGCACTGAACAACACACTAGAACAGGTGGACCTAATAGACATTTACAGAACTATAAATCCAAAAGCCACAATTTACAATAGCCAAGACATGGAAGCATCCTAAGTGTCTGTCAGTAGATGAATGGATAAAGAAGATGTGATATATATACACAATGGAATATTATTCAGCCATAAGAAGAAAACAAACCCTACCATTTGCAACAACATGGATGGAGCTAGAGGGTATTGTGCTCAGTGAAATAAGCCAGGTGGAGAAAGACAAGTACCAAATGATTTCACTCATCTGTGGAGTATAAGAACAAAGAATAAACTGAAGGAACAAAACAGCAGCAGAATCACAGAACCCAAGAATGGACTAACAGTTACCAAAGGGAAAGGGACTGGGGAGGATGGGTGGGAAGGGCGGGATAAGGGTGGGGAAGAAGAAAGGGGGCCTTACGATTAGCATGTATAATGTAGGGGGGCACGGGGAGGGCTGTGCAACACAGAGAAGACAAGTAGTGATTCTACAACATCTTACTACGCTGATGGACAGTGACTGTAATGGGGTTTGTGCAGGGGACTTGGTGAAGGGGGGACCCTAGTAAACATAAGTTCTTCATGTAATTGTAGATTAATGACAACAAAATAAAAAATGTCTGTTGTTTAGTGTAGCCACCTTCATTAATGATCTCAGATCATCTGGATAACTTGCTGTGGCTTCTACATCAGTGCTTACTAGTCACCCTGCACTTTGGTGTTGTATAAAATGGCTTATTTCCTTAAACCTCATGAACCAGCCTCTGCTAGCTTCCAACTTTTCTTCTGCAGCCTTGTCACCTCTCTCGGCCTTCAGGGAACTGAAGAGAATCAGGGCCTTGCTCTGGATGAGACTGTGGTTCAAGGGAATGTAGGGCTGGCTTGATCTTCTACCCAGACCACCGAAACTTTCTCCTTATCAGCCACGAGGTTGTTTCACTTTCTTATCATTCATGTGTTCACTGGAGGAGCACTTTTTAATTTCCATCAGGAGCTTCTCCTTTGTATCCACAACTTGGCTAACTTTAGTGCAAAAGGCCTGGCTTTTGGCCTATCTTGGCTTTCAGCCTTCCTTGATAAGCCTAGGCATTTCTAGCTTTTGATTTAAAGTGAGAGAAATGGGATTCTTCTTTTCCTGTGGACACATAGAGGCTGTTGCAGTGCTATTAAGTGGCCTGATTTCAGTATTGTTGTGTCTCAGAGATGCCTGAGGAGAAGAAGAGAGAGAGGAAATGGATAGTCAGTGGAGCAGTCAGAACAAACCCAATATTTATTGATTAAGTTTGCTTGTTTATATGGCAAGGTTCATGGCACCCCAAACAATTACAATAGTAAGATCAAGGATTGCATGATCACAGATCACCATGAAAAGTACTGTAACAATGAAAAAGTTTGAAATATTGTGAGAATTACCAAAATGTGACACAGAGACATGAAGTGAGCAAATGCTCTTGGAAAAGGGGCACTAATAGATTTGCTCCACCTACCATTGTGAAAAACCTTCAATTTGTAAAAAGTGAAGTATCCAGAAAGTGCAATACAGTGAAGTGCAACAGAAAAGGGTTGCACTTTCTTTCCTTTACTACATTGTTTACGTGTTGGTGGAGGTGGTGAGTGTTCTCAGGACACATGTCAGTGAGACCCCTCTCTCTTTATATGCACATATATACAAAGAGTAGGTAGCTGCTATACTGATTGTGTCGTATTTGACAGTTAAATGTATTCCCCAGTGCTTCCTTTTGCTTTATTCCCAAGACCTGGGGAAGGAGGAGTCCAGCTGGGCTCTGTCAGTTTCCACACTTACATGTCTTCCTCAGTCAACTGTGGTCTGCCTTGCACCTTCCCTCCACTGGACCTGTTTGGGCAAAGACCACTAATTACCATGACATTACTAAAGCAGCTTCTTGTCAATTCTCCCCTGATCAGGAAAATGTGACCCATGCACAGGAAAAAAAAGCACACAATAGAAACTGTGCAGGTCCTGCTGTTGGGCTTAGCAGACAAACACTTCAAAGAAGCTGCATAAATATGTTCAGAGAATAAAAGGAAACCATGTAGGAAGAATTAAGGAAGGCATGACAAGGTCACATTAGATACAGAAGATCAAAGACAGAAATTATTTTTAAAAGAACTAAATGGAAATGTTGTAATTAGAAATATAATAATTGAAATGTGAAAGGCACTAGAAGGACTGAACCATATAAATGAACCAGAGGAGAAACAACTAGTGAACTTGCACACAGACTGATAGAAATTAAGCAATCTGTAGAACAGAGAGGAAAAGAATGACAAAAAATGAACAGATCGCCAGAGATATATGGAACCAACAGCATTAAACATATCAAGGTGTGCACAATGGGAAACTAGAAGAGGAGAGGAAGAACGGACAGAAGAAAGAGGTCCCAGCCTTCAGCTTTGTGGGCATGTACCTCACAAGGTTCGATGGAAAAGCCTGTTCTAGCCCAGAATGTGGTGCCCACCCGCACCTCAGCCTCACTGGGTGCAGCCCCCTCCAGAACAGCTCTCCTCAGACACCTACATAGACGCCAGGACCAGCAACTTGGACATGACTGGGGCGGGACGGGGGTGTTAAGGCAACGCCTGTGTCTGAGCTGCTCCTTGCCACTAGGAGCCTCTCACGGTCTTCTCTTCATGGTGCATTTGACGTCCTCAGTAGATCTTGAAATCATGTTTTTTTCATGTATATTGTCTTTGTGTTGTTATTTAAGGCTGTGGAGTAAATCTATTTCCTACTACTCCATTTTAACTAGAAACCAGCATGCCTTCTTTATCAACACAGAAAAAGTGAATGATTGAATGCCTAATAGCAGTTTTGTGAGGCACTGAGCACACTAGTATATTTTCATATTGATTCTGTATTTTTTCTTACATTTTGAGACAGTGAACCTGAGTTCCGGCAGAGAATAAGACATGAGCCCTATGGTCTCTCTGGCTAAATGCCTGGGAAGCTATTTGGGCGAAACTGACAAGTGATTCTAAAACTCACGTGGCAGTTCCCACTATAGTGCTGGATTTGCTGGCCAGACCGTGACCATTTGAATATCAGAAAGAATCTCAACTTTAATGTGTTGGGACAAATGCAGTCTACGGAAATCCTTTCATATTCATAATGAGACTCAAGAAGCAAAATGTTGTATTCGGCAAGCAAAAGATAGTTATAGTATAAAAGGGTGGCTGAAACGAGACAAGTGTGACTTTTAAGGTAGCTTTATTTCATAGGGATTTAGATATACAAGAGTTTTCCACAGCCAGATGTGCCAAACAGAGACCTGGAAAGCTAATGTGACCCACACTATGTCTATGTGTCTGCAGTGAGGCCAAGACGTCCAGACCTGATGGGGGCAGGAGTTGTGCTGACATCACATATCACATGTAGCTTGTCACACAGGGCAGTCATGGAGCACAAAACCACCTGCCAGGGCCAGGAAGACAGTGAGCCCCTGGCAAGAAGCTCCCCAAGGAATAGGCTGGGTGCGTGGGCCTGAACGTCCTGGGCATTGCCATCAGACCCAGGTCCGAAAAATCAGACGGTGGGTAGCTCAGAATGGCGACACTTCTGGTTGCTAAGGGTAGTTTTCCTTTTCAAGACTACTCAATGAATGAAGCCCCTGATAAATATGAAATAAAATGGAAAAGATGAAAAGGCAACCATACCTATGAAACCAAGAATCTTACAGCAGGTTCAAGTATGATGCAGCATGTGTGTCATCACTGTGACAATTTGCCCATGTTTTATTGCTTCTGTGGCCTGAGACACTTAAACATACACATTTAAATGCACCTGTATTTGTGCTTTAGCAAACAGTGGGATTTGATAAAATGAGTCTAAGAAATATTTTAATAGTGAAGAGAAATGAATGTGCGAATGGTTATTCTATTACTGTGCAAGCATTGCTTCAAGGCTTAGCAAACGTTTAAGGTTGATGAATCACTTTTAAATAAAGTACAAAGAGTGACCACTTTTGACATATGGAGCCCTTTGGACAACCATGAGGGGGATTTCTCAGGCTGCGGTCCCATTGCTTCTGAAGTTCAGGCCTTTTGCATCCTCTTCATGAGTCACTTGGTGAAGAACAGCAAGAGTTTTCTAAGGGATGCTTTGAATTCCTTGTTTCTCAGGGTGTAAATAAGGGGGTTGAGACTGGGAGTCACAATGGTATACAGAACGGCAATAGCCTTGTCCAGGAGCCCAGCAGACCCCAGGCCCGGGCGGATGTAGGTGTAGAGGACGGTGGAGTAGTACACGGAGACCACCACGAGGTGGGAGGAGCAGGTGGAGAAGGCCCTCCGCTTGCCCTCTGCTGAGCGGATACGCAGGATGCTGGCGATGATGAAGCCGTAGGAAGTCATGGTGAGCAGGAAGTTCATCCCAGAGCAGAATATGTCAGCGACCATGGTCGTCACATTGTTAATGAAAGTCGGGCTGCAGGAGAGCAGCAGCACCGGTGGGATCTCACAGAAGAAGTGTGCAATTATATGGGGGCCGCAGAAGGACAGACGCAGCACCAGGCCCGTGAGCACTAAGGCAGTGAGTGTCCCTGTGGTCCACACGAAGATGGCCAGGGAGAGGCAGACCCTCCCGCTCATCAGGGCGCCATAATGCAGAGGGCGGCAGATGGCCAGGTAGCGGTCGTAGGCCATGGCGGTGAAGAGAAGCAGCTCCGAGCTCAGCGACCAGGTGAAGAAGAACATCTGGCTGAGGCAGCCCCAGAAGGTGATGGTGCTCTCACCGACCAGGCTCTGCAGGACCTTGGGGAGGATGGACAGGGTGCAGATCATGTCCAGCATGGCCAGGTTGACCAGGAAGAAGTACATGGGGGTGTGGAGGTTGGGGCTGCAGCGGATGGCGGCAATAATCAGCCCATTGCCAGCTAGGGCCACGGCAAACAGGGCCAAGAAGAGACAGAAGAGGGCAGCCCGGAGCCAGGGGTCGTCGGTGAAGCTCTGCAGGGTGAAGAGGGTCACAGCGGTCTGGTTCCCAGACGCCATGGGGAACAGCGGATTGCGTCTGCAGGGACCCCCTTCTTCCTTGTAAGGAATGAGTGGATTTTATTTATAACTGAAAAACTAAAAATAATTGATTACATTTAATGAGCATTCACTCTGGAAAGGAAAACAATGACATTAATGTTTTGATTTATAGTAAAATGTACTTGGATCATTGACTTAAAGAAACAGCAACCTCCAGACTGTTTACCAAACTGGCTTCACCACTTTACATGCCCACCAGCAGCGCACGAGGGCCCCATATCCTCCACATGCACACCAACACGTATGACCTCTTGTCCTTTTGATGACGGCTGTTCTAACAGGCGTGAGGCGGTATTTCCTTGTGGCTTTGATCTGCATTTCCCTGATGACTAGTGATGTGGAGCACTTTGCATCATGGCCACCTGTAGGACTTCTCTGAGAAAATGTATTTTCAGGTCCTTTGCCCATTTTTAAATTGGAACATTTGGGAGGTTTTGCTGTTGTGTTGTGTGAGTTCTTTATATATTTTATATATTATCCCCTTGTCAGATATATGTTTTCCAATTATTCTCCCCTCCCACAGGCTGCCTTTATATTTTGGTTATGGTGTCTGTTCCTGTGCAGAGGCTTCAGTGAAAGGAATCACAGCCTGCCCACAGGTATACAGGGAAGCATCTTAGGTCACTGATAATATTGATGTTTCTAAGAACCCCCCCAAAAAAACACAAGAAAAGGGCACGAGGGTGACGAGCTGCTATTGAGGGGTTCACACTCCTGAGCCCTGTAAGGTATTTGATTTTAACCCCAGGTTACAGGCTCTGGACCAGCAGGGTGTCCAGGTAAGTCCAGGCCCCAAGGTGAACAGGCCCAGGTCGGGAGCCTCCACCCACCCTACACAAGGGGCAGAGAAAGGTGATGCCCGGCTCATTCATGTCGGGAAGATTGTCCTGCAATGGGCACAGCCTGAAGGGGACACTAAGAGAGATGGGACCATGGTGGCAAGATGAGCTCAAAGGAGAGTCAGGCCCAGGCCCTAGAAAGACATGGCCAGACCCACTTCCAGGGCCAGCAGGGGTTTAGGAGGAATTTCCATCCTGAAGGTAAGAGGTGCTGAGCTCATTTGCAGACTGGGGTCTCCTTGGGCTGTTGGGACACGGAGCTGGCACAGACCCCAGAGCCATATGAGCTACCAGGGGCTCTGCACTCACCATTCTCAACCCCACCAAGGACAAGCCCTTCTCAGGAGCTGGCCCAGGGCATGCAGGCAAACATCCCGACCAGAATGCCAGGCACTGTCCACAGTGCCTCCAGGGCATACAGCTCTGCATGCTGGGAGAGGATCCCTGGCTTGCTGAGCGCCCTGTCCTGCAGGGCCCAGCCTCAGGGAGCCTCCTCCCAGAATGAATGCATTTAGCACAGGCCACTTAAATAGACAGGTGAGTCCCGGCAGCCTGCCTCGGGATTGCAGCTGCAGCCAAGCGGGTGTGCACGCCTGCTGGGAAGTCCTCTGACTTAGTACTAGGGGCCAGGTGGGTGACGCCCACCCTCAGTGTGAGAGCAACGAGGTCCTCACCTGTCACACGGGGGGTGCGCAACAGAAGTTGGTGAATGTGAATTCAGTCACCATGGGGAGCAATGACAGCAGTGGCCGTGCAGAGAGAGCAGTCACTGGTTGCTTCCTGCAGGGTTGCTCCCAGATGCCAGAGAGTGGCAGACGGTTCACTGCCCTGGGCCAGGGGGCATTTGGAACATACGCATGAGCTCCCAGCAGCCTTCCCACATTCACCCCCTCAAACCGGGAACATCCTGGGTCGGTGCATGTGGAACAAGAAATGCCCCCAAAATAAACAGACTTCAGACGCCACTTCAACCTTCTCTGTTGCTCCCTCTCCATAAGAGCTGCGAATAAATAATTGTGCAACTGTAACCTCAGCGTGCCATTCTGCAGCTCTCCTCTCTCATGTCAGAGCAAAAAACAAAGTGTGTCAGAAGAAACAAGCAGCCAGGTCCAGCCCACACCAGGGCCTCTTCCAGGAATGGCTCCTTCATTCAGTTGTTTTCCACCTGCCAAGCCCACAGGGGCCGCAGGCCAGTTGCCTCCTGCTCCCACAGAGGCCGTGCAGACTGCCCGCAACAAACAGCCAATTGGTCTCCACACAGATCTCAGCTAGGTTACTGGTCAGAGGCCGAGTCATTTATTTGCACCCCCTGAGCCCCATGTGTGCCCAGATCAGCGTAGCCAAGTAGCAGCAAAAATACTGAGCACTCAGTTAAATTTGAATTTTAAGCAAACAGTGAGTTAATTATTAGTGCATGACTGAAGTACTGCGTGGGAAATTCTTATAGTGAACGGTACTTATTGATCCAAAATTCAGATTTAACTGGGCACCCATATTTCCTCTGGCAGCCCTAGCCCAGACTCGACCAGGGCCAGTAGCAACCGGAGGAATGCCTAGCTCAGAGGTTCAGTGTGGGGCGGAGACCCTCCCCCGGAGGCCGACTTGAGACCCATGTCCCGACTAGAGCCCAGGCTCACACCCAGTGCCCTGGCTACCAGCACCCACCTGCAGGGACCCAGACAGGGTGCCCTGGGGCACAGGTGCGCCTCACACCCCCAAAGCAGCAGCCTAGGGTCTTACGGGGGCAGCAGCTGTGAGCAGAAAGTGGGTGCCTCCCCCAAGGTCAGCAGGGACATGCAGGGTCTTCCTTCCCAGACTCACATGCCATCCACAGGGCAGAGGCGGATGCAGGCACAGGTGACTCAGTAAGAGGGCCGGAGAGTTTGGTCAGGCGCCAGGTCGTGGGGGGGGAGTCAGCCTCCAAAAAGCAGCTGGAAGGTGATCCCTCCCTTACTCTGCTCCAGATTACGTGGCTGGAATGGGAATGACTTCTGCAATCTGTCACTGCCGTTTCTGTGCAATTGTGAGAAAGACTTTACACTCACTCTTGTTACAAACAAAATGCCCATTTGCTAAAAGATTAGAACAAGCAATGTAAACACCATGCCCCTACGTGTGCCTCCCTAGGCACTGCAGGCTGGCTTCCTGCAGAGATCCTGGGGAGGAACCTGACACAGAGAGATGGAGCCTGTGGCCCTTTCCCCCACTAGCCAGGCCTGAGCTGCAGACCCTGCTGGACAGAAGGACCAAGCCTCCCTCATGCGTGGGGTGCACACATGGTGAGAGACAAGTAAGCCCCTCCCCAACCTCAGAAGTGCTCCCAGACATTCACCAACGTCCTTCCAACACAGGAGGATCCCAGGGTCTCAGGACTCCCACAGACTCCAGGAAATGAGTGTCTGCTTTAACAATTGAAAAGGTAGAAACAAAGGTTCACCATCATTTTAAAAGTGGGTAACATTTTCAAAGGCCTTTTTTTTAACTACTGAAACATTCCAGGTAGGTCCCTAAACAGATGGACTCTGACACCCGGATGGCAGTTGCCTGAGTGGTGCCCAAGCATCCAGCCATTAGCAGGGGGCAGAGGCTTCCTGGGAATCTCATCACACCATGCAGGCTCCAGCGTGGCCACGGTGTTGCTGCTCAGCGTCCAGAGGTGGCTGCTGACATCAGTAGCCCCAGTTTAAATGGGGACAGCCTAAACTGTATGATGTAACTGAAGAAAGCTGCTGTCCCTTGGGAGTCCAGCTTCAAGTCCCTTGGCTGACATGGCGTCAGCACTTGGCTGTGACTGGTTGCCAAAGATAATGTCCCCAAACATCCTCTGCGAGCAGTTCCTTAGGGCCCTTGTCGGAGCGCGGTGGGTGGGCTTCGCTCCATGGCAGCGTGGAAAGCCCAGAGTGACTTGTCCAGTGGCCGCACATGCTGGCAGCCAGGAACCCAGGCCTGACCCTTCTCAGCACACAGGTTCCACTGGAGATGCGCCCAGTGCAGGGTTGGGGCAAGGGCGCTCTTTCTGGTGCCGTTCAGGGGGAACAGATCCAACTTCCTCCAGCCTCGTGTCCTTTCAAAGGAAGGATAGCCATGCTTGGTGGCAAAATTCTGACGGCAAGGGAACAGGCTACCTGAGGTGTTGTGCCTGGTGAAGGAGCTGAGATTGCTCCTCTCCAGACCCTGCAGGCGGGAGAGCCCGGCCAGGGGGCCCTGGACTCAGGCTTCTGTGCTTTGTGCCAGGACCACCCTCAGGGCTCTGGGGTCCTGGTGGTAGTAGTCTAGGCTACCTTTCCCAAGGCCAGACCACAGGGGCCCCAGGAAACTGACACATCATGTTTTCTAGAGCGGACTTGACGCATCCAGCAAGTTCTGGTCTCATAATTCCTCCCCCAAGACAAAGATTTCAGGTTGTGCAAATGCTGTTAGCAACGCAAAACTTTTGGGAGTGGAAACAAAATAGTGAGAGTGGCATCATGGGACTGGGAAGGATCATTTTTAATTTTGAGATGATTTCAGATTTACAGAAGAGGTGAAAAAACAGCAGTTACCTTCTGCTAGCTTCCTGTTTTGCTAAGCTCTCACATTACCTAGCAACATCTGGATGTGTCAGCATTAGGATACTAACCTCGCTACGACATTATCTAACTATGTCACAGAACTTATCTGAGCCTCGTCTGTTTCCTATAAATGCCCCTTTGCAGTCCAGGACCCCTCTTCCCACCTGCCGACGCGCGTCCTTGGGCTCCCTGCCCTTCCTTTACGTTCATGAGCTTGAGACATTTACTGATGACTTATTTTGCAGAATGACTCTGGCTGGTTTGCCTGATGCCTTCTTGTGCTTGGGTGGAGGTCCTGCGTCACTGGGAAGGGCTCCCCAGGCCACGTGCCCTTCTCCGTGCTTTGTGATGGGGCACGACGTCCATGTGTCTCCTCCGATGATCTTGGCATTGACCACGGCTGCAGATTCCCCACCAGGAAGCTAATATTTTAGCTTTGAAATCACGAAGTGTTCTGGGAGAGACAGAGAGACTGTGCCCACATGCCGTGCATCCTTCAACTGCCTCTCACAAATCTCGGCACCACTGGTGGGTCTCACGTGGCCGTCACTCTCTAGTGGCGATGTTCTGTTTCCCTCATTCCTCCTGCACCGATTGGAATTCTTCTGTGGGGATGTGCTGCCTCCTCGCCCACTTATTTGTGCCTCTACATCAGCGTGGATTCACGATGTTTGTTTTATTCTTTGGGATACGATTCAACATAATCATTACTTATTCTTTGCTCAAAACGTTCCTGTTTTCTCAGTCAGAAACTCTTTCAGGCCGGCTTCTCTAACCTTGACTCATCCTTCCCTTCTTCCTCCGAGCTTGTGTTCTGGCATACGAGGTGCTCCAGGCTCATCGGCATTTCCCTGCCCAGCCCTGGGGTCAGGCACTCCCCAAGGAGCCCTGAGCCTGGATCCTGTCAGTGGGCGTGGGAGACCTGAGACACCCTGTCACTGTGTCACCCCCAGGGCCTCCCGACCTCCACCCTCCTCAGAGAGCATCCACGAACCCGAGTAACTGCTAAGTATTTTGCTGGAAACCTATACTTCATCATCCCCTATTTGGATACTTAAAATTAATTAGTAGAGAGATAAATATGTTATTCACTTATAAATGACCAATTAGCTGTGTAAGTGCTAAGGAATTTCTGAAGTGGAAACATAGAACCTACAGCAGGCAATGAATTGCAGTTCCTTGAAATATCCAGGATAGAAACTTGGTTTTGCCCATTGTTAGGAATCATAAGCTAGGCTGATGAGTCGCCCAAGTCACCTTCCTAGGTCACCCAGCCTTGGTCCCCCTGGCACAGCAGGTGCTTCTGTTAACCCACTGGGAACGCAGCAGGCCGTGTCTGAATGTTTTAGGCTCGGGTCACATCTGAAACCAAGTGTGAGCCTGTGGAACTGAAGGCTCCTTTTCCCTCACCCCATTGGTCAGTTGTTAGCTAAGCTGCAACGGGCACTGTGCCAAATGCTGGGGCCGTGTCTTCTGGAGCCCTCGGCACAGGACTGGCTGCACAGTGTCACTGAAGAGACATCTACAGGATGAATGAAGGACATGAGTGTTTGTTTGCGGGGGACTGGCATCTGCACAGCAGTTCATGCACAAGTGTCACACACAGTCATGCTGATGACACCTTGCTTCTGTGGCATGGAGGCCCTTGCTTCTGTGCTTTGATGGGAATGTTGGGCCATGGGAAGCCACAGGCTGATGGGTGGAAGCCCTCAGAATCTCAGAGAACAGTGAGAAGTGCCATCCCATGAACCTGCTCCTCTCCTTGTCTAAAATGTGGCTGTTAGGGCCCTTCCTGTGCTTTGGAGAAGTGGGGTCCCAGTGATGGCCCATGGCTGTTTCAGGGTGTGGGCCTCCTGGTGTGAATGAGTGCTTACTCCCTTATGGAGTTGGGCACACTCAGGTGCTGGCACACTTGTGTCCTTGCTGCATGTGCTGGTGGTGGAAGAGGCTGAGACCAGGGCAGGAGGGAGGAGGCGTGGGTGCCCAGGGCTGGAGGCCACAGCCAGGACGGGGGTACATGGCCAGGTGTGGAGGCTCCTGTCTGTCCAGGAGCAGGTCTCCTCTCTCCTTGCCCCCTTCTTTGCTGTTTTCCTCCCCACTGACCAATGCTGCACACTGTAAGTCTAGTACCTAGTTCTCTTTGAAACATCAGGTGGATGAGGGCGCGTGGAGACTATTGGGAGTGAATCCAAAGGAAGAAGGACCGCGGACCAGAGAAAAGCCATCATGCCGACCAGAGGTGCCACTCAGGGGCCTCCAGGTGGGCGCTACAACACCACCTGCAAAAGTACATTGTGGGGATTCGGGCCACGTGGCTGCCTGGATGCCTCCAGTCCTCCGATATCTCTTTCTAGTCCTTCTCCTCTGCTTTAGATTCTATCAGTGCTCCGGGGCTCTTGACAAGAGGTGATTCGTGTGAGTCTGATGCGGCCTGGAGGTCTGAGCGCATGTACGTGTTGTGGAGTTAAGGGCTGGTGAGCGGGATCCTCACAACCTTTGGACAAAACATGGGAGAGGAAAGCTCAGGACACACAGGTCAAGAGTCTGCCCTATCTCTGAACTCACAGCCAATGCCATGCTGGCAGCACCTCAGAAACAGGCAGCTGACCATGGTTCTTCTACATGGCCACAGGAAGTCCATCTTCAAAATTTCATCAGAACCTGCAAGAACATGCTTAAGCTTCTGTGAACACCATACTGACAATTGACAATTGCTTCTGTGCTCAACTTCCAGCCCATGACATATGGTTCATTGTGGCAAGACCTGGCAATGTGATGGGCATCTTCTCTTTGAGAGAGTGGTTTGTGTTCTGGGAAGAGGTACACACTCTAGTTTTCATCCACTCTGTGAATGCCTCCATCTGTCCTACCACATTCTCTTAGCCCACCCACCGTCCACGAGCCCTCCCACATACTTTTCTGTTCCCTTCCATTCATTCACCCCTCATCCATTTACCCACCCACCCACCCATCCATCCATCCCTCTATATGTCTACATCTACCTACCCATCCATCCATCCACCCGTCCATCTGTCCATCTGTCTGTTCATCCGTCCATCCATCCATCATAACATCCATCCATCCATCCATTCCCACATCCTTCCATTCATCCATCCCTCCATCCACCCATCCATCCATCCGTCTGTCTGTCCATCTGTCCATCCACCCACCCATCCATCCTTCCCTGCATCCATCCATTCATATGTCCATCGCTCCATCCATCCAATCATCTCTCCATCCATCCATCCATCTATCCCTCCATCCTTCCATCCATCCATCCATCCATCCATCCACCCATCCATCCATCCACCCATCCATCTGTCAAGTGTCTACAATACGCATCGGGGTGAGTTCCTTGCTTCAGGAAAGTTAAACTTAACTATATCAGCAAGGGATTTTTAATTTGGAATGTCACTATACCCACCAAATATTGACTTGTGATTATCCACATGATGAACGGTGAACATAAAGTGAATTTAGAGTCACTGAACTCTGAGTGACCCCAAATGTGCTGCACACATGCACACACAGACACACTGACAAGCACTGAGAATTCCCACCATGGAACTGACAGTAATTTCTTTTCTGTAAACAACTGGGCAAGACCTCTGGCCAAGGGGGAGTCCTTCCACTCCCGTGTGGTGCTGTTTGTCCCCTGCCCCTCACTGGCCTCCCCTTGCAGCAACTCCTCACGGTGTTTCCTGCAGGACCACAAGGAAAGAGGCCATGCTCCGCAGCTGCCACATGTGGCCTGGCACCTTGCCCAGGCCCCTCTGCTCCATCCCCTGCAGAGGGGACACCTGCACTGTGAGTGGCTGCCTTATGTGCACCATGCTATGGAGCAGGGAGAGGCCAGGGGCTGCTCTGACTTTTGGTGGAAACAATTCCTGTGGAAGGCATCTATACAGGGCTGCTCATCCTGCAGGGCACATTAAAACCCCTGGTGGTCCTTTAGGTCACCACTGTTCTCCTCTGGGCAGGAGCTTTGGCTGGGCCCCTTAGTTGGGGACACAGCTAGTTCCCTGTGTCACCCGCAACCCACAGCTGCATCTGCCCCCATTTCTAATGCCCAGCCCCTTCTCTGCCCTCCCCTGATGATCACCATGGCCCCTCCATCCTCCATGTTTCCGTTCACCTCAACCTGCATCCATGAACTTCTGGACATGGCCACTGTCTCCCAAGAGCCTCACAGACTGCCAGGGGCATCTGGGAAAGTGTTACAGCAAAGTGCTGTGTGCAGAGGCTTTGATGGTGCTGGGGATTCGGGAGACTGTCCCCACAGTCGGATCATGTTTGTGCCATGTTTTCCTCTTTGACTCAAAGTGCATATCTTACTGCCAGTAGTTCCTGAAAACATCCATTTACTTAAGCTCTACACTTGTTAGATATCAAGCAGACTTCCAGGGCCCCTATCTGTATTGGCGTAGGTTCAAGAATGTCTAGAGCCCATATTTGTAACAGGAGACACTGCGTGTCAATCTAGATTGGGTTCCCAATACAGGATGGTACCTAATGAACACACTCTGCTTGTGAGGACTTGGAACTTTCAGCTTCCCTGAGCCAGCCCTTACCTGTAAACAAAATAATTACAGTTTTTCTGCTAAAAGTGTAAAAACTTTCTTGAGAGCTGCCTTGACATCCTTGTTCCTCAGAGTGTCCATGAGAAGGTTCAGAGTGGGGCTCACAGTGGAATAAAGCACAGCCACCACCTTGCGCATCCCGGGGGAGTAGCTGGATCTGGGGCTCTGGTACATGTAGATGATGGTGGAGTAGTACATGGTGACAGCAATGAGGTGGGAGGAGCAGGTGGATAAGGCTCACCTCTTCCCCTTGGCTGTACGCATCTTCAGCATGGTGGAGATGATGAAGCCACAGGACACCGTGGTAAGTAGGAAATACAGCATGGCAAAGATGTCAGCCATAATTGCCATGATATCATTCACATACGTGCAGGAACAGGACAGCAGCAGCAGAGGGGGGATCTCACAGAAGAAGTGATCGATCACGTTGGACCCACAGAAGGTCAACCATAAAATCAGGCAGGCATTGACTCCAGCACCAAGCACGCTGATGCCCCACAAAGCCCCAGCCAGCACCACACACACCCTGGGGCTAATGATGGATCCGTAGTGCAGAGAATGGCAGATGGCCAGGTAGCGGTCATAAGCCACGGCGTGAAGGAGCAGTAATTCTGCTGCTAGAGACCACGTCAGGAAGTACACCTGGACCACGCAGCCCCAGTAAGAGATGCCTCTCTTCTCTGCCACCAGCATCTCAAGCAGCTTGGGCACCACAGTGCTGGCACAGATGACATCAAAAACAGCCAAACTGACCAAGAACAAGTACATGGGGATGTGGAGCCTGGAGGTAAAGGTGGTGGCTGCCATAGAGAGGGAATTTCCAGAGAGCGCCATGGTGTACAGGGAGAGAAAGAGGATGAAGAAGAGAGCCCGGAGCTGTGGTGCTGCTGAGAAACTGCGCATGGTGAACTCTGCCACCACAGCTGGTTTCTCACGGCCATTGACTAGTCTATTCAGAGTCTCTCTTCCTCAGCAGCTGATCTGCAAAAGAGTTTGAGGTTAATGGTCAGTATAGGTAGGTCAGGATGCTTTCATATGTCAGAATCTCCCAGAATTTAAATAGTTTCTTACTTCACTAGACTCAGGCGTCACCAACTCAAAGGCTCCCCACAGAGAAGTAGGCAGGAGCGCTTACAGCCTCTCCATCCTGCTGCCTGGCCCAGGGCCACGTCCCCATGGACACCCTCAGACCCATCACAGCATGGTGTCCACCTCACCCCTCCTCACAAGGGGTAATGATCTCCAACATGTGATGTGTGCCACATCCCTGCTGCAGCTCTTCAGTAAGATGAAGTCTAGTGTCTAGAGTGAGGCCTCAAAGTAGCCACATGTTCCGTCCTGGCCTGGATGTCCAGCCTCACCCCCTGCTCCTCTGCCCCCAGACCTACCATCCTTTTCCCTCTGCATGGAACAGACTCTTCCTCTAACCCCTCTGCATCCCCTAGGTTGCTGCCCCACACGTTAGCTTCTTCCTCAATGGGTCTCAGACCCTGAAATGGATCGCAACCTCAGATTCAAGGAGGGTGATCTGCTTAGCGGCCTGGGGACTGTTCCTGTGGGGGCAGGAGGCCAGTGTTCAAGGTAGATGAGCCTGGCAGCAGGAGGGAGAGCTGAGTCACTGCAGGCACACAGACCTGAGGACCAGGCTGGGAGATGCAGTCAGAACCAGAATAGGAGGGTGTGATGACACCCAGCAGAGGCAATCCAGGAGGTCCTGGAAGCAGGGAGGCACCCACAGGCTGAGGCCCAGGGCCGCCGCTCAGGAAGGGAGCAGAGCACAGGGGTCTCCCAGCGGTCGGTGCTCCTCTTTCTGCCCCACCAGTTCCCACTCCGGGAGATGCCTGGTCCATCAGGGAGCCTGCCTGGGACTCCCAAATCAGTCTAGAGGCGTGAACTTCCCCATGACCCTTATCCCAGCTGAGTCTGTGTGGCACTTCAGGCGTGAGCACAATTTCATATGTAATATCCGCATGAAATATGATGTATTTCATATTTCTTAATCATGTTTGTTGTCATGAACATAAACACAAAGAAACATCTCAAGAATGAGCTTGTAAATGACAAGTGGCTCAACATCATACTTAACAGCGAGAAGCTGAAAGCTTTTCTCAAAGATCGGGAACAAGACAGGGATGCCCACTCTCCCCACTGTTATTTAACATAGTGCTGGAGGTCCTAGCCATGGCAATCAGACAAAACAAAGAAATACAAGGCATCCAGATTGGTAAAGAAGAAGTCAAACTCACTATTTGCAGATGACATGATATTGTACATAAAAAACCCTAAAGACTCCACTTCAAAACTACTAGAACTAATATCTGAATTCAGCAAAGTTGCAGGATACAAAATTAATGCACAGAAATCTGTTGCTTTCCTATACACTAACAATGAACTAGCAGAAAGAGAAATCAGGAAAACAATTCCATTCACAATTGCATCAAAAAGAATAAAATACCTAGGAATAAACCTAACCAAGGAAGTGAAAGACCTATACCCTGAAAACTACAAGACACTCTTAAGAGAAATTAAAGAGGACACTAATAAATGGAAACTCATCCCATGCTCTTGGCTAGGAAGAATTAATACTGTCAAAGTGGCCATCCTACCTAAAGCAATCTACAAATTCAACACAATCCCTATCAAAATATCAATGGCGTTCATCAATGAACTGGAACAAATAGTTCTAAAATTCATATGGAGCCACAAAAGACCCAAGAAGCCAAAGCAATCCTGAGAAGGAAGAATAAAGCAGGGGGTATCTTGGTTGCTAATTTCAAGCTCTACTACAAAGCCACAGTAATCAAGACAATTGATACTGGCACAAGAACAGATCCACAGACCAGTGGAACAGAATAGAGAGCCCAGATATAAACTCAAGTGTATATGGTCAATTAATATATGATGAAGGAGCCATGGGTATATACAATGTGGAAATGACAGCCTCCTCAACAGATGGTGTTGGCAAAACTGGACAGCTACATGTAAGAGCATGAAACTGGATTATTGTCTAAACCCAAACACCAAAGTAAACTCGAAATCTATCAAAGATTTGAATGTAAATCATGAAACCATAAAACTCTTAGAAACAAACACGCAAAAATCTCTTGGACATAAACATGAGCGACTTCTTCATGAACATACCTCCCCACGCAAGGGAAACAAAAGCAAAAATGAACAAGTGGGACTATATCAAGCTGAAAAGCTTCTGTACATCAAAGGACACCATCAGTAGAACAAAAAGGCATCCTACAGTATGGGAGAATATATTCATAAATGACAGATCCGATAAAGGGTTGACATACAAATTATATAAAGAGCTCATGCACCTCAACAAACAAAAAGCAAAAAATCAAATTAAAAAATGGGCAGAGAAGATGAACAGACACTTCTCCAAATAAGAAATTCAGATGGCCAACAGGCACATGAAAAGATGCTCCACATCTCTGATCATCAGAGAAATACAAATTAAAACCACAATGAGATATCACCTCACACCAATTAGGATGGCCAACATCCAAAAGACAAACAACAACAAATGTTGACGAGGATGTGGAGGAAGGGGAACCCTCCTACACTGCTGGTGGGAATGTAAATTAGTTCAACCATTTTGGAAAGCAGTATGGAGGTTCCTCAAAAAACTCAAAATAGAAATACCATTTGACCCAGGAATCCCACTTCTAGGAATTTACCCTAGGAATGCAGCCGCCCAGTTTGAAAAAGACATTTGCACCCCTATGTTTACCGCAGCACTATTTACAATAGCCAAGAAATGGAAGCAACCTAAGTGTCCATCAGTAGATGAATGGATAAAGATGTGGTACATATACACAATGGAATACTACTCAGCCATAAGAAGAAAACAAATCCTACCATTTGCAACAACATGGATGGAGCTAGAGGGTATTATGCTCAGTGAAATAAGCCAGGAGGAGAAAGACAAGTATCAAATGATTTCACTCATCTGTGGAGTATAAGAACAAATGAAACACTGAAGGAGCAAAACAGCAGCAGAATCACAGAACCCAAGAATGGACTAACAGTTACCAAAGGGAAAGGGACTGGGGAGGATGGGTGGGAAGGGAGGGATAAGGGGGAAAAAGGGGCATTATGATTAGCACACATAATGTCAGGGGTGGACACGGGGAGGGCAGTATATACAGAGAAGAGAAGTGGTGACTCTATAGCATGTTACTACATTGATGGACAGTGACTGTAATGGGGTGTGTAGTGGGGACTCGATAATGGGGGGGAGTCTAGTAACCATAATATTGTTTATGTAATTGTACATTAATGAAAGCAAAAAAAAAAGGACAAAAAAACCCCAGCATTGTGCAAGTTAGCTCCAAGTCAAGCAAAGGCAGCTGCGATTTTACGATGTGCCCAGTGCTGGTCTGTGGAAGGGAGGGGATTGCCCCTCTCTGCCCTTCTCTCCGCCAGCTTCCTGTTGGCACAGCGGATCCTGGCTGTGTTGATTCCACTGGCTCCCCTGACTCCCTGTCAGTCATACCAGCACGTTCAGTGCATGACCATCCAGCCTCCCTGGGCTTCTCCTGAGTCAGGTTTGTCTTCTGTTCCATGCTTGACATCCTGTCCCTTACAGACCCACATTGGGTCATGCTTCCTTGTGGACTGAAGGTTCAGTGCTCATGGCTCAGGCTTGCCCTGCATCTCTTTTTCTTTTTCCCAGAAGTTAACTGGGGTCAGCTGTGCCCAGCTGGTTGGCATCCATCATGGGGCTGGTAGGAGCCTGGCACCCGTGTCTGCCTCTCACTCCCATTTCTACCACCTGAAACAAGAGGCAGAAGGCGCCTGGTGCGGGACCCATTCTGGCTCCTCCTTGGCTCTCCTAGAAGCTGACACTTCCCTCGCAGGCAGAGCTCACTGAAGCCTCCGTGGGATGGAGGGTGTCTTGGTGCAAACAGAGGGGAGGCGGGCAGCTCTCTGTCCTGCGAGCCTTGTGGGGTTGCCCAAGCCCATTCATCCAGGCTGTGCCCCACTCTCTGGCAGGAGGGGAGTGCTGCAAGCAGGGAGGCACTCTCGCCTCCTGGAGGCCTTGTCAGGGCCGGTCTTGGCTGAGGCCCTTGATTCTGAAACACATGTTCAGTTTACAATGGTCACAGAGTGTGCTCGCCCTGCAAAGGAGGACCCCGCACACAATGTTTGGTTCAGATGTTGCCTTAATACATTCGGGTTGCTAAACAGAACACCACAGACTGGGGGCTTATCAACAACAGACGTTTACTCGCCACGGCCTTGGAGGAGGGATGCCTGAAACTGAGGCACCACGGACTCCATGTCTGGTGGTCTGGTGAGAGCCAGGAAGGGGCATGGCTCGGGGCCACTGTGCCAGGTTATGGGGCAGATGAGGGTTCCTCCATGCAGGCAGGGGCTTGTGGGGCTTGACTCTGCCATGGGTGCCGTGGTGGGAGCCTCCAGGACTTCTTATCAGCTTGTCCAAGTGTGGGGCAGATGGAGGGGGCTCAGTTAGGCTTATAAGTAGGAAACACCAAAACTGGAGCCAGGCCCCCATTGCAGGGAAGGCAGGCAGAGACTAGCCTGTTAGCCTCCCATCAGGCCAGTTTTAAACCAGGTTAAACCAGGGGTCCTCTGGGGTGGCAAGTGCCCCCGGCCTCTCACAGGGACACCACAGGCTGAGGGCAATGATGGCAGGCCAGTTCACAAGTGGGTGTCCACGGGGTCAGGGCTCAGGGTCAGTCCACTGACTGAGGAACAGCAGGTGCTGTGTGGGCGTCTGCTGGGTGAGATATCTGAGACGCCCCACTGACACAGTGTGACCCGCGGTGGCTGATCTGCATGGCTGCCTGCTGATAAATGGGACGCTTACAATTGAATCATACACGTAACAACTTCAGAACATTCAAACCTGGCATGTGGCAGGTGTGATGGAGGGCTGGGGAGCATGTGGCCCAGCATGACAGCGATTCCTTCCTTGGTGGCATTCTAGACTCAGTGCGACCCACAGAGGCAGCTGACTGCATCGGGGGTGCAGTCCCACAGGCATGTGATCGATCTTCAGCCACATCCTGGGGAATGCGGTGTGTCCTCACACTGGAGACACTCTCATGATCTCTATTCTTGTCAAGTGCAGCTGTCTGTTTTACCTCCACCTTGTCAAAAGGCAGGAAGGGTCAGCCAGTACATTATTAGGAGAAAGTCTTATGCTTTAACACACGCGATACATGGTCCAGAGAGTGGCGCCTCATTCCCAGCACATGTGCTCTCCGGCTACCTGGGTGCTCACACCTCTCCACCTCCAGTCCCCATTCCCTGCCCATTTTGGGTCTGTTATCCCAATCTACATGAAGAATGTGTTCGCTCCGAAGGTTTTAACTGTCCTGAACACAATGAGTAATGTCTCACAGCCAGGAGTGCACCTCCCCCAATCTCCGCACTGACCATCCTGCCACCCCTGTGAGGACCCTTGATGACATGGGACCCACCTGGTGACCCAGGGCAATGTCCCTGTCTCAGGGCCCATCCCTGTGTGAGACAACATATCACAGACTCCGTGATCAGGAGGTGCATATCCCTGGGCACACTTTCTGGCTCATCTTGCCTTCCCACCCAGTCCTCCACTGGGCACTGCCTGAAACCAACGCTGACAAGCCAATAAACGGGGGTGGGGGGACGCCTCCCCCTCCCTGAGCCACATCACACCCACACAGCAGAGAAACAGAGGAAAACGTCTGTTCACCTGCTTTGGGGATTTTGGTCTGAGGAACAGTCTAGGAGAATCATGAAGTGCCCAAAGGAACAGTAAAAGGCTGGGAGGGAGGCTGGGGCCGCGAGCGTGACCACCTTGTCAGGCAGTGGTGTTTGGCAGCTTGGAGTCTCAGGTGGCCTCCCCGCTGACAGAGTCCAAAGCTGTGCTCAGCCACTGTGGGTCCTGCTGTCTCCTCCAGGCGAGCACTAGCCAGGGGTAAGAGCACCTTGGAAAGTCAGTCCTGGCTTAAGAAGCCCCATTCTGATCTGAGCCCCATTTAGCAAAATGGGAAGAGAGGGTTGGTGGGAGCAGGGTGGACAAAGGGAGAGGCCGCGGCCAGGCCTGTCAGTTCCAGCAGCTGTGGCTCATCAACAACCAAAATACGTTTCTCAGAATCTGGAGGCTGGAAGTCCAAGAGCAGGGCCCCGCACAGTGGGCTTCTGGCAAAAGCCTCTCTCGGGCGGTAGACAGCACCTTGTTGCTGAGTCTTCATGTGACGGAAAGCAAGCTAGCTCGCTCTCCTGTCTCTCCTGACAGGGGCACTAATCCCATCATGGAAGCACCACCCTCATGAGTCAATGGCCCCCCAAAGGCCCCACCTCCCAGTTCACTCACACTGGGATTAGGGTTTCACCACAGGAATCCAGGAGGACATATCCAGTCTATTGCATTCTACCCTGGCCCCCAAATTCATGTTCCTCCCATGTGCAGAATGCATCCATTCCATCCCTACAGCCCCTAAGCCCTAGCTGGCTTACAAACAGCTGTGGATAAGATCATTACAGTGTCCTCTGCGGGCTGCATGTGATCCCGGCGCGCTCCCATATCCGGGGCAGGGACTCCTCCTCTCTGACAGGAGCCGACACCACTCGAGTTTGCCTCGGCTTTGTGGAAGGAGGGAAAGTGGATAAGCTGACACAGCAGCTCTCCAGATGGGAGGCCTTGAGAGTGACTGTCCAGTCGTGTGAATGACCTCGTGCAAGACGGTTGCTGGCAGAGCAGCATGTTCTAGGATCAGGTGAAAGCCAGGTCACAAAGTAGGGACTCATTGTCCCCTTTAGGCAGAAAGATATTGATGTTGGTCTTGCTCTGGAGTTGCCTCCCATCTTCCAAGCTGGGTGCTAGTCCCCTAAAGGCCACCTTTGGCTCATTCTGCCAGGCTGCAGAAGGAGCCATGGTCACTCTGTGTGCTTCCCTGCAGCCTGTCTCACACAGCCTGCTTTTAGTGAGCCTCCAATCAATGCTTGTTGGATTTATTTCAGTAACTTTTGACTCTTCCCACATACAAATCAGTGCTTTCAGCTCCAAGTTTGCAACACTTCTCAAAGTCCAAAACTGCTGTTGCAAATATTTACTTAAGAGGCGCACTTGTCTTGACAAAGTACCTGATTCAAGAGGACGATCTGCGAGCACAGCTCAAGCGACAATGGCCAGAGCAGAGGAGACACTTCCCACTGGTCGTTCTCATCTGCAAAAGCAGGTCATACCATGCTGCTAGGGTCCCAAACACAGAAACACATAATTCTTTTTGAAGTTCCATGTGGTCTCTATGCCAAGGATTTTTTTTCAGCAGGAATAAAAGACTAAAAGCAGTGAATAGTGTTGCAGAGTGAAAAATAAACTTGTTTCAAAAAAGATTCATTCAAGTTATTTTACAAGGTAAAACATACGATGACATTGCACATTATAGGGCAAAAGAATGAATGAGGAAGGAAGTCAGGCGACACAGGGACCCCAGACCACACACAAGGTCCTGTGTTCACCTTGAGGTTTGTCACAGGGCAGCTCCTAAACAACTCCCGCCCACAGAGGCCGGTGTGTATGTCACTCAGTGATGTCTTCAGTGCTTCATTTAGGGCAGGGAAGGGAGGGAAGCACCTGATTTTCCTGTCTCTAACCTTCTGGTAAAAGTTCACATAAATAGTGCTCAGGAAGCTACAGAATCCACCCCTCCCAGGGGACCAGGGGCAACAGCGCTCCCTGCTACTGCCTGGTGTCTTTGGGGAGAAGTCAGCCCATCAAGAGTGGGCTCCCGAGACTGCATGGACCCAGGGAGAAGGGCAGGGCCATTTTTCCTGGACAACATATTTGATTCAGCTTCATGGGATGGAGGATAGGATGAGAAAAGCTCATAACACCATCCCCACGCCAGCAGAGCACAGAATGGAGATTCCTGGGGGCCACACACTGCTCCGTGCCCTGAGTGCCTCCCTTTTGGCAGGAACAGTGCTTGTCCCAGAGCAGGCACCTGATGAATACCTGTTGGATAGATGATCAGCATTAGTTTTCTCGTCTGGTTTAATCAGGTGCCTGCTTCGGCTGAAACAGGAGATCAGCTAAGCACCTGGAGAAAACCACGCTTGGAGAAATTCTAGCTACTCGTGTGTATTACACAGTAAAGAATTATTATAAGACTTCTTATCACGTGGGCCTGCTTTTTTTAATTAAAGTATCATTGATATACAATCTCATGTTGATTTCAAATATACAACACAGTGGCTCAACAGTTACCCATATTATTAAATCCTCACCCCCTCTAGTGCAGTCACTGTCTATCAACGTAGTAAGATGTTACAGAATCACTAACTGTATTCTCCATGGTGTACCACCATCCTTGTGGCCAGCTCATATTGTGATTGCAAATTATTGTTCCCTTTTATCCTCTTCCCCCGCACCCCACACCCTCCCCCTTGGTAACCACTAGTCCCTTCTCCGTGTCTGTGACTCTGCTGCTGTTTGTTCCTTCCATTTTGCTTTGTTGTTATACTCTACAAATGAGTGACATCATTTGGTATGTATTTCTCCACCTTGTTTATTTCACTAAGCATAGTAGCCTCTAGGTCCACCCATGTTGTTGTAAAGGGGAGGATTTCTTTTCTTTTTATAGCTGAATAGTATTCCATTGTGTATATGTACCACATCTTCTTTATCCATTCATCTAGTGACGGACACTTAGGTTGCTTCCAAAGCTTGGCTATTGTAAATAGTGCTGCAGTAAACATAGGGGTGCATATGTCTTTTTGAATCAGGGATTTTGTTGTCTTCAGGTAAATTCCTAGGAGTGGAATTCCTGGGTCAAACGGTATTTCTATTTTCAATTTTTTGAGGATCCTCCATATTGTTTTCCACAATGGTTGAACTAATTTACATTCCCACCAGCAGTGTAGGAGGGTTCCCCTTTCTCCACATTCTCGCCAGCATTTGTTATTTCTTGTTTTTAACATTCTAACTGGTGTGAGATTATCTCACTGGGGTTTTAATTTGTATTTCCCTGTTGATTAGTGATGTGGAGCATCTTTTCTTATGCCTGTTGACCACTTATATTTCTTTCTTGGAGAAGTGTCTGTTCATATCGTCTACCCATTTCTTAATTGGGTTATTGTTTTTTGTGTGTTGAGTTGTAGGAGTTCTTTGTATATTTTGGATGTTAATCCCTTATCAGACAAGTCATTTACGAATATATTCTCCCATACTGTAGAATGCCTTTCTGTTCTGCTGTTGGTGTCCTTTGCTGTGCAGAAGCTTTTTAGTTTGATGTAGTCCCACTTGTTCATTTTTGCTTTTGTTTTCTTTGCCTGAGGAGATGTGTCCAGGAAAAAATTGCTAATGCTTATATTCAAGAGATTTTTGCCTGTGTTTCTAAGAGTTTTATGGTTTCATGACTTACACTCAGGTCTTTAATCCATTTTGAGTTTACTTTTGTGTATGGAGTTAGATAATAATCCCATTTCATTCTATTATTTGTAGCGATCTGGTTTGCCAACACCATTTGTTGAAGAGGCTGTCTTTTCCCCATTGTGTGTTCATGGCTCCTTTATCAGACATTAATTAGCTATATATGTTTGGGTTTATATCAGGGCTCTCTATTCTGTTCCATTGATCTATGGGTCTGTTCTTGTGCCAGATCTATTGTTCTTTTTGTTGATGTGGTGTATGATATTGATTCATTTATGAATATTGTACCATCCTTGCATCCCTGGAATAAATCCCACTTGGTCATGATGGATGATCTTCTTGATGTATTTTTTAAATCAGCTTGCTACTATTTTGTTGACTACTTTTGTCTCTATGTTCATCAGGGCTACTGGTCTGTAATTTTCTTTTTTTTTGTGGTGTCTTTGTCTGGTTTTGGTATTAGAGTGAAGTTGGCCTCATAGAATGAGTTTGGACGTATGCCCTCCTATTCTACTTTATGAAATCCTTTAAGGAGGATGGATATTATCTCTCCTTTAAATGTTTTTCCTTTTAAGTGTTGATTTGGGGTATTTTTTGGTATCATTAATGTACAATTACATGAGCAACATTATGGTTACTAGACTCCCCCATTATCAAGTCCCCCCCACATACCTACTGTCACTGTCCATCACCGTAGTAAGATGCTATAGAATCACTACTTGTCTTCTTTGTATATACTGCCTTCCCTGTATTCCCCCCAACTACATTATGTGTGCTAACTGTAATGCCACTTTTTCCCCCTTATCCCTCCCTTTCTACCCATCCTCCCCAGTCCCTTTCCCTTTGGTAACCGTTAGTCCATTCTTGGGTTCTGTGAGTCTGCTGCTGTTTTGTTCCTTCAGTTTTTGCTTTGTTCTTATACTCCACATACAAGTGAAATCATTTGGTACTTGTCTCTCTACACCTGGCTTATTTCACTGAGCATAATACCCTCTAGCTCCGTCCATGTTGTTACAAGTGGTAGGATTTGTTTTCTTCTTATGGCTGAATAATATTCCACTGTGTATATATACCACCTCTTCTTTATCCATTCATCTACTGATGGACACTTAGGTTGCTTCCATTTCTTGGCTGTTGTAAATAGTGCTGCGGTAAACATAGGGGTGCATCTGTCTTTTTCAAACTGGGACTCTGAATTCCTAGGGTAAATTCCTAGAAGTGGAATTCCTGGGTCAAATGGTATTTCTATTTTGAGTTTTTTGAGGAACCTCCATACTGCTTTCCACAATGGTTGAACTAATTTACATTCCCACCAGCAGTGTAGGAGGGTTCCCGTTTCTCCACATCCTTGTCAACATTTGTTGTTGTTTGTCTTTTGGATGTTGGCCATCCTAACTGGTGTGAGGTGATATTTCATTGTGGTTTTAATTTGTATTTCTCTGATGATTAGGGATGTGGAGCATCTTTTCATGTGCCTGTTGGCCATCTGAATTTCTTATTTGGAGAAGTGTCTGTTCATCTCCTCTGCCCATTTTTTAATTGGATTTTTTGCTTTTTGTTTGTTGAAGTGCATGAGCTCTTTATATAATTTGGATGTCCACCCCTTATCAGATATGTCATTTATGAATATATTCTCCCATACTGTAGGATGCCTTTTTGTTCTACTGATGGTGTCCTTCGATGTACAGAAGCTTTTCAGCTTGATATAGTCCCACTTGTTCATTTTTGCTTTTGTTTCCCTTGCGTGGGGAGGTATGTTCATGAAGAAGTAGCTCATGTTTATGTCCAAGAGATTTTTGCATATGTTTTTTTCTAAGAGTTTTATGGTTTCATGACTTACATTCAGGTCTTTGATCCATTTTGAGTTTACTTTTTTTTTTTTTCATTTTAGTTTAATTTTATTATGACAAAATGCCCCTAACACAAATTCACCACCTTTTAACCATTTTTTTATGGGATATTTTTTTTTTGAGAGGGCATCTCTCATATTTATTGATCAAATGGTTGTTAACAACAATAAAATTCAGTATAGGGGGGTCGATGCTCAATGTACAATCATTAATCCATCTCAAGTCTAATTCTCGTCAGTCTCCAATCTTCTGAAGCATAACGAACAAGTTCTTACATGGTGAACGAATTCTTACTAGTGAATAAATTCTTACATGGTGAACAGTACAAGGGCATTCATCACAGAAACTTTCGGTTTTGATTACGCATTATGACCTATAAACAATCAGGTCAAATATGAATATTCGTTTGATTTTTGTACTTGATTTATATGTGGATCCCACATTTCTCCCTTTATTATTATTATTATTATTATTTTTATTTTTAATAAAATGCTGGCGTGGTAGGTAGATGCAAGATAAAGGTAGAAAACATAGTTTAGTGCTGTAAGAGGGCAAATGTAGATGATCAGATGATCAGGTGTGTGCCTATGGACTAAGTATTAATCCAGCCTAGACAAGGGCAGCAAAACATCCACGGATGCAGAAGATTTCTCTCAAAGCAGGGGGGGTGAGGTTCTGAGCCTCACCTCTGTTGATTCCCAAATTCTCACCTGATGGCCCCCCTGCGACTGTGCCTGTCTTAGGTTGTTCCTCCCTTGAAGAATCTTACCCGTCTCTGGCTAACCAGTCATCTTCCGGGGCCATACAGGGAAATGTAAAGTTGGTAAGTGAGAGAGAAGCCATATTGTTTGAAAGGGTTAGCTTTTTACTTCTTTGCAGATTTATGCCCTGTGGCTTCTATGCCCAGCACTTGTCTCGAGGTATCTTTACCACCTGGAGGAATTATGATACTCGGTAAATTCGATATGAGGCACGAATTCTATTTAAGGGTTGTAATTAGGAAGGAAGAAGAAAAGCTATAGAGGTAGCATATGGAAGGAAACATGGGAGGATTGATTATTTCTTTGACATATCTTCTTGTAGAGTACCTTAAGTATGTATAGGTTTTAAACTACTAACTAATTTGTACACACATATTAACATAATAGGAATACGGTGACATAAACAAAGCAAATCTATAATTACCATCCATCTCCAGTGAAGCCAAGAAAACCATTTAGGCACCCTAGGCATTTGTGAAAATTTGTCTATGATATGATGGATATTGTCCAACTGTACTTGAACAGTCTGAGAGAAATCAGACAAATTAAAGCAGCCCATTTCTGGGATCTGTTCACATCCCATATGTTCTTTTAACCATAGATAGTCTATAGTCATAAGATTTTGGAGTGCTATACCTTGCACCCCTCCCACCTCCTAGTTGAGTTCCAACAGTACAGATCTGGTCAAATTTGTTGTCTGACTGTATGCACATGCCAGCCTAGACATCTCCCTCCTCATTCCTATGGCAAGTCCAGGAGACGGTGGGCTGGATGCAGCCACAACCGCAGCATCGTCCAGATCCCTGTGGAGGCTTTTTGATGATCATCCCCAGGCACAAGTCCTCCAGAGAGTGCTGATGCCGGAAGCTCCTCCTCATATCATATCTTAGTTCATTTTCTGGGTATCCAAGCTAGGCCTTGATCTTCTGCATAGAAACAAACAGACCCTTTGCCCACACTTTGACATGCGCTCTATACCACTGTGCAGAACTCATTGGAGGTCAGCACACAGTAGCTGCTTTTTTTTTTCTTTTTTTTTTTATTAAGAGAAAGGAATATTATCAGAAAAGAGTACCTCCATAGCTGATCATCTGACACCCTTTAAGTGATCAACATTAAGGATATTTAAAGCATGCGTTGATCTTTGATTTACCAATAGTTTTATCCTATCAAGGAGTAATCCCCCTTTTCTTTCTTTCTTTCTTTCTTTTTTTTTTTTTAAATCTTTAATCTACACTTACATGAAGAGTACTATGTTTACTATGCTCTCCCCTATATCAGGTCCCCCCTAACAACCACATTGCGGTTACTGTCCATCAGCTTAGCAAAATGTTGTAGAATCACTACTTGTCCTCTCTGTGTTGTGCAGCCCACCCTCCCCTTTCTCCCTCCCCCCATGCATGCTAATCTTAATACCCCCCTTCTTCTTCCCCCACTTATCCCTCCCTGCCCACCCATCATCCCCAGTTCCTTTCCCTTTGGTACCTGTTAGTCCATTTTTGGGTTCTGTAATTCCACTGCTGTTTTGTTCCTTCAGTTTTTCCTTTGTTCTTATACTCCTCAGATGAGTGAAATCATTTGGTATTTCTCTTTCTCCGCTTGGCTTATTTCACTGAGCATAATACTCTCCAGCTCCATCCATGTTGCTGCAAATGGTTGGATTTTTCCACTTCTTATGGATGAGTAGTATTCCATTGTGTATATGTACCACATCTTCTTTATCCATTCATCTACCGATGGACATTTAGGTTGCTTCCAATTCTTGGCTATTGTAAATAGTGCTGCGATAAACATAGGGGTGCATCTGTCTTTCTCAAACTTGATTGCTGCGTTCTTAGGGTAAATTCCTAGGAGTGGAATTCCTGGGTCAAATGGTAGGTCTGTTTTGAGCATTTTGATGAACCTCCATACTGCTTTCCACAATGGTTGGACTAATTTACATTCCCACCAGCAGTGTAGGAGGGTTCCCCTTTCTCCACAGCCTCGCCAACATTTGTTGTTGTTTGTCTTTTGGATGGCAGCTGTCCTTACTGGTGTGAGGTGATACCTCATTGTAGTTTTAATTTGCATTTCTCTGATAATTAGCGATGTGGAGCATCTTTTCATGTGTCTCTTGGCCATCTGTATTTCTTTTTTAGAGAACTGTCTGTTCAGTTCCTCTGCCCATTTTTTAATTGGGTTATTTGCTTTTTGTTTGTTGAGGCGTGTGAGCTCTTTATATGTTCTGAACGTCAAGCCTTTATCGGATCTGTCATTTTCAAATATACTCTCCCATACTGTAGGGTTCCTTTTTGTTCTATTGATGGTGTCTTTCGCTGTACAGAAGCTTTTCAGCTTAATGTAGTCCCACTTGCTCATTTTGGCTGTTGTTTTCCTTGCCCGGGGAGATATGTTCAAGAAGACGTCACTCATGTTTATGTCTAAGAGGTTTTTGCCTATGTTTTTTTCCAAGAGTTTAATGGTTTCATGACTTACATTCAGGTCTTTGATCCATTTTGAGTTTACCTTTGTATATGGGGTTAGACAATGGTCCAGTTTCATTCTCCTACATGTAGCTGTCCAGTTTTGCCAACACCATCTGTTGAAGAGACTGTCATTTTGCCATTGTATGTCCTTGGATCCTTTATCAAATATTAATTGAAAATATTTGTTTGGGTTAATGTCTGGAGTCTCTAATCTGTTCCACTGGTCTGTGGCTCTGTTCCTGTGCCAGTACCAGATTGTCTTGATTACTATGGCTTTGTAGTAGAGCTTGAAGTTGGGGAGTGAGATCCCCCCTACTTTATTCTTCTTTTTCAGGATTGCTTTGGCTATTTGGGGTCTTTGGTGTTTCCATATGAATCTTTGAATTATTTGTTCCAATTCATTGAAGAATGTTGCTGGTAATTTGAGAGGGATTGCATCAAATCTGTATATTGCTTTGGGCAGGATGGCCATTTTGTCGATATTAATTCTTCCTAGCCATGAGCATGGGATGAGTTTCCATTTATTAGTGTCCCCTTTAATTTCTCTTAAGAGTGACTTGTAGTTTTCAGAGTATAAGTCTTTCACTTCTTTGGTTAGGTTTATTCCTAGGTAATTTATTCTTTTTGATGCAATGGTGAATGGAATTGTTTTCCTGATTTCTCTTTCTATTGATTCATTGTTAGTGTATAGGAAAGCTACAGATTTCTGTGTGTTAATTTTGTATCCTGCAACTTTGCTGTATTCCGATATCAGTTCTAGTAGTTTTGGAGTGGAGTCTTTAGGGTTTTTTATGTACAGTATCATATCATCTGCAAATAGTGACAGTTTAACTTCTTCTTTACCAATCTGGATTCCTTGCATGTCTTTGTTTTGTCTGATTGCCGTGGCTAGGACCTCCAGTACTGTGTTAAATAACAGTGGGGAGAGTGGGGATACCTGTCTGGTTCCCAATCTCAGAGGAAATGCTTTCAGCTTCTCGCTGTTCAGTATAATGCTGGCTGTGGGTTTATCACATGTGGCCTTTATTATGTTGAGGTACTTGCCCTCTATTCCCATTTTGCTGAGAGTTTTTATCATGAATGGATGTTGAATTTTGTCAAATGCTTTTTCAGCATCTATGGAGATGATCATGTGGTTTTTGTCTTTCTTTTTGTTGATGTGGTGGATGATGTTGATGGATTTTCAAATGTTGTACCATCATTGCATCCCTGGGAGGAATCCCACTTGGTCATGGTGTATGATCCTTTTGATATACTGTTGAATTCTGTTTGCTAATATTTTATTGAGTATTTTTGCATCTACATTCATCAGGGATATGGGTCTGTAATTTTCTTTTTTGGTGGGGTCTTTGCCTGGTTTTGGTATTAGGGTGATGTTGGCTTCATAGAATGAGTTTGGGAGTATTCCCTCTTCTTCTATTTTTTGGAACACTTTAAGGAGAATGGGTATTATGTCTTCTCTGTGTGTCTGATAAAATTCCGAGGTAAATCCATCCGGCCCCGGGGTTTTGTTCTTGGGTAGTTTTTTGATTACCGTTTCAATTTCTTTGCTCGTAATTGGTTTGTTTAACTTTTGTGTTTCTTCCTTGGTCAGTCTTGGAAGGTTGTATTTTTCTAGGAAGTTGTCCATTTCTTCTAGGTTTTCCAGCTTGTTGGCATATAGGTTTTCATAGTAGTCTTTAATAATTCTTTGTATTTCTGTGGAGTCTGTCGTGATTTTTCCATTCTCATTTCTGATTATGTTGATTTGTGTTGATTCTCTTTTTCTCTTAATAAGTTGGACTAGAGGCTTATCTATTTTGTTTATTTTCTCAAAGAACCAGCTCTTGGTTTTGTTGATTTTTGCTATTGTTTTATTCTTCTCAATTTTGTTTATTTCTTCTCTGATCTTTATTATGTCCCTCCTTCTGATGACTTTAGGTCTCATTTGTTCTTCTTTTTCCAGTTTCGATAATTGTGATGTTAGACTATTCATTTGGGATTGTTCTTCCTTCTTCAAGTGTGCCTGGATTGCTATGTACTTTCCTCTTAAGACTGCTTTCGCTGCATCCCACAGAAGTTGGGGCTTAGTGTTGTTGTTGTCATTTGTTTCTATATATTCCTTGATCTCTATTTTGATTTGTTCATTGATCCATTGATTATTTAGTAGCATTTTGTTAAGCCTCCATGTGTTTGTGAGCCCTTTTGTTTTCTTTGTAGAATTTATTTCTAGTTTTATACCTTTGTGGTCTGAAAAATTGTTTGGTAGAATTTCAATATTTTGGAATTTACTGAGGCTCTTTTTGTGAGCTAGTATGTGGTCTATTCTGGAGAATGTTCCATGTGCACTTGAGAAGAATGTATATCCTGTTGCTTTTGGATGTAGAGTTCTGTAGATGTCTATTAGGTCCATCTGTTCTAGTGTGTTGTTCAGTGCCTGTGTGTCCTTACTTATTTTCTGCACGGTGGATCTATGCTTTGGGAAGAGTGGTGTGTTGAAGTCTCCTAAAATGAATGCATTGCAGTCTATTTCCCTCTTTAGTTCTGTTAGTATTTGCTTCACATATGCTGGTGCTCCTGTATTGGGTGCATATATATTTAGAATGGTTAAATCCTCTTGTTGGACTGAGCCCTTTATCATTATGTAGTATCCTTCTTTATCTCTTGTTACTTTCTTTGTTTTGAAGTCTATTTTGTCTGATATTAGTACTGTAACCCCTGCTTTCTTCTCACTGTTGTTTGCCTGAAATATGTTTTTCCATCCCTTGACTTTTAGTCTACGCTTGTCTTTGGGTTTAAGGTGAGTTTCTTGTAAGCAGCATATAGATGGGTCTTGCTTTTTTATCCATTCTATTACTCTGTGTCTTTTGATTGGTGCATTAAGTCCATTTACATTTAGGGTGACTATTGAGAGATATGTATTTATTGCCATTGCAGGCTTTAGATTCGTGGTTACCAAAGGTTCAAGGTTAGCTTCTTTAGTATCTTACTGCCTAACTTAGCTCGCTTATTGAGCTGTTATATACACTGTCTGGAGATTCTTTTCTTCTCTCCCTTCTTATTCCTCCTCCTCCCTTCTTCATATGTTGTGTGTTTTGTTCTGTGCTCTTTTTAGGAGTTCTCCCATCTAGAGCAGTCCCTGTAGGATGCCCTGTAGAGGTGGTTTGTGGGAAGCAAAATCCCTCAGCTTTTGCTTGTCTGGGAATTGTTTAATCCCGCCATCATATTTAAATGATAGTCATGCTGGATACAGTATCCTTGGTTCAAGGCCCTTCTGTTTCATTGCATTAAGTATATCCTGCCATTCTCTTCTGGCCTGTAGGGTTTCTGTTGAGAAGTCTGATGTTAGCCTGATGGGTTTTCCTTTATAGGTGACCTTTTTCTCTCTAGCTGCCTTTAAAACTCTTTCCTTGTCCTTGATCCTTGCCATTTTAATTACTATGTGTCTTGGTGTTGTTCTCCTTGGATCCTTTCTGTTGGGGGTTCTGTGTAATTCCATGGTCTGTTCGATTATTTCCTCCCCCAGGTTGGGGAAGTTTTCAGCAATTATTTCTTCAAAGAGACTTTCTATCCCTTTTCCTCTTTCTTCTTCTTCTGGTACCCCTATAATACGAATATTATTCCTTTTGGTTTGGTCACATAGTTCTCTTAGTGTTGTTTCATTCCTGGAGATCCTTTTATCTCTCTCAATGTCAGCTTCTATACGTTCCTGCTCTCTGGCTTCTATTCCTTCAATGGCCTCTTGCATCTTATCCATTCTGCTTATAAATCCTTCCAGGGATTGTTTCACTTCTGTGATCTCCTTCCTGACATCTGTGATCTCCCTTCGGACTTCATCCCATTGCTCTTGCTTTTTTCTCTGCATCTCATCCCATTGCTCTTGCATTTTTCTCTGCATCTCTGTCAGCATGTTCATGATTTTTATTTTGAATTCTTTTTCAGGAGGACTGGTGAGGTCTGTCTCCTTCTCAGGTGTTGTCTCTGTGATCTTTGTCTGCCTGTAGTTTTGCCTTTTCATGGTGATAGAGATAGTTTGCAGACCTGGTACGAGTGACCGCTGGAAGAGCTTCCCTTCTTGTTGGTTTGTGGCCTTCCTTTCCTGGGAGAATAGTGACCTCTAGTGGCTTATGCTTGTCAGCTGTGCACAGACAGGGCTTCTGCTACCTGCCCGTTTGCTATGGAGTTTATCTCTGCTGTTGCTGTGGGCATGGCCTGGCTGGGGCTGCTCCTCCAAAGTGGTGGAGCCCCATTGGAGGGGGAGCGGCCGGGAGGCTATTTTTCTCCATAAGGGGCCTCTGTGCTCCCTGTTGCCCAGGGGGTTAGAGTGCCCAGAGATCCCCAGATTCCCTGCCTCTTGTCTAAGTGTCCTGTCCTGCCCCTTTAAGACTTCCAAAAAGCACTCTCCAAACCAAAACAACAACAGCAACAATAAGAGAGGGAATAGAAAAAAAAAAAAAGGAAAAAAACACATGATTTTTTTTTTCCTCAGGCACTGGCCCCAGGCCCCCGCTCACTGGTCCTGCTGCCCTGACTCCCTAGCACCGGGGTCCCTGTCCCTTCAAGGCTTCCAGAAAGCACCCACCCACTGGTCCCGCAGGGAAAAACGCACGATATTCTTTGTCTTCAGGCGCCAGTCCCAGGCACCCGCTCACCGGTCCTGCTGCTGTGCCTCCCTAGCACCGGGGTCTCTGTCCCTTTAAGGCTTCCAAAAAGCACTTGCCAAAAAGAGAAAAAAAAGTGGGAAAAATGTGCGATTTCCTCCGTCCTCAGGCGCCAGTCTCAGGCACCCGCCCACCGGTCCCATAAGGAAAAACACGTGATCTTTGTCCTCAGGCACCGGTCCCAGGCACTGCTCACTGGTCCTGCTGCCCTGCCTCCCTAGCAACGGGGTCCCTGTCCCTTTAAGGCTTCCAAAAAGCACTCGCCAAAAAAAAAAAAAAACTGCTCCGGTTTCTTTTCACCAGCGAGGAGATGGGGGGAGGGGCGCTCGGGTCCCGCCAGGCTGGGGCTTGTATCTTACCCACTTCACAAGGTGCTGGGTTCTTGCATGTGTGGATGTGGTCTGGATGTTGTCCTGTGTCCTCTGGTCTCTATTTTAGGAAGAGTTTTGTTTGTTATATTTTCATAGCTCTATGTGTTTTTGGGAGGAGATTTCCACTGCTCTACTCATGCCGCCATCTTGGCTCTGCCTCTCAATGTTGAACTTTTTAAGGGGCTGCTAAACTATTTTCCAGTTGCTGAACAAATTTGTATTCTTACCAGCAATATATGAAGACCTCAATTTCCTCACATATTAAATAGGACTTTGTCATTTTCCTTTGTTTTTAAAATTATTATAGCCATCCTTCTGAGTGTGAAGTGGTAATTCAGTGTGGATTTGATTTGCATTTCCCTCAGTTAATGATGTTGAACATCTTTTTATGCACTTGTTGGTCATTTGCATACCTTGTTTGAGAAATATCTATTCAAAGCTTTGCCAATTTTTAAGTTGGGTTGTTTGTATTTTTCTTTGTAACTCATCAGAGTTCTTTATATGTTCTGGCCCTTATCAGATATTTGATTTGTAGACACTTTCACTCACCCTCTAAATTGGCTTTTCACTCCCTTGGTACTATTCTTTGATGCATGAGAATTTTTAATTTTTAAAAAATATTGTAATTTTAATTTTTTAATTTTTATTTAATTTTATTATTTTATTTTGGTATCATTAGTGTAAAATTAGTTGAACAACATTATGGTTACTAGACTCACCCTATTATCAAGTCCCCCCACATATCCCATTACAGTCACTGTCCATCAGCATAGTAAGATGCTATAGAATCACTACTTGTCTTCTCTGTATATACTGTCTTTCCTGTGTCCCCCCCAACTGCTACATTATGTGTGCAAAGTGTAATGCCACTTTTTCCCCCTTATCCCTCCCTTTCCACCCATCCTCCCCAGTTCCTTTCCCTTTGGTAACTGTTAGTCCATTCTTGGGTTCTGTGATTCTGCTGCTCTTTTGTTCCTTCAGTTTTTCCTTTGTTCTTATAGTCCACAGATGAGTGAAATCATTTGGTATTTCTCTTTCTCTGCTTGGCTTATTTCACTGAGCATAATACCCTCTAGCTCCATCCATGTTGTTGAAAATGGTAGGATTTGTTTTCTTCTTATGGCTGAATAATATTCCATTGCGTATATGCACCACATCTTCTTTATCCATTCATCTACTGATGGACACATAGGTTGCTTCCAATTCTTGGCTATTGTCAATAGTGCTGCAATAAACATAGGGGTGCATATGTCTTTTTCAAAATGAGCTTCTGCATTCTTAGGGTAAATCCTAGGAGTGGAATTTAAGGGTCAAATGGCATTTCTATTTTTAGTTTTTTGAGGAACCTCCATACTGTTTTCAACAATGCTTGAACTAGTTTACATTTCCACCAGCAGTGTAGGAGGGTTCCCCTTTCTCCACATCCTTGTCAACATTTGTTGTTATTTGTCTTTTGGATGGTGGCCATCCTAACTGGTGTGAGGTGATATCTCATTGTGGTTTTAATTTGCATTTCTCTGATGATTAGTGGTGTGAAGCATCTTTTCACGTGTCTGTTGGCCGTCTAAATTTCTTCTTTGTAGAAATATCTGTTCAGCTTCTCTGCCCATTTTTTAATTGGCTTACTTGCTTTTTGTTTGTTGAGGTGCATGAGCTCTTTATTTAATTTGGACGTCAGTCCCTTATTGGATCTGTCATTTATGAATATATTCTCCCATACTGTAGGATGTCTTTTTGTTCTACTGATGGTGTCCTTTGCTGTACAGAAGCTTTTCAGCTTGATATAGTCCCACTTGTTCATTTTTGCTTTTGTTTCCCTTGCCCACGGAGATGTATTCATGAAGAAGTTGCTCATGTTTATGTCCAAGAGATTTTTGCCTACGTTTTTTCTAAGAGTTTTATGGTTTCATGACTTACATTCAGGTCTTTGATCCATTTTGAGTTTACTTTTGTGTATGGGGTTAGACAATGATCCAGTTTCATTCTCTTACAGGTAGCTGTCCAGTTTTGCCAACACCAGCTGTTGAAAAGGCTGTCATTTCCCCATTGTATATCCATGGCTCCTTTATCATATATTAATTGACCACATATGCTTGTGTTTATATCTGGGCTCTCTATTCTGTTCCACTGGTCTATGGGTCTGTTCCTGTGCCAGTACCAAATTGTCTTGATTACTGTGGCTTTGTAGTAGAGCTTGAAGTCAGGTAGTGCAATTCCCCCTGCTTTGTTCTTCCTTCTCAGGATTGCTTTGACTATTCGGGGTCTTTCATGGTTCCATATGAATTTTAGAACTATTTACTCTAGTTCATTGAAGAATGTTGTAGGTATTTTGATAGGGATTGTATTGAATCTGTAGATTGCTTTAGGCAGGATGGCCATTTTGACAATATGAATTCTTCCTATCCACAAGCATGGGATGAATTTCCATTTGTTAGTGTCCTCTTTAATTTCTCTTAGGAATGTCTTGAAGTTTTCAGAATATAGGTCTTTCACTTCCTTGGTTAGGTTTATTCCTAGGTATTTTATTCTTTTTGATGCAACTGTGGATGGAATTTTTTTCCTGATTTCTCTTTCTGCTAGTTCATTGTTAGTGTATAGGAAAGCAACAGATTTCTGTGTATTAATTTTGTACCCTGCAACTTTGCTGAATTCAGATATAAATCTAGTAGTTTTGGAGTGGACTCTTTAGGGTAATTTATGTACAGTATCGTGTCATCTGCAGACAGGGACAGTTTGACTTCTTCCTTGCCAATCTGGATGCCTTGTATTTCTTTGTGCTGTCTGATTTTCATGGCTAGGACCTCCAGAACTATGTTGAATAAAAGTGGGGAGAGTCAGCATCCTTGTCTTGTTCCCGATCTTAAAGGAAAAGCTTTCAGCTTCTCGCTGTTAAGTAGAATGTTGGCCATGGGTCTGTCATACATGTCCTTTATTATGTTGAGGTACTTGCCCTCTATACCTATTTTGTTTAGAGTTTTTATCATGAATGGATGTTGAATTTTGTTGAATGCTTTTTCAGCATCTATGGAGATGATCATGTGGATTTTGTCCTTCTTTCGGCTGATGTGGTGGATGATGTTGATGGATTTTCCAATGTTGTACCATCCTTGCATCCCTGGGATGAATCCCACTTGATCATGATGGATGATCTTTTTGATGTATTTTTGAATTTGGTCTGCTAGTATTCTGTTGAGTATTCTTGCATCTATGTTCATCAGGGATATTGGTCTGTAATTTTCTTTCTTGTGGTGTCTGCCTGGTTTTGGTATTAGAGTGATGTTGCCCTTGTATAATGAGTTTGGGAGTATTCCCTCCTCTTCTACTTTTTGGAAAACTTTAAGGAGGATGAGTATTAGGTCTTCATTAGAGATTTTTTAATTTTGATGATATTCAATTAAATCATTCTGTATTTTGTTGATCATGCCTTTGGGGTCATATCTAAGAATCCATCATCAAATCCATGGTATGAAGATTTATCTGCTTTCTTCTAAAAGTTTTATGATTTCAGCACTTATTTTTAGGTCATTGATCCATTTTGAGTTAGTATTTGTATATGGTGTGAGGTAGGGCGCTTATAATTTAGTTATTTTGCATGTGAATATACAATTGTCCCAACACCATTTGTTGAAGATACTGTTATTTCTTCTATTAAATTGTCTTAACACCCTTGTCAGGCATCAATTGATCAAATATTTATGAGTTTCTATGGACTCTTAATTCTATTCCATTGGTGTGTCCATCCTATGCCATTACCACAATATTTACAGTACTATAGCCTTGTAGTAAGTTTGAAATCAGGTAGTGTGATGGAATCCAATTTATCTTTTATATTTTCTCCTTTATAATTTTTACAAAATTAGAAAATTACTTTTGAAAGAGCTTTTTGTGCCTTAAGAAATCTGTGCCTACCTCAAGATTGTGACAATTTTCTCTATAAATTGTATAAATTTATAATTTCAGGCCATAGTTGAGATCCAGTATCTCTTTTTGAAATGGCTGTGTTGAGACATAACTAACATTGAATGAATTGCACAAAGTTAAGGTGTGCCATTTGACAAGTCTTGACATAAATATAATCCTGTGATCTCCTCATGGCTCCTGGTGGCTTTCTCCTGTCCCTCTGCACCACCCGGATCAGCCCCAAGAGTCCATGGATCTGCTTTCTATCACTATAGATGAGTCTGCTTTTCATAATTTTATAAAATGGAGTCAAATAGTAGAGACTCCTTTTAGGTCTGGCTTATTTCACTCAGTATAATAATTTGAGATCCATCTGTATTGTACCATGTATCAATTATCCCTTTTAATGACAAGAAGGACTGTATCGTGTGGCTGCACCAGCACCACAGTTTGTCTATGCACACGCCTGTTGGTGGACACTGGATTATTTTCATCTTGGAGCCATTACAAATAAAGCCATTACAAATAAAGACTTGCGTACAAGTCTTCATATGGTTATATGTCTTCATTTCTCTTGTGTAAATACCTAGGAATGAAATGGCCAAATCATATGGAAGGTGTATATCTACCTTTGTAAGAACCTCCCAAACTATTTCACTATTTTATGTTCTGGTTGGCAGTGCTGGAGTCCCACTTCCTCTACATCCTCATTACACGTGCTATTGCCGGTCTTTCCAATTTTGGACACCCTAGTAGGTTTTGATTTGAAGTTTCCTAGTGAGTAATGTTGTTGACATGCTTTTATGTGTTTGTTTGCCATCTGTATTTAATTACTGGTACAGTGTCCACTGCTACTTTTAACACTGGGTCTTTTTTATGTTGTTGAATCTTGAAAGTTCTTCCTATAGTCTGGACACAAATCCTTTATCAGAAATGTATTTTGTGATTACTTTTCCCTGTCAAGTTTTCCATTCCATTAACCTAGTATATTTGTCCTTTTATTAGGTCATTTTCTATTTTATCAAAGTTTTAGTTTTCAGCATACAAATTTTGCACATATTTAGTTATAAGTAAGTATTCCTACTTTTTGATGCTATTGAAAATGGCACTTCAAAATTTTTAATTTCTAATCGTTTCATTGCTTGTTTACAGAAAAATATTTGATATTTTTGTATAGTAACCTTGTATTCTGTGACCTTGTTAAACTAACTTATTAATTTTAGTGACTTTTTGTAGACTCTTTGGGTTTTCCTACCTAGAAAATCATGCTGTGTGTGCAGTGAAATAGTTCCTTCCTTGCTCACAGATCTGCATGCCTGGCTGACTATTATCTTTCTTTGCCTTTATCTCCCTTGCTGTTGCTTCCAGTGTGATGTTAAATAGGAATGATGAGGTTGGATGCTTTTGCTTTGCTTATGATCTAAGAGAGAAAGCATTCAATCTTTCACTGTAAAATATAGTGTGAGCTGTGGGTTTTTGTAGATACCCCTTGTCAGTTTAAGACAGTTTTCTTTAATTCTTATTTTCCCTGGAAAGTTTATTACTGATGCATGTTGAGTTTTGTCACATGATTTTTTTACATGTCATGATGTAAATATATGCTTTTTAAAGTCTGTTGGTAATGTGAACCATACTGATTGATTTTAAAATATTTAACCAGACTTGCATTCCTAGAGTAAGCTTCAGTTAGCATGATGCCTACCCTTTATGTACTATCAGGTTAAACCTGCATTATTTTGCTCTGATATGTCGCTTTCTTTCCTGATAATGCCATTTTCATCTGTTTTGGGAGTCAGGGTAACTCTAACCTTGTCAAATAACTCAGGAGCTCTTTAGTCTTTCCCTTCCCTGGAAGATGTTTCATAGACTTAGTATCATCCCTTCCTTAAATGTTTGGTAGAGAGCATGCACACACACAACCCCTTATCAGATATGTCATTTATGAATATATTCTCCCATACTGTAGGATGTCTTTTTGTTCTACTGATGGTGTCCTTTGCTGTACAGAAGCTTTTCAGCTTGATATAGTCCCACTTGTTCATTTTTTATTTTGTTTCCCTTGCCTGGGAAGATATGTTCATGAAGAAGTTGCTCATGTTAATGTCCAAGAGATTTTTGCCTTTATTTTTTTCTAAGAGTTTTATGGTGTCATGGCTTACTCCTTTACCTAGTAAACATAATGTTGTTCATGTAATTGTACATTAATGATAGCAAAATTTAAAAATCCATTAAAAATGATAATAAAAATAATTAATAATAAATAATAAAACTCAGAATATGATATTGACAACTTTTCCTTAAACAAACAGGATATGTACATTCTATACTGATGAGTGAAAACTTAAATTATCTGCTAAACAGAGAAATTTTGTGGAGGGAGGCCTATAGCTTTCCCTGTGTTGAGGGAAAACTCACATCCGACCCCATGGAGGGTAGACAGGGGGAGATGCAGACAGTCTTGTTTTTACAAGACTGGTAACATGGGTAAATTGATATGGGTAAATATGAGGGGTGCTCACATTACAGCAGGAGCCTGTAAAATGCAGACTCTGATTCATCAGGCTTTAATGAGCATTCCAGGTGATTCTTTTGTTATTTTTAGTACTTCTAATCTTGTGAAAGGTCAAGATGCTGACGTCTTGCCATATTTACTTTTTACTTCTGAGTAAGAAATTTAAAAATACAGCTGCAACTCAACTCCTTCTTTAATTTTTTTCCCTCCTTGCATTCCTGACATAATCACTATCCTGAAGACTGAGTGCCTTGTTTCCATATGTGTTTGTATACATTTATTTTGATAAAATAATATGGCCTATTTTTTCAATGCTTTTATAAATATGACATGCGTACAACTATGCACATCAATTTTTGGTTGGCTTTTCTTACTGACATCTGCTTTTGCTGTATGTCCACATTGATATGACACTTGCAACATGATATTCCATTTGTGATGTATGTCCATACTAGTGTGTATGGATTCAGGATGATATATCATGTGTGATGAATTCATGGCTTGCTTATCCACTTCCTACTATCTGGCAGGTAGGTGGTTTCCACCTTTGCTACTCCACAAAGAGATGCGAGAAACAACTTGGAACCTGTGTCCTTGTGTACATATACAAGGAAAGCTAGCAAGGAAACTGTTGAACAGTAGAGTATGTATATCTCCTTCCTGCACTGATATGCAAAACAGCATAGTGCAGTGGATTGTTTTCCAATGATTCATTGCCTGTTGTGCTCCAGGTCCTGTTCTCCTGCTGAGGATGTATTGGTGACAGAAACAGCAGCTCCTCCCCTCATGAAACACAGAGATATTAATCAAATAATGAGCTGCATGATTAGCTCTGAAGGCAATAAGAAGAATCTAGGAGAACAGGTGATGGAGGGACCCAACTCAGTCTGGTAAATGAAGATTCAGGATGTAACATGCAGCAAGGATCTAAATTAAGTGTCAGTCAACCAAGTAAAGCACATTCCATACAGAAGGAGTAATGTCTACACAAGACTCAAAGAGGGTGTAGTCTTGGGTCATGCAGTTCCTAGTGTATCTCTGGACCAGGGATTCCATGGCAGTCTGAATGGGAAGGCACATGTCTTTATCAGGGTTCTGCAGAGAGACAGAACCAACTGGAGATATACGTACATGTAGACTTCTGATGGCTGATATGTATATGTATACATACACACATATATAATGCACATATATGTATATCATATGTATAATTATATATATACTATATATACTCTATGTATAATTATGTATTTTACAATATAATGTGCATATACATCTATACACAGATATGGAGACTTATTATCAGAATTGGCTCATGTGATCATGGAGGCCAAGAAGACCCATAACTTGCCTTCTGCAAGCTGAAGGCCCAGAGGAGCTGATGGTGTGATTCAGTCAAATTCTGAAGGTGTGAGAATTGGGGACAGTGGTGTAAGTACTAGTCTGAAGCTGAATGTCAAAGAGAATGAATTCACCCTTCTTTCCCCTTTTGCTCTATTCAGGCCATCAACAATTTGGGGGATGCCCACTCCCACAGGAGAGGACAACCTCCTTTACCCAGTTTACCTATTCAAATGCTACTCTTCTCCAGAGACACCTTCACCAACATACCCAGAAATAATGTCCTACCAGTTGTCTGGGCATCCCTTAGACCCGTCAAGTTGATACATAAAGTTAACCATCACAGGAGAAACTTATTCTGCATTTTGGGCCATGATCCATTTAGCCTGGGCAGAAATTTGGGTAGCTCTACAAGGGCACTCTTGATGGAATTGAACTGACAGCTTCCCAGTGCAGGTTTATACAATGTAGGTAGAGACTCTAGGTTGGTGAGAAGTCCAAGCTGTGTGAGATGTAATGAATCTGTTCTTTGTTACGATGTGTTCATTTGTAGGAACCCCAAACTCTCAGTAAAAGGGGGTTGAACTCCACATCAAATTTGGATGCTCTGGTGAATCAATGAAGGAATGTTTTCACAACAGGGGGCATTGAGAATGTCAGCATCAACCCCATAGAAATAACATATTAATAACAAGTAGGACACATCTCACAAGGATCAGGTGAGAAAGCAACAAAGAACACAAACTTTAGAGACTGCCAATTTACACTTTTTCCACAATGAGCATCAAGACTTTTTTGAGAGCTGCCTTGACATCCTTGTTCCTAAGAGTGTAGATGAGAGGGTTCAATGTGGGGCTCACAGTGGAATAAAGCACAGCCACTACCTTGCCCGTCCCAGGAGAGTAGCTGGAGCCAGGGCTCAGGTAGGTGTAGATGATGGTGGAGTAGTACATGGTGACGGCGATGAGGTGGGAGGAGCAGGTGGAAAAGGCTCGCCTCTTCCCCTCGGCTGTACGCATCTTCAGGATGGTGGAGATGATAAAGCCATACGACACCATGGTAAGTAGGAAATTCAGCACGGCAAAGAAGATGTCAGCCATAATTGACATGATGTCATTCACGTACGTGGAGGAACAGGACAGCAGCAGCAGAGGGGGGATCTCACAGAAGAAGTGATCGATCACGTTGGACCCACAGAAGGTCAACCGTAAAATCAGGCAGGCATTGACTCCAGCACCGAGCACGCTGATGCCCCACACAGCCCCAGCCAGCACCACACACACCCTGGGGCTCATCATGGATCCATAGTGCAGAGGCTGGCAGATGGCCAGGTAGCGGTCATAAGCCATGGCGGTGAAGAGCAGTAATTCTGCTGCTAGAGACCACGTCAGGAAGTACAACTGGACCACGCAGCCCCAGTAAGAGATGCCTCTCTTCTCTGCCACCAGCATCTCAAGCAGCTTGGGCACCACGGTGCAGGCACAGATAACATCAAAAACAGCCAAATTGACCAAGAAAAAGTACATGGGGGTGTGGAGCCTGGAGGTAAAGGCGATGGCTGCCACAATGAGGGAATTTCCAGAGAGCGCCATGGTGTACAGGGAGAGAAAGAGGATGAAGAAGAGAGCCCGGAGCTGTGGCGCTGCTGAGAAACCGCGCAGGATGAATTCTGTCACCAGTGTCTGGTTACTCATGGCTGTGTGCATGATATTTCAATCAGTTCACAGAGATTGAAGTTTCTTTCTTACTCCATAGTTTGACTAGAAAGAAAGGGTTTATTACTATTGGTCAATACAAGTGCAAGGATTATCATCACCTTATTTTCATTTTCCATTTTCTCTAGGTCCTTATAATCTCTCTGCTTAAACAGCCATCACTCTGGACCCAATAGCCTCTGCTCAGCCCTGGAGGCCATCAGAAGCCACACATATTATTTGTCTTCAATAATGCTCTTCTCTTCATTTTATTCCTCCCAAATGAACATAGCTTCAAGTTTTTATGCCTATTTCTTTTAAAATCCAAGCAGCATAGACTTCTGTAATGAGGAAGTAAAATACTCACCATCCTCCAAGGGCATGAGCATCTTTTCTGGGATTATGTCTTTTACTTCTTTGGACTCACTGGCTTTTCCCCCAAGGATATTTGGTAGTGACCTCTCCATGTCACTGACAGAGTCACCTACCCTCTTTCGCATATGCATGGTCTTCCATCAGAAATGGGCATGAGGTTTTCAGTCCTGAAAGCCTCAGTAATTTATTTCTGGCTAGCTGCCTGGCTGGAGCCCACCACAGGTCCTCTGTGGTGCCCAGCAGCCTGTCTCCATGTGGACCTCAACCTCATCAGTCCCTCTGCTCAAACATGACCTTGATCCTTTCACTTTGGTGGGGTCGGGGGTCCGGGGAGGGGGAGAGTTATCTGATTTGCTGACTCCGCACTTCTCAGCCGTGACCAAGCACATGCGCTGCTCTCTCGGACCCTACAGTTGTTTTTCTCACTCATTTTTCTGACTTTACTCTGGAGAGACTATACTCTGGGACATAAATACAGTTAGACCTCGGCCAACCAGAAATGTGCATGAATTTCATAAGGAGGTACTCCCCACCCCCTGATAGGTCCAGTACTAAGCCGCCTGGAGCCACCCTCCTGTGAACCTCTCAGGTCCTCTTGGATTTGTTCCCTTCTCTTTTCATTTATTACTGGAGATGAAATCCTGTAAATGGCATGAACTCCTTTCCTCATATCATGCACCTCTCTTCTTCTCCACAAAAAATAATACACCATCTTTCACATTGTCGTTTCAACCTCATTTCCTCGGGGAAGCGAGCTCACACAAGTGCAGCGCTGGTGTGCCCCGGCCATGATTCACAGACAAGCGTCACTCCATTTATACTCTTGTACTTGTGTCCCCCTTATGTGTCACCGCCAGGTGGCCAGCCAGCAACTGCACCGCAAACCCTACGGAGCATGGAGGCATTCATCACAGCGCCTCAACGCGTTCAGCACCACGGCCAGCGCCACGCCTCGCCGCCTGCTGTTCAGCACCACGGCCAGTACCTCAAACTCAGCCCCCTGCGCTGGGGCTTTTGTGTCAAGGATGCGTCCTCTTAACAGAACGACGCCTGCAGCATCCTGTGCTGAGCTTGGCCCTCTTGCCTCTTCAGCTCCGTCCAGATACCCTTCAGGGGATTGCTTCGGTGACTGAGCAGGGGTTCTCCTGTGATGTAGCTGTAACTCCTGTCTGTAGATTTAGGGAACCTGCGTCTAGGGGAAGCATTCCTCTTCATATGTTAGGTTTTTCCTCTCCTCCTTCATCTGATCTCTTTATCCGACAGTTAATCTCCATAACTTGGTAGCAGTTAAAATATATACCTTCTTATATAGGCATATCTCAAGGGCTGAGAAATCTGAGCAATGTTCTAGGCTGGAGAATTGTCTTCTCTGGCCTTTAAGATGTCTGTTGGCCTTCTTCTTTCTGATACCTCCCCAGGCCCTTAACCACCACTTCTAAAGCAAAGTCTTTGTGGAGCACAGTTCTCAGCAAACAACTTCCCACATATACCCTGAGCTCAGGTGCAGTTAAGTCAGAGTAAAGAGTGGAGCAGTGGAAACCATCAACACAATGAAAGGCAACCTACTGAGTGGGACAGGTTATTTGTAAATCATATATCAGGTAAGGGGTTAATATCCAAAATATGTAGAGAGCTCACACAACTCAGTAGCAAAAAAAAAATCTCATTAAAAATGGGCTAAGGATCTGAATAGATGCTACCCCAAAGACATATAGGTGGAAAACAGGTATATGAAAAGATGCTCTAAACATCAGGAAATGAAAATCAAACCACAATGACATATCACTTGACACTTGTTAGAATAGCCAATAACAAAAAGGGAGGAAATACCTAGTTTTTTCAAAGTTGCCTGTAGCTGTGACTGAGCTGCATTCTGCAATCATAACTGCAAGGGCAGGTCCAGCCCTAGGCGGGGCTCCCATGGGGAAATGTCCGGGGCTCCCCACAGCATCATGGCTGCAGGTTCACGCCCCAGACATTCCTACCACTGGCGTCTCCATGAGCAGGCGGACAGCCCCTCCCAGCCCGAGTCCTACTGCCTTGGGCTCCAGCATCAGCCACACACAGGGACGAATTTTCGGGTCTCTCCTCACCGTTTTCCTTCCTTTCCTGCACACCGTTCATCTCATTGACATTTAACACAATTGAAAGGAAACCACACCCGCAGCAATGTTACAATGAGCGCGTCATCTCCTCACGCACAGCGTTCCTGCTGCTCATAGACCTCACAGCTGAGAGGCCCAAACGCATAAAACGCTGGGTTGGTGGGAGAGGTAATGTGATTTCCTGGAAAGTGCAATTCAAGTAAAGCAACTTTCCCTGAAACAGGAAAAATAAAGGTGAAGAAGTGAGGGAAAGGGTTATTTAAATATGTACAACCTCCAAAGTTCCAAATCTGGGGCAAGGGTGCCAATGCCACTTTCTCAGCCACGGTGCTGGGCTACACAGTGAGAGGGGGCACGAAATGCAGGCAGACACACTGAGAGGAGGCCCTCGCTAGCCATGGAGGGTTAGGTGCCCAGGGTGGTCCTCTGTGGGGACGTCTGAGGACCCTGTGACAGTCAGAACCTGCGCACACAGGCGGAGCAAGTGCCTTTCACAGGAACCGTTCACAGCGGCTCACCTAAGTGCCAAATTTCCGTTTGCTTGATTCTCAGCCAGTCTTGGACGTTTGTCTACTCGGTGAGGAAAGAGCACCTGTTAGGACCCAGAGTGACCTTGGACAAGTGCCTGCCCTCTTCAGGCCTGTTTCTCCTAACAGGCACTGCCTGCAGAGGCTTAGGGGCCAGGCGCTCTTTGTTTCTCCAGCCCTCTGGTCCCCTGCGTCCACCATGCAGACACCCAGATCGGCCCTGGGAGGTGGACCCCCACTGGCCTCATACTCTGGGGGAGACAGAAGGAATACCTCAAACCCATGCACTGTCAAGTCCAGAGCGACCCCAGGCACTTTGGGTGTGTGTGACCTTCTCAGTGTCGAGAGGAGGAGAGTTGGTAAGACTTTTACCTGGATTTGGAGATCTAGGTGCTGGAAGGCCTGTGGCAGTGTCCAGTAGGATCAAGGAAACACGGAATGTGGCTGCAAAGAGCAGCGGGGAACTGCAGGCTCCCGAGACTGGGGTGGTTTGGCCCATGCCAGGAGGACTGGGTGAGTCTCCCTCAGGTGAAAGTCAGATGCTTGACTCAAAGGCAGACTTTGTTCCTCCCGGCATGGAAATTTAAGTACAGTTGAGACCAAAAAGCTCAGGCCAAGAACTGACTTCTTCATCTGAGGGACAGACAGTAAACAGAAATGCCTTCTCCAGAGTATTTTTTCATATTATTTGATATGGATCATTTTACAAAGAACGGAGAAAGTTTAAAGCAGTAATCTCATCAAATATACATTATTTTATAAACCTGACTACAGGTATGAGAGGCACAGATAATTGCTTATCACAATTTAACTCTGACAGTTAATAGAATATTATAATACAATCCATTTGAGATCAGAATGGTTCAACATTACCTCTTTGATATTACAAGTAGATATTTCTAAATTTAACTTTTTGTTATCCTTGTTGATTTCTGAGGGGACATTCTTACCTTATCTCAAAGGTGTTGTTCTTAGTAACTCTGTAAGTGCAAAGTTGAGGCGCACTGGTGGAGTTTTATTTACTACTAATTGTGCAAGAACGAAAGGAAAATTAGCCACCCACTGCAATCCCATAAACTCAACTGCATAATACTTATATCTGCTAAGATATAAATAAAGAATAAACACCAGGTCATGAGTGAATGACTATGCATCTATGATTGGTTGAGCAGATCCAATTTTCTTAGGAATCCATAAACAAATTACTGCAAGTCTCACATCATCCCACTGACAATGACACAAACATACAAGTTCAAAAACATAGATCATCGGTTCTTGCCTTTGTGGTTGGTCAGCGGCTCTTAGGGGGATGAGTATGCCTCACTTTTGAGGCTGCAAAATTAAAGACAGAAAAACAGACTATATCAGACAGTTTCCAGAATATGTGAAATAGGACAATCAATGGACTTGTAAAGATGAACAGGACCTTTAAGGAGGAACTTCACAGATCCATGAACAGACTGGGAAGTGGCCTCTTTTATCGAGCTTCCTAGCACAGTGAGAGCTGTCACCACGGAGAGCCATTCATCCCAGGCGACCTGAGGAATGTGTTACCTCAGCGCTGCTCAGTTTCAGATGCTGCCAGGCTCGCACTGACAGCTCTCCTTGGTGCCACACTGTCCTTTCCAGATGCCGAGACTGTTGACTCTAGGCCACCACATCTCCCAAGCACTCAAAAGCTGGGCAAAGCCACCATCCATGATTATGCCCACTTTTTAAATTTAAATAATGTTTTCTTCTTAATTACATAAGTTTGACTTCTCTTGTATTGCTAAAAATTAGATGGCATGAACTACAGAGGAGTAAAAAGAGCAAAAGTCAATTTGCCCATAAGCCTAATACCTAGGATGTTATTGACACAGTTTTGTCTGTGTTTTCTTTCATTGAGGTTACAATCTGTTGTGTCTGTTTTTCCAAATGACAGTGGAAGTTGCAGTTCTGATAGGAATACAGGGCATCTTAATGCTAAAAGCTCCCTCTTCTCCAGGAACCCATATATAACAACAAAGAAGGGGGGCAACAAGCAATGTCTTTAACAAAATTAGGAGACAGAGAAAATCCCAAACCCCAATTTCTGTATAAATTACATACCCATCAGAACTGGCAAGAGAATTCACCTGACGTCACAGGTAGAAAAAAATCTCCAACAGAATTCATGCCCAGAAGTAAAGGGTCCTGTCCTGAGTGGAAATTGCAAGGAGCAAATCTGAGAAGAAAAAATGAGCATGAATGGGGTGGTGAAGTGGGGAGGGGGCTGGGGGTATCACTATTGGTGACAGCAACCGGCTGTAAAGTAAATGAGGACAGGGAGCTGGTAGTAGGGGTGCCCACCCCCAACCAGCTACACAGAGGGACCATGTATTAAAGAAACTGTTCTTCCTATGAGCTCAGAAACTGGGACAATCACCCCTTACCCCTATAATAGCCCCCACAGGAGATATCCATCTGCTATTACCTGGAGCAAAAAAATCCAAACATTCTAATATGGACTTATAATAAGTCTTCAATGTCTAGAAAGATATTCTATAAGGAGAGGCCTGAATAAAAGAGAAAAGAAATTTCACTGCAGAGAAAGAAAAGCCATCCTAATGGTTTGACATGATACAGAGGACATTATAACCCAACTTTCCAATATTAATTTAAAAATAAACAACAAAGAATTTACAACTCTCAAGAAATACCTAAAAGTACAATAGAATAACATGGTAGAAATGCATGAACAACCTGGGGAGGTGACTGGTAGAGTTTAGAGATAAATAGAAAAAATAAGACAACTTGGCAAATTAAATAAAACTTAATTGACACAAGACAGAAACACAAGAGATAAAAGAGACAAGACAGAACTCAGTGAGAGACACAGAGGACACAATAAGAAAAGTGAAAAAATTAAACACAAATAAATACAGAGATAAAAATGATTAGGGGGAAAGTTGTAGTTCTGGAAGAAAAGGACCGGCTATCTGACAGACAGCAGACACATCCCTGGAACTCTCAGAGGAAAAAGTGACAACAATAAACAAAAATACTTTAAAATGTAATTCAGCACCTCTGCTTATGTTAGGATGAAGTAGCTTGTGGCAGACCAGTATTTCTCCCAATGACATCATATAAAATATATAAATTTTACATCGAAAATTCATATAAAATACAAGAATGACTTATCTAAGGGTATCCAGTTCCCTCTGAAGCAATGAAGACCAGAGAAGTTGAAATTCCAGGGAAAGGAACTTTGGAGAAATTAACAGCCAAGAACTTGAATATAATTTTAATAAGTGTATTAAAGAAAATAGAGACACCATGGACAGAATAAATGCATTAAAAAGATGAGGATTTTCACAAGAGAAATAAAATATTTGAAAAATCAAATGGAAATTCCAGAACTGTAAAATACAGTATATCTGAAATCAATGACCCTGTATATGAATCTCCTTGCAGATCGGGCACAGCAGAGCATAAGATCAGAGAACTAAAGATGAGCAGACAGAAGATACTCCCGTGGAACCGAGGAGAGAAAAAATAGAAAATTCATCAAAGAGTGAGGGGGGCATAGTGAACATGTCTGGTGCATGTGCAATTGGAATCCCACAGTAAGAGAGGAGGGTGGGGGAGGAGAGAGAAGCCATGACTAAAGAGGCAATGAAGAGCTTCTTAAAACAAAGGAAAACATCAATTCAAGAAATTTCAGCTTTCTCTTGAGGGTGTGACCTCTGGAATGGTGGCGTGAGGAGCAGTTAATTGGTGAAAATTATAATAACAAACAATTAAGGTATCTGGAAATTGTCTTAAGGTTACAGAGCAAATGGAAAAACATTTATGCAAGAAAATCTGTTGTGTCATGGCAAAAACAGTGAAAGCATGTTGAGTCCGGACCCTCCCCGCTCCCGACCCAGCCCGGTGTGAGGAAGCTCTGCTCTAGGTGAGAACGGTGCAGAGTGTGTGCCCCTCTGCCCTGCCCCCAGCGCACAGTCTGCAGCCATGGCTTCATCTCAGGAGGGAAAGCCTGTGCCATTTCTCGCCATCCTCCAGCTCCATGCTGCCCAGTCTCTGTATCAGCAGCAGCTGAGCAGAGTGAGAGCAGCCCCTACACAGGCGGAAGCTCTAGCCAAGGCAGAGCAGGACGGACATGCTAGTGCCCAGTTCCTTCCAGAGCAGCTCACTCAGGGGTAGACGTTCCATGTTGGAAGGAGCAAGCCCAGAAGACTAGGGGCTCCCAACCCCACCAGGGCCCCACTTGAAGAGAAGGAGTGTCCCTTGGGAAGCAGTGGGCTGCTGACCCCACTGAGCCCGCTCCCAGCCCCAGCACAGTGGTGCAGAGACTCTGCCGGGCACATAAGAACAGAGAGCTCCACAGCTCTCCCTGAGGGGAATGGTTTACTTTGGAAGAGAGTGTGGTAAAGTTCATAGCTAGGGATATTGTCAAAAACAATGGACATTTTAAGGGTAAGCAATTAACAGCAGCTGTTACATCCATGACACTAGTAGCAGAAAGCAAAATGGTAGATCAGCTAGAAATTTAGTAGGCAAAACCAGGCAAAAAGACAGTAAGAGCTTTCCTGGGGTCAGAGCCATCCTCGAAGACCGGCAACAGCCGGCCCTGGCAGAGATGAGCACGACTTTAACTGGATCAAGCTGCTGTTGTCAAAGACAATAGCGCGTAACAGGCGGAGAGTTTCAGCTTAGGAAAATGAAAAAGTTCCAGACACAGTGGTGATGGCTGCACAACAATATGAATGTACTTAATGCCACTGAATTGTACCCAAAAATGGTTAAAATAGAAAATTGTACGTTATGTTCCGTATCTCTTACCACACTAAGAAACAGCAATAGAGCGGGCATCCAGCAATGGGCGGAGGCCGGCCGCCGGGCTTGATGTCAGCAGAGGCAGGCCAGCCAAAAGCTTGTGGAAGAGAGTGCGGCTAAAGCCAAACTCGCCCCTAGTAGAAGCGAGGCTGCGCATACGCCCGAGACCTCTGTCCCCGGAGTGACGTCGCGGGCCGCGCACCGCGGGTGACACAGACCCCAGTGAACTGCTGCAGGCGAGTCATCAAACCAGAAAGCAAAACAAAACAAAAGCAACGCCAAGCCTCAGCGAAGGGGTCAGTGCCCAGAGTTGCCACAGCTCACAGCTGACCTTCAGCAGCATGGGACTGAGCCATACAGGTCCACTTACACCTGGATTTTTTTCAATAACTATATTGGAGAACTTTTTGGAGATTTGCAACAATTCTTTAGAAGTCATAAATGAACCACGAGTAGCCTAGAAATAACAAAAAAGTTAGGTAGGCCACTAATGTATACAACATATGTAGATTTAGTCTGTGTTATCATTAACTATCAAAAATCAACAATGGTCTATTATTGGTTAAGTTTTGGGGAAATCACCGCTTATATACAGATTTTCGACTGTGTGGGGTTCCAGCACACCTAACCATCTCATTGTTCAATGGTCAACTGTATTATCTAAAATGTTGCTTTCAACAAAAAATGTTTGAGACCTGCAAAGAAACAGGAAAATGTGACCCATGCACAGGAACAAAAACAACACATGCCAGACACTGACTGTGGGGTCCAGCTGTTTGGCTTAGCAGACAAAGGCTTCAAAGCAGCTACGTAAGTATTGTTCAAAGAATTACAGAAAACCATGTAGAAAGAGTTAAAGAAGGCATCACAAGATCACATTAGATACCAAAGATCAAAGACAGAAATTATTTTTAAAAGAACTGAATGGAAATATTATAGTTAGAAATACACTAACTGAAATGTGAAATGCACTAGAAGGACTGAACCACAGAAATGAACTGGAGGAGAAACAACTAGTGAACTTGCACACAGACTGATAGAAATTAAGCAATCTGGAGAACAGAGAGGAAAAGAATGACAAAAAATGAACAGAGCCTCAGAGACATATGGAACAGCATTAAACATATCAATGTGTGCACAATGGGAAACTAGAAGAGGAGAGGAAGAACGGACAGAAGAAAGAGGTCCCAGCCTTCAGCTTTGTGGGCATGTACCTCACAAGGTTCGATGGAAAAGCCTGTTCTAGCCCAGAATGTGGTGCCCACCCGCACCTCAGCCTCACTGGGTGCAGCCCCCTCCAGAACGGCTCTCCTCAGACACCTACATAGACACCAGGACCAGGAACTCGGACATGACTGGGGCGGGACGGGGGTGTTAAGGCAACGCCTGTGTCTGAGCTGCTCCTTGCCACTAGGAGCCTCTCACGGTCTGCTCTTCATAATGCATTTGACATCCTCAGTAGATTTTGAAATCATGGTTTTTTTCATGTATATTGTCTATTTGTGTTGTTGTTTAAGGCTGTGGGATAAATGTATATCCTACTACTCCATTTTAACTAGAAGCCAGCATGGCTTCTTTTTTAACACAGAAAAAGTGAATGATTGAATGCCTAATAGCAGTATTGTGAGGCACTGAGCACACTAGTATATTTTTGCCTTGATTCTGTATTTTTTCTTACAGTTTTGAGACAGTGAACCTGAGATCTGGCAGAGAATAAGGCATGAGCCGCATGGTCTCTCTGGCCATAATGCCTGGGAACCTTTTTGGGAGAAACTGACAAGTGATTCTAAAACTCACGTGACGACCACTATAGTGCTGGACTCGCTGGCCAAACCGTGACCATTTGAATATCAGAAAGATTCTCAACTTTAGTGTGTTGGGACAAATGCAGTCTATGGAAATCCTTTCATATTCATAATGAGACTCAAGAAGCAAAACGTTATATTCTGCAAGCAATAGATAATTATAGTATAAAAGCGTGGCTGAAATGAGACACGTGTGAATTTTGAAGTAGATTTATTTCATAGGGATTTAGATATACAAGAGTTTTCCATAGCCAGATGTGCCAGAGAGAAACCCGGAAAGCTAACACCAACGTGACCTTCGCTATGTCTATGTGTCTGCAGTGAGGCCAAGACATCCAGATCTGATGGGGGCAGGAGTTGTGCTGACATCACATATCACATGTAGCTTGTCACACAGGACAGTCATGGGGCACAAAACCTCCTGCCAAAGCCAGGAAGACAGTGAGCCCCTGGCAGGAAGCGGCCCTAAGAATAGGCTGGGTGCTTGGGCCTGAACGTCCTGGGCATTGCCATCAGGCCTGGGTCCGAAAAATCAGAGGGCAGGAAGCTCAGACTGATGCCACTTCTGTTTGCTAAGGGTAGTTTTCCTTTTCAGGACTACTCAGTGAATGAAGCCCTAGATAAATATGAAATAAAAATGGAAAAGATGAAAAGGCAAGCACACCTATGAGATCAAGAATTTTACAACAGGTTCAAGTATAGTGTAGCATGTGTGTCATCACTGTGACAATTTGGCCATGTTTTATTGCTTGTGTGGCCTGAGACATTTAAAGGGACTTACATTGAAATGCACTTGTATTTGTGCTTTAGCAAACAGTGGGATTTGATGAAATGAGTCTAAGAAATATTTTTAGTGGTGAAGAGAACTGAATGTGTGAATGGTTATTCTATTACTGTGCAAGGCTTAGCAAACATTTAAGGTTAATGAATCACTTTTAAATAAAGTACAAAGAGTGACCACTTTCGACATACGGAGCCCTTTGGACAACCATGAGGGGGATTTCTCAGGCTGTGGTCCCATTGCTCCTGAAGTTCAGGCCTTTTGCATCCTCTTCACGAGTCACTTGGTGAAGAACAGCAAGAGTTTTCTAAGGGATGCTTTGAATTCCTTGTTTCTCAGGGTGTAAATAAGGGGGTTGAGACTGGGAGTCACAATGGTGTACAGAACGGCAACAGCCTTGTCCAGGAGCCCAGCAGACCCCAGGCCCGGGCGGATGTAGGTGTAGAGGACGGTGGAGTAGTACACGGAGACCACCACGAGGTGGGAGGAGCAGGTGGAGAAGGCCCTCCGCTTGCCCTCCGCTGAGCGGATACGCAGGATGCTGGCGATGATGAAGCCGTAGGAAGTCATGGTGAGCAGGAAGTTCATCCCGGAGAGGAACATGTCAGTGGTGATGGTAATTACATCAATGATGAAAGTCGGGCTGCAGGAGAGCAGCAGAACCGGTGGGATCTCACAGAAGAAGTGTGCAATTATATGGGGGCCGCAGAAGGACAGACGCAGCACCAGGCCCGTGAGCACTAAGGCAGTGAGTGTCCCTGTGGTCCACACGAAGATGGCCAGGGAGAGGCAGACCCTCCCGCTCATCAGGGCGCCATAATGCAGAGGGCGGCAGATGGCCAGGTAGCGGTCGTAGGCCATGGCGGTGAAGAGAAGCAGCTCCGAGCTCAGCGACCAGGTGAAGAAGAACATCTGGCTGAGGCAGCCCCAGAAGGTGATGGTGCTCTCACCGACCAGGCTCTGCAGGACCTTGGGGAGGATGGACAGGGTGCAGATCATGTCCAGCATGGCCAGGTTGACCAGGAAGAAGTACATGGGGGTGTGGAGGTTGGGGCTGCAGCGGATGGCGGCAATAATCAGCCCATTGCCAGCTAGGGCCACGGCAAACAGGGCCAAGAAGAGACAGAAGAGGGCAGCCCGGAGCCAGGGGTCGTCGGTGAAGCTCTGCAGGGTGAAGAGGGTCACAGCGGTCTGGTTCCCAGACGCCATGGGGAACAGAGGATTGCGTCTGCAGGGACCCCCTTCTTCCTTGTAAGGAATGGGTGGATTTTATTTATAACTGAAAAATTAAAATAATTTATTACATTTAATGAGCATTCACTCTGGAAAGGAAAACAATGACGTTAATGTTTTGATTTATAGTAAAATGTACTTGGATCATTGACTTAAAGAAACAGCAACCTCCAGACTCTTTACCAAACTGGCTTCACCACTTTACATGCCCACCAGCAACGCACGAGGGCCCCATATCCTCCACATGCACACCAACACGTATGACCTCTTGTCCTTTTGATGACGGCCGTTCTAACAGGCGTGAGGCGGTACTTCCTTGTGGCTTTGATCTGCATTTCCCTGATGACTAGTGATGTGGAGCACTTTGCATCATGGCCACCTGTAGGACTTCTCTGAGAAAATGTATTTTCAGGTCCTTTGCCCATTTTTAAATTGGAACATTTGGGGGGTTTTGCTGTTGTGTTGTGTGAGTTCTTTATATATTTTATATATTATCCGCTTGTCAGATATGTTTGCCAATTACTCTCCCCTCCCACAGGCTGCCTTTACATTTTGGTGATGGTGTCTGTTCCTGTGCAGAGGATTCAGTGAAAGGAATCACAGCCTGCCCACAGGTATACAGGGAAGCATCTTAGGACACTGATAATATTGATGTTTCTAAGAACCCCCCCAAAAAAACACAAGAAAAGGGCAGGAAGGTAATGACCTGCCATTGAGGGGTTCACACTCCTGAGCCCTGTAAGGTATTTGATTTTAACCCCAGGTTACAGGCTCTGGACCAGCAGGGTGTCCAGGTAAGTCCAGGCCCCAAGGTGAACAGGCCCAGGTCGGGAGCCTCCACCCACCCTACACAAGGGGCAGAGAAAGGTGATGCCCGGCTCATTCATGTCGGGAAGATTGTCCTGCAATGGGCACAGCCTGAAGGGGCCACTAAGAGAGATGGGACCATGGTGGCAAGATGAGCTCAGAGGAGAGTCAGGCCCAGGCCCTAGAAAGACATGGCTAGACCCACTTCCAGGGCCCGCAGGGGTTTAGGAGGAATTTCCATCCTGAAGGTAAGAGGTGCTGAGCTCATTTGCAGACTGGGGTCTCCTTGGGCTATTGGGACACGGAGCTGGCACAGACCCCAGAGCCATATGAGCTACCAGGGGCTCTGCACTCACCATTCTCAACCCCACCAAGGACAAGCCCTTCTCAGGAGCTGGCCCAGGGCATGCAGGCAAACATCCCGACCAGAATGCCAGGCACTGTCCACAGTGCCTCCAGGGCATATGGCCCTGCATGCTGGTAGAGGGTCCCTGGCTAGCTGAGCGCCCTGTCCTGCAGGGCCCAGCCTCAGGGAGCCTCCTCCCAGAATGAATGCATTTAGCACAGGCCACTGAAATAGACAGGTGAGTCCCGGCAGCCTGCCTCGGGATTGCAGCTGCAGCCAAGCGGGTGTGCACGCCTGCTGGGAAGTCCCCTGACTTAGTAATAGGGGCCAGGTGGGTGACGCCCACCCTCAGTGTGAGAGCAACGAGGTCCTCACCTGTCACACGGGGGGTGCGCAACAGAAGTTGGGGAATGTGAATTCACTCACCATGGGGAACAATGACAGCAGTGGCCGTGCAGAGAGAGCAGTCACTGGTTGCTTCCTACAGGGTTGCTCCCAGATGCCAGAGAGTGGCAGACGGTTCACTGCCCTGGGCCAGGGGGCATTTGGAACATACACATGAGCTCCCAGCAGCCTTCCCACATTCACCCCCTCAAACCGGGGACATCCCGGGTCGGTGCATGTGGAACAAGAAATGCCCCCAAAATAAACAGACTTCAGACGCCACTTCAACCTCCTCTGTTGCTCCCTCTCCATAAGAGCTGCGAATAAATAATTGTGCAACTGTAACCTCAGCGTGCCATTCTGCAGCTCTCCTCTCTCATCTCAGAGCAAAAAACAAAGTGTGACAGAAGAAACAAGCAGACAGGTCCAGCCCACACCGGCGCCTCTTCCAGGAATGGCTCCTTCATTCAGTTGTTTTCCACCTGCCAAGCCCACAGGGGCCGCAGGCCAGTTGCCTCCTGCCCCCACAGAGGCCGTGCAGACTGCCCGCAACAAACAGCCAATTGGTCTCCACACAGATCTCAGCTAGGTTACTGGTCAGAGGCCGAGTCATTTATTTGCACCCCCTGAGCCCCATGTGTGCCCAGATCAGCGTAGCCAAGTAGCAGCAAAAATACTGAGCACTCAGTTAAATTTGAATTTAAAACAAACAGTGAGTTAATTATTAGTGCATGACTGAAGTACTGCGTGGGAAATTCTTATAGTGAACGTTACTTATTGATCCAAAATTCAGATTTAACTGGGCACCCGTATTTCCTCTGGCAGCCCTAGCCCAGACTCGACCAGGGCCAGTAGCAACCGGAGGAATGCCTAGCTCAGAGGTTCAGTGTGGGGCGGAGACCCTCCCCCGGAGGCCGACTTGAGACCCATGTCCCGACTAGAGCCCAGGCTCACACCCAGTGCCCTGGCTACCAGCACCCACCTGCAGGGACCCAGACAGGGTGCCCTGGGGCACGGGTGCGCCTCACACCCCCAAAGCAGCAGCCTAGGGTCTAACGGGGGCAGCAGCTGTGAGCAGAAAGTGGGTGCCTCCCCCAAGGTCAGCAGGGACATGCAGGGTCTTCCTTCCCAGACTCACATGCCATCCACAGGGCAGAGGCGGATGCAGGCACAGGTGACTCAGTTAAGAGGGCCGGAGAGTTTGGTCAGGCGCCAGGTCGTGGGGGTGAGTCAGTGTCCAAAAAGCAGCTGGAAGGTGATCCCTCCCTTACTCTGCTCCAGATTACATGGCTGGAATGGGAATGACTTCTGCAATCTGTCACTGCCGTTTCTGTGCAATTGTGAGAAAGACTTTACACTCACTCTTGTTACAAACAAAATGCCCATTTGCTAAAAGATTAGAACAAGCAATGTAAACACCATGCCCCTACGTGTGCCTCCCTAGGCACTGCAGGCTGGCTTCCTGCAGAGATCCTGGGGAGGAACCTGACACAGAGAGATGGAGCCTGTGGCCCTTTCCCCCACTAGCCAGGCCTGAGCTGCAGACCCTGCTGGACAGAAGGACCAAGCCTCCCTCATGCGTGGGGTGCACACATGGTGAGAGACAAGTGAGCCCCTCCCCAACCTCAGAAGTGCTCCCAGACATTCACAAACGTCCTTGCGACACAGGAGGGTCCCAGGGTCTCAGGACTCCCACAGACTCCAGGAAATGAGTGTCTGCTTTAACAACTGAAAAGGTAGAAACAAAGGTTCACCATCATTTTAAAAGTGGGTAACATTTTCAAAGGCCTTTTTTTTAACTACTGAAACATTCCAGGTAGGTCCCTAAACAGATGGACTCTGACACCCGGATGGCAGTTGCCTGAGTGGTGCCCAAGCATCCAGCCATTAGCAGGGGGCAGAGGCTTCCCGGGACTCTCACCACACCATGCAGGCTCCAGCGTGGCCACGATATTGCTGCTCAGCGTCCAGAGGTGGCTGCTGGCATCAGTAGCCCCAGTTTAAATGGGGACAGCCTAAACTGTATGATGTAACTGAAGAAAGCTGCTGTCCCTTGGGAGTCCAGCTTCAAGTCCCTTGGCTGACATGGCGCCAGCACTTGGCTGTGACTGGTTGCCAAAGATAATGTCCCCAAACATCCTCTGCGAGCAGTTCCTTAGGGCCCTTGTCGGAGCGCGGTGGGTGGGCTTCGCTCCATGGCAGCGTGGAAAGCCCAGAGTGACTTGTCCAGTGGCCGCACATGCTGGCAGCCAGGAACCCAGGCCTGACTCTTCTCAGCACACAGGTTCCACTGGAGATGCGCCCAGTGCAGGGTTGGGGCAAGGGCGCTCTTCCTGGTGCCGTTCAGGGGGAACAGATGCAACTTCCTCCAGCCTCGTGTCCTTTCAAAGGAAGGATAGCCATGTTTGGTGGCAAAATTCTGACGGCAAGGGAACAGGCTACCTGAGGTGTTGTGCCTGGTGAAGGAGCTGAGATTGCTCCTCTCCAGACCCTGCAGGTGGGAGAGCCCGGCCAGGGGGCCCTGGACTCAGGCTTCTGTGCTTTGTGCCAGGACCACCCTCAGGGCTCTGGAGTCCTGGTGGTAGTAGTCTAGGCTACCTTTCCCAAGGCCAGACCACAGGGGCCCCAGGAAACTGACACATCATGTTTTCTAGAGCGGACTTGACGCATCCAGCAAGTTCTGGTCTCATAATTCCTCCCCCAAGACAAAGATTTCAGGTTGTGCAAATGCTGTTAGCAACACAAAACTGTTGGGAGTGGAAACAAAATAGTGAGAGTGGAAGCATGGGACTGGGAAGGATCATTTTTAATTTTGAGATGATTTTAGATTTACAGAAGAGGTGAAAAAACAGCAGTTACCTTCTGCTAGCTTCCTGTTTTGCTAAGCTCTTACGTTACCTTTTAACATCTGGATGTGTCAGCATTAGGATACTAACCTCGCTACGACATTATCTAACTATGTCACAGAACTTATCTGAGCCTCATCTGTTTCCTATAAACACCCCTTTGCAGTCCAGGGCCCCTCTTCCCACCCGCCGTCGCGCCTCCTTGGGCTCCCTGCCCTTCCTTTAGTTTCATGAGCTTGAGACATTTACTGATGACTTATTTTGCAGAATGACTCTGGCTGGTTTGCCTGATGCCTTCTTGTGCTTGGGTGGAGGTCCTGCGTCACTGGGAAGGGCTCCCCAGGCCACGTGCCCTTCTCCGTGCTTGTGATGGGGCACGACGTCCATGTGTCTCCTCCTTGACCATGGCTGCAGGTTCCCCACCAGGAAGCTAATATTTTAGCTTTGAAATCACGAAGTGTTCTGGGAGAGACAGAGAGACTGTGCCCACATGCCGTGCATCCTTCAACTGCCTCTCACAAATCTCGGCACCACTGGTGGGTCTCACGTGGCCGTCACTCTCTAGTGGCAATGTTCTGTTTCCCTCATTCCTCCTGCACCGATTGGAATTCTTCTGTGGGGATGTGCGCCTCCTCACCCACTTATTTGTGCCTCTACATCAGCGTGGATTCACGATGTTTGTTTTATTCTTTGGGATACGATTCAACATAATCATTACTTATTCTTTGCTCAAAATGTTCCTGTTTTCTCAGTCAGAAACTCTTTCAGGCCGGCTTCTCTAACCTTGACTCATCCTTCCCTTCTTCCTCCGAGCTTGTGTTCTGGCATACGAGGTGCTCCAGGCTCATCGGCATTTCCCTGCCCAGCCCTGGGGTCAGGCACTCCCCAAGGAACCCTGAGCCTGGATCCTGTCAGTGGGGGTGGGAGACCTGAGACACCCTGTCACTGTGCCACCACCGGGACCTCCCCACCTCCACCCTCCTCAGAGAGCATCCACGAACCCGAGTAACTGCTAAGTATTTTGCTGGAAACCTATACTTCATCATCCCCTATTTGGATACTTAAAATTAATTAGTAGAGAGATAAATATGTTATTCACTTATAAATGACCAATTAGCTGTGTAAGTGCTAAGGTATTTCTGAAGTGGAAACATAGAACCTACAGCAGGCAATGAATTGCAGTTCCTTGAAATATCCAGGATAGAAACTTGGTTTTGCCCATTGTTAGGAATCATAAGCTAGGCTGATGAGTCGCCCAAGTCACCTTCCTAGGTCACCCAGCCTTGGTCCCCCTGGCACAGCAGGTGCTTCTGTTAACCCACTGGGAACGCAGCAGGCCGTGTCTGAATGTTTTAGGCTCGGATCACATCTGAAACCAAGTGTGAGCCTGTGGAACTGAAGGCTCCTTTTCCCTCACCCCATTGGTCAGTTGTTAGCTAAGCTGCAACGGGCACTGTGCCAAATGCTGGGGCCGTGTCTTCTGGAGCCCTCGGCACAGGACTGGCTGCACAGTGTCACTGAAGAGACATCTACAGGATGAATGAAGGACATGAGTGTTTGTTTGCGGGGGACTGGCATCTGCACAGCAGTTCATGCACAAGTGTCACACACAGTCAAGCTGACAACACCTTCCTTCTGTGGCATGGAGGCCCTTGCTTCTGTGCTTTGTTGGGAATGTTGGGCCATGGGAAGCCACAGGCTGATGGGTGGAAGCCGTCAGAATCTCAGAGAACAGTGAGAAGTGCCATCCCATGAACCTGCTCCTCTCCTTGTCTAAAATGTGGCTGTTAGGGCCCTTCCTGTGCTTTGGAGAAGTGGAGTCCCAGTGATGGCCCATGGCTGTTTCAGGGTGTGGGCCTCCTGGTGTGAATGAGTGCTTACTCCCTTATGGAGTTGGGCACACTCAGGTGCTGGCACAATTGTGTCCTTGCTGCATGTGCTGGTGGTGGAAAAGGCTGAGACCAGGGCGGGAGGGAGGAGGCGTGGGTGCCCAGGGCTGGAGGCCACAGCCAGGACGGGGGTACATGGCCAGGTGTGGAGGCTCCTGTCTGCCTGGGAGCAGGTCTCCTCTCTCCTTGCCCCCTTCTTTGCTGTTTTCCTCCCCACTGACCAATGCTGCACACTGTAAGTCTAGTACCTAGTTCTCTTTGAAACATCAGGTGGATGAGGGCGCGTGGAGACTATTGGGAGTGAATCCAAAGGAAGACCAGAGAAAAGCCATCATGCCGACCAGAGGTGCCACTCAGGGGCCTCCAGGCAGGCGCTACAACACCACCTGCAAAAGTATATTGTGGGGATTTGGGCCACGTGGCTGCCTGGATGCCTCCAGTCCTCCGATATCTCTTTCTAGTCCTTCTCCTCTGCTTTAGATTCTATCAGTGCTCCGGGGCTCTTGACAAGAGGTGATTCGTGTGAGTCTGATGCGGCATGGAGGTCTGAGCGCGTGTACGTGTTGTGGAGTTAAGGGCTGCTGAGCAGGATCCTCACAACCTTTGGACAAAATGTGGGAGAGGAAAGCTCAGGACACACAGGTCAAGAGTCTGCCCTGTCTCTGAACTCACAGCCAATGCCATGCTGGCAGCACCTCAGAAAGAGGCAGCTGACCATGGTTCTTCTACATGGCCACAGGAAGTCCGTCTTCAAAATTTCATCAGAACCTGCAAGAACATGCTTAAGCTTCTGTGAACACCATACTGACAATTGACAATTGCTTCTGTGCTCAACTTCCAGCCCATCACAAATGGTTCATTGTGGCAAGACCTGGCAATGTAATGGGCATCTTCTCTTTGAGAGAGTGGTTTGTGTTCTGGGAAGAGGTACACACTCTAGTTTTCAGCCACTCTGTGAATGCCTCCATCTGTCCTACCATCTTCTCTTAGCCCACCCACCGTCCACCAGCCCTCCCACATACTTTCCTATTCCCTTCCATTCATTCAACCCTCATCCATTTACCCACCCACCCACCCATCCATCCATCCCTCTATATGCCTACATCTACCTACCCATCCATCCATCCACCCGTCCATCTGTCCATCTGTCTGTTCATCCGTCCATCCATCCATCATTCCATCCATCCATCCATCCATTCCCACATCCTTCCATTCATCCATCCATCCATCCACCCAACCATCCATCCATCTGTCTGTCCATCTGTCCATCCATCCATCCCTCCATCCACCCACCCATCCATCCTTCCCTGCATCCATCCATTCATATGTCCATCCCTCCATCCATCCAATCATCTCTCCATCCATGCATCCATCCATCCATCCATCCATCTATCCCTCCATCCTTCCATCCATCCACCCATCCATCCATCCACCCATCCATCCGTCAGGTCTCTACAATACACATCGGGGTGAGTTCCTTGCTTCAGGCAAGTTAAACTTAACTATATCAGCAAGGGATTTTTAATTTGGAATGTCACTATACCCACCAAATATTTACTTGTGATTATCCACATGATGAACGGCGAACATAAAGTGAATTTAGAGTCACTGAACTCTGAGTGACCCCAAATGTGCTGCACACATGCACACACAGACACACTGACAAGCACTGAGAATTCCCACCATGGAACTGACAGTAATTTCTTTTCTGTAAACAACTGGGCAAGACCTCTGGCCAAGGGGGAGTCCTTCCACTCCCGTGTGGTGCTGTTTGTCCCCTGCCCCTCACTGGCCTCCCCTTGCAGCAACTCCTCACAGTGTTTCCTGCAGGACCACAAGGAAAGAGGCCATGCTCCGCAGCTGCCACATGTGGCCTGGCACCTTGCCCAGGCCCCTCTGCTCCGTCCCCTGCAGAGGGGACCCCTGCACTGTGAGTGGCTGCCTTGTGTGCACCATGCTATGGAGCAGGGAGAGGCCAGGGGCTGCTCTGACTTTCGGTGGAAACAATTCCTGCGGAAGGCATCTGTACAGGGCTGCTCATCCTGCAGGGCACATTAAAACCCCTGGTCGTCCTTTAGGTCACCACTGCTCTCCTCTGGGCAGGAGCTTTGGCTGGGCCCCTTCGTTGGGGACACAGCTAGTTCCCTGTGTCACCCGCAACCCACAGGTGCATCTGCCCCCATTTCTAATGCCCAGCCCCTTCTCTGCCCTCCCCTGATGACCACCATGGCCCCTCCATCCTCCATGTTTCCGTTCACCTCAACCTGCATCCATGAACTTCTGGACATGGCCACTGTCTCCCAAGAGCCTCACAGACTGGCAGGGGCATCTGGGAAAGTGTTACAGCAAAGTGCTGTGTGCAGAGGCTTTGATGGTGCTGGGGATTCGGGAGACTGTCCCCACAGTCGGATCATGTTTGTGCCATGTTTTCCTCTTTGACTCAAAGTGCATATCTTACTGCCAGTAGTTCCTGAAAACATCCATTTATTTAAGCTCTACACTTGTTAGATATCAAGCAGACTTCCAGGGCCCCTATCTGTATTAACGTAGGTTCAAGAATGTCTAGAGCCCATATTTGTAACAGGAGACACTGCGTGTCAATCTAGATTGGGTTCCCAATACAGGATGGTACCTAATGAACACACTCTGCTTGTGAGGACTTGGAACTTTCAGCTTCCCTGAGCCAGCCCTTACCTGTAAACAAAATAATTACAGTTTTTCTGCTAAAAGTGTAAAAACTTTCTTGAGAGCTGCCTCGACATCCTTGTTCCTCAGAGTGTCCATGAGAAGGTTCAGAATGGGGCTCACAGTGGAATAAAGCACAGCCACCACCTTGCCCATCCCGGGGGAGTAGCTGGATCTGGGGCTCTGGTACATGTAGATGATGGTGGAGTAGTACATGGTGACCGCAATGAGGTGGGAGGAGCAGGTGGATAAGGCTCACCTCTTCCCCTCGGCTGTACGCATCTTCAGCATGGTGGAGATGATGAAGCCACAGGACACCGTGGTAAGTAGGAAATACAGCATGGCAAAGATGTCAGCCGTAACTGCCATGATCTCATTCACATACGTGCAGGAACAGGACAGCAGCAGCAGAGGGGGGATCTCACAGAAGAAGTGATTGACCACGTTGGACCCACAGAAGGTCAACCATAAAATCAGGCAGGCATTGACTCCAGCACCAAGCACGCTGATGCCCCACACAGCCCCAGCCAGCACCACACACACCCTGGGGCTAATGATGGATCCATAGTGCAGAGGCTGGCAGATGGCCAGGTAGCGGTCATAAGCCACAGCGGGAAGGAGCAGTAATTCTGCTGCTAGAGACCACGTCAGGAAGTACACCTGGACCACGCAGCCCCAGTAAGAGATGCCTCTCTTCTCTGCCACCAGCATCTCAAGCAGCTCGGGCACCACAGTGCTGGCACAGATGACATCAAAAACAGCCAAACTGAGCAAGAACAAGTACATGGGGGTGTGGAGCCTGGAGGTAAAGGCGATGGCTGCCACAGAGAGGGAATTTCCAGAGAGCGCCATGGTGTAGAGGGAGTTAAAGGGGATGAAGAAGAGAGCCCGGAGCTGTGGTGCTGCTGAGAAACCGCGCATGGTGAACTCTGCCACCACAGCTGGTTTCTCACGGCCATTGACTAGTCTATTCAGAGTCTCTCTTCCTCAGCAGCTGATCTGCAAAAGAGTTTGAGGTTAATGGTCTGTATAGGTAGGTCAGGATGCTTTCATATGTCAGAATCTCCCAGAATTTAAATAGTTTCTTACTTCACTAGACTCAGGCATCACCAACTCTCAGGCTCCCCACAGAGAAGTAGGCAGGAGCGCTCACAGCCTCTCCATCCTGCTGCCTGGCCCAGGGCCACGTCCCCACGGACACCCTGAGACCCATCACGGTGTGGTGTCTACCTCACCCCTCCTCACAAGGGGTAATGATCTCCAACATGTGATGTGTGCCACATCCCTGCTGCAGCTCTTCAGTAAGATGAAGTCTAGTGTCTAGAGTGAGGCCTCAAAGTAGCCACATGTTCCGTCCTGGCCTGGATGTCCAGCCTCACCCCCTGCTCCTCTGCCCCCAGACCTACCATCCTTTTCCCTCTGCATGGAACAGACTCTTCCTCTAACCCCTCTGCATCCCCTAGGTTGCTGCCCCACACGTTAGCTTCTTCCTCAATGGGTCTCAGACCCTGAAATGGATCGCAACCTCAGATTCAAGGAGGGTGATCTGCTTAGCGGCCTGGGGACTGTTCCTGTGGGGGCAGGAGGCCAGTGTTCAAGGCAGATGAGCCTGGCAGCAGGAGGGAGAGCTGAGTCACTGCAGGCACACAGACCTGAGGCCCAGGCTGGGAGATGCAGTCAGAACCAGAATAGGAGGGTGTGATGACACCCAGCAGAGGCAATCCAGGAGGTCCTGGAAGCAGGGAGGCACCCACAGGCTGAGGCCCAGGGCCGCCGCTCAGGAAGGGAGCAGAGCACAGGGGTCTCCCAGCGGTCGGTGCTCCTCTTTCTGCCCCACCAGTTCCCAGTCCGGGAGATGCCTGGTCCATCAGGGAGCCTGCCTGGGACTCCCAAATCAGTCTAGAGGCGTGAACTTCCCCATGACCCTTATCCCAGCTGAGTCTGTGTGGCACTTCAGGCGTGAGCACAATTTCATATGTAATATCCGCATGAAATATGATGTATTTCATATTTCTTAATCATGTTTGTTGTCATGAACATAAACACAAAGAAACATCTCAAGAATGAGCTTGTAAATGACAAGTGGCTCAACATCATACTTAACAGCGAGAAGCTGAAAGCTTTTCTCAAAGATCGGGAACAAGACAGGGATGCCCACTCTCCCCACTGTTATTTAACATAGTGCTGGAGGTCCTAGCCACGGCAATCAGACAAAACAAAGAAATACAAGGCATCCAGATTGGTAAAGAAGAAGTCAAACTCACTATTTGCAGATGACATGATATTGTACATAAAAAACCCTAAAGACTCCACTTCAAAACTACTAGAACTAATATCTGAATTCAGCAAAGTTGCAGGATACAAAATTAATGCACAGAAATATGTTGCTTTCCTATACACTAACAATGAACTAGCAGAAAGAGAAATCAGGAAAACAATTCCATTCACAATTGCATCAAAAAGAATAAAATACCTAGGACTAAACCTAACCAAGGAAGTGAAAGACCTATACCCTGAAAACTACAAGACACTCTTAAGAGAAATTAAAGAGGACACTAATAAATGGAAACTCATCCCATGCTCTTGGCTAGGAAGAATTAATACTGTCAAAGTGGCCATCCTACCTAAAGCAATCTTCAAATTCAACACAATCCCTATCAAAATATCAATGGCATTCATCAATGAACTGGAACAAATAGTTCTAAAATTCATATGGAGCCACAAAAGACCCAAGAAGCCAAAGCAATCCTGAGAAGGAAGAATAAAGCAGGGGGTATCTTGGTTGCTAATTTCAAGCTCTACAACAAAGCCACAGTAATCAAGACAATTGATACTGGCACAAGAACAGATCTACAGACCAGTGGAACAGAATAGAGAGCCCAGATATAAACCCAAGTGTATATGGTCAATTAATATATGATGAAGGATCCATGGATATATACAATGTGGAAATGACAGCCTCCTCAACAGATGGTGTTGGCAAAACTGGACAGCTACATGTAAGAGCATGAAACTGGATTATTGTCTAAACCCAAACACCAAAGTAAACTTGAAATCTATCAAAGACTTGAATGTAAATCATGAAACCATAAAACTCTTAGAAACAAACACGCAAAAATCTCTTGGACATAAACATGAGCGACTTCTTCATGAACATACCTCCCCACGCAAGGGAAACAAAAGCAAAAATGAACAAGTGGGACTATATCAAGCTGAAAAGCTTCTGTGCAGCAAAGGACACCATCAGTAGAACAAAAAGGCATCCTACAGTATGGGAGAATATATTCATAAATGACAGATCCGATAAAGGGTTGACATACAAATTATATAAAGAGCTCATGCACCTCAACAAACAAAAAGCAAAAAATCCAATTAAAAAATGGGCAGAGAAGATGAACAGACACTTCTCCAAATAAGAAATTCAGATGGCCAATAGGCACATGAAAAGATGCTCCACATCCCTAATCATCAGAGAAATACAAATTAAAACCACAATGAGATATCACCTCACACCAATTAGGATGGCCACCATCCAAAAGACAAACAACAACAAATGTTGACAAGGATATGGAGGAAGGGGAACCCTCCTACACTGCTGGTGGGAATGTAAACTAGTTCAACCATTGTGGAAAGCAGTATGGAGGTTCCTCAAAAAACTCAAAATAGAAATATCATTTGACCCAGGAATCCCACTTCTAGGAATTTACCCTAAGAATGCAGCAGCCCAGTTTGAAAAAGACATTTGCACCCCTATGTTTACCGCAACACTATTTACAACAGCCAAGAAATGGAAGCAACCTAAGTGTCCATCAGTAGATGAATGGATAAAGATGTGGTACATATACACAATGGAATACTACTCAGCCATAAGAAGAAAACAAATCCTACCATTTGCAACAACATGGATGGAGCTGGAGGGTATTATGCTCAGTGAAATAAGCCAGGCGGAGAAGACAAGTACCAAATGATTTCACTCACCTGTGGAGCATAAGAACAAAGGAAAAACTGAAGGAGCAAAACAGCAGCAGAATCACAGAACCCAAGAATGGACTAACAGTTACCAAAGGGAAAGGGACTGGGGAGGATGGGTGGGAAGGGAGGGATAAGGGGGAAAAAGGGGCATTATGATTAGCACACATAATGTCGTGGGGTGGACATGGGGAGGGCAGCATATACAGAGAAGAGAAGTGGTGACTCTATAGCATGTTACTACATTGATGGACAGTGACTGTAATGGGGTGTGTAGTGGGGACTTGATAATGGGGGGGGAGTCTAGTAACCATGATATTGTTCATGTAATTGTACATTAATGAAAGCAAAAAAAAAGGACAAAAAACCCCCAGCATTGTGCAAGTCAGCTCCAAGTCAAGCAAAGGCAGCTGCGATTTTACGATGTGCCCAGTGCTGGTCTGTGGAAGGGAGCGGATTGCCCCTCTCTGCCCTTCTCTCCGCCAGCTTCCTGTTGGCACAGCGGATCCTGGCTGTGTTGATTCCACTGGCTCCCCTGACTCCCTGTCAGTCATACCAGCACGTTCAGTGCATGACCATCCAGCCTCCCTGGGCTTCTCCTGAGTCAGGTTTGTCTTCTGTTCCATGCTTGACATCCTGTCCCTTACAGACCCACATTGGGTCATGCTCCCTTGTGGACTGAAGGTTCAGTGCTCATGGCTCAGGCTTGCCCTGCATCTCTTTTTCTTTTTCCCAGAAGTTAACTGGGGTCAGCTGTGCCCAGCTGGTTGGCATCCATCATGGGGCTGGTAGGAGCCTGGCACCCGTGTCTGCCTCTCACTCCCATTTCTACCACCTGAAACAAGAGGCAGAAGGCGCCTGGTGCGGGACCCATTCTGGCTCCTCCTTGGCTCTCCTAGAAGCTGACACTCCCTCGCAGGCAGAGCTCACTGAAGCCTCCGTGGGATGGAGGGTGTCTTGGTGCAAACAGAGGGGAGGCGGGCAGCTCTCTGTCCTGCGAGCCTTGTGGGGTTGCCCAAGCCCATTCATCCAGGCTCTGCCCCACTCTGGCAGGAGGGGAGTGCTGCAAGCAGGGAGGCACTCTCGCCTCCTGGAGGCCTAGTCAGGGCCGGTCTTGGCTGAGGCCCTTGATTCTGAAACACATGTTCAGTTTACAATGGTCACAGAGTGTGCTCGCCCTGCAAAGGAGGACCCCGCACACAATGTTTGGTTCAGATGTTGCCTTAATACATTCGGGTTGCTAAACAGAACACCACAGACTGGGGGCTTATCAACAACAGACGTTTACTCGCCACGGCCTTGGAGGAGGGATGCCTGAAACTGAGGCACCACGGACTCCATGTCTGGTGGTCTGGTGAGAGCCAGGAAGGGGCATGGCTCGGGGCCACTGTGCCAGGTTATGGGGCAGATGAGGGTTCCTCCATGCAGGCAGGGGCTTGTGGGGCTTGACTCTGCCATGGGTGCCGTGGTGGGAGCCTCCAGGACTTTTTATCAGCTTGTCCAAGTGTGGGGCAGATGGAGGGGGCTCAGTTAGGCTTATAAGTAGGAAACACCAAAACTGGAGCAAGGCCCCCATTGCAGGGAAGGCAGGCAGAGACTAGCCTGTTAGCCTCCCATCAGGCCAGTTTTAAACCAGGTTAAACCAGGGGTCCTCTGGGGTGGCAAGTGCCCCAGGCCTCTCACAGGGACACCACAGGCTGAGGGCAATGATGGCAGGCCAGTTCACAAGTGGGTGTCCACGGGGGTCAGGGCTCAGGGTCAGTCCACTGACTGAGGAACAGCAGGTGCTGTGTGGGCGTCTGCTGGGTGAGATATCTGAGACGCCCCACTGACACAGTGTGACCCGCAGTGGCTGATCTGCATGGCTGCCTGCTGATAAATGGGATGCTTACAATTGAATCATACACGTAACGACTTCAGAACATTCAAACCTGGCATGTGGCAGGTGTGATGGAGGGCGGGGAGCATGTGGCCCAGCATGACAGCGATTCCTGCCTTGGTGGCATTCTAGACTCAGTGCGACCCACAGAGGCAGCTGACTGCATCGGGGGTGCAGTCCCACAGGCATGTGATCGATCTTCAGCCACATCCTGGGGAATGCGGTGTGTCCTCACACTGGAGACACTCTCATGATCTCTATTCTTGTCAAGTGCAGCTGTCTGTTTTACCTCCACCTTGTCAAAAGGCAGGAAGGGTCAGCCAGTACATTATTAGGAGAAAGTCTTATGCTTTAACACACGCGATACATGGTCCAGAGAGTGGCGCCTCATTCCCAGCACATGTGCTCTCCGGCTACCTGGGTGCTCACACCTCTCCACCTCCAGTCCCCATTCCCTGCCCATTTTGGGTCTGTTATCCCAATCTACATGAAGAATGTGTTCGCTCCGAAGGTTTTAACTGTCCTGAACACAATGAGTAATGTCTCACAGCCAGGAGTGCACCTCCCCCAATCTCCGCACTGACCATCCTGCCACCCCTGTGAGGACCCTTGATGACATGGGACCCACCTGGTGACCCAGGGCAATGTCCCTGTCTCAGGGCCCATCCCTGTGTGAGACAACATATCACAGACTCCGTGATCAGGAGGTGCATATCCCTGGGCACACTTTCTGGCTCATCTTGCCTTCCCACCCAGTCCTCCACTGGGCACTGCCTGAAACCAACGCTGACAAGCCAATAAACGGGGGTGGGGGGACGCCTCCCCCTCCCTGAACCACATCACACCCACACAGCAGAGAAACAGAGGAAAACGTCTGTTCACCTGCTTTGGGGATTTTGTTCTGAGGAACAGTCTAGGAGAATCATGAAGTGCCCAAAGGAACAGTAAAAGGCTGGGAGGGAGGCTGGGGCCGCAAGCGTGGCCACCTGGTCAGGCAGTGGTGTTTGGCAGCTTGGAGTCTCAGGTGGCCTCCCCGCTGACAGAGTCCAAAGCTGTGCTCAGCCACTGTGGGTCCTGCTGTCTCCTCCAGGCGAGCACTAGCCAGGGGTAAGAGCACCTTGGAAAGTCAGTCCTGGCTTAAGAAGCCCCATTCTGATCTGAGCCCCATTTAGCAAAATGGGAAGAGAGGGTTGGTGGGAGCAGGGTGGACAAAGGGAGAGGCCGCGGCCAGGCCTGTCAGTTCCAGCAGCTGTGGCTCATCAACAACCAAAATACGTTTCTCAGAATCTGGAGGCTGGAAGTCCAAGAGCAGGGCCCCGCACAGTGGGCTTCTGGCAAAAGCCTCTCTCGGGCGGTAGACAGCACCTTGTTGCTGAGTCTTCATGTGACGGAAAGCAAGCTAGCTCGCTCTCCTGTCTCTCCTGACAGGGGCACTAATCCCATCATGGAAGCACCACCCTCATGAGTCAATGGCCCCCCAAAGGCCCCACCTCCCAGTTCACTCACACTGGGATTAGGGTTTCACCACAGGAATCCAGGAGGACATATCCAGTCTATTGCATTCTACCCTGGCCCCCAAATTCATGTTCCTCCCATGTGCAGAATGCATCCATTCCATCCCTACAGCCCCTAAGCCCTAGCTGGCTTACAAACAGCTGTGGATAAGATCATTACAGTGTCCTCTGCGGGCTGCATGTGATCCCGGCGCGCTCCCATATCCGGGGCAGGGACTCCTCCTCTCTGACAGGAGCCGACACCACTCGAGTTTGCCTCGGCTTTGTGGAAGGAGGGAAAGTGGATAAGCTGACACAGCAGCTCTCCAGATGGGAGGCCTTGAGAGTGACTGTCCAGTCGTGTGAATGACCTCGTGCAAGACGGTTGCTGGCAGAGCAGCATGTTCTAGGATCAGGTGAAAGCCAGGTCACAAAGTAGGGACTCATTGTCCCCTTTAGGCAGAAAGATATTGATGTTGGTCTTGCTCTGGAGTTGCCTCCCATCTTCCAAGCTGGGTGCTAGTCCCCTAAAGGCCACCTTTGGCTCATTCTGCCAGGCTGCAGAAGGAGCCATGGTCACTCTGTGTGCTTCCCTGCAGCCTGTCTCACACAGCCTGCTTTTAGTGAGCCTCCAATCAATGCTTGTTGGATTTATTTCAGTAACTTTTGACTCTTCCCACATACAAATCAGTGCTTTCAGCTCCAAGTTTGCAACACTTCTCAAAGTCCAAAACTGCTGTTGCAAATATTTACTTAAGAGGCGCACTTGTCTTGACAAAGTACCTGATTCAAGAGGACGATCTGCGAGCACAGCTCAAGCGACAATGGCCAGAGCAGAGGAGACACTTCCCACTGGTCGTTCTCATCTGCAAAAGCAGGTCATACCATGCTGCTAGGGTCCCAAACACAGAAACACATAATTCTTTTTGAAGTTCCATGTGGTCTCTATGCCAAGGATTTTTTTTCAGCAGGAATAAAAGACTAAAAGCAGTGAATAGTGTTGCAGAGTGAAAAATAAACTTGTTTCAAAAAAGATTCATTCAAGTTATTTTACAAGGTAAAACATACGATGACATTGCACATTATAGGGCAAAAGAATGAATGAGGAAGGAAGTCAGGCGACACAGGGACCCCAGACCACACACAAGGTCCTGTGTTCACCTTGAGGTTTGTCACAGGGCAGCTCCTAAACAACTCCCGCCCACAGAGGCCGGTGTGTATGTCACTCAGTGATGTCTTCAGTGCTTCATTTAGGGCAGGGAAGGGAGGGAAGCACCTGATTTTCCTGTCTCTAACCTTCTGGTAAAAGTTCACATAAATAGTGCTCAGGAAGCTCCAGAATCCACCCCTCCCAGGGGACCAGGGGCAACAGCGCTCCCTGCTACTGCCTGGTGTCTTTGGGGAGAAGTCAGCCCATCAAGAGTGGGCTCCCGAGACTGCATGGACCCAGGGAGAAGGGCAGGGCCATTTTTCCTGGACAACATATTTGATTCAGCTTCATGGGATGGAGGATAGGATGAGAAAAGCTCATAACACCATCCCCACGCCAGCAGAGCACAGAATGGAGATTCCTGGGGGCCACACACTGCTCCGTGCCCTGAGTGCCTCCCTTTTGGCAGGAACAGTGCTTGTCCCAGAGCAGGCACCTGATGAATACCTGTTGGATAGATGATCAGCATTAGTTTTCTTGTCTGGTTTAATCAGGTGCCTGCTTCGGCTGAAACAGGGGCTCAGTTAAGCACCTGGAGAAAACCACGCTTGGAGAAATTCTAGCTACTCGTGTGTATTACACAGTAAAGAATTATTATAAGACTTCTTATCACGTGGGCCTGCTTTTTTAAATTAAAGTATCATTGATATACAATCTCATGTTGATTTCAAATATACAACACAGTGGCTCAACAGTTACCCATATTATTAAATCCTCACCCCCTCTAGTGCAGTCACTGTCTATCAACGTAGTAAGATGTTACAGAATCACTAACTGTATTCTCCATGGTGTACTACCATCCTTGTGGCCAGCTCATATTGTGATTGCAAATTATTGTTCCCTTTTATCCTCTTCCCCCGCACCCCACACCCTCCCCCTTGGTAACCACTAGTCCCTTCTCCATGTCTGTGACTCTGCTGCTGTTTGTTCCTTCCATTTTGCTTTGTTGTTATACTCTACAAATGAGTGACGTCATTTGGTATGTATTTCTCCACCTTGTTTATTTCACTAAGCATAGTAGCCTCTAGGTCCATCCATGTTGTTGTAAAGGGGAGGATTTCTTTTCTTTTTATAGCTGAATAGTATTCCATTGTGTATATGTACCACATCTTCTTTATTCATTCATCTAGTGACAGACACTTAGGTTGCTTCCAAAGCTTGGCTACTGTAAATAGTGCTGCAGTAAACATAGGGGTGCATATGTCTTTTTGAATAAGGGATTTTGTTGTCTTCAGGTAAATTCCTAGGAGTGGAATTCCTGGGTCAAACGGTATTTCTATTTTCATTTTTTTGAGGATCCTCCATATTGTTTTCCACAATGGTTGAACTAATTTACATTCCCACCAGCAGTGTAGGAGGGTTCCCCTTTCTCCACATCCTTGTCAACATTTGTTGTTGTTTGTCTTTTGGATGTTGGCCATCCTAACTGGTGTGAGGTGATATTTCATTGTGGTTCCCTGTGTGGTTCCTCCCAGTTCACTCACACTGGGATTAGGGTTTCACCACAGGAATCCAGGAGGACATATCCAGTCTATTGCATTCTACCCTGGCCCCCAAATTCATGTTCTTCTCTGATGATTAGGGATGTGGAGCATCTTTTCATGTGCCTGTTGGCCATCTGAATTTCTTATTTGGAGAAGTGTCTGTTCATCTCCTCTGCCCATTTTTTAATTGGATTTTTTGCTTTTTGTTTGTTGAGGTGCATGAGCTCTTTATATAATTTGGATGTCCACCCCTTATCAGATATGTCATTTATGAATATATTCTCCCATACTGTAGGATGCCTTTTTGTTCTACTGATGGTGTCCTTTGATGTACAGAAGCTTTTCAGCTTGATATAGTCCCACTTGTTCATTTTTGCTTTTGTTTCCCTTGCGTGGGGAGGTATGTTCATGAAGAAGTTGCTCATGTTTATGTCCAAGAGATTTTTGCATATGTTTTTTTCTAAGAGTTTTATGGTTTCATGACTTACATTCAGGTCTTTGATCCATTTTGAGTTTACTTTTGTGTATGGGGTTAGACAATGATCCAGTTTCATTCTCTTATAGGTAGCTATCCAGTTTTGCCAACACCAGCTGTTGAAGACGCTGTCCTTTCACCATTGTATATCCATGGCTCCTTTATCATATACTAATTGGCCATATATGCTTGGGTTTATATCTGGGCTCTCTATTCTGTTCCACTCGTCTATGGGTCTGTTCTTGTGCCAGTGTCAATTGTCTTGATTACTGTGGCTTTGTAGTAGAGCTTGAAGTCAGGTAGCATAATTCCCCTGCTTTAATGCTGTTTTGTATAGAGAAAACAACACCCAGCAACTGGCATGCAGCCCAAAACCTTCCTCCAGGATTCAGTAATGCAACCCCCAACCTGTACCCCTGTGGGACCCATCCTGCTCCCTGAGATCAACTCAGACATTTTCCCTGACCCTTTTCATTGGTTGTGGTCCACAGACCAGCCTCCATTCCTCCACAAGGAACACAGACTAGACCCATTCCCATGGTCTGACTGAATGTAGCATTTACCCAGATGTGTTCCCACCTAATCAGAATGACCACTGGCCCAGAGGCCACAGCCCATGCCCAGAAGTGCCACCTACATGAAATGTGAGTTAGACTCCTAGGCTTGCCTGAAGAAAGTGTCACACACTGGGTTGCTTAAAACAACAGAAACTTATTATGCTACCATTGTGGAGGCTCAATACCAGAGTCAGTGTGTCATTCAGCCATCACCACCTGCAGCCTGTGCGGATCCATGGGCGCCTCTTGCAAGGTCTGGTGCAGTGGGCAATTCTGGCATTCCCTGGCTGGTAGACACACCAGTCCAACCTCTGCTTCCATCCTCATATGGCTTCTTCCTGTGCATCACAGGACACCAGTCACATGGGCCAGGACCCTCCCGACTCCGGCAGGACCTCACCTGAGCTGGCCACATACGCGACAACTCTGTCCCCACAGAGGGTCACATTCAAAGGCTCCTGGGTAAGATTCAACATACCTTTTCAGGGTACACACTTCAACCCGCATCTATGGGTAAGAAACATCTTGAGCGGTTCCTGAAGAAACAAGTGCTCCTGAAGCCAAGGGCTGCGTTGATCTTTGGTCTAAAGGGAAGCAGTTGCAATGTGTGCAGTTGGGACATTTCTGTGCAGCTCTGAGGACAAGCTGAGCATCTGTGCCCTGAGGGACTCTGGGCAAGTTCCCAGATGAGTAAGTAGGTGGAAGGCCATTTCAGGACAACGATGCTTTCCCCCTGGAAGGTGTGGGACAGGTACAGCCCAGATGAGGGTCTCCCAGGCACTTCCCACTGAGTGAGGGACACTGGACTTGGAGTTTGATGATGACGCTGAAACAGGATTGTGGTCACTCTTGACGTCTGACCTTGGTGAAGGACAGCCCATGATGGGGAAGACACTCCACCCATGAAAGCCAGCAGGGTTCCCTGAAGCAGTTCTGACTCTGGCCCACCCCAACACCCAGAGTGACACCCCAGACACTGCCCTGCCAAGCCAGCCAGAGGCACCCCAGGCCTGAGCAGATAGGCCTGTGAGTTTGGCCCGCTCATGAGATATAAGACCACAGACAGTGGTGATGGCTCCCATGCCCTCTTCAACATCTCTAGGAGGAGAGACGAACAGTAACTAGGGCCCATTACACTCTGTGGAGCACCAATGTGGGACAAGGATGGCAGGAGCACGAAGTGATGTGGGGCAGAGACAAGTTCTCATGTGGATTGACACTTCGAATCTGAATGAGGCCCAGGTGGATGGGGGAGAGGCCATGTGAGGCCCGGGTAACCAGCTGCAGGAGGCAGAGGAGGAGCTATTTTGGCTGGAAGATGAAGGAGGCCTGTGAGGAAAGTGGCATGTGAGCTGCTTGAATGACAGGTGGTCCTAGTACTGAGGGAGGGGCTGCAGGCACAGATCACCCCAGGTGAGTGTTGTGGGGTTGGCGAGGTGCGCACACACTGGCAGCCCTGGCAGCTGGAGCCAGGGGTGCGTGGGAGCTCCCTAACAGCTGAGGAAGAGCTGGGTGGAGAAAGGCCTGGGGAAATCTTAAGGTAAGGTCTGTGAAAGTCACCCATGGTGATGACAATTCACTGGGAGGCGTGAGGCACACCTGCCAGGACCAAGGCCTTTATTGGGCACCCAGGGCTGCGCAGCTTGGGCACAGTCACACCCACACTCAAGATAAATTGCACAGAGAGGGTGATAGCCAGGTCCTACTTCTACATGCCTGGTCTCAGGGAGGCAGGTGCAGGGCTCCCAGGCTGGACGAAGGGCCTGTGCATCACCCTAACCCTGAAGAGGGGGACAAGTCTTCCCAGGGCATGCTTAACCTCTGCATTCCTTATAGAGTAAATGAGGGGGTTCAGGGTGGGGCTGAGTGCTGTGTACAGCATGCCGGACACCTTGCTTCTCTCGGGGCTGTAGCTGGAGGCAGGGCTGATGTAGGCACAGAGCACGGCTGAATAGTACACAGAGACCACCACGAGGTGGGAGGAGCAGGTGGAGAAGGCCCTCCGCTTGCCCTCCGCCGAGCGGATACGCAGGATGCTGGTGATGATGAAGCCGTATGACAACAGGGTGAGCAGGAAGTCAATGACCCCATAGAAGACATCAGCCAAGACAGTCATGATGCTGTTCACACGCGTGGAGCTGCAGGAGAGCAGCAGGAGTGGGGGGATCTCACAGAAGAAGTGTGTGATGATGTTCGGACCACAGAAGGGCAGCCGCATCATCAGCCCAGTGTGCACCGAAGCATTGACAGCACAGACGACCCACACGGCCATGGCCAGTGCCCTGCACAGCCATGGGCTCATCCTGGAGCTGTAGTGCAGTGGGTGGCAGATGGCCACACAGCGGTCATAGGCCATGACTGTGAGCAGCAACAGCTCGGAAGATGCAGACCAGACAAGGAAGAAGAGCTGGGCCGTGCATCCCAGGAAGGAGATGGTGTTCTCCTCAGACACCAGGCCCACTAGTGCCTTGGGCAGCACGCACGAGGTGCAGACAATGTCCATGGTGGCCAGGTTGCACAGGAAAAAGTACATGGGGCTGTGGAGGCTAGCGCTGCAGCTGACCACGGAGATGATCATGGTGTTGCCCACAAGTGCCATGGTGTAAAGGGAGAGGAGGCAGATGAGAAGGGGCAGCCACAGCCCAGGATGCTCGGAGAAGCCCTGCAGCACAAACTCCGTCACCAGGGTCCAGTTGGGCCTTGATGCCGGCCCAGGAGCAGCCCCCAGGCCCTGCCTCATGTGTGTTCAGTTCCCTGAGGAGAGATCCCACAAAACTCACATCACACTGGTTCTCATGGGTGACCACCTCCTGACTTGGCCTACCCCCTGAGAGGGAAGGGGTGGCCTTGAATTCTTCATGGGAGCCCATTTGTTCCTTGACCTCCAGCCAACACTCCTCTGAAAGCCACACAGCCTTCAATTACTTTTCCTTTCATTTTTCACCTTGAGAAAACTTCTCCTCTAGATCTGTGTTCTGTGGGGCACTGACCTCATCCTGACCTTCCTCACAGGTGGGTCACATGGAGCATCCCTGCCTGGGAGCTGCTCTTTCTCTCCCCTCATCTCCAATCCATGCCCTGTGCTCCAGTTGCTGTGGCAGCAGGGATGTGACCCTCTTCAACCTAAAGAGCTCCCTCCTCTGGCTCCGTGTCTCTGGTGGACAGTGAGATGGTGTCAGGGTCTCAGTCACTGCTCCTTCTGAGCAATTTTGGGGTGGGACCTCTTCTCCCCTCCCTTACAATGTGTGTGATTCCTCACTGCTGGTCTTCAGCCATCATTTCTGATATGTGCGCACTTAGCTCTATCATAAGTCGTGTGTGTGTGTGTGTGTGTGTGTGTGTGTGTGTGTGTGTGTGTGTGCTGTACTGGAATCCAGGAAACAAGCTGAAAGCAATAGCTGAGAAACAAATGGACTGAGAAGACCCTCCAGCTGCAGCCATTGGAGGAAAGCTTGTTCCTGAAGTCAGTGTGACTCAATGGATCCAGTAGGAAAGAGGAAATCACTCACAGCCAGCATTGCTGGATTTGGGGATGAGTAAGACTTTGATCAGACAAAAGACTTTCAGGTGGTCAGAAGTATCCCCTCAAGTTCTTTACTAATTACAGAGGAAACATAGTAACCTCTCACTGATTGCCTGGCGAAGCCCTAATAGCTGATGCTGCTGGCTGTGTGCAGACCGTGCCCTGAAACATGTCCAGGAGTGGGCCTCAGATTTGCCAGGCTCCCCGCAGAAGCTACACCTCAGACAGAAGGGGCAGACTAGGGACATCACCCAATGGACACCAGCCTCCTGAGGCAGCCACTCCACGGGTGACCCACCTCTCAAAATTCACATATTCTGTGTATGACACTACATATGCAGCTGGAGGATTAGAATGGCCCTTTCCAAAAAGCAATCAGTCAATACTTGATCAGATTCCTGCCAACTGGCCTGAGAAAAGACTTTCAGAGGCCTTTCTCCCTACTGGCTGGAGAGGCAGGTGTTTTTATCCCTCTATTTCAGATATGGGAACTGATGTCCAGAGGGAGAGATAGTGTGCCCCCTTTCCCGCCCCCATGGCTAGGAGTAGGGTTGGCTGGATGGCATGGAGGGCCCTGTCCTCTCATCCAGGCTGGTCTTTGAGAACAGAGCTTAGGCTCTGAAATGCCCATGGAGAGAAGGCTCACCTGTCAAGCTCTTGAGGCTGTCCCGGGCACAAGAGGACTTTTGCAGTGTCTTCACATGGGCTGAGAGCCCCACAGCAGCAAGTAGAAAAGCAATCTTGGCAGGGCTGGCTTGCACACCTGTGAGGGCTGAGACATAGCCAGAACATGGGCTGCATGTCAGGTCACAGACTGAGATGCCTCTGGCCCCCCACAAGCCCCCACCTGGAAGCTTTGGTCACAATGAACATATTCTAGGAGCCACCACCCTACAGCCACAGCCCAGGTACCACACGTTCTGGCCACTCTGTACTTTGTCTCTGGACTTCTCCCAACTGATGCCAAGGTCAAGTGGCAGCAGTACTTTCGCTGGGTGGCCTCCAGTCATGCCAGCATTGAGGGCACGGCCAGCACTGATGCAACCAGGTAAATATTGCCCTTTCACTGGAAGAAGGAAAGTCACTCCTGCCTCAGAGGCTGGCCTGTGGTGCAGGGCCTCAGGGCAGGGCCTGGCTGAGTGAGAGGAGCCCGAGTTGCCTGGTCACAGACTTGACCTTAGTTGTTCACAGACCATTTGTGTCCTTTCAGAAGCAGAGTCACTGGCTGGGCAGGTGAGTGAGAAAGCCAGGGTTTGCACAAAGGGTGAAAGAAACAGGTTTGAAGAAACTCACTGGTCATGAAAAAAGTGTGATTTATGCTTTTTATGTAATAGAGCATAAAACCAAAACTTTTCTACCATATCCTTTTATTTGATCAACACCTTCTATGAAACTTGAAGACACGCTAATTCACTTAGAGTGTGCTGCCGTGACTCCACATGGGTTCTCAGGACTGTGAAGGCATTCCACGTGCAGTGTCAAGTGAATCTTGCTCTCCGGCCCATCCAGAGGGCTGCTCAGCCACGCTTCACTCACCTTTGTCTGCTTGCAGCGGCCTCTGTGGCTCTTCTAGGAGGCGACTCCAGCCACAGTAGGCCCCTTGGTGACCGCTGACACCCTCTATCCTGCATCTGCATGAAGCGGGTCTCCACTGCGCTCCTGGCTGGCTCTTTGGGCTGAAGTTCAGCTGCCTTCAAGTTCCCCTCTGTGTTTCCAAGGCCAGGAGCAGGTGTTGTCCCGGAGACCCTGGGGAGGCCAACCTGAAGAGAAAGCCCTCAGGGCCAATTAAATGTGGCTGCAGGGTTTATGACCACACATCTCTACCAATTAGGCCTCCGGGAGAGAGCTGGGCAGCCAGAGCTCCCGCTGTGGGGGCAAGCACAGCCCCTCCCTGAAGCCCCTTGGTCCAGCCCTCCCCACACCCCTTCTGTGCATCACCACCACAAGGCCCGATGTCCCATGTGGCGGGTTCACTAGGCTCAAACCAATTCTACTGAGCCTCCTTTGGCCTAATTTTACATACTGCTAATAACACATCATGTCAATCTTACCATAATATGGATCTATCCTTCAGGTATTTCAGTACCCTTTTATGTGTCTTTTCACTTTTCCTAAGCTTAAGTGATTCAGTAAATTGCTTGAATTGTCCTGAAAGTGTTGCTCCAGCACTTCCATTGTACAGTCTAGATACTCTGTAGATAAATTCCTAGCTTTTATCCTTGCTGGATTGTACCCCAGATTCCATAATTGCCATCAGTGTGAATGCATTTTGAAAAAATGTGCATTCTATCCAGTGTTCTTTCCTTGTGATGAGGATTTTTATATCAACTTTATGAGATATACTTGACATTTAAACTCCCTGGTCATAATGGTGACAGTCATGTCTGCAGTGTGACCACCACCGTGTTCCTGTGTCTTGGCGCTCAGTCTCCCCAGTCCTCACTTCCTGGCCTGCACACTGCATCGATTTCTAAATTCCTCTATTGATCTTGTCTCTTCTGGGACCATGTAACAGAATCATGTTGTTATGCTCTTAGGTATCCAGCTTTCTTTCTGTATAAAATATCTGTGAGATTTATCCCTGCTTCTGTACATATTCATAATGTGTTCTCTTATCTTGCCAGTAGTATTTCATTGTACTTTCATTCAGTGAAAGACAAACATTTTCACTGTAGAAACATATAAAATAATTTTTAATAGTTTTCCAAAGATTCATTCACCTGTCAGCCAACATTTGGATAGCTTCCAGTTTCAAATCTTGCAGAAGTGAATTTGCTGTGAATGTTTTTGGCAGTATTTTATTGGTGTTCATAGATGTTTTCATTTAGCTTGGGTAATTCTTAGAAAGAGCATAGCTGTCTCCTAAGATGGTGACTTGCTATTTCCAAACCAATTGTCCCATCCACTGCTTTTCTCTGATGAGGATCTGATGATGCGTACTTTCCCTGTGCTCACTGACTGTGCATATATTTTCTCCTATGAAGTGTCTGTTCAACTGATATTTTTTCCAAGTAGGCCATTTGCCTTTTATTAAAATGTAGAAAGAAAATCTTCGTCAAACATGGTTGTGGGAAGACATCGTACACTTACGGGCACACGTTCTGCTTCTCCAAGAGCATGTTTTGAGTTTCATTTTCTAAAAAGCTTTTTTGAAGAGCAGAATTTTTTGTATTTCATGGAATCCAATTAACCTTTTTTTTTGGCCTTCAAAGATCCTTTTTATTCTAGGTTTCATAAGTCAAGATACAACCTGAGTTTTTTTAATAGCACCATAGTTATATATATATATATATATATATACATATATATATATATATATATATATGCAGACATATATTTGAAAGCATATAAGAATCAATTGGAAGGTATTGCCTGCATGATTAAGTAGAATTTTTTTATGTGCTGAGGTGAAATTCACATAACATAAAGTTAGCAACTTTTGATGATTAGTGACATTTAATACATCACAGTATTATGAATTCTGATTCCAAAACACTTCCTTCCTTAATCATTAAGCAATTTCTCCTCAGTGCTCCCCTCCCTCTAGCCCCTGTCACACAACAATATGTATTCTGTCTCTGTGGATTTTACATTTAGCATGATGTTTGAAGTTCATCCATGCTGCAGCATGTATCAATACTTAATCCCTTTTTATGGCTGAGTACTATTTTTATATATACCACAAATGTTTATTCATTCATCCATTGCTTGATATTTGCACTGGTTCCACCTTTTAGTTATTGTAAATATTGCTTCTGTGAGTATGAATGTACACGTGCTTGTTTGAGCACCTGTTGCAAATCATACTGGGTGTGGGATTGTTGGATATTACGATAATTCAATGTCGAACTTTTTTTTTTTTTTGGTCTTGTAATATTTTTATTTTATTTATTTATTTATTTATTTATTTATTTATTTTTTGAGAGGACATCTCTCATATTTATTGATCAAATGGTTGTTAACAACAATAAAATTCAGTATAGGGGGTCAATGCTCAATGCACAATCATTAATCCATCTCAAGCCTAACTCTCGTCAGTCTCCAATCTTCTGAAGCATAACAAACAAGTTCTTACATGGTCGACGAATTCTTACATAGTGAATAAGTCCTTACATGGTGAACAGTACAAGGGCATTCATCACAGAAACTTTCAGTTTTGATCACACATTATGAACTATAAACAATCAGGTCAAATATGAATATTCATTTGATTTTTATACTTGATTTATATGTTGATCCCACATTTCTCCCTTTATTATTATTATTATTTTTATTTTTAATAAAATGCTGAAGTGGTAGGTAGATGCAAGATAAAGGTAGAAAACATAGTTTAGTGTTGTAGGAGAGCAATTGTAGATGATCAGGTGTGTGCCTGCAGACTAAGTATTAATCCAAGCTAGACAAGGGCAACAAAACATCCACGGATGCAGAAGATTTCTCTCAAAGCAGGGGGGATGAGGTTCTGAGCCTCACCTCTGTTGATCCCCAAATTCTCACCTGATGGCCCCCCTGCGACTGTGCCTGTCTTAGGTTGTTCCTCCCTTGAGGAATCTTACCCATCTCTGACTAACAGTCATCTTCCGGGACCATACAGGGAAATGTAAAGTTGGTAAGTGAGAGAGAAGCCATATTGTTTGAAAAGGTTAGCTTTTTACTTCTTTGCAGATTTGTGCCCTGTGGCTTCTATGCCCAGCACTTGTCTTGAGGTATCTTTACCACCTGGAGGAATTATGATACTCGATAACTTCGATATGAGGCACGAATTCTATTTAAGGGTTGTAATTAGGAAGGAAGAAGAAAAGCTGCAGATGTAGCATATGGAAGAAAACATGGGAGGATTGATTATTTCTTTGACATATCTTCTTGTATAGTACCTCAAGTATGTATAGGTTTTAAACTACTAACTAATTTGTACACACATATTAACATAATAGGAATACAGTGACATAAACAAAGCAAATCTATAATTACCATCCATCTCCAGTGAAGCCAAGAAAACCATTTAGGCACCCTAGGCATTTGTGAAAATTTGTCTATGATATGATGGATATTGTCCAACTGTACTTGAACAGTCTGAGAAAAATCAGACAAATTAAAGCAGCCCATTTCTGGGATCTGTTCACCTCCCATATGTTCTTTTAACCGTAGATAGTCTATAGTCATGAGATTTTGGAGTGCTACACCTTGCACCCCTCCCAACTCCTGGTTGAGCTCCAACAGTACAGATCCAGTCAAATTCGTTGTCTCACTGTATGCACATGCCAGCCTAGACATCTCCCTCCTCATTCCAATGGCAAGTCCAGGAGATGGTGGGCTGGATGCAGCCACGACTGCAGCATCGTCCGGATCCCTGTGGAGGCTTTTTGATGATCATCCCCCGGCACGAGTCCTCCAGAGAGTGCTGATGCCGGAAGCTCCTCCTCATATCATATCTTAGTTCATTTTCTGGGTATCCAAGCTAGGCCTTGATCTTCTGCATAGAAACACAGACCCTTTGCCCACACTTTGACAGGCCCTCTATACCACTGTGCAGAACTCATTGGAGGTCAGCACACAGTAGCTGCTTTTTTTTTCTTTTTTTTTTTATTAAGAGAAAGGAATATTATCAGAAAAGAGTACCTCCATAGCTGATCATCTGACACCCTTTAAGTGATCAACATAACGATATTTAAAGCATGCGTTGATCTTTGATTTACCAATAGTTTTATCCTATCAAGGAGTAATCCCCCTTTTCTTTCTTTCTTTCTTTCTTTTTTTTTTAAATCTTTAATCTACACTTACATGAAGAGTACTATGTTTACTATGCTCTCCCCTATATCAGGTCCCCCCTAACAACCACATTATGGTTACTGTCCATCAGCTTAGCAAAATGTTGTAGAATCCCTACTTGTCCTCTCTGTGTTGTGTAGCCCACCCTCCCCTTTCTCCCTCCCTGCCATGCATGCTAATCTTAATACCCCGCTTCTTCTTCCCCCCACTTATCCCTCCCTGCCCACCCATCCTCCCCAGTTCCTTTCCCTTTGGTACCTGTTAGTCCATTTTTGGGTTCTGTAATTCCACTGCTGTTTTGTTCCTTCAGTTTTTCCTTTGTTCTTATACTCCTCAGATGAGTGAAATCATTTGGTATTTCTCTTTCTCCACTTGGCTTATTTCACTGAGCATAATACTCTCCAGCTCCATCCATGTTGCTGCAAATGGTTGGATTTTTCCACTTCTTATGGATGAGTAGTATTCCATTGTGTATCTGTACCACATCTTCTTTATCCATTCATCTACCGATGGACATTTAGGTTGCTTCCAATTCTTGGCTATTGTAAATACTGCTGCGATAAACATAGGGGTGCATCTGTCTTTCTCAAACTTGATTGCTGCGTTCTTAGGGTAAATTCCTAGGAGTGGAATTCCTGGGTCAAATGGTAGGTCTGTTTTGAGCATTTTGATGAACCTCCATACTGCTTTCCACAATGGTTGGACTAATTTACATTCCCACCAGCAGTGTAGGAGGGTTCCCCTTTCTCCACAGCCTCGCCAACATTTGTTGTTGTTTGTCTTTTGGATGGCAGCTATCCTTACTGGTGTGAGGTGATACCTCATTGTAGTTTTAATTTGCATTTCTCTGATAATTAGCGATGTGGAGCATCTTTTCATGTGTCTCTTGGCCATCTGTATTTCTTTTTTAGAGAACTGTCTGTTCAGTTCCTCTGCCCATTTTTTAACTGGGTTATTTGCTTTTTGTTTGTTGAGGCGTGTGAGCTCTTTATATGTTCTGAACGTCAAGCCTTTATCGGATCTGTCATTTTCAAATATACTCTCCCATACTGTAGGGTTCCTTTTTGTTCTATTGATGGTGTCTTTCACTGTACAGAAGCTTTTCAGCTTAATGTAGTCCCACTTGCTCATTTTGGCTGTTGTTTTCCTTGCCCGGGGAGATATGTTCAAGAAGACGTCACTCATGTTTATGTCTAAGAGGTTTTTGCCTATGTTTTTTTCCAAGAGTTTAATGGTTTCATGACTTACATTCAGGTCTTTGATCCATTTTGAGTTTACCTTTGTATATGGGGTTAGACAATGGTCCAGTTTCATTCTCCTACATGTAGCTGTCCAGTTTTGCCAACACCATCTGTTGAAGAGACTGTCATTTTGCCATTGTATGTCCTTGGCTCCTTTATCAAATATTAATTGACCATATTTGTTTGGGTTAATGTCTGGAGTCTCTAATCTGTTCCACTGGTCTGTGGCTCTGTTCCTGTGCCAGTACCAGATTGTCTTGATTACTATGGCTTTGTAGTAGAGCTTGAAGTTGGGGAGTGAGATCCCCCTACTTTATTCTTCTTTTTCAGGATTGCTTTGGCTATTCGGGGTCTTTGGTGTTTCCATATGAATCTTTGAATTATTTGTTCCAATTCATTGAAGAATGTTGCTGGTAATTTGAGAGGGATTGCATCAAGCCTGTATATTGCTTTGGGCAGGATGGCCATTTGACGATATTAATTCTTCCTAGCCATGAGCATGGGATGAGTTTCCATTTATTAGTGTCCCCTTTAATTTCTCTTAAGAGTGACTTGTAGTTTTCAGAGTATAAGTCTTTCACTTCTTTGGTTAGGTTTATTCCTAGGTATTTTATTCTTTTTGATGCAATGGTGAATGGAATTGTTTTCCTGATTTCTCTTTCTATTGATTCATTGTTAGTGTATAGGAAAGCTACAGATTTCTGTGTGTTAATTTTGTATCCTGCAACTTTGCTGTATTCCGATATCAGTTCTAGTAGTTTTGGAGTGGAGTCTTTAGGGTTTTTTATGTACAGTATCATATCATCTGCAAATAGTGACAGTTTAACTTCTTCTTTACCAATCTGGATTCCTTGTATGTCTTTGTTTTGTCTGATTGCCGTGGCTAGGACCTCCAGTACTGTGTTAAATAACAGTGGGGAGAGTGGGGATCCCTGTCTGGTTCCCAATCTCAGAGGAAATGCTTTCAGCTTCTCGCTGTTCAGTATAATGCTGGCTGTGGGTTTATCACATGTGGCCTTTATTATGTTGAGGTACTTGCCCTCTATTCCCATTTTGCTGAGAGTTTTTATCATGAATGGATGTTGAATTTTGTCAAATGCTTTTTCAGCATCTATGGAGATGATCATGTGGTTTTTGTCTTTCTTTTTGTTGATGTGGTGGATGATGTTGATGGATTTTCAAATGTTGTACCATCATTGCATCCCTGGGAGGAATCCCACTTGGTCATGGTGTATGATCCTTTTGATATACTGTTGAATTCTGTTTGCTAATATTTTATTGAGTATTTTTGCATCTACATTCATCAGGGATATTGGTCTGTAATTTTCTTTTTTGGTGGGGTCTTTGCCTGGTTTTGGTATTAGGGTGATGTTGGCTTCATACAATGAGTTTGGGAGTATTCCCTTTTCTTCTTTTTTTGGAACACTTTAAGGAGAATGGGTATTATGTCTTCTCTGTGTGTCTGATAAAATTCCGAGGTAAATCCGTCCGGCCCCGGGGTTTTGTTCTTGGGTAGTTTTTTGATTACCGTTTCAATTTCTTTGCTCGTAATTGGTTTGTTTAACTTTTGTGTTTCTTCCTTGGTCAGTCTTGGAAGGTTGTATTTTTCTAGGAAGTTGTCCATTTCTTCTAGGTTTTCCAGCTTGTTGGCATATAGGTTTTCATAGTAGTCTTTAATAATTCTTTGTATTTCTGTGGAGTCTGTCATGATTTTGCCATTCTCATTTCTGATTATGTTGATTTGTGTTGATTCTCTTTTTCTCTTAATAAGTTGGGCTAGAGGCTTATCTATTTTGTTTATTTTCTCAAAGAACCAGCTCTTGGTTTTGTTAATTTTTGCTATTGTTTTATTCTTCTCAATTTTGTTTATTTCTTCTCTGATCTTTATTATGTCCCTCCTTCTGATGACTTTAGGTCTCATTTGTTCTTCTTTTTCCAGTTTCGATAATTGTGATGTTAGACTATTCATTTTCGATTGTTCTTCCTTCTTCGAGTGTGCCTGGATTGCTATATACTTTCCTCTTAAGACTGCTTTCGCTGCGTCCCACAGAAGTTGGGGCTTAGTGTTGTTGTTGTCATTTGTTTCTATATATTCCCTGATCTATTTTGATTTTTTCATTGATCCATTGATTATTTAGTAGCATGTCGTTAAGCCTCCATGTGTTTGTGAGCCTTTTTGTTTTCTTTGTAGAATTTATTTCTAGTTTTATACCTTTGTGGTCTGAAAAATTGGTTGGTAGAATTTCAATATTTTGGAATTTACTGAGGCTCTTTTTGTGAGCTACTATGTGGTCTATTCTGGAGAATGTTCCATGTGCACTTGAGAAGAATGTATATCCTGTTGCTTTTGGATGTAGAGTTCTGTAGATGTCTATTAGGTCCATCTGTTCTAGTGTGTTGTTCAGTGCCTGTGTGTCCTTACTTATTTTCTGCCCAGTGGATCTATCCTTTGGGATGAGTGGTGTGTTGAAGTCTCCTAAAATGAATGCATTGCAGTCTATTTCCCTCTTTAGTTCTGTTAGTATTTGCTTCACATATGCTGGTGCTCCTGTATTGGGTGCATATATATTTAGAATGGTTAAATCCTCTTGTTGGACTGAGCCCTTTATCATTATGTAGTATCCTTCTTTATCTCTTGTTACTTTCTTTGTTTTGAAGTCTATTTTGTCTGATATTAGTACTGTAACCCCTGCTTTCTTCTCACTGTTGTTTGCCTGAAATATGTTTTTCCATCCCTTGACTTTTAGTCTACGCTTGTCTTTGGGTTTAAGGTGAGTTTCTTGTAAGCAGCATATAGATGGGTCTTGCTTTTTTATCCATTCTATTACTCTGTGTCTTTTGATTGGTGCATTAAGTCCATTTACATTTAGGGTGACTATTGAGAGATATGTATTTATTGCCATTGCAGGCTTTAGATTCGTGGTTACCAAAGGTTCAAGGTTAGCTTCTTTAGTATCTTACTGCCTAACTTAGCTCGCTTATTGAGCTGTTATATACACTGTCTGGAGATTCTTTTCTTCTCTCCCTTCTTATTCCTCCTCCTCCCTTCTTCATATGTTGTGTGTTTTGTTCTGTGCTCTTTTTAGGAGTTCTCCCATCTAGAGCAGTCCCTGTAGGATGCCCTGTAGAGGTGGTTTGTGGGAAGCAAATTCCCTCAGCTTTTGCTTGTCTGGGAATTGTTTAATCCCACCATCATATTTAAATGATAGTCATGCTGGATACAGTATCCTTGGTTCAAGGCCCTTCTGTTTCATTGCATTAAGTATATCCTGCCATTCTCTTCTGGCCTGTAGGGTTTCTGTTGAGAAGTCTGATGTTAGCCTGATGGGTTTTCCTTTATAGGTGACCTTTTTCTCTCTAGCTGCCTTTAAAACTCTTTCCTTGTCCTTGATCCTTGCCATTTTAATTACTATGTGTCTTGGTGTTGTTCTCCTTGGATCCTTTCTGTTGGGGGTTCTGTGTAATTCCATGGTCTGTTCGATTATTTCCTCCCCCAGGTTGGGGAAGTTTTCAGCAATTATTTCTTCAAAGAGACTTTCTATCCCTTTTCCTCTTTCTTCTTCTTCTGGTACCCCTATAATACGAATATTATTCCTTTTGGTTTGGTCACATAGTTCTCTTAGTGTTGTTTCATTCCTGGAGATCCTTTTATCTCTCTCAATGTCAGCTTCTATACGTTCCTGCTCTCTGGCTTCTATTCCTTCAATGGCCTCTTGCATCTTATCCATTCTGCTTATAAATCCTTCCAGGGATTGTTTCACTTCTGTGATCTCCTTCCTGACATCTGTGATCTCCCTTCGGACTTCATCCCATTGCTCTTGCTTTTTTCTCTGCATCTCATCCCATTGCTCTTGCATTTTTCTCTGCATCTCTGTCAGCATGTTCATGATTTTTATTTTGAATTCTTTTTCAGGAGGACTGGTGAGGTCTGTCTCCTTCTCAGGTGTTGTCTCTGTGATCTTTGTCTGCCTGTAGTTTTGCCTTTTCATGGTGATAGAGATAGTTTGCAGACCTGGTACGAGTGACCGCTGGAAGAGCTTCCCTTCTTGTTGGTTTGTGGCCTTCCTTTCCTGGGAGAATAGTGACCTCTAGTGGCTTATGCTTGTCAGCTGTGCACAGACAGGGCTTCTGCTACCTGCCCGTTTGCTATGGAGTTTATCTCTGCTGTTGCTGTGGGCATGGCCTGGCTGGGGCTGCTCCTCCAAAGTGGTGGAGCCCCATTGGAGGGGGAGCGGCCGGGAGGCTATTTTTCTCCATAAGGGGCCTCTGTGCTCCCTGTTGCCCAGGGGGTTAGAGTGCCCAGAGATCCCCAGATTCCCTGCCTCTTGTCTAAGTGTCCTGTCCTGCCCCTTTAAGACTTCCAAAAAGCACTCTCGAAACCAAAACAACAACAGCAACAATAAGAGAGGGAACAGAAAAAAAAAAAAAGGAAAAAACACATGATTTTTTTTTTTTTCCTCAGGCACTGGCCCCAGGCCCCCGCTCACTGGTCCTGCTGCCCTGCCTCCCTAGCACCGGGGTCCCTGTCCCTTCAAGGCTTCCAGAAAGCACCCGCCCACTGGTCCCGCAGGGAAAAACGCGCGATATTCTTTGTCTTCAGGTGCCAGTCCCAGGCACCCGCTCACCGGTCCTGCTGCTCTGCCTCCCTAGCACCGGGGTCTCTGTCCCTTTAAGGCTTCCAAAAAGCACTTGCCAAAAAGAGGGAAAAAAAGGGGGGGAAATGCGCGATTTCCTCCGTCCTCAGGCGCCAGTCTCAGGCACCCGCCCACCGGTCCCATAGGGAAAAACACGTGATCTTTGTCCTCAGGCGCCGGTCCCAGGCACCGCTCACCGGTCCTGCTGCCCTGCCTCCCTAGCAACGGGGTCCCTGTCCCTTTAAGGCTTCCAAAAAGCACTCGCCAAAAAAAAAAAACCCGGTCCGGTTTCTTTTCACCCGCGAGGAGATGGGGGGAGGGGCGCTCGGGTACGCCAGGCTGGGGCTTGTATCTTACCCCCTTCGCAAGGTGCTGGGTTCTTGCATGTGTGGATGTGGTCTGGATGTTGTCCTGTGTCCTCTGGTCTCTATTTTAGGAAGAGTTTTGTTTGTTATATTTTCATAGCTCTATGTGTTTTTGGGAGGAGATTTCCACTGCTCTACTCATGCCGCCATCTTGGCTCTGCCTCTCAATGTTGAACTTTTTAAGGGGCTGCTAAACTATTTTCCAGTTGCTGAACAAATTTGTATTCTTACCAGCAATATATGAAGACCTCAATTTCCTCACATATTAAATAGGACTTTGTCATTTTCCTTTGTTTTTAAAATTATTATAGCCATCCTTCTGAGTGTGAAGTGGTAATTCAGTGTGGATTTGATTTGCATTTCCCTCAGTTAATGATGTTGAACATCTTTTTATGCACTTGTTGGTCATTTGCATACCTTGTTTGAGAAATATCTATTCAAAGCTTTGCCAATTTTTAAGTTGGGTTGTTTGTATTTTTCTTTGTAACTCATCAGAGTTCTTTATATGTTCTGGCCCTTATCAGATATTTGATTTGTAGACACTTTCACTCACCCTCTAAATTGGCTTTTCACTCCCTTGGTACTATTCTTTGATGCATGAGAATTTTTAATTTTTAAAAAATATTGTAATTTTAATTTTTTAATTTTTATTTAATTTTATTATTTTATTTTGGTATCATTAGTGTAAAATTAGTTGAACAACATTATGGTTACTAGACTCACCCTATTATCAAGTCCCCCCATATATCCCATTACAGTCACTGTCCATCAGCATAGTAAGATGCTATAGAATCACTACTTGTCTTCTCTGTATATACTGTCTTTCCTGTGTCCCCCCCAACTGCTACATTATGTGTGCAAAGTGTAATGCCACTTTTTCCCCCTTATCCCTCCCTTTCCACCCATCCTCCCCAGTTCCTTTCCCTTTGGTAACTGTTAGTCCATTCTTGGGTTCTGTGATTCTGCTGCTCTTTTGTTCCTTCAGTTTTTCCTTTGTTCTTATAGTCCACAGATGAGTGAAATCATTTGGTATTTCTCTTTCTCCGCTTGGCTTATTTCACTGAGCATAATACCCTCTAGCTCCATCCATGTTGTTGAAAATGGTAGGATTTGTTTTCTTCTTATGGCTGAATAATATTCCATTGCGTATATGCACCACATCTTCTTTATCCATTCATCTACTGATGGACACATAGGTTGCTTCCAATTCTTGGCTATTGTCAATAGTGCTGCAATAAACATAGGGGTGCATATGTCTTTTTCAAAATGAGCTTCTGCATTCTTAGGGTAAATCCTAGGAGTGGAATTTAAGGGTCAAATGGCATTTTTATTTTTAGTTTTTTGAGGAACCTCCATACTGCTTTCAACAATGCTTGAACTAGTTTACATTCCCACCAGCAGTGTAGGAGGGTTCCCCTTTCTCCACATCCTTGTCAACATTTATTGTTATTTGTCTTTTGGATGGTGGCCATCCTAACTGGTGTGAGGTGATATCTCATTGTGGTTTTAATTTGCATTTCTCTGATGATTAGTGGTGTGAAGCATCTTTTCACGTGTCTGTTGGCCGCCTAAATTTCTTCTTTGGAGAAATATCTGTTCAGCTTCTCTGCCCATTTTTTAATTGGCTTACTTGCTTTTTGTTTGTTGAGGTGCATGAGCTCTTTATTTAATTTGGACATCAGTCCCTTATTGGATCTGTCATTTATGAATATATTCTCCCATACTGTAGGATGTCTTTTTGTTCTACTGATGGTGTCCTTTGCTGTACAGAAGCTTTTCAGCTTGATATAGTCCCACTTGTTCATTTTTGCTTTTGTTTCCCTTGCCCACGGAGATGTATTCATGAAGAAGTTGCTCATGTTTATGTCCAAGAGATTTTTGCCTACGTTTTTTCTAAGAGTTTTATGGTTTCATGACTTACATTCAGGTCTTTGATCCATTTTGAGTTTACTTTTGTGTATGGGGTTAGACAATGATCCAGTTTCATTCTCTTACAGGTAGCTGTCCAGTTTTACCAACACCAGCTGTTGAAAAGGCTGTCATTTCCCCATTGTATATCCATGGCTCCTTTATCATATATTAATTGACCACATATGCTTGTGTTTATATCTGGGCTCTCTATTCTGTTCCACTGGTCTATGGGTCTGTTCCTGTGCCAGTACCAAATTGTCTTGATTACTGTGGCTTTGTAGTAGAGCTTGAAGTCAGGTAGTGCAATTCCCCCTGCTTTGTTCTTCCTTCTCAGGATTGCTTTGACTATTCGGGGTCTTTCATGGTTCCATATGAATTTTAGAACTATTTACTCTAGTTCATTGAAGAATGTTGTAGGTATTTTGATAGGGATTGTATTGAATCTGTAGATTGCTTTAGGCAGGATGGCCATTTTGACAATATGAATTCTTCCTATCCACAAGCATGGGATGAATTTCCATTTGTTAGTGTCCTCTTTAATTTCTCTTAGGAATGTCTTGAAGTTTTCAGAATATAGGTCTTTCACTTCCTTGGTTAGGTTTATTCCTAGGTATTTTATTCTTTTTGATGCAACTGTGGATGGAATTTTTTTCCTGATTTCTCTTTCTGCTAGTTCATTGTTAGTGTATAGGAAAGCAACAGATTTCTGTGTATTAATTTTGTACCCTGCAACTTTGCTGAATTCAGATATAAATCTAGTAGTTTTGGAGTGGACTCTTTAGGGTAATTTATGTACAGTATCGTGTCATCTGCAGACAGGGACAGTTTGACTTCTTCCTTGCCAATCTGGATGCCTTGTATTTCTTTGTGCTGTCTGATTTTCATGGCTAGGACCTCCAGAACTATGTTGAATAAAAGTGGGGAGAGTCAGCATCCTTGTCTTGTTCCCGATCTTAAAGGAAAAGCTTTCAGCTTCTCGCTGTTAAGTAGAATGTTGGCCATGGGTCTGTCATACATGTCCTTTATTATGTTGAGGTACTTGCCCTCTATACCTATTTTGTTTAGAGTTTTTATCATGAATGGATGTTGAATTTTGTTGAATGCTTTTTCAGCATCTATGGAGATGATCATGTGGATTTTGTCCTTCTTTCGGCTGATGTGGTGGATGATGTTGATGGATTTTCCAATGTTGTACCATCCTTGCATCCCTGGGATGAATCCCACTTGATCATGATGGATGATCTTTTTGATGTATTTTTGAATTTGGTCTGCTAGTATTCTGTTGAGTATTCTTGCATCTATGTTCATCAGGGATATTGGTCTGTAATTTTCTTTCTTGTGGTGTCTGCCTGGTTTTGGTATTAGAGTGATGTTGCCCTTGTATAATGAGTTTGGGAGTATTCCCTCCTCTTCTACTTTTTGGAAAACTTTAAGGAGGATGAGTATTAGGTCTTCATTAGAGATTTTTTAATTTTGATGATATTCAATTAAATCATTCTGTATTTTGTTGATCATGCCTTTGGGGTCATATCTAAGAATCCATCATCAAATCCATGGTATGAAGATTTATCTGCTTTCTTCTAAAAGTTTTATGATTTCAGCACTTATTTTTAGGTCATTGATCCATTTTGAGTTAGTATTTGTATATGGTGTGAGGTAGGGCGCTTATAATTTAGTTATTTTGCATGTGAATATACAATTGTCCCAACACCATTTGTTGAAGATACTGTTATTTCTTCTATTAAATTGTCTTAACACCCTTGTCAGGCATCAATTGATCAAATATTTATGAGTTTCTATGGACTCTTAATTCTATTCCATTGGTGTGTCCATCCTATGCCATTACCACAATATTTACAGTACTATAGCCTTGTAGTAAGTTTGAAATCAGGTAGTGTGATGGAATCCAATTTATCTTTTATATTTTCTCCTTTATAATTTTTACAAAATTAGAAAATTACTTTTGAAAGAGCTTTTTGTGCCTTAAGAAATCTGTGCCTACCTCAAGATTGTGACAATTTTCTCTATAAATTGTATAAATTTATAATTTCAGGCCATAGTTGAGATCCAGTATCTCTTTTTGAAATGGCTGTGTTGAGACATAACTAACATTGAATGAATTGCACAAAGTTAAGGTGTGCCATTTGACAAGTCTTGACATAAATATAATCCTGTGATCTCCTCATGGCTCCTGGTGGCTTTCTCCTGTCCCTCTGCACCACCCGGATCAGCCCCAAGAGTCCATGGATCTGCTTTCTATCACTATAGATGAGTCTGCTTTTCATAATTTTATAAAATGGAGTCAAATAGTAGAGACTCCTTTTAGGTCTGGCTTATTTCACTCAGTATAATAATTTGAGATCCATCTGTATTGTACCATGTATCAATTATCCCTTTTAATGACAAGAAGGACTGTATCGTGTGGCTGCACCAGCACCACAGTTTGTCTATGCACACGCCTGTTGGTGGACACTGGATTATTTTCATCTTGGAGCCATTACAAATAAAGCCATTACAAATAAAGACTTGCGTACAAGTCTTCATATGGTTATATGTCTTCATTTCTCTTGTGTAAATACCTAGGAATGAAATGGCCAAATCATATGGAAGGTGTATATCTACCTTTGTAAGAACCTCCCAAACTATTTCACTATTTTATGTTCTGGTTGGCAGTGCTGGAGTCCCACTTCCTCTACATCCTCATTACACGTGCTATTGCCGGTCTTTCCAATTTTGGACACCCTAGTAGGTTTTGATTTGAAGTTTCCTAGTGAGTAATGTTGTTGACATGCTTTTATGTGTTTGTTTGCCATCTGTATTTAATTACTGGTACAGTGTCCACTGCTACTTTTAACACTGGGTCTTTTTTATGTTGTTGAATCTTGAAAGTTCTTCCTATAGTCTGGACACAAATCCTTTATCAGAAATGTATTTTGTGATTACTTTTCCCTGTCAAGTTTTCCATTCCATTAACCTAGTATATTTGTCCTTTTATTAGGTCATTTTCTATTTTATCAAAGTTTTAGTTTTCAGCATACAAATTTTGCACATATTTAGTTATAAGTAAGTATTCCTACTTTTTGATGCTATTGAAAATGGCACTTCAAAATTTTTAATTTCTAATCGTTTCATTGCTTGTTTACAGAAAAATATTTGATATTTTTGTATAGTAACCTTGTATTCTGTGACCTTGTTAAACTAACTTATTAATTTTAGTGACTTTTTGTAGACTCTTTGGGTTTTCCTACCTAGAAAATCATGCTGTGTGTGCAGTGAAATAGTTCCTTCCTTGCTCACAGATCTGCATGCCTGGCTGACTATTATCTTTCTTTGCCTTTATCTCCCTTGCTGTTGCTTCCAGTGTGATGTTAAATAGGAATGATGAGGTTGGATGCTTTTGCTTTGCTTATGATCTAAGAGAGAAAGCATTCAATCTTTCACTGTAAAATATAGTGTGAGCTGTGGGTTTTTGTAGATACCCCTTGTCAGTTTAAGACAGTTTTCTTTAATTCTTATTTTCCCTGGAAAGTTTATTACTGATGCATGTTGAGTTTTGTCACATGATTTTTTTACATGTCATGATGTAAATATATGCTTTTTAAAGTCTGTTGGTAATGTGAACCATACTGATTGATTTTAAAATATTTAACCAGACTTGCATTCCTAGAGTAAGCTTCAGTTAGCATGATGCCTACCCTTTATGTACTATCAGGTTAAACCTGCATTATTTTGCTCTGATATGTCGCTTTCTTTCCTGATAATGCCATTTTCATCTGTTTTGGGAGTCAGGGTAACTCTAACCTTGTCAAATAACTCAGGAGCTCTTTAGTCTTTCCCTTCCCTGGAAGATGTTTCATAGACTTAGTATCATCCCTTCCTTAAATGTTTGGTAGAGAGCATGCACACACACAACCCCTTATCAGATATGTCATTTATGAATATATTCTCCCATACTGTAGGATGTCTTTTTGTTCTACTGATGGTGTCCTTTGCTGTACAGAAGCTTTTCAGCTTGATATAGTCCCACTTGTTCATTTTTTATTTTGTTTCCCTTGCCTGGGAAGATATGTTCATGAAGAAGTTGCTCATGTTAATGTCCAAGAGATTTTTGCCTTTATTTTTTTCTAAGAGTTTTATGGTGTCATGGCTTACTCCTTTACCTAGTAAACATAATGTTGTTCATGTAATTGTACATTAATGATAGCAAAATTTAAAAATCCATTAAAAATGATAATAAAAATAATTAATAATAAATAATAAAACTCAGAATATGATATTGACAACTTTTCCTTAAACAAACAGGATATGTACATTCTATACTGATGAGTGAAAACTTAAATTATCTGCTAAACAGAGAAATTTTGTGGAGGGAGGCCTATAGCTTTCCCTGTGTTGAGGGAAAACTCACATCCGACCCCATGGAGGGTAGACAGGGGGAGATGCAGACAGTCTTGTTTTTACAAGACTGGTAACATGGGTAAATTGATATGGGTAAATATGAGGGGTGCTCACATTACAGCAGGAGCCTGTAAAATGCAGACTCTGATTCATCAGGCTTTAATGAGCATTCCAGGTGATTCTTTTGTTATTTTTAGTACTTCTAATCTTGTGAAAGGTCAAGATGCTGACGTCTTGCCATATTTACTTTTTACTTCTGAGTAAGAAATTTAAAAATACAGCTGCAACTCAACTCCTTCTTTAATTTTTTTCCCTCCTTGCATTCCTGACATAATCACTATCCTGAAGACTGAGTGCCTTGTTTCCATATGTGTTTGTATACATTTATTTTGATAAAATAATATGGCCTATTTTTTCAATGCTTTTATAAATACGACATGCGTACAACTATGCACATCAATTTTTGGTTGGCTTTTCTTACTGACATCTGCTTTTGCTGTATGTCCACATTGATATGACACTTGCAACATGATATTCCATTTGTGATGTATGTCCATACTAGTGTGTATGGATTCAGGATGATATATCATGTGTGATGAATTCATGGCTTGCTTATCCACTTCCTACTATCTGGCAGGTAGGTGGTTTCCACCTTTGCTACTCCACAAAGAGATGCGAGAAACAACTTGGAACCTGTGTCCTTGTGTACATATACAAGGAAAGCTAGCAAGGAAACTGTTGAACAGTAGAGTATGTATATCTCCTTCCTGCACTGATATGCAAAACAGCATAGTGCAGTGGATTGTTTTCCAATGATTCATTGCCTGTTGTGCTCCAGGTCCTGTTCTCCTGCTGAGGATGTATTGGTGACAGAAACAGCAGCTCCTCCCCTCATGAAACACAGAGATATTAATCAAATAATGAGCTGCATGATTAGCTCTGAAGGCAATAAGAAGAATCTAGGAGAACAGGTGATGGAGGGACCCAACTCAGTCTGGTAAATGAAGATTCAGGATGTAACATGCAGCAAGGATCTAAATTAAGTGTCAGTCAACCAAGTAAAGCACATTCCATACAGAAGGAGTAATGTCTACACAAGACTCAAAGAGGGTGTAGTCTTGGGTCATGCAGTTCCTAGTGTATCTCTGGACCAGGGATTCCATGGCAGTCTGAATGGGAAGGCACATGTCTTTATCAGGGTTCTGCAGAGAGACAGAACCAACTGGAGATATACGTACATGTAGACTTCTGATGGCTGATATGTATATGTATACATACACACATATATAATGCACATATATGTATATCATATGTATAATTATATATATACTATATATACTCTATGTATAATTATGTATTTTACAATATAATGTGCATATACATCTATACATAGATATGGAGACTTATTATCAGAATTGGCTCATGTGATCATGGAGGCCAAGAAGACCCATAACTTGCCTTCTGCAAGCTGAAGGCCCAGAGGAGCTGATGGTGTGATTCAGTCAAATTCTGAAGGTGTGAGAATTGGGGACAGTGGTGTAAGTACTAGTCTGAAGCTGAATGTCAAAGAGAATGAATTCACCCTTCTTTCCCCTTTTGCTCTATTCAGGCCATCAACAATTTGGGGGATGCCCACTCCCACAGGAGAGGACAACCTCCTTTACCCAGTTTACCTATTCAAATGCTACTCTTCTCCAGAGACACCTTCACCAACATACCCAGAAATAATGTCCTACCAGTTGTCTGGGCATCCCTTAGACCCGTCAAGTTGATACATAAAGTTAACCATCACAGGAGAAACTTATTCTGCATTTTGGGCCATGATCCATTTAGCCTGGGCAGAAATTTGGGTAGCTCTACAAGGGCACTCTTGATGGAATTGAACTGACAGCTTCCCAGTGCAGGTTTATACAATGTAGGTAGAGACTCTAGGTTGGTGAGAAGTCCAAGCTGTGTGAGATGTAATGAATCTGTTCTTTGTTACGATGTGTTCATTTGTAGGAACCCCAAACTCTCAGTAAAAGGGGGTTGAACTCCACATCAAATTTGGATGCTCTGGTGAATCAATGAAGGAATGTTTTCACAACAGGGGGCATTGAGAATGTCAGCATCAACCCCATAGAAATAACATATTAATAACAAGTAGGACACATCTCACAAGGATCAGGTGAGAAAGCAACAAAGAACACAAACTTTAGAGACTGCCAATTTACACTTTTTCCACAATGAGCATCAAGACTTTTTTGAGAGCTGCCTTGACATCCTTGTTCCTAAGAGTGTAGATGAGAGGGTTCAATGTGGGGCTCACAGTGGAATAAAGCACAGCCACTACCTTGCCCGTCCCAGGAGAGTAGCTGGAGCCAGGGCTCAGGTAGGTGTAGATGATGGTGGAGTAGTACATGGTGACGGCGATGAGGTGGGAGGAGCAGGTGGAAAAGGCTCGCCTCTTCCCCTCGGCTGTACGCATCTTCAGGATGGTGGAGATGATAAAGCCATACGACACCATGGTAAGTAGGAAATTCAGCACGGCAAAGAAGATGTCAGCCATAATTGACATGATGTCATTCACGTACGTGGAGGAACAGGACAGCAGCAGCAGAGGGGGGATCTCACAGAAGAAGTGATCGATCACGTTGGACCCACAGAAGGTCAACCGTAAAATCAGGCAGGCATTGACTCCAGCACCGAGCACGCTGATGCCCCACACAGCCCCAGCCAGCACCACACACACCCTGGGGCTCATCATGGATCCATAGTGCAGAGGCTGGCAGATGGCCAGGTAGCGGTCATAAGCCATGGCGGTGAAGAGCAGTAATTCTGCTGTTAGAGACCACGTCAGGAAGTACAACTGGACCACACAGCCCCAGTAAGAGATGCCTCTCTTCTCTGCCACCAGGATCTCAAGCAGCTTGGGCACCACGGTGCAGGCACAGATAACATCAAAAACAGCCAAATTGACCAAGAAAAAGTACATGGGGGTGTGGAGCCTGGAGGTAAAGGCGATGGCTGCCACAATGAGGGAATTTCCAGAGAGCGCCATGGTGTACAGGGAGAGAAAGAGGATGAAGAAGAGAGCCCGGAGCTGTGGCGCTGCTGAGAAACCGCGCAGGATGAATTCTGTCACCAGTGTCTGGTTACTCATGGCTGTGTGCATGATATTTCAATCAGTTCACAGAGATTGAAGTTTCTTTCTTACTCCATAGTTTGACTAGAAAGAAAGGGTTCATTACTATTGGTCAATACAAGTGCAAGGATTATCATCACCTTATTTTCATTTTCCATTTTCTCTAGGTCCTTATAATCTCTCTGCTTAAACAGCCATCACTCTGGACCCAATAGCCTCTGCTCAGCCCTGGAGGCCATCAGAAGCCACACATATTATTTGTCTTCAATAATGCTCTTCTCTTCATTTTATTCCTCCCAAATGAACATAGCTTCAAGTTTTTCTGCCTATTTCTTTTAAAATCCAAGCAGCATAGACTTCTGTAATGAGGAAGTAAAATACTCACCATCCTCCAAGGGCATGAGCATCTTTTCTGGGATTATGTCTTTTACTTCTTTGGACTCACTGGCTTTTCCCCCAAGGATATTTGGTAGTGACCTCTCCATGTCACTGACAGAGTCACCTACCCTCTTTCGCATATGCATGGTCTTCCATCAGAAATGGGCATGAGGTTTTCAGTCCTGAAAGCCTCAGTAATTTATTTCTGGCTAGCTGCCTGGCTGGAGCCCACCACAGGTCCTCTGTGGTGCCCAGCAGCCTGTCTCCATGTGGACCTCAACCTCATCAGTCCCTCTGCTCAAACATGACCTTGATCCTTTCACTTTGGTGGGGTCGGGGGTTGGGGGAGGGGGAGAGTTATCTGATTTGCTGACTCCGCACTTCTCAGCCGTGGCCAAGCACATGCGCTGCTCTCTCGGACCCTACAGTTGTTTTTCTCACTCATTTTTCTGACTTTACTCTGGAGAGACTATACTCTGGGACATAAATACAGTTAGACCTCGGCCAACCAGAAATGTGCATGAATTTCATAAGGAGGTACTCCCCACCCCCTGATGGGTCCAGTACTAAGCCGCCTGGAGCCACCCTCCCGTGAACCTCTCAGGTCCTCTTGGATTTGTTCCCTTCTCTTTTCATTTATTACTGGAGATGAAATCCTGTAAATGGCATGAACTCCTTTCCTCATATCATGCACCTCTCTTCTTCTCCACAAAAAATAATACACCATCTTTCACATTGTCGTTTCAACCTCATTTCCTCGGGGAAGCGAGCTCACACAAGTGCAGCGCTGGTGTGCCCCGGCCATGATTCACAGACAAGCGTCACTCCATTTATACTCTTGTACTTGTGTCTCCCCTTATGTGTCACCGCCAGGTGGCCAGCCAGCAACTGCACCGCAAACCCTACGGAGCATGGAGGCATTCATCACAGCGCCTCAACGCGTTCAGCACCACGGCCAGCGCCACGCCTCGCCGCCTGCTGTTCAGCACCACGGCCAGTACCTCAAACTCAGCCCCCTGCGCTGGGGCTTTTGTGTCAAGGATGCGTCCTCTTAACAGAACGACGCCTGCAGCATCCTGTGCTGAGCTTGGCCCTCTTGCCTCTTCAGCTCCGTCCAGATACCCTTCAGGGGATTGCTTCGGTGACTGAGCAGGGGTTCTCCTGTGATGTAGCTGTAACTCCTGTCTGTAGATTTAGGGAACCTGCGTCTAGGGGAAGCATTCCTCTTCATATGTTAGGTTTTTCCTCTCCTCCTTCATCTGATCTCTTTATCCGACAGTTAATCTCCATAACTTGGTAGCAGTTAAAATATATACCTTCTTATATAGGCATATCTCAAGGGCTGAGAAATCTGAGCAATGTTCTAGGCTGGAGAATTGTCTTCTCTGGCCTTTAAGATGTCTGTTGGCCTTCTTCTTTCTGATACCTCCCCAGGCCCTTAACCACCACTTCTAAAGCAAAGTCTTTGTGGAGCACAGTTCTCAGCAAACAACTTCCCACATATACCCTGAGCTCAGGTGCAGTTAAGTCAGAGTAAAGAGTGGAGCAGTGGAAACCATCAACACAATGAAAGGCAACCTACTGAGTGGGACAGGTTATTTGTAAATCATATATCAGGTAAGGGGTTAATATCCAAAATATGTAGAGAGCTCACACAACTCAGTAGCAAAAAAAAAATCTCATTAAAAATGGGCTAAGGATCTGAATAGATGCTACCCCAAAGACATATAGGTGGAAAACAGGTATATGAAAAGATGCTCTAAACATCAGGAAATGAAAATCAAACCACAATGACATATCACTTGACACTTGTTAGAATAGCCAATAACAAAAAGGGAGGAAATACCTAATTTTTTCAAAGTTGCCTGTAGCTGTGACTGAGCTGCATTCTGCAATCATAACTGCAAGGGCAGGTCCAGCCCTAGGCAGGGCTCCTGTTGGGGAAATGTCCGGGGCTCCCCACAGCATCATGGCTGCAGGTTCACGCCCCAGACATTCCTACCACTGGCGTCTCCATGAGCAGGCGGACAGCCCCTCCCAGCCCGAGTCCTACTGCCTTGGGCTCCAGCATAAGCCACACACAGGGACGAATTTTCGGGTCTCTCCTCACCGTTTTCCTTCCTTTCCTGCACACCGTTCATCTCATTGACATTTAACACAATTGAAAGGAAACCACACCCGCAGCAATGTTACAATGAGCGCGTCATCTCCTCACGCACAGCGTTCCTGCTGCTCATAGACTTCACAGCTGAGAGGCCCAAACGCATAAAACGCTGGGTTGGTGGGAGAGGTAATGTGATTTCCTGGAAAGTGCAATTCAAGTAAAGCAACTTTCCCTGAAACAGGAAAAATAAAGGTGAAGAAGTGAGGGAAAGGGTCATTTAAATATGTACAACCTCCAACGTACCAAATCTGGGGCAAGGGTGCCAATGCCACTTTCTCAGCCACGGTGCTGGGCTACACAGTGAGAGGGGGCACGAAATGCAGGCAGACACACTGAGAGGAGGCCCTCGCTCGCCATGGAGGGCTAGGTGCCCAGGGTGGTCCTCTGTGGGGACGTCTGAGGACCCTGTGACAGTCAGAACCTGCGCACACAGGCGGAGCAAGTGCCTTTCACAGGAACCGTTCACAGCGGCTCACCTAAGTGCCAAATTTCCCTGTTTGCTTGATTCTGAGCCAGCCTTGGACATTTGTCTACTTGGTGAGGAAAGAGCACCTGTTAGGACCCAGAGTGACCTTGGACAAGTGCCTGCCCTCTTCAGGCCTGTTTCTCCTAACAGGCACTGCTGCAGAGGCTTAGGGGCCAGGCGCTCTTTGTTTCTCCAGCCCTCTGGTCCCCTGCGTCCACCATGCAGGCACCCAGATCGGCCCTGGGAGGTGGACCCCCACTGGCCTCATACTCTGGGGGAGACAGAAGGAATACCTCAAACCCATGCACTGTCAAGTCCAGAGCGACCCCAGGCACTTCGGGTGTGTGTGACCTTCTCAGTGTCCAGAGGAGGAGAGTTGGTAAGACTTTTACCTGGATTTGGAGATCTAGGTGCTGGAAGGCCTGTGGCAGTGTCCAGTAGGATCAAGGAAACACGGAATGTGGCTGCAAAGAGCAGTGGGGAACTGCAGGCTCCCGAGACTGGGGTGGTTTGGCCCATGCCAGGAGGACTGGGTGAGTCTCCCTCAGGTGAAAGTCAGATGCTTGACTCAAAGGCAGACTTTGTTCCTCCCGGCATGGAAATTTAAGTACAGTTGAGACCAAAAAGCTCAGGCCAAGAACTGACTTCTTCATCTGAGGGACAGACAGTAAACAGAAATGCCTTCTCCAGAGTATTTTTTCATATTATTTGATATGGATCATTTTACAAAGAACGGAGAAAGTTTAAAGCAGTAATCTCATCAAATATACATTATTTTATAAACCTGACTACAGGTATGAGAGGCACAGATAATTGCTTATCACAATTTAACTCTGACAGTTAATAGAATATTATAATACAATCCATTTGAGATCAGAATGGTTCAACATTACCTCTTTGATATTACAAGTAGATATTTCTAAATTTAACTTTTTGTTATCCTTGTTGATTTCTGAGGGGACATTCTTACCTTATCTCAAAGGTGTTGTTCTTAGTAACTCTGTAAGTGGAAAGTTGAGGCGCACTGGTAGAGTTTTATTTACCACTAATTGTGCAAGTACGAAAGGAAAATTAGCCAACCACTCCAAGCCCATAAACTCAACTGCATAATACTTATATCTGCTAAGATATAAATAAAGAATAAACACCAGGTCATGAGTGAACGACTATTCATCTATGATTGGTTGAGCAGATCCAATTTTCTTAGGAATCCATAAACAAATTACTGCAAGTGTCACATCATCCCACTGACAATGACACAAACATACAAGTTCAAGAACATAGATCATCGGTTCTTGCCTTTGTGGTTGGTCAGCGGCTCTTAGGGGGATGAGTATGCCTCACTTTTGAGGCTGCAAAATTAAAGACAGAAAAACAGACTATGTCAGACAGTTTCCAGAATATGTGAAATAGGACAATCAATGGACTTGTAAAGATGAACAGGACCTTTAAGGAGGAACTTCACAGATCCATGAACAGACTGGGAAGTGGCCTCTTTTATCGAGCTTCCTAGCACAGTGAGAGCTGTCACCACGGAGAGCCATTCATCCCAGGCGACCTGAGGAATGTGTTACCTCAGCGCTGCTCAGTTTCAGATGCTGCCAGGCTCGCACTGACAGCTCTCCTTGGTGCCACACTGTCCTTTCCAGATGCCGAGACTGTTGACTCTAGGCCAACACATCTCCCAAGCACTCAAAAGCTGGGCAAAGCCACCATCCACGATTATGCCCACTTTTTAAATTTAAATAATGTTTTCTTCTTAATTACATAAGTTTGACTTCTCTTGTATTGCTAAAAATTAGATGGCATGAACTACAGAGGAGTAAAAAGAGCAAAAGTCAATTTGCCCATAAGCCTAATACCTAGGATGTTATTGACACAGTTTTGTCTGTGTTTTCTTTCATCGAGGTTACAAACTGTTGTGTCTGTTTTTCCAAATGACAGTGGAAGTTGCAGTTCTGATAGGAATACAGGGCATCTTAATGCTAAAAGCTCCCTCTTCTCCAGGAACCCATATATAACAACAAAGAAGGGGGCAACAAGAAATGTCTTTAACAAAACTAGGAGACAGAGAAAATCCCAAACCCCAATTTCTGTATAAATTACATACCCATCAGAACTGACAAGAGAATTCACCTGACGTCACAGGTAGAAAAAAATCTCCGACAAAATTCATGCCCAGAAGTAAAGGGTCCTGTCCTGAGTGGAAATTGCAAGGAGCAAATCTGAGAAGAAAAAATGAGCATGAATGGGGTGGTGGAGTGGGGAGGGGGCTGGGGGCATCACTCTTGGTGACAGCAACCGGCTGTAAAATAAATGAGGACAGGGAGCTGGTAGTAGGGGTGCCCACCCCAACAAGCTACACAGAGGGGCCATGTATTAAAGAAACTGTTCTTCCTATGAGCTCAGAAACTGGGACAATCACTCCTTACCCCTACAATAGCCCCCACAGGAGATATCCATCTGCTATTACCTGGAGCAAAAAAATCCAAACATTCTAATATGGACTTATAATAAGTCTTCAATGTCTAGAAAGATATTCTCTAAGGAGAGGCCTGAATAAAAGAGAAAAGAAATTTCACTGCAGAGAAAGAAAAGCCATCCTAATGGTTTGACATGATACAGAGGACATTATAACCCAACTTTCCAATATTAATTTAAAAATAAACAACAAAGAATTTGCAACTCTCAAGAAATACCTAAAAGTACAATAAAATAACATGGTAGAGATGTATGAACAACCTGGGGAGGTGACTGGTAGAGTTTAGAGATAAATAGAAAAAATAAGACAACTTGGCAAATTAAATAAAACTTAATTGACACAAGACAGAAACACAAGAGATAAAAGAGACAAGACAGAACTCAGCGAGAGACACAGAGGACACAATAAGAAAAGTGAAAAAATTAAACACAAATAAATACAGAGATAAAAATGATTAGGGGGAAAGTTGTAGGTCTGGAAGAAAAGGACCGGCTATCTGACAGACAGCAGACACATCCCTGGAACTCTCAGAGGAAAACGTGAAAACAATAAACAAAAATACTTTAAAATGTAATTCAGCACCTCTGCTTATGTTAGGATGAAGTAGCTTGTGGCAGACCAGTATTTCTCCCAATGACATCATATAAAATATATAAATTTTACATCGAAAATTCATATAAAATACAAGAATGACTTATCTAAGGGTATCCAGTTCCCTCTGAAGCAATGAAGACCAGAGAAGTTGAAATTCCAGGGAAAGGAACTTTGGAGAAATTAACAGCCAAGAACTTGAATATAATTTTAATAAGTGTATTAAAGAAAATAGAGACACCATGGACAGAATAAATGCATTAAAAAGATGAGGATTTTCACAAGAGAAATAAAATATTTAAAAAATCAAATGGAAATTCCAGAACTGTAAAATACAGTATATCTGAAATCAATGACCCTGTATATGAATCTCCTTGCAGATCGGGCACAGCAGAGCATAAGATCAGAGAAATAAAGATGAGCAGACAGAAATACTCCCGTGGAACCGAGGAGAGAAAAAATAGAAAATTCATCAAAGAGTGAGGGGGGCATAGTGAACATGTCTGATGCATGTGCAATTGGAATCCCACAGTAAGAGAGGAGGGTGGGGGAGGAGAGAGAAGCCATGACTAAAGAGGCAATGAAGAGCTTCTTAAAACAAAGGAAAACATCAATTCAAGAAATTTCAGCTTTCTCTTGAGGGTGTGACCTCTGGAATGGTGGCGTGAGGAGCATTTAATTGGTGAAAATTATAATAACAAACAATTAAGGTATCTGGAAATTGTCCTAAGGTTACAGAGCAAATGGAAAAACATTTATGCAAGAAAATCTGTTGTGTCATGGCAAAAACAGTGAAAGCGTGTTGAGTCGGGACCCTCCCCGCTCCCGACCCAGCCCGGTGTGAGGAAGCTCTGCTCTAGATGAGAACGGTCCAGAGTGTGGGCCCCTCTGCCCTGCCCCCAGCGCACAGTCTGCAGCCATGGCTTCATCTCAGGAGGGAAAGCCTGTGCCATTTCTCGCCATCCTCCAGCTCCATGCTGCCCAGTCTCTGTATCAGCAGCAGCTGAGCAGAGTGAGAGCAGCCCCTACACAGGCGGAAGCTCTAGCCAAGGCAGAGCAGGACGGACATGCTAGTGCCCAGTTCCTTCCAGAGCAGCTCACTCAGGGGTAGACGTTCCATGTTGGAAGGAGCAAGCCCAGAAGACTAGGGGCTCCCAACCCCACCAGGGCCCCACTTGAAGAGAAGGAGTGTCCCTTGGGAAGCAGTGGGCTGCTGACCCCACTGAGCCCGCTCCCAGCCCCAGCACAGTGGTGCAGAGACTCTGCCGGGCACAGAAGAACAGAGAGCTCCACAGCTCTCCCTGAGGGGACTGGTTTACTTTGGAAGAGAGTGTGGTAAAGTTCATAGCTAGGGATATTGTCAAAAACAATGGACATTTTAAGGGTAAGCAATTAACAGCAGCTGTTACATCCATGACACTAGTAGCAGAAAGCAAAATGGTAGATCAGCTAGAAATTTAGTAGGCAAAACGAGGCAAAAAGACAGTAGGAGCTTTCCTGGGGTCAGAGCCATCCTCGAAGACCGGCAATAGCCGGCGCTGGCGGAGACGAGCACGACTTTACCTGGATCAAGCTGCTGTTGTCAAAGACAATAGCGCGTAACAGGAGGAGAGTTTCAGCTTAGGAAAATGAAAAAGTTCCAGACACAGTGGTGATGGCTGCACAACAATATGAATGTACTTAATGCCACTGAATTGTACCCAAAAATGGTTAAAATAGTAAATTGTACGTTATGTTCCGTATCTCTTACCACACTAAGAAACAGCAATAGAGCGGGCATCCAGCAGTGGGCGGAGGCCGGCCGCCGGGCTTGATGTCAGCAGAGGCAGGCCAGCCAAAAGCTTGTGGAAGAGAGTGCGGCTAAAGCCAAACTCGCCCCTAGTAGAAGCGAGGCTACGCATACGCCCGAGACCTCTGTCCCCGGAGTGACGTCGCGGGCCGCGCACCGCGGGTGACACAGACCCCAGTGAACTGCTGCAGGCGAGTCATCAAACCAGAAAGCAAAACAAAACAAAAACAACGCCAAGCCTCAGCGAAGGGGTCAGTGCCCAGAGTTGCCACAGCTCACAGCTGACCTTCAGCAGCATGGGACTGAGCCATACAGGTCCACTTACACCTGGATTTTTTTCAATAACTATATTGGAGAACTTTTTTGGAGATTTGCAACAATTCTTAAAAAGCCTAAGATGAACCACGAGTAGCCTAGAAATACTAAAAAAGTTAGATAGACCACTAATGCATAAAACATAAAACTACTCTATTTTATCATTTACTATAAAAAATCAACAATGGTCTATTATTGGTTAAGTTTTGGGGAAATCACCGCTTATATACAGATTTTCGACTGTGTGGGGTTCCAGCACACCTAACCACCTCATTGTTCAATGGTCAACTGTATTATCTAAAATGTTGCTTTCAACGACCTGCAAAGAAACAGGAAAATGTGACCCATGCACAGGAACAAAAACAACGCATGCCAGACACTGACTGTGGGGTCCAGCTGTTTGACTTAGCAGACAAAGGCTTCAAAGCAGCTACATAAGTATTGTTCAAAGAATTACAGAAAGCCATGTAGGAAGAGTTAAAGAAGGCATCACAAGATCACATTAGATACCAAAGATCAAAGACAGAAATTATTTTTAAAAGAACTGAATGGAAATATTATAGTTAGAAATATACTAACTGAAATGTGAAATGCACTAGAAGGACTGAACCACAGAAATGAACTGGAGGAGAAACAACTAGTGAACTTGCAGACAGATTGATAGAAATTATGCAATCTGGAGAACAGAGAGGAAAAGAATGACAAAAAATGAACAGAGCCTCAGAGACATATGGAACAGCATTAAACATATCAATGTGTGCACCATGGGAAACTAGAAGAGGAGAGGAAGAACGGACAGAAGAAAGAGGTCCCAGCCTTCAGCTTTGTGGGCATGTGCCTCACAAGGTTCGATGGAAAAGCCTGTTCTAGCCCAGAATGTGGTGCCCACCCGCACCTCAGCCTCACTGGGTGCAGCCCCCTCCAGAACGGCTCTCCTCAGACACCTACATAGACGCCAGGACCAGGAACTCGGACATGACTGGGGCGGGACGGGGGTGTTAAGGCAACGCCTGTGTCTGAGCTGCTCTTTGCCACTAGGAGCCTCTCACGGTCTGCTCTTCATAATGCATTTGACATCCTCAGTAGATTTTGAAATCATGTTTTTTTTCATGTATATTGTCTATTTGTGTTGTTGTTTAAGGCTGTGGGATAAATGTATATCCTACTACTCCATTTTAACTAGAAGCCAGCATGGCTTCTTTTTTAACACAGAAAAAGTGAATGATTGAATGCCTAATAGCAGTATTGTGAGGCACTGAGCACACTAGTATATTTTTGCCTTGATTCTGTATTTTTTCTTACAGTTTTGAGACAGTGAACCTGAGATCTGGCAGAGAATAAGGCATGAGCCGCATGGTCTCTCTGGCTATAATGCCTGGGAACCTTTTTGGGAGAAACTGACAAGTGATTCTAAAACTCACGTGACGACCACTATAGTGCTGGACTCGCTGGCCAAACCGTGACCATTTGAATATCAGAAAGATTCTCAACTTTAGTGTGTTGGGACCAATGCAGTCTACAGAAATCCTTTCATATTCATAATGAGACTCAAGAAGCAAAACGTTATATTCTACAAGCAATAGATAATTATAGTATAAAAGTGTGGCTGAAATGAGACACGTGTGAATTTTGAAGTAGATTTATTTCATAGGGATTTAGATATACAAGAGTTTTCCATAGCCAGATGTGCCAGAGAGAAACCCGGAAAGCTAACACCAACGTGACCTTCACTATGTCTATGTGTCTGCAGTGAGGCCAAGACGTCCAGACCTGATGGGGGCAGGAGTTGTGCTGACATCACATATCACATGTAGCTTGTCACACAGGACAGTCATGGGGCACAAAACCTCCTGCCAAAGCCAGGAAGACAGTGAGCCCCTGGCAGGAAGCGGCCCTAGGAATAGGCTGGGTGCTTGGGCCTGAACGTCCTGGGCATTGCCATCAGACCTGGGTCCGAAAAATCAGAGGGCAGGAAGCTCAGACTGATGCCACTTCTGTTTGCTAAGGGTAGTTTTCCTTTTCAGGACTACTCAGTGAATGAAGCCCTAGATAAATATGAAATAAAAATGGAAAAGATGAAAAGGCAAGCACACCTATGAGATCAAGAATTTTACAGCAGGTTCAAGTATGGTGTAGCATGTGTGTCATCACTGTGACAATTTGGCCATGTTTTACTGCTTGTGTGGCCTGAGACATTTAAAGGGACTTACATTGAAGTGCACTTGTATTTGTGCTTTAGCAAACAGTGGGATTTGATGAAACGAGTCTAAGAAATATTTTTAGTGGTGAAGAGAACTGAATGTGCGAATGGTTATTCTATTACTGTGCAAGGCTTAGCAAACATTTAAGGTTAATGAATCACTTTTAAATAAAGTACAAAGAGTGACCACTTTCGACATACGGAGCCCTTTGGACAACCATGAGGGGATTTCTCAGGCTGTGGTCCCATTGCTTCTGAAGTTCAGGCCTTTTGCATCCTCTTCACGAGTCACTTGGTGAAGAACAGCAAGAGTTTTCTAAGGGATGCTTTGAATTCCTTGTTTCTCAGGGTGTAAATAAGGGGGTTGAGACTGGGAGTCACAATGGTGTACAGAACGGCAACAGCCTTGTCCAGGAGCCCAGCAGACCCCAGGCCCGGGCGGATGTAGGTGTAGAGGACAGTGGAGTAGTACACGGAGACCACCACGAGGTGGGAGGAGCAGGTGGAGAAGGCCCTCCGCTTGCCCTCCGCTGAGCGGATACGCAGGATGCTGGCGATGATGAAGCCGTAGGAAGTCATGGTGAGCAAGAAGTTCATCCCGGAGAGGAACATGTCAGCAATGATGGTCATCACATCGTTAATGAAAGTCGGGCTGCAGGAGAGCAGCAAAACCGGTGGGACCTCACAGAAGAAGTGTGCAATTATATGGGGGCCGCAGAAGGACAGACGCAGCACCAGGCCCGTGAGCACAAAGGCATTGAGTGCCCCTATGGACCACACGAAGATGGCCAGGGTGAGGCAGACCCTCCCGCTCATCAGGGCGCCATAATGCAGAGGGTGGCAGATGGCCAGGTAGCGGTCGTAGGCCATGGCGGTGAAGAGAAGCAGCTCCGAGCTTAGCGACCAGGTGAAGAAGAACATCTGGCTGAGGCAGCCCCAGAAGGTGATGGTGCTCTCACCGACCAGGCTCTGCAGGACCTTGGGGAGGATGGACAGGGTGCAGATCATGTCCAGCATGGCCAGGTTGACCAGGAAGAAGTACATGGGGGTGTGGAGGTTGGGGCTGCAGCGGATGGCGGCAATAATCAGCCCATTGCCAGCTAGGGCCACGGCAAACAGGGCCAAGAAGAGACAGAAGAGGGCAGCCCGGAGCCAGGGGTCGTCGGTGAAGCTCTGCAGGGTGAAGAGGGTCACAGCGGTCTGGTTCCCAGACGCCATGGGGAACAGCGGCTTGCGTCTGCAGGGGCCCCCTTCTTCCTTGTAAGGAATGGGTGGATTTTATTTATAACTGAAAAACTAAAAATAATTGATTACATTTAATAAGCATTCACTCTGGAAAGGAAAACAATGACGTGAATGTTTCAATTTATAGTAATAAGCTCTGGCTCATTAACTTAAAGAAACAGCAACCTCCAGACTGTTTACCAAACTGGCTTCACCGCTTTACATGCCCACCAGCAGCGCACGAGGGCCCATATCCTCCACATGCTTGCAACACGTATGACCTCTTGTCCTTTTGATGACGGCCGTTCTAACAGGCGTGAGGCGGTATTTCCTTGTGGCTTTGATCTGCATTTCCCTGATGACTAGTGATGTGGAGCACTTTGCATCATGGCCACCTGTAGGACTTCTCTGAGAAAATGTATTTTCAGGTCTTTTGCCCATTTTTAAATTGGAACATTTGGGGGGTTTTGCTCTTGAATTCTATGAGTTCATTATATATTTTATATATTATCCCCTTGTCAGATATCTTTGCTAATTACTCTCCATCCCACAGGCTTCCTTTACATTTTGGTGATGGTGTCTGTTCCTGTGCAGAGGCTTCAGTTAAAGGAATCACAGCCTGCCCACAAGGCATACAGGGAAGCATCTTAGAACATTGATAATATTGATGTTTCTAATAACCTCTCCCCCAAAAAAAAACACAACAAAAGGGCAGGAGGGTAACGAGCTGCTATTGAGGGGTTCATGCTCCTGAGCCCTGTAAGGTACTTGATTTTAACCCCACGTTACAGGCTCTGGACCAGCAGGGTGTCCAGGTAAGTCCAGGCCCCAAGGTGAACACGCCCAGGTCCGGGAGCCTCCATCTGCCCTAAACAAGGGGCAGAGAAAGGCGATGCCTGGCTCGTTTGTGTCAGGAAGATTGTCCTGCAACGGGCACAGCCTGAGGGGTACACTGAGAGAAATGGGACCATGGTGGCAAGATGAACTCAGAGGAGAGTCAGGCTCAGGCCCTAGAAAGACATGGCCAGACCCACTTCCAGGGCGAGCAGGGGTTTAGGAGAAATTTCCATCCTGAAGGTAAGAGGTGCTGAGCTCGTTTGCAGACTGGGGTCTCCTTGGACTGTTGGGACACGGAGCTGGCGCAGAACCCAGAGCCATACGAGCTCCCTGGGGCTCTGCTCTCACCATTGTCAACCCCACCAAGGACAAGCCCTTCTCAGAAGCTGGCCCAGGGCATGCAGGCAAACATACCGACCAGAATGCCAGGCACTGTCCACAGTGCCTCCAGGGCACACGGCCCTGCATGCTGGGAGAGGATCCCTGGCTTGCTGAGCACCCTGTCCTGCAGGGCCCAGCCTCAGGGAGCCTCCTCCCAGAATGAATGCATTTAGCACAGGCCACTGAAATAGACAGGTGAGTCCCGGCAGCCTGCCTCGGGATTGCAGCTGCAGCCAAGCGGGTGTGCACGCCTGCTGGGAAGTCCTCTGACTTAGTAATAGGGGCCAGGTGGGTGATGCCCACCCTCAGTGTGAGAGCAACAAGATCCTCACCTGTCACACGGGGGGTGCACAACAGAAGTTGGGGAATGTGAATTCACTCACCACCAGGTGACCATGACAGCAGTGGCCGCGTAGAGAAAGCAGTCACTGGTTGCTTCCTACAGGGTTGCTCCCAGATGCCAGAGAGTGGCAGAACGGTTCACTGCCCTGGGCCAGGGGGCATTTGGAACATACGCATGAGCTCCCAGCAGCCTTCCCACATTCACCCCATCAAAACGGGGACATCCTGGGTCGGAGCATGTGGAACAAGAAATGCCCCCAAAATAAACAGACTTCAGACGCCACTTCAACCTTCTCTGTTGCTCCCTTTCCATAAGAGCTGAGAATAAATACTTGTGCAACTGTAACCTCAGCGTGCCATTCTGCAGCTCTCCTCTCTCATCTCAAAGCACAAAGCAAAGTGTGACAGAAGAAACAAGCAGCCAGGTCCAGCCCACACCAGGGCCTCTTCCAGGAATGGCTCCTTCATTCAGTTGTTTTCCACCTGCCAAGCCCACAGGGGCCGCAGGCCAGTTGCCTCCTGCCCCCACAGAGGCCGTGCAGACTGCCCGCAACAAACAGCCAATTGGTCTCCACACAGATCTCAGCTAGGTTACTGGTCAGAGGCCGAGTCATTTATTTGCAGCCCCTGAGCCCCATGTGTGCCCAGATCGGGGTGCCCAATTAGCAGAAAAAATACTGAGCACTCAGTTGGGTTTGAATTTAAAACAAACAGTGAGTTAATTATTAGTGTATGACTGAAGTACTGCATGGGAAATTCTTATAGTGAACGTTATTTATTGATCCAAAATTCAATTCTAACTGGGCACCCATATTTCCTCTGGCAGCCCTAGCCCAGACTCGACCAGGGCCAGAAGCAACCGGAGGAATGCCTAGCTCAGAGGTTCAGTGTGGGGCAGAGACCCGCCCCTGGAGGCCGACTTGAGACCCATGTCCCGTCCAGAGCCCAGGCTCACACCCAGTGCCCCGGCTACCAGCACCCACCTGCAGGGACCCAGACAGGGTGCCCTGGGGCACGGGAGTGCCTCACACCCCCAAAGCAACAACCTAGGGTCTAACGGGGGCAGCAGCTGTGAGCAGCAAGAGGGTGCCTCCCCCAAGGTCAGCAGGGACGTGCAGGGGCTGCCTTCCCAGACTCACGTGCCGTCCACAGGGCAGAGGCGGATGCAGGCACAGGTGACTCAGTAAGAGGCCGGAGAGATTGGTCAGGTGCCAGGGCGTGGAGGGGAGTCAGCCTCCAAAAAGCAGCTGGAAGGTGATCCCTCCCTTACTCTGCTCCGGATTGCGTGGCTCGAATGGGAGTGACTTCTGCAATCTGTCAATGCTGTTTCTGTGCAATCGTGAGAAAGACTTTACACTCACTCTTGTCACAAACAAAATGCCCATTCTCTAAAAGATTAGAACAAGTAATGTAAACACCACGCCCCTACGTGTGCCTCCCTAGCCACTGCAGGCTGGCTTCCTGCAGAGATCCTGGGGAGGAACCTGACACAGAGAGATGGAGCCTGTGGCCCTGTCCCCCACTCCCCGGGTCTGAGCTGCAGACCCTGCTGGACAGAAGGACCAAGCCTCCCTCATGCGTGGGGTGCACACACTGTGAGAGCAAGTAAGCCCCTCCCCGACCTCAGAAGTGCTCCCAGACACTCACCGACGTCCTTCCAACACAGGAGTGTCCCAGTGTCTCAGGACTCCCACAGACTTTGAGAAATGTCTGCTTTAACAACTGAAAAGGTAGAAACAAGGTTCACCATCATTTTAAAAGGTTTTTTTTTTTTAACTACTGAAACATTCCAGGTAGGTCCCTAAACAAACGGACTCTAACACCCGGATGGCAGTTGCCTGAGTGGTGCCCAAGCATCCAGCCATTAGCAGGGGGCAGAGGCTTCCTGGGACTCTCACCACACCATGCAGGCTCCAGCGTGGCCACGGTCTTGCTGCTCAGGGTCCAGAGGTGGCTGCTGGCATCAGTAATCCCAGTTTAAATAGGGACAGCCTGAACTGTATGATGTAACTGAAGAAAGCTGCTGCCCCTTGGGAGTCCAGCTCCAGGTCCTTTGGCTGACATGGCACCAGCACTTGGCTGTGACTGGTTGCCAAAGATAATGTCCCCAAATGTCCTCTGCGAGCAGTTCCTTAGGGCCCTTGTCGGAGCGGGGTGGGTGGGCTTCGCTCCCCTGCAGCGTGGAAGGCCCAGACTGACTTGTCCAACAGCTGCACGTGCTGGCAGCCAGGCACCCAGGCAAGACCCTTCTCAGCACCCAACTTCCACTGGAGACGCACCCAGGGGAGGGGTGGGGCAAGGGCACTCTACCTAGTGCCGTTCAGGGGGAAGGGATCCAACTTCCTCCAGCCTCACATCCTTCCAAAGGAAGCACAGCCATGTTTGGTGGCAAACGCTGAGGGCAAGGGAACAGGCTACCTGAGGTGTTGTGCCTGGTGAAGGAGCTGAGATTGCTCCTCTCCAGACCCTGCAGGCGGGAGAGCCTGGCCAGGGGGCCCTGGACTCAGGCTTCTGTGCTTTGTGCCAGGACCGCCCTCAGGGCTCTGGGGTCCTGGTGGTAGTAGTCTAGGCTACCTTTCCCAAGGCCAGACCACAGGGGCCCCAGGAAACTGACACATCATGTTTTCTAGAGCGGACTTGACGCATCCAGCAAGTTCTGGTCTCATAATTCCTCCCCCAAGACAAAGATTTCAGGTTGTGCAAATGCTGTTAGCAACACAAAACTGTTGGGAGTGGAATCAAAATAGTGAGAGTGGCATTATGGGCCCAGGAAGGATCTTTTTTAATTTTGAGATGATTTTAGATTTACAGAAGAGGTGAAAAAACAGCAGTTACCTTTCTGCTAGCTTCCCGTTTTGCTAAGCTCTCACATTACCTAGCAACATCTGGATGTGTCAGCATTAGGATACTAACCTCGCTACGACATTATCTAACTATGTCACAGAACTTATCTGAGCCTCGTCTGTTTCCTATAAACGCCCCTTTGCAGTCCAGGACCCCTCTTCCCATCCACCGTCGCGCGTCCTTGGGCTCCCTGCCCTTCCTTTACGTTCATGAGCTTGAGACATTTACTGATGACTTATTTTGCAGAATGACTCTGGCTGGTTTGCCTGATGCCTTCTTGTGCTTGGGTGGAGGTCCTGCGTCACTGGGAAGGGCTCCCCAGGCCACGTGCCCTTCTCCGTGCTTTGTGATGGGGCACGACGTCCATGTGTCTCCTCCGATGATCTTGGCCTTGACCACGGCTGCAGGTTCCCCACCAGGAAGCTAATATTTTAGCTTTGAAATCACGAAGTGTTCTGGGAGAGACAGAGAGACTGTGCCCACATGCCGTGCATCCTTCAACTGCCTCTCACAAATCTCGGCACCACTGGTGGGTCTCACGTGGCCGTCACTCTCTAGTGGCGATGTTCTGTTTCCCTCATTCCTCCTGCACCGATTGGAATTCTTCTGTGGGGATGTGCTGCCTCCTCGCCCACTTATTTGTGCCTCTACATCAGCGTGGATTCACGATGTTTGTTTTATTCTTTGGGATACGATTCAACACGATCATTATTTATTCTTTGCTCAAAATGTTCCTGTTTTCTCAGTCAGAAACTCTTTCAGGCCGGCTTCTCTAACCTTGACTCATCCTTCCCTTCTTCCTCCGAGCTTGTGTTCTGGCATACGAGGTGCTCCAGGCTCATCGGCATTTCCCTGCCCAGCCCTGGGGTCAGGCACTCCCCAAGGAGCCCTGAGCCTGGATCCTCTCAGTTGGGGGTGGGAGACCTGAGACACCCTGTCACTGTGCCACTCCCGGGGCCTCCCCACCTCCACCCTCCTCAGAGAGCATCCACGAACCCGAGTAACTGCTAAGTATTTTGCTGGAAACCTATACTTCATCATCCCCTATTTGGATTCTTAAAATTAATTAGTAGGGAGATAAATATGTTATTCACTTATAAATGACCAGTTAGCTGTGTAAGTGTTAAGGTATTTCCTAAGTGGAAAAGTAGAACCTACAGCAGACAATGAATTGCAGTTCCTTGAAATATCCAGGATAGAAACTTGGTTTTGCCCATTGTTAGGAATCATAAGCTAGGCTGATGAGTCGCCAGAGCCTCCTTCCAAGGTCACCCAGCCTTGGTCCCCGTGGCACAGCAGGTGCTTCTGTTAACCCACTGGGAACGCACCAGGCCATGTCTGAATGTTTTAGGCTCGGCTCACATCTTAAACCAAGTGTGAGCCTGTGGCCCTGAAGGCTCCTTTTCCCTCACCCCATTGGTCAGTTGTTAGCTAAGCTGCAACGGGCACTGTGCCAAATGCTGGGGCCGTGTCTTCTGGAGCCCTCAGCCCAGGACAAGAGTGGCCACACCACCCAGGACTGGCTGCACAGTGTCACTGAAGAAACATCTACGGAATGAATGAAGGACATGAGTGTTTGTTTGCAGGGGACCAGCATCTGCACAGCAGTTCATGCACAAGTGTCACACACAGTCAAGCTGACAACACCTTCCTTCTGTGGCATGGAGGCCCTTGCTTCTGTGCTTTGTTGGGAATGTTGGGCCATGGGAAGCCACAGGCTGATGGGTGGAAGCCGTCAGAATCTCAGAGAACAGTGAGAAGTGCCATCCCATGAACCTGCTCCTCTCCTTGTCTAAAATGTGGCTGTTAGGGCCCTTCCTGTGCCTTGGAGAAGTGGGGTCCCAGTGATGGCCCATGGCTGTTTCGGGGTGTGGGCCTCCTAGTGTGAATGAGTTGCTTACTCCCTTACGGTGTTGGGCACAGTCAGGTGCTGGCACACTTGTGTTCTTGCTGCATGTGCTGGTGGTGGAAAAGGCTGAGACCAGGGCAGGAGGGAGGAGGCGTGGGTGCCCAGGGCTGGAGGCCACAGCCAGGATGGGGGTACATGGTCAGGTGTGGAGGCTCCTGTCTGTCCAGGAGCAGGTCTCCTCTCTCCTTGCCCCCTTCTTTGCTGTTTTCCTCCCCACTGACCAATGCTGCACACTTTAAGTCTAGTACCTAGTTCTCTTTGAAACATCAGGTGAATGAGGGCGCGTGGAGACTATTGGGAGTGAATCCAAAGGAAGAAGGACCACAGACCAGAGAAAAGCCATCATGCCGACCAGAGGTGCCACTCAGGGGCCTCCAGGCGGGCGCTACAACACCACCTGCAAAAGTACATTGTGGAGATTCGGGCCACGTGGCTGCCTGGATGCCTCCAGTCCTCCGATATCTCTTTCTAGTCCTTCTCCTCTGCTTTAGATTCTATCAGTGCTCCGGGGCTCTTGACAAGAGGTGATTCATGTGAGTCTGATGCGGCCTGGAGGTCTGAGCGCGTGTACGTGTTGTGGAGTTAAGGGCTGGTGAGCAGGATCCTCACAACCTTTGGACAAAACATGGGAGAGGAAAGCTCAGGACACACAGGTCAAGAGTCTGCCCTGTCTCTGAACTCACAGCCAATGCCATGATGGCAGCACCTCAGAAAGAGGCAGCTGACCATGGTTCTTCTACATGGCCACAGGAAGTCCATCTTCAAAATTTCATCTGAATTACCAGCAACATTCTTCAACGAACTGGAACAAATACTTCAAAAATTCATATGGAAACACCAAATACCCCAAATAGCCAAAGCAATCCTGAGAAGGAAGAATAAAATGGAGGGGGAATCTCACTCCCCAATTTCAAGCTCTACTACAAAGCCATAGTAATCAAGACAATTTGGTACTGGCATAAGAACAGAGCCACAGACCAGTGGAACAGAATAGAGACTCCAGACAGTAACCCAAACATATAGGGCCAATTAATATACGATAAAGGAGCCATGGACATACAATGGGGAAATGACAGTCTCTTCAACAGATGGTGCTGGCAAAACTGGACAGCTACATGTAGGAGAATGAAACTGGATCACTGTCTAACCCTATACAAAAAAGTGAATTTGAAATGGATCAAAGACCTGAATGTAAATCATGTATGAAACCATAAAACTCTTAGAAAAAAACATAGGCAAAAATCTCTTGGACATAAACATGAGTGACTTCTTCATGAACATATCTCTCCAGGCAAGGAAAACAAAAGCAAAAATGAACAAGTGGGACTACATCAAGCTAAAAGCTTCTGAACAGCAAAGGACACCATCAATAGAACAAAAAGATATCCTACAGTATGGGAGAATATATTCGTAAATGACAGATCCGATAAAGGGTTGACATCCAAAATATATAAAGAGCTCACGCATCTCAACAAACAAAAAACAAATAATCCAATTAAAAAATGGACATAGGAGATGAGCAGACAGTTCTCCAATGAAGAAATTCAGATGGCCAACAGATACATGAAAAAATGCTCCACATCGCTAGTTATCAGAGAAATGCAAATTAAAACCACAGTGAGATATCACCTCACACCAGTAAGGATAGCTGCCATCCAAAAGACAAACAACAACAAATGTTGGCGAGGCTGTGGAGAAAGGGGAACCCTCCTACACTGCTGGTGGGAATGTAAATTAGTTCAACCATTGTGGAAAGCAGTATGGAGGCTCCTCAAAATGCTCAAAATAGAAATACCATTTGACCCAGGAATTCCACTTCCAGGAATTTACCCTAGGAATGCAGAGTCCCAGTTTGAAAAAGACAGATGCACCCCTGTTTATTGCAGCACTATTTACAATAGCCAAGAAATGGAAGCAACCTAAGTGTCCATCAGTAGATGAATGGATAAAGAAGATGTGGTACATGTACACAATGGAATATTATTCAGCCATAAGAAGAATACAAATCCTACCATTTGCAACAATATGGATGGAGCTAGAGGGTATTATGCTCAGTGAAATGAGCCAACTGGAGAAAGACAAATACCAAATTATATCACTCATATGTGGAGTATAAGAACAAAGCAAAAACTGAAGGAGCAAAACAGCAGCAGACTCACAGAACCCAAGAATGGACTAACAGTTACCAAAGGGAAAGGGACTGGGGAGAAAGGGAGGGAAGGGAGGGAGAAGGGCGGGGATGAAGGAAGGGGGTATTATGATTAGCATGTATAATGTGGGGGAGAGAATGGGGAGGGCTGTGCAATATGGAGAAGACAAGTAGTGATTCTACAGCATCTTACTATGCTGATGGACAGTGACTGTAATGGGGTTTGTGGGGAGGACTTGGTGAAGGGGTGACCCTAGTAAACATAATGTTCTTCATGTAATTGTAGATTAATGATAACAAAAAAAAATTTTCATCAGAACCTGCAAGAACATGCTTAAGCTTCTGTGAACACCACACTGACAATTGACAATTGCTTCTGTGCTCAACTGCCAGCCCATGACATATGGTTCATTGTGGCAAGACCTGGCAATGTGATGGGTATCTTCTCTTTGAGAGAGCGGTTTGTGTTCTGGGAAGAGGTACACACTCTAGTTTTCAGCCACTCTGTGAATGCCTCCATCTGTCCTACCACCTTCCCTTAGCCCACCCACCGTCCACCAGCCCTCCCACATACTTTCCTGTTCCCTTCCCTTCATTCACCCCTCATCTGTCTATTTACCCATTCACCCACAACTTTAAGGAGGGTGGATGTTAGGTCTTCTTTAAGTGTTTGATAAAATCAAGTGGTGAAGCCATCTAGTCCAGGGGTTTTGTTATTAAGTAATTTTTTTATTCCAAATTCAATTTCATTGTTGGCAATTGGTCTGTTCAGATTTTCTGTTTCTTCCTGGGTCAGTCTTGGAAGGTTGTATTTTTCTAGAAATTGTCCATTTCTTCTAGGTTATCCAGTTTGTTAGCATATAGTTTTTCATAGTATTCTCTAATAATTCTTTGTATTTCTGTGGGGTCTGTAGTGATTTTTCCTTTCTCATTTCTGATTCTGTATATGTGTGTAGAGTCTTTTGTTCTTGATAAGTCTGGCTAGGGGTCTATCTTTTTTGTTTATTTTCTGGAAGAACCAGCTCCTGGTTTCATTGATTCTTTCTATTGTTTTATTCTTCTCTATTTTATTTATTTCTGCTTTGATCTTTATTATGTTCCTCCTTCTACTGACTTTGAGCTTCATTTGTTCTTCCTTTTCTATTTTCATTAATTGTGAATTTAGACTGTTCATTTGGGATTGTTCTTCCTTCCTGAGGTAGGCCTGTATTGCAATATACTTCCCTCTTAGCACAGCCTTTGCTGCATCCCACAGATTTTGCACTATTGAATTATTGTTGTCATTTGTCTCCATATATTGCTTGATCTGTTTTTATTTGGCCATTGATGCATTGATTATTTAGGAGCATGTTGTTAAACCTCAATGTGTTTATGGGCTTTTTTGTTTTCTTTGTGTAATTTATTTCTAGTTTAATACCTTTGTGGTCTGAGAAGCTGGTTGGTACAATTTCAATCTTTCTGAATTTAATGAGGCTCTTTTTGTGGCCTAGTTATGATCTATTCTTGAAAATATTCCATGTGCCCTTGGGAAGAATTTGTATACTGTTGCTTTTGGATGGTGTGTTCTGTAGAAGTCCATTAGGTCCATCTGTTCTAATAGATTGTCCAGTGCCTCTGTCTCTTTGCTTATTTTCTGTCTGGTGGATCTGTCCTTTGGAATGAGTGGTGTGTTGAAGTCTCCTAAAATGAATGCATTGCATTCTATTTCCCCCTTTAATTCTGTTAGTATTTGTTTCACATATATAGGTACTCCTATGTTGGGTGCATAATATTGATAATGGTTATATCCTCTTGTTGGACTGACCTCTTTATCATTAAGTAATGTCTTTCTTTGTCTCTTGTTACTTTCTTTGTTTTGAAGTCTATTTTGTCTGATACAATACTGTGACTCCTGCTTTTTTCTCCCTATTATTTGCATTTAACATATTTTTCCACCCCTTCACTTTTAGTCTGTGTATGTCTTTGGGTTGGAAGTGAGTCTCTTACGGCAGCATATAGATGGGTCTTGTCTTTAATCCATTTAGCAACTCTATGTCTTTTGATTAGTGCATTCAGATTAGTTGTATTTGATGTATTTACATTTAGGGTGATTATCAATAGATAAGCTAATTATTGCCATTGCAAGCTTCAGATTCATGGTCACCAAAGGTTCATGGGCAGCTTCTTTACTATCTAGCAGTCTGACTTAACTCGTTTACCACACTGTTTCAAACACAATCTAAAGGTTCTTTTCTTTCCCTCACTTCTTTTTCTTCCTCCTCCATTCTTTATATATTAGGTGTCTCTGTACTCTTTGTGTATCCTTTGACTGACTTTATGGGTAGTTGATTTAATTTTGCATTTGCTCATGACTAATTGGTCTACTTCCTTTACTGTAGTTTTATTTTCTCTGGTAACAGCTCTTTAGCCTTAGGAGTGCTTCCATCTATAGCAGTAGAGACAGTTCATGGGAGGTAAATTCTCTAACTTTTGCTTATCTGGAAATTGTTTAATCCCTCCTTCAAATTTAAATGATAATCTTGCTGGGTAGAGTGTTCTTGGTTCGAGGCCCTTCTGTTTCGTTGCATTTAATATATCATGCCACTCCCTTCTGGCCTGTAAGGTTTCTACTGAGAAGTCTGATGATAGCTGATGGATTTTCCTTTGTATGTGATCTTTTTTCTCTCTCTGGCTGCTTTGAATACTCTGTCTTTATCCTTGATCTTTGCCATTTTAATTATTATGTGTCTTGGTGTCATCCTCCTTGGGTCCCTTGTGTTGGGAGATCTCTGCACTTCCATGGCCTAAGAGACTGTTTGCTTCCCCAGACAGGGGAAGTTTTCAGCAATTATTTCCTCAAAGAGACTTTCTATCCCTTTTTCTCTTTCTTATTCTGGTACCCTTACAATGCAAATATTATTCCATTTGGATTGGTCACACAGTTCCCTTAATATTCTTTCATTTCTAGAGATCCTTTTTTCTCTCTGTGCCTCAGCTTCTTTGTATTCCTGCTCTCTAATTTCTATTTCATTTACTGTCACCTCTACCTCATCTAATCAGTTTTTAAATCCCTCCATTGTATGTTTCATTTCAGATACTGTATTTTTCAAAGTCTGTTTCTCTTTCTTGACATCCTCCCTGAGTTCTTGAATATTTTTCTGTAGCTCTATGAGCATGTTTATGATTTTTATTTTGAAATCTTTATCAGGAAGATTGGTGATTTCAGTTTCACTTGGCCCTCTTTCTGGTGTTTGAGGGATTTCGGTTTGTACCAGGTTCTTTTGCCATTTCATAGTCCTAATGATTACTATAGAATAATAACCTTGTGTCAGCTGTGCCCTCTAGTGCCCAGAAGCTCTACTTTCTGGAGCTGCTCAGCCTCTGGAACAATGGAGAGGGTCACAGGCATGGCAGTGCCAGTGCCTGCCAGGAGGAAATAGCTCTTTCCTGCTTCCCTGTTGTAGTACCTGCCTCACTGCCAGGGCCAGTGGGCCAAATGTGCAGGGAAGAGCCTCTATGCTACACCCTTATAGCTGCTGTAGGCAGGGCTGCCCTCTGACCGACCTGATGCAATGGGCAGGACAGCAGGTTTGCAAACCAGGGCCAGAGGGGAGGAAGAAGTAGCAGGCTGTGTATTGCCATGTGGGGCCTCAGTGCTGCATTGCCAGCCAGAGGGTATGGAGTGCGTGAAGCTCCTGAAAGTTCCCAACCTGCTGTGATGAGTGTGCTGGGACTCTTTTGTCCACCTGTCCTGAGCAGCAAGCTCTGTGTAATCCTTGCCTCTTTAGCATCCCTCCCACTGTTGGGAAGTCTTTCAAAGTGCCCACCTTTCTTTTCTCCCAGAGCTTCCAGTTGTGGGTACCTGTTCTCCACAAGCAGCTGGAATCATAGTCTCTCCAAGTATTCTGCCTGTCTTTGCTTTCCAATCCCTCTAATCTCCAGAGCACCATGTAAACTGGATTTTCACTCCCTGAGTAGGTCTCCAGGGGTGGGTATTTAGCAGTCCTGGGCTTCTATTCCCTCCCCATTCAGTTTCTCTTCTTCCTTCCAGTGATCTGGGATGGGAGTAGGGCTTGGGTCCTGCGGGATCACGGCTTTGTTACTTCACTCTTTTCTGTGAGGTCTTCTCTTTTCCCCAGATGTAAGTCATCTGTTGCAATCTTCTTTCCAGTTGCTCCTTCAGAATTAGTTGTAGTTTATGTATTTTCATGGTATGTGGTTTTGGGAGGATGTTTCTGCCTCACTTTTTGAGCAGCCATCTTGTTTAAATCCATTTCTACTCTTTTTATGTAACATTTTGCAATGATACAAATGTAGGTATACTCTTTATTTGCCATTCAAGAGGTCACTGAATTAGATGTTTTCATAGTTTTATGTGGCAAAATCAGCTACAATTTGGAAATATTACCAAGTACCTGCAAAATTGGGCAATAAATTCTAAATGGCTGAAGTGGCCCAGAAAGACCAATTTACTGTTGATGCTGCTGACTCCCAAAACTAGTGTTATGTAACATTTTTCATCAAGTTCAAGTATCTTTTGGAGTCAGGCAAGATAAGAATGATTAAAAACTCAGATGGCTGAATGAATGGTTGGAAACATTTCCATGATTTGTATCTTGATAGAATTTAAAAGAAATCTTTCCCTGTACTATTGTTTTCAGCTTTCAAGGATTATGTTACCATCTGAAGTAGCTGCGGTTCCGTACAACCTTGCCATAGCTTAACCACGTGCCAACCCTACATCCAGGATGGTCACAGCAGGACACATGCTGCATGGTATCACTCCCACGTAATGAGAATTTAACTTTCACAGAGCCATCGGGAACTGCCTGTGGAAATACTACAATGTGAGATGTGTTTGCAGTGCCATCTGTCTACACCAGAAAGAGTAGGGTGATCTGGGGGAGCACTCTGGTTCCCTAAGCAGCTGACCTCACACAATTACTAAAAGGGTGCTTTTAAAAACTCAGAATATGCTATTGACAACTTTTCCTTAAACAAACAAGATATGTGCATTCTATACTGTTCAGTGAAAATCTAAATTATCTGCTGAACAGAGGAATTTTGTGGAGGGAGGCCTATAGCTTTCCCAGTGTTGAGGGAAAACTCACATCCGACCCCATGGAGGGTACACAGGGGGAGATGCAGACAGTCTTGTTTTTACCCTGGAGCAGGGGTGCTCACATTACAGCTGGAGCCTGTAAAATGCAGACTCTGATATGTCAGGCTTTGATGACCATTCCAGGTGAGTCCTTTGTTATTTTTAGTACTTTTAATCATGTGAAAGGTCAAGATGCTGACATCTTGCCATATTCACATTTATTTCTGAGTAAGAAATTTAAAAATACAGCTGCAACTCAACTCCTCCTTTAATTTCTTTCCCTCCCTGCATTCCTGACATAACCACTATCCTGAAGACTGAGTGCCTTGTTTCCATATGTGTTTGTATACATTTATTTTGATAAAATAATATGGCCTATTTTTTCAATGCTTTTATAAATATGACATGCATACAACTATGCACATCAATTTTTGGTTGGCTTTTCTTACTGACATCTGCTTTTGCTGTATGTCCACATTGATATGACACTTGCAACATGATATTCCATTTGTGATGTATGTCCATATTAGTGTGTATGGATTCAGGATGATATGTCACGTGTGATGAATCCATGGTTTGCTTATCCATTCCCCACTATCTGGCAGGTAAGTGGTTTCCACCTTTGCTACTCCACAAAGAGATGCAAGAAACAACTTCGAACCTGTGTCCTTGTGTACATATACAAGGAAAGCTAGCAAGGAAACTGTTGAACAGTAGAGTATGTATATCTCCTTCCTGCACTGATATGCAAAACAGCATAGTACAGTGGATTGTTTTCCAATGATTCATCACCTGCTGTGTTCCAGGTCCTGTTCTCCTGCTGAGGATGTATTGGTGACAGAAACAGCAGCTCCTCCCCTCATGAAACACAGAGATATTAATCAAATAATGAGCTGCATGATTAGCTCTGAAGGCAATAAGAAGAATCTAGGAGAACAGGTGATGGAGGGACCCAACTCAGTCTGGTAAATGAAGATTCAGGATGTAACATGCAGCAAGGATCTAAATTAAGTGTCAGTCAACCAGGTAAAGCACATTCCATACAGAAGGAGTAATGTCTACACAAGACTCAAAGAGGGTGTAGTCTTGGGTCATGCAGTTCTAGTGTATCTCTGGACCAGGGATTCCATGGCAGTCTGAATGGGAAGGAACATGTCTTTATCAGGGTTCTGCAGAGAGACAGAACCAACTGGAGATATACGTACATGTAGACTTCTGATGGCTGATATGTATATGTGTACATACACACATATATAATGCGCATATATGTATATCATATGTATAATTATATATATATTATATATACTATATGTATAATTCTGTATTTTACAATATAATGTGCATATACATCTATACATAGATATGGAGATTTATTATCAGAATTGGCTCATGTGATCATGGAGGCCAAGAAGACCCATAACTTGCCTTCTGCAAGCTGAAGGCCCAGAGGAGCTGATGGTGTGATTCAGTCAAATTCTGAAGGTGTGAGAATTGGGGACAGTGGTGTAAGTACTAGTCTGAAGCTGAATGTCAAAGAGAATGAATTCACCCTTCTTTCCCCTTTTGCTCTATTCAGGCCATCAACAATTTGGGGGATGCCCACTCCCACAGGAGAGGACAACCTCCTTTACCCAGTTTACCTATTCAAATGCTACTCTTCTCCAGAGACACCTTCACCGACATACCCAGAAATAATGTCCTACCAGTTGTCTGGGCATCCCTTAGACCCGTCAAGTTGATACATAAAGTTAACCATCACAGGAGAAACTTATTCTGCATTTTGGGCCATGATCCATTTAGCCTGGGCAGAAATTTGGGTAGCTCTACAGGGGCACTCTTGATGGAATTGAACTGACAGCTTCCCAGTGCAGGTTTATACAATGTAGGTAGAGACTCTAGGTTGGTGGGAAGTCCAAGCTGTGTGAGATGTAATGAATCTGTTCTTTGTTACGATGTGTTCATTTGTAGGAACCCCAAACTCTCAGTAAAAGGGGGTTGAACTCCACATCAAATTTGGATGCTCTGGTGAATCAATGAAGGAATGTTTTCACAACAGGGGGCATTGAGAATGTCAGCAGCAACCCCATAGAAATAAGATATTAATAACAAGTGGGACACATCTCACAAGGATCAGGTGAGAAAGCAACAAAGAACACAAACTTTAGAGACTGCCAATTTACACTTTTTCCACCATGAGCATCAAGACTTTTTTGAGAGCTGCCTTGACATCCTTGTTCCTAAGAGTGTAGATGAGAGGGTTCAATGTGGGGCTCACAGTGGAATAAAGCACAGCCACTACCTTGCCCGTCCCAGGAGAGTAGCTGGAGCCAGGGCTCAGGTAGGTGTAGATGATGGTGGAGTAGTACATGGTGACGGCAATGAGGTGGGAGGAGCAGGTGGAAAAGGCTCGCCTCTTCCCCTCGGCTGTACGCATCTTCAGGATGGTGGAGATGATAAAGCCATACGACACCATGGTAAGTAGGAAATTCAGCACGGCAAAGAAGATGTCAGCCATAATTGACATGATGTCATTCACGTACGTGGAGGAACAGCACAGCAGCAGCAGAGGGGGGATCTCACAGAAGAAGTGATCGATCACGTTGGACCCACAGAAGGTCAACCGTAAAATCAGGCAGGCATTGACTCCAGCACCGAGCACGCTGATGCCCCACACAGCCCCAGCCAGCACCACACACACCCTGGGGCTCATTATGGATCCATAGTGCAGAGGCTGGCAGATGGCCAGGTAGCGGTCATAAGCCATGGCGGTGAAGAGCAGTAATTCTGCTGCTAGAGACCACGTCAGGAAGTACAACTGGACCACACAGCCCCAGTAAGAGATGCCTCTCTTCTCTGCCACCAGCATCTCAAGCAGCTTGGGCACCACGGTGCAGGCACAGATAACATCAAAAACAGCCAAATTGACCAAGAAAAAGTACATGGGGGTGTGGAGCCTGGAGGTAAAGGCGATGGCTGCCACAATGAGGGAATTTCCAGAGAGCGCCATGGTGTACAGGGAGAGAAAGGGGATGAAGAAGAGCGCCCGGAGCTGTGGCGCTGCTGAGAAACCGCGCAGGATGAATTCTGTCACCAGTGTCTGGTTACTCATGGCTGTGTGCATGATATTTCAATCAGTTCACAGAGATTGACGTTTCTTTCTTACTCCATAGTTTGACTAGAAAGAAAGGGTTTATTACTATTGGTCAATACAAGTGCAAGGATTATCATCACCTTATTCTCATTTTCCATTTTCTCTAGGTCCTTATAATCTCTCTGCTTAAACAGCCATCACTCTGGACCCAATAGCCTCTGCTCAGCCCTGGAGGCCATCAGAAGCCACACATATTATTTGTCTTCAATAATGCTCTTCTCTTCATTTTATTCCTCCCAAATGAACATAGCTTCAAGTTTTTCTGCCTATTTCTTTTAAAATCCAAGCAGCATAGACTTCTGTAATGAGGAAGTAAAATACTCACCATCCTCCAAGGGCATGAGCATGTTTTCTGGGATTATGTCCTTTACTTCTTTTGACTCACTGGCTTTTCCCCAACGAATATTTGGTAGTGACCTCTCCATGTCACTGACAGAGTCACCTACCCTCTTTCGCATATGCATGGTCTTCCACTAGAAACGGGCAGGACGTTTTCAGTCCTGAAAGCCTCAGTAATTTATTTCTGGCTAGCTGCCTGGCTGGAGCCCACCACAGGTCCTCTGCAGTACCCAGGAGCCTGTCTCCATGTGGACCTCAACCCCATCAGTCCCTCTGCTCAAACATGACCTTGATCCTTTCAACTTGGTGAGTTCAGGGGTAGGGAGAGGGGAGAGTTATCTGATTTGCTGACTCCACACTTCTCAGCCATGGCCAAGCACATGCACTCTCTCTGACCCTACAGTTGTTTTTATCACAAACTTTTCTGACTTTACTCTGGAGAGACTATACTCTGGGAACTAAATTCAATTAGACCTCGGCCAAACAGAAATTTGAATGAAATTCATAAGGAGGTACTCCCCACCCCCTGATGGGTCCAGTATCTAAGCCAGGCCTAGAGTCACCCTCCCGTGAACCTCTCAGGTCCTTTTCCATTAGTTCCCTTCTCTTTTCCTTTATTCCTAGATTTGAAATCCTGTGGCATGAACTCCTTTCCTCATATCATGCACCTCTCTTCTCCGCAAAAAATAATGCACCATCCTTCACATTGTCGTTTTAACCTCATTTCCTCGGGGAAGCGAGCTCACACAAGTGCAGCGCTGGTGTGCCCCGGTCATGATTCACAGACAAGCGTCACTCCATTTATACTCTTGTACTTGTGTCTCCCCTTATGTGTCACCGCCAGGTGGCCAGCCAGCAACTGCACCGCAAACCCTACGGAGCATGGAGGCATTCATCACAGCGCCTCAACGCGTTCAGCACCACGGCCAGCGCCACGCCTCGCCGCCTGCTGTTCAGCACCACGGCCAGTACCTCAAACTCAGCCCCCTGCGCTGGGGCTTTTGTGTCAAGGATGCGTCCTCTTAACAGAACGACGCCGGCAGCATCCTGTGCTGAGCTTGGCCCTCTTGCCTCTTCAGCTCCGTCCAGATACCCTTCAGGGGATTGCTTCGGTGACTGAGCAGGGGTTCTCCTGTGATGTAGCTGTGACTCCTGTCTGTAGATTTAGGGAACCTGCGTCTAGGGGAAGCATTCCTCTTCATATGTTAGGTTTTTCCTCTCCTCCTTCATCTGATCTCTTTATCCGACAGTTAATCTCCATAACTTGGTAGCAGTTAAAATATATACCCTCTTATATAGGCATATCTCAAGGGCTGAGAAATCTGAGCAATGTTCTAGGCTGGAGAATTGTCTTCTCTGGCCTTTAAGATGTCTGTTGGCCTTCTTCTTTCTGATACCTCCCCAGGCCCTTAACCACCACTTCTAAAGCAAAGTCTTTGTGGAGCACAGTTCTCAGCAAACAACTTCCCACATATACCCTGAGCTCAGGTGCAGTTAAGTCAGAGTAAAGAGTGGAGCAGTGGAAACCATCAACACAATGAAAGGCAACCTACTGAGTGGGACAGGTTATTTGTAAGTCATATATCAGGTAAGGGGTTAATATCCAAAATACATAGAGAGCTCACACAACTCAGTAGCAAAAAAAAAAAAAACATCTCTTTAAAAATGGACTAAGAATCTGAATAGACGTTTCCCCAAAGACATATAGGTGGAAAACAGGTATATGAAAAGATGCTCTAAACATCAGGAAATGAAAATCAAACCACAATGACATATCACTTCACACCTGTTAGAATAGCCAATAATAAAAAGGGACGAAATAAGTGTTGGTGAGAATACAGAGAAGAGGAAAGACTTGTGCACCAATGGTGGGAAATCAAATTGATGCAGTCACTATGAAAAGCAGTATGAAGGTTCCTCAAAATATTAAAGATACAACTACTATATAATCCAGGAATTCCACTTTTCAGTGTGGGTATTTATCTGAAGCAAATGAAAACACTTACTCACAAGGTATGTGCACCCCGTGATTAGCAATAGCCAAAATACGGATACAACCTACATTTGCATTGACAGATACCTGTATAAAGAAATAGTCAGCTGCCATGTGATCTCATTTACATGTAAAATCTGAAAAGAACACAAGAAAGGAAATCCAAGCTCATAGATGAAGAGAACATACTGCTGGTTGTCAGATGTGGGGGATAGAAAATGGGCAAATGTGTGAAGGGAGTCAGGAAGTAGAGACATCTAGTTATACAATAAATATCAAGGGGATATAATATACGGCATGGTGACTATGGTGAATAATACTCTACTGCATATTTGGAAGTTGCTAAAAGAGGAGACCTTTTAAGTCCTCATCACAAGAAAGAAGTCTGCAATTCTGTTTAGTGATGGATGTTAACCAGACTTATGGTGGTCATTTTGCCATAAATACAAATATTGAATCATTATGTTGCATACTTGAAACTAATATAATGTTGTATGGTAATTAAACTTCACTAAAATAAACAGAATAGAGACTGGAAAATTCATAACCCTGTAGTGACAAATAGCCCATACTTTGGCTTGGAGGCCTGTGGTTTTTCTGTCCTAACTACAGAGCTCTCCCACAGTAGTGTGAAAGCAGCCACAGACTATTCTCAAATGAATGGGTGTAACTCTGCCCCAATCAAATTTTTTTTTACAAAAACGTGGGTGACCAGGTTTGGGTGGTAGTTTGCAGACCCTTTACGTAGAAGAGGTGCCATACTCAAAATATAGAAAATACAATTCATTGTACAGAATACCCTGTGTGGAACTCAAGGTTTAATCATAGCAAGCCACAAATAACTACTAAGCATATTCAATATCCAAATTCAGTGCTAGGTGCTCTGAAGGCACAGCAACAAAGTAAGACCAAGTATCCCCAAGAAGCTCAGTGCTGGGAAGCCAAGACTTGAACAGAATAAAGTGACAGAAATACTATACATCATACAAAGAAATGTTACAAGGATAGGCTTACATTAAGCGAGGGTCATTTAGGACTCTAGTAGGGGAAAAAGTCAGATTAAAGAACAGAATCAGGGTAAGCTAACAAAGTCACTCCCCCATTTGGTGCTTAGGGTCCAGACGTCAAAGAGTCACTCAAGCTCTTCTCCTGCAGCTGTCGTGGAGGGACCTGTGGATGGCTTCCTGGCTTCCAGGGAGTCCATGCCCATGAACACACAGTGCTGCTGTGGGTGCGAGGTGGTGCGCCAGACCTGTGGGCATGTTTGCAGCCTGTTTTATTCTTTTATCCTTGCAGTAAACTCTTTGTTTTTATTGAGATATAATTGACACATTATATTAGTTTCAACTGCACATCATGAAGATTCAGTATTTGTATCTTTTTGTAAATGATTGCCACAATAAGTCTAGTTAACACCTCTCACCACATATAATTACAATATTTCTTTCTTGTGATCTGAATTTTTTTATCATTAATGTACAATTCATTAAACAACATGATGGTTACTAGATCCCCGTATTATCAAGTCTCCACCACATACCCCATTACAGTCTCTTGTGATCTGAACTTTTAAGATCTACTCTCTTAGCAACTTCAAATATGCAATACAGTATTATTCACCATAGCCACCATGCCATACATTACATCCCTGGTCATTTTTTTATAAATCGAAGTTAGGTTTTGACCACTTGCACCCATTTTGTCTGCCTCCATCCTCCCCACCCCATCTCTGGCAATCTGATTTCTAAACAACCCACTCAGGAGACTATATATCCATGAGTTATGAAATTGCCCCTATTTCTAAGCTCCTTGCATCTTCAGGACCTTTCCCACATCCTAGAAATTAGAGAGAAAATGATGAAAAGCCAGAGAACACAGGCAAGCCTGAATCTGGTGCCAGAAGACCACCACCTCTCCCTGTGATCCTGGAGAGAGTCATGCTCAGGAACAATGAAAAGGAAACCGAAATAACGTAGATCATTAGATGATGAAAGCTGTACTGTGTGTGGGGCTCTCCTTTTCCTCTCCCGTAAAGCTGAAAAGGAGGCCAGAGCCATTTCCCATCTCACTGATAGCTTTCTTATTGTGAAATATGTACATTTTAAAATTAAAAGGTCTAATGGAGGTTTAAATTGTACCCCATGATATTAAGCTTTTGATTGCTGAGACATCCCTTTCAAAGACATCAATCTCAAATAAACACATTTCCAGCTACTCAAGGAGATAAAAGCCAGGCCACACCACCCATGATGGCCCCCTTTTGGAAAGCCCCGGGTGACCTAGATAACCCGCTGCTGAGGGGACCTTGCGTCTCCGGTTCTCACACCCTGATCCTGCCCTTCGGGGCGCCAATGGAGAGTGAACCTGGGGGACCCTAGGCCCCCACCCTAGATGCCTTATAGGCAGAGCCCCAAGTCCACACCTTCTTTTTCTGTACTCAAGGCCTTGTTTTGTGGTCCTGGGCATGCCATGCACCCTTCAGGATCTGAGAGTGGTGAACCTGGTTTTTTCAAAGTCGCCTGTGGTTGTGGCTGAGCTGCATCCTGCGATCAAAACTGCAAGGGCAGGTCCAGCCCTAGGCGGGGCTCCCATGGGGAAAATGTCCGGGGCTCCCCACAGCATCATGGCTGCAGGTTCACGCCCCAGACATTCCTACCACTGGCGTCTCCATGAGCAGGCGGACAGCCCCTCCCAGCCCGAGTCCTACTGCCTTGGGCTCCAGCATCAGCCACACACAGGGACCTATTTTCGGGTCTCTCCTCACCGTTTTCCTTCCTTTCCTGCACACCGTTCATCTCATTGACATTTAACACAATTGAAAGGAAACCACACCCGCAGCAATGTTACAATGAGCGCGTCATCTCCTCACGCACAGCGTTCCTGCTGCTCATAGACCTCACAGCTGAGAGGCCCAAACGCATAAAACGCTGGGTTGGTGGGAGAGGTAATGTGATTTCCTGGAAAGTGCAATTCAAGTAAAGCAACTTTCCCTGAAACAGGAAAAATAAAGGTGAAGAAGTGAGGGAAAGGGTTATTTAAATATGTACAACCTCCAACATTCCAAATCTGGGGCAAGGGTGCCAATGCCACTTTCTCAGCCACGGTGCTGGGCTACACAGTGAGAGGGGGCACGAAATGCAGGCAGACACACTGAGAGGAGGCCCTCGCTCGCTGTGGAGGGTTAGGTGCCCAGGGTGGTCCTCTGTGGGGACGTCTGAGGACCCTGTGACAGTCAGAACCTGCGCACACAGGCGGAGCAAGTGCCTTTCACAGGAACCGTTCACAGCGGCTCACCTAAGTGCCAAATTTCCCTGTTTGCTTGATTCTGAGCCAGCCTTGGACGTTTGTCTACTCGGTGAGGAAGGAGCACCTGTTAGGACCCAGAGTGACCTTGGACAAGTGCCTGCCCTCTTCAGGCCTGTTTCTCCTAACAGGCACTGCCTGAAGAGGCTTAGGGGCCAGGCGCTCTTTGTTTCTCCAGCCCTCTGGTCCCCTGCGTCCACCATGCAGACACCCAGATCGGCCCTGGGAGGTGGACCCCCACTGCCCTCATACTCTGGGGGAGACAGAAGGAATACCTCAAACCCATGCACTGTCAAGTCCAGAGCGACCCCAGGCACTTTGGGTGTGTGTGACCTTCTCAGTGTCGAGAGGAGGAGAGTTGGTAAGACTTTTACCTGGATTTGGAGATCTAGGTGCTGGAAGGCCTGTGGCAGTGTCCAGTAGGATCAAGGAAACACGGAATGTGGCTGCAAAGAGCAGCGGGAAACTGCAGGCTCCCAAGACTGCGGTGGTTTGGCCCACGCCAGGAGGACTGGGTGAGTCTCCCTCAGGTGAAAGTCAGATGCTTGACTCAAAGGCAGACTTTGTTCCTCCCAGCATGGAAATTTAAGTACAGTTGAGACCAAAAAGCTCAGGCCAAGAACTGACTTCTTCACCTGAGGGACAGACAGTAAACAGAAATGCCTTCTCCAGAGTATTTTTTCATATTATTTGATATGGATCATTTTACAAAGAATGGAGAAAATTTAAAGCAGTAATTTCATCAAATATAATTCTACATTATTTTATAAACTTGGCTATAGCTATAAGGGGCACAAAGAGATGATTGCATATCATAATTTAACTCTGACAATTAATAGAATATTATAATACAATCCATTTGAGATCAGAATGGTTCAACATTACCTCTTTGATATTACAAGCAGGTATTTCTAAATTTAACTTTTTGTTATCCTTGTTGATTTCTGAGGGGACATTCTTACCTTATCTCAAAGGTGTTGCTCTTAGTAACTCTGTAAGTGGAAAGTTGAGGCGCACTGGTGGAGTTTTATTTACCACTAATTGTGCAAGTACGAAAGGAAAATTAGCCACCCACTCCAAGCCCATAAACTCAACTGCATAATACTGATATCTGCTAAGATATAAATAAAGAATAAACACCAGGTCATGAGTGAATGACTATGCATCTATGACAGGTTGAGCGTATCCAATTTTCTTAGGAATCCATAAACAAATTACTGCAAATCTCACATCATCCCACTGACAATGACACAAACATACAAGTTCAAGAACATAGATCATTGGTTCTTGCCTTTGTGGTTGGTCAGTGGTTCTTAGGGTGATGAGTATGCCTCACTTTTGAGGGTGCAAAATTAAAGACAGAAAAACAGAGTATGCCAGACAGTTTCCAGAATACGTGAAATAGGACAATCAATAGACTTGTAAAGATGAACAGGACCTTTAAGGAGGCGCTTCACAGATCCATGAACAGACTGGGAAGTGGCCTCTTTTATCGAGCTTCCTAGCGCAGTGAGAGCTGTCACCACGGAGAGCCATTCATCCCAGGCGACCTGAGGAATGTGTTACCTCAGCGCTGCTCAGTTTCAGATGCTGCCAGGCTCACACTGACAGCTCTCCTTGGTGCCACACTGTCCTTTCCAGATGCCGAGACCGTTGACTCTAAGCCACCACATCTCCCAAGCACTCAGAAGCTGGGCAAAGCCACCATCCACAATTATACTCACTTTTTAAATTTAAATAATGTTTTCTTCTTAACTACATAAGTTTGACTTTTCTTGTATTGCTAAAAATTAGATGGCATGAACTACAGAGGAGTAAAAAGAGCAAAAGTCAATTTGCCCATAAGCCTAATACCTAGTATGTTATTGACACTGTTTTGTCTGTGTTTTCTTTCATTGAGGTTACAAACTGTTGTGTCTGTTTTTCCAAATGACAGTGGAAGTTGCAGTTCTGATAGGAATACAGGGCATCTTAATGCTAAAAGGTCCCACTTCTCCAGGAACCCATATATATCAACAAAGAAGGGGGGCAACAAGCAATGTCTTTAACAAAACTAGGAGACAGAGAAAATCCCAAGCCCCAATTTCTATATAAATTACATACCCATCAGAACTGACAAGAGAATTCACCTGATGACACAGGTAGAAAAAACCTTCCAAGAAAATTCATGTCCAGAAGTAAAGGGCCCTGTCCTGAGTGGAAATTGCAAAGTGCAAATCTGAGGAAAAAAATAAGCATGAATGGGGTGGCGGAGTGGGGAGGGGGCTGGGGGCATCACTCTTGGTGACAGCAACTGGCTGTAAAATAAATGAGGACAGCGAGCTGGTAGTAGGGGTGCCCACCCCCAACCAGCTACACAGAGGGGCCATGTATTAAAGAAACTGTTCTTCCTATGAGCTCAGAAACTGGGACAATTACCCCTTACCCCTATAATAGCCCCCACAGGAGATATTCATCTGCTATTACCTGGAGCAAAAAAATCCAAACATTCTAATGTGGACTTATAATAAGGCTTCAATGTCTAGAAAGATATTCTCTAAGGAGAGGCCTGAATAAAAGAGAAAAGAAATTTCACTGCAGAGAAAGAAAAGCCATCCTAATGGTTTGACATGATACAGAGGACATTATAACCCAACTTTCCAATATTAATTTAAAAATAAACAACAAAGAATTTGCAACTCTCAAGAAATACCTAAAAGTACAATAAAATAACATGGTAGAGATATATGAACAACCTGGGGAGGTGACTGGTAGAGTTTAGAGATAAATAGAAAAAATAAGACAACTTGGCAAATTAAATAAAACTTAATTGACACAAGACAGAAACACAAGAGATAAAAGAGACAAGACAGAACTCAGCGAGAGACACAGAGGACACAATAAGAAAAGTGAAAAAATTAAACACAAATAAATACAGAGATAAAAATGATTAGGGGGAAAGTCGTAGGTCTGGAAGAAAAGGACCGGCTATCTGACAGACAACAGACACATCCCTGGAACTCTCAGAGGAAAACGTGAAAACAATAAACAAAAATACTTTAAAATGTAATCTAGCACCTCTACTTATGTTAGGATGAAGTAGCTTGTGGCAGACCAGTATTTATCCCAATGACATCATATAAATTATATGAATTTTACATCGAAAATTCATATAAAATACAAGAATGACTTATCTAAGGGTATCCAGTTCTCTCTGAAGCAATGAAGACCAGAGAAGTTAAAATTCCATGGAAAAGAACTTTGGAGAAATTAACAGCCAAGAACTTTAAAATAATTTTAATAAGTATATTAAAGAAAATAGAGACACCATGGACAGAATAAATGCATTAAAAAGATGAGGATTTTCACAAGGGAAATAAAATCTTTAAAAATTCAAATGGAAATTCTACAACTGTAAAATACAGTATATCTGAAATCAATGACCCTGTATATGAATCTCCTTGCAGATTGGGCACAGCAGAGCATAAGATCAGAGAAGTAAAGATGAGCAGACAGAAATATTCCCATGGAACCGAGGAGAGAAAAAATAGAAAATTCATCAAAGAGTGAGGGGGGCATAGTGAACATGTCTGATGCCTGTGCAATTGGAATCCCACAGTAAGAGAGGAGGGTGGGGGAGGAGAGAGAAGCCATGACTAAAGAGGCAATGAAGAGCTTCTTAAAACAAAGGAAAACATCAATTCAAGAAATTTCAGCTTTCTCTTGAGGGTGTGACTTCTGGAATGGTGGCGTGAGGAGCATTTAATTGGTGAAAATTATAATAAACAATTAAGGTATCTGGAAATTGTCTTAAGGTTACAGAGCAAATGGAAAAACATTTATGCAAGAAAATCTGTTGTGTCATGGCAAAAACAGTGAAAGCATATTGAGTCGGGACCCTCCCCGCTCCCGACCCAGCCCAGTGTGAGGAAGCTCTGCTCTAGGTGAGAACGGTCCAGAGTGTGGGCCCCTCTGCCCTGCCCCCAGCGCACAGTCTGCAGCCATGGCTTCATCTCAGGAGGGAAAGCCTGTGCCATTTCTCGCCATCCTCCAGCTCCATGCTGCCCAGTCTCTGTATCAGCAGCAGCTGAGCAGAGTGAGAGCAGCCCCTACACAGGCGGAAGCTCTAGCCAAGGCAGAGCAGGACGGACATGCTAGTGCCCAGTTCCTTCCAAAGCAGCTCACTCAGGGGTAGACGTTCCATGTTGGAAGGAGCAAGCCCAGAAGACTAGGGGCTCCCAACCCCACCAGGGCCCCACTTGAAGAGAAGGAGTGTCCCTTGGGAAGCAGTGGGCTGCTGACCCCACTGAGCCCGCTCCCAGCCCCAGCACAGTGGTGCAGAGACTCTGCCGGGCACATAAGAACAGAGAGCTCCACAGCTCTCCCTGAGGGGACTGGTTTAATTTGGAAGAGAGTGTGGTAAAGTTCATAGCTAGGGATATTGTCAAAAACAATGGACATTTTAAGGGTAAGCAATTAACAGCAGCTGTTACATCCATGACACTAGTAGCAGAAAGCAAAATGGTAGATCAGCTAGAAATTTAGTAGGCAAAACCAGGCAAAAAGACAGTAGGAGCTTTCCTGGGGTCAGAGCCATCCTCGAAGACCGGCAACAGCCGGCCCTGGCAGAGATGAGCACGACTTTAACTGGATCAAGCTGCTGTTGTCAAAAACAATAGCGCGTAACAGGAGGAGAGTTTCAGCTTAGGAAAATGAAAAAGTTCCAGACACAGTGGTGATGGCTGCACAACAATATGAATGTACTTAATGCCACTGAATTGTACCCAAAAATGGTTAAAATAGAAAATTGTACGTTATGTTCCGTATCTCTTACCACACTAAGAAACAGCAATAGAGCGGGCATCCAGCAATGGGCGGAGGCCGGCCGCCGGGCTTGATGTCAGCAGAGGCAGGCCAGCCAAAAGCTTGTGGAAGAGAGTGCGGCTAAAGCCAAACTCGCCCCTAGTAGAAGCGAGGCTGCGCATACGCCCGCGACCTCTGTCCCCGGAGTGACGTCGCGGGCCGCGCACCGCGGGTGACACAGACCCCAGTGAACTGCTGCAGGCGAGTCATCAAACCAGAAAGCAAAACAAAACAAAAGCAACGCCAAGCCTCAGCGAAGGGGTCAGTGCCCAGAGTTGCCACAGCTCACAGCTGACCTTCAGCAGCATGGGACTGAGCCATACAGGTCCACTTACACCTGGATTTTTTTCAATAACTATATTGGAGAACTTTTTGGAGATTTGCAACAATTCTTTAGAAGTCATAAATGAACCACGAGTAGCCTAGAAATAACAAAAAAGTTAGGTAGGCCACTAATGTATACAACATATGTAGATTTAGTCTGTGTTATTATTAACTATCAAAAAATCAACAATGGTCTATTATTGGTTAAGTTTTGGGGAAATCACCGCTTATATACAGATTTTCGACTGTGTGGGGTTCCAGCACACCTAACCATCTCATTGTTCAATGGTCAACTGTATTATCTAAAATGTTGCTTTCAACAAAAAATGTTTGAGACCTGCAAAGAAACAGGAAAATGTGACCCATGCACAGGAACAAAAACAACACATGCCAGACACTGACTGTGGGGTCCAGCTGTTTGGCTTAGCAGACAAAGGCTTCAAAGCAGCTACGTAAGTATTGTTCAAAGAATTACAGAAAACCATGTAGAAAGAGTTAAAGAAGGCATCACAAGATCACATTAGATACCAAAGATCAAAGACAGAAATTATTTTTAAAAGAACTGAATGGAAATATTATAGTTAGAAATACACTAACTGAAATGTGAAATGCACTAGAAGGACTGAACCACAGAAATGAACTGGAGGAGAAACAACTAGTGAACTTGCACACAGACTGATAGAAATTAAGCAATCTGGAGAACAGAGAGGAAAAGAATGACAAAAAATGAACAGAGCCTCAGAGACATATGGAACAGCATTAAACATATCAATGTGTGCACAATGGGAAACTAGAAGAGGAGAGGAAGAACGGACAGAAGAAAGAGGTCCCAGCCTTCAGCTTTGTGGGCATGTACCTCACAAGGTTCGATGGAAAAGCCTGTTCTAGCCCAGAATGTGGTGCCCACCCGCACCTCAGCCTCACTGGGTGCAGCCCCCTCCAGAACGGCTATCCTCAGACACCTACATAGACACCAGGACCAGGAACTCGGACATGACTGGGGCGGGACGGGGGTGTTAAGGCAATGCCTGTGTCTGAGCTGCTCTTTGCCACTAGGAGCCTCTCACGGTCTGCTCTTCATAATGCATTTGACATCCTCAGTAGATCTTGAAATCATGTTTTTTTATGTATATTGTCTATTTGTGTTGTTGTTTAAGGCTGTGGGATAAATGTATATCCTAGTACTCCATTTTAACTAGAAGCCAGCATGGCTTCTTTTTTAACACAGAAAAAGTGAATGATTGAATGTCTAATAGCAGTATTGTGAGGCACTGAGTACACTAGTATATTTTCATCTTGATTCTGTATTTTTTCTTACATTTTTGAGACAGGGAACCTGAGATCTAGCAGAGAATAAGGCATGAGCCCCTTGGTCTCTCTGGCTAAATGCCTGGGAAGGTTTTTGGGAAAAACTGACAAATGATTCTAAAACACGTGGCAGTTCCCACTATAGTGCTGGACTCGCTGGCCAAACCATGACCATTTGAATATCAGAAAGATTCTCAACTTTAGTGTGTTGGGACAAATGCAGTCTATGGAAATCCTTTCATATTCATAATGAGACTCAAGAAGCAAAACATTGTATTCAGCAAGCAAAAGATAATTATAGTCAAAGATGGCAGCGTGAGAGGAGAGACAGAGGCTTCCTCCTAAAACTGGATACAATTATAAAATTTAATTGGTGCAACTAATCCTGAGAGAGCAACAGGAAAGAGGACGCATCAGACTGCACACACCTGGAGAAAAGAGCAAACCTCAGCGAACGGGGCAATGTACCGGAGCTGTGGCTCGGCGGGACCAGAGCCCTTCCCCTACCCCAGCTCACCGGCGGGAGGAAGAGAAACGGAGCAGGGAGCGAGTGGAAGGCCTGGGACGGCTGAATACCCAGCTCCGGAGCCCTGCGCTGGGAGCATAAACCTACATTTCATGGTGCTTTCTTGAGACTCGCATGACTACCAGGTTGGAAAGTTAATACAGGCAGAGTTCCTGGAGAGACTGGGATTCCGGCCACTTGTGGAAAGCAGCGATCCATATCTGGCTGCTCTGAGACAAAAACTTACACCTGTGTGATCGGCCCACTGGCTCAGGCAGTGGAGACAGGCACAGGAGCCAGGAGGCGGGGAACAGCTCTTTCATCCCCCCAGGCACCAGTACTGCTCCCCTGTGACCCCCGACATTGCTTCAGGGGCTCAGCAGCTCCAGAGACTACAGCTTCTGGACACTAGAGGGCGCCATATACAAACATGAAACGCCAAAGGACCCTGTACAGAGTAGAATTATTAATACAACTCCCGAGAAAGATTTAAATGATATGGACCTCGTGACTCTTCCTGAAAGGAAGTTCAAAATAAAAATAATCAACATCCTAATGGAGGTATGGAAAGATATCCAAGAACTCGGGAATGAATTCAGGCTGGAGATCAAATCGTTGAAGAGCACAATGGAGCGTATTAAAAGCAGGTTGAATATGGTGGAGGAGACAATAAATGAAATAGAAACTAGAGAAGAGGAATACAAAGAAGCTGAGGCACAGAGAGAAAAAAGGATCTCTAAGAATGAAAGAATATTGAGAGAACTGTGTGACCAATCCAAGCAAAACAATATTCACATTATAGGGATACCAGAAGAAGAAGAGAGAGAGAGAGAAAGGGATAGAAAGTGTCTTTGAGGAGGTAGTTGCTGAAAACTTCCCCACTCTGGGGAAGGAGATAGTCCCTCAGGCCATGGGGGTACACAGATCCCCCTACACAAGGGACCCAGGGAAGACAACACCAAGACACATACTAATTAAAATGGGAAAGATCAAGGATAAGGACAGACTGTTAAAAGCAGCCAGAGGCAGAAATAATATCACATACAAAGGAAAGCCCATCAGGCTAACATCAGACTTCTCAGCAGAGACCTTACAGGCCAGAAGGGAGTGGCATGATGTATTTAATGCCATGAAGCAGAAGGGCCTGGAACCAAGATTACTTTATCTGGCAAGATTATCATTTAAATTTGAAGGAGAGATTAAATAATTTCCAAATAAGCAAAAGCTGCGAGAGTTTACCTCCCACAAACCATCTCTGCAGTCTATTTTGGAGGGACTGCTATAGACGGAAGTGTTCCTAGGGGTGGACAGCTGTCACCAGAGGTAGTAAAACCAGAGGTGGTAGGGAGGGTGGAGCAGCTGATTGCGAGGCAAATGCAAAATTAAATTGACTATCCCCAAAGTCAATCAAGGGATAGACAAAAAGTACAGAATTTGACACCTAATATATAAAGAATGAAGGAGGAAGAAAAAGGAGGACAAATAGAAAAGAACCTTTAGATTGTGTTTGTAACGGCATACTAAGTGAGTTAAGTTACTCTTAGATTGTAAGGAAAGTAACCTGGAACCATTGGTAACCATGAATCTAAAGCCTGAAATGGCAATAAGTACATACCTATTGATAATCACCCTAAATGTTAATGGACTGAAAGCACCAATCAAAAGACACAGAGTAATAGAATGGATAAAAAACAAGACCCATCTATATGCTGCTTACAAGAGACTCACCTCAAAACCAAAGACATGCACAGACTAAAAGTCAAGGGATGGAAAAAGATATTTCATGCAAACAATAGGAAGAAAAAAGCAGGTGTTGCAGTACTAGTATCAGACAAAATAGACTTCAAAACAAAGAAAGTAACAAGAGATAAAGAAGGACATTACATAATGATGAAGGGCTCAGTCCAACAAGAGGATATAACCATTATACATATATATGCACCCAACACAGGAGCACCGGCATATGTGAAACAAATACTAACAGAACTAAAAGAGGAAATAGAATGCAATGCATCCATTTTAGGAGACTTCAACACACCATTGACTCCAAAGGACAGATCCACCAGACAGAAAATAAGTAAGGACACAGAGGCACTGAACAACACACTAGAACAGATGGACCTAATAGACATCTATAGAACTCTACACCCAAAAGCAACAGGATACACATTCTTCTCAAGTGAACATGGAACATTCTCCAGAATAGACCACATACTAGCTCACAAAAAGAGCCTCAGTAAACTCCAAAATATTGAAATTCTACCAACCAACTTTTCATACCACAAAAGTATAAAACTAGAAATAAATTGTACAAAGAAAGCAAAAAGGCTCACAAACACATGGAGGCATAACAACACACTTCTAAATAGTCAATGGATCAATGACCAAATTAAGATGGAGATCCAGCAATATATGGAAATAAATGACAACAACAACACAAAGCCCCAACTTCTGTGGGACGCAGTGAAAGCAGTCTTAAGAGGAAAGTATATAGCAATCCAGGCATATGTAAAGAAGGAGGAACAATCCCAAATGAATAGTCTAATGTCACAATTATCAAAATTGGAAAAAGAAGAACAAATGAGGCCTAAATTCAGCAGAAAGAGGGACATAATAAAGATCAGAGAAGAAATAAACAAAATTGAGAAGACTAAAACAATAGAAAAAATCAATGAAACCAAGAGCTGATTCTTTGAGAAAAAAAACAAAATAGATAAGCCTATAGCCAGACCTATTAAGAGAAAAAGAGAATAACACACATCAACAGAATCAGAAACGAGAAAGGAAACATCACGATGGACCCCACAGAAATACAAAGAATTATTAGAGACTACTATGAAAAGCCATATGCTAAGAAGCTGGAAAACCTAGAAGAAATGGACAACTTCCTAGAAAAATACAACCTTCCAAGACTGACCAAGGAAGAAACACAAAATCTAAACAAACCAATTACCAGCAAAGAAATTGAAGCAGTAATCAAAAAACTACCAAAGAAAAAAAAACCCGGGCCAGATGAATTTACCTCGGAATTTCATCAGACATACAGAGAAGATATAATACCCATTCTCCTTAAAGTTTTCCAAAAAATAGAAGAGGAGGGAATACTTCCAAACTCATTCTATGAAGCCAACATCACCCTAATACCAAAACCAGGCAAAGACCCCACCAACAAAGAAAACTACAGACCAATATCCCTGATGAATGTAGATGCAAAAATACTCAACAAAATATTAGCAAACTGAATTCAAAAATATATCAAAAGGATCATACACCACGACCAAGTGGGATTCATCCCAGGGATGCAAGGATGCTACAACATTCGAAAATCCATCAACATCATCCACCACATAAACAAAAAGAAAGACAAAACCACATGATCATCTCCATAGATGCTGAAAAAGCATTCAACAAGATTCAACATCCATTCATGATAAAAACTCTCAGCAAAATGGGTATAGAGGACAAGTATCTCAACATAATAAAGCCCATATATGATAACCCCACAGCTAACATCATACTGAACAGTGAGAGGCTGAAAGCTTTTCCTGTAAGATCAGGAATAAGACAGGGATGCCCACTCTCCCCACTGTTATTTAACATAGTACTGGAGGTCCTAGCTACGGCAGTTAGACAAAACAAAGAAATAAAAGGAATCCAGATTGGTAAAGAAAAAGTTAAACTGTCACTATTTGCAGATGACATGATATTGTACATAAAAAACCCTAAAGACTCCACTCCAAAACTACTAGAACTGATAATGGAATACAGCAAAGTTGCAGGATACAAAATTAACACACAGAAATCTGTAGCTTTCCTATACACTAACAATGAACCAATAGAAAGAGAAATCAGGAAAACAACTCCATTCACAATTGCACCAAAAAGAATAAAATACCTAGGAATAAACCTAACCAAAGAAATGAAAGACCTATACCCTGAAAACTATAAGACACTCTTAAGATAAATTAAAGGGGACACTAACAAATGGAAACTCATCCCATGCTCATGGCTAGGAAGAATCAATATCTTCAAAATGGCCATCCTGCCCAAAGCAATATACAGATTTCATGCAATCCCTATCAAATTACCAACAACATTCTTCAATGAACTGGAACAAATAGTTCAAAAATTCATATGGAAACACCAAAGACCCCAAACAGCCAAAGCAATCCTGAGAAGGAAGAATAAAGTGGGGGGTGATCTCACTCCCCAACTTCAAGCTCTACTACAAAGCCATAGTAACCAAGACAATTTGGTACTGGCACAAGAACAGAGCCACAGACCAGTGGGACAGAATAGAGACTCCAGACATTAACCCAAACATATATGGTCAATTAATATTTGATAAAGGAGCCATGGACATACAATGGGGGAAATGACAGTCTCTTCAACAGATGGTGCTGGCAAAACTGGACAGCTACATGTAAGAGAATGAAACTGGACCATTGTCTAACCCCATACACAAAAGTAAATTCGAAATGGATCAAAGACCTGAATGTAAGTCATGAAACCATAAAACTCTTAGAAAAAAATATAGGCAAAAATCTCTTGGACATAAACATTAGCAACTTCTTCATGAATGTATCTCCCCGGGCAAGGAAAACAAAAGGAAAATGAACAAGTGGGACTATATCAAGCTGAAAAACTTCTGTACAGCAAAGGACACCATCAATAGAACAAAAAGGTACCCTACAGTATGGGAGAATATATTCATAAATGACAGATCCGATAAAGGCTTCACATCCAAAATAAATAAAGAGCTCACACACCTCAACAAACAAAAAGCAAATAATCCAATTAAAAATGGGCAGATGAGTTGAACAGACAGTTCTCCAAAGAAGAAATTCAGATGGCCAACAGACACATGAAAAGATGCTCCACATCGCTAGTTATCAGAGAAATGCAAATTAAAACCACAATGAGGTATCACCTCACACCAGTAAGGATGGCTACCATCCAATAGACAAACAACAACAAATGTTGGCAAGGCTGTGGAGAAAGGGGAACCCTCCTACACTGCTGGTGGGAATGTAAATTAGTTCAAACATTGTGGAAAGCAATATGGAGGTTCCTCAAAATGCTCAAAATAGACTTACCATTTGACCCAGGAATTCCACTTCTAGGAATTTACCCTACAGATACAGCACTCCAGTTTGAAAAAGACAGATGCACCCCTATGTTTATTGCAGCACTAATTACAATAGCCAAGAAATGGAAGCAACCTAAGTGTCCATCAGTAGATGAATGGATAAAGAAGATGTGGTACATATATACAATGGAATACTATTCAGCCATAAGAATAAAACAAATCCTACCATTTGCAACAACATGGATGGAGCTGGAGGGTATTATGCTCAGTGAAATAAGCCAAGCGGAGAAAGCAAATACCAAATGATTTCACTCATCGGTGGAGTATAAGAACAAAAGAAAAACTGAAGGAACAAAACAGCAGCAGAATCACAGAACCCAAGAATGGACTAATAGTTACCAAAGAGTAAGGGATTGGAGAGGATGGGTGGGAAGGGAGGGATAAGGGTGGAGAAGAAAAAAGGGGCTATTATGATTAGCATGTATAATGTGGGGAGTGGGGGAGAGGGGAGGGCTGTGCAACACAGAGAAGACATGTAGTGATTCTACAACATTTTACAATGCTGATGGACAGTGACTGCAATGGGGCTTGTGGGGGGGACTTGGGGTAGGGGAAAGCCGAGTAAACATAATGTTCTTCATGTAAAAAAAAACAATATACGTAGGTCACAAGAGCAGTACAGCACGGACAACAAGTAGTTATTCTATAACATCTTACTACGCTGATGGATAGTGACTGCAATGGGGTAGGTGTGGGGGACTTGATAATATGGGTGACTGTTGTAACCACAATGTTGCTCATGTGATACCTTCATAAAATTGTGTATCAATGATACCTTAATAAATAAAGTCAAAAAAAGATAATTATAGTATAAAAGGGTGGCTGAAACGAGACACGTGTGACTTTTGAAGTAGCTTTATTTCATAGGGATTAGATTTACAAGAGTTTTCCACAGCCATATGTGTTAGAGAGAGACCCAGAAAGCTAACGTGACCCTCACTATGTCTCCGTGTCTGCAGTGAGACCAAGACGTCTAGACCTGATGGGGGCAGGAGTTGTGCTGACATCACATATCACATGTAGCTTGTTACACAGGACAGTCATGGGGGCACTAAACCTCCTTCCAGAGCCAGGAAGACAGTGAGCCCCTGGCAGGAAGCGGCCCTAGGAAGAGGCTGGGTGCTTGGGCCCCAGTGTCCTGGGAACTACCATCAGACCAGGGTCCGAAAAATCACAGGGTAGGAAGCTCAGACTGGTGACACTTCTGGTTGCTAAGGGTAGTTTTCCTTTTCAGAACTACTCAGTGAATGAAGCCCTAGATAAATATGAAATAAAAATGGAAAAGATGAAAAGGCAAGCACACCTATGACATCAAGAATTTTACAGCAGGTTCAAGTATGGTGTAGCATGTGTGTCATCACTGTGACAACTTGGCCATGTTTTATTGCTTGTGTGGCCTGAGACATTTAAAGGGACTTACATTGAAATGCACTTGTATTTGTGCTTTAGCAAACAGTGGGATTTGATTAAATGAGTCTAAGAAATATTTTTAGTGGTGAAGAGAACTGAATGTGCGAATGGTTATTCTATTACTGTGCAAGCATTGCTTCAAGGCTCAGCAAACGTTTAAGGTTAATGAATCACTTTTAAGATAAAGTACAAAGAGTGACCACTTTCGACATACGGAGCCCTTTGGACAACCATGAGGGGATTTCTCAGGCTGTGGTCCCATTGCTCCTGAAGTTCAGGCCTTTTGCATCCTCTTCACGAGTCACTTGGTGAAAAACAGCAAGAGTTTTCTAAGGGATGCTTTGAATTCCTTGTTTCTCAGGGTGTAAATAAGGGGGTTGAGAGTGGGAGTCACAATGGTGTACAGAACGGCAACAGCCTTGTCCAGGAGCCCAGCAGACCCCAGGCCCGGGCGGATGTAGGCGTAGAGGACGGTGGAGTAGTACATGGAGACCACCACGAGGTGGAAGGAGCAGGTGGAGAAGGCCCTCCGCTTGCCCTCCGCTGAGCGGATACGCAGGATGCTGGCGATGATGAAGCCGTAGGAAGTCATGGTGAGCAGGAAGTTCATCCCAGAGCAGAATATGTCAGCGACCATGGTCGTCACATTGTTAATGAAAGTCGGGCTGCAGGAGAGCAGCAGCACCGGTGGGATCTCGCAGAAGAAGTGTGCAATTATATGGGGGCCGCAGAAGGACAGACGCAGCACCAGGCCCGTGAGCACGAAGGCATTGAGTGCCCCTATGGACCACACGAAGATGGCCAGGGTGAGGCAGACCCTCCCGCTCATCAGGGCGCCATAATGCAGAGGGCGGCAGATGGCCAGGTAGCGGTCGTAGGCCATGGCGGTGAAGAGAAGCAGCTCCGAGCTCAGCGACCAGGTGAAGAAGAACATCTGGCTGAGGCAGCCCCAGAAGGTGATGGTGCTCTCACCGACCAGGCTCTGCAGGACCTTGGGGAGGATGGACAGGGTGCAGATCATGTCCAGCATGGCCAGGTTGACCAGGAAGAAGTACATGGGGGTGTGGAGGTTGGGGCTGCAGCGGATGGCGGCAATAATCAGCCCATTGCCAGCTAGGGCCACGGCAAACAGGGCCAAGAAGAGACAGAAGAGGGCAGCCCGGAGCCAGGGGTCGTCGGTGAAGCTCTGCAGGGTGAAGAGGGTCACAGCGGTCTGGTTCCCAGACGCCATGGGGAACAGCGGATTGCGTCTGCAGGGACCCCCTTCTTCCTTGTAAGGAATGGGTGGATTTTATTTATAACTGAAAAACTAAAAATAATTGATTACATTTAATGAGCCATCACACTGGAAAGGAAAACAATGACGTGAATGTTTCAATTTATAGTAATAAGCTCTGGCTCATTAACTTAAAGAAAGAACAACCTCCAGTTTTTCCAAACTGGCTTCACCACTTTACATGCCCACCAGCAGCGCACGAGGGCCCCAAATCCTCCACATGCTTGCAACACGTATGACCTCTTGTCCTTTTGATGACAGCCGCTCTAACAGGTGTGAGGTGGTATCTCCTTGTGGCTTTGATCTGCATTTCCCTGATGACTAGTGATGTGGAGCACTTTGCATTATGACCACCTGTAGTATTTCTCTGAGAAAATGTATTTTCAGGTCCTTTGCCCATTTTTAAATTGTGGTTTTGCCATTGAGTTGTATGAGTCCTTTATATATTTTGTATATTATCCCCTTGTCAGATATATGTTTGCCAATTATTCTCCCATCCAACAGGCTGTGTTTTTGTTTTGGTGATGGTGTCCATTGCTGTGCAGAGGCTTCAGTGAAAGGAATCACACCCTGCCCACAAGGCATACAGGGAAGCATTTTAGAACACTGATAATATTGATGTTTCTAAAAACCCCACAACAGAAAACACAAGAAAAGGGCAGTGGCTACCATCCAAAAGACAAACAACAACAAATGTTGGTGAGGTTGTGGAGAAACGGGAACCCTCCTACACTGCTGGTGGGAATGTAAATTAGTTCAACCGTTGTAGAAAGCACTATGGAGGTTCCTCAAAATGCTCAAAATAGACTTACCATTTGACCCAGGAATTCCACTTCTAGAAATTTATCCTAAGAATGCAGCACCCCAGTTTGAAAAAGACAGATGCACCCCTATGTTTATCGCAGCACTATTTACAATAGCCAAGAAATGGAAGCAGCCTAAGTGTCCATCAGTAGATGAATGGATAAAGAAGATGTGGTACATATACACAATGGAATATTATTCAGCCATAAGAAGAAAACAAATCCTACCATTTGCAACATCATGGATGGAGCTAGAGGGTATTATGCTCAGTGAAATAAGCCAGGCGGAGAAAGACAAGTACCAAATGATTTCACTCATCTGTGGAGTATAAGAGCACAGGGAGGGCTGTGCAACACAGAGAAGACAAGTAGTGATTCTACATCTTACTATGCTGATGGACAGTGACTATAATGGGGTTTGTGGGGGGGACTCGGTGTAGGGGAGAGCCTAGTAAACATAATGTTCTTCATATAATTGTAGATTAATGATAACAAAATTTAAAAAAAAGAAAAGGGCAGGAAGGTAAGGAGACGACATCGAGGGGTTCACACTCCTGAGCCTTGTAAGGTATTTTATTTTAACCCCACGTTACAGGCTCTGGACCAGCAGGGTCTCCAGGTAAGTCCAGACGCCAAGATGAACAGGCCCAGGTCAGGAGCCTCCACCCACCCTACACAAGGGGCAGAGAAAGGCGATGCCCAGCTCGTTTGTGTCGGGAAGATTGTCCTGCAATGGGCACAGCCTGAGGGGTACACTGAGAGAGATGGGACCATGGTGGCAAGACTAACTCACAGGAGAGTCAGGCTCAGGCCCTAGAAAGACATGGCCAGACCCACTTCCAGGGCGAGCAGGTGTTTAGGAGGAATTTCCATCCTGAAGGTAAGAGGTGCTGAGCTCGTTTGCAGACTGGGGTCTCCTTGGGCTGTTGCGACATGGAACTGGCACAGACCCCAGAGCCATACAAGCTCCCTGGGGCTCTGCTCTCAACATTCTCAACCCCACCAAGGACAAGCCCTTCTCAGGAGCTGGCCCAGGGCATGTAGGCAGACATCCAGAACAGAATGCCAGGCACTGTCCACAGTGCCTCCAGGGCATATGGCCCTGCATGCTGGGAGAGGATCCCTGGCTTGCTGAGCACCCTGTCCTGCAGGGCCCAGCCTCAGGGAGCCTCCTCCCAGAATGAATGCATTTAGCACAGGCCACTGAAATAGACAGGTGAGTCCCGGCAGCCTGCCTCAGGAATTGCAGCTGCAGCCAAGCGGGTGTGCACGCCTGGTGGGAAGTCCTCTGACTTAGTAATAGGGGCCAGGTGGGTGACGCCCACCCTCAGTGTGAGAGCAACGAGGTCCTCACCTGTCACACGGGGGGTGCGCAACAGAAGTTGGGGAATGTGAATTCACTCACCATGGGGAACAATGACAGCAGTGGCCGCGCAGAGAGAGCAGTCTCTGGTTGCTTCCTACAGGGTTGCTCCCAGATGCCAGAGAGTGGCAAACGGTTCACTGCCCTGGGCCAGGGGGCATTTGGAACATACACATGAGCTCCCAGCAGCCTTCCCACATTCACCCCCTCAAACCAGGGACATACTGGGTCGGGGCATGTGGAACAAGAAATGCCCCCAAAATAAACAGACTTCAGACGCCACTTCAACCTCCTCTGTTGCTCCCTCTCCATAAGAGCTGCGAATAAATAATTGTGCAACTGTAACCTCAGCGTGCCATTCTGCAGCTCTCCTCTCTCATCTCAGAGCAAAAAACAAAGTGTGTCAGAAGAAACAAGCAGCCAGGTCCAGCCCACACCAGGGCCTCTTCCAGGAATGGCTCCTTCATTCAGTTGTTTTCCACCTGCCAAGCCCACAGGGGCCGCAGGCCAGTTGCCTCCTGCCCCCACAGAGGCCGTGCAGACTGCCCGCAACAAACAGCCAATTGGTCTCCACACAGATCTCAGCTAGGTTACTGGTCAGAGGCCGAGTCATTTATTTGCACCCCCTGAGCCACATGTGTGCCCAGATCGGGGTGCCCAATTAGCAGAAAAAATACTGAGCACTCAGTTAAATTTGAATTTTAAGCAAACAGTGAGTTAATTATTAGTGTATGATTGAAGTACTGCGTGGGAAATTCTTATAGTGAACGTTATTTATTGATCCAAAATTCAATTTTAACTGGGCACCCGTATTTCCTCTGGCAGCCCTAGCCCAGACTCAACCAGGGCCAGAAGCAACCGGAGGAATGCCTAGCTCAGAGGTTCAGTGTGGGGCAGAGACCCGCCCCTGGAGGCCGACTTGAGACCCGTGTCCCGTCCAGAGCCCAGGCTCACACCCAGTGCCCCGGCTACCAGCACCCACCTGCTGGGACCCAGACAGGGTGCCCTGGGGCACGGGAGTGCCTCACACCCCCAAAGCAGCAGCCTAGGGTCTAACGGGGGCAGCAGCTGTGAGCAGCAAGAGGGTGCCTCCCCCAAGGTCAGCAGGGACGTGCAGGGGCTGCCTTCCCAGACTCACGTGCCGTCTGCAGGGCAGAGGCAGATGCAGGCACAGGTGACTCAGTAAGAGGCCAGAGAGATTGGTCAGGCGCCAGGGCGTCGGGGTGTCAGCCTCTGAGAAGCAGCTGGAAGGTGATCCCTCCCTTACTCTGCTCCAGATTGCGTGGCTCGAATGGGAATGACTTCTGCAATCTGTCACTGCCGTTTCTGTGCAAAAGTGAGAAAGACTTTACACTCACTCTTGTCACAAACAAAATGCCCATTTTCTAAAAGATTAGAACAAGCAATGTAAACACCACACCCCTACGTGTGCCTCCCTAGGCACTGCAGGCTGGTTTCCTGCAGAGATCCTGGGGAGGAACCTGACACAGAGAGATGGTGCCTGTGGCCCTGTCCCCCACTCCCCGGGCCTGAGCTGCAGACCCTGCTGGACAGAAGGACCAAGCCTCCCTCATGCGTGGGGTGCACACATGGTGAGAGACAAGTGAGCCCCTCCCCAACCTCAGAAGTGCTCCCAGACACTCACCAAAGTCCTTCCAACACAGGAGGGTCCCGGGGTCTCAGGGCTCCCACAGACTCCGGGAAATGCGTGTCTGCTTTAACAACTGGAAAGGTAGAAACAAAGGTTCACCATCATTTTAAAAGTGGTTAACATTTTTAAAGGCTTTTTTTTAACTACTGAAACACTCCAGGTAAGTCCCTAAACAAATGGACTCTAACACCCGGATGGCAGTTGCCTGAGTGGTGCCCAAGCATCCAGCCATTAGCAGGGGGCAGAGGCTTCCCGGGACTCTCACCACACCATGCAGGCTCCAGCGTGGCCACGGTCTTGCTGCTCAGAGTCCAGAGGTGGCTGTTGGCATCACTAATCCCAGTTTAAATGGGAACAGCCTGAACAGTATGACGTAACTGAAGAAAGCTGCTGTCCCTTGGGAGTCCAGCTCCAAGTCCCTTGGCTGACATGGCGCCAGCACTTCACTGTGACTGGTTGCCAAAGATAATGTCCCCAAACATCCTCTGCAAGCAGTTCCTTAGGGCCCTTGTCAGAGCGGGGTGGGTGGGCTGGGCTGCACGGCAGCGTGGAAGGCCCAGACTGACTTGTCCAGCAGCCGCACGTGCTGGCAGCCAGGCACCCAGGCCTGCCCCTTCTCAGCACACAGGTTCCACTGGAGACGCACCCAGGGGAGGGGTGGGGCAAGGGCGCTCTTCCTGGTGCCATTCAGGGGGAAGGGATCCAACTTCCTCCAGCCTCACGTCCTTCCAAAGGAAGCATAGCCATGTTTGGTGGCAAACGCTGACGGCAAGGGAACAGGCTAGCTGAGGTGTTGTGCCTGGTGAAGGAGCTGAGATTGCTCCTCTCCAGACCCTGCAGGCGGGAGAGCCCGGCCAGGGGGCCCTGGACTCAGGCTTCTGTGCTTTGTGCCAGGACCGCCCTCAGGGCTCTGGGGTCCTGGTGGTAGTAGTCTAGGCTACCTTTCCCAAGGCCAGACCACAGGGGCCCCAGGAAACTGACACATCATATTTTCTAGAGCGGACTTGACGCATCCAGCAAGTTCTGGTCTCATAATTCCTCCCCCAAGACAAAGATCTCAGGTTGTGCAAATGCTGTTAGCAACGCAAAACTGTTGGGAGTGGAAACAAAATAGTGAGAGTGGCAGCATGGGACTGGGAAGGATCATTTTTAATTTTGAGATGATTTTAGATTTACACGAGAGGTGAAAAAACAGCAGTTACCTTCTGCTAGCTTCCTGTTTTGCTAAGCTCTCACATTACCTAGCAACATCTGGATGTGTCAGCATTAGGATACTAACCTCGCTACGACATTATCTAACTATGTCACAGAACTTATCTGAGCCTCATCTGTTTCCTATAAACGCCCCTTTGCAGTCCAGGACCCCTCTTCCCACCCGCCGTCGCGCCTCCTTGGGCTCCCTGCCCTTCCTTTACGTTCATGAGCTTGAGACATTTACTGATGACTTATTTTGCAGAATGACTCTGGCTGGTTTGCCTGATGCCTTCTTGTGCTTGGGTGGAGGTCCTGCGTCACTGGGAAGGGCTCCCCAGGCCACGTGCCCTTCTCCGTGCTTTGCGATGGGGCACGACGTCCATGTGTCTCCTCCGATGATCTTGGCCTTGATCATGGCTGCAGGTTCCCCACCAGGAAGCTAATATTTTAGCTTTGAAATCACGAAGTGTTCTGGGAGAGACAGAGAGACTGTGCCCACATGCCGTGCATCCTTCAACTGCCTCTCACAAATCTCGGCACCACTGGTGGGTCTCACGTGGCCGTCACTCTCTAGTGGCGATGTTCTGTTTCCCTCATTCCTCCTGCACCGATTGGAATTCTTCTGTGGGGATGTGCGCCTCCTCGCCCACTTATTTGTGCCTCTACATCAGCGTGGATTCACGATGTGTGTTTTATTCTTTGGGATACGATTCAACATAATCATTACTTATTCTTTGCTCAAAATGTTCCTGTTTTCTCAGTCAGAAACTCTTTCAGGCCGGCTTCTCTAACCTTGACTCATCCTTCCCTTCTTCCTCCGAGCTTGTGTTCTGGCATACGAGGTGCTCCAGGCTCATCGGCATTTCCCTGCCCAGCCCTGGGGTCAGGCACTCCCCAAGGAGCCCTGAGCCTGGATCCTGTCAGTGGGGGTGGGAGACCTGAGACACCCTGTCACTGTGCCACCCCCGGGGCCTCCCCACCTCCACCCTCCTCAGAGAGCATCCACGAACCCGAGTAACTGCTAAGTATTTGGCTGGAAACCTATACTTCATCATCCACTATTTGGATTCTTGAAATTAATTAGTAGGGAGATAAATATGTTATTCACTTATAAATGACCAATTAGCTGTGTAAGTGCTAAGGTATTTCCTAAGTGGAAAAGTAGAACCTACAGCAGGCAATGAATTGCAGTTCCTTGAAACATGCAGGATAGAAACTTGGTTTTGCCCGTTGTTAGGAATCATAAGCTAGGCTGATGAGTCACCTGAGTCACCTTCCTAGGTCACCCAGCCTTGGTCCCCCTGGAACAGCAGGTGCTTCTGTTAACCCACTGGGAACGCAGCAGGCCGTGTCTGAATGTTTTAGGCTCGGATCACATCTGAAACCAAGTGTGAGCCTGTGGAACTGAAGGCTCCCTTTCCCTCGCCGCACTGATCAGTTGTTAGCTAAGCCATGATGGGCACTGTGCCAAATCTTGTGGCCATGTCCTCTGGAGCCCTCGGCACAGGATAGGAGTGGCCACACTGCCCAGGACTGGCCGCACAGCATCACTCAAGAAATGTCTATGGAATGAATGAAGGACATGAGTGTTTGTTTGGAATGGGACTGGCATCTGCACAGCAGTTCATGCACAAGTGCCACCCACAGTGATGCCAACCAGGGGCGATGCTGTGCTTCCATGGCGTTGAGGCCCTTGCATCTGTGCTTCAATGAGAAAGTCGGGCAATGGGCAGCCACAGGCTGATGGGTGGAAGCCTGCAGACTCTCAGAGAATGGGGAGAAGTGCCATCCCACAAACCTGCTCCTCTCCTTGTCTAAAACGTGGCTGTTAGGGCCCTTCCTATGCTTTGGAGAAGTGGGGTCCCTGTGATGGCCCATGGCTGTTTCGGGGTGTGGGCCTCCTGGTGTGAATGAGTTGCTTACTCCCTTACGGTGTTGGGCACACTCAGGTGCTGGCACACTTGTGTCCTTGCTGCATGTGCTGGTGGTGGAAAAGGCTGAGACCAGGGCGGGAGGGAGGAGGCGTGGGTGCCCAGGGCTGGAGGCCACAGCCAGGACGGGGGTACATGGCCAGGTGTGGAGGCTCCTGTCTGTCCAGGAGCAGGTCTCCTCTCTCCTTGCCCCCTTCTTTGCTGTTTTCCTCCCCACTGACCAATGCTGCACACTGTAAGTCTAGTACCTAGTTCTCTTTGAAACATCAGGTGGATGAGGGCGCGTGGAGACTATTGGGAGTGAATCCAAAGGAAGGACCGCAGACCAGAGAAAAGCCATCATGCCGACCAGAGGTGCCTCTCAGGGGCCTCCAGGCGGGCGCTACAACACCACCTGCAAAAGTATATTGTGGGGATTCGGGCCACGTGGCTGCCTGGATGCCTCCAGTCCTCCGATATCTCTTTCTAGTCCTTCTCCTCTGCTTTAGATTCTATCAGTGCTCTGGGGCTCTTGAGAAGAGGTGATTCGTGTGAGTCTGATGCGGCCTGGAGGTCTGAGCGCGTGTACGTGTTCTGGAGTTAAAGGCTGGTGAGCGGGATCCTCACAACCTTTGGACAAAATGTGGGAGAGGAAAGCTCAGGACACACAGGTCAAGAGTCTGCCCTGTCTCTGAACTCACAGCCAATGCCATGCTGGTGGCACCTCAGAGAGAGGCAGCTGACCATGGTTCTTCTACATGGCCACAGGAAGTCCATCTTCAGAATTTCATCAGAACCTGCAAGAACATGCTTAAGCTTCTGTGAACACCATACTGACAATTGACAATTGCTTCTGTGCTCAACTTCCAGCCCATCACAAATGGTTCATTGTGGCAAGACCTGGCAATGTAATGGGCATCTTCTCTTTGAGAGAGTGGTTTGTGTTCTGGGAAGAGGTACACACTCTAGTTTTCATCCACTCTGTGAATGCCTCCATCTGTCCTACCACCTTCTCTTAGCCCACCCACCGTCCACCAGCCCTCCCACATACTTTCCTGTTCCCTTCCATTCATTCACCCCTCATCCATTTACCCACCCACCCACCCATCCATCCATCTCTCCATCCATCCATCCACCCATCCATCCGTCAGGTGTCTACAATACATATCGGGGTGGGTTCCTTGCTCCATTCAACTTAAAGTTAACTATATCAGCAAGGGATTTTTAATTTGGAATGTCACTATGCCCACCAAATGTTGACTTGTGATTATCCACATGATGAACTGTGAACATAAAGTGAATTTAGAGTCACTGAACTCTGTGTGATCCCTAATGTGCTGCACACACGCACACGCAGACACACTGACAAGAACTGAGAATTCCCACAATGGAACTGACACTAAATCCTTTTCTGTAAACAACTGGGCAAGACCTCTGGCCAAGGGGGAGTCCTTCCACTCCCGTGTGGCACTGTTTGTCCCCTGCCCCTTACTGGCCTCCCCTTGCAGCAACTCCTCACGTGTGGCAGGACCACAGGGAAAGAGGCCATGCTCCTCAGCTGCCACATGAGGCCTGGCACCTTGCCCAGGCCCCTCTGCTCCATCCCCTGCAGAGGGGGCCCCTGCACTGTGAGTGGCTGCCTTGTGTGCACCATGCTATGGAGCAGGGAGAGGCCAGGGGCTGCTCTGACTTTCGGTGGAAACAATTCCTGCGGAAGGCATCTGTACAGGGCTGCTCATCCTGCAGGGCACATTAAAACCCCTGGTCGTCCTTTAGGTCACCACTGCTCTCCTCTGGGCAGGAGCTTTGGCTGGGCCCCTTCGTTGGGGACACAGCTAGTTCCCTGTGTCACCCGCAACCCACAGGTGCATCTGCCCCCATTTCTAATGCCCAGCCCCTTCTCTGTCCTCCCCTGATGACCACCATGGCCCCTCCATCCTCCATGTTTTCGTTCACTTCAACCTGCATCCCTGAACTTCTGGACATGGCCACTGTCTCCCAAGAGCCTCACAGACTGGCAGGGGCATCTGGGAAAGTGTTACAGCAAAGTGCTGTGTGCAGAGGCTTTGATGGTGCTGGGGATTCGGGAAACTGTCCCCACAGTCGGATCATGTTTGTGCCATGTTTTCCTCTTTGACTCAAAGTGCATATCTTACTGCCAGTAGTTCCTGAAAACATCCATTTATTTAAGCTCTACGCTTGTTAGATATCAAGCAGACTTCCAGGGTCCCTATCTGTATTGGCGCAGGTTCAAGAATGTCTAGAGCCCATATTTGTAACAGGAGACACTGCGTGTCAATCTAGATTGGGTTCCCAATACAGGATGGTACCTAATGAACACACTCTGCTTGTGAGGACTTGGAACTTTCAGCTTCCCTGAGCCAGCCCTTACCTGTAAAAAAATAACTACAGTTTTTCTGCTAAAAGTGTAAAAACTTTCTTGAGAGCTGCCTCGATATCCTTGTTCCTCAGAGTGTCCATGAGAAGGTTCAGAGTGGGGCTCACAGTGGAATAAAGCACAGCCACCACCTTGCCCATCCCGGGGGAGTAGCTGGATCTGGGGCTCTGGTACATGTAGATGATGGTGGAGTAGTACATGGTGACCACAATGAGGTGGGAGGAGCAGGTGGATAAGGCTCACCTCTTCCCCTTGGCTGTACGCATCTTCAGCATGGTGGAGATGATGAAGCCACAGGACACCGTGGTAAGTAGGAAATACAGCATGGCAAAGACGTCAGCCGTAACTGCCGTGATGTCATTCACGTACGTGCAGGAACAGGACAGCAGCAGCAGAGGGGGGATCTCACAGAAGAAGTGATCGATCACGTTGGACCCACAGAAGGTCAACCATAAAATCAGGCAGACATTGACTCCAGCACCGAGCATGCTGATGCCCCACACAGCCCCAGCCAGCACCACACACACCCTGGGGCTCATCATGGATCCATAGTGCAGAGAATGGCAGATGGCCAGGTAGCTGTCATAAGCCACAGCGGGAAGGAGCAGTAATTCTGCTGCTAGAGACCACGTCAGGAAGTACACCTGGGCCACACAGCCCCAGTAAGAGATGCCTCTCTTCTCTGCCACCAGCATCTCAAGCAGCTTGGGCACCACAGTGCTGGCACAGATGACATCAAAAACAGCCAAACTGAGCAAGAACAAGTACATGGGGGTGTGGAGCCTGGAGGTAAAGGTGGTGGCTGCCACAGAGAGGGAATTTCCAGAGAGCGCCATGGTGTAGAGGGAGTTAAAGGGGATGAAGAAGAGAGCCCGGAGCTGTGGCGCTGCTGAGAAACTGCGCATGGTGAACTCTGCCACCACAGCTGGTTTCTCACGGCCATTGACTAGTCTATTCAGAGTCTCTCTTCCTCAGCAGCTGATCTGCAAGAGTTTGAGGTTAATGGTCAGTATAGGTAGGTCAGGATGCTTTCATATGTCAGAATCTCCCAGAATTTAAATAGTTTCTTACTTCATTAGACTCAGGCATCACCAACTCTCAGGCTCCCCACAGAGAAGTAGGCAGGAGCGCTCACAGCCTCTCCATCCTGCTGCCTGGCCCAGGGCCACGTCCCCACGGACACCCTGAGACCCATCACGGTGTGGTGTCTACCTTACCCCTCCTCACACGGGGTAATAGTCTCCAAAAGGTTTATCTATCAGTTGATGGATATTTGGTCATTTTCACTTTTTGGCTACTATGGCTAATGTTGCTATGAACATTTGTGCACGAGTTTCTGTGTGAATGTGCACTTTAATGCTCTTGGGTATGTACCCAGGAGTGGGACTGTTGGGTCAATGGTGACTCTGCATTCACCTTTGCAGAACTTCCACACTGTCTTCCAAAGCGGCTGCACCATTTTGAGGTGTATGAGGGTTCTGATTCTTTTATTTCTTAGTTAACACTTGTTACTGTGCATCATTTTTGTTACAACAATTCTAGTGGGTGTGAAGTGGTATCTCATTGTGGTTTTGAGTTGAATTTCCTTGATGGCTAATAATATTGAGCAAATTTTCATGTGCTTTTTGGCCAATTGTGTAATTCCTTTGATGAAGTGCCTATTCAGATTCTATGACCATTTTGGAATTGGGTTACCTTTTCATAGATGAGTTGTAAGAGTCATTTATATTTTCTGGGTACTAGGCCTTTTTCAGAAATATGATTTTCAAATATTTCCCCCCATTCTGTGGGTTCTTGTTTCACTTTCTTGATATTGTCCTTTGATGCATAAAAGGTTTTAATATTGATAAAGTCCAATTTACCTATTATTTTACATTGATTGCTTATGCTTTAGGTTTTAAATCTGAGAAATCTTCAAGTAATTCAGAGTCATGAAGATTTACCCCTGTGTCTCCTTCTGAGAGTTTTGTTTTAGCTCTCAAGAAGTCTTGCTGCATTTTGAGTTAACTTCTGTATGTGGTGTGTGCTAGGAGCCCAACTTTATTCTTTTGCACGGGGATATCCAATTGTCTCGCCACCATTTGTTGGAGAGGTTATTCATTCCCTATAGAATGGTCTTGGCACTCATGTTGAAAATCAATTGGCCACAGATATTCGAGTTTATTTCTAGACTCAATTCAATTCTATATGTCTGTCCTTATAGTTTTTGGAATCAAGACGTGTGAATCGTCCATCTTTGTTCTTTCTTTTCAGGATTGTTAGCCTACTCTGGGTCCCTGAATTTCTGTATAAATTTGAAGATCAGCTGGCCAATTTCTGCAAAGAAAAGCACAATCATTTGGAATTTTTATAAGGATTGCATTGAATCTGTAAGCCACACAATTTAAGTATGAGGTACCTGTGAGATATCCAAGTGGAGAAGCCGGCCTCTGTGGAAGTAGTCACAGCTCAGGACTTTGCAGGTGACCAATGTGATCAGCCATAAGCCTTGGACCCAGCCCTGAGCCTGCAATGGAGGGGCTGTGGCCCCCACGTGGTGAGCACTCGGGTGGCGGCCCCTATGGCCGAACAGTGACGTTCTGCAGCTGTCACCACAAACTTCGGACCCGGCCTCACGGCTTGCTCTCGCAGCCACTTCCCTGCTCCTGCTGCTTAAAGGCCCACCGGGGCCACGGTTCGAAGTCTCTCTCCCAAACTGGCAGATTGATGACATTGGTTATCACAGAAACACTCTAGAAAATAAGGAGCAATTAAGCACAAAGTAAGCATAAGTAAGGAGATTAAAAAAATCCATGTGGCAATAAATAAAATAGAAAGCAGACAGTAAAAATCAACAAAGCCAAAAACTGGTTTATGAAAAAGACTAAAATTGATAGACCTCTAGCCAGACTGATTAGGAGAAAAAAATCAAAAACACAGTTAACCTGCATCAAGAACGGAAGGCAGGGCACCCACTACACATTGTACAGATAGCAAAGGGGTATCAAATAGGGGATATAATGAATTATTTTGTGCCAATAAACTATAAAACATACACAAAATAGACAAATTCCTTGAAAGATACAAACTAACAAAGCTCATGCAAAAAGAAATAGATCACATGAATAGTCTTACATCTATTAAAAATTTTAATCTGTAGTTAAAAACTTTCCCACAAAGGAAAGCCCAGGGCTGGTTAGCTCCACTGGCAAAGTCTACCAAAAATGTAAGAAAGAAGTAAAACCAATTCTACACAAACTCTTTCATAAAATTAAAAAGGGAAGGATTCTTGTTTAATGGATACAATTCATTCTGTGAGGCCAGTGTCACCTTGTTTTAAAACCAGAGAAAGACAACAAGAAAACTGAATACCAATGTCTCCCATACTTTTGGGTACAAACCTTCTAAATAAAATTTCCTAAACAAATTTTCCAAACAAAGTAATTATACAGAGTGAACAAAAGCCAGACTCCCCACCCATCACCCAAAAAGATATATACTGTGTAATTCCATTTATATAAACTTCAAACAGTGCAAACTAATCTACAGTGACAAAAATCTGAATGATCACTGGTGGGGGTGGGACACAGGGAGGGACAAGAGAGACATGCCAAGGGACAGAAACATCTTTGGGGAGGGAGGGAAAGAGGTCCCCTGACCCTCACAGTGGTTTCATGGGCATATACATGCATCAGGACTTACGGCAACATTTTCCATATGTGCAGTTTATTGTATATGAATTCTACTCAGTAAAGCTGTTAGAAGTGAAACAGAACAACTACATCTCAGAGCTCTTGGTATGCAACTAAAGCTATGTAAAATGAAAAGTTTTCACTTTAAATGTATCCATTAAAAAAGAGAAATGCTGAAAATCAATGGTCTAAATACCAAAATCAAAAAGCTAGAAAGAAATTAAAAAGATAAGAGCAGAAATAAATAAAATAGAGAATGGATGTTGAGTTGGAAAAATTAAGAAAGCCAAATGCACACACTCCACCTGCCCTTGGAAACGCTCTCGAACAAGCCTCTGGCCACACTGGCCAAGAGCAGACGCAGCCGTCACGGATGCCAGAAAGGTGCATGAAGATGCCATCAACAGTTCATGCCGATAACTTCAGAATTTAGGTAAAACTGTCAATTCATTAAACAATGGACATAACAAGCCAGATCTAAGAAGAAATAGAAACCTGAATACTCAAGTATCTATAGTTTTAAAAACTGGATCTTGAGTAAAATTTTCCCACAAAGGAAACTCCAGACCCAGATGGCTTCACTGTCCTGTTCTTCCAAACGTTTAAGGAAGAAATAAACCCAACACTACACAAACTCTTGGAAATATTTTTTTTAATGGGGAATAAGTTCTGGCTTTTATGAGACCTGAATAATCCTCATCAAAAAAAATGAAACAGAAACATTTGCAAAAAAGTAAAATTACACATCAAACTCTCCCCTAAATATTGATCCAACATATCACCAGTTGATTCCTATGGATACATAAAGAATAATGCATCATGACAAAATCGAGTTTGTTTGACTCGAGGTTGGTTAACATTTGAAGATCAATCACCATGTTAACCAAAAAGGGGGAAAAAACATATCATCTTAATAGACACAGAAAAAGCACTGAGAAAAGCCAACACTTTTCATGATAAGCAAAACCATTAGAAAATTAGGACTAGTCTGTATTTTCCTCAATCCAATAGATGGTAACTACAAAAAAGAACATCAAATATTATATTTCATAGTGAAACAAAATGTGGGGCACTTTCACTGTGAGGTCAAAGTGACAAGGGGTCCACTAGGTCCCCTCCATGCAAAACTGGACTGAGGATCCTGGCTGTGAAACAAGGCACAGAAAAGAGATTATAGGTATAAGATCAGGAAAGGAGAGGCTAAATTTGACACTATTCACAGAGGACATGGTCACACATGTAAGAAATGTACAAGATACTTCAGATTCCATTAAGAAGCGCTCACAAGAAGAGGAGGGTAGATGCCTGCTTCCCATAAGGAGAGCTCTCCAGTCCGTAGTGAGGTAGCAGACGCTGCTTATACAGTAACTGAAAATGGTGCCATTTATGTCTTTTTAAAAACAGAAACACAAAACCAAACTGGATTTCTATACGAATTTGTGTCTATTAGGGATGCACAGTCAACCTGAAGGGGCACAACCATCCACTGTGAGGCTCTCCAGAGGGAACTGGGTGGGGCAGGAATGGAGAGCAAGGCCCCTGGGGGGCGAGGAGCCCAGGACAGGGCATCCGTGTCACCCTCAAAGTTCCCCAGGGCCCTCACCTCACTGGCCAGTCAGTGGCTTCAGAAGTGATGGGGGAGGCACGTGCTGGTCCCTTCTGGGCAGAGTACCCAGAATCAGCTGGTGTGTACTGCGCGGGGCATGAGGTTTCTGCTCTAAGGGGCAGTCCCCCCTTGGTGAAACACTGACTACTGTGGCCCCAAAACAGGGCCCCGAGCAGTCACACCAAGTGACTTGTGGGGCACAGGAAGCAACGGGCTCAGGGAAAGCTACAGCCCACTGGGAGGCTGCCCTAGCCGTCACTATGACCATCTCTGCCCTGCAAACAGAAGCGGGTGCAGCACCGGGGAGCACGGACAGTGCCCACGGAGACAGGCGCCGAAGCGCTGCACGTGACCCAAGGTAGCCCCTCCCCCTGAGTGAACATGCACAGGGCGTAAAAACAAGAGACGCCCCTAAAACATTAAAGGAAATCACAACCACGCAGCTTATCTCACGAGAACACAATGAGGAAAACCCTCCCACCACCCCTTGGGGCCCTCCCCGGCCAGGGAAGGGGCAGAAGGTGAGCCTCAGGCCCAGCGCGCTCACAGGAACAGTGTGCGCCCGTGTCCCCCTTGTGTCCTTGCAGCTCCGCCGGGCATCCCCTGGGGAAGCCTCTGTGCCCCGGCCACACAGGCCCAGACCTGGCCCGAAGGCAGCCCCCACCAGGGCACCCTCAGCCCTGCTACAGCCCAGCTGGTGGCACACAGCTTCCACATCCACCAGGTCCCAGGAATCATCGCACATGGGGCCCCAGGAGCCAGCGTGCCAGGGCTCCACACGTGCCTGCACAGCACCCCTCTGCAGGTGAGAGGGACAGGTGAGCAGGCGCAGGGCAGCTCGGGGAGGTAGACGGAGGAGACAGAACACAACCTGGGCAGGCCTGAGTATCCAAACAGTTGAGGGTCTCCCCAGAGCCCCTGCCTTTGCTGTGTAGGAATATTAGGCCCATTTGATATTTGCAAGCTAAGCAGTTGCAAATTCTGTGAAATATTTTTATTTTCCTTTTCCTTTCTTTCTGCTTCCAAAGGAAAAGAACTCTCCACATTTCGCCAAGAGACCAGGCCCAGGTTGAAGGATCCCAGGCCTCTCCAAGTGGGGCATTTCCCTCCAGGAGGCCCATGGAGCCCAGTGGTCCTGCTCTCGCCACTGGGGTCTGGGTGCAGTTCCTGAACTGAAGTAGCCCCTCGGGGGCAGCACAGGCTTCTTGCAGGCCTCTGAGCAGGTGACCTGCATGCCCTGCTCTCCCGTCCCACAGGAAGGAAGCGGGACGACCAGGACCTCTTGGCCTGGCACAGCTCTGGGGGGCCTGAGATGAGCATTGGGAATTCTGGGGACCCACAGGCTGGGAGGACCCTTGTGTCCCCAGCATCTCCCTGGTGTGCTGGCTTCCACTCAGATCACAGCCCCTCAGCCCTGCACTCAAGGGCCCAGGACCCCAGAGGAGGGGGGACGGGCCTCCTGACAGGGACAGCAGGGATGAGGCGCACACCCTCTGGGCCAGGAAGACAGCCTGAGCTCCTGGGGGAGGCCAGCCGGAAGCCTTCACTCCACAAGGCCGTGTGGTCACCACTGGGCCAACGCTTGACCACTGAGCCAAGCAGCCAGGCCGACCTGGAAAGAGCAGACCTAGGTGTGTCACCCTCAGGTGGGAAATGACATGTGCTCCTCGCCTGGCCTTGGGAGGGGCCCCTCCACTGCCTTGTCATCACAATGTGCTGCGGGCTGTAGGGTCACAGCCCTGAGGGCTGCCTCGGGCACCAACTCTCCTCATGCGGTGGGGTGCCCATGAGGAGAGGGGTGGGTGAGGGAAGACTGGGAAGGCACCCTCCAGGACCCACCCCTCCTGCACACTCACACGCACAACCCCAAGAGTGCTCCCAGGGCCAGGCATCTCCACCCGGACCAGGCCCTGCGCCCAGAGCAAGGGTGGCTGTGTCTGCTGGGGCCAACACAGGGCCCATGGTGCACAGCTGAAGCCCAGCTGCCTGCGACTGCATATTTGTAGGGCACAGTCCCTTCACCCCAGCAGAGCCTGGGGCTCCGCTCAGCCTTCAGGGCAAGAACACAGGCAGGTTCTTCGAGGCAAAGATGTGCTGGAGGACCTCTTGTCCAGAATTTTCAGAAACTGGAAATCTAATCTTTACCTTCTATCCCAATCTGTTTCCTTAATTTCAGTTTTCCCATTTGCTCACACTTTATTTTGATGGTGTCAATGACATTAAAGTAAAATGTTAACAAAAATGAATGCCCAAGACCCATTTTCCATGAAATCTCCACAGCGTTATGATCTCAGCCTTTCACCCCCGCGTGTATGGGTGGCTCCTGCAAAGGGTGGAGACAGCCCATCACCCCAGGGGTTGCGACACTCAGGGAATGTCTGTTGTTTGCTCCCCTCACAAAGGTCCTCGGAGCAGAGCCCTGTAGGTCACCTGGAGGGAGGGTCCAGGAGGCCACAGCTGCAGAGAGGACAGCACTGTCCCTGGTCCCCTTGCTGCTGCAGCCACCGCAGAGACAGACAAGCGTGCTCACCCTCATACCAGGGGCCACTCCAACTCCCAGGGAGCTCCACCCTCCCCAGCGGTACAGGGTCTGTCACCTGGGGGGCACAGCAGGAGCTGGCCACTGGGCCTGAGCCCGGAGGAGCCAGCAGCATGCAGCGAGGCCTGGGCCTGGCTTCCTGCAGAGCACCTGCCTGCACAGACCCAGGTATGAGACTCACAGAGAAGCAATGGCCTTGTGGCCAGGAACCAGGGCTTGGTGGAAAATAGCTTTCTTGGCCTCACACAAAAAACATTTGAACAAGGAAGATCACTCCAAGCTCCAGCATGCTGTGAACTGACAGCAGCATGATCAGAACCCTTGAAAGTGTGCATGACCTGAGGTCAGCATCATAAAGCATGCACACCTCTCTGTGAGGGCTGCAGTCTTGAGAAGCAGCCACCCTTGCAACAGGCAAGGAATAAGTAAGTGATGGAAGGCGATGTGAAGGAATACTAGCCACTGAGGGTGAAGACATGGCAGGCCAGTAGGTTAGCTGCATGCTCTGGGTGAAGACGCAGGGAATGGGGTGTGCATGATCCAGTGCATTATCGTAATCGTGTCATATCTACATCTATGCAAAGAACACTTCTCAGTGGATATGAACCACAATGTTGAGATGTTCATTTCTGACAGATTGTTTTCCATTTCCTTTCTTGTTTCTATGGTTTTTAAACTTACAGTAATAAATGTGTTTTAGGTCAACAAGATTACTTACCGGAACAAAATTAACAAACATTACTTTCCGAGAGATGTGCCAGAAAACCAGTCTGGGAGGGCAGCTCCAGTTCTCAGGCCAGTGGAGGAGGTGGGGAGAGTCTGGATGAGGAATTCCCAGAGAAGGTGGGGAGACCCTCCCTGCACCAGCTCCGGCACCTCCTGGACAGCAGCCTCACTGCGCCCTGAGCCACACTCCCAGCTCAGGCCTCAGGGACCTGCAGGTGGCAGGTCACCGGCACTCTTCACCTGCACGGTGCCTGACTGGGGCCTCCAAAGGGACTGAGGGGATTGGGAGCCTTCAGGGAAGAACCCGCACCATAGCCTGTGGTGCTTTGGGCTGCATCCCTCCCCTGAGTCCCGATCCTCTCTGACTGCTGGCCAGACGTCCTTACCCTGCTCCCCGGTGTCTTCTGGGTTCCCTGTCCTATGCTCAGACCCCCACCCCATTTCCTTCCAGCTCGCTTCTCTCCCTCACGACCCCAGGGATGCTCTGCCTCTGAACACTTTCCCCCATACCCAGCCCCAGCAATGTCAGGGTGCACCAGTAAGCCAGGCTGGCCAACTCCTGAGGAAAGAGAGAGGTCTGTGTGTGTGCACAGGGGCGCAAGGTGAGCTCAGACATAGGGGAAGCCCTTCCTTCCCCCTCAAGACTCCATCAGGAGCTGCTCCAGGAAGACCTCCAGACCCTGGCGCCTGATGATTCTCACCCCCCTTCACCCCAGAGGCCCGGTCAGCCTCTCTGGGTGCTGCCCCAGCTCCCGCATCAGGGCTCCCTACCCAAAAGGAGCTTCAAGACCATCTTTGCCAGCACAGCAGTCACTGACACCACAAGTAGGGCCTCTCTTAGCACCCAGGTGGGTGGGCACAGAGAAGGGCTGAGGGGGAGGCAGTGCTTGGAGAGACCCCAAGTTCCCAGAGCCAGACCCTGAGGGGAACACTGAGGGGTAGGTGGTAAAGGCCGGCATTGCCAGACTGTAACTGGAGGAGCCACAGGAGGATCAGACCTGGTCTCTCCCGGGCTGCTGGGATGGGAAAGCAGGAGTCCAGAAAGATCTAGATACTTGGGGTGTCATCACAAAGGGCTGGGGTCATCGGAGCACGACAGCTGTGTCAGGGAGCCAGGTCACAGGCAGCTGCAGGTGGAAGGAGGGGTGGCCGGGGGCTCATTCACTGTGGAGCCCCGCCCCACAAGCCCAGGAGAACCGTGTGGGCAGGAGGCTGTGGATGAGGACAACTGAGGACTGAGCTCACGTCAGGCCAGGGGAGACAGGGACAGGGCCGCTGCAGAGGGGGCCTGGGCTGTTCTGGGAGTCTGAGGAATATTTCTGAGATGAATTAATGGGTGGATGGATGAGTTCAGAGGGTCTTTAATAGCATCTCTTTTAGAAATGAGGAAAAGGAAAGGCCCGGGGCGCTGGGTTCTTCCTCCCCGCTCCCCCTGCAGGCTCACTGAGGGCCTGTGGTCAGCTCGTGGCCATCGTGTCCTGGGGCAGGGGCCACCGTGGTCTTCTTCCCCAGCCTGAGCTGTGGGGCCCAGGCTGACAGGAGTCCCACCTACATTTAAGAAGAAAGACACAGACTGGGACCCTTACCAGTCCCCCAGAACCCTGGTTTGTCTCTGCTCCTCAAAGCCCAAGGCTCAGACAAGGACCCAACAGTGTGAGAGGGGGTGACAGATTCTGCTCACACGTGGTTCTTCCAACCTGCCTGCTCAGACCCCCTGCCTGCAGATAAGGTGCTTAGAAGGACTCTCTGTGTGCGGCCACAAAGAGAAAACCGAATAAAAACCTGGGCACCTCACTGGAGTCTATGTCTACCCCTGAGAAGACTGCAGCCCAACAAGCAGCTTTGAAGGGATGGCCAAGCATGCCAGTGCCCATGCCAGTGATGGGAGTGAGGAGTGAGAGGCAGGCACGTGCAGAGAGGTTGCTCTGGGGTCTTTAAATGTGGGTGCTGGCCAGGGCAGAGCCCTGGGTGTAGGCACCAAACAGCAGAAAGAGTGCACCCAGGCCTGACGCAGAGGTGCACACCCATGGGATTCAGGGGCTCCCGGCCGGCGGCCCCCACTCGGGGCTGTCCTCAGGCTCTGCAGCATCATCATAGCCGTCCTCCAGCTCCAGGCCCGGGGCCACCCAGGGCCCCTCGTCTTTCTCCCCCATGGCGACAGCTCCGATGTCCTCATAAACACCCTCAGAGGGCATATTTCCCAGCATTCCGGAACCTGCAAAGGCCATGCCAGAACTTTCTAGAAGAGAAACGCCCTGAGTCTAAGCTGCCCCGCTGCCCCGCAGGGTCTTGCGTTTGTGCTGAGACCCTCCGGATCCTTGGCTGCTGGCTGCAGCTCCTGACCCAGAGCAGCTGCCCCACATGTGGCCCCATGTCAGGGGTCCTGGTTGGTCCAGCCCTGAGCACACCCCAGAGAACCCCCAGCTGCTCAGACAACATGAGGATCCATGAGCCCCTGTGGCCCGGCTCCCATACCAGGCAGTCCAGGACTGCAAGTCTTCTGCCCTCAGGAGCAGGCCAGGGCCCAGAGTCCCATCCCCAGCTACTCAGGTCTACAGAGAGTCACTGAGAAGTCACCATGGGGAAGGGTCCAGGTGGGACCTGGCCACAGCAGTGACGAGGACACAGGGGGCCTGTGATGGGCTGGCTCTCATCTCAGCACATGCTCCCGGCCCCCCTTCCCCAGGGCCCTGCGTTGACCTCACCAGCCATGCCCACCTACCCCTGCAGGGTCCTCTGCCTCGGCACCACTGTGCCCCGAGGACCAGGGACACAATGACCAGGAGTGCACTAAGGACAAGGCAGAAGGTCACAGGCAGGGTCATGGTCTTGAGGGCAGGTGCAGGGGCCAGCGGAGGGCCTGTGGGGACAGTGGGAGAGGGCTCTTCCCTGTGTGCCCAGGGTATTGTGGCCTTGGCCCCGGACCACCCGAGCCTCTGGGGAAGGGGAAGGGCACCCAGCGGAGAAATGGGCCTTGTGCGGCTCCTGCCCCAGAGGCGGCCCTGCGGTCACAGGGCTGAGGGGCACGAAGGGAGTCACAGGAGGGAGGGGTCAGGGAGGAGGGCAAGGAGGGCAGGTCTTATGGTCCTGACTGCCCATGGCCTTCAGCTGTGCTTTGGACACAGAGCCAGTACCCACAGCCACAGCGTACAGGGCACAGACCCCACAGCTGCAAGAGAAAGACCCCAGAGAAGTGTCTGGGCAGGGCCTGGGTCTGCTGTCCCTCCCCATGGCTCTCCACCCAGGCTGGCACAGGGGAGAGGCAGTGGTTTTCCTCAGAGAAGGGGGTGTCTCCACCGAAGTCCAGGTCTTCCTGACCCCTGCCTGAAGCAGAAGTAGGGGCAACCGAGGCACCCACAGGAGGAGCCAGGGGCCCCTCCACACAGAGCACCTTGTAGGGCCCCTCTGGGCTAGGGCCAGGCAGGTGTGTGTGGGCTGAAGCTTCAGGAAGAGCACACCTACCTGATGCTGGCAGCTGGACCACGGTCCCCATGTCACCTGCAGGAGAAATGGGCAGTACCTGAGGGCGAGGGAGGGGAGGCACCACAGCCCTGAGCAGCACAGAACCTTACCCAGACCCTTGGAGCAGAGCCACAGCCCCACTCAGCCTGGGGAACAGCCACGGAGGCAGCCTGTGCCCCGGCCCAGAGGGGCCCAGAGGGCCCCAGCATGGGAGGCTGCCCCAGGGCCGTGGTCTGCAGCGCGCCAAAGGAACCCCCCAGCACCCCGTTCCCCAGCCCAGCGCACTCACGGGAACAGCACACGCCTGCGTCCTCCTTGTGTCCACAGTCTCCGCGCCCCCATGGCTCCGCCGGACAGTCCCACAGAGACGCCTCATTGCCCCGGCACCCCACCTCATCCAGCCACACAGGCCCAGAGCCCGGCCCAAAGGTGGCCCCCACCAGGGCACCCTCAGCCCTGCCACAGCCCAGCTGGCGACATACAACCTCCGCGTCCGCCAGGTCCCAGGAATCATCGCACACGGTGCCCCAGGAGCCGGCATGCCAGAGCTCCACGCGGCCAGAGCAGCCGCCCTCGCCCCCGCGAACACGCAGTGCGCCCTCCTCTGAAAAAGGACTGCGGTCACTGGAGGGCGGGACCAGGATGGGGACTGGATGAGGAGACTGGCAGAGGGGTACCTGGGCAGCTGTGAGTGGATGAACAGTTGAGGGTCTCCGCGGAATCCTGCGTCGCTTTCTCTGACAACCCTACTGGATTAAACAATGGCCATCCCAGTATAAATGCCTTGAAAAGCTTCAGAATGAAGTGGCAGAGCCCAAGTGACCCTCAAATCCCGAGCTATGGGTCACTGGCAGCCCTTGCAGGTGACTTGTCAGGACAGAAGCCACCTCCAGGCCCCCCACAGACCACCAGGGCCCCACCTGCACAGGTGACCCAGACCTCCTCTCCATGGGCACAGGAGTGCGGGTGCCATGGGGCTGAGGGGCACTGCCACAGTGTGGAGTTCCGCAGCCTGCGGCACTCAATCTTGTCCACCCAGAAGGTGCCTGATCCAGTGTGGAAGGGCCTGTTCTCCAGCCAGCCCTGCTCCCCACAGCCCAGCTGCTTGCAGATGATCGACAGGGAGGTGTCCTTCAGAGCATTACTGCACACGGCACCCCACGTCCCATTGTAGAATACATCGAGCCACCCAGCACAGCCATGGGTGCCACCTCGCAGCCTCAGGGCCACTGACCCTGGAAGACAAGCACAGTCAGGACAGAGGACATATCTTAAGAAGGAAGTCAAAACGACAGGGGGTCCCAGCACCAAAATCAATGCCACTCAAGAGCACCTGACCCAGCGAGGCCCTGGCACCGACCTCACACTGAGCAGGCGTCCCCGTGACAATCTCCCTCTGCAGTGATGCAGGTAGCAGTTAACCACGGGTAACCAGATGTAATCCCCACTTAAACTCTTAGCAGGCATCATTGTCCAGAAATTGCTCAAAATACAGAATAATCTGTTTGTACAAGATGATCAATTTAGCAGTGAGTATAAAAATTTTTAAATAAAAATTTTATCTGACAGGATCATAACTAATTGAAACAGCTTATAAGAAGCTCTGGAAGAAAATACACATGATAGATTATGAAAGTGGCCACTGCCACAGATCTCCTGCCAGTATCCATTCCCCCAGTAATAAGTCTATTTCCCACCCCCTGAATCTGGGCTGGCCTCAGAACTGGCCAACTAATGGGTGGAATAAGAGTGACCAGTGCCTGCTCTATGCCAGGACCTCAAGAGGGCATCGCCTACTTCTGGAACCCTGCTGTCAAGCTGAATCCTAACAAAAGCACAGCGTCCTGTTCCCTGCCTCTGCCAACAGCCACGCCTCCAGCAGCAGAGCCCTATCAGCCAGCTGGTGACTGAGCCTGCAGGTCAGAGGAAGGAAGGATTTCCAGGATGACACAGTGGCAAGTTGGAAGGGACATCCAAGAATGTAAGATTAGGTTGACAGAAAAGCAAATTAGCAATGTGGACAGCACCTAGGGGAACTCTCCAGAATGCGTGAGAAAAGAGTGGAGCCCCTGCCCCACCAAATAATGAATTAAAATGATGGGGAAGACCCAAAATGATGAGCCTATGTATTACTTGAAAAGAAATACGATTGAAATAGATGCAATCATCCAAGAAATAGTTGCAGAAAACTTTTCTAAAGCGAAAAAGGGGACCAAACTCAACGAGAAAGTCCACACCTGGGTGCCCAGCCCTGCCCTGGAGGTCTGTGGGGAGATGCCTGGGGAACAGTACCACCCAGACCCACTCACAGGCTCTCACCCCCAATAAATGACAAAATTCTGTCACTTAAGAATGATCACACCCAGACAAGCTCTGATGTGGATGCCTCTGATATGAGCAAAAAAGGAAAACTTCATACACCACCTTAAAAATACATGGAGAAAATCATCCAGTGCGCTGAGCACAGGTCAGAATTAGGGATGTGGGACAGGGACCCTCAGGCACCGACGTGAGATGAGTGTGTGGGCAGGGGGGAGGCTGGGCGCGCTGGTCCAGGCCCGCCGGCAGCATCCGAGCAGACCCGGGGCCCCGCCCGCCTGCAGGCCCTTGCCAGGTGGCATCAGTAACAGGACGCTGACACAATGCACTGCAGAGTTCTCCACACCGAGAAGGGGGCAGTGGGCGGGGGCATTCGCAGGCCGGTGGGCAAGTGTGCACCGCGTCAGGCAGGACAGGAACTGCAGGATCCACGAGCGGCTTGGCAACCTGGACCCACCTGAGCAGACGGCGCCAGCGTCCTCCTTGTGTCCGCAGTCGTGCCGGCCCCAGCCCCGCGACGGGCACTGCCACAGCGCAGACTCATGGCCCCCGCAGCCCGACTCATCCAGCCAGATGCGCCCGGCGCCGGCCCCGAAGCGCGCGGCCCCCGGGGCACTGAGCGCACGGCCGCAGCCCAGCTGCCCGCACACCACGTGGGCGTCACGCAGGTCCCAGCCGTCGTCGCACACAGTGCCCCATGCACCGCCGTGGAGCACCTCCACGCGCCCTGCACAGCGGCCCAGGCCCCCAGCCAGCCGCACCCGCCTGCTCCCTGCGGACGGACAGAGACTAGTGGGCGCCCGGCCCGCGGAGAGCACGGGCAGCGCCGGGGCCCTCACTCACCGGAGCAAACGACGCCGGCGTCCCGCGAGGCCCCCGAAGACACCAGCAGGGACGCGGACACGTTGCACTGAGTCAGGCGGCTCTCGGTGCCCAGGCAGCGCGCCTGGCCCAGGCCCACTGGAACGGCCGCGCGCCCGGGCGCAGGCGCATCATAGGCCCGCTCGGCTCCTCCACAGCCCAGCTGCCGGCACACGACGTCCGCGCCACTCAGGCCCCATGCGTCGTCCAGGACGCGGCCCCACACCCCGTCCAGGGAGACCTCCACGCGGCCATCACAGCGGCTCTGTCCGTCCCTCAGCCGCAGGGCATGCTGGAGACCTGGGGAGGGGCAGCGCAGGAGGGCCAGCAGGGATCGGGGGTCGGGCTCCAGCCTGCGAAGAAGAGAGGACCACCACCTCCCGGCAGAGCTCTGCCGCCCGCCCAGCCTCCCTCCGTCCGGCGCTCTCGCCGACCCACCTGAGCAAACCACAGTGGCCGAGTTTCCTGGGGCACAGGCCGGGGCCCCCAGGGTGCTCACTGGGCAGTTCCACAGGTAGGGCTCTGTCCCCACGCAGTGAAACACATCGGGCCAGATGGGAGCGAGTCCGCCCCCAAAATGGCCTCCTCGGGGTGTGGCCACCGCGTTGCCACAGTTGAGCTGGTGGCAGAGGACGGTGGCATCTGCTAAGTCCCAGTGGGCAGCACAGAGAGGTGCCCAGGACCCCTGAACCTGGAGCTCCACGCGCCCCTCACAGCTGCCGCTGCCGTTGACCAGCCGGAACTCTGGGGAGGGAGTGGGTGTCAGCATCCTTGACCTGCAGACCCAGCTTGTGGTGGTTTCTTTTGTGCCCAGTGTGGTGGCTACAGTCACGCCCTTTCTCTCACCAGCCCCACGCCCACCTCAGCCTCAGCATCCAGCTCATACATCTGCAGGGGAGCCCACGCCCCTGGTGCAGCCTGGGCACATCCCTCTGAGACCAGAGCTCCTGCCTCCCTCTCCCGGCCCGTCCTCGGTCCATAGAAGAAACACTTCCTCAAAAGGGATCACATACGCCCTCCTGGCCAGAGGCACCGTTATGAGCTGGGCTTAGTGCCCTGCAGAAGCCACAGAAGGAGGCTGGTGGGGAAGGAGACAGGCCAGAGCCTCGGCCTCACCTGAGCACCTGAGCCCAGCATCCTGGCCATGTCCGCACTGGTGCCCAGGTCTCCGGGGACAGTGGAACAGCAGGGACTCATTGCCGGCACAGCGGAAGGCCTCTGTCCACACCAGCCCAGAGCCCTGGCCAAAGTGGGCGCCCCCAGGTGTGGACACGGCCGAGCCACACTGCAGCTCCCCGCACACCACGTGAGCTGTGGCCTCATCCAGGTCAGTGTCACAGACGGTGCCCCAGGTCAGGCCTCTCCTCACCTCCAGACGCCCAGCACAGGGGTGCTCACCGCCCACCAGCCGGGCTTCTGTGTGTCCTGGAGGAAGACATACTCTCTCAGTTAGGGAGACGTGTTCTAAGGGGAACAGCTCAGCTGTAAGCCACCGTGCTGGACAGTAAGAGGCTCTGCCAGGGGAGAGCAGATGTCACCAGGCAGTGAGTCTGCCAAGCCCTGGACAAGAAGTGGTAGCCAGAGACCTACATGGGCTATACCCAGAACAGAGCAGGGCTCCCCGGTCACTTCCCTAAGGTCAGAGGTCAGGGTCACCTCCTGCAGTGCCCACGCGTATCACACAGCCTCTGCCTGCCCAGGGTGGTGGCATCTGAGCCCTGTATAGTCTTTGCAGTGAGATCCTCAGGCCACAGAGCACAGCCCCTTTGTGGGCACTGAAGAGAATGGGCCGACCCCCTCATTTTAGCCTGCCCCATTCCCAGACCACAGCCAGGATCTATGAGCGCCAGTTCACTCTCACAGCTCTGAGGCTGGGCTGGGAGGGAGTGGCTCGCTACCCAACCTTGAGCTCATCAGATATGCGACCATCGCAGCTGAAACAGCGCAGATGCCATAGCAATAGCCGGAAGCTCCCACCAGCCTGGGGTTCTGAGCTGGGCACCTCTGCTGGGATGTGCCCACAGACTGTGCACGCTGGGAGCCCCCTGGTGCTGCCCCACTGGGAGCCATCTGAGAGCTCTTCTGTGCTCCTACCTCTCAGTCTCTATCCAAAGCAACCATGAGCAAAAGAATGTCAGAATTTGCAGGAAGAGCTCATTCCTCTCTTCCTTTCCTCACCCTGCCCAGCCTGCCATTATCTCCTCTAAGACAGCAGGGTGACGCTGACAAGAGCCAGCTATGAGAGCTGGAGCCACAGCCTCCGGCCACCCCACAGCGTCTGCACCCAGAGCCTCAGGCAGGGCAGGGGCCCTGGAGCCGGCAAGGCCAGCCCCGTCCAAGCACACTGCCCCAGCAGCCCCACCTGCGCACACCACCTCAGCATCCTGCAGGAAGTCGCAGCCGCTGCGGAGGTTGTTGTTGAGCCTGCAGTTTCGGATGGTGGGCTCGGAGCCCCTGCAGGTCATGTACTTCCTGACGACGCCCACATCTTGGCGGGGGGCCTGGAGCGCAGGACCACACCCCAGCTCCCGGCAGAACACAGTGGCCTCCTCCTTGTGCAGGCCACAGAGGCGGTCCACCCCATTCACATTCCTGATCTCAGGGAGTCCTGAGCAGGGGCTGTGTCCCTTCACCAGCCGGATCTCCCGAAAAGTACCATCTGCGAAGCAAGGTCCACACTAGAGAAGGCACAGACTTTGGCCTGCCCTGATGACCGGATGCTTCCATCTGGGCAAAGCAGTCCCCAGCAGGCCCTCTGCCCTCAGCCTCAGAGCCTGCCAAGGGTTGCAGCCTGAGACCAGCTCTGTTCCCTCTTCAAGGGGGTCAATGCAATGCTGAGCAGGGACCCTTTCTGAGTCCCAAAGTCCCCTCGTCCAGAAGGCCCCCCGCTAAGAAGGGCCCATGCCTGGTTTAATGCTCTGCTATCAGTCTCTTGAAATTCTAAATTTTTCTCCCAGACCCCTGCATTTTTGCTTTTCAGTGGCCCCCAAACCATGTAGTGGGTCAGCTTCAGAGACAGCATGCCATAAGTGTCCTACGCTCTAGGTCCCACAAGCATCCAGAGACAGCTGAAGGCCCTCAAGACAGACTTCAAGAGGGAAAACACTTGCCTCCCCATCATTTTCTTAAGAAATCATGGTTGGATCCCTCGGTGGGCCCCTCAGGACCCCTTCCCGTGTCTAGAAGACAAAGCAGCCCCTGCCTCCCACCCTGCTCTCCGCTTCACGCCGCCCCACACTCCACACTCTTGTCTCACTGCTTCACCCGTTTGCCCTGTCTCCCCCTGGGAGGGACAAGCTCCAGCCGCAGAATCTGGGCTGGCTGACGCACAGCTGCACGCAGCACTAGCATGCGCCTTGCAAACAGCTGGAGGAAAACTCAGGTCACCTGACACAGGAGGGGTTGTGAGGTGGGAGTGTGGAACAGGCCCAGGGCCCAGAGAGGAGCCGGCAAGGAGACCCCAGACCAGTGCCCCTCACTCTGCAAGCCACCTCCTCTTCCCCTCCCATCCCCGCCCCCTGCCCGCAGACTTACTGGCACACAGAGCGACCACCACCCACTCGTAGGGGCACTCGCTCTGCCCCCATGCCCCGAGGCTGCACTCCCAGAGGGAGGGCTCGTGGCCCCTGCAGGACACGTTGTGGAGCCAGGGCTGCACCTTCTCTCCGGGCAGTGGCACGTACTTGGGGGCACCCACGGCATGCCCGCAGCCCAGCTGCCTGCAGACCACAGACGCCTCGGCCAGCGTCCACTCCTTGTTGCACACGTGCCCCCACGAGCCCTTGTGTCGGACCAGCACCACTCCATCACACGGACTGTGTCTGTATGCCAGCCTCAGGTCACCCTGTCCGCCTGCAGACAGACAAGTCAGCCCTGGGGGTCAGGGGGGGAGGAAAGCCAGCTACGTGGTGACATTTTCCCTGGTCCGCCTCCAAGGCCTCACTGTGAGTCCTCGGCAGGAAGCCAGCCCCCACCCCACAGAGCCAGTCCAGACAGGTGACAGAGGGAGTCGTACAGAGATCTGCCCGATGGCCTGCGTGTGCCCTGCTCCTCTCCCGGGTCCTCTGCAGCTCCCATGTCAGGGGTGGCCTCACCCCTTGTCCTCCTCCACCTGGAGCTAGCTCTTCCCGCCACTCCACCCCGGCCTTCCAAGTATGATTTCCTCACATCTGCCGGGGCGCCCAACGCTCTCCCTTGCTCACCACGGCCCCCCACCTGGAGGTACTCTGCCCTCCCAACTCCACCCTCCAGCCCCCACTCCTCAGGCCCCACCTTCCCCCGACTCCTGACTGCCCCTCTGCCTCCCAGGCCTCAGCCCCTCCTTGGCCTCCCCACCGCACCAGACTCATCCCCTCACCAGCTCCTCCTAGGTCTCTGCACGTGGGTGTTCCTGCCCAGAGCCTGGCAAATCCCACCTCATCACAGCCCCAGGACCCTCCATCCTTGGGACCCCTGGATCACCCTGCCCAGTGAGGGTTTCTTCCATCAGCTTCCAAGCACCACATGCTGCTACCCTCTCCTGCCTCCCTGTCTCAGAACACTTACACACCTGCACACTTACATACCTGCACACACACACACATGCACACTCCACAAGTGCATACCCAGGCATGCACACTCCACAAGTGCATACCCAGGCATGCACACTCATGCATGTGCATGCCCACACGTGCACACTCACATGTGTGTACAGTCCCATGCATGCTTGCACAAATTCTCACACCCTTCCACATTCTCAGTCACACTCGCCAAGTCATGAGTCCCATGCTACTGTATGTAGCTCCCTAGGGCAGTCTCCAACTTGTACCCTCTCCCTGTCGTTCCTTCCGGCAGGATCCCCACCCTCTCCATCTTCCTGCGCGTGACTTGCCTCTTGGCTTCTGGGCCCAGCAGACCCCACCCCCCTGTGACCCTCTGGCGCAGCATCCACCGGGCCTGTGGCTGCCCTCCATGTTGCAGACTAAAGCCCCTGCTCACCCTCACTGCCAGGTGCAGCCAGTGGTCCCACTTCCCCACGGGCCGCCCAGCCTTGCCCAGGGGACAGGGGGTGGAGCAGCCCCTCTGCAGGACTCATCAGCTCCTGCTGTCCATCTGGGTCATTGGGACAAGATACTAGCCATGGCCCCCATGCCGTCCAGGTTCTGACCCAGCCCCACACTCTGGGCTTTGAGCAGTGGGTCTGCAGGGTTCACCCTGGAATTAAACCTACTCAGTCAGTATTGGGATAAGAATGTCCAGCAGTCCACACTTCGGAGCCTATGTGCCTTCCTGCCCCAGGACATCCCACTAACCTCTGGGCTAAACAAGACCCAGGCAGACAGCAGTCAGAGTAAGAGATCCTCATACCCCAGGCCTCAGCATCTACAGGGCCTCTGCTTCCAGAAGCTTCCATGGGTGAAGAAAGGAGAAACTTACCAGTGTGTACTGCCCTGAGAGTGAGAAGAAGGGGCCCGAATCCTGAGGCCCAGAAAGCTGCCCTCATGGCCCTGCAGCCCCCAGGTCTTCAGCCAGCTCCTGCGTCAGCTGGAGCAGTGGCAGAGATCAAGTATACAGAAGTAGGCGCCGCCATCGGCCTTCCAGGACCAATGAGTGGGCGAGGGCCTTTCGAGAGCGTATCAGGCTCTGTCTCTTGGTCTGCGAGCAAGCAGAGCAGCCAATGACCTCGGCAGACCTTGGCTTTGCCAGGCACGAGCAGGGGGCCCAGGCTGTGGGTTTCCTCCCACACTGACAGCTGCTGACAGGGCAGCTTCACTCAGAACCCACAGCAGGCAGATGGTCCAATCTGTCCACAGCCACAACAGCAGCAGAGCCCTGTGTGCCTCTGTCCTCTGCCCAGGCCCAGTGGCTTCAGCTCCCCATCACGGATGGGGACGCAGTGACACCAGGCATTCTGGGGCCCAGCAGCAACTGGGCTGGAGCCCCACGGTGCCAGAAGAACGAGACAGACCAGGATAGTTCTGCGAGGACTCTGAAAACTAAACTGTCATTGGAACTAACACCACTAAAGGCCAGTACCTACACCCCGGACCTGAACAGGGTGACCACCTCCTGAAATAGAAGATTAAAAAGAATCAAGGATCTCCTGACATCATAACCAAAATGTCCACCCTACAACTGAAAATCACTCATCATATGAAAAAATCAGGAAAAACACAGTTTGATGATAAAACACTACTGGTGCCAATACCAAGATAAATTAGATGTTGGATTTATCTGACAAGAATTTTGAAACAGCCATAATAAAAATGCTTCCACAATAAATTACAAATTCTTTTGAAACAAATTAAAAATAGAAAACTTCAGTAAAGAAATAGAAGTTACAGGAATGAACCAATGACAACAAGGTGGAAAAATTGAAACACATTTTGCTGATAAGATTGGAAATTGGTTAATCACTTTGGGAAACAGTTTGGCACTTCTTCAAAATGTTAAACATGGAGGTAGTCTGGGACACAGCAAGTCTACTCCTAAGTCTGTATCAAAGAGACATGACAACTTACTCCACATAAAAACCTGTACATAAATGTTCACAGCAGCAGCATTCAGAATGCACAAACAGAAAATAATAGTAACAACTTAAATATCCATTAATTGAATAGATAATAAAATGTGATATATTCCATACCATGGAATATTATACAGCCATTAAAAGGAATGAAGTACTGACCCACACGACAACATCATGACCCCTGGAAACAGGATGCTGAGTGAAAGAAGTCAGACACAGAAGACCACATGTGTGATCCCATTTGTATGACATGGCCTGAACCGGCAATTCACAGTGAATCAGTGGCTGCGAGGAGCTAGAAGGAGGAGGAAACGGAAATGACTGTGAATGGACACAGGGCTTCACTCGAGGGTGATGAAATGTTCTGGAATCAGCTGGTGGTGATGGTTGCGTGATTCTGAATACACTAAAAACCACTGGATTGCACATTTTTAAAGAATGTTTGTGGTTTATTATATCTCAATAAAGCTGTTATTTTTTAAAAGAACTAAATGGAAATTATAAAACTGAAGATACAATAACTGAAATTTTTTAAAATCTCAATGAACTCAATAGTAGAATAGAAATGACAAAGGATAGCATCAGTGAACCTGAAGACAAATCGAGTTTACTAAACGTAAACAGCAGGGAGGAAACAGACACAAAAAATTAATAGAGCCTCAGAGATCTCTGGGACAATAACAAAGGTCTAATCTTTCTATCCCTGAAGATCTGGGAAGGATGGCAGAGAGCATGGGACCAAAAAGAATATGAAGAAACAATGGCTGAAAACTTCCCAAATTCGGTAAAAGACATAAACTTACAGATTCAGGAAGCTAAGTAAACACTAAATATGGTAAACCCAAAGAAATTCACATCAAAACACATTACAGTTAAATTTTTGAAAACTAAAGATGAAGAAAACTTTTCAAAAAACAGCCAGAGAAAATGGTGCATTACTTACAGAGGATTGACAGCAAATTTCTCATCAGAGATGGAGGCAGCAGGCTGTGTAGCACGCCAGTTTCTAAGTGCTGAAAGAAAAAGTGTGTCAAGACTGAGTCCTAGATCTCTGAAACTGTCTTATAGAAATTAAAGGGAAATAAAGATGTCCCCAAATGAAGGAAAACTAAGAGAACTTGTTGCTAGCAGACACACCCTTAAATAATGGCTAAATAAAATCCTCCAAACAGAAAGAAAATAATAACTGAAAGATAGGACTTCCAGAGAGGAAAGAACCATGAAACAGGAAAAGTAGAGGTGAACATAACAGATAGCCCCTCAGTTTGTGAGTTTCTTTAATCATATTTTATGTCTGGAGTGAAATTACAACACTACCTGAAGTGGTACTCAATGTATACAGAGGAAATTCTTAGGACAATTATATTTTTTAAGTGGGAGGGCAAAGAATCTAAATGTAAGTAAGGCTCCTATTTCACTTGAAGTGGTAAAATGTCAATACCAAACATGTAAGTTACATATACTATCATATGTAAGTTACACAGTATCTAGAGCAACCAATAAGAAAATTATATGAAATTAAAAAAACATTATAAATCCATCAAAGTGGAACTCTACAAAATGTTCATATAACCCACAGGGAGATAAGAAAAAAAGAAACATAGGCATAAGAAATGGTGGGATAGAAAAAAGAAAGAAAAATGGCAGACTTATGCCCTAACATATCAGTGAAATCTTAAACATAAATGGGTGTAAATACACAAATTAGAAGACAGATATTGAATCTTTAAAATTATCTAAATATATGCTGTTCCAAGAACAATGTTTTTTTATTTTGTTACCATTAATCTACAATTACATGAAGAACATTATGTTTACTAGGCTCCCCCCTTCACCAAGTCCCCCATATACACCCCATCACAGTCACTGTCCATCAGTGTAGCAAGATGTAGCTGTAGAATCACTACTTGTCTTCTCTGTGCCAAGAACAATATTTTTCATGTAAACATTAATCAAAAAAAGCAGGGGAGGTTACATTAATATCAGAGGAAGATTTCAGATGGAAGAAAACTACTAGGGAGAAGGGGGACATTATATAGTGATAAAAGAGCTAATCCACCAAAAAGAGCAATCCTGAATGTGTACACACCAAACCACAGAGCTTCAAAATGTATGAAGCAAAAATGGGTCAAGTTGAAAGTAGACAAATTCACAATTCTAGCTGGAGACTTTGACACCCCCACTCACGGCAACTGTAAAACTACTAGACAGAAAATCAGCAAGGTCTAGAAGGACTGAACGACACCATCAACCAGCAGGATCTAACTGACACCTGCAGAACACCCCACAAAACAGGAGCAGAGCAAACATTCAGTTCATGCACACATGGAGCATTCACCAAAACTATACCCTCAGTCATGAAACAAACCCTAGCAAATTTTAAAGAATTTAGAACAGAGTATGTTTTCTGACCATAACAGAACCAAACAAGAAATTAATGACAAAAATACAATGGAAAAATCTACAAGTACTTAGAAATTCAACACACTTCTAAATAATCCAGGGGTCAAAGATAGAATCTCAAAGGGGATTTTGAAACACAAAGAACTGAATGAAGATGAAAACAGCCTATCAAGAAGATGTGGTGTATATACTCAATGGAATATTATTCAGCCATAAGAAGAAAACAAATCCTACCATTTGCAACAACATGGATGGAGCTAGAGGGTGTTACGCTCAGTGAACTAAGCCAGGTAGAGAAAGACAAGTACCAAATGATTTCACTCATATGTGGAGTATAAGAACAAAGCAAAAACTGAAGGAACAAAACAGCAGCAGAATCACAGAACCCAAGAATGGACTAACGGTTACCAAAGGGAAAGGGACTGGGGAGGATGGGTGGGAAGGGAGGGAGAAGGAGAAAAAAGGGGCATTATGATTAGCACACATAACGTAGGGGTGGAGGGGGGGCACGGGGAAGGCAGTAGAACACACAGAAGACAAGTAGTGACTCTATAGCATCTTACTACGCTGATGGACAGTGACTGTAATGGGGTATGTGGGGGGGACTTGATAATGGGGGGAGTCTAGTAACCACAATGTTGCTCATGTGATTGTATATTAATGATACCAAAATTTTAAAAAATTAAAAAAGAAAAGAAAACAGCCTATCAAAATTTGTGGGCTACAGCTAAGGTAATTCTAAGGATTTTTATATTTCTAAATAGTTACATTAGAGGAAAGATCTCAAATCAATAAATTCCTATCTCAAACATCCAAGGGGAAAAAAAGAACTAAATAAAGCCAAAATATGGATAAGGAAGGAAACAAAGATAAGACATAAATCAGTGACATTGAAAACATTAAAACAATAGAGAAAATCAGTGAAACAAAAAGCTAGTGCTCTGGAAAAAAACAATGAAATTAAGAAGATTGGAAAGATTAAAAAAGGGAAGACACAAATCGATATCAGGAATAACAAAGGTGATATCACAATAGATCCTGCAGCCACTAGAAGGATGTCAGGGAAACGCCAAGAACAACTTTAATAAACTCATAAACATGACAAGTTAGAAAAGATGAGCCGATTCCCTGAAAACCACAAACTACTAAACTCAGCCAAGATGAAACTGATAACCTGAATAGTCCTACAACTGTTAGAGAAATGAAATGTTTGTGACCAAAATGCTCCTGAATCCAAGCTTCTCACTGTTGGAGTGAACACGTACAGATCAGCAAGGGGAGGGGGCCCGGATGCCCCACACGGTGGTGGATCGGATGGGGCAGCATCAGCAAGGTCTCACGCTGAGCCCGTGCAGTACAGATGGCTGCATACAGAGATATTCATAGGTATGTGTATATATATATTGTATGCATATATTTATATAGATATAAATCATTCTATATTGTATAGATACGTACATAGATATGTGGATGCACGCATATACCTCTTTGCTCTGCCAGCTGAGAGTGCCGGGAAGCAGTGACATCCCAGTGCCCAGATACTGGTCTCTGATATCCCACTCCAGTAAAAGGAACCAGCGCTCCTTGGAGAAACGACTGATTCTAAGCCTGGAGTGGGAAATATATAAGATGAGCCTGGAGCTACAGTGCCAGAAATAAAGAAGTGATCAAAAACAAACAATGCACAAAAAATGTTGATGATGAAGTATGCCAGAGGCACACAGGGCTAACCGAAGCGCTCCTAAAGGCAAAAGCTGGAGCAAGTGAGCGACCAAAATTAATTGACTGATTAATTAATTAAGACATTGGATTATAACCCAAAGTATAAAATAAATATCCATGAGTCATACTAATATAAATAGATGTGAGAGAAGAGACAAATCTCCCATGCAGAAGAATTCCAAATAGATTGTGTAGACACTCTGCTTTCAAGGAGAGAAAACATAGCTCCCCACTCCTTCAGTGTGAGCCACACATAGTCCTTCCAAAGAGTAAAATACAGACAGGGAGAAAACAGTAACTATATGGTGGAGAAACATGACAAATACGACCTCAGCCAGGTGCTCAAGGTCAGCATCAACAGCCATAGTCATGTTAATTGCATGTAGCCTTGGTATAATGTGATGAACTGTGATCGCCCTCACAAAACCCCTTCACCACAGTCTAATGAGAAAAAGATCAAAGAAATTCCAGTAAAGGGGCATCCTACACCTGACCAGTATTCTTCAGACTGTAAGGTCATCAGAAACAAGGAAAGTATAAGAAACTGTCACAGCTACGAAGAGTCAAGGAGACGTGATGAATAATCATAATGTGGTGTCCTAAACAGTGTCCTCCGGCAGAAGAAGGGCATTAGGTAAAAACTAAGGAAATTGAATAAACTGTGGACTTCAGTTTACAATAATGTATCAATATTGTTTCATTAATTGCAGCAAATGTACCATACTAATGTAAAAGATTCATCATAACAAAACTGGGTGTGGAATATATGGTAACTTATTATATTATTTTCTCTATTTTTGTGTAAAACTAAAACTGTTCTAAAATGAAGTCTAAATACTTTTGAGAAAGAAATCTCTAGGACAAAATTGTTTTACTAAAGACTTTTACTAACATTTAGAGATACGCTAATTTTACACAATCTCTTCCAGAAAATATAAGAAGATGAAATACTCCCCACCTTAATTTATACGACCAGGATTACCCTGATATTCAAAGCAATGACAGCACAGAGGAAGAAAACCATAGAACAATATCACTAATGAATGTAGATGTAAAACCCTCAACAAAACTTTGTCAAAAATAGTCTGATATGTAAAAAGAATAATAGACTACAACTAAGTGGAATTTATCACAGGCATGCAAGTCTGGTTCAATACTTGAAGAGCGATCATCGTGGACCACTACATCGATATGCAGAAGAAGACAAAGTATATGATCATCTCACATAAAGCAGAAAAAGCACTTGACAAGATTCATACCCCATTCATGATAAACAAAATCCTCTCAGAAAACTAGAAATGGAAGATAACTTGTCAACCTAATTAGGAACATTTACCCAAGGAAAAAAAAAACAGAAATGAAAATTGTCTCCATTTACAAATGATGTAATTGTCTATGTAGAAAATACCAGAGAGTCTATGAAAAGAAAACTGCTAGGACTAATAAATGAACTCAACAAGGTCACAGGCACAAGATCAAAGCACAAAAGTCAACTGCATTTCTATCTACTATCAATGAACAAAGCAATACAATAAAAAATGCAATACAATTTCTCTAAAGAAATGAAGGTCAACCTTGACCTAGTACCCTATACAAAAATTAACTCAAAAAGGGTCATGGACTTAAATGTAAAATGTAAAACTTCTAGAAAAAAATAGATTTTTTTGAATCTTTGGTACCTAAGATAAGGCAAAGTATTCTTAGATTTGAAACTAAAAGCAAAATTGTATTAAAAAATGATGGACCTTGTAAAGATTAAAAATCTTTGCTTTGCAAAAGTATTGTGAAAATGCTTACATACTGGGAGGAAATATTTGCAAATCGTGTATTCAACCCAGGACTTGTATTCAGAGTATACAAAAACTCTAAAAACCTCAGCATTAAAAAATATTCAGTTAGAATTTATACACAGTCATTTCACTAAAGAGGATATACAGATGTCATAAAAGGACATGAGAAGATGTTCAACTTCATTAGCCATTATTAAGTAAATGCAAACTAAAGACACAAGATATCACTACAGAACTACCAGAATGGCTTTTTTTAAATTAATGACAATGAAAAATGCTGACAGTTCTTTTTAAGCCTAAAACTAGACTCACCATGTGACCCAGCAATCACACTCTTGGGCACTTATCCCAGAAAAATGAAAACTCATTTTCATGAAGAAATGTTTACAGCAATGCTCAGAGCAGCTTTATTCATAGTAGCCAGAAACTGGAAACTACCTAAATGTCCTTTAATGGTCAAATAGTTTAAAAAAAACTGTGGTGCATCCATACTATGGAATCTTACTCTGCAACAAAAAGGAATGAACTACTGATACATGCCACAACCTGGATGAACCTCAGGAAATGGTGCTGAATTTAAAAAGCAATGTCAGAAGCATAAGTGCTACATGACCCCATTTATACCACTTTTTTGAAATACGATAACCACAGAGATGAACGTATTAGTAGTTTCCTGGGGTCAGGTGTGTGGCAATGGAGGCAGGGCGACAATAAAGGGTCTTTGGGGTGGCAGTCAGCTTGCTTCCTGCGGCGGTTGCATGAAGCTACAGCGTGATGAAACCGTGACACTGGAGTGCATGAGTGACCAGCAAACTCTGAAGGAGCCCCCTGGACAGGCCCCGTGTTGTCCTGGGCTGGTATAGTTTGGGTCTATTACAAATAGGCTATCGTGAGCACTCTTGTATGAGTCTTTCGGTGGATGAATATGTTCATTTCTCTCCAGTAAATGCCAAGGACTGGAATGGCCAGATCGTGTGGCAGGAGTAAGTGTAACTCACCACAAACACCCAACTCTCTTCCAAAGTAGTTGTACTGTTTTGAGTTCCAGTCCCTCCACATCTTCTCCAACAACCGGTGTGGTCATTGTTTTTGATTTCATCCATTCTTGTGTGTGCAGCGTGCTCTCCCATTATGGTTTTAATTTGCGTTTCCCTGGTGACTAATGGTGTTGAGCACCTTCCTATGTGCTTATTAGCCAATCACGTATTTTGAAAGTCATCTGTTGGAGCAACTTGTCTTTTTGTCTTTGCTGTCTGTCTTTTCACTACTGATTTGTTGTACTTTATATTTTCTGCACACAAGTTCTTGGTTGTTTTCTCCCAGTTTCTGGCTGCCTTTACATTTTGGTGTATTTTGATGAGAAGAGGTCATGTTTTTCCTTTTTGTAATATCTTTAGGAAAACTTTACCTTCCCAAGGCTGTGAGATGTCCCGTGTTTTCTTCTAGATACTTTACAGTTTGGGCCTTTACATTTAGGTCAAGGACTATCTCAAATCCCTTTGTGTGTGCCAAGGGAGATGCCAGGGCTTCCATTTCTCCCAAGTGGGTACCTGATGCAACTGGCTGATGTTTTCCCTCCCCCATTAAAATGCCTTTGCACTCTGACTGAAATCAGCTGAACGTGTGTGCGCGCACGCGCGTGTAGGCTTATTTCCAGACTGTCCATTTGTTCCATTCTATCTACACCAACACCACAGTGTCATTGCTTTCTGTAGCTGTAAAATGAATGTTGAAATTGGATATTATACATCCTGACACTTAATTCTTTTTCAAGATATTTCTGTGGCCATTCTAAGTCCTTTCCATATCCATACAAATCTTATATTCGGGATAAATAAGCATTGAATTTTGTCAGATGGATTCTTTGCATCTATTATGATGGTCATATAATTTCCCCCTTTTTCTGTTAATAAATTACTTCAATGATTTTTTAATGTTAACCTAACCTTCCATTCCTGGGCCAAACCGAGCTTGCTTATGATATGTTATCCTTTTTATATGCTGCTAAAATCTGATTGTATATATTTTGTTAAGGATTTTGTATTTATAAATCATATTGTTCTGTATTTCCCTGGCAGATTCTGATTTCAGGGTTATGCTGGCCTCATTAAAAGATGTGGAAAATACTTCCTTCTCCCCTCCAATCTGCAGTTCCAATTCTTTTTTCTTGAATATTTGATGTAATTCACCAGCGAGGTCATATAGGTCTGGATTTTCCTTTATAGAAAGGTTTGTTTTGTATTCACCATCATTCAGCTTGAAATATTTTCTAACTCCCTTTGTGAGTTCTGCTTTAGCCTGTTTCTGTGAAGTGTGTTGCTTGATTTCCAAATATTTAGGAGGTTTCCAGACGTATTTCTGACACCGATTTCTAGTCGGATTCTGTGTGGTCTGAGAAGATACTTTCAGGGTTTCAATCCTTCCGAACTTACTGACATTCATTGCATGGCCCATATACAGTCTATACAGGTGAATATACCATAAGGTTTTGAAAAGAATGTATATTGTGCAGTTGTTCAGTATAATGTTCATGAATTTTTATTACATCATTTGGTTAATAATGTTTACATTTTCTATGAATTATGGAATTTTTTGTCTACATACTGTACAATAACTGTGAGGTGGTTTTGTCTATTTCTGCTCTTATGTCGATTTGTGCCTCATGTATTTTCAAAGTGTTAATAATTGCATTCACTGATAAGATCACCTTGTTATTGTGGTGAACTGGCCCTGTCAGCACAATAAGGTGATCTTCAATCTCAGCAATACACTGTGTCTTAAAGTCTAATTTTGTTTGTCACTCATGTAGCCACAACAGCTTTCATGTACTCACTATTTGCATGGAATATATATATATTTTTTTATCCTATTTGTGACATTATATTTAAAGTACATCACTTGTAAATAGTGTATAACTTGGCCATGTTTTTTTAATCCAATCTGCCTTATCATTAGATTGTTGAAGCATTTACACCAAATGTGATGACTGATACAGCAGAGTTTCTATTTGTCTATCTACTCTTTGTTCCTCTTTTCCTAACTTCTTTTGGGTTAATTAAGCTTCTTTAGTATTCCACTTTATTTCTATTGGCTTTTTAGCTATATTCCTAACACAATAGGCATTCCAAACAGTCTACCTATATTAGTATTATGTTCATATGATCCTTTTATTTCATGTCCTATCTGGGATTAATTTTGTTCAGTGACTTGATTTGGCTCTTTTATGTTTCTTCCATGTCTCCACTTAACTTTGTGACCTAATAAGTGAGTTTAACAATGTTTCATGACACAAGATCAATACACAAAAATCAACTGTTCTTCTATACATTACCACAATTACAAACTAAAACTTGAAAACGTCACTTACAATATCACCAAAATATGAACTACTTAGGAATATATCCAACAAAAGATGTGAAAGATTTATGCATCAACAACTACAAGTGACTGCTAAGACAAATTAAAGAGACCTAAGTAAAAAGGAGATACACTTGGCCCAGAAGACTGTACGCTGTTAATATTAAACTTACCGAACTGATTTACAGATTCAATGCAATGCCAACCAAAACCCCCAGAAAACTTTTCTGTAGAAACTGATAACCTTATTCTAAAATTCATATGGAAAAGTAAAGGACCTAGAAGAGCCAAACAACTCCGAAAAAGTGCCAAATTTGGAAGACTAACACCACCTGATCTGAAGATTTATTATAAAGTTATAATAATCAAGAAAATGTGGTACCAGTGTCAAAATAGACAAAGAGATCAATGGAATTGAATAGGGAGACCAGAAATAGACTCACAAACACGGAAAGCCGCTTTTTGTCAAAAACACAGAGGCAATTCAGCAGGAAAAAAATGAACTTTGATCTATACCTCATTCCATATGCAGAGAGTAACTCAAAAATGTGTCATATGCCCAAAATGTAACACCTAAAGTTATAAAACTTCTAGAAGAAAGCTGAGGAAAAAATCTTTGTGACCTTGCATCATGCAAATATTTCTTTAATATGCCAAAATATAAAAGAACCAGTAAAAATATTAGACTTCATCAAAATTTAAAATTTCTCCTCAAAATAAACTTAAAAGAATAAAAAGAATATATTCCTCCACGCTATAGCCTGGGAGGAAATATTTGAAAACCATATATCTAGTGAAAGACTTATACCCAGAAGATATAATGAACTCTCACACTCAAGAATAAGAAAACAAAAAATCCAATAAAATAATAGGCAAAATATTTGAACTTCTCCAAGAAGAAACATGGAGGGCATATACTAGGGAATGCAAACTGAAACCAGAGCACAGCGCCACTCACACCTGCAGAACGGCTGAAATGGAAGACTGACCACCCCAGTTGCTGCAGAGGATGTGGAGGGACTGGAACTCAAAACAGTACAACCACTTTGAAAGACAGTTTGGGTGTTTGTGGTAAGTTACACTTACCCCTACCACATGATCTGGCCGTTCCACGCCTCAGTATTTACCAGAGAAAGTAAAACATGTGTATATAAAGACTTAAGCATGAATATTCTTAGCAGCAAAATTCATGAGGGCCAAAAGCTGTCAACAGCTGGAATGTCCATCAGCAGGTGAATGATAAACAAACTGGCACATCCCCACATGGAATACAGCTCAGGAATAGAGGGGTGAGCTGTGGGCAGGCCTCAACATAAAGCTGACCAGAAGGAACCAGACTAAAGAGAGCACATGGTACATGATTCCATTTGCACAGACTTCCAGGAAACACAGCGACCTACAGAGACAGGAAGCAGGTCCTCGGTAGCCCAGAGGAGTGGGTGTGAGGTGGGGCAGGAGGGAGGGGCCCTGGCGCAGGGGAAGCGTGCTCTGGAGTGTGGGGATGGTTTTGCGGTGGACACACATGTCAAAACCAATCAAATGTACATTTGAAATATGTGCTATTTATTATATGTCAATTACACCTCAATAATGGTGTTTTAAAGAAAAATAAACCTCCCACAAAGGAAAACCGCCCCCCAGGACCAGTACAGAGGGAATGTGTACCAGGCATACTAACTGTGCCCAAGCTGGCTTTCCTTCAGGAGTGCAGAGTTGGTTTAACACTGGAAAATCAGGCATTGTGATTTGCCACACTGAAATACTAAGGGAGAAAAATCACATTATCACCTGAAGAGATACAAATTTCTAATACATAATTCAATATCCATTTATGGTAATAAAGTCTTTGCAAACTAAAAATAGGTCAAAACTTTTAAATCTGATAACAAGCATCTCACAGCAAATGTCCTACTTTCTGAAATCAGAAGCTGCTTCTGAGGCCGCCCTCACCACTTCCGATGACCGCCCTGTGGTCCTCACCTGCGTGGTACTTACTAGAAGAAAAGTTTTAAGGATTGGAAACGAAGGTGAAGCCGTCACTACCCACGTGCCACTGGGAATGCAAAGAACCAGGATTTACAGATGAACTAGCAGAATTCGCAGCAAAGTTCAGCAAGCTGATTTATTACACAGTCAATAAACAAAAGTCAATTTTTTTCTGCATAAGGGCAATAAACAGAAAATTAATTCTTTTAGATAGCTACAACGTATAAAAGATATGAAAATATTAAATATCTAGGACTTACACTAATGAAAGATGGGGAAAGACCCTTACACAGAAAACTGAGCGGCATTAAGGGAAAGTTTAAGCAAATATGGAAATACACCAACTTTAAGTCAAGCTTACAGAAGATTCAATTTCGCAAAGATGTAAGATTTCCCCCAAACACTGGTTTTGACAAATGATTCTAAAATTCACACAGATACCCAAAGGGCTGGGAGCGCCACCGAGGTGAGCCACAGGCAGGACCGAGCTGGGCGGCCTCTGGCGTGTGCACCTCGCAGTGTAGACAGAAGCAAACGGCGGGGCTGGGGGTGGATTCCCTCCTCCCCACAGACAACACTGAGCGACCCCAAGAGCCAGCCACAGGCCAGGGGCGGGAGGCCTCCTCCCTGCTGAGGGACCACCAGAACGGTCACGGACAGGGGGGTCTGTGAGGAGAGGTGGGGCGGCTGCTCGCCTGGGCTTTGCTTCCTTTCCTCTCTAAGACCGCAGGCTGGAGCCTGTTTCCATGCTGACATTAGAACCAGGAAAGGTAAGGCCTAGGAACAAAGCCCAGGGAGGGGTCCTTCGGGTGGGGGACAGAGTCAAGTACTCAGACAGCCTGCAGGAGGCCAGCCCGGCTTGGCAGGGCGCCCTGGGATGTGTGTGAATAAAGATCAGGTCTCTGCAGGGGAGGCAGGAAGTGGGGCATCTGCCCCCTGGTTTGTTTTCTGAGAACAGCGGCGTGAGGGTGTAGGGTTTAGGAAGCCTGTGGGGAAGGCAGGGGCCAGGAGGGCCACTGCAGGGGGCCAGGTGAATGCTAACCCTGGGGGATGGGAGGGGTGGCAGCCCCACATCTTGGGCACTTGTTGAGGTGGGCCTGGGTGCTATGAGAGTGACTGAGAAATCGGCAGGACTGTAGGACCTGGAGGTGACATTTGGGCCACATTAAGCCAAGTACCTGTGGGGAGCAGGCCCTGGGAAGTAGCTGGTCAGGGGGGCTGTCCATGGGTGCTGGGGTTCCCGAGAAGCTCCACCCACGCGCCAAGGGCTTCAGCAAACAGGCGAGACTTCCCAGCAGCCCAGAGACCTGCTGTGAGCAGCCTGGGGAGCCAGGACCCATGACTTGGGGAGGCACAGCGTCAGGCTCCTGGGAGGGTGCAGGGGCGCAGAAGCACCTGAGGGAGGGCTGGGCATGCATGCGGGGCCATGCGCTTGTTCCCTAGGAGGCCTGGCCTCCCCTCTGCAAAGCTACCTGGTTGGCATAGGACTTGGGGGCAGCAGGGCACCCAGACCAGTGCTGCAGACACAGGCTGAGGGTGGGCAGTCCTGCCTGGGTGCCCCGTTGCCCCCTGCCAAGGCCCAGCAGGAAGACTGCATAGGGCTGTGAGGGTGGACATGGCGCACATCAGCACATGTGGGTCCTCCCTTGGTCCTCTGTGCTGGCCATGCTCAGTCGCCCAGATGAGCTCCAGCACACTCAGACCTGGCCCACAGCAATGGAAGAGCAGATGTGTGGACCCACAGGGCCCCCCCCCACTGCTCAGGGGCTTTCCCCACTCCACACCCTCAACCGGGGACCCAGTCCTGGTGCTCTTCTCAGTCTCATGATGAAATGACATGTACCAGGCAGGCCCTGAGTGCCTGCCTCCAGCCCAGCTCCAAACTCCAGACTAACCTGTCCGTATCCCCACCTACGTGTCCCGTCACCTCTAAATTAGCACACTGAAAATTTGCTCCTGACTCCTTCCAGCCCCCCAAGACCACTGATCCCAGAGCCCTGGACCCCTCATTCTTCCACACCCACTTCCAGACCATCAGCAGGCCCCGCCCCAAACCCATCCAGTGGCATCTTGGCCACAGCGCAGTCATCAGCCTCTGCCCAGAACCCTCCACACCTGCCAAGCGGCACTGCCAGGCCCACTGTACTGACCCAGCACCATCCTGAGATCTGCTGCCTCACCCGCCGCCCCTTCCCAGCACATAGCCCACCTGACCTTCCCCAGCTCCCAGGCCCAGGCCCCTCCCCCCAACACCAGCCCCATGCCCTCCGCAGCCTTTGCAGCCGCTGTTCCCTCCACTTGGCACACTGTTCCCTGTTGTCTCCAGGACTCTGTACCAGCTGCCCACCCAAGTTTCCTCCCCCTCCTGCTGGCTGGCAACAGGCTTCACTATACCGACACCTGAGCTCCACACAGGAACTTGTCTGCTCGCTGTCCTGTCGGGGTCCAGAGCCCCGCCTGACACACAGTAAGACCCAGCAAGTATCACTAAATCATAAATGAGGAAGTAGGGCTGTGAAATGACTTTGGGGCAAAGGGACACAGAACCAACCTACCCGCACCCTGGGCCACCAGATCTGGGTTCCACTGGAGCCAGGACCCCAGGTCAGAGGTCAGCAAGCCCTTGCCTACCTCTAAGGGGCTGGCCAGCTGTCCCTTGCAGCCTGCAGGGTCCCTTCTCTGAGCACAGAGACTGACGGGTCATTTGGGCACAGCCCTCTTGTGAGGTGCTGGGAGACTTCCCCCACCCAGGCAGAGGGTTCAGGTGCCTGGGCCTCTTCCCAGCTCACAAAGGGATTTCTCTGTCTACCTGCTGTGACCCTCCCAGTGGACCAACCAGAGATCAGGGAGGGGGTGACCAAGAGGCAGGCCTGGGGCCCAAGCCCCCACTCTGAGCAGGCAGGGTGGAGCCCACCCAGGACTACAGCGTCTGGGGTTCAACCTGGGTCCACTACTGAACCCACAGCCCTGGCCAGGGTGGGGCCAGGAGCTTCTACCTGGGTCCTTCTGCTGCTCCAAGCAGCTGCTGGGTGGGTGCAGGTGTCCACCTGTACCCACGTACTACCTGCAGGTCACAACTGCCTGTGCCCAGAGGACAGCAGGGAAGGAGGCAGCTTTCCACTTGGCCTCTGATTCCGGCCACTTTGGCTGATGCTGCTGGTCACAGGGGACCCTGGGAGGAGCTGTGCCCTGTGTTGGTGTCTCGCACACACACACATGGGACAGTGGGGTGGGAAGGAGCCTCTCCCTTGCCCTCTACCAGCTCTGGCTCCTTCTGTGTCTCTTCTGTGAGTTCCTGTCATGTGAGAAGGGAGGGCCCAGGTCGGCTCCTCACTCACTACTCGGTTAGCTTTTAGAAACACACTTGCAGCTGGGGGTGGGGGCATCAGCTGGGGGCTGCCTGGCCCTCGGCCACTCTCCCCACACAGAAGGGATACACTCAACAGTGGGAGACTGGGTGCCCCTTGTGTCTTTCCTCCAAAACCCCCAATCCTGGGACATATGGATGTTGGAGGCCCCCATTTCTGTCTTGAGCGCCATGTGCTGTCTCTGACTAAGAGGCCTCCTTCATGGTGAGGGGGGTCCTTTCAGCCAGGCTCATCTCACTAAGAAAGCCAGAAACAAGTCAGGGAAAGAGCCACAAAGTCAAAACCTAACATCACCTGATGTCAAGTCTTATTATAAAGGTACAGAAAAAAGACATCAAGATAAACAGTAGTAGGGAGTAATAGGGAGACTCCAGAAATACACCAACATACATAAGGACAACTGATTTCTGACAGAAGCGCAAAGGCAATTTCAAAAAATAGACTTGGAAAAATTAGATATCCAGACTCCCAAAAAAGGGGTTTGATCCATACCTCACACCATATATAATAATAAACTCAAAGGAGATCATAGAACTAAATATGAAATCTAAAACTTCTAAAAAAAATATGAGAACCTGGGGTTAGGCAAAAATGTCTTAGATAATGAAAGTAAAACCAAAATCAGTAAAAGAAAAACAATTCTTCAGTTGGACTTCATCAAAATTAAAATCTGCTTTTGCAAAGACAGTTAAAATACTGAAGACAAGCCACAGCCTGGGAGAAAATACTTTCAAATCATGTGTCTTGGTGGGGATGCAAATGTACAACCACACTGGAAAACAATTTGGGAATTGCCCCAAAAATTAAATGCACACCTACCATGTAACCCAGCCACTCTTAGATATCTACCCAAAGAAATGAGAACATACGTCCTTGCAAGGACTTGTAAACGTATATTCCTGACAGCTTTATCTGTAATAGCCTAAAACTGGAAATAACTCAAATGTCCACAAAAAAGTGAACAGATTATGGTATAACCAATTATGGTATATCCAGATACTGGATTTATCAGCAATAAAAAGGAATGAACTATTGATACATGCAAGATAATTATGTTGAATGAAAAAGTCTGATATATAAAAATCTAGAAAATGTAAACTGATCAACAGTAAGAGACAGCAGATCAATGGTTGCCTGTGGGGAGTTAGGGAGGGGCAGGCAGGACAACTAAGACCTGCACAGCTCAAAATACATACTACCTGACCCTCTGTCCCGGGTATAGAGCAGTGTTTGATGGGACAGTAATCAAGAATATTCCAGAACTGATATACAATAGAAATCTGCGGTTCCAAAAAAGTCAATGAATCCTGAGCAGAATTAATAAAACAATGTCTGGACAGATTACACTAAAAATACAGACCACCAAAGATGAAAAGAAACTCTTAAAAGCAGCCGGGGAAGGGCAGACGACCTTCTAAGGAACTGGAATCTGACTCAGCAACAGCTTGGAAGTCGGTGAAACAATGTCTTCAAGGAGCTGAAAGCACTCGCTGTCCTCAAATCCCACGTCAGGGAAGTGCACGTGGTAACTTGGATTCATTCTCCTAAAACGTCTCATGTGGAGGCTTGCCACCACCACGGACACTCAGAAGTGACTGGCACAGACTTTAAAGAAGGTTCCAGACACACTCCCAAGTGCAGCTCAGGGGACCACCTCCCAAGGGGCCTCTCCTCTGTGCCCACCATCAGAGCACCTAATTAAACCATCCCATTTCTCTCAGAGAAGACCTGCTAATGCCGACACACAAAACCTTTCAGATAATTGTTGACTTTAAAAATATTTTCAACCTTACGTTCCACCACCCTGCCTTCACCATTTATATCGGTTTTCTATTGCTATGCAACAAATTACCCAGCAACCCAGCCAACATATGTGTATGATCTCAGCCTCCATGAATCAGAGGTCTTAGCACAATTCAGCTGAGTCCTCTGCTCAGGCCCTCACCAGGCTGCAATCAGAGCCACGATCTCATCCGAGGCTCAACGAGGGAAGGACCCTCTTCCAAGCTCCCTCGGGTTCTTGGCCAAAATCTTCTCCTTATAGCTGTAGGACAATGTCCCCATTTTCTGACTGCCATGTGGCCCTCTGCACAGGCCCCTGACAGTATGGCAGCATGCCTCCTCAAGGGCAGCAAGGCCAGCCCCAGATGGAGATGACATGGCCCCAGAGTGCCCCCAGCACCTGTGTGTGTTTGTGGGTCCTCACCCACTCTCAAGTGCTTAACACTGCTTTACGTTGTCCTTAAAATATTCATAAAAACTACCTGGAAATAAGCTAGGTTCACTCAGTGAGCTAGAGCATTTTTGTCCAGACAATGGCTGGCCAAATTTGTATCTAAGCACTTTCACTGCTTAACCTCTTAAAATTCTTTTTTCAAAAAATCTTCATTCAAATTACAGAAGAAAGGAATATAAGGTGAATTTTAACAAGAGTAAACCATAGCCTAGACTAATGTCAAGATGTTTTTCTTCTATGTTTTCTTCTAGGAGTTTTACCATTTCAGGTTTTATGCTTAAATCTTTATTTGTTTTGATGAAGAGAAAATGCAGACTGAAACCACAATGTGATACACACCATCCAAGATGCCTAAAATGAAGACAGACAGTACTAAGTGTTGGCAGGGATGGAGTTAACTGCTACATTCCCGAAGGGACTGGACAGTGTGGCAATTGCTTGGGAAGACAGTTACCTGCTAAAGGTGATCATACACAGACCTATGACCCAGCAATCCCTTCTTGGGTATCTACGAAACAGAAATATTTGTAATTCCCCCCAAAAGGCACGTATAAGAATTACCAGAGCACCACTGTTACAATAACCAAATGTCCGTCGGCAGTGGAACGGATGAACTGTGGCCTCTTCATGCAATGGTAGGTCACAGCTGCACACAGCACCTGGGGGGAAGCTCACAAATATGATGCTGAGGAAAACCCAGGCACAAAGAACACATTCTGTGCGATCCCACTTACATAAAGACTAACAATGGGCAGTACTGGTCTATGGTGTCAGATGGTCAACACCGTGGTTACCACTGGGGGCCATGGGGGGAGGGACAGGGGCTCTGGGGTCCTAGCCATGTCGGGTTCTCAATCACATGCTCGTTGCATGGGTGTGTGCAGGACATGAAAATTTATCAAATTATGTTTGGGCACTTAAGATTGGGTGCTTTTCTAAATGTATTTTATACCTCAATGAAACTTCACACACTGGATATATATATGTACAGCATGGGACTCTACTTAACAACACTGTACTGCATATTTAAAAGTTGCTAGGAGAGTAGATAATAAATGTTCTTATAAAAAATTTTGAACTCTGTGTGGTGATGGATGTTAATTAGGCTTATTATGGTGATCATTGCACAATATATACAAATATCGAATCATGTTGTACACCTGAAAATAATATCATGTTATATGTCAATTATATCTCAATAAAAATAGATAAAAATGCAAAGGGCTACCAAAGTTTTCACATATTTGCTTATAATATATAGCCTAATAGAAATCAAAAACAACCACACACCGACCAAAAAAATACAATCCCTTTGAAATACAGTGAGAGATGCTGAATGGCTGAAAATCAGTACACTACGAAATGAAACGGCCTGGTGGCTGCCTGCAGGGCTTGGCCGTGTGCTGGTCACAGGTGGGGGGAGCGCAGATGGCCCAGCCTGGTTCACAGCAGGTCAGCACTCACACATCTTGGCTGTGTGATGGCGACACACTCTACAGCGAGCTTCCCGGAGCCAGGAGACCCAGCAGCTCCGCATGCCTCGTCCCCCACAGCCCTGCCCCTGGTAAGATCTTGGGAGAAGGAAACCTCCACGAGACTGTTTGCAACCCTCTCCTCTCGGCTCTGTCTCCAGCTGCAGACACTGCAGCCCTCAGGGGGCACCTTGCCTGTCACATAATTATTTGTTTGTAATTAACTGACTCCTCCACGCTGAACCCTGCAGTGAATATGGTGTCGTTATTAAATTGGGGTAGCCCTCACCATCCTCATGGTGTCCCCCTGGGGCCTGACCTGGGCTTCCTTGTGCCTAACGAGCCACAACCACCCGACTTCTAATTGACCGAGGCCTGGCAAGGTGCCTCCCTGCAGCTGCTCGGCCTCCCACAAACTCTCCTGCCTTCTTTTTAACAACACCCCTGGGAAGGCAGCACGGAGGTCTCCCAGCTCTTAAAACTTCTCCCATCAAAGTTGGCTGGAATCTGTGAACTGTACACTTGATTGGGTACCAAGAGGTTTATAAACAATTCCCCAGTTGCCTGAAGAACACAAACTTTTTCTCAGAAACAGGGCTCAGAATAAAAGACGTTCCCTGGGGTTCAACAGGTCAGGGAAGGGACAAAGGATGGGGAGACAGCCCAAGGCAGAGTTGCAGGGCAGCTAAGCTGTGCTGGAGGACAGCCCACAGGAAGCAGAGCCACCACTGGACCTCAGCTCCTTGCAGGTGGAAACTGCTACCTGCTGCCTAGAATGCCTGTCGAGACTTAGCAGCACACACCCGCCAGGAAGGCTGAGATTCCAGGGTGTGAAATCAGCTAAGCAGAGACCCGGGCACGCCTAGGCCCTTGCTGACAGCAAGGAGCCAGCCGCTGCCTCCCCCACAGGCGTCAGTGCACCAGCACCTGCTGGGGGAGGCAGCTGCGGCAGAGCTCCAGCCCTGGGTCTCCCCACGGATGAGCTCCAGATTCCATGTCTGCAGATACAAGGAAAACAGGTGCCACATTTCCCTCTGGCCCTCAAAGAATTACTGAAATAGTCTAAAAGTCTCAAACATGGAGCCTCAGCCTAGGGCCGGAGAGGCACAGGGTGGCCCCACAGTGCCTCACCTGACCCAGGGTCACTCCAGCACGCTGCTGAGTTTGTCCAGCTCCTGGGCATCCTCTCAAACACGATGATACCCACAGGTTCACCCCACTTCCTGGCTCCTTGATGGGGTATCGGTGTGCCCTCAATACTCGCCTCCGCTCCATCCCCACCACCTCACCTGACCTGCCCTGCCACAGTCACGCGACCTCCCCCACAGCTGAGCCCAAGGTCAGGACGAGGGTGGGACGGCGCCATCAGCAGGACCTGCCCTTGGCCCCTGGTTCCGAGGCTGGCGCTGCCACACACTCCCAGCCTCCCAGCATCATGAGCCCAGGCTCATCACCCACGTCTATTCTCTCTGGCACCCACCCCCTCTCTTGGGATCTCACCCAGTCCTGTGACTTGCACTGTGACATCTTCAAATGAGGGCCACCACCCAAGTCTCCCTTGAAGTCCACACCTGGGTCCAGCTGCTCACCCAGTTTCCACTCAGGTGTGTTCTCACCTCACAGACTTAGGTGTGCAAAGCAGAACTCTTGAGGTTCCCCACATGCCACCTGTTCATGGATGGACAGATGGGTGGATGGTTGGATGGATGGATGGATGGACAGGAGGATGGACGGGTGGATGGATACATGACCTCCAGACTCACTGCAAAGCTGCAGTGATCAAGCCAACGTGGTATTGATGTGAGAATAGATACACAGATCAACAGAACAGAGGAGAGAGTCCAAACCCACGTAAGTATAGTCAACGGATCTTTGACAAAGAAGCAAAGGCAACACATGGAGAAAGGACAGTTTTTCCAACAAAGGGTGCTGCTACTGGACACCTACATGAAAAAAAAATTGAATCGAGTTAGTGGCCTGACACCTTTCACCAAAATACTAATTCAGAACGGGTCCTAGAACTAAACGTTAAATGAAAAGGTGTAAAGCTTCCAGAAGATAACATATGAGAAAACTGAGGTGACCTTGAGTTAGATGATGGCTTTTAAGGTACGACACCAAGAGCACGATCCATGAAAGAGAAATGGGTAGGTTGGAAATCATTAGAATTAAAGACTTCTGCTCTGCAAAAGACATAGTTAAGAGAATACAGAGGCAAGCTATAGTCTAGGAGAAACGCACATCTGAAAAGGGCTGGTATCCAAAATACACAGAGAACTCTTAAAACTCAACAATGAGAAAACCAAGTAATTTTTAAAGGGGCAAGAAATCTAAATAGGCACCCCACAAAAAAAGATATACAGAAGGAAAATAAGCGTGTGAAAAGATGCCTATCAAAGACTGCAGATTAAAACAAGCACAAGATCCCATTACACATCTCACAGAATGACTAAAATCAAAAACACTGACACCACCAAATCCTAGCAAATAAGTGGAGCAACAGGCACTCTGACTCACCGCTGGCAAGGACGCAGAGTGGCATGCCCCTGCGGAAGACAGGTCGGCGGCTTCGCACAGTTAGACATGGTCTTCCCTCAGTATCCAGCAATCGCACTCCTAGATACTTACCCAAACAAGTTGAAAACATCCACACAAAAACCTGCACACAAATGTTTATAGCAGCTTTATTCAGTTACCAAAATCTAGAAGCAGCCAAGATACTCTTTAATAAGTGAATGAATAAATAAACTGTGGTACATCCAGACAATATTATTCAGTAATTTAAATTACTGGAATATTATTCGGTAATTTAAAAAAATGAATGGGCTATCCAGTCACAAAAAGACATGGAGGAAGCTTAACCACATATTACCAAGTCAAACAATCCAGTCGGAAGAGACTCCATAGTGGACTATTGCAACTGTGTGAGTTTGGAAAAGATAAAATACAGAGACAGGAAAAAGATGAGAGACTGCAGGGGTTCAGGACGGAGGGGAGGAGGGATGAGCGAGTGGAGCACAGGAGATTTTTGGTCAGGGAAACTACTTCCATGACACTGGGATGGTGGATGCACTGCGTATATATTTGTCCGAGCCCATGGACTGGACAGCAGAGTGACCCTGACGTCGGTCAGGGACTTGAGTCGATGATGATGCACAGTATTTGTTCACCAGTTGTAGCAAAGGTACCCCACACTAATGCAAGATGTTAATAAGGAAAAACTGGAGTGGGGGTGTTATTTGGGAACTCTGTACTTTCTGCTCAATTTTTCTATAAATCTAAAAATGCTAAGTTTATACGTTTAAAAGCCACCATTAAATTTTTTCACCTAAAGAGCGAGAGAGAAGGATGATAACAGCAGGAAATGTTACAAGTCTGGTTCTCCTTCACTGACTTACTGGGGATCCCCAAAACCCCAGAGCCAACTGGCTGCTCAGCGGGAGGGAGCCCCGGGCGCTGCAAGGAGAAAGCTCCCGGGTGGGTCTGAGCTGGGCCCTGAGAAGAACGGGTTTACGCGTAACAGTGACATTCAAGTGCAAGGTTCATACGACGTGGGGCGCGCTGCTCTTTGCAGACCTGCCCGTTTTAGAGCCCCAACTTTCCAAAGCCAGGCCCACGTCCACGCAGGTCACGAGGCGCCTGTCCTCCGGAGACTTGTGCCCATTCATCCACAGGTGCCCTGGAGCCGCGCTGACACCCGGCGGCGCTGCGATCGCCACACGCGTGCAAGAGGAATGAGGCCCCGGGGATCAGCCGGCCGAAGCGCACCGGGGCCCCGAGCGCCGCCCGCACCCCGCTCCCCGAGGAATCGCCACCCGCCAGCGCCTAAAGCCAAGGAGCCCGCGTCCCAGCCGCGGGTTCCCTGCGGAGTCTCCCCCCCAGGGGAGCGAGGAAGGACGCCTGCAGGCCGTGGTCCGGCGCTCGGTCACGTCCGCGCGCCCGCCTTCCCCGGAGAGCCCAGCCGTGGCCGCCTCGGGCCCTCGGTCCTTAGCCCCGGAAAACCCTTGACCTCAGCAAGGACAGGAAGCGTTCGGAGGTGGCTTGGTCAGGTGGCCATCTACGCAGCATCGGCCTCTGCCCTGAGGCCACACCCAGGGTCTGGCAGCCTGCCCGCTGCTCCGGAGCCCTAACCTGCACCAAGGGGCACAGGCCAGGGCTGGAGGACTTGGGGCCAAGGTTAAGGGCAGGGCAGAGGGGCAGGGCAAGGAGGGGCCCTGGTGGCACCCCCACACCTCTCAGGGCCACTCACAGCCCCTGCCTCAGTCTCAGAGGAGAGAAATCTACAGCGAAGGGTTGTGGCAGCATGGACCACCTGGATTGAGGTGGGCCCTGGTGATGCCTGCTGTGTGGCTTTGAGGGGTCAGTCAGCCTCTCTGGGCCTTGGGTGCCCCAGCGATAGAGTTACCAACCTTTGCGTCCCTCCCTCCCCTTCCCTAGGCAGGTCTGCAGGCCAAATCAAGTTCCCCTGCAGTGTGACTGTGAGCACCACACACCATGCTGATTCAGAGGGTCCTGATTCACCCATAAGGCCAGCAAAAGCATGCGCCAACTGAATGCGGACGCTCTTTAATTCATTATTCGGAAAACAGCTTCACAAAAGCAGAGACTGCACAAGTGTCATTAGCTATAGATGACGGTGTCCCAGTCCAAGAGAGAGAAATGTGTCCTTTACGGAGCCAGTGGCAGGGGCCCGGGCCAGTGTGCGGCTCTGAACTCGGGGTTCGGCCCCAGGCTCAAGCAGTGTTTCTTGGGCCAAGATGGAGGGGGCAGCGCACTGTTCAGAGGGCCCTGGGCCCTGTGCACTCACACTGCAGTGGCCTCCCACAGCCCAGGACGCCCCACAGGCCCTTCCTGAGCTTGGCCAGCAGCCCTGGGCAGGCTGGGCTGGCGTGACCACGGGCCTCGTGCCTGAGCATCATGCTCTGTCCCTGGGTAGACGCTGTGGCCATAGCTCCTGATGGCCCGTGCCTGCCAAGTCCAGGCAGTCCTGGGCCTGGCTGGCAGGAGAGTCTAGCTCTCTTGGAAGTCCCTGGTGACTGGGCCACCAAGGTGGGTGCTGGGCCAGGGACACGGCCTGATTGGTGAAGGAGAAACAAGGGGTGCCCCATGCACTGGTTCATCTGCTAAGATGACATTAATAGTAACAACAGTGTCTCCCCGGGGCTTGTTCCAGTCACACCTTATTCTAAGCACTTCAAACACATTACTTTATTTGATACTCATTAGGGCTCCATGAGATTGTGCTTTCAGATTCCCACTTACAGATGAAGACACAGAGTGGTTACAAGTCATGGGGCAGCAGGGTGGATCCAGACACCCAGCTTCTGAGCCTGTGCTTCTAACCCCATCATGCGGCCCCAAGAACAAGTAAGCATGGCTGTCAGGCTGGGCCAGGCCTCTCATGGAGCTTCCGGTCCCCAGCGACCTCACGTGACATCACTCAGAGGCGGCACCAAGCGCCCCTTCCTCTGATGCCTGAGGGCTCAGGGTTCAGGCCCCCAGAAATGTGAGACCACCGTGGTGGGCGTGCTCTGGGGATCCCTAAAGAGAGGCAAACTCCCACACTGACCCTAAATAGCCGTCCAAGGCTGCTTAGCTTCCTGATACTGGTTTTCACACAGATTTCTCTGAGTTGTCACCTCTGTGGTTGACCTCCAGGGCTGTGTGCCCCAATTTCCCTTCTGGAATCTGTGTCTGGAATGCAGGGGGCCTGAGCAGCCCTTGGTAAGCCCTGTGAGAGCCACAGAACCTCCCGGAGGCTAGGATGGGAGCCCCCTCCAGACTGCTGAGAACTGGGCCCAGGCTTCAGCCTCCCAGGAGCCCCAGCCACCTGGTGATATCAGGGCACCAGCTTCAGCTGTGCAGAGACTGGTACCCAGAACTGACTCCCCACAATGGGGAATTGGAGGACCTGGCCCTGCAGAGCCATCTCTGAGGGGCTCAGCTACCCTGCACCCACCTCCGCAGAGCCGCCTGATGTCCTTGTTCCTCCAGGTGTATGCGGGGTTGTGGCACCAGGGTCACAACGGTGTTGAGCACTGACAGCCTTGGTCAAGTCCAGCAAGCTCTCCATCAAGGTCCTCACGTGCAGGAAGGTAGTGGAGCTGCCGGGACTGCTGTGAGAGCAGGTGGAGAAGGCCCTGTGCCAGCCCTGGACCTTGGGCCAAGGGGGTCCTGGCTCCGGTGGCAATGATGTAGGCATAGGAGACCAGCGTGGTGAAGCAAGAAGGCGATGCTGAAGGATGCGGGCTCCACCTCCCACCAGTCACGGAAGGACAGCGCGGCCCAGGGCACGATGTCATGGAAGTGGCTGGTTTGACACAGGAGCCGCAGGAGAGGCAGGCACGGTGATGGAGGAGAAGCCGCACAGGCAGGAGCCCAGGGCCAGGCACACGGAGAGGCTGGGCGTCATCGTGTGGACAGAGCACAGCGGCAAGCAGATGGCCAGGCAGCGGCGGGGGGCCACAGCGCGCAGGAAGTACCCGCAGCAGCCCGCCCGGAAGACCATGTGCACCTGGGCAGCACGGCCGGTGGAGGGCCCAGCTCCACGGGGTGAGCACGGCCAGGGTCTGGGGCACGCAGGCCGCGGCGAACCAGCTCTCCAGGGAGGAGAGGTTGCAGAGGAAGAAATACACGGGTGTCTGGAGGCGGCGGAGCGCCCTCACCTGGGAGCTGATGGCCGGGTTCCCGGCCACCGGGAGCAGATGCATGACCGGGAGGAGCAGGCCCCGGGAAGCCCAGCAGGATGAGCGGCCCTGCGGAGAGGCTCTGGCCGTGGCCCCAGCCCCGAAGCCGTGTGGGGACACAGAGCACCAGCAGCACGAAGGCTCCCCCTCGCGCAGTCTTCCCGGGGATTCAGGAACAGCGGGCCTGGCCCTCCCCAGCCCTCTCTGGGGCTTACTCGTCCTACAATCCCAGGACCCTAGTGGGGCCTAGCATCCCTGTGGGAGAGGGGCCTGTCCTCCTCCCCCAGGGGCTGCCCACCGGGACCTTGTTAGCTGGGATCCGAGGCAGGCGGGCGCCGCTGGGATGAGAAATCGCCAACAGCTGTGTCCCTGGCGCCCCCTGCCGGCGGGGAGCTGGGATGGCAGTGCTGGGGGAGCGGGGAAGGAGCGGGGAGGGCGCGGGGCGCGGGGGTATCCCGGGGGCCTCGGCGCCTCCCGCGACCCTCCCGGAACCCGCGTCTGGACCTGGTGCCCGAGGCCCGTGCGCTCGTTGCTCCGGACCCACTGGCACCGGCTCAAGGCAGGCGGGCCGGTCAGTAAGAGCTCCAGACGCTCAGCAGCCACGGCAACAGGCGGGCGCAGCGCGTGCTGGGTTGACCCCACCCCTCCCAGGCAGATGCCGGGGTTCTTGTTCACTCTTGTTCACGGAGTCAAAGAATGAACTTCGCCAACACTCCAGTAGGAGAGCAAGGGAGAGCCTTTTATTTAGAGAGACAGTGAGAGGAAAGAGCTCCTGGCTTGCACCAGGAGGGGACAAGAGAGCCCGTGGTTGTGCCTTGCTTAGGGGTTTTACAGGCAGTTGAGAGGCAGAGGGCTGGGGATGCTGACCTGCCAGATGGTCCCCAAATGTTTATTTTTGAAGAGACACTAAGTTTATTATCAGTCGTCTGGGTTATTTTGCAGTTATTAACACAAGAAATTCACTGCTGATTCTTTCGCCGAAGAGCAGCTTCTTGGTCTGGGAGCACATCAATCAAGACTGCCTGTCCTGCTCCCAAGGAGGGCTGAGTTGTCTGTTATGTCAAGAAACTTATTTTTTGACTTCTTGGATTTTAAAATGCAATCTTATCTTTAAGATGGAGTCCTTCCTGTTTTTATTATGTTGTTTATGACTGGGTTTGCTTGCCATTTTTAATTGCCCAGGTTGCAAATCATTTGATTTAGGGCTGGAGGAAGAAAAGCAGCATCAGAAAATAAGCTGGGCCTTTTAGCAGGCTAAAGTAAATTTTACAATAGCCTGATTTAACTGAAACAACGAAGACATGGGCTATACGGAGATGTTCTCTTATCTGGGGGATATTCAAACATTCCAGGCCAAGTTATTCCTGGCTTTTTGGTTTTAACTAATTTCACTAAGAATGCTTATATTCCTAGTTTGATATTTTACTTTAAAGAATTAATGTGACTCTGACTTTGCTTAATTATTCAATACAGAGTTTTGGTAGGGGTCATTTTCCGGAGGCCCTCACCCTACTCTGCCTAAACCCATGGTCCCTGTCTCACCACCGTCACATGCACACCCACCATACAGGTGCTCCTGCTGCAAACACACTCATGGCCTGTGCTCACACTGTGTGCATGCTCACACTCCCTGGACCAGCCCACGGAGCACTAACCCCCTTCCTGATGGACTCAGGGGCCTGGGCTCACACTGTGTGCACGCTCACACTCCCTGGACCAGCCCACGGAGCACTAACCCCCTTCCCGATGGACTCAGGGTCCCTCGGCCCACAGGGCAGTGACAGAAACAAAATGGCCCATGCTCCAGCCAGGTCCGCCAGACACCTGCCCTGGCACTGGGCCGCTGCCTCCACAGCCACGCAGCCTTGCAGTGGGCATTCAGACAAAACAAACCCCTAGAGGACCATCTGCAGCAGTGCGTTCCCTGCCGGTCTCCTGAACCCTGGGTGGGCATAGACCCCTGCCTAGGTGGGACTGGGGCCTGGGTCTGCTGTGCAGTTCACAATCCTCGGCCCTGCAGCCCACAGCTGCCAGCAAGAGCCACTCAGCCTGGGGCGTTGGGTCTGGACCCGAGGGGTGGGGCTGTTTTTTCTCAGCCTGCAGGAGACAGCCTCTCATTTAGAAAACCGTTGTGGCTGTTGAACGTCACCACCACGAGGACTCAGCCTCAGCAAGACTCCAACCACCCCGCATCCAGGGCTCCCACGTAGCAGCTCACAGTGGGAGGAGAGGGCACTGCTCCCATGTGCCAGTGGGTGAGCATCAGGATCCACCCAGCAGTGCATGGTGCATACCACCCTGATCCCACGGAATCGCCCCCATTTGCAAGGTGTCCCCTGAGAAGACTCAAAGGGACAAAATGAGCCCATTGTGGGGACCCCACATAACGTGACTCCTCCTAGGGGCCAGAGGGGGCAAACAGACCTGCAGTGGGGGAGAACCTGCTCTGGCAGGTTGGCAGGTGGGGACACAGTGTGATTGGGGGTCTGTGAAGGCCCCAGGACAGTCCCCCTGAAGCAGGAGGGGAGTGCAGGCATGCCACTGTGGATGGCAGACCCCCTCACTTGTCCGCAACGGTCTCTTGCTGGCTCAGCCGCTTGCTTTCTGATGCCTATGTCCTGGAGACGTGGCAGGAAGGAACGGGTTCCGGGGTCACTGGCTGCTCCGGGCCTGCAGGGAGCAGCCCGAGCCCTCCTACAGCTCCCACACACCCACTGCAGTGGCCAGGAGGCAGATTCCAGCCACCCAGGAAGGCGGCCTGACTGCCCACCAACACAGTGCTGCAGGTCCGGGGACAGCTCCGCCGGGTGACACGGACTCTCGTCGCTCAGGTGGCCAGCAGCACCCAGCCCGGTGCAGACCCAGGCCCCAGCCTTTTGGGGGAGCCAGCAGCACCGCTGCGTCATCCTGCCCCCAGGCTGCCCTCCTCCCTCAGAGGCAGGCCCTCCTCTTCCAGGGTAATGGCTCCCTAACCCCAAGGCCGTGAGCTGCCGACTGACATCCCTCCCGGGAGCCCAGATCTGAGGCTGCTGGTGCTCCAGCTAGAACCCCATGCAGCAAATCCATCTGATTCAGAGCCAGGGGCCCCACTCCAGACAGCCCGGCCTGCCCACCCACCAGAGGGAGGGCGGAGGGTGAGCCCTGTGCCCGCTTACTCGTGCCCTCCACCTGGCCTCCCCAGGGCTCAGGCCTGCAAGGGGGTCTTGCCAGTTCTGCAGAGGCTGGGGAGGGCTCGGGGGTGGTGCAGGGCCTGAGCAGGGCCTCCTACCCTTGGTGCTGCCTGGCAGCCATTCCTCACCTGCGCTGGGCTGTCTCCTGGGCCATGCCCTGCACTGGTGCCCACTCTGTGAGAGTGGGGGCTGGGGTGGGGCTCCAGGCCCAGGCTGTCACAGGGCACTGGGTGCTCCTGGCAGGTTCTCTGCACCTCAGCTTCGCTCTCTGTAAACTAGGAGATGACACCCCACAGGTTGGAAAGCAAACCGTAGGCTGCCCCACTCCTGGCCTCGCCTTCCAGAAATAGCTGCCGCCAGAGACTAGCTGGGGTCTGCTGCTGCCCTGTGCGGGGTGCCCCAGCCCAGTGGGGATGGGAGGAAGCTGTGATGTGGGTGGGCTGCTGGCAGTCGGGCGGCTGTGGGCAAGGGCTCACCCTCTGAGCTGTGCCAGCATCTCCCTCGGAGGGCTTTGCTGTACACCTGTGGGGCACCCTCAGGGTTGTGTGGAGTTGGGCTGGCTGGCAGGACACTGAATGTGCCAAGGTCTTGGCTGCCTGGGGCAGGGCTCCTGGGAGGTGATGGGAGTGTGCCCCCCAGTGCTCAGCCTGTTTCCCCCATCTGCAGTCAGGGTGGGTGCCCGCTAGAGCAGGTCCTGATGAGGCCCAGAGACAAGGGGTGCTTGGCAGCCAGGACGTGCACTGAGCCCTGCTGCCAGGCCTGGTGAGGAGTATTACCGGCCCTGGGCACTCCGGTGCCACCTCGGGGCCGCTGAGGCCCTGGAGTCCGGGCTGCCTCTAACCGGGAGCTCATTAAAAGCTGATGGGAGGTCTCCCCCGAGGCAGGTGCATGGACTTCCCAGTCAGCACCCGCTGTGGGGCTGCCGCTTGTCTGGGAAAACAGGGGGCCGCTCCCCATTTGGCTCAGTAAACCTATCTTCCCAAGTATAATGACACCCTAGGAATTGGGAAGATACAGAAGTGGAAGGTTTTCTGAGACACAGACAGCCAGCGTGTCTGGTCTCGTTTTACCCTGTCAGCTTTTAGGGCTCACACGCAGGCTCACTTCTGAGCTCGTTTCTTCTCTTTTACCGTGTGGTTGATGTACAAAAACGCTGTACGTACTTAACGTATCATCCAATGAGTCTGGAGAATATCTGCACTTGGAAGCCACCACCCTGAGCTCCACCGCCGCCTCTAAGCTCCTCCTCCCGGTGTGAGTCTCGAGACCTCCCCTCTCCGAGGCGCTCCAGGACCGCACGCCCACCACAGTGCCGCCCCCAACCTCTCACGTCAGACCACTGATGCTCTTACAAACATGCATTGGCCAAAAGTTGTTCCCCTATTTCTGATAATTTCCCTGTGATAGGTACAGGCAGTTCAAATCCATGATTTCCCACTGACAAGACCACTCAAGAGGTGAGAAGGCCCAGGCGGCTTGTGCCCAGGACAGGGGAGCCACCCGAGGGCCAGGACCACCCAGGCCCTCTGCAGGCCTGGTCCCCCAGGTTGCCCAGGAAGAGCGAGCTGCCCAAGGGCCAGGACCCCCGGGCCCAGCACTGCCACTCCTGGGTGTATATCCAAGGGAACTGAACGCCAGACCTATGAAGACAGTAAAAAGTCAATTACCAGGGGGTGAGGGGGAAGGAGTGAGGGTTTAACTGGCAAAGCTCAGAGGATCTTTACGGTAGACAAACTATTTATTGAGGCTCTTTTTGTGGCCTAGTATATGATCTATTCTGAAAGAATGTCCCATGTACACTTGAGAAGACTGTGTATCCTGCTGCTTTTGGGTGGGGTGTTCTGTAGATGTCTGTTAAGTCGATCTGCTCTAGTGTGTTGCTCAGTGCCTCTGTGTCCTTATTTATTTTCTGTCTGGTGGATCTGTCCTTTGGAGTGAGTGGTGTGTTGAAGTCTCCTAAAATTAATGCATTGCATTCTATTTCCCCCTTTAGTTCTGTTAGTATTTGTTTCACATATGCCAGTGCTCCTGTGTTGGGTGCATATATATTTATAATGGTTATATCCTCTTGTTGGACTGAGCCCTTTATCATTATGCAGTGTCTGTCTCTTGTGACTTTATTTGTTTTGAAGTCTTTTTTCTGATACAAGTACTGCTACTCCAGTTTTTTTTCCTCCCTATTACTTGCATGAAATATCTTTTTCCATCCCTTCACTTTCATCTGTGTGAATGAGAAGTGAGTCTCCTGTAGGCAGCATATAGATGGGTCTTGTTTCTTTATCCATTCTTCCACCCTATGTATTTTGATTGGTACCTTCAGTCCATTTACATTTAAGTAATTATTGATAGGTATTTACTTATTACCATTTTATTAATTGTTTTCTGGTTGTTTTTATAGCTCCTCTCTGTTCTTTTCTTCCTCTCTTACACTCTTTTCTTGTTATTCAATGGTTTTCTTTAGTGTTGTGATTAGATTTCTCTTTTTTAACTTTTTGTGTATCTGTTATAGGCTTTAGGTTAGTGTGTTTACCAGAGGTTTGATGATAGCTTCCTAACTATGTAACAGTCTATATTAAGTTGATGATTGCTCTATTTTGAACACAATCTAAAAGTACTTTTTTCTTCTTCCTCCTCCACACTTTATGTATTAGATGTTATAATCTGCATTTTTGGTATATCCCTTGACTGATATTCGTGTATAGTTGGTTTTACTACTTTTGTTTTGTTTTAATTTTATAGTTGCTTGGTAAGTAATTGGTCTCCTACATTTACTGTGGGTTTATTTTCACTGTGAAAAGTATTAAGGCTTAAGAACATTTCCATCTACAGAGGTCCGTTTAACATATCCTATAATGTCAGTTTAATGGTAGTGATTCCTTCAGCCTCCATTTATCTGGGAAAAGTTTAATCTCTCCTTCAGATCTGAATGATCATCTTGCTGGATAGAGGACTCTTGGTTGAAGGCCCTTCTGCTTCAATACATTAAATATATCATGCCATTCCCTTCTGGTCTGTAAGGTTTCTGCTGAGAATCTGCTGACAGCCTGATGGGGTTTCCCATATAAGTAATTCTTTCCCTCTCTCTGGCAAAGAAGATCCTATCAACCTAGAATCCTATACACAGGGATAATATCCTCCAAAAAGTAAAATAAAGGCTTTTTCATACAAACAAAAGCTGAAAGAATATATCACTAGCAGACCAATGCTACATGAAATAGTAAAGAAAATCTTTCAGGGAGAAAGAAAATGATGCCAGATGGAAATACGGACCTACACACACACAAAAATGAAGAATGCACAGTAAATGGCAATTTCATAAATAAACATATAATATTTTCATTATTGTTTAAGTTTCTTTAAAAGGCAATTGTATAAACAAAAGTAATGACAGCGTACTGAAGGATTTGTAACGTGAAGATAATATGCGTAACAATAGCACGGAGGCGAGGAGGCGCAGATGGAAGTAAGCTCTTGACAGTTCTTGTATGTGAAGTGGCCAACACCACTTGAGGGTAGATTGCCATAAGTTAAAGATATATACTAACCCTAAAACAACCAGTTAAGTGACAAAACAGAGTGAAAGGCCTAAGAGAGCAAAGATGATAAAATGTAATCACAAAGAGGCTAGAGAAAGAAAACCAAGGAAACAAAACACAGAATAAGCAGTAAAAGAGCAGGTAGATGGAGACCTAACCACATCAATGGCTGCAGTAAATGTAACAGATAAATACCTCAGGTGGAGGCAGAGACTGTCAGGCAGGAGACAAAGTCACGGCCCAGCTATGTGCTCCTACAAGAAACATAATTCAAACAGAATGACACAAATAGGTTTAAGGCAAAGAATGGTAAAAGTGATACCATGCTGACACTAATCAAAGAAAGCTGGAATTAATTAATATCAGACAAAGTACATTTAAGAGCAAAAAATATTACCAGGATAAAAGAAATAATTTCATAACTATAAAAGGATCAGTTCTTTAGAAGGAAGACAAAACAATCCTAAACCTTTATGCACCAGTAACAGCCTTAAAAAGCACGAAGCAAAAACATATAGACCCTCAAAGAGAAATAGATGAGTCCCCAGTTTTAGCCATAGATTTCAATATCCTTCTTCTAATAAGTGACAGGACAAGCAGACAAAACCAGCAAGGATACAAGAGGCTGACAACCCCCGTTAACCGGCCTGCTCAGCACCGCAGAACACTCTACGCCACAACAGTGAATGCTCATTCCTTCTGGGTAAACACAGATCATTTACCAATATAGACCCACACTCCAGGCCACAAAATAAATCCCAAATTTAAAAAGATTTAAAAATTATACAAAGCATATTCTCTGATCACAATGAAATTAAAATAGAAATCAATTAACAGAAGTATCTCCCAAAAGTCTCCAAATACTTGGAAACTAAGAAACACACTTTCAGATCACCTATGTTCTATCCATGCAATGGAACATGCACACAACACCCTGGACAGGCTGAGCAGAAGCTAGAGACAAAGAGGATAACGTGTGGTTCCACTCATATTACATTGTAGGAAAAAACAAAATTAAACGATGGAGAAAAGAATCAGAACAGCGCCTGCCTCGAATGGGGATTCGGGACTTGACCAGAAAGGGGGAGGGAGATATTTCTGGAGTGAAGGAAGCGTGTACCTTAATGAGGTGTGGTTACATGCACGTATGCGTTTGTCAAAACTCATCAAAGTCAACACTTCAGGTCTGTGCCCTTCACTGTGTAAATTACATCTCAATAAAGAAACATAGAAACAGATATATAAAAAGCTCCTGCAAATAAATATGTAAAAGATGACACAATGGGGAGACAAGCAAAAGACACACAGAGGGAACTCAGCTTTGCCAGCTGCCCCATGTCCGTCTCATTTCTACTCTGTTTGGGTCCCTGGGTTCCCCACTGCTAGAAGCTTTTAACATCTTCTGTTTGTCTGCAGGGGGCACTTCCCTTTGTGTTTGTGATGCTCCAGAACGTGACTGGCCCCCTCTCTTCAGTTTTGGAGAACGGTCAGCCACACGCGCCCCTGAACCCTGCATGGGGCTCATTCTCTCTGCTGTACTTTTGGTTCCAAAGTTGGCGGGTGGGGGGCCTTGTGGGGGAGCCCAGTGCCTTGCAGCAGCCTGCTGTGCACACTCACTCTACCTTTTTTCTTCTGCAGGTTTTCTGATTTTGCAGGGTCCCAGCCACATCTAATCCCTGTTTGTAAATATATTTTTTTAACTCTAGAATTTTCATTTGGTTCTCACAGCTTCCCGTTCTCTATCAAGATTTTCAGTCTTGTTTCATTGCTGTGGACACATGCACGTTCCCACATGAGTCTGTCCATGAGCCCTGAGTTCTCTTCGTTCCTTACCAAGGCTGCACGGTAGTGTCACTGCAGCTTACTACCACACCTTAGTCTCTGACAGCAAAAGGCCCTCTTCTTTGACCTTGTCTTTAAATTAGTGACATTAGACCTTTATTTTTCCATATGGACTTTCAAAACCATTGGGTTCTGTATCCATTTGGCAGCTTGGGCTGCCAAAAGGCATCATAGACAGGGCCTCAAACACCAGAGATCCATTTCCACACAGTCCTGGAGGCTGGGAGTCAGACACAAGGTCCACAGGGCTGGTTCCTTCTGAACCTTTCTCACTGGAGTGTAGACGTCTCCTCCCCGTGTCCCCACATAGTTGTCACTCTGCATGTTTGTGACCTGATCTCTTCTGATAAGGTCCACCCCAATGAGCCCATTTTACCTTAATCATCTCTGTAAAGACCTTATCTGCAAACAGTCACATTCTGAGGTCCTGGGCTTAAAATTTCAATATATGAGTTGGGGGCTATATGTCAATATATGGCAATTCAGCCTACAATAGTTTCCTTTAAAATCTTGCTGCAGTTTTCATTGGAATGTCATTGGATTTATGGGTTAATTTTGGGAATGACCCTCACACTGTTAAGCTGCCCTGTCCTTTGCCCCCTGCACTGATGCAGCCTTGTTACGTCCTTCTGCAGTGTTTTACTTCTGCCACAGATCTGAGTGTTGGCTGCTGTGAATGGCATCTTGTCTTATATTTTCTATTTCCTGTTCTGGTAGAGAGACTTTCTCAAGTCTACAATACACGTGCAGTTACAAGTCACAGAGTACCCAGGAGCAAGCTCTTTAAAAGGCTAGGGACAAGGGTCGGGCAGTGTGGCCGCCTGCTGTACATCTGGGCCTGGGCCTCCCATCCCCGACTGACCCACCTGCTGTATATCCAGCACCGTGTGGTCTTCAGGTGGCACCTCCTGGCACCAACGCACAGTCCAGGTGGAGAAGAAGGAAAAGGGAAAGAGTGTGCAGCTCTGTGCAGCCCCTTTTCAGGGGAGTGGACGCCCTCCCAGGAGCCCCTAGAGCATGCCCTGTGGCAGGTTTCATTGGCTGTGGCTGCACCATATGGCCCCCTAGCTTTGCGGGGCTGAGAAGTAGTTTGGGGGTGCTCAGAATCTTGAGTGGGAATAAGTGTGCGAGGGCTGCCTCCTCGGTGCTCCGGCTTCTTGTCGGCGGTCAGGCTGGCATGATGTTGAACAGGAAGTAAGGAGCGGGCAGTCTTTTCTTGCTCCTATTTCTTAAGGGGATGCACTTAAAGGCTCTCCATGAGGCATGGCATCTGCAGAGGTCTTTTGAAATACAGCCTCTACCAAGTTACAAATTCACTTCTAGGGTTATTTTTCTTGGCACTTTTCTCCTCACAAATGAGTTTCAGTAAAATCAGATGCTTTGACAGCGTCAATCACCTTACAACCCATAACTGTATCAAATCATGTCATATCCCTTAAATTTATACAATGTTATATGTCACATATATTTCAATTTTAAAAAATAAGGGGTAAAATGCTTTGTTTTCTTCCTTTGAGAAAATGATGAGTATCTTCCCAGTCACTGCGTTTCCCCAGTGCTGGACGCTCTGCACTTCACGATGCAGAGCCGCGGGCCCTGAGCTGATCATAATGTGCCTCCTGCTGCCCCGAGGGTTCCGTGTACTATTTTGTCTAGAATTTTCATGAAAGAGACTAATGTTTTTCTGGTACTTCCCTTACATATCTCAGGAGGGAACTGTTAGGCCAGAGATAAGAGGTGAGGCTCTCCGGGGAAGTGGAGGCGGCTGGGAAAGCACTGCCCTCTCCTCGGGCCCAGTGTCAGCTCATGGCTCCCAGCTCTCCCGGTTTCCTCAGGGAACCTGCCTTCTTTCCTGGATGGGGGCTGCTCGGTGTGAGGACCAGGCAGGGCCTCGGCCAGGGAAGGCAAGCCTTTGATGACTCCATCTGACCCTGCTTCTGCCCTCACTGACCCACCGTCCTTCCCCATAGCAGTGATCCCCGAGGCCAGGATCCTCTCCTTAGCCACTGCTTCCAGGTGGGCCTCCTCCTCAGCCTGATGAGCCAGCCCCTTCTCCACTGATCACTTCTCCTGGGGGCCCCTCCCATTCGCCTTGCTAATTTCTTTACTGTCATTTCCTCTGGGACTCAGAAGGGAGGGGCTGTCTCACTGTCAAAGACCAGTCTTTCCAGACTTCACTCACCAGAGGTTAAAAGACATCACTGTCGCTTCTCAGCCAGCAAGGCCAAGATGCAAGGGGATCTCTCACCGACCTTTAACAGCAGTTATAATTAAAAGAATAAGCTTGGTTTTTATTCCCAGAATGTTTCCTTCTAAATTATTCAGAAGAGACAGAAACGTATTTCTTCACTTATCCATCAAGCCCTGGCTGAGCTCTAGGAGGGCGGCAGTCACCATGCAGTCCCTGCAAGGCCAGTGTCCCCAGCTGAGAGCTCCCGGCGGGTGCCAGCCAGCCCTCGGGGCACAGAGGCACCCAGCCCGGCAGATGCCTCCAGCCCAGGTGGCATTTGAAACCGAGGGGGAGATAGCCCAGCACAGCATGTGGGGTCACGGGGGTCTGAGAGCAGCTGAGTCAGATCACGCAAATAAGCCGGGCAGTTGAGGATGTAGCTGTGCCCACCTCTAAAGCCGCGGAGAGGGCCAGGCTGGGTGAGGGCCTGCTGTCCGTGGGAGGGACGCCACAGGCCAGACAGACCCTCGAAAGCAAGATTGCACCATTTCAAGAAGCTCTGGAGACTGCCCTGTAGGCCCTGGGAGGGCGCCTCGGCGTGGGCAGGGGCAGACAGGTGACCTAGCTGCGGAGCGGCCGCCTGGAGGGCCCCCTGAAGGGATCTGAACAGTGGGCACTGCAGTGCGGGAGGAGGGAGCCCATACAGCCTTTCTCAGGCTTGGGAAGGGGGTCCGCTGCGGCTGGGTGCCCAGGAAAGGCCCTGCCCTGACTCCAGGCACCGTGGGTCCCTGGACAGCCTCCTCTCTGGACCTCCGTGGGCAGAGCGCTGGACGCAGGACCCGGAGCTCAGTGTCTGACGTGGCATTCGTGGTCCCTACGTCCTGGGCAGGGATGAAGACGAGGAATTGGGGTGGGGGCAATGGGACGGTGTGGAAAGGTGGGCGGACGGAGGATGCAGGCCGTGGGGCACGGGGTCAGCACGCGGTTGGGGGCTCCCTGGCTGTTGGAGACGGTGGGACCGACGTGTGCGGGATCAGCACGTAGGATGCAGACTGGTGGCGGCGCGCGGCGAGGACGCGGGGCTGCGCGGAGAGGGAGGGGCTGCGCGCTCCCCAGACCTGCCTTTATCTCCTCCCTTCCCGCCCGCGGGCACGAGCCTCCGCGTCTGCCCGCCCCCAAGCCTAGGGCGGAGGCCTCGCGAAAAATCCCGGCTCCGCGGGTCCGCGGGTCCGCGCTCGGCGGAGGGTGTCCGCCACTGCCCGCTCCCTCCGCTCGGCCTGGGCCCCTGGAGCGGCCACACAGGCCCGCGGTTCTGACTGAAGCCGCGGCGGGTAAGGCCGGCGGCGGGGCCCGCGGGGCCGGTAGGGCTGGCGGGTGGCCAGGTGGGGGAGGGAGAGGAGGGAGGGGGCAGGAAGCGCCCGCGCGGCCGGGGGAGGCTGCAGCCGCCGCCCAGATCGCTGCGTCCCGGCCTCCCGCCCCAGCTGCCCGGCCAGGCGGCCGGGGGAGGGGCGCTTCGCGGGGCGGGTTGGGGCTGGAGGGTCTGTCCCCTGCGTCCCGGCGAGCGGGTGCGGGGTCCGCAGTGTCACCCGCCGCGCACTCTTGGCGCCGCCCCAAAGCGTCCGGGAGACCCGGGCCGAGATGCACGTTCGGTCCTTTCTGCAGATCCCGCTCTGGGTCCCTGGGGACCCTCGGCCCCTGAGATCGTCCTTCAAACACAACTCCCACCCCGGCGGCCTCAATCCCACCAGAGCAGCCCAGGACATAGAGCCCTACCCCCGACCTGAGCAACCCTCCACCCCGGGGTGCTCACCAGCCCCTATTCTTTGCCCCCAGGCACAGAATGACCCACAGGTGCTGAATCCACTCATCTCCCTCCCACCCACCCCTTCCCAGTTAATGAACAAGACCCCCACCCTCTCCCCAGGCCTAAGCTCCCCAATCCTCAGGTGGGCCCCCCCCCTCCTAGCCACCTCAGCCCTGAATGGTCAGTACCCCCAGAAGCTGGGGGACCTGTTGTGTACAGCCAAATGCCGAGTCCCCTGTCCCCAGGTCCTGAGCGCCTGTTCCCAGGCCTTGAGCCTCTGTCCACAGGCACGGTCAGTCCCCTATTCCCAGGCCCTGAGCCCCTATCCACAGGCGCAGCCCCGTTCCCAAGCAGGGCCTCCCATCTCCAGGCCGTCCCCTGATCCCAGGCCCTGAACACCCGGGGCCTCAAGAAGCTGTGGTCTTTTACCGTCTTCCCACAGGATTCGCCCCACGAAGATGAACTGGACGGCCACGACGTGCTGGGCTCTGCTGTTGGCCGCTGCCTTCCTCTGCGATCCCGGCGCAGCCAAGGGCGGCCGCGGAGGGGCTCGCGGCAGTGCCCGGGGAGGGTTGCGCGGGGGCGCGCGCGGGGCCCCAAGAGTGCGCGTGAGGCCGGTGCCCCGCTACGGGGGCTCCTCGCTGCGGGTGGCTGCTGCAGGCGCGGCTGCGGGGGCAGCAGGGGCGGCCGCCAGCCTGGCCGCAGGCTCGAGCTGGAGGAGAGCCGCGGGCCCCGGACAGCGAGGCCTGGATGGCGACGAAGACGCTGCGCTCAGCGGCAACGGGACTAGCCGAGGCGTCTACGGCTACCGAGCGTGGACTTCGGATGCAGAGCCCGCACGCGGCCCGCACCTCTGCCTGCTGCTGGGCGGCGCCCTGGGGCTGCTGCGGTCCTAGGCCCGGCTGGGCTCCGGCCAGAGCCGCTCCCAGCCCGCGCCCTCCCCAGAGGCGCCCACCTGGGCGCGCCTTCCCCCCTCTGCTCTGATCTGCGAGCACAAAGGGGCCCCCTGGGCGACCACGAAGTAGGGTTAGGAACTGCAGCTTCTCCTGCCTGTGTCCCTGGGGCCACTTCCTGTCACTGTCCTGTCCGAGCCCCGCCCCGGTCTCCCCATCTCCCACCTGACCAGGCACCAGACTCATCAGCTCCGGGACGCTGTGCCTGCCACTTGGATGTTAGGGTCGTCCCAGTCAGACAGGCAGCTGTCCACGCTCTTGTGCCAGCTTGAACAGGACCAGGCTGTTCAGGCCACTCCGGCTCCCCTGGACGCTTGAGGGGTGTGGACAGTGCTGACCACCAGACAGGCAAGCCCCGAGGATCCTGGCAGCCTCCCCCACAGAAGGAGCCAGAATGGATCAAAGGACTTGAGGATTTGGGGGAAGGAGAGAAGGGAGGCTTTGCTCACAGGTTGTAGCATTCCAGCCACCTTCCTGAAAGAGGTGGTCTGTGGACTTCAGAGTCAGGGCATGCCCATCATGGTCCCCAGGAGGCACCCGTCTGGAGCGTCCCTTCCCTACCCTCAGGCCCAAAGGCCAGGCCTCTTCTCTGGGCTGTGCTCTGTGAGACCCACTGCCTGGGGTTCCCTTGGAGCCACTTTGCTCTGACTTGAAACAAGTCACTCTTTTGGGAACTATTTTAGAAAACAAGAAACAAAAAAAAGTACCATTCTTTAAATTTCAAATGTCCCATTTCCTTTGATCTTTAGGTTTGTGTTCCGGGACCAGAGTCCTTGCCTGCACTCAGGGACAACTGCACACGTCCCTGGAGAGTCCCCACCAGGGACTGCCAGCTGTGGTTCTGGCAGATCTGTGCAGGCAACAGCCACCCAGGCCAGAGCCCAGCACCCAGAAAGAATGGCACCTGGGTGCAGCAGGACTCCTACCACACCACTACAGGACGTCTGAGCAGAGGATGTTCTGAGAACAGGGCAGGCACCAAGTAGCCTCTAAGGAAAGGCTGGGCAGGTCCTTGCAACGGTTTGCCTCTGGCATCCAAACACGCTGGGCATGAGGCCAGCCCTTGATTCTTGGGCACCCAGTGGCCTTCAAGCCACCAGGCTGGTTCCCTGTCCATGAGCTTGGGCCTGGGGCTCCTGGCTCCTTACCACATCCCCCAGCTCAAATATCCTTATCCCACAGCAGGACAGCTTCCCAGGCCTGGTCCCTGGGGATCTCGCCATCCTTCGGTGCTCAGCGGGAGCCTCCCCACCACCAGACTGCCTCCCAGAATTTGCCCTCGCACCCTGGGCCACGAAGCCTTTGAACGCAGCTGATGGATGCCAGTGCCATACCAGCATCTTCCAGGGAGCCCTGCCACCTCTGCTCCCCCACAGCTGGCACAGAGCTCTGGTTAGGGGGAGGGTCTCCAGCCAAGCATTTTTCTCCAAAGACTGGAGGGCTAAACTGCAGGACATAGCAGCCCTCAGCTCCCGTGTCCACACTGCCAGCACTCCAGGGCTGCAGGGGGCCTAGATGTTCCTCTGTCCAATCCACAGCAAGCTCCATGCTACCAAAGATGAGCAAGCCATGGCCAAGCCCTGCTGGGCCTCCACTGCCCGGCAGGCTGCAAGGGGATCTGAAAGTCTCGCCCAGGGAGAACTATTACAGTGGCTCCTTGGGCGAGCTCAGTCCTACCTGAGGGGCCTGCCCGGCTGTGCCCAGCCTCTGACACCCACCAAGATGCAGGGCAACTGCCAGACCAGACCCTCACACACCAACCTGACTCTGGGAGCATGTTTGGCATCTGGCATAGCCACAAATCTTTTGAGTACTTTCCACCCCTGCTGTCAGTTCTGGCGGGAGGCGGACAGCACTCAGTGGGTAACCTCAGGGGAGGTTAGTAAGCGAGTGTGCTATTCCACATGGGGTGGTAGGGAGGGCACCTGCGCAAGGGGAGATGCCCTGGCTCCAGGGAGGTCGCACCACCACAGGACACAGAAGGGCCTGAGCTGCTGACCAGGTGCACCTGCCCCGCCCCACCCAATGCCTTTCCCTCCTCAGCCCTCTTCCAGGACACAGGCTGCTGGATAGCCTTCCCTAGACCGCTGCAGTCTGACTACAGCATGCTGAGGTGCCTCTGGGGAGAACCCCGCTGTTCTGTGAGTCAAAAGTGCTTAGAGGCTTGCGCCTGCCCTGGGATCTCTGCCGACAACCAGGGACCCTCCTGGCCTGGACACAGCTGGCTGTGAGCAAGGCAGCCCCCGAGGCACCAGCGGGACAGGCAGTCCTGGGTCCTGCCGTGACTGTTTGGACCCTCTTGTCCGTGTCTGTGTGCACATCTTAGGCTGTGAAATAAACACTCTATTGGCAACAAGACTCCTTTATTGCAGGACCCAGGACACAGAACTGAGAACCTGACCCAAAGCCCTAGTCACTCACCAGGCAGAGCCCATTTCTCCTCTGTCAGAGGGGCCTTAACACACAGACAAGGTGCTACCAGTACAACGAATGGCCAACAGCAGACAGGCCTTTTAATTGAAAATTTTACAATTACAGGTTATAGTGTCATCAACTCCTGAGAAGCATTATCTACTTAAGACACAGCAGGAGCAAGCCTCGCCTGCCGGGCACCCGGGAAAAGGACAGCCCTGACAGGCACACCCAGGCAGTCCCCCGGAAACAGGAGCTGGCCAGGCCACAGAGCCGCCTTCCTGGAGCAGAGACCTGAGTACAGGGACCAGTGTGCAGCTTCTGGAAAAGGGAACCTTGAGCGTCAAACACCTGGCAGTGAAGGCCTGGGATAGCACGCGGCCCTGTTGCCGAGGGCCGGGCAGGAGTGAGACCCTCACCGATTGACCTGGCTTGGGGGCGTGCTCTGCAGGACCTCCCTGTCCAGCATCACCGGGCCCAGCAGCCCGCTGCGGAAGGTCTGGAGGAAATCTCGGGCCGCTGCGGCATAGTTGGGCTGGATGACATTCACATCACCTGGGAAAGACAGGCGGGCCTGGTGAGGAAGGAGCGTTCCTGGCAGGTCTGCCATCGAGGAGCCTGGGACTTGGGGGCATCCCTTCCCGCCTGCCCTCAGGGCCACAGAAGGGGGCTGCCGAGCTCAGGCACCAGGGCATATCTAGGGCACCATCACCTGGAGTCTCTGGGGCCACGCAAGGTGGGGGGCATGGAGTGTGCCCTACATAGTACACAGAGCAGCTCACCGCCCCACCCCACCCCAAGGGCCCCTTCCTCTCCAGAAACCTTTGGTACTCGAGCAGCCCTGTGCACCCACGGTGTCCTCTCCCTACAGTCAGCCCCGCTGGATGGGGTGGCCACCCAAGGCCAGTCGGGACCAGGGCCTCCTCTCACCTGTGCCTGTGAGCACCTTCACCTTCTGCGTCTTGCCCAGCTTCACAGCCACCTGCTTCAGCACACTGGCTATGTCATCACAGGCCCCACCCAGGCCATAGAACTGCGTGTACCTGCACATAGGCCACTGGTCAGTGACTGGGAGCCAGGGCCTGGCCCACGCGAGGTCACACCTGGCTCCACAAAGGACCCCTCCTGGGCGTGGGTGGGCATGGGAGTCTGGACTCTGAGAAAGCCCAAGGTAGACTCACTGGCATCTCCTCCTATGTGGCCATGGCCAGCTGCCCTCAGCTACAAGGGGGGGAACAACTGCCTTGTCCACCCACCCTGACAGCCTGGGCCCAGGTCCCCAGGTCAGCTCAGAGGCCCCAGAGACACGTCCAGTCTGCAGTGTGGGTGTCTCAGGGCAGCTATGCAGGACCAGTGTAGCCAGGATCGACTTCTGTCCCCCTTGGCTGGAGGATGGACAGGTCCATCTAACGAGCATTTCTGTAGCCTGCAGACCAGCACAGACCAGGACTGTTGAGACCTGCCCGGCAACTCTTGTGGACACCTACTCCCCACAACACTGGCCTGGGCCTCATGGGAAAGGCCACCGTGGCTGAGCACATCGGATCTGATGGACCCCCCCAGACAAGCACCTCCCTGACCCCCAGGATCCAGGAGACACCTGGACCAACAGCCCCATGGTGGGGACACAGCAGTCAAGTACTTCCCTACCCAGAACCTCCTCGGTGGCAGATCTGGCAGCATCTGCCTCATGACCCACACTGGGGGGCAGGGCTCAGCCTTGAGGAAGTCATGCTCATGCTGTAGGCCCAGCAAACGAAGATGAGGCCTGGACCCCATGTGCACATCACAGCCCCTGCCTCCGAGGACGTCTGAATCCCGAGGAACGTGGGTCCTACGTCAGACCTCCAGGAGCAGCCGCCCACAGGCTCCTCTGTCCCAGCAATCCCAAAAGCTGTCCCCAGGAGACAGACAGGCCCCGGGGAGGACCCCCACTGGAGCTGCTCCTGGCAGAGACTCAGCTGCTGCTTTCCAGAAATGCTACAGAACAGCAGAGACCCAAACTGCCGCAACAGGAAGCAAAAGAATCCCATCTGATAGTACAACGCCGTGCAAGACAGGAACAAGTCCTGGGTTCGCCCCCACCAGAAACAAGCAGAACAGAAGCGGCGACCAGACAGACATAAAGCCACGGTTTCCAAGGCGCAGACCTGAGGCCGCGAGGCAGACACAGCACACAGCCCGTGCTGGAGCCCACGTCCCCAGGGACTGCTGGAGGGCAGGGTGCTGGGAGGCAGGTGGCTAAGGCCGCATGGGAGAACAGGAAGGACACAGCTACCCGGGGTTCCAGGAGCCGGCAGCGCCTCTCTGACTGTCAGCAGAGGAAGGAGCTACTCACAGGAGGAAGGAAACGCCCCAGGCTGAAAGGCAGAGGGGTTGTGGCCGCACCCACAGGCAAGTACAGACAGAAGCCTCGGGACCCACAGTGTTGGGGCAGGCAGGGCCCTGCCTCGGCCAGGGGAGCTGTTCCAGACCCCCAGGCCTCACAGCACCAAACTGTTTCCAGATAACTGTGCCTGAACAAGGCTCAGGGATTTTCACGGGACCCAAAAGGTAGAGTTCAAAATGCCCAGCATCCCAGCAAGAATGATCAGGCATCTCAGCAGGAAAGCAGGCCCACCGTGAGGGCCTCGACTGGCTGAAGCTGCTCCAGATGCAAGAATCAGCAAGGCCAGTAAGCTGGTTACTGGGGCCTCCTTCATGCGGTTCCACTGCTAAGTAACAACATGGAAGAAATGAAAAAATGACCCAAATCAAACTTCTGGTGGTGAGCACTATGAGACACACGTGGAAGGCATTACTAGCAGGACGGATACTGCAGGGGAGGAGCAAGGAGCCCAAACACCCCACTGCTGAGCAGGACAGCCCGCACAGCTGACATGTGGGTGACAGAGTCCCGCAGGGAGGGAGGGGAGACAGAAAAACGCAGGAAGAAATAATGGTTGCAACTTATCCAAATTTGGTAAGAACTACAAAGCCACAGATGTAGGAACCCAATGAACTATAAGCCCAGGAAACATGAAGAAAACCACACCAAGGCCTATGGTCATAAACTGCTCAAATTCATGATAAAGAGAAAATATTAAAAGCAGCTGGAGGAACATTACCCACAGAGGAACAAGACAGACACAAGACTTCTCATCAGAAACAACGCAGGTAAGAGAAGGGTGGCGACATCCTTGCAGTTCTGCAAAACCGTCCACCCAGAACCACATGCAGCAAATCTCTCTCAAACATGAAGGTAAAGACATGTCCAGGCAACCCAAACCCAAAAGAGATCGTCACCAGCAGACCTGCATCATAATAAACGTTAGGGGAAATCTTCAGAGGAAACAACACTAGGTGCGAACCTGGGTCCACACACACAGCACGCGGCACCGTGGACGGGAGAGCGGAGGGCAGACAGCCAGGACTGACTTCGTGCACTTCAAAGCTCTGTATAAACAAAAGTACTAACAGTGAATCTGGGCTTATAACATATACAGAAGTCAGACATCTGAACAATGCCCAAAAGTCAAGATGAGGAAAATGGGAATATGCTGCTATAAGTCCCTTACAACATAGGAGAGGTGCTACTGTGCCACTTAGACGCTCTACAGACTCTAAGGCAACCTCCTGCAAAAGTTACAGGTAACAAGCTAACAAAGGCATGGAACACAATCGTAAACAGTACCCCATCAATCTTAAAAAAGTCCAAAGAGCAACACACACACACACACACAAAGATGAAGAGGGAAAAGAACAAACAGGACAAGTAATAAGATAATGAATTTAAGCCCAAAACCAATAATCCCATCAACAGAAATGGCTAAACACCTAAATAAAAGAAACAGATTGGATAAGGAACAAGACCCAGCTATGTGCAGCCTAAAGGAAACACGTTTTAGACAGACACACAAGGAGCTCAAAGTGGGACAGAAAGGCCTGCCACACTAACACTCATCAAAAGCTGAAGTGGCTACGTACGTATCAGGCCAGGGGACATCCAAGAATACTCTGAAGGAAAAGAATGTCACTTGAAACAGTAAAGACATCGAACCATCAAGAGGACGGAACAACCTGCAGATGCTTCTGCACCTCACAGTGGGGCTTCGAAGCACACGAAGCAAATAGGGGCAGATCCACAGGAACAGGAAACCGACCCCCTGGTGGTGGCTGATGGGGGAGATAGAAGGTGAACCACTGGCGTGGAAATAAGGGACAGTAAGAATGAACAGTAACCCATGATTGGACAGTCATTGCGAACAAAAGGGGCTGCTTTTGGGGGAAATTATAAAATGAATAAACCTCTAGCCAGGCTCCTGTCCTCAATGCAACAAGGACATCCAGGAACACCCACAGCTCCCACCACCCCATGCCCAGAGCAGCTGTGTACATCCCCGTACAGGGAAACACTGCTCAGCAGCAACTGGGGGGGCCGAGCAGCACACATCACACGGGGAGGAATCTGAAAACTATCACGCCAAGTGCACGAAGCCAGACAAGGGCCAGCATGTGCAGTATGACTCCATTCACAGGAAATTCCAGAAAGCGACAGGAAGCAGACAGCTACCGGGGCACAGGGAGGGGGCAGGAGTGGGTGGGAAGGAGGGGTTACAAAGCAACACAAGAATTGAGGGGGTTTCCTTGACTAACTATTTCAGACGTCTCCCTGTCAAACCATACTGAACTGCACATTTACATGTATGCAGATTGCCGTTTGTCCACAACCCCTACTGGCACTGGTTCTCTCCTTCACGTGTTCAGCTGGGATGGCGAGGAAAGAGTTGCCTGCCCTGCACTCACCCAAAGAGCTGGTGCCTGTTGAGGGTGTAGAGAAGGTAGTCTGCCAGCGTCTCCTCCCCCACCAGGTGATCCAACACGGTTCCTGGAAACAGGCAGCTGAGAGTAAGCGCCAAGAAACAGCCTGGCATCAGAGCTTGAGTGCCTCCTGGTCTCTGCCAGAAACGCTGCGGACAGGGCCATGCCGTGGCTGCCCGACCTGACCTCTCCGCCCGTCTGCGGGGATTATGGGGTCAGAGCAGTACCCAGGATGCGTCAGCTGGGGGCCAGGCTGCGTGACACTGCGTTAGACCGCCCCCCTCCACAGCAGCCCAGCAGAGAAGGGCAGGCATAACCCACCCAATCCGGGGGCTCCACTCACCACACAGGGCCAGCTTTAGGCCCGTCTCCACGCTTTCGATCCGAGGAGCCAGCACCCCAGGAGTGTCCAGAAGGAACGTCAGTGGCCGCTCACATACCTATGGTCAGAGGATGGTCGGGCCCACTACGCAGGAAGTCCTGAGCAGCCCCTCCCGCCAGGCCTCCTACTGAGAGACCCCATGAGCCTCAGAGTCGGGTTCCTGAGGCTCCAAGGAGGCCCCAGAAACCTGCCCCAATAGGTGTCCACATGTCCAGCAAGGTCTCAGTATCCCCAGAGGACTTGATCCCCATTTAATTAGGAGAATAAATAAAAGCCACAGTGCCCAATAGCCCCCCTTCTCCTCCCAGGGAGAAAAGTAGATGTTCGAAGCAGCTGACCACAACTGAGACAACAGGCCAGCTCAGCTCCACCCTGACCTCTGCGCAACCTCAGTTTCCTTGTCTGAGAAGCAGGGTGAGAAGCATGTCCTCCCCTGGGCTCAGCGTAAGAACGGGTACAGTGCACCTTGGTACACAGCGCATGCTCAGTGGGAACACAGGTGGAGGGACACACGGCAGGACAGAGGCAGGCCCACCCCCTCTTGAGCCCTAGGGAAGTGCCAGGTGCCCATGTGCAGAGCTCTGGGCCAGTGGCCAAGGACCCCTACCTGAATTCTGGACATCACAGCTCTGGTGATCCCAGGCTCGCCGCCCACCCTGGTGGCTTTTCCTGCACAATTGAAGGGGCTGTAAATGTATATGGAACACATAAGGCCTGGTGCAGAAGCCACCAGACGAGCATGAAGCACATGGTAACCTACAAAGGCCCAACCAAGCCCTAGTTCCCGCCAGCTCTGACACCTTCCAAGCCAAGCACCAGAACCACCTCCCATGGCTGGAAAGGTGCTCCCACCCCTGCTGAGGACCAGGAAGGCCAGAGCAGCCTCCTCATCAGCACTGCCACCTCCCTCCCTCCTGTACAGGCCTGCATCCGAATCCTCTGCCCCCACGGCACTGCCCACCACAGGCTTGTCTGAGGCTGAGCTCCTGACAGAGGGGCCAACCTGCGCTGCAAACACTGGCTGCCCTGAAACCCAGCTCAAGGTAAGCCAAGCAGACCCTCCACCATGGGCTCAGTCAGCTGCTGAGTAAAGGGAGATGTGTCTGTCAGTGGAGGAATGGGTAAGCAAATAGGGTCCATCCAAACACCGAATACCGCTCAGCCTTCAAAAGGAAATTCCGAAACAGGTAAAATGTGGATGGACCTTGTGGACACTATAGTCAGTGAAGTAAGCCAGACACACACACACAGTCACCATGACTCCACCCCTAGGAGGTACCAGGTCAGAACCATAAAGACAGAAAGTCAGTGAGAGGTTCCCCAGGACTGGAGGAGGGGCCTTAGCATTAGGATTACAGGGCTTCAGTCTGAAATCACGGCAAGTCTGGAAATAGCACGAAGGCAGCACGTATACTAATGCCACGGCATTTTTTAAAGCTACAATTAAAGAAAAGTAAATTTTAAGAAAGAGATCCCTGGTACAAATCTCTGATGAGCACCAAAATATGGCCTGTGAAGTAGTGGCTCAGTGCGGTTCAGTGTCTGGGCTTGTGCACTGGGAACAGGTTCACTAATAGGGAACACAGTGCTAAGGTGAAAAACAAGGGCAAGCATGGACGTGGGTGTTACATGTTAACATACGTCAGAACAGAAGACAGAGGCAAGGACCCTCATGTGACCCGAAACCAGAGGGCCAGTGTGGGCCCAGGGACAGCCCGGCACCCCGACTGCAGACAGGCTGGGAGAGCCTCGGCGATCCTCATGAGGATGCAACCCCCCAGGTCAGGACCTGGGAAGCCCATTCAGCCGCCTGCCTGCCTGATGTCAGACCCCATCTACTCTTCAACTCAGCCTCAAGTTTGATGGATCAGAGGGACTTAAACAAATAAAAAGACAAAATGCCCAAAGTTCGGGAAAGTCATCCACATACAAAACACGTCGGACATCTAATATTCAAGAGAGCGCAGAATAAGTATAAAATATGTAGCGGATGACGTCTGACCACGTAACCACACAGCAGGTCGCTGCCTGGGTCCCCTTGGTGAGAGGGACAGCCCGGCGCTGCAAGGCCACGGCTTCAGTCCTGGGAAAGCACACCAGTGGCTGTTCTCCTGGAAACGAGCCTCCCGCCCCCTGCATGGCTGGCAGTACCTTTCTTGAGGTGCTGTCTCCTGAGCGAGTTGATGAGGGAGGACTTGCCCACATTTGGGACCCCGACCACCAGGACACAGGCCTCCAGGTTCTGTGGAGGTGAAGAGCAGGCACTCGGGGGCCCACCTGGACCCTCCTCAGGCCCATGCAACCAGACCTATGAGCCCAGGGCCACCCAGAGGGAGGGAAGGTCACTGCAGGGCTCTGCCCACCCTTTCTGATAAGAACGAGAGGACAGAGGGGGGCTCCGTGGGCAGGGCATCTGCAGCAGTGCACAGAGAGGCTCATGTGCGTGCTGAGGCCTGAGTGGTTCTGGGGCTCAGCCACGACCTGCCATGGGGAGCAGGGCAGGAGGGGCTGTCTCAGAGCCAGCACTGGGCCCCACCAACCTCTCCTCGGTGATAGCGGTAGCTGCTCCCAACCAATTCCGTGACCATCGGGATGACCTGCAAGAAAACAACCACAGAGCCACTTCCTCACGGAAACCAGGCTCTATCCGAGCTCTGGAGGGGGTGTGCTCTCATGTCCACCATCGGGAAGCCAGGGTTCTGTCCACATCAGGGCAGGGGATCAGACTGCGGTGTGGTGGAGGGGTCACCTGTACCCTGTGCCTCCACCACAAACCAGCAGGACAGTCCCACCGGAGGGTGGCAGCTGTGACTGAAACCACCTTCTAACAAAGACACGTGTCAGCCGGTGCAATTTTCCTAACACAATGGGGAAGATCAGGGCTGAGTGTTTCCAAAGGTTCCTTCCACTTATAGCCCAGAATACACTACACAGCCTGGCTGTGCCAAGCCCAGCACAGTCTGCCCAGGCTCCATGCGCTCTGGCTCCCCAAGGCGAGCATGCCACGGATTGTCTCCAAAACTCTGCTTCTATGCTTTTATAATTTATAGTATGTTTCCCATTTCTTTAAGCAGAAGCATTAGAAAACAAAACAGAAAAAAACTTACCTGCTTGATGTTTACATCCTTTACACAGTTGGTAAAAATGACATTTTGTAGGCCTTCTCCTTCTAAGTGTTGTAAAATTTTCTGAAAGAAACAAAACAATTTCATTTTAAATACTGAATGCAAACAGGAGGGGTATAATATTCCTATCTGAGGATCTGAGACTGAGGGCTCCTCTCTGCAAGGCATGCTTGTGGGCTCAGAGCCCTCGGGGCTGGATTCAAGGAGCAGTTTGGGCTGACCTGAAGGAGCCAGGCGACGACAGGGGTGGGCACGGGTGCAATGACGCAGCACCGCGGACTGTCTGCAGGGGCTTCAGAGGAGGGCAGCCAGCCCACCAGCAGGAGCAGCTGGCTCGGTGGGTGCGCACAGGGGTGAAGGGCCTGGCTCAGGGGCGGCTGAGCAGGTCCTCGGGCTGCGTGCTCCAGGCCCCAGGTGTGAGGTCTCAGCAGACACTGCCTCCCCTCTCAGGGCTCCAGCCACCTTCATGTGAAATGAGGCTGGACTAGGTTATTCTGAAGCCACTAAATATACATGTTGATCTTTGTTTAGTGACTCCTCACTCCTGTGGTTCTGATCAACTTTGGCAAAAGGAATTCCCCATCGTTTTGAACCCAATCTGATGATAAAGTATATGCAATACTTTAAAAGCCCAGAAGTAAACAAGGTTAATATGAATATACTGGTTTTAACATCAAGTGAAATCATATTTTTGAAACCAGTATTCATTGTTTGATCTGCCACTAACCAAAATTATGAATGAGGCAAATGAGGTCACTCATTAATTCAGTGACTTAGTGAAGTGTTTTAGTCATTCCTTACAATGGTGCAGATCAAGAAACGCCTTCACAAAGACCTATTTGAAGCTGCACTGGGTTCCCCGCCCACTGCAGCGGCGGGCACAGAGGGCTTCCCTCCCTCCTCCGCCTCCTCTCCAGAACCTCCAGGGCAGCACCTGAGAGTAGCGCACGCTCGCGCTGCCTCCGGACCAGGTGAGTCGTGCCTCCCAACGTTGTCACTTTAACGCGTCCACCACTGTACAAAAATGAGCATTCAAGGGCAGAAGCACTTGCTAAGGCTCAAATCTCTGCTGATATAAGCAACTGGAAGCTTGTGGCGATAAATCACAGCTGCAAATGCAGCGACAAGGGAGAATAAACCCGTGCACAGCAGGAAGATCCACCAGAGCTGGGGGGAGCGAGCCCACAGGGGGGCGGGCGCTGGTGGGACGCCGTGGGTGGGGCGATGGGAGGGGCTGGAAGGCCTGGGGCGGGGCGACGGGAGGGGCGCTGGCTCGGGGGCGGGCGCTCAGCTAGCCGGCGTCAGGCGGGGAAATGCGTTCAGCCCGGGTCTGCGGTGGAACTCTCCCGGCTTTAGCATCCGGCATTTCCCTGGGGCTTGTTGGTTGGGGTACCAGTCAGCTAAGAAACCTGAAACGCGTTCTTGCTGCTGCACCACTAACAACTTGAAAGAAAAAAAGGCTATAATTCAAAAGACTCTGACACCTGCCCTTTGAGAAGGACCTGACAACAGAGGAAGAAAAGTAGAGATGAGTACCTCACAAAGCGCATTTCCAGGATCGCCATGTTCCCTTCACCTCTGGGACATACGGGAAATACCCGGCTCGTGGCCACTTGTCCCCGCTGCTCCTGCCTGGCTCTGGAGACATCCACTAGCTACTCTGGGGCCTCCCTCTCCCTCCCAGCGCCAGACTCCTGGGTGTGCAGGAGGCAGCCCGCAGGACCCGGCTGGAGTCTGGAAGGCTGTGCAGACCCCTGTGCGCAAAGGCAGCCACCACAGGGGACCTCCAGGCCAGTGCTGTCCAGGACTTCCCGCAAACAGCCACACATAGCTACTAAAACTGCAACTAATTAAAATGGATAAAACGTGACTGTCAGTTCTGGGGCAGCAGGAGCCACAGCTCAGGTGCTCACAGGCACGTGGGGCCGTCGCCGGCAGCACATCCCAACCACTGCCACCAGAGGTGTGCGCTTTGGTCGTCTGGATCATAAACTGGACGTCAGAGGGAAGCATGTAATTGTAAAGGGTTGTTTGCTCAAGTGAGCAAGTGGCCCCAGTGGTGTCTGCAAGGGGGTCTCTACCTGCTGCTCCTTCAGATCTGCCAGGTCCATCTTGTTGAGGACGAGCAAGTGAGGCTTAAGCCCAAGCGTCTCCCGAAACAGAGGGTTTCGGCCTGAAAATGGGATGTGGCACAATTAAGGCAAAAATTCCTTCAGTTTTACCAGCCAACTAACTCATCTTGCCTGGTCTTGTAAAGCCCCACGTTCAGAAGGACCAACAGGTGGGAAGCCTCCCCTCCCTGCCCCACCTCAGGCCCCCATAGCTACTAGGAAACTAACCCCCAGCCCTGCCCTCAGGGTTAGGTAAAGGGTGTGCCTTCTCCTCACTGCGCCCCCAGCAGGACTCGGGCTGCTGCTGGTAGACAAAAGGTGGACAGGCAGAGCAGGGGTCTCACGTGGCTTCTCAACCAGGAATGATTCCACCAAAAAACACAGAGCTCGGTGGAAAGTTTTATATCTGGGTCATAGCTTAGTTGCCAGGGTTCATTAAGTTCAAAACGAATAATCTGATCACTCAAAAAAAAAAAGGTGCCTTACCTAAAGTCCTGACTACCGCCACCGCCACCCTCTGGTGACCCCCAAGAAGACACAGGGTTCCCTCCACAAAGACCTGCAGGGATGGTTCTGCCACCTTACTGCCAGGTCAGCCCTTCCACCCCTTGGCCAGGGGCCCTCAGGGCTCACTAGGGTCCCACCTTGTGTGACAATGACACAGCAGGGCAGGGTGGGGAGGCCTTTACCTTCAGAGCACTCGGCCCCTTCCACACCCCGGGTCCAGGCACCAGTTAAGGCAGCCTTCCTCACACACCAAGGGGCTTTCCACAAACTGCACTCTTCCCCCAGAGTTAGGTAACCCTGTGCCACTTAGAGCGCCAAAAGCCTCCAGCCTCCCTCCAGGGCCACTGCCCAGCACAAGGCGGTCCTGCCACGCCCCCTAGAGACCAAGTAGAGGAGGGATGGCCACTCACAGTGCCGGAGCAACTACAGGTTTCACCATTTTTTATAACTTCCGGTAAACACTTCTGACCAGCATGAGATACTGTGTGAAATGATGTATTTAGCTACAGTAAAGAAATGCAATACTTTATTGCAGAAGTTCCAAAAAGCCTTTGAAATCATGAAAATGGTCCCTCATCCTACATCCTGGAGATGATAACCCTCAAATCAACACCTTCATCATATAAGGAGAATTTAAATGTAGCTCAAGTACGACAAAAACAGGGTCTAACAAGATCATTACATCTTGTCGATTCATGGCTCAAGCACAGGACAGCCTGGTTGGCAAGAACATTTAAATCAAGGTTTTACATCCCACCTGGAGAATTCTACTGCCAGACTGCCTCGGAAGGCTGGGGTGTGCCAGGCAGAAGCCTTGACAAACACTGCCACCTATGTTATCAATGAGAACCTCAAAACACAGGGCCTGCACCTCACACTAGAGACTCTGATTAACTGGTCTGGAGAGGGGCCAAGACCAGTGTTGTTCACTGGCTTCTAGGGGAACTCTAATATATAACACGGGAGGAGGGGGGGTCACTGCCTTGACTGTCAGTAGCCATGACATGGCACCAATGAGGACCCTGCTACTGTGCTGGCTGGACCAGAGCAGGGACCAGAGGGAAGAGGCCCATGGAGACAAGGTGACAAGCCAGGAGCGCCTCCTGCCACCTCGGTGGTGCCTGACTCAGGAAGGAGGGCCTCCCCGCACTGCTGCAGTTCCGCCCCCTCTTCCAACAGGACTGAGGGATGCCCACACCACCAAACAATTCTCCAACACCAGCTGGGTGTCCTACAATTCAATCCAATTCCAACACTATCTACCTGGAGATGGCATCAGATCCCACAGGTTAAAGGTTCAGTCCCACAAGATTAAGAGGCCAATCGTAAGTCCAGGCTGTCACCTGTGTTTCTGACCCACGAGTTACATACTGGAGGTTCCCACCCACCACCACCACCTTGAGTTCCATTAATTTGCTAGAGTGGCTCACAGAACGAAAGAGAAACATTTTACATTCTAGATCACCAGTTTATTATTAGAAGACATAACTCCAGAACAGCCAGATGGAAGAGCTGCACAGGGAAGGTGTGGGGCAAGGGCTTCCAAGCTCTGCATGCCACTCTCTGCGTCCCCACATGCTCACTGGTCTGGAAGCTCTCCGAACCCTAGTAGTTCTGGGCTCTCATGGAGACTTCATCACACAGACATGACAGATTAAATCACTGGCCTTTGACAGTAAATTCAACCTTGGCCCCTCTCCCCTCCCACAGGTTGGGGGTGAATTTGAAAGCACCAACCCTCCAATATTAGGATTGGTACCCCTGGCAACCAGCCCCCATCCTTAGAGGACTTACTGGCTTTCCAAGAATCACCTCATAACATAACAAAAGACACCTCCCTCGCTCTCAACACTTAGAAAATTCCAACGGTTTTAGGAGCTCTGCCAGAAAAGGGGAAGAAAACCAAATGTATGTATTTTTTATTATAAATCACAATATCACAACTACCAAAGGATATCCGGGCATCATGGACCTCAATGATACAGTCGACCAACTTCAGGCTGCTCTGCATCTTCTTCAGTCCTAGAAAACAGAAGGATGCCTAAGGAGTCCATGCCTTTCAAGAGAGGTAGGAGATTTAAGTGGAACTGTGCTCTAATAACTGACAACCATTTGCTGAGGGCCACCTTCAGAAAGAGGCGCAGGAAGGCCCTGCGTGAGGGGCAGTCACAGCTCACAGGTGGCGCCAGACCATCTCCACCACCTGGATGGGTTGACCTCTCTGGGTCTGGCCTCAGCTATAAACTAAGTCAACACCAACTGACCAACTCATCGGATTTTTTATTAGATGAAGATGATGATCCTCTAAGTGAGGCAGAGCAGGGGTATGGGACAAACACCATGATTGACTCTTCCTGCCTATGATGAAAAATGCCGTTATATAAACAGTATAGTAACAACAGGAGGGACCCCATCATAAGGCTGAGATTCCATGTTTAACAACCAGGGAGTTAGGAGATAATACTCCCAACAGACTTCACGGTAATTAGCCAATGACCAACCCTATTCTAAGGCAGGGCGAGCAGTCCTACAGGGTATGTCGCCACTATCTGAAGGGAACCACTGTCTGGGAGAAGAACAGCATCAATAAATTCCTGCGTTAAGTTTACCTTACACTGTATCTAGAGGACAGACTATGCATGATGACATAATCTCTCTCACTGGTGAGACATCATGAGACCATGTGTCAAGCCTACACACCACCACCCCAACATACACACTTTGCCCCCAGTGAGTAAAATTATAATATTTCCAGAATGTCTCTCCTGCCTATAGTGCATCTGCATATCAAGAGGCGTTCCTGAGGGGTGGGGAATGCTTGTCTACATATCACTAGGTAATTACCTGGGTAACCTAGGGCTTATCTGAACCTGAGAGGTGGGGGAAGGTCTCCCTTGCTTCTGCAGGAGCCAAAAAGAGAAACGGTCCCGAACCGCAGTTTGTAAGCAATGAACAGGTTTTAAACTTTATTTCTCCCTTTGACAGACTTTGGTTTTAGAGGTATTTTGTCCCGGGATTTCCTCTCCCCGGAGTTACACCCCTATTCCTGAAATCCTTAGAAGACGCAATCCTAAGCCCTTAAGCATGCCACCTCTCAGCGGATGCCTGCACTCTGCTTTCTTTGAGTGTGTACTCTGCCTTATACAAAGCCTTCCTGCTGCTCAATTTACTGCATTTTGTCTCTGCATTTCCAAGCCTCTTGGGAGGACAATAAGAGAACCTCTTCCCAGTGGTAAGCATCTCCGTTAGTTTGCTATTTCATTCAATTTTCTAGACTTAAGCATAAGTCTTCCCTCTCTCTGTCCTACTTCAGACAAGCAGGGAAGGGCTCCTGGGAGCTCTGGTCTGGGCCTGCAAGCTCCCACGTCCTGGGTGACTGGGGCAGGACTGCAGTGTACCTCCTTGCTCCCTAGCAGCCTGCCTGCAAACCTTTCTTTGCCTTTGGGAAGCTCTCAGCATGACCTCACTCCACCCAGTGCTCTGCGGAGACCCCAGGTCCTGGGGCGGTGGGGGCCTAGTTCCCGTGCTGTGCGGATTCAAGCGGACCCTGGATGCCAGGTGACTCTGGCTTCAGTTGGCGAGGGGTGTGCCCTGCGCTGAGTGGGAGTTCAGAGGGCGTCCCCCACCCTCCTCTGCTCTTCCCTGCTCTCTGCCGCCTGCACGGATGCTGCCACTCGCTGCCACTCTAGCTTTAATGAATTCGTTCCTTACCCACACTCGTCCAACCTGTTCAAGAATTCTTTCTGGATCAGAGTCAAGAACCTTCGCCTGCCCAGGTTTTGGATTCACCTAGGGCACAGGGACAGACCTCCCCAGACGCCGCTGCCCAGCAACATTACATACAGACCTCGGCCGCTCATCCCGACCCCCACACACACAGCACCGCACTCACCCGGCCAGAAGCAACACGAAAGTGACAAAGCTCCCTTGTGCCAACGTTCCCGCTCAGGAACGGTAACAGCAGCCCCTCGGCCTTGCCCACACGGCCCAGCCCGGCCCGCCCCGCCCGGTTTCCAGTCCCCACGGCCACCGCGGCCCCTCCCCTCGGAAACGCCAGCGAGCACAGCACTCAGCAGAGGCTGTCGGGGCAGGTTACTGGGTATTGGGTGGATCAGGGTGCTAGGGGGGCAGGAGCAGGGCGGGAGCAAGCCGCAGCGCCGGCAAGGGCTGGACGCGTCCTAGAAGCCTTCTTAGGGGCAATTCTTGATAAACAAACAGTAAAAAACCCAGGGGCAAGAACGGCCACCGCTAAAGACGCTGCCGTAACAGCGGAATGCCTCACAACTACCTCTTCCACTCGGCCTTCGAAATAACATTCAGGAAATAGTATCTTTAAAAACAGACGTGGAAACTGGCTTCGGGGATCAAAGTGGCAGAAGGGACTTGCCGGGAACCAGGGTGAGGTCAGCCCCGGCCACCCAGGCCGCCGCCGGAGACGCGCCACGCACACGGCTGAGGTGAGGCGGGCGCAGCCGGTGGGCAGTCCCGCCCCTCTGTCCTTCCGCCCCGGACCTCACCCTTGGCCATGTGGCCCGGGAACCAGCGCGCCACGTCGCGACCGCCCAGGGGAAACCTCTCCCGCCAGGCAGCCCCGGCCGCTCCACAGAGCGAACGCGCGGGCAGCCTCATGGCGCCGCGCCCCGCTACGCCGCGCAGCGCAGGGGGCCGCTCCGCGACGGACCTCTCCGCCTGACGCGGGGCCCCGGCCGGAGGTTCCGGCGCTCCGCGGTTCCGCCTGGCGCTGCCTGCGCGTGCGTGTGACGCCACTTCGGCGGCGGACAGAGCCCAGGGGGCGGGGCGGGGCGCCGGGGCGGGGCTACGGAGAGGGCGGGGCTACGAGCCAAACCCCGGACCGACGTAGTCCGGTCATTTTTTTAAAGGAATTCGTAGATATATTAATATTCATTAAATTTTAAAACCCTAGTTCTTCCTTAAGCATTTCCTTAGTGTAACAAAGTTTAGCAGTCTCCTGTCAATGTTTGGTCCCTTTTCACAAACTTGATTAAAATTTTCAGATATTTTTAAGTTACCTTACAAATGTAAATGTAACGTCTACCAAGCACTTCAAGTACTCCAGGTTTTAATATAACAGACCCCTTGCAAATACGGACTGCAGTTCTGCTAAATTAAACCTGCTAATACAATGAGCCTGAAATTCTCTTCACTGTCCTAATAATCTATGTAAGTGCAGCCAGGTTTTAACTTTAAATCAAGAGTCTTAACTTCTCAACTGCACACTGGGTTACAAGAGTACTACTATAAAGGAACTTTTGAATCAAACTCCTAAATTTCCAAACATACACAGATTCTCAGAACAAAAATGCCATTACTGTGGTCTTGAAGGTCTTAAACCTCCTAACGCTCAGCACAAAACGTTCCTGGGGTTGAGAGACCCATTTCCCCAACGGGAGACAAGCCTCCCAAGCAGCTTTCCAGCTGAGTCAAAGACACTGCAAGGACGCAGCCCCCAGCCCCTCCTCACTGAGCCCCACCCCCCTCGCCCTAGCCAGGGCAGCTTGGGTCCCAGAGGCCTACAGCCGGAGGAATCCTGGTGTCAGCACAGCAGACCTCCACACCTGATGGGAGCTGTATTCTTTCACCACAGCACTAAAATGGAGCCTTGCTGAATTCTGGATTGCTCCCACAGCTGCCTGACTGCAGGTGTCCAGAGCAAAACGAGCAGGCAAGACCTGATGGAGGGGTGATTTGACCCCAAATGGGCGGGATGAGAAGGTCCCTGCAGAACTGCTGGGCACAGGAGGTGTATGACAGCATGGCCATTTGGGGCTGGAGGAACCCAACCAAGCACACATACACTCTGCCCTGAAACCACAGTCCCTCACCAGGGGCAGGACGGACTGCAGCCCGAGGCATGAGGAGGGACAGGGAGCCGCTGATGTCAAGGTGGGTGCACGGCCCTGGTCCGACTGCATGTGGCACGGAGCCCTGCCTCTGCAGCTCTGCTTCCTCCCCCGACACACAGCCCGGGTGCTGCCCCACAGCTACACCAGCCCCTCAGGGCTTGTCCTGGAACAATGCCACGTTCTCCCTGGCAGCTGTAACACCTGGCAGTCGCTGATACTGACGTCTAGGCATTCTGTCCTTTCCTCAGCTGTGAGGGGCCATGCAACCCACTCTTCAGGGCACTTTGGGGATGCAGGGGAGGGATGGGTGAGCTGAGCACAGCACCTGTGCCCCCTGACACACGCACCTCGACACCACCCAGCATACCCCAACAAGCCCACCCCAACACTCACCCCAGCACATCACACAAACACTTGTAGTGTACCCTACATGTTGACTGTAACACTAACCCTGGCACATTCACCCCAACATGCTCCCCACACTCACCCCACCACCTGGCTATTCTGCTCTTGGCTCATTTCTATAGAAAAGACAGGCCCCAGGTCAGGACAGAGTCCCCAGGTCCTCGTTTCTCCCCAGTCTCTGGCCCTTGCCCAGCCCATGGGGCAGCAGGATGAACAAGAGGGGTCCCAGGCACCAGCAACAAGAACTCAGAGCACCTGAAGATGTCCCTGATGAGGGGCGACGACAGCCCCCGGAGCCCAGGGGCGGCGGCCATGTCCGTGGGGTACAGGACCCTCAATGGCATGGGACTGGGGCAAGACAGAAGACAGATGCAACAGGCCTCAGGCGTGAGGACTCTGGCCACAGAAGCTTTACTACACTTCATGTGTGCCATCAGTGTGGCACATGTCTCCAGGAAGAGCCCACACTCGGCTCATGCCCAGCTCTGGCTGGACTCAGCGACGGACGTGAGGCAGGAGAGCTTCCCAGCCACCAGGGAAGGAGGGCTGTCATTAGCACCACCTGTCAGACGGAAGGACGGCGCAGCCTCCCCAGCACCAGAGGCACAGAGTCGGGCTCAGAGCCTGGGCCCGGGCAGATGCACCTGGGGGCCCTGCAGAGCGAGGAGCCTGTCGGCCTCTCTCCAGCCGGACAGCAGAGCTCCATGTGTGGTAGAGTAGAACATCCGGTGCGTGGCTTCCCCCGCAAACAGTACCTGGAGCTGCAAAAGAGGGCTGGGATCGGTGGGGTGCCAGGGCTGGTGTGGCCACAGGGCTGGTGGCGCGCGTGCGGCTGTGTTCTTCGCTCCGTCCCACACCTGATGTGACACATTCCACCCCTGCCACGAGAGAGCAGCACCTGAGGAGGACACCTCGGACCACGTGGCCAGAATCACAAAACGAAAACAACAGATGGTCTGGTGAGCGAAACCCGAAGAGGTGGGAATCAGGAAGGAAGCAGGTAAGACAGTCTGAGGCCGCCCAGAAGCCCACCTTCCCAACAGCAATGCCAGAAAAAGGAAAACACTAAACGGAGAGATGAGATGACTCAATGACCAGGGCCAGCTCCGAGTTTGGAAGCACTGGGCCTGGGCCAGACGTGGGACAGGAGCCATCTCACACCCGGCTCCCAGCAGCGCTCGGCGAGTTTGGCAGCCCAGCGCTCACCGGGGCTTCCTGAGACCTGGAAACGGACACAGAGAAGAAAGGGAGCGGAGCGGCTCCGGGCCTCCCTGCGGCGGCCTGGGAATGTCTTCAGGACACCACGGGCATGACCTGCCAGCTGCGGTTTCACACCCGACACGCAGCTTTTCCATGGCTGTGAGTTACTGGGGAGGCCTCCCACAGAAAGGCGGAGTCAAGGCGGAGTCGTGTCCTGCCCTTGAGTCTGGGCAGGCTTGTACCTGCTTTGGCCGGTGGAGTGACTTCGTACTGGGCTACGGGAGGCAGTGCAGTCCCCACTCTGAGAACGCCTGTGCTGGGGCCCTGGGCACCACAGGGACACACGGCCTCACTGGGGCCGCCAAGCCACACGGGAGGCCCCAGGCAGACACTCCAGTCAACACACCCGCAGAGGTCGGCCCTCGGGCCAGCCCAGCAAGGGCCAGCCACGTGAGGGAAGGGACCTCCAAGGGCCCAGCCCTCGAGTCACCCCAGTGGGCCAAGTCTTCTCAGCTGAGACCCCAGCAGTCGAGGGGCAGAAACAAGCCGACTATGCCCACCTCTAGGACCCAGCAGCATAATAGAGTGGCTGTGTCTACCACTGGGTGGCGGGGGGTGTTACCCAGCCATGGGGACCGAACACCTGCAGGGTATGGGTAGGAAAAAAGACATCATCACACATGCACTTTCTCTATAAAGTTTCCTCCTGTGCGTCTCTTTCTCAGGAAGCTACTGGTACAAATACCGCAACAAAGCATGGGTGCAGGGCAGGAGTGGTGGGGCCGGCTAGAGGCTGGAGAGGGAGGGCATGGGGACACAGGGCAGAACAGCAGGACAGACTCCAGCTGAGCCGTGGCCAGTGCAGATGCACGGGAGGGAGCATGCGGACAGCTAGCGGAGCCCCGCACACACTTGCTCACACACAGTACACACATGTCCACACTCATGTGCACACACCGCTCACAGACACACTCAGGTGTGGACAGTGCCTACAGCAACAAGACCACGTAAGCACCGAATGGCCATCTTCCCAAAATTACCATGTACTGCTTGGGAGGATGGGGGCAGGCCCGACAGGAGGGGGAAGCGAGAACCTTATCTGCTGCAGAGAGAGTTCAATCCGCATGCCTAAAACTGAGAATGGAGAAGCAACTCCCATCAAACAAGCAAGCCCAAATTCTGCGAGGCCATGGGGAACCAGACTGCCAGACACCACGAGGAGCCATCGCAGCACTCCAGGGTGCTAAGGGCATCCGAGCCAGGCATCTGCAGAGGCATCCGAGCCAGGCATCTGTATCTCTGAGAGGAGCGCAGGGGCATCTATGTAGCACCATCCCCATGGGGCATGCTTACCAACGACCTGCTGGAGGGCTGGAGGGCGAGCAGGGGAGGAGTAAGCTCACCGCTCTGGGGCTGGAGGAGGGGGCCCAAAGGTCCTGCCTACTTCTGTACGCATTTGAAATTTCCCACAACTAAAAGTTTTGTTACAGGTGGTAGCATAACACATTATTTAGAGATGTCATAAATCTAGAGGCTGGAATCAGCTGGCAGAGCAGCCTTGGGAGGGGGCAGTGGGCGGCCCCTATCAGCCTGCTACATTTTGTTTTTATTTTCTTAGCCACTACTGCAGAATTCTCTGACACCTTAAGCTATACGTGTGTATAATTCTGATAAAAATAATACATTTTAAAATTATTCTTAATTTCAACAGAAAATGGATTCTGAGACATGGGACCTGAGCCCCACCCACCACTCACTCACGCCCCAGCGGCCCTCAGCCTTCACGGGGGTCTGTTCCAGGGAGCCTGGGACCCTCCCACCCAGGCAGCACATCATACCTGGGCCTCTTTGCCATCCACAGGGAGGGGCTGAGCCAGCAGGTCAATGTCATCCCCAGTGCTGCCCACGGCCACGTAGCTGTAGGAGCCCCTGGTGTACGGGGCACTGTGCCAGCAGGACCTCAGCACGCTCTTGGGTGCAGGGAGCTGCGGGTTTCCTAAACAGAGATCCACATGTTAACCTGTCTCTCATTTTAAAGACTGAGCAGTTTAAAACGAAAGACCCTAACCAGGGAGAAAACCAAGCACAGAGAGTTAACAGGCTCTCTTCTCCATCCCACCCACGTTACTCAGCTCAGAACACCCAGAAATCTGAGTCCGCTGGCGGCCACCACGGGGTGGGGGGAGTGGGGGGTTGGCGGAGTCCTGATTCACCACCATGGGGCCACATGGTGGCGCTGTGGGGTTTCTGTTTTTCCTCAAGTTTCGTAGGTGAAGCTCTGATTTAAGGACAGCTGCCTTCACGCTGGTGGCAGATTTTAGAAAACAGAAATGGAAAGTGTTTGCAGAGCCATTTCAGCTCCTCAGAGATTAGAACTCTCAGTGACCCCACTAATATGAGGCAGGATGCCCTTGGAGCCAAATTCAGTTCTTCACTGTTTGGGAAAGGTTGGTTCGTGCATGGAGATCAAGCACAAGGTGGCGGCCTGGCCACAGGCAGTCAGTACCTGTCGCCCTGCGAAGCACGTGGGTCAGACACCGAAGCACTTCCTTGTCCGACAGAGTCTCCATGAACTCAGACTCCAGCCCAGCGATGAAACCACAGAGGATGTGGACAGACCTGCAGCAGGGAGACACCACTGAGACTGCCTGCAGCCAGCCCTGCCCTCCGCCCTGGCCACCTGCACAGGTGCCCCAAACAATGCCCAAAGCACCCATAGGGAGCCTTCCTCAGGCCCGTGGCTCTGCAAGCATGGGCCAGAGTCCCAGGGGCCTCGAGACCCCAGGGATCTGCGACACTAAGACGGTATTTGCTGCTTCCACTGTCCCATGCACCCCAATGGGCAAGAGCAACCGGGGGGCAGGAGGCAAACGGACGTCCCTTAGCAGAGCCGAGGCCATGACACTAACCACCTCACTGCACACCCAGGAAAAAATGCCAGATCCACAGGAGCATGTCCTCGATGACACGGTAAAAGTTTACCAACAACACTAACTCTTCACTAGAGTATGTCTAATACTTGTGTGACAGGATGGGAAACAGGCATAAATGTACAATGGGCACCTGGTGGACGGGCCACGTGCAGCAGTTTGAGTAGCCCACTGAACAAGCCTTCTTGTTCATGGACTGTTTTTGATTGAAAGAATGGCTGATAAACCCTGGCATTCAAGCTTGGGTAAAGTGTGTCTGCCACAAGGAAAACAACTTTTATTAGTGATCTCGAGAAAAAAATCAGAATTTTAGAAAATTTGTATCTGTCATCTACAGCTTGATAGGTTACCAATACTAAGAGATTTCTGAGACCAGTGGTGCTATTAATAGAGTTAATATTTTGATACTGCACAATGAAATGTATCAACATTTGGAAGACTGCATGAACTATTACTTTCAGAATGACCAAAAACGTAGAGAGATAAAAGGTCCATTCAAAGTGCAAGACAGGTGGATTTTAGCACAAAGGAATACAAAATCCATTAATGTGGCTCAGACTCCACACTTGCAGCTAACCTTTACAAAACTGCCACTTCTTGAGTCTCTGTAGTATCAAAGAATACTCACAATGATCTGAAAACTATTTAAATATTACTCCTTTCCTCAGCTACTATCTGTATAAGCCAGAACTTCTTCATCTTCTTCAACCAGAATCAAATGCTGCAGCAGAACAGAGGGGGCAGCCTGCGAATCCAGCTGCTTTTGAGGAAGGCAGACATGAAAGCGATTTGGAAAAAGGACAAAACATGTCCACCCTTCTCACTGAATTTGTTTTAGAAATACAGTTTTCATTTAAAAATGTTATTTATGCTAACATGGAACAGGCTTACAGTCGCTTTAAACAATATTTCTAAATTTCTGTTTTAATTTCTAGTGTGGTAAATGTATACACATAACCCATGTAAACAAAAGCTCTTTGGAATCCTTGAGAATGTTTAAGGGTTCAAAAGGGGGTCCTAAGACCACAAAGTATGCGAGCCACTGCCCTGGGCCACGAAGGCACCCAGAGTCCCTGGGACCTGGTCCCCACCGACATCCGGAGCACAGAGCACAGGCTGCAGAGCCAGGCCTAGAGCAGGTGGCCAAGCACACCCGGTCACTGGTCCACTTGCCTCCTATGACCCCAGGCCCGTTTCCAAACCTCTGATGTCAGTTTTATCTTCAGTGCAGAGGGGACGCACAGGGTGCCCTCAGGTTGGAGGTGCTGCTCATTCTGCTCTGGGTGGGGGCTGCTGGCACTGAGTCCTGCAGGTAGGCACGCCCACACTCCCCTCCTTATCCTCAGTCCTCCAGGCCGACAATGTGGTCCCCAATCCCCCCACGTCTGTGTGAAAACTGGAATCATGTCTGCCAACTGCATCTTTTAAACCATCTTTAAAACCAGTCTTATTTTCTGGGTTGGCGCCAAGTCGGCTCATGCTGCTCTCCTCGCGCTGTGTAGCCAGGCCATACCACTGGCCCCTGCTAACAGGTCTGTGATTCCATGACCTTAAAGGATGCCTGTTCAGTTACGGCATCGGGTCTAAGCACTCCCTCCCAGTTAGACAGCCATGTTTCGAATTCCGCCTGTCCCTTACAAGCCCCAGCTTCCTGCTGGATGTGCAGCCCAGTCCACCGGCACATTCCAGGCGCTAAGAGAAGCCGCCGAGCTGCACACAGCAGGAACTGTCTGCCCCTGGGGGCCTTATGCCCAGGGCACCCATCAGTGCTCTGGGGCTCCCTTGGGGACCCCCACCCATGAAAGCCTCCAGGAACGCCTCACAATGAGTCAACACATCGCTAGATCCCCAACCACACTAAGGCCAGCGAGCCAGCCCCGACTCAGAGCTCACACCTGAGGCTTCACAGAGAAACGGGAAGTGTACATACCCAGAGGAAGGCAGGACCAAAAAACCGATAAGCTTCTTGAACCAGGCGTCCTGCAGCTCAGGGGTGACGTCCTCCAGGGGCGACGTGTCCTCCCACACCACCTGGATGTGCTGGCAGTCCGGTTCCCAGAAGGGCTCCTCAAACTCCAGGAAGATTTTATTGTTGGTCCCAAAGCCAATTTTCCTGATCGCTTGTGCCTTCTCATCAGGCAGTGGTGGCTCGAAGAAAGTGTCCAGATGTTCTTTAAGAAAACCTGGAATTACACCACATAAACCTCTTAAACTGTAATTGACAACCACAGGAACTGCCCTAACTCCCGTCAGAGAAGCAGGAGAAAGAGGCCTCCACGCACTCTGTGTCCACTCAAGACCATGCCAGGCCCCAGCTCCCGGGGCACAGAAGTGAGGCTGGCTTGGCCATCAGAACTCACAGCCTCCAGGGACTCGGCCTCGGCCGGCCAGCACCATAGGGGAGGGTCATGAAAGACCCCATGGCCACCTGGTCCTGCAGGGACGGTGCACACAGCCCACCCAGACTGCTCTGTGAGACAGCGTCTCACTTCCGAGCCTTCTGCCTCTCAGGGAATAGTTTGGAGCAGAGAAATATGCAGGGTTTATCCAGAAGCTACACAAAAAGTAATCTGCATGGCAAAAAAGTTAATTTAGCCCAAAGTCAAATAACATAATGCAATATTTGCAGCATAAGCCAACCTCCTCATGACACAGCTTGCAAGTGAGTAAAAAAGGATGAACAGCCTTGCAGGAAGCCAGGCACTGTGGTCATGAGGCTCCACAGAGGGGTGGCCACACCCTCCCCAGCAGCCTGTCTGTCCAGATCTTCAACCCAGCAGTTCCTGCTACTGGAATTTACCCACCAGAGACGATCACACAAGTACGTTTAAACACACATGGAAAACATAGCATGAAACAGAAAAAGGGGAAAACAACCTAAATTTCCATCAATATTAAGTAATGACACCTTCATACAAGAAAATACTATGTGGTTAGAAAGAACGAAAGTTACAAGTGCCCGGCCTGCCTCCCGTGAATGACGACGACGCAGATGCAACAATGCATCTATTGATTACAGCAGGATCTCAGCAAACATGCGCCACCACTGTGCATGAGCACAGCTGTTCATGTAAAAAAAAAAAACTGCTAGACCTATATGTGCTCATTTGGAAATATTGACAAAACGTTTTATTAAGCTCCCCCTACCCAAAAAGGCAAAGGGAGCCACAAAATAGTGTTACTGCATCTATGATTCTACTGGGTGCAGGCGGGCTTGTTCGTAAATACCCACTGCTGTATTTCGTTAGCCCTTTGTCCACAACATTACTTTCTGAAAGGACATGCAGAACTCCAAGCCACACCACGGGGCTGGAGGACACCTGCTCTTCATCTGCCATCTGCTCTGGCACCTGCTAGCATGGTGAACGTGAGCAATTAAGTGACTTATTTCTGCCGGCATTTGTCAAACAGGATAGGGACAGATGCATCCTCAGGCTCCCTGAGGACTAAATGAGGTGACCCCCCCGGACAGAACTTCACTTTCAACCGTCTCCCCCTTTTATCAAATTACCAGTTTCTACTAAAGACTCTGTCTAAAGCATCAGATCTGAAGTTAGAATTATTCACAGTACTCCTTCCTTCACTGCTGCTGTGATGCAACTTTAGACTCAGTTTCTAGGCCCTCTCCCATCTCCAAGAAAGCAGCTTAGGGGGCCTCCAGAAGCAGTTCCACTTTGCCAGAAATTACCTCTAGAGGAGCATGACATGCCTATTCTCCTACTGTGAAACTCTGAATTCCCAAGCACGCAACGGCTCTAAAACACAACAGAGAAATGCTATCTGAAACTGGAATGAAACTGAGATCAGTAGCCAAGCAAACGCCCCAGAGCCAGCTGAGCAGGGAGAAAGCCAGAGCTCTGAGCCCTGGGACAGGGGCCTGGAGGAAACGCAACCACAGAAATGGGCTTCACCTAAGGGCACTGTGACGATGACGTGATGTGCCGGGAAGCAGCCTCCATCCTCACACTCCACCAACACTGGGAACGTGTCCCCAGATTCAGCTTCCGGAAAGGACCCGTTCCAGTGAATGGTCTTCACGGGCTTGTTAAAAGCCACTGCGTCCTTGGGCAAGGAGGCCATGATGTGGTCTGTGAGCCCTTGGTAGCCCCTAGGAGAGACAGAGGTGCCGGCACTGCCTGGGGACCCGGCCCTGGATGTGAGACACTGTAAGCTCCCCAGGTCTATGGAGGCGGTGGGCAGCGGGGGCCCTGCAGGGAGGGTATGGGCCTCACTGGCCTCCCTTTTTCTGGTTCAGCACAGGATTGTCAGTACCCAGCTTCTGGGCTAATAGGAGGGGTAAAGAGATGAGCCGGTGGTAAATGCCCCCAGACGACGGAGAGAACGAGACCTCCTCCTCACCAGGCCCAGTGCTCTGTTTCTGAGTATAAATGCTCTCCCCTGTGCAGGAGCCTAGGTGACAATGATACCAGGGGGGACACCCAGAGAGCAGAGGGGACAGTGGGGGGGGGGGGGGGCTGCTAAGTAGTTTCCCGGTCTGCTAACTATGGGCAGCTGGTTTTAGGGACCTGTGAACTTTGGCTGATTAAGTGAGGTGGGGCAGGGGCCCATTCAAGGGGCAGGGAAGGCTCCCAGGTTGGTTAGCTCTAGTCCATCTCTGAAGCCAAAAAGACTTCATAAACAGAGGAGAGAGAAAGCATTACAGGATACATTTCCTTCTCTTGACTTAGCTTTTTCTTGAAAAAAATTTCTTCCTTTTTCTTGTATGACCTAAGCTAGGGGAACAAATGACCAATCTCTCTACGACAAAGAGACGAAATGGCTCCCTCTCATCCTGCCCGTGTCCCAGAGCTTGACCAGAGATAAACCAAAGGGTCAGGGTGCACAGAGGGGCCTGGAAAGCACAGAGGGGATCTGGGATGCACTGAGGGGTTCTGGAGTGCTTAGAGGGGGTCTGGAGGTGCATGGAGGGAACTTGGGGTGCACTGATGTATCCTGGAGTACACAGGTGTCTGGGGTACAGAAAGGATCTGGGGTGCATGGAGGGGATCTGGGGTGCATGGAGGGGATCTGGGGTGCATGGAGGGAGTCTGGGGTGTACAGAGGGGGACTGGGGTGCATGGAGGGGATCTAAGGTGCACAGAGAGGGTCTGAGGTACACTGAGAAGTTCTAGGGTGCACTGAGGGGTTCTTGGGTGCACAGAGGGGGTCTGGGGTATACAGAAAGGTTCTGAGGTATGCGGAAGGGATCTGGGGTACACTGAGGGGTTCTGGGGTACACGAAAGACTGACAGCATGAACATACCCAGGAAAGGTGCAGTCCAGCCCTGGAAGCACTGTGTATTCTCCAAAGGGCAGGAGGGCCACCGTGTCCATGCTGTGCGTGCCACTCACACAGCACTCCACGTTGAAGAAGCTGTTCAGGATGGCCAGCTTGAGCTTCTTGGACTCCTCGTCCTCCGTCCACCCAGCCACACACTGGCTGATCTCCCTCTTGAGGTACTCCCCCACACTGGGCACTGGGGCCTGGGCCGCATGCAGGAAATCCCGAGTCTGGTCTAGGAGGTTATAGAACAGATTGCCCATCTCTGCCACCAGCTCCAGGCTCACGCTTTCCCCGGAGCTGGCATAGGACACGGAGGGCAGGCCCACGTGGCCCCCAGTGTCCATCAGCTGGTTCTCCTCCGACAGGTCCTTCTCTCTCAGCAGCCCATACTTGGCAGCCAGCTGGAAAACGGGATTGCCTTGGGAGGGTCCATGGATCCAGTGAGCACCCAGCTCCACCACGCCACCTGAAAGGGACAGAAGGTGCCCCCTGAGGTTCTCCCACCAAAGGCCAGCCCGGAGCCCCCTCCTGGACCACATCCAGCCCTGCCCATCCCAAACACATCTGAAAACCAGCTCCAGGGCCACAGGGTCCTTGAGGACCACAGACTGTCACAGCAGGGCCTGGTCGGGCCTAGTTTAAGGAACACATGAGGGGCGGGGGCTGGCCTCCACCTGCACTTGGAGGAGGAGGGATGGCCGGGGCAGAAGGGTGCCCAAGGGGCCCCAAGAGACTGGAGGGGGAGTGCCTGGGGGGTGGCCAGGAGCTGTGCTGAACTGCAGGTGACTTCCCCGGCTGGGGCCCAGGCCTGCTAACTATGGTAGCCGGGTTTCGGGGACCCATAAACTTTGGCTGCTTAAGTGGGGCAGGGCCCTGGGAGCAGGCCGGGCGGCGGCCGCAGAACCGGAAGAGCACCAGTTGGGCTCTGGGAAGGGGTTCCGGGGAGGCCGTTACCGAAGTTGTTCTCTGAGCGGATGCGGCCGCCAGCGCGGGCCGTGGCCTCCAGGACATGCGGTTGCGGGAAGGCCGGGTGGCCGCAGAGCTTGTGCGCCGCGCCCAGCCCCGCGATGCCGCCGCCCACCACCAGCACCCGCGGCCCGCGGCCCGGGGCCGCCGCGCTGCGGCCACTCGACTCCATCACGCCGTCCGGCACAGCTCCTTCGCGTCCCGCCGCTCCGACGTCCGAAGTTCCCTGGGCAGAGCAGAGGCGGCCCGGGGACGCGGGCCGGGGCGGGGGCGGGGCGAGAGGCGGGGGCAGAGAGGCAGGCGGGGGGCGGGGCGAGAGGCGGGGGCAGAGAGGCAGGCGGGGCGAGGGGCGGGGAGAGGGGCGGGGCGAGGGGGCGGGGAGGGGCGAGGGGCGGGGCGCAGGCGAGGTGCTGGGGGCTGCGGAGGCGCGTCGCGCGGCCAGGCCCCGCGTGGGTCCCGGCAGGCTCCGGCGCCCCCCAGCGCTGGGCCGCGGGGCTCCCCTGGAGGCCCCTCCCGCGGCCCAGGATGGTGGCGGGCCACCCGGGAGGCGAGGGCGAGCGTGGCGGGGTCGGTGCGCGTCCTCCGCAGCTGGGCGGTGTGGGCGTGTCCCCGCGGAGGGCGAGTCGGGCCCTCGGGGAGACGTGGGGACGGCGACCAGAAGGCGGGCGGGGGGCCTCCCCGCTGCCCCCGGAGAGCGGGCGAGCGCCTTCCCGGGCCGGGGAGCCCGCGACTGGGAGAGTGCTGCGGCGTCAGGCCGGGACGGGAGAACGGCACGCGTCCCGAGCGCGTCCGTGGGGTAGCCTCCTAACTCCTCTCGAGTCGGTTCCCGTGGGAGCAGGCGGGCCTGCTGGGACACCCCACAAGGCACCCCCCTTCTGTCTCCCAGTGTGACCCTCCTCGGCCATATATTCTTTGGTTCTGACTTACTTTCCTCTTTGGGCGAAGCTAAGGAGAGATGTCTGGGGAATCATTTTTTAAAAGACATCGTGAACCTGAAAATGACTTAATGTTGCCCTCACCCCTAGTGTGCAGTTACCCTGGGCACGGAATTCTAGGTTAGTGACCACATCCTTAGACGGAAGGCATGGTTTCCTGTCTCCTCCCGCCCAGGAGTGCTGGTAAACTGAGAGCCATCCTCATTTCAAATCCTTTACCCACATTTCTAATCCTTTCCTCTCTGAAGTTTTCAGGATCTCCTTTTGAAATTTCACAATGTGGTGCCTCCACGTGCCTGGGTTTTCACCCACTGTGTTTGGCAGCCAAAGTGGGGGTGGCCCAACCATTTGCAAACTCCTGTCCTTCAGTCCTGGGAAATGATTTCATTTATTATTTCACCCGTCAAATACTTACCAATGACACCTCCTCAGTCGCTGTTACCTCTAGCTAAAATTCCTATTTCAGGATGTCAGACCTTCAGTACTGGCCCGTGAGTGCCCAAATGCATTCTCTCCTGTTTCCCGTCTTAACCTCTTTGGTCTGCTTTCCGAGGGATTTCTTCCATGAGGCTTTTCTTTCTGCTGCCCTTGTTTAATTTTCAAGAGCTCTTGCTTCTTCAAAACTTTTTTTTAGTAAGAGAAACACTCTGTTTTGCTTCCTGGAAGGTACGACCTCTTCATCTGAGGATATAATGAGACACTGAAGTGTGATTCTCTGCTTACTGTTTGCTCCACATTGTCTTTCTCCTTGTTCCTTTAGCCCTGTCTTCCAGGAAGAAGCCTCCGAGATGGCGAGTAGTTTGTCGTCTGCTCATGATAAGGAATGATAGACCAGAGGACTGACTGGAAAAGTTAGGTTTGTGAGTGGGACTCATCAAACTTTAGCTTGACTCTGGGGTGTGCCGGTGGTCTGTTAGTTGTGGGACCCCTGTCGCTCTCGCTAGGTAGGTCCTTCCTCTTGGGCTAGTCAGGCTTCACATGAAGAGTCTTCCAGTCTCCTGAAGTACATGGGCCTGGCTGCCCCTAGTTTAGGAGGCAAATAGTGGCTGGGAGTGGGGAAGGTCAGCATTTTCTGGGTGTGGTAGACCTCCACTGTGCCTGCTGTCCTCCTGGAATCCCTCTGTGCAGAGGGATAAAATTCCAGGCTGCTGCCAGGATGGCAAATGGCAGTCAATTGCCACTGCCCGAGCTGTGCAGAGAGGCACTGTGTCACAGCACCCATTTAAATCAAGGTGCTGAGCATTAGTCTCTGAGTGACACAGTTAGAAATCTAGCCTCTGAGTTCGGTGGGGGAGGCAGAAAATAGACATGTAAATATATGATAGTTTCTCCAGTGAAATATGCATGCAAGGGGCACTGCACTTTTCAGAGTGAAACTCACATGGCCGGAGGCAGTGAGGACCTAGACTCGGAGGCCACCAGCAAGAGCTGAGGGCACACGAGCTTTTCTTGGTGCCATAGGGCCACCATGGCGATCAAGGCCACAACTACTCAGTGACACTTGACTTAACCAAATCAGGTTAATTTGTGTCAGCAGCCTCTTTGATTAGAACTCACCCGTTTAGTGTACAATTCACTGATTTACAGTATGTTTACAGAGCTGTGCAGTCATCACTGCCATCGTTTAGAGCATTTGCATCACCCCAGAAAGAAGCCCCTCCCCTTTAGCAGTACCCCATGCCCCTTTCTGCGACCCCTGCCGACAATTAATCTATTTTGTCTCTATGGGTTTGTCTATTCTGGATGTTTCATATAAATGGAGTCATACGGCCTTTGGTCTGGCTTCTTTTATGCAGCTTAATGTGTTCAAGATTCACCCATGTTGTGGCATGTATAGATATGCTTCATTTTTGTCAAATAATATTCCATATATTCTAATGCATTCTCATATATCCATTGCATGGACATATCACATTTTGTTCAAGCATTCATGAGTTCATGGACATTTAGGTCTTTTCCTGCTTTTTGGCTATCATAAATAATGCTATGAACATTAATATACAAGCTTTTGTGTAGACCTGTTTTTATTTATGTTGGGGATATACCTAGGGGTGGAACTGCTGGGTCATATAGTGACTGTTGTCCTTTTGAGGAACCACCAGACTGTTTTCCAAAGTGACTGCATCATTTTACATTCCTACCGGCAGTTAAGAGTTCCAGTTTCCCTGTATCCTCGCCAACTTACCATTTACTTTTATTACAGCCATCCTAGTAGGTATGCAGTGGTATCTCATGGTGGTTTTGTTTCACTAAGGACTAATGTTGAATACCTTTTCATGTGTCTATCAGCCATTTGTGTATCTTTGTTGGAGAAATGTCTGTTCCATCAGTCCTTTGTGCACTTTTAATTGGTTTGTTTTTTACACATTCTAGACACCAGACCCTTGTAAGATATGTAGCTTACAAAAATTTTCTCTCCTTCTGTGGGTTCACTTTCTTCATGAAGTCCTTTGGAATACAAGTTTTTTATTTTGATGAAGCCCAACTCACATACTTTTTTTTTGTCACTTGTGCTTTTGTCCCCAAATAACTTCATGGAGGACAGCAGCTACTTGACCTCAACATCAGCCCTAAGGTGTTAGAAGAAAACTTCCTTTAGGTTGGAACCATCTCACTTTGGATACCTACCACAACCGTGGGGCCCACACTAACAGGGGATCCCGTAGTAAAGGGCTGCTGTTTGTTTCTGTGGGCACAAAAGTGTCTTTACCCTCAGCCTTGAAATAGTTTTGCTGAGCATTCAATTCTGGTTTGAATTTTACTATTTCAGTGTTGTTTTTCATTTGTAAGTGATCTTTTATCTCCCTCCCATTTGCAGAATCTGGGCATACACATGGAGTCCTGGTAATACATCTAAACGTTTATAAGTTATAAACCAAAATAATTCAAATAAATTTCATTAATTTTATGATTAAATCCTTTTATAAAAAAACATCTATTCATTATCTAGCAATCAATAGCTATCTAGTTACCAATGTAAATAAAATAATCAGTATTGTGCTTCATGCATATTAAGTCTAGACCTATAAATGCATAAATAAATTCAAAGTGGTGTCAAGTTTTGATGTGTTCCTCACCTTGCCCAACTGTCGTGAATAATGCACGCCTCAGGAGAGCTCTGGCCCATGAAGTGGGGCAGAAGAGAAACAAGGTAACGGAGGTTGGCCCTGCTGGGAAGCTGCTAAGGCAAAACTCACATTCTGTCTCTGAAAGTGGAGGATTTTACCAATAATTCGTCTTCTACTTATCTATAAACAGCTACTTTTGCTCAACTACTTTCCACAATGCAAACCGCTATTTATCTGATTTATCGTCGCTATTGACCGACACAGTCGCCTTCTGTCGACTGGAGTCGGGGAGTTTTCCTGAGCCCGAAACTGCCAGCGGATTCCAGGGCCACAGGTGTGCCCGCCGGCAGTGCGCTCCGGGGCCCGGTCTCTCCCACACGCTGGTCTGGGTGCCCAACGGCCACCGAGTCCAGCTCTCAGTCCGGGCCTCGGGGGACCCCCGTGTGGCTCAAGGTCGGTCACCTGTGCAGTGGGGGCACCGTGCCAGCCCGCAGAGACCGCGGAAAAGCGGCGGGAAGGGCCGCCGGCCAAGGCCAAGCTGACGCCGCCCCGGTCGAGAGCAGCGCGGCGGGGCGGGCTCTCCCGAGGCTCCTTCCGGCAACGTCGGGCGTCTCCACGCTGCCGGCCCTCCGCCGCCCCCTGACCCTCGTCCCCTTCCCTCAGGAAGCCGAGGGTCCCCGGGCCAGGGAGCCCCCGAGGCTCAGGCGGCGGGCCTCCAGGCGGAGGGGGCGCGGCCGTCGGGTGGGTCGGCCCTCGGCGGGCCCGCCCTCACCTCTTGGGGCTTGGGGTTCGGCGCCAGCCTGCGCGGACCAGGAAGGACGTTGGGGCGACACAGCCCCCGCGCTGCCGGCCCTCCGCCACCCCTCTGCCTCGTCCCCTACACCCGCCCTCCTCCCACACATGGTCCGCGGAGGACCGTCACGTCCGCTTCCGCCGCTCAGGTTCGTCTCGCGAGAGCCGCGCTGCCTCGCGAGGCCAGCCCATGGGCGGGGCGCGCCCTGAATGGCGCGGCCGGGGGGCGGCCCCGCAGAGGGAGGAGTTAGTCGTCCCCTGAACGCCATGGCCGCCCTACGCGCCCTGCTGCCGTTCCTCCGAGGCCCGCTGCGCCCCTGGCCCAGCTGCCCTGCGCGGCGCTCCTTCGCCTCGGGTGAGTGCGGCACCGAGGGGCGCGGGCCGGACCCCCGCCACCCCCGGGACCCCCGGGCCTGACCTCACCCCTGCAGGGCGCCCGTCCAGTTGGCGCGCCTCCCGGCGCCGGCTGCCCGAGCTCCCCGGGCCTGGGGTCGCCGGCGCTTCCGCAGTTACAGGGACTCGGGACTGAGCGCTAAGACCTCTGGCCATGTCGGCGTTGGTTGGTGAAGGACCGCCGGGTTTACGTGACTTTTTAAGAGAAAGTGCGGTTAGGGCCTCCGCAGTGTTTTGTCCCGCGGTGCCTCCTCGCCAGGCCCGCCCACGTTCACGGCTTCGCCCCGAGCTGCCCTGCAGACTGTGCTGACCCCCCCAGCCGGCGCCCCTCCCTCACCTGCAGAAAGCGGAGGAACTCTGAGCTGGGGAAGATCGCGTCGTCTTCCTTCCCTGGTTCACCTCGTTAAGTATTCAGATGCCAGGCCGTGTGAGTTTACCCTAAGTTCTGTTTGTCCGCTTCTGGGTCCTGGCCTGGAATCAGCAGTCATTTCCTGGCCTAGAGTGTGACAGGCACGCTGCTGCTAACCTACGTGTGTTATTTCAGTGACTCCCCAGCAAGCTCATGGGACAGGTACGTGCAGACACACACCTTTGTCTTCCCAGGTTAACCCTCCTCCTCCAGGTCATTACCGACCCCCTCCGGGTCGTGCGGTCGCCTTTGATTTCCCCCACCTAGTTGGCATTTGTTGAGAGAACAGACTTCCGCACCCCTTGTTTCTGCAGAATTGCAGGCTGACTCTAGTGCCCTCTGTGGGTGGCACGGACTAAGGCTCTGGAGGAGAAAGTTCATCACTGGATTTTTGTTAACTTAAGGAATTGTTTGAACACCTATGTAAGCCAGAGTGGTACAGAGGTCGCCCTGCAGCTGAGAGCAGTGCACTGCAGCCACCAAGGACAGGGCAGGGTCCTGTTGGGGCCACTCCATCCACTGGCAGGGTAAGCCCCCCCAGGTGGGTGCCTGCGTGAGTGGAAGGCCGTCCCTGTCGCCCTTCTTGCCCAGGTGCTGACTTTGAGTACATCATCGCAGAGAAGAAGGGGAAGAGCAGCAACGTGGGGCTGATCCGGCTGAACCGCCCCAAAGCGCTCAATGCACTCTGCAGCGGCCTCATCACAGAGCTCAACCAGGCGCTAGAGGCCTTCGAGGCAGACCCGGCCGTGGGGGCCATTGTGCTCACGGGCGGGGAGAAGGCGTTTGCAGGTGCGTGGGCAGCATGGTGGCAGGCCCCCAGGTGTGTGAGGGGTGCTCGCTGTGATCACACCGTGGCCTGTGGTGTTGCTGGGACAGTGTCAAACTTGGGGTTTCTTTAAATGTAAAGTGGGAATGAGCTGCTCCATACGTTGTAACATTCAAGGCTGCTTCACCAGAAAAGTAAGTTTGTCAAAGTGGTTTTTCTGGCCCTCTCCAGTCAGGTGCCATGTGTTGAGGGCTTAAGTGACTAATGCATAAGCCCAGCCTTCTTTTGAGTCCACCACAAGGCTGTTTCCTGTCCCGTGGTCCCTCTGCGCCACGTCTGTCAACACAGGTCACAGCACATTGCCACTGTCCTGCTGCCCAGCTGTGTCCACATGACCATCACCTCACAGGCCCGTGAGAGCACAACCCTCATGGGTGTTCTTGCAGCTCCCGGTGCCTTCACGGTGGGCACTCGGCAGCCACCTGTTGGTTTGGGGGTACAGTGTAGTAAGGCCTCAGCTATCTGGTCACCAGGACCTCATTTTCACCCCAGCTGGAGCCGATATCAAGGAAATGCAGAACCAAACGTTCCAGGACTGTTATTCTAGCAAATTCTTGAGTCACTGGGACCGACTTGCTCAGATCAGGAAGCCAGTCATCGCTGCTGTCAACGGCTTGGCGGTGAGTGGCAGCCCACATGCCCCCACCCAGCCCATGTGTCCCCTCTCAGAATGCTTGTGGGAGCTGTGCACCTGATTTTTATTTTGAAAAGGCCTGAGCCTCACTCCCAGGGATGCTGAGGTCTCAAGAGCTGTGGAGAGGTATTTCTTCCGTTGGTGTTCAGTTGTGGGCTTGTGGGTTCCTGCATCAGGAAAGCCCACCCAGTCCTCACCGTGGCCCCTGTGATTCCCCAGAACGTCCTTCCCTCTCTGCTAGGTTAAGAGCTCATGTTGGCATTTCTGTGCAGTTTTAGTGACTTTCCATCCTGGGCTGCACCTAAAAACAACCTCTCTCACTGCCACTGAAAGCTGCCTTCCGGCATATCAGGGCCTCCTGTACTCACAGGGAGGGCTCAGAGGGGCTGGGGCTGGTTAGCCATCTCTGGTAGAAAAGCCCGGGGCGTTTCAGTTCATGGTGGTGTAATAAAGCTCCTTTGGGGTGAGCTAGGATCAGGGAACCAAGTTGATTGGAACACAGCCATGCCTGTCGGTTCACGTGCTCTCTGGCTGCCTTGAGCCCCCACAGCAGAGTGGGGTGGCCAGCACAGGGACTGTGGCCAACACGAAGCCAAGAGTGTTGCTGGGTGGACTTTACAGAAAGTTTACCAGCACCAGCCACTCGGTAATTTACGGAAGTGCTTAGCTAACTTCAAGCCTTCATATTAATCCTTGCTACACCCTGTGTCCCATTTTAATGGGGAATGTAAGCAAATAGAGTGAGTTTCTGACCAGGTCCTCTGCTTACACCTCATGTTTGCAGCTTGGTGGTGGCTGTGAACTTGCCATGATGTGTGACATCATTTATGCTGGAGAGAAAGCCCAGTTTGCACAGCCAGAGGTCCTACTAGGAACCATCCCAGGTAAAGTGGCAACACCTGTAGCACAGTCTCTTCAGGTAATTCCTCAAAATCTGCCACGTCTTGGGGACTCGGGGCCTTTTCCACTAACTGACAAAAGCATGGGGCTTGCACCTGATGAGGGGCTCAAGGCCCCCTGTGTGTGCACACTGCTGCCTGTCCTGACCTAAGCCCTGGATACAGCAGCTCAGAGGGGCCCTGGGAGCCTTAGAGCTGAGCTGGCTCTTTGATAGCGGCCGGCTCCCGTGTCAGGTGCTGTTAGGAAAGGCTGGCCACGTGGTGGCTGATGCCCACAGTGATCCTCGGTCATGAGCCATATCTGTGGGAGATCTTTGTAAGTCAGAAGCTCAGAAAAGAAAACAAGGTGATCATGGACTATTGCTGAGAACTTGTGCCCAGATGTGACACATCACATCTGCAGTGGCCAGAGCAAGACCCATGGCCCCGCCCAGGGTCAGCAGAGCAGGGAGTCAGACCCCCATAGGGAGGGTGACAGGAGCAAAGCGCCAGCAGTGACACCTGCCCCTGGGCCTCACCTCCTGAGGGCACCAGGCTTATGTCCCCACAGGGTCTCCCCTGCCTGTGGAGCCGGGAGCCCAGGGCATCCCATGGCCATTGGGTGGGCAGGGGGGCAGTTGTGCAGTCAGGAGAGGGTGCCTTGGGTCAGCTGAGGACAAGGGAAGCCCTTTACGACCCCTACTGACCACCAGTCTCCCGTCCGCATGCCTGAGGTCTCCGCTCCTCTGAGGCTACTAGATTTACTAGATTGTGGGTGTCCCCCAGGGCGCTGTGGGACGGCCAGGCGGATTGCTCTTCCCAGGTGGCAGGCGTTGAGTGAGTGGGAGGGTGGTGGGCTTGGAGGCCGTGTCCATGGGGGCCAGGCACCCAAGAGCCTGGAGGTAAGGGCATCAGAGTAGCCAGGGGTGTGCCGAAGGGAGCAGGCCACCCCAGCCGCCCTCTGGCTTGGCCCAGATCAGGGTCTGAGCCCTGAGCTGTAACCCTGGAGCTCCTGTCCCAAGTCTGACTCCTCTGTGTCGGGACCCAGGGCACCAGGTGTGGGGACCTGCATGTGGAAAGGGGTCTTCGGCTTCCCCACCTGCTGGCCGCCTTAGTTCTGCCACCCACCTGAGGGGCCATCACCACTCCTGGGAACTTGGCAGCAGCATGTCTGGGGCATCTTGGTTTGCGCCGGCCGCGAGGCCACCTGTAACTACAACCTTCTGTCTGCAGGGGCGGGGGGCACCCAGAGGCTGACCCGCGCCGTGGGAAAGTCACTGGCCATGGAGATGGTCCTCACTGGTGACCGGATCTCGGCCCAGGACGCCAAGCAAGCAGGTAGGTGCCAGGGCACCCCGTGGAGCCACCCTCATGGGTGCCGAGTAGAGAGGGGAGGGCTGCGTCCATGTGCACCATGGGCTCAGGGCACAGTGCTTTTGGGTGTCTTGAGAACCCAGGGAGCTGACTGCCCTTTTTTTTTAATTGGAAACAGTTTCCATACAAAGAGCAACTGAAACCTACATACAGGTTGCAGAGTGATGCGACCGTCCCGTCTCCCCAAGCCCAGCATAGGCAGTGGGGCCCTCTGAGACCCTCCCCGGCATGCCCCCTCCCCTCGCTTAGTGACCTGCTTTTCTTCCCCATTTTCGCATCTCCAAGAGCCTAGGGAGAGTGACCACTGAGGAACAGTGTGAACCTTTCCTGCGTCGCTGCAGCCCTCTTAGCACCTAAAGACCTCTGCTCTCAAAGATCCGTGTGACTCAGAGAAACGTAACCAGGTCTATTCCTACGATGTTCATCTTTTTGTGTTTTAGGTCTCATAAGCAAAATTTTTCCAGTGGAGACACTGGTTGAAGAAGCCATCCATTGTGCAGAAAAAATTGCCTGCAATTCTAAGATCGTAGCAGTGATGGCCAAGGAGTCGGTGAATGCAGGTAGGGGTTCTGCTGGGAGGAGAGGCAGAAAGGGCCACCAGCCCTGTGTGGGAATAGCTGTGAGGCTGAAAGCTTTTTGGCTCTGAATTAAGCACCTCAACCCATCATGGACAAAAATCGTTAAGGCTCAGTATTCTGATTTCTGCTCTTTGAAGAGTTCTGTTTCTAGTTGCTCGCTCACAAACTCAGTCGAAATGTTGTGAGTTCCCCTTGGTACCAGGACCTGAGGAGGGGGCCAGCCTCAGGGACAGATGGGGACAAGCACTGGTGGCAGGGAAGAGGCCAGGAGGGCATTTCAGTCCCTGGGGTAAAACAAGTCTGGCTTCCAAGAACCTCGGTTCGCCTCCTGGAACCTGGGTTGGAGCTCCACCTTGGTGGGCCCCTCTGTGCCCCCGTCAGGGAGCCATGCACATAGTCAGCGGCCTGCAGCCTGGAGGCCGCACTGAGCACTGTGAACTGGGTCAGAGCTCACGACACTCACTCGACTGTCCATTCTCTGCCAGCGAAGCGGAGCTCGCCCTCCTCGGAATTGCTTGAGTCAATGTAACAATTTGTATTCAGCATTAAAGTAATGCTGTCCTGTGCTCAGTGTTCCCTGTTCAGAAGACCGTGAGCCTGGACAGATGTGTCTTCCCTCAGGCCGGCCCCTTGGCCTCTCCAAGTCTGTATCCATCTCCAGGAAAGCAGCCATGCCCCTGGGTGGCTGGCAGCCCTAGTTGAGTGAGCTGATACCTGGGAAGCACGAGCACAGGGACGAGCAGGCAGCGTGCTTTTAAGGGGCGAACTCTGCCGACACAGTGGGGCGCCGGTGAGGCTACAGCCGGAGGCACCTGTCACCACCCCCACTACCCCGCCTCACATCCCTGCGGAGCTCGGGCCAAGGGAGGTGCTTCCCCAGAGCAGCATACCTGGAAGGGCAGGACTGGAGCCGGGCGTGTCTTCCACCCAGTCTTCTGGCACCGTGTTCGCTTTTCTGGTTTTCAACCTTAATTTTCACTTTTTATACTCTTTATACAATCTCACAGCCTACCTCGAATCCCGTCATGAAGTGACAGTGCTGCCACCCGCTTTCACCCAGCTCCTCATGCAGTTCCCGTCCTGGGGGCACCGCACAGCTCAGGGGCCTAGGAGCAGCAGGCTCTCCTGCCGCTCAGCCGGGGCTGCGGTGGGAAGGGATGTCCCAGGCTGTGCTTTAAGGCACGGTGAAGTCAGAGTGCAGGCCTGTGTCCCCACAGCCGCCCTGAGCTCATAACTTCTGGGTTTTCTTTTTCAGCTTTTGAAATGACGTTAACAGAGGGAAATAAGCTGGAAAAGAAACTCTTCTACTCAACTTTCGCTACTGTGAGTAAACAGCCTTCAAATTGAGAATCTCACATGGTCCAGCCACAGAAGTTGCTAAGCGTTTCATTGTAGATTTTACCATTAGTTGATACCATTTCCCTTCCGTCAGAACAGCTTCCCCTGTAGCCGGATCACGTGTTCTCTCAGTGAGCATTGGTTTTTGCAAATAAGTACAGTGTATGGAAGTTCAAACTATAGAAACTGTTACGGGGTTATTTCCCATCCCAAAAGCAAGCTTAAAACAGTAAGTTCCTATGTTTAAAATGCAATACTTTTCTTAATCATTCCAATTACTTGGAATAGAGTTCCGGTGTACTAGAATGCTGTGATCTGAAGCGTTTCCAGGATTTCTGCCTGTAACCTAAAGGAAATCTGCCTGCTAATAGTCATTAAAATTCATCTCCTTTATCATCATGAAGCAGGATCCAAGAACCTAGACCTGACCTTTGCGCGCTTCCTTTGTGTGCGCGCACGCACAAGCTCACATTCATGGTCACTTCCTCAAGAGCCAGAACCACTTCTAGTCTTTCTTTTATAAAATGCCTAGATAAGACTTTCTGATAGTAAAAGAGATGAATTTAATGTGAACGTCCATTTCTGTTTTTTTCCTCTCCCACCAGGAAGACCGGAAGGAAGGAATGACTGCATTTGTGGAGAAGAGAAAGGCCAACTTCAAAGACCAATAAGAAATGGCTGCCTGTGCCTTAAAACCTCTAAGGAGAAAATACAGTCTCTCAGTTTTCAAAGCAAATAAACCCTTGCTCAGAGGGCAGTTTAAGGGACATGCAGTTTCTCTCCGACTGCTCTAGGCTGTGTGCCGCTCTTGTGCTTGTGGCTGGCAGGCCATCTGCACCAGCAGCTGCAGTTACAAGAACCGGTGTCGGGAGTGAGTTCGTTTTCTGACCAAGCATATTCTTCTTAATCACAAATTCTGCTCATGAGCCTTCAGAGTGTTTAAGTTTTTACTTGACTGCAGAAACTGAGAGGTATTTTGATGCCGAACATCGTCACTGTACGGCATATTATGCTCAGATGGACACATGTCCCGGCTTAGTGTCTGTGTATTTACAGCCCGTGAGCATGTCCACTCACAGGGACAGCCTCGCTGGTGGGCGCTTCACAGACACACACGCCTGAATCTGACACACAGGCCTCAGACCACACGATGCCTTTCTTTTAATCACCCCTGGGGTGGAATGTTCTTTTTTTTTTTTTTTTAACTTCTGTCATCACAAGCAATAAATACAAATAGCACAGAAATCCTTAAAGTAACCTTTGTCACACTCCCAGACTCCCAGAATAAACACAGTTCATAGGTATGTAGCTTTCTGGAGAATTTTCTGCACACCCACACAGCTAAATGGTTCAGTTTTCCTTTTCCAAAAGCTCCATGGCCACACTTCTACAGAGCAGACAGGTTACCTTCTACTTAACATCATACAAGTGCACCCCATTCTCTCGTTTGACTAGTGTTCTTTTTTTATTGTGGTAAAACATAGATAACATAAAATTCACCATTTTTAAATGGACAGTTGAGTGGCAACAATCCATTTCCAGGCTTTCATCATCCTAAACGGAAACTGTCCCATTAAACACCAACTGCCCCGTGTCCTCTATTCTACTTTCTTTGTATATCTGTGAATATACTATTTCCAAGGTCCAGCCCAGTTGTAGCCTGTAATAGCCTTTTACTTTTCACTGCTGAATAATATTCCTGCTAGCATTCTTTTAAGTGGCCCTGAACTATTTTATGACATGAAATTGCTGTGACCTGCCTGTCCTTTGGTATCAGGTCTGTGGGCTGCATCCAGTTTCTTGCTAGAGGACCATCATGGGTGATGCTGCAGTGAGGTTTCTGTGCGCGAATATTTGTGCTTCGGTGCAAGCATGCCTGTAAGACACATGCGGTATTGCAGGGCTGCACATGTGGGAACTTGGCGGTGAAGGTGTGCCCACCCTCCCCTCAGTGGTGGGTCAGTAGGACCTCTGGGAGCTTCTCAGTGCTGTGCTGGCTATTTCTACAACTGGGGCTAGGACTGCTTGCATCTGAATCCCTGTAGTGTTTGCTTAAAATACATTTGCATATCTGGATCAGAGCCAAGGGAGGTGCTACATCTTCAGTCCTCACAGAAGCCTGGTGAAAGAAGTGCCCCAGCAGAAGTGTGCACGGCAGCTTCAATGCTAGTGCTGTTTGCAGTGTTTATGCACCGAGGTTCCTCTGGTGGCTTCAGGCTCCAGGAAGGCCAGCTGTGTCCCCTGGATCACTGTATTGTCAGGCACCTGGCAGGACAGTGGGTGACTGATTCTATCCCCATAGAAAATCACCTCAATTCTCAAGTCCTGGAACATGAGACAAAGACCCATGTCCTCCTGCCACCAGGAAGGGCCTCATGAGTGAGGGGAACGGTGGATGCCTCGCGTTCCAGAACATTCTCAGACCCTCCAGGGTGAGGCCAGGGCCCCTCCATATGCACAGGTGGCTGCTGGGCAGCATGAGGACCCACCTGACTTAATGCTGGCACATGCACCAAACAGCTATAGATTAATAGACGGGCCCTGGCGAGGGGGTAAGGGCCTGCTGGCTTCCACATGCCCCGCAGCCCCATCAGTTGTGCTCTTGTGGAAATGGACCCACTTGTTAGAGGGACAGTGGGTGCCACTTACAGACCCAGGGCAGAATTCTGCCTATGCAAGGACTCCAAATAAGATATGCACCTGGCCTGTCCTAGGACCTGAGCCCCAGAACCTTCCTCCACAGGGAGCCCACTATTCCCCCAGCTCAGCAAAGACTCAAGAGCACCTGTTGACAGGCCTCACCCATCTTCTGCAGCAGGTAGTCATATGACTGGAACACGGTCAGGTCATTTCTGCAAGTGCTGATTGCGGTCAAGGCCTTGGGCTGAAGTGAGGCCAGGAGTGTGTACCCTCCCTCCCAGAACCTGAGCTGAGCACCAAGGAGAAACCCATCTACTTTTGGAACAGGATTAAAATGACCTGCAAAGCTTTGGCTATCTAAACCCTGAGATTTCCTGCTCCTATGTTTTGGTTGTATTTATTCAGAGAGTGGGGCCTGCCCGAGATGATCTTGATGCGCTGTGCATACTGCCTCACAGTCCCTCACTCTGCAGTTTTCACCCAGGCTCTGGCCTCTTTTGGGTGTTGTGATGAGAAGGCAATAAGCTTGGAGGCTTCAGGAGAAGGAGTTTGAGGAGGCAGTGATCAAGACCCACTCGCCCATGCGAGGAGTGGAGACAGCTCGGATGGAGTTGCCCTTGAAACGGAAGGCAAGGTGACTTATGAACGACGGACTTTCCCAGGCCTCTAGGCATTTCATCACAGGGTTGGCAGCTGTGGCGACTGCACTGGCCACACGGCCCAGTGCGTTTGGGAACAAAATGGAAGATGGTGGGCTCCCAGGAAGAAAGCCTGGTCTGGGCAGCCACCAGGGCTCCAGGTCTGGGGTCTCCTGCTGAGCAGGCAGCAGCGAGTACTTAGCACTCAGCTGGGCAGGTGTGGGTAGAATTTTGATAGTTCCAAAATATCTCACCCTGCTTTAGTGCATCTGCATCCTCAGGGCTGGGCAGAAATATGGCTTTAGTGCATCTGCATATCAACAGGCATTCTTCAGGGTGGAGAGAAGTTCATCTCTGTATCAAAGGGTAATTACCTGGGCAACTGAGGGCTTACCTGAACCTGAGAGGTTAAGGGGGGAGCTGGTTGGCTTCTGCTCGAGCAGGAGAAATGGCCTGGACTGCAATCTGTAAGCAATAAATTGGTTTGAAACTTTATTTCTCCCTTTGATTTCAGTTTTAAAGGTATTTTGTCCCGGGATTTCCTCTCCCCGGAGTAACAGCAGGTGAGCAGGGTAACCTGCAAACTGAAGTCCCAGGGGCAGAACACCAAGGGCCAGCTGGGGCTGAGCAAGACCATGGGCTGAAATGCCGACATCGGGGCTCTGCACATCTCTGGGCTTCTGGCCAGTGCTGTGTCTGGGATCCCAGGGGAGTGTCCTGAAGAAAGAGAAGGCACTGCCTTGTATGGCTGAACCTCAGAGGCCAGACAGCACGACTTCCAGCATATTCTATTGTTGGAGGCAGTTACGAAGATCCACAGGGTTCAAGGTGGGGGGCAGAGGTCCTGTGGGATGGCAGACACAGCGGAGCTGCCTTTGGGAAATAATCTGGTGCACATCCCAGCCAGAATCAGGCGCACCCCCTATGTGCTTGCACAGCCCTGGGCAGAGAGGTCGTGGGTGTCCTTTGGGGTGGTACATCTCCCAGCGGGATGCGCGGGAGGCGGTGGCACCCTTAACAGGGAGCTGATGCTGCCGTTCTTGTTCACAGAGCTGAAGAATGAGCTTCACAAATACTCAAGATAGGAGGGCAAAGTACAGGCTTTTATTTAGAGATAAAGTGAAAGGACAGAGCTCCTGGCTCAGGGGACAACAGAGTCTGGGGTGGTGCACTGTCTAGGGGTTTTATAGGCAGTTGAGGATTTTTGGGAACATGAAAAAAGCTTAGGGGTGTGGACTTATTAAGTGGTCCCTGAATATTTAGAATTAACACAAGCAACTGCCTGCTCTGATGATTTTTCTCTGAGATACTAGTGTCTTGGTCTGGGAGCATATGAAACAAGGCCACCTGCCCAGCCCCCAAGGTGGACTGAGCTATTGTTTGCTAAAGAGTAAGTTAAGAATTCTACTTCTTAAATTCTTGGGTATTAAAATGCAATCTTATCTTTAAGGTGGAATCCTTCCTGCCTTTTACTATGCTGTTTACAGCTGGGCCTGCATGCTAAATTAGTTGCCCAGTTTGCAAAATCACCTTATCAGATCTGAAGCAGGGAAGACAGCACAGAGGCCTGGGCCTTTTGGTGTGCTAAAGTGAATCTTACACATGATTATAAATGATTACAAACATGTGCTACTCTTCTTTATCTGGGGAATATTAACTGATCTCAGTGAAGAATGACTCTAGAGCTGAATGTTTAACAGAGTTTTGGTAGGGGGTTTCCTTGCATGAAGTTACATTGCTCTGACTGCAAATATCCTGCCTTACTTTTTCCGGAGGCCCTCACCCTACTGTGACTACACCCAGGTCCCTGTCTCAGAGCTAGGGTTGTTGGTGGCCCTGGCTCTGAAGGTGTTAACTAGGAGCCGGCATCCCAGATGCCAGCACTACAGCAGTCAAGGGGGAGAGGGAGTCTGGCCAGGTGAAGACAAGAGGTCCCTCTGTTCATGGGGACAGCCCATCGAGCTGAGGGGAAGGAAGGCTCAGTTCTAAGGAGGGCAGACAGCCCCTGGGTCAAAGGTCAGGGCACTGCTGTCCTGAGCAGGGGTGAGACAGGGACCGTGGGTGTAGTCAGAGTAGGGTGAGGGCCTCTGGAAAAAGACCCCTGCCAAAACTCCACATTAAACAATTAGACAAAGGCAGAGTTACATTAATTCTCTCAAGTAAAATATCAAACTAAGAATATAAGCATTCTTCAGTGAAGATTAGTCAAGACTAAAAAGACAGGAATAACCTAGCCTGGAATGTATGAACATCCCCCAGATAAGAAAATACCTCAGCACAGCCCATGTCTTGTTTGTGTCAATGAAATGAGGCTATTGTAAAATTTACTTTAGCTGCTAACAAGCCCAGTTTATCTTTAACTTTGCCCAGATGCTGCTTTTCCTCCTCCAGCCCTAATCAAGTCAGTAACTCAGCTCACCTTGAAAGCAAGACAAGCAGCCCTGACTGAGAAGCTCCCAAACCAAGAAACTGCTACTCAGAGAAAGGAGTTAACTCTACAAAATAGTCCGGGGAAAACTGCCAAGAAACTTAGTGTCTCTTCAAAGATAAACATTGAGAGACCATCTGGTGGGTCTGCATCCCTAGCCCTCTGTCTCTCAACCGCCTATAAACCCCCTAGACAGCGCACCACCCTGGGCTCTCTTGTCCCCTCCTGGCTCACACCAGGAGCTCTATCTGACCTCTCATTGCATCTCTCAATAAAAGTTTCCCTGGCTCTCCTACCTTGACTGTTTGCTAAGTTCATTCTTCGATTCCGCAAACAAGAACCCCGGCATAAGGGGCACTGCACCCCTAGCCAGGTACCTGAGTGTCTTAAGTGAGACGGACCGTGGGTGTAGTCAGAGTAGAGTGAGGGCCTCTGGGAAAAGCAAGTCAGAGCAGTGTAACTTCATGCAAAGAAACCCCCTACCAAAACTCTGTTAAACATTCAGCTCTAGAGTCATTCTTCAGTGAGATCAGTTAATATTCCCGATGTAGAAGAGCAGCACATGTTTTTATTATGCTAATCATTTTTAATCATGTGTAAGATTCACTTGGCATGCTAAAAGGCCCAGGCCTATGTGCTGTCTTTCCTCCTGCAGACCTGATGAGGTAGGTGATTTGCAATCTGGGCAATTAATAGAGGCAAGTAAACCCAGCCATAAACAACATAGTAAAAGGCAGGAAAGATTCCACCTTAAAGATAAGATTGCATTTTAATACCCAGGAAGTTAAGAAGTAATATTTTTAACTTACTCTTTAGCAAGCAATAGCTCAGCCCACCTTGGGGGCTGGGCAGGCAGTGTTTGATATGCTCCCAGACCAGGACGCCAGTATCTCCAGGAGAAATCAGAGCAGGAAGTTGCTTGTGTTAAGTTAATTCTAAATATTCAGGGACCACTTAACAAGTCCACACCCCTAAGCCTTTTTTCACGTTCCCCAAAATCCTCAACTGCCTATTAAACCCCTAGACAACGCACCACTGCGGGCTCTCTCGTCCCGACCTGGCGCGAGCCCGGAGCTCTGTCTGTCCTCTCACTGTATCTCCCAATGAAAGCGTCTCCCTGGCTCTCCGACCTTGGGTGTCTGCTAAGCTCATTCTTTGACTCCGCAAACAGGAACCCCGGCATCATTAGCAGCCTAGCTCCTGAGGGGCGAGTGGGGAACCGGGATGGGAACTCCCAGCGCAGCCGCCGCCTGGCCACGCAGTCCTTCCGGAGGCCCGGCCTCGCCCCTCCCGTGTCCCCGCCCACTCCTCGCCTCTCCGGCTGCCCGACCACGCCCCTCACGAGGCCCCGCCCCGCGCAGCGGCCCCGAGCATGGTGGTGCTGAAGGGCGTCCCGGCGCTGCTGTCGCCCGAGTTGCTCTACGCCCTGGCGCGGATGGGGCACGGAGACGAAATCGGTGAGCGCGACGGGGTCGCAGCCGCGGGGACCCTCATTCCCGGCCCGCAGGGATCCTGGCCCGCGGCGGGTCCCCGACCGGAGGCGACGACCCGGAAGAGCCGGTCCCGGGGGCGGCATTACCTTGGACGCCCGGCCCTGCTTCGGAGCAGGACGCCTCTCCCCGCTCTCTTTAGGCTCGGCCGGGCCCCAGCAGGTCACGAGGCCGGTGGCCCTTGGTCTGGGAGGGAGGGGCTGTGTCCTGCAGGTCCGGCCCAGATGGCCAGAGACACAGTTCCCCATGCCGGTGGGACCCCATTTGCCGCTCAACTCCGGGCCTCTCCCCAGACGGCCGGGCACCCGCGGCTGTCCCCGAAGTGTGCAGCCGCTCCTTTTATGGGGCCCGGGGCCCGGGCTGGGCTGGGCGGAGCGGGGCTGCGGGCCCTGCGGTTCTCCTGCGTGGTAGCTTGGTCTTCGCTCTACGTGACCCGACCTGAGACCCTGGGTCTGCACCCCTCGCCGCGGTCGGGTGGGCTCCGCGGGCCCGCCTAACCCGGCCGCCCCTCTGTCAGTTCTTGCAGACGTGAACTTCCCCACCTCGTCCATCTGCAGGGGTGGCCCGGAGGAGATCCGCGCCGACGGTGAGCACCCTACTTCTTGGGGGATTGGGCAGTCGTCCTGGCTCTGGGCACCCCAGGTGATTCAGCTCTGGCCCCACCCCCACCAGTGACCCCGGAATCCTAGTGGCTGGTCGCCCGAGGCCCTCCCTTTAGCCCCCAGCCTCAAGAGGTGAGGCTGGGCTTCCTGCTCCATCTCGGACACCACATGGTGATTTCTTACAAATGGAGACACTGAGGCCAGTCGCCTCGTGGGCTGCCTGAGCAGTGATCCACCGCCTCCAGGTCAGGTGTTCAGCCTTTACTCTTCTATAGAGATCCCGGTACTAGTGACCTGGCCACACAGGCCCCAGGTGTCCATACAAAACGTCTGGAAGACCCTCTAACTTGGGTGATGGGAGGGGAGGCTCTGCAGGGCCTGGAGCCAGGTCCCAGAGGTGAGGAGGGTGGAGGGTAGTAGTACCGGCTGGTGCTGGGAGTGCGGGGTGAGGGCACCTGCATCCTGCTGCTTCTTGGCTGTGCCCGATGATGCTGTGCGGCAGGAACGCACCTCTCCCTGCAGAATATAGGATGTGAAATGTGGATAAACAGCCCCTCGGGACAGTGTGCCAGTGCCCAGGCCTGCCCGGTGGGCTGCTCACTCCTGACCCAGGGGCCTCAGGTTCCACCAGTGCTCAAGCAGCTGAACCAGCAGTGCCTTAGTTCACACCAAGGGTCAGGTGACTGCTCCCGAGGGAGGGAAAGGCCAGAATGCTGGAAGGTAAGGAGTGTTTAAGCCACAGAAGTGACACACACACGCTGCTCGTTAGTGGAAAAGAAGCAATTAGGATTGAGTGGAATATGCAGAAACATCTAATGAAGAGATACAGAGAAAAAGGGCAGAAAGAAATGCACTCGGTTGGTAGCAGGGCCTCCTCACAGGGTAAGGTTACAGCTGATTCTTTCTTTTTGTGGACTTCTCTATTTCCCAACTTTGTACAATGAGCACACATTGCTTACAATCAAAGCCCAGCTTTACAGGAGAGCAGGGGACCTTGAGCAAGAGAGGCGTCTTCCCAGGCCCTCCCACCCCGTCCTTATCTCAGATCAAGGAGGCAACCATGGGGTCATCTCGGACACCTTCTGCATCAGAGGGGCCCCTTCTGGCGGACGGGTGTTTAGGGTCACCAACACCAACCTGTGTGGTGCAGAGTGAAGGCAGGTGGGCAGGGTAGGCCCAGTGCCTGGACCGTGACAGCTACTGTGGCCGGGGCAGGGAGACGCCAGCGTGACCTTGATAAGTGTCACTAGGTGGGCAGCAGGTGCTTGGACAGGTTGGGTGGGCAGGTGGATGTTGGTGGCCAGGTAGGAGAGGACCAGGTCTGAGGCCAGCACTCTGCCCCGCCAGGCCTGGGCATCCCGCAGCTCCTGGAGGCCGTGCTGAGGCTGCTCCCTCTGGACACGTACGTGGAGAGTCCGGTGAGTCCCTGCATGGCCTCGTTGCCCCCCTCACTGCTCAGGGCCTCGGTTTCCCTGTTGTCAGAACTGAGAGGGCACACTTGCCTGGGGAGGAGAGGTGGATGTGTGTCCCCAAAGGGCCCTGACCCTGGTTAGAGGAGCCCCGAACAAACCACGGGGGGCCTGGAGGCACCTGGGGCAGCTGAGTGGGTGGTCTGCAGAGCTGGCCCCCTCTGCCCCTAGGCTGTTGTCATGGAGCTGGTACCCAGTGACAGGGAGAGGGGCCTCCAGACCCCAGTGTGGAAGAATTACCAGTCTATCCTCTCTGGAGCCCATGGCACGGTGAGCCTGGGACCCTCACCGGGGATGCTCTGTGCCTCCTTGGAGGCTGGGGGGAAGCAAGACTCCACTCCACAGTCCTGCGATCCTCTGCCTGCCTGCCATGAAAAGTGCCTTTGGGGTTGTGGCTGCCCCACCTCCCTGCCACAGTCCTCGCCTGTCTCTGCGCTTGCCCGCCCTGGCCTGTCCAAGTGGGGCCAGAGGAAGCAGGGTATCCCCAGCCCCCATTTTGTGGTCAGAGGCCTGGCCCGATGTATGTGTCACCCCCCACCCTGTAGAGAAACAGGCCTCTTCTCCCAGAACCACCCATTTACCTCCGGAGGGGATGCCTGGGGCTCCTGTCCTGGATAGTGGCCCCCTGGGGCAGCTCGGGGGCACTCAAGGGCCCAGGCGGGCAGCCACCACAGCCTACCCCCATGTCTCTGCCTGCCCTGTCATCGAAGGTCAGAGGCCAAGTGTCCTTGGGAACCTGGGCAGCGTCCCTGGACCAAGCCATTTTGCCTTCCAGACCGCTCTGGCGACGATCGAGAGGTTTGAGTTTTATCAGAGGGCCAAAAAGGCTTTTGCTGTGGTAGCGACGGGGTAAGTTCTGGCTGGGTCCTGATGGGTCCCCTGGGTCCAGGTGGGTCCCCTGGGTCCTGATGGGTCCCATGGGTTCAGGTGGTTCCCCTGGGTCCCCTGGGTCCAGGTGGATCCCCTGGGTCCTGATGGGTCCCCTGGGTCCAGGTGGGTCCCCTGGGTCCAGGTGGGTCCCCTGGGTCCAGGTGGATCCCCTGGGTCCTGATGGGTCCCCTGGGTCCAGGTGGGTCTGCTGGGTCCTGATGGGTCCCCTGGGTCCAGATGGGTCCCCTGGGTCCAGATGGGTACACTGGATCCGGTTGGGTGCTGTTGGTCAGGGAAGGTCTGACTGGGCCTGCCTGGTCCACTTGGGTCTGGCTGGGTCTGAGCCGTGTGGGGCTCCTGTCCTCCCCACTCTCTGCTCAGCCCCTGCCCTGACTAAGACCAGATGCCTGTAGGGAATGGGATTACCAAGAGATTGCTTGTCCGGGAATAGGGTTGGCAGCAGAGCCAGGGACTGGGCATCCTGGCCCTCTCTGGCACAGCTTGGTGCCCATCTCAACTCCTTATGCAGGGAGACGGCCCTCTACGGAAACCTCATCCTCAAGAAGGGCGTGCTGGCCCCCTGTGACCTGGTCTAGGGCAAGTGGACTATGCACCCAAGCACCCAGACCTCACCAAGCCCGGAGCTCCCAGGGCGCCTGTTCACCAAGGCTAGGAGTCTCCCAATTTATAAAAATGATGGAAAAGCACAGCAGTTACTTGTCAGTCTCACCATGAAGCAACAGGCCCTTTCTTTTCACAGAGGCCTGTTTGGTGCCCTGCAGCCTGCCCTCCATGAACCCTCGGGCAGAACAAGGCCCGCTCTTCCCAGTGGGTTTGGGCTGCCTGGCTTGGCAAGTCCTGTAAATATTTACAGGTAGGCACCTCACGGGCCCAGCTGCCACCTGCGGGCCTGAGGACCTGAGGCTGGTGGGAGGGGATGCCTGCCAACCCAGCACACTGCAGGAGGCCTGGAGCGGGAGCGGCTACCCAGGTGGCCCTGAATGGGACGTGGGCTTCTGCATCAGCCCTGGGCTGCAGGCACGAAGGTGGCTCTTAAAGAGGGGCTCATTCCATTCCTTCACCCCAAAGGCAGGGGGCAGGGGTTGGGGTGGATGCTCTGAAAGGACCTGGTGGCTAGGATGAGGGCAGGGCAGGGCTGGCATAAGGCCAGAGCTCCTGGGGTGAGGCTGGGTGCAGGCCTGTGTTCCTTCATCCAATGGCTGAGTGCCTACTGGACACGCATGAGCCTGAGCTGCCCTGGGAAGAGGGTGGGGGGACGTGGCACGCAGACGGAGGGCTGGCCTGGAGGGGTGTCCAGGAGGCTGTGATGGCTTCCCAGAATGTTTGGGCTTGTCTCACAGGCTGCTGTCCTCAACCCCAGGGCCCTCTCTCTGCCCTCCAGACCTTCCTTTGGCCACATGGGTGCAAGAGCTGGGATTATGAGGGGCTTCTGGGCCGCTGGGTCCCTCAGCGCCTGGGGGAGGCTCCTGTGCTCAGGAGTGGGGTCTGGTGTCCCGGACGCCATGGGGAGCCTGGAGAGCAGGCTAACCCACAGCGCGGAGTCTTGGGGCCTGGCCTGGAGGAGGGGCCCTGTTCTTGTCATTCCCAGGGCCTAACCTCAGGCCCCTGACCCCATGGCCACTTTCAGCCACATGCGCCTTTCCTCAGACAGCTTTCCTGAGGGCTCGCTGACACAGGAAAAGTACACATTTACAGTGCCCGTTTGGACACTGTCACCACAGCCAGGGCAGCCAGCGTCTGTGTAGTCTCCTGTGCCTGCAGGCTGGTGTGCACCTGGGTGCTCTCGGGGTGGAGTACAGCACTCTGGTGTGGCCTCTCGGCGTAGTCATCGTGGGCGCATGCATGTTGCATGTGGTGTGATCTTGTCACTGAGCAACACTTCATGCAGACACGTTCCAGTCCCCTCTCCCGTCGCTGGGGCCTCTGACAGGTCAGCGTGCTGTGAATGTTCCCTGGGGGGTCACAAGCCCCCGATTCTGTCAGGTAAACACCGCGAGTGGCTGAGTTGTATAGCAGGTATATATGTCACTTCTACAGCAGTTTCCAGACTCTCCCAAAGGCGCTGTCCTGGTTTATAGCCCCACCTGCCGGCTAGCCAGCGCTCCAGGCCCTGTCCCGTTAGCTGCCGCAGCCTAGTGGTGCTGTCTCTGGTTTCCATTTGGTCCCCGGATGGCTAGAGCATGTTCTCACGGGCTCGTTCACCTGCTTCTGTTTTCTTTGGAAACATGCTCATCTCGGGCCCATTCGTATTGGCACCAGGGCCTTTAACGGTTCTGTCACGGATTCCAGTGTGTGTTCCTGTGGGACCACCACACCTCCAGGGACCCTGTGGCACCTGCCCGGGTGCTCTGCCTACCTGGAGACACTCAGACCCACAGGTGAGTGGGTCTGCCCCTCCAGAACACCCCCACTTCAGATCCTGGTCACAAACCCAGGCTGTCCCCTGTGCCTCTGACCCACTGGCTATAGATGGGAGGCTCCCACAGCTGCCTGCTCAGGTTTGGTTAATTTACTAGAGCAGCTCACAGAACTCAGAGAAACGTTTTACTTGCTAGGCCACTGGTTTATTATAAAAAAGATGTGAGTCAGCAATAGCCAGATGGAGACACAAGGGGAAGGTGCAGGATGGGCCGGAGCTCCCACACCCTCTGGGCATGCCACTCCCCCTAAACCTCCACGTGGTGGCCAACTCAGCCCTCTAGGCCAGTCCGTTTGGGTTGCTAAGGAGGCTTCAAGGTATGATTTAGATCTGTCCATTGACGGGTGACTGGACCTCCGAGACTGAAAGCTCGGACCCCCTCACCAGGTGGATGGTTCTCCTGGCAGTTGGCCCCCAGCCTCTGCCCTTCCCAGCATCAGCTCCTTAACATGAGACACCTGGATCGCTGTCTTCACTCCAGAAATTACTAGGGCTTTAGCAGCTCTGCCAGGAACGGGGACAAGACCAAGAATATCTCTTGTGAGCTGCAATATCGCAACCTTTTCCACTCGGTCTGAGCTCTTGCTGGGGAAGTCTGGCACTCCCTCGAAGGATCTTGGGCTTGACAGACTCCGAAGAGCACAGGCCACTCTTGTCAGCCACTGCTCTGGAAGGACGTTGGGTGGGCAAGCAGGGGGAGGTCTCGGGCAGCTTAGGTGTTGGGGGTGGTGAGGAGCCTGTGCCCCCGAGCCAGCCTCTGGTCCCTGCCAGGGCTGCTGTGTCGGAAGCCAGAGCCGTGGCTCCCAGCACGACTGGCCTGGGTTGTTCAGCACCCACGCGTGGTTACTGCGTAAGTGTTTTGCCTAGTGACACCAGGAAGTGGGGAGAAGTAACCCCTGCTCAGTGCTGGGTGAACCAGTGGTAGTTCGCAGGGGAAGAGCCTCCCCCTGGCTGTGCACCAACCCCTAACTTCCGGCAAGGGCCAAAGGAGTAGCACCCAGTTTTAGTGACAGACATCCCACCCCCTCAGGCAGCACGAGGGGCTCAGCCTGCAGAGGGCTGAGCTGGCCTGTGGCCACTGCCACTGTCTCCTGCTCAAGGGGCTTGCACACTCCCAAATCCCCTGCTCACTCCGTCTCCAGGTGCCCTCCCTCCGCCTGCACTCTCAGGTTGGAGAGGGACCTGTGGGGATCCTACTGCCCCCAAGGCCGGGTCTTGACCACACACACTGAGCTTGGCTGCTCGGGGCTCTGGGGTGGCTGCCCCTGACATGGCAGAGGAGCGGCCTGGAGGGGCTGTGAGCCCTCGTGTGTGCCGAGGGATTCAGGGCAGCCTGAGACCTGGGCAGGGCTATAGGGCTCCCTGGAAATGCTGCTTCTCGGTCTGGTGTGGGCAGGGGCATGCTGACAGCAATGACTCCCTTGTTCCCAGGATGACGGGTGAGGCACATGGTGGCAAGGCTGGTACCTGCTCTGCCCGTTAGGGCAGGACCTTGAGCAGCTCACTGCTCGGCCAGCGTCCTCAGTGGGAGCAGGAGGATGACCCAGCCCTGCTCCGGCAGGGGGTGCAAGGTGAGGCCGGCAAGCCACGGCACATCTCAGGACGCGGGTGGCCACTGGAGTCCCTGAGGGAGCTGCAGGGCTCCCAGAGCCGCACCAGAATAGACGCCAGGGGCCTCTGGCCATCCCTTCGCTCTGGTGGCAACAGCAGGCTCAGTCGAGGCAGAGGGCGCTGTCTCCAGCACCAGGCGCTCCCCTCTCCATGTGGGGCTCGATGGCCACAGACACCCGGCCTGCCTCGGGATGCACCTCAGCACATACACAAAATGCAGAGTAACTCCAGAGACCCTGCACCTGTGGGTGGGACATGAGGGCATGCAGGACAGCGCACCTCAGAGAGTGCTGGGCACCAGCCCCAAAACTGAGGGAGAGTTTGGTTGATTCGTGCCCAATAACCCGCACCCCTGAACACCTGCCTGTTTGTCCTGTCTGAGCTTCCTTGGACTCAGCCTCCTTCCAAGTCCCTTCTGTTCTCAGTCCCATCTGTAGGGACCCCAGGGCAGGTTTGTTTTCTCTTGTGAGACTGGCCTTGGCCCTGTTCCCATCCAGGGACACTAGGGAACGGCCCAGGGGACAGCTCATTCGGGCAGTGTGGATGCTGGATGGGGACAGGTCAGGCTTGTGGTGTCCTGGGGACTCTGTGTGAGGACACTGTGGACCCAAGAGGACACAGCCCTTCTCTCAGACGGAGTAGGCCAGGGCCACCGTCACTGTTCTTGAAGACACACATGGCCTCTGCCTCTGCAGGGTTTATTTCTCTGGGTGGGGAGGGTCAGGGCCCCCAGGAGGTGCCCCTGGGGTGGTAGATGTAGTCTCGGTCCTCCTCTGGTCCCTGCAGCTCCTGGCGGGACGGCAGCACCCAAGACCAGGGCTGGGCCTCGTCCTGGGCCTCCTCAGGCCAGGGGTGGTACCGGTCCTCAGGGTCTGGCTCAGGGCCCTGCCTGGGGCTTGGGACACGGCCTAGAGCGTCCTCTGTCCCCAGCCAGGCTGTGGCACCTAAGGACAGAGAGAGGAGGCATGGCCTCAGGTTGCTTCCAGAGGCCCCATCCATCTGAGCCCGCAGAGCTCCCCGCTCTGGCCTCTGACCTTGCCGGGTCTCCCAGGTGGCGGCCACAAGTCCTGGTGCGGTGAGCTGCCCCCTGAGCCATCCACCGTCCGGAGGCTCCGCCGCTAGGGCCCCCCAGGCCCTGTGAGCACAGCTGGATCAGGTCCTCAGCGTTGCTGGCACAAGGCATGGCTCCCCCACTGAGGAGGGTGCGCACTGCCTCCCAGCAGACGGGGGCCCTGGGGAGACTTGGGAAGCTGCTCCCCACGAGTCTGGTGGTATCTGCCAGCTGCCACAGGGGCCCTGGGACAAGCACCTCTGCCCCTCCCCTAGGAGTTACCACCAGGCCGCCCCCACGGAGCCCAAGCACCCAGACCGTGGGCCAGGCACCCCTGCCACGTCCCTGAGCTGCAGGGGTTCCGGGAAGGCAGGAGCCCCATTTGGGCAGTGTCCCTAAGCGTGAAGGCGTGAGAAGACGACCTGGCCCAGGACAGAGGCAGCCCTGGCTGCAGCCCCAGGGAGCCCAGCCAGGAGGCGCTCCGTGGGAACGACAGCACACCCCACAGGCTTGGGCAGGAGCTGTCCCACTCCAGGTGTCAGCAGGGGCCAAGGAGTGTGAGGGCTGGGGACTGGAGCTGCATCCCGCAGCCTGGAGGGTAGTGGCCCTGAGGAAAGCCAGCCAGGCTGCCTCATGTGGGTGCAGGACAGAGGCACAGCTTGGAGGGGGCTCTGCAGCCGTGGGCCCCATGGCTGGAGCCACCCTGGAGGCTGCCAGGAGGGCGGGGATTCAGGGCCTGCTCAGCTTCTGAAAGGTGCCATGGGCTCCATGCTAGCTAGAGCGCTGTGGCCACCCCAGACCTGCCGGACAGGGGCAGCAGGTGGCATTGCTGGGCACACTCACTCCTCAGTGTCCTGCGCAGGGGGCCCGACTTTGCCTTTGGTCTTAACAAGCACCTGGAGAGAGAGGTCACAGGTTGGGCTCGGCACAGTCCGCAGGGGCTCAAGGCAGAGGACACCTGGAGAGAGATGGCTCCAAGGCCCCCAGGACCCTGCGACTGCCCCACCCCTGCTCTCCTGGGCCCTCTAGGGAATGAGTGGAGGACAAGGGGTTTCTGGGGAGCCCATTGGGGCCACACCTGCACTTCCATTTGGTGGCCTGAAGAAGAGGGGCCGGTTCCTCGGAGCCCAGCGCTCCTTGTGAGGCAAATTGGGGAGGGGGTAGGAGGGGGGACACAATAAAACAGTGACCCCAGTGGAGCCCCCAGCGCCTGGCAGCGGCAGGCATCTGTGCCCCTCTTGCTGGGAAGAGGCGGGGCTCCTTCACATGGTCCCTCCCGGGTGTGCAGGGCTGAGTGGCCTTGACCAGGTTGGGGGAGGACACCGCCCCAGGCATCAGTTATGGGCACAGAGGGCATCACAGAGCAGTCCTGTGCGCAGAGGTTCCCCCTGCTTCTCGGCACAGGTGAATAACACCGAGGCCCGCCTCCTCCCGGGTCACTTCAGCATCAAGGTCTGCCCGTCAGACCACACAGAGGACTCCCCCGCTTATCCCTGTGCCCACAGGGACCTGCAGCCACACCAGTGCCCCCTACTCCATCCTAAGCCAGCTTGGTGCCCTTTCTCCTCCTCCCCTGATGGCCGGGCGGGGATGGGGAGGAGCCCACACCCACCTGGTGCAGGGACGCTGAGCCCACTTCCTGCAGCAGCACGGCTGCCAGGCTGGTGACCAGGAGGAGCCTGGGGCCAAAGGAGAGTGAAAGGTGGGCAACGGGCTGCCCCCCACAGAGAGGACTGCTGGACGTGTCATGGGGCACAGGCAGATTCGTGGCTCCGTCCCACAGATGGGGACGTGCACACACGGAGAGGAGGAACCACCGCAGGCCCACATCTGCTTCCAGGCTGCCCAGGACCAGGGGCCACTCCCCGGCAGGCAGCTGCTGTGTGCGGGTCTGCTGTCCACATCTTGCCACCAGCATTCATGCCGGCTGGTGCACAGACCCATTGGCACCTCCCAGGGCCACAGTGCCCTGTGCTCAGTGGCTTGGGGGGATGTGGGACATGGAGCTCAGAGCCCTCCCTGCCACACACCCCCAGAGCTGTGCATTGGGGCTCCCTGCGGGCCAGGCTGAACCTCACTCTGTCCCAGAGCCACAGGTGGACCACAGAGCCACTGCTGCCCAGGAGGCATGTAGGGTGGGGTTCTCTGCCCGGACATGTTTAGCCTGACCTCTGGGGAGGCCAGGATGGCTGACAGGGAAGAGCAGGTCAGGGGGGTCCGAGGAGCAATGGCCAAAGGCAGGAGATGGACTGCACAGGATGGACGGTGACCGACAGATGGGAGGCACAGACCCTGAAGGCCTCGTCCCAGGCTGCGTCAGGAGAACAGCAGCCAGGAGGCGGGCTGTGGGGTGCAGTGTGCGTGCACATGGGTACGACCAAGACAACAGTTCTGAGTGGAGTGGCTCCTGCTGAGCCCCAAGTCACCAAACCAAGCTTGAACATACCCTCAGCTCTCCTGGAAACGAAGTCATAAATCAGTCACTGAGGAATGGCCTGGCCAACGCCAGCCGGGCCGGCTGCCTGGCACCCCTGCCATCCCTGTGGCTACAGTCAGCTTTTTGCTTCCACAGCCTCCTCATCCTTGTCTGCCCAGAAGGCTGGCGTCTTACGGGACTTCCACCTGTGGGACTGGATACTGCCCCAGTCCAATAGGTTTTTGCTCAAATAAACTCAACATGTTTTCTATACCTCAGTTTAGCTGTGTGCACACAGCTCTCCTAGACCCTGCGGGAAAGGCTTTTGCGTCTGTTGGTGGCAGGCGGGGCAGGCTGGGAAAGGCCCCAGGGCACAGGGAGGCACAGGGGCCTCAGTGAAGGAAGCTGCCTGGTGGCCCTGGATTCCAGCCAGAGACCTTTGCCCCTCTCCAGGTGACGCAGCACTCTGGGCTAGGGGTACCCGGGCACACCACAGGAGCCAAAGGGCGGCGGCGTGCCCCTGACGGCAGGGTGCTGGTCTGGCTCAGCCACTCTGCCTCTTCAGGGCACCTGCTCCCAGACAGAGACCAATTCTGGCGCCAAGCAAGGGCTGAGCCGAGGACCCTGTGAGTCCGGGAGAGGAAATCCTGGGGCAAAATAACCTCTGAAAACTGAAATCAGTCGAAGGGAGAAATAAAGTTTAAAACCCGTTTAAACAAAACTGCAGTCCGGCCCATCTCTCTCTCCAGCCCCCACAGTAGCAAAACCGGCCCTCCCCTCCCCTCTCAGGTACAGATAATCCCTCCGTGCCCAGGTAATTACCCACTGAGAGGGAGATGCACTTCTCTCCACCCCTGAGGAAAGATGCAAATACACTAAAGCCATCATTCTTTCCACCTCTGAATGCCTATTGATATGTAGATGTACTAAAGCCAGGCGAGATATTATGGAAATGTTACAGTTTTACCCACAGACCTGTAGCTACCTGTCTGGACTCTACACTCACCACCACACTGCCCAACCACACCTGGGAAAGCACCTTGCAGGATAGGGCAGTGCTGGACCAGGAGCAGGGATGGTAAAGATGAGGCGGGGCAGCCTGGCTGTAGCCCCCTGTAGGCCACCCTCCAAGTGGATGGCTCTGGACATCAAGAGGACCCCAAGGCCCCCTAGCCAACCAGCGGCACACCTCTCTACAAGGGAAGATGGCCTCTGGTCCAAGCCAGGGTCTCAAGGTGAACTCCCAGGCCAGGGAGTCAGGGGAGAGCTCTGGCCAGAAAGGAAAGGCCCCTTCAGGAAGCGGAGGTGTGGGACCCACAAGGAGGAGGACCACTTCTGACACCAGGGCCTGGCAGGAGCCCGTGCTAACCTTAGGCTCATGCCCCAGCTTCCAGGGTGACGTGCCCCTGAGGGCACCTCCTGCCTCCTGCTCCCAGTGTCTGCTGGCCTGCAGCCTCCATCTCATCGCTGAGCCCCTCTCCTGGGCAGTTGCTCTCCTGCCTCCTCTGAGCCTGGTGCCTCCCCATTCTGCTTTCAGGGGCTCCCTGGGTGACTGTCGGGTCGGGGAGCCCAAGGCCATTCCTCGGAGCTGGTGCTGGATGCAGACACCAGGTGGGCAGCTCACGGGACGCTAAGGGGAGGGGCCCTGCACCAAAGGCCCATGCTCCCCAGGAGGACCAGGCACTCCTCGGACCACAGCCAAACGCTGGTCTGAGGACAGGGCTCCCCTTCTCCCTCCCCTGGAGACATCTGGGCAGCTGATGTAGAGGCCCCAGGGCGGGTCTCTGAGCCTGGGGCTGCCAGTTTGGGCAGGGAATCCCGGCTCCAGGGCCTTGGGCATTACCTCTTCATGTTGGGCCCCCTTCTTAGTGTAGAAGGTGCTCTGTGGTCCTGCAGTTCCAGATCCGGGGAGCAAGTGACACAGACGGCTGCCCTGCTTCTCCCTGTCTAGGCCTCTCAGGATTTATGGCCCCTATGTGGGTGTGTGTGGACAGAGGTCAGGGGCAGGGATCCCCACTGTGCTGCCTGGAGCAAGGGCCACCCAGCCGGCCCCCACCCCACCTGTCTGTCACGTCCACGACCTGCCCACTACTTACCAGCAAAAGGTAACACAGCCCTGCCCCTCAACACCCCCGCGCTGCGCCCACCTGCTCTGGCGAGCACCAGAGAGGTGTCCAGGTGTTGCAGGCTCTCCTCACCTTTGTGACCTGGGGCACCAGACCTGTGACATAATGATGTCACTCCAGAGGGGGAAATCCTGGGCAAATACCTTTGAGACCAAAATCAAAGAGAGAAATATAGTTTATTTCTCATAAGCGGTCACCCACTTCTGCTCCCCTGTGTCTCTCACAAACAGGCTGCAGAAGAAGCCCCACCCACCCTCCCCAGTCCAGGTAAGCCCTCGCTCTAGCTCGCAAGTGGAGACGGTACTCCTCTGCACCCCCTGAAAACCCCCTTTACATGGAGATGCATTAAAGCCAGGTGAGAGATTCTGGGAATATTGCAAATTTACCCACAAATGAGTTATAAGAAATACATATGTGGTCATTCCTATGACCAAATACACATTTCCCAGGTATATTTGGTCTTCATCCACAGTTCCTGAAAACACTTGAGTCTTAAAGGTGAAACAGGTGTTTTGTCATGTTGATGAGAGACTTTTGGACCCCACCCAAGGGCAGACCTGGAGGCTGAATCGCCAGAGGCCTGACTCAATCCTGACTCTGCAAAGGAGCTCTTGCAAAACCCCGGGGGAAGGACTCTGTGAGCCTCCCTCCCCCTCCCCCACCCCTCCCACTCGCGCCCCGAGTTGCCTGCTCTGCTCCGTGCGCCTGCCTCTTGGTAGGAGAGACCTTCTAAACGTGGGGAGCCAGATTGCCTCCCCATGCCACCAGGCCAGACGCCAAGCTTCACAAGGGCAGAAACTCCTTTATTTGGGACCTTGCCCTGTGTCTTTCTTCATCTGCCTGTTCACTGGTGTCATTTATTAAACTGGTAAACCTAAGTGTTTTCCTGAGTTCTGTGAGCTGCTCTAGCAAATTAATCAAACCTAAGAGGGAGGTCGTGAGAGCCTCATATCTGTAGCCAGTAGGTCAGAAGCAAGGTAACTGCCCGGGACTTGCAACCGGCGTCTGGCGTGGGGGCTGGAGGCAGTCTTGTAGGACGGAGCCCTTAACCTGGGAACCTGGTGCTGTCTCCAGGCAGAAAGCGTCAGAATTGAGTTGAATTCTCTGACACCCTGCCGGGAGAACTGCTTGGTGTAAGTATGTGTGGGAAGACTCCCTCCCACATATTTACACACATTGAAATTGGGTCCAGGAACCTGAATGGACTTATACTACTATTACTGCTCTATATAATATTGTTATTGTTACACATATACACAGGGAAAAAAATACACCATTGCTTTTGGTGTTGGACGAGTGGGGATCACAAGACCCAAAACTGCTTGGCTGAAAGCTGGAGGGCCATTCTCACCTGCACGTTCCCCCGGCCCCTGGTAGGGGCTGATGGAGTGGAGCTCAACGCCTGGGCACAGGATTCTCCTGGAGCTGACTTTGTACAGACACATGCGAGGGGCCTCCAAAGGGTCAGAGTGAAGGTCGGCAAAACCAGCCTCATCAGGGCTCCAGAGGTGACTCAGCCTGGTGCAAGATCTCAAGATGCAAGAGCAATATACAAAACTCAGTTGTCTCCATATATTAGCAATGAACAATTTGAAATGAAATTAGGAAAAAATTTAATTCATATTAACATTGAAAAAAGTAGAATACTTAGGAACAAATATAGCAAAAGAAGCACAAGATGTGCGCTGAGAAAAATTACAGATCTAAATAAATGGAGAACTATTCCACTGTCATGGATTGGAAGACTATTTTGTAAGATGGCAATTCTCCAAAAACTGATCTGTAGATTCAATGCAATTCCTATTAGACTCCTAGCAGGATTCTCTGTAGAAACTGACAAGCTGATCCTAAAATTTATATGAAAATGCAAAGGACTCAGAAGAGCCAAAACAATTTTCTAAAAGATGGACAAAATTGGAAGACATACACTGCCCTACTTCGAAACTTGCTATGAAGCCAGAGTTACAAAGATTATGCCATAGACATAAGGATTGAACCATGGATCAGTGAAATGAAATTAAGGGTCCAGAAATAAGCCCACACACATATGGACAACTGATTTTTGACAAAGATGTGACATCCGATATGGAAAGACTAGTATATTAAAAAAAATGTGCTGAGACAATTGGATATCCGTATGCAAAAAAAAGGAAAAAAAAGAACTTAGACTTATAACTTACATGGTACCCAAAAGTTAGTGCAAAATGCATCATAGGCTCAAATGTAAAAATTAAATTATAAAACCTGTAGAAGAAAAAATAAACTTTTCATAGCTTTGGGTTAGGAAACAGAATACCGAAAGCATGATACTGTGAGGGGCTGAAGCAGTTTCAGACATAAAAATAAGACACAAAGCTCTCTGTAAAGTTACCCCCAGACCCTAGTCACGTACCAACTTCTGAGAAACTAAAGGAAAAGATATAAATCCCATGAGAAACAGGATGTTCAACTAACCCCAGCCTATTTTTGCTTCTGTATATTGCTTTATTAGAGACCAGCAGTATCTCATGTTTCCTGCAGCAGGAGGGCAAAACAGGATGCTTAAGCTCCCCCAGCATTAAACAAGGAATATAGCTTGCTGAATTTAGGGAAGGCAGGAAAAGTCGAAAAAATTAAGCAAGATGCGGTAAAAATGCTTAAAAGGATGTTGTAACAGGGGCTCGGGGCTGCACTTGGAGAGCTTGCTCCCTGGCAGATGCGAGCGGGCTAAAATAAAGGGCTCCCCTTTTCTAATCTACTTTTCTGTGAGGACCTGTTTCCTTACTCCTGCTCTGGCGTGCCCGATCTGAGACCCACAACAATACGTGAAAGGAAACATAGATACACTGGACTTCATCAAAGTTAGAAACTTTAGGACTTCAAAAGATGCCATCAAGAAAGTGAAAAGACAAGGCACAGGGAGAGACTATTTACAAATCATATATCTGATGAAAGACTTGAATCCAGAATATATAAAGTTCTTAGAACTCAATAAGAAAACCCAGTTGAAAAATGTTCAGAACATTTGAATAGATCTTTCGCCAAAGATATGCAAGTGGTTAACAAACCCATGAAGGTGTGTTATCATCATTAGCTACTAGGGATGCAGATTCGAACCACCGTGAGACATGACCACCCTTCAGGGAGTTGGGGTCGTGGGCAGAACTGTCCCCCCAAAGATCCGTGCGTTGAAGTCCTAATCCCCAGTACCTTAGAATGTGACTGTATTCGGAGATATGTTGTTTTAAAGAGATAATTAAGGCAAAGCGAGGTCATATAGATGGGCCTTAGTCCATTCTGACTGGTGTCCTTGTAAGAAGAGATTAGGACTCAGGCACACGCAGAGGGGCCACCATCTGAAGACACGGAGAAGATGGCATCTGCACGCCAAGGAGAGAGGCCTCAGAGGGCCCCAAGACTGCTTACCCTCAACATCAGGATTCTAGCCTTGGGAGCTGTGAGGAAATAAATTCCTGCTGTTTAAGCTGCCCAGACTGTGGTACTTTGTTACGGTAACCACAAGCCATCAGATGGCTGTAATAAAAAAAGACAGGAACAAGTGCAGGTAAGGATGTGGGAAACTGGGGCCTCATTTACTGCTGGTGGGAATTCCTGATGGAGAAATATGAGCCTGTGTCCTGGCAAAGACTCCACAAAAATGTGCACAGCAACACTGTTAGCAAAGACAGCTGGAAACTGCCCAGAACCTGGTCAACAGGCAAATGGTAAAAGAGGCTATTTCCACACAGCTGGACAGCAAAGGGACACACCGCCAGGCGTGTCTCGGGCCCTGGAGGGTCTCTGTAGTGCTTGCTGAGCGCCTTTTGTATACTGGGCCCTGGGCAGGCGCTGGGACTCACAGTGACCCAGAAGGGTGGGCTTGCCCTGGGAGCGCTGACAGCCCAGAGCCTTTAGACGCTGACACAGGACACGGAGGCCCATCCCCGAGCGAGTGGGGGCCACACCCACGGCGCCTGAACCCAGTGGCCCAAGGGGGACAACAGCAGAAGGCTGGGCGCCCGACCAAGGTCCTGCCCAAGGGCCTCAACACCCACCGCCGAGGAGCAGCCGAGCTCAGCAGGCAGAGGGGTTGGTCCCGTAGTGAGGGGTGCGCGCCTGAGCGTGTGCGCGCGTGACGCGGGCCGCGCAGCCCCGACGTGGGGGGGTTCCATGCCGCGCAGACGCAGAGCTCCCTTCCCCCAGCCCGAGTCTCCCTGGCAACAGCAGCCTCGCTCCCGGCCAGCCCCTCCCCCGGTCCGCCCCGCCGCTGCGAAGCGTCTGGAACCGCATCCTTCCTCCGCATCTTCGACCTGCGACCGCATCCTACCGCAGCTGTCGGCTGGAGCCGCCTGTGAGCCATTTCCACGTTCTGCTTGTGGAGTGGGGCAAGGGGGGCAGAGTGTGCGGGTGTGCAGGTGTGTGTCGCGGGTGTGCGGTACGTGAGTGGGTGTGCAGCGCGCGTGCGGCGGTGGAGGTGGACACTGCCGCTGACCGGCCGGCGGCCGGGCCAAACCAGGGCCCTCCTTTGGGGTCCTTGCTGACCGGAGCAGGGCTGCTGTCCCCAGGCCTCCCGGACAGTCGGGGGCTCCGCCAGGCGAGTCGCTGCCCGGACCATCCAGAAGGGCGTGGGTGTCCAGCCTTGCCCAGACTCGACGTGCCGCCCGGATTCCCTGTCCTCAGCAGAGCAGAACAGCTCGGGTAGGGGTCGGACCGGTGCACATCACTCCCCTCCCCCACAGTGACTGCAGCCCCCTAGCCGACAGCCAGCTCCACCCCTGCAGGTGTGAGGGAGCCAGTAGGAGCTGGGCGTCCCCAAGGTGGGGGAGGTGGGGCAGTGGCAGTTCCAAAACCCTCTCCGCTCTGTCTGCGACGGACTGGGGAGGCGGAGGGAGAAGAGGCGTCGAACGCACCAGAGCTCAGAGAAGCCCTGCAGACATGGAGGGGGTGGCCTTGGTTGGGGGACTGCGTGGCAGGGAGATGATCATTTTTCCAGAATCCCCTGCCGCAGGCTGTGGACACGAAGCCACAGGTGGCTGGCTGGTGACGGGGAAGCTGAGGCAGGATGCGGGCCTCTCAGAGCTGGGCTGTCGCCCGCGGTCCACCTGTACTTGAACCCGAGCCAATCCCATGACCTGCAAGGCTAAGGGCGGGAGGGCTCCTGGGCGGGGGGCTGCGGCGGGGGCGTCTGCCTGGTGTCAGCAAGGTGAGCAGGCCCCCTGCACTCCGCAGTCACACGCACGTCCGAGGTGCGCAGGACTCGTGCCCGGCCCGCGCCTGTGCGCACTGACGCAGCATGGCGGGGGGCGGGGGGAAGCGAGCTGTGACGTGATCTGCAGCCGAGCTTCCGAGGGCTTTCGGCTTCCGTGGACTCGCCCCTTCCATCCATCCGTCCAGTCACCCATACTTCCGTCCGTGCATCTGTCCATTCATCAGTCCATCTTACAGCACAGCCTTTCGGCTCATCCAGCGCCCCTCCCCAAGCATCGGAGAGATGTGCACCTTCCCCCGCCCCCCGCCCACACACAAGGGCGCATAGCAGGCGGGGACCTAATGACCCTCTGGAGAAGATACAGTAACAGCGCAGGAGGGAGGGCGGGGTCCGGGGGGAGGACTAGGGACAACCCACCCCGACTCCACGGAACTCCGTCGTGCGGAAGCCCGGCCAGCCTTCCCAGAGAAGGGAATGCGGCGGGGCGGGGCGGGCGGTGGAGGGGAGTGGGGATGGGATCTCCACATGCGGCCCAGCCCCTCGTCCAGCGTTCTCCCTGGGGCCTGGAACCAGATGCAGTGTCCACAGGGCGCCCCCGAATGGCTCCTTTTCTCCACGAAGACCGGTCATCGCCGGCCTCTCTCCGTTGCCATGGAAACCCGCGATGACGTAACGTGGACCTCATGTTAATCTGAGAGTTGGGGCTTACGTTTGGCTCCGAGGGGACCCCAGGGGCGGAGCTCCTTATTGGGAGGGGCCTCCAGTGGGTCAGGGGGAGACCGCGGCCCTCGGCCTCCCAGCGGGCGTGGCCACCAGCCCGAGACGTACAGGGTGAGGCGCCCTGCGCCGCCCCTCGGCGCTCTGTTCTGTTAACCACAGGCTGGGTCTGCGAGCCGCTAGGGCTTCCGCCCCGAAGGCCCCCAGCCTCCTACCCCTGGTGGTGCGCCCCTCCCGCCGCCGCCAGGCTTCCCCCAAGGCCTGGGCACTTGCTGCCGCACGACGGTCTCCTGTCGCTCCTTCCCTCGGCGGCCACTTCCGCGCTTTGAGCCTGTTTTCTCCCGACCTTTGCATGTTTCTGATGGCTCCCTGTCCATCTCTGCATCGCAGCGCGCGTGGTCTGCAGGCCCGCGTGAAGAATGACCGGCTGCCCCCCCACATGGGGCAGGTGCAGAAGTGCCCGCGCGTCCTACCCAGGCTGAGCTCGGGTCAGGGCCCGACGCACCCCAGAAAGAGTCCCCTGGCCTAGGGGTGGTAGTGTGTGGCACCTTGCTGGGCAGTAAGGCCCGGGGCCAGGCGCGCACATCCAAAGACGGGCCTGGGCTCAGTGCCCCGACGACCCTCCTCCCCGGAGCTCCCGGGGTGTCCATGACTGGGATGGCCTCTTTCTCGACCCATGCTGCGGCAGCTTCCAGCCTGCCCCCCTCCCACCTGTCCTGCGCTCCTATCTGCGGCCGGGCGGGGTCTCCTCCTCTGCCCCCCCAAACGGCGTGGGGATCGCACAGGGGGCGTAGCCGCTGGGCTGGAAGAGCGTCACCTTCCTGCCTGGTGGGGGGCTTGGTGGGGCTGTTACAGGGAGAGGCGTTTGGGGATGGTGAGGTCACCCTAGAACATAAGTTTGATGGTTCATAGGTACCCCAATCTTTGTAGGGTGGGTGCAGGCAGGCCACTTCCACAGCCCCTGGCTGCCCTTCACCCCAGCAGCCCTCCCAGGAAGGGGGCAGGAGGCAGCCAGGGCTCAGGTGCCAAGTGCTGTGCCACCTTTGTTTAGCGAACATTGGGGTCCATCCTGGGAGAGGACTCTGTCACCTTTCTGTGTTGGTTTTTTCATTTGTTATTAACCTTTTTTGTTATGAAACATAACAAATATTCACAAGAGGACATAAATCAGTTTGTCATACATGAACCCCAAGCATCCATCACCTAGGTGAGAACTAGTACCATGCGCCTAGCCCCCAAGGGCACCACTGCTAGACTCTCCAGATACAGGAGCAGTTGGCTGGCCTCTAAACGCGTGACTGGTCCCTAAAGTCCCGGCTGGTGTTCCCTTGGTCTTGAGCCTACCTTTGTGCCTGGCTTCTTTGGGCCAACGTTTTCCTGATATCCAGGGCTGTTCTTGCACGGAGCTGGAGTTGCTCTCGCCCATTGGCTCAGTGTTGGGACCGCCTCCCTTTACGTACTGGTCCCACTCTGGCTGATGTCTGGGGTGCACACGTCATGCATGCCCACCTTTCTGCCGGGTGTCCACAGGAGCAAGGGCTCTTCACAGGCTCAGCATCAGCAGATGAGGCAGGTGGACCCCACCCAGGGGCACCTTTTGCATTTTGATGGGCTTCCCCATGGCTCCTCATGCTGGTTCTAATTTGTCTTCCTCAAGAACTAATGAGGGTGAGCACCTTTTCAGTATTCATGGCCGTTTGTCCATTTTCCTGTTGGGTTGTCAGTTTTTCTTTATCAACTTGAGATATTCTTTATATATTTTAGATATTTGTATTGGTGTCCTTGGGCTGCTATATCCAATCAACACAACTGGTTGGCTTAAAACAGACTCAACCATGCTGGAGGCAAGCCAGAAATTAGTGTCAGCAGGGTCTCCCTGTTTGAGGCTCTCAGGGAGCCTCATTCCTGCCTCTTCTGGTTTCTGGGGGCCCCAGGTGTTCCTTGGCTTGCAACTGCACCCCTCCATCTTCTGCCTCCATCCTTACAGCCTCCTTTGTGTGTGTGTCTCTGTCCAAATTTCCCCCTTCTTATGAGGATGTCAGTCTTTGGACTGGGGTCCATCCTAATGCAGTATAACCTCATCTTAATTTGATCACATCTTCAAAGACCCTATTTGCAAACAAGGTCCCATTCACAGGTGTGCAGGTTAGGGCTGGACATACCTTGTCAGTGACCCACAAGAAGCCTGTGTTTGCATTCGGGCTGTACACGTCTTCTCCCAGTCTTGGTTTGTGTTTCTGTTCTGTGAAGGATGTGTTTGATGAGCAGTCCTTCATTTTTTTTTTTTGGTATCATTAATCTACAATTACATGAGGAACGTTATGTTTACTAGACTCCCCCCTTCACCAAGTACCAAGTACCCCCCACATACCCCATTAGTCACTGTCCATCAGCGTAGTAAGATGCTGTAAAACCACTACTTGTTTTCTCTGGGTTGCACAGCCCTCCCCGTGCCCCCCCAACATTATACATGCTAATCATAATACCCCCTTTCTTCTTCACCACCCTTTCCCCTCCCTTCCCTCCCATTCTCCCCAGTCCCCTTCCCTTTGGCCATTGTGTATATGTACCACATCTTCTTTATCCATTCATCTACTGACGGACACTTAGGTTGCTTCCATTTCTTGGCTATTGTAAGTATTGCTGCGATAAACATAGGGGTGCATCTGTCTTTTTCAAATTGGGCGAGCAGTCCTTCATTTTAATGTAGTCTTTCTATCAAATTTTCCTTTGATGGGTAGTGCCATTTGTCATATTGAAGAACTCTCACCCTCCGTGAGGCCAGGAAAATCTCTCCTATAGTATCTCAAAGATGCTTTCCCAACTTAGGTTTATCTACCTAGAGGTTTTTGTGTGTGGTGTGTGGCAGGGGCCCGTTGACTGTTCCACTGTTCCCTGGAGGTGCCCATCCCCTGCTTTGCAGCAGTGTATCTATTACAATCCACGGCCCACATATGTAGGGCATGTCACATGCGTCTCTGCCTGCCATGCAGCACCAATGGCTGTTGATTTTATTTAAGGAACCTAGGTCTTTGTGTTAGTAATGTTGTAACTGTTTTCCATGGCTTTCCACAGAGACGGCCTTCTTAGCTCTTGTTAGACCTATTCCTGAGCATTTGATATTTGTGATACTGTGTAACTAGTACTTTGAAAAAGTTATTTCTAATTTTTGTCACTGATGCATAGGAATAGACTTGACTTCTGAATACTTTAAGTCCATCAACCTTACTAAACTCACTTTTCAATCTTATAATTCATCTGTAGCTGCTTTTGGATCTTCACTACACAAAAGATATTTGATTTGTGAATAATGAGGGTGTTACCTAATCTTGTCCAGGCCTGTATCTCTTACTTTTTTCCTGCCCTCCAGCTTGGCTAAGACCTCTAGCACCATGATTTACAGAGCTGATCATAAAGGGTCTTTTGTCTCCTTCCTGACTTAAAGGCAGAGGTTTCAATGGTCACTTCCGATACGGATTGCTATGGGGATTCTTGTGAATAACCTTTATCAGATTAAGAAAATTTCCTTCTGCCCTTAATATGCTAACAGATTTTTTAAATTGTGCATAAATGCTGAATCTCACTGAATACTTTTTCAGATGTTAAACTAGATTCTGTTTCCAGAGTACACTCAACCTTTTGTGATGTGTTACATTTTTATATCTTGCTGGATTCCATTTGCTTGCATTTCTTCTGGGGCTCTTTGCGCTGGTGTCGGTGGGTGGGAGTGCCAGCGATGTCCTCACTCAGTGCTGCCTTTGTCAGGTTTTGAGATGGAGGTTATGTTGGCCTCAAGAACTGGAACTTTTCTCTGGGAGAGTTCTGTATGAAATTTGCATTATTTCCTTAAGCAATGAGTAGGATTCACTGACACTGCCCAGCACCGAATTCTTTGTTGGAAGGTTTTAATGACAGACTCAATTTCTTAGTGAATATAGGAACTTTCTTCTGATTGAGTACATTTCGTTTTTCTACTTTTTTAGCTTGCAAGTCATTTTCTATGTTCTTTTTCCCTTACGGGTCAGCCACAAGGTGAAATCATTTGCACCTCCCGAGTCAGGGGAGCCTCGCCTCCTCCAGCCCCCTGTGGACACACCATCACCCTGCCCTGTGCAGCCCAGGTCCTTTCTGCAGCCTTTGTCACTTCCTGCATCTCCAGTAGAGTTGCCAGATAAGACACCGGATGCCAGTTAAATTTGAATTTCAGGTAGAAAATGGCTTTTTAGTCTAAGTATGCCCTGTACTGCACATACTACATGGGACACAGCAACACTAATAAACCCTTTCCATTCCTTATCTGAAACTCAGATTTACTGAGACTGGCCACCACACTCTCTGGGACCGTTTTCTGTGCCTGCAGTAGCTCCTTGGAATGTCCTCTAGAGCAGGTTGCTTGGTGGAAGACTCTGCTGGTGTGGTGTAGGGGCGGTCAGTGGGGCGCGGCTGTGGGGCCTAGGGAGCGTGAAGGACTAGAAGCTCATGGCTGGACCACTCACCCAGGGATGAGTCCTGGGGGCCCACCCAAGCTCCGGTGTGAGGCACATCGGGGCCAGCCCAGGACCCTCTCACTCCAGAGCCGGCTGGCATGGACAGCTGCTAGGTGACCAGTGGGTACTGACCCTGCGTCTGCCTCTGGACAGGAGAAGGGCCGCCATCCACCATGGTGAAGCTGGGCTGCAGCTTCTCTGGGAAGCCAGGCAAAGACCCCGGGGAACAGGATGGGGTTACCACGGACAGCGTCCCTCTGATCAGCCCCTTGGATGTCAGCCAGCTCCAGCCACCGTTCCCTGAGCAGGTGAGGGGTCTGGGCCAGCGTGGAGGCCCTTCTCAGCCTTCCGGGAGAACAGAGGGGTGTGCGGTGAGGTTTATTTGGTTGTGGCCTCCGGGATATGGGAAAGCAAGCAGAGGAAGAGCCATCTGGGCCCAAACTGCTGTGGGCCGCAGGTAATCTGTGTGACCTAGTCCGCTCCCTGGTCACTCAGAGCCACCCTTTTCTCATCTGTAAATGGGGGTAAACTGGCCACAGGGCAACTGTGGGGACTCAAATGCCATCTGGAAGACAGCACCCAGCCCACAGTAGGTGGTATCCAGGTGGGGCTCAGCAAGGAAAAATTCCTGCCTTTCCACTGCTAGGCATGGTCTGTCTTGGGTCAGGACCCTAGTCATGGGCAAGTGACAGGGAGGGGAAGTGACAGGGGTGCTTTTAGCAAGAATCGGAGAAGCGGAGCTCAGCCTCCAGTATAGCCCTGCCTGAGCCCAGATGAGCTCTGGAGTGAGGGTGACACTGAGTCATCTCAGCCCGAGGTGTGTTGGCAGTTCTCTGTAGCCCTGCCGGTCAGCTACTGGCTGGGGACCGTGCAGGCGGGTGCACCTCCCGGCATTGCCCCATGTGCTGCTCCTGTTTGCCAAGGGCAGTTCTCCAGCAATCTGGGTGGGCCTTGGCTGCATGTCCTGCAGTTCTGGACCTGGTCTCGATGGACACTGTGGGAAGGCTCAGCCCTTGACCCTTGGTACCTCACAGGACTGCACCTGCCTGTGGTGGGGCCTCAAGACTCCTGGAGCCAGAAGCTCTGGGTGGGGAGAGCTGGCACCCTCTGAGCTAAAGGCAGCCAGCAGACAGGAGCTCGTCCGTGGTCTGGCCAGCCCCAGCAGGCTTGCAGCATCCACCATCCCTGGCCTCAGCTTGTAGCCCCTGGAGCCCGGGCAGCCCTGGCAGACAGTCAGCACCCACATACTGTCAGGCAGGACCCCAGGACCCTCTGCTCCAAGCCCTTCCAGTACAGGGTCCCCTCAGGTCATCTTTCTTCCCAGGTGGTCATCAAGACACAGACGGAATACCAGCTGTCTTCCCTGGACCAGCCAAAGAAGTTCCCTGACCTGGAGGCCCAGAAGCTGGCCTGCAGCCACCCAGAGGAAGGGCGCAGGGTAACTGCCTCCCTGCCCCCAACCTGGGCTGCCGGGGGGCCATCCCGTGGGTGGGCTAGGCGGGCTGGGCGGGCTGGGTTCCCCAGGAATCCACCCTTTTGGGAGGCAGGGGGGTGCCTGGGTGGCCTGGGGTGGCAGCCTTTCCGTGCCCCCCGACCCGCAGCTGCACCCCCCACCCCATCCCTCCTCTTGCCGTGAGGTGATGACAGTGAGAGTGCCGCCACTGTAGCGCTCCCTCTGGGCAGCGCCTGCCGCCACCCACCTGGGTGGGTCATGTGCTGCTTAGCATGGAAAGTCACTTCTGCATGTCTGGCAGACATGTCCTGCCGTCCTTTTTAGCTCTTAACCTTACCAATAACGTCTTTTATCATTGTTACTGTACAATTTCCAAAGCCTTCCGTTTTTCCAGTGAAAAACTGACCCTCTTTGCCTCGGAGGTGGAAGCGCTGCCCGCACAAAGGCCAGTGAGCCTCAGCTGTGTGGGCAGCGCCCCCGGGGCTCCCTGCCCCTGCAACACCTTTGCCTCCACTGGATCCCTGTCCTTCCCCGGCCCTGCAGCTGCCCACCGCGCGGATGATCGCCTTCGCCATGGCGCTCCTGGGCTGCGTCCTGATCATGTATAAGGCCATCTGGTACGACCAGTTCACCTGCCCCGACGGCTTCCTCCTTCGGGTAAGACGGAAGCCGGGGTCTGGGGGTAGGGGGCCGTGGAGAGGCTCCTGTGCTCCAGTGACCTCCCGGCAGAGCGCCGGGGAGGGCCCCACGGCGGCCTCCCTGTGCAAGTGTGGGGGATGGGCTGCCCAGCCCGCTTCCCCGCGCCGCTCCAGAGCAGACCGGGGTGTTTCCGGCTCTCGTGGGGGTGCAACGCGGGGGTGACGGGGTGACCCGGGCACTCGGGGCGCCCCCTGCCGGCTCCCGCTCGTCCTTGCTGACTTGTGGAAGCGTTTCCACGTAATGACATCAATGATTACGGCGTATTTGGCAAATATTTTCTCTCATCCTCTTTTTTCACACTTAAATTATTTTTGAAAAATCATTTTTAGTGTACTTTTCCAAAACTAAATTTTCAGCAGTGAAGCTGCTCCTTGACGCTTCGTTTCTGCGATCAACAACTCTGGGCAGTATTTCCAAGGTGCGCGCACGGCTGGTGGCGCCGCTGCCTCCCGGGAATTCCCTCGGTGTCCGCTGGGGGGCGCGCTCCCCAGCCGCCCCCCCTTCACTCCTAAGCGGCAGCGCCCACCCTCGTGGTGAGACGCCGTCTCGCGCCGGAGCCTCCAGCTCTGAATCGGAGGCCGGCCTTAGTGGCTTCAGATTACGGCAGAACTAAGTATTTAGGGACATGGTCTGCAGTGTTCCGGAACTGCTCGACAGCGTCGGGGCGGAGAGCCCAGAGGTGGCCGCCCTTCCCGCGTCGAGTCGTGGCCGATGTCACTAAGAACGCACCCTCTTTGCACACCTGAGCCCGGGGGCTGCGGCTAGCCTCCTCCCGGCCGCACTGCCCTGCTTTCCGCGCCCCGCCCCTGACCGGCCCCTTCCCGCAGCACAAGATCTGCACCCCGCTGACCCTGGAGATGTACTACACCGAGATGGACCCCGAGCGCCACCGCAGCATCCTGGCGGCCATCGGGGCCTACCCGCTGAGCCGCAAGCATGGCACCGACACGCCCTCGGCGTGGGGGGAGAGCTACCGCGCCGTCAAGGGGGCGCCCAAGGCGCCCACCCCGGCGGGCGCTGCTGCTGCTGCTGCTGCTGCGGCGGCGGCGGCGGCGGCCACCGAGCCCCCCGGGAAGCCCTCGGCGGCGGGAGAGAAGGAGGCGGCGCCGAAGGCGGTGGGCAGCGCGGAGCCTCCGGCCCTCCAGTGACAGACTCCGCGTCCGCAGCCCGGGTAGGTGTGCCTCGTCCAGGCCCCGCTCCGGGGCGCCGGCCCGGCCCGCCAGAGGTGCGACCCTCCGTGCGGCCCGGGGCCGGGTCTGAGCGCCTGGAGGGGCGGGGCGGGGGCGGGGGGGCTTTCTTCCCGCGCAGGGGGTCTCGTGCCGCCGCGGCCCGCTCACCCTCACGCCTGCGCCCTCCGTCCCGGCAGCGCCCCCCGGCACCCCCGCCCGGCCCCGCCCGGCGCCTCCCGCCCTGTGGTCGTGCTCCCGCTCCCAGGCCCCCCGCTGACGCCCCCGCCCCGAGAGCCCGCAGCTCTGTCGCTGTTCTCTGAGTAAAGAGTCACATCACCTGGGTCTCCCGTTTCTCCTGAGCGTTCTTGGTCCCGCCGGCCTTGCCCTTGCCCCTCAACTCCCGGGTGGGTGGGCGCCCAAGTCGTGCCTCCCGCCGCCCGGCCGGCGGCGGCGGCAGGGGTCGCTGTGCGAGCCGCCCGCGTGGACGGGGCCTGTCTGGTCAGTCGCTCGGCTGGAGACAATGAAATAAGCTCACCTCCGGCCACGGGAGCCTCGGGGCCCCGGGGTCCATCCTGAGCGCCGCCCACCCCACTTCCCCGCGTCCGCCAGCCCTCCGGAGCGGGGCGGCTCCCCTCGGGCGTCCCCGGCCCAGCGCGAGCGCCTGCACCCTGCCCTGGGGGCACCCGCTGCTGTCCCTGCGCCCCCGCGCGCCGCCTGCGGTCCTGAGTGACCGAGCGACCGCAGGAACGCGTGGCTCTGCGGGGTAGGGACCCGGAAGCTCGCCCTCTCCCCGGAGCTTGGAGCTGGAGGCGATGCGGGAGGTCGGAGCGGCCCACGGACCCGCCCCCGACTCCCACCCAGCAGCTCGCACCCCAGCGCCTCCAGCCCCACCTCCCCTCTGCCGTCAACTCCCGGAGGTGGAGGCCACCCCGCCTGGGTGGGCCCGCAGGACCCGCAGCACCTGTGCCGGCTTTAATCCCGGGCCCAGACATCCCACCTTGTGGGAGGTGAGCTCAGGCCTAAAGGGAGCCAAGGGCTGGGGGTCGGGGGTGACAGAGCCGGGGGAGACCACAGCCGGGGGAGCCCACAGCCGGAGGAGACAGACCAGGCCGGACTGGAGATACCTGCGCTGGTGCGCAGCAGGCCTACAGCCACACCCCACACTGGTGGGTGGGGTGGGGGGCGCGCTCTTGGCTCCAGTGCGGAGCCGCAAGACTTGGGTGAGAAGTCAGAGGGGTCCCCTCAGTGTCAGGGAATGCCACCAGGGCTGGGCCCAGTTACCCTGACCTGATTGGCTAGTGTAAGTCTGGGGAAAGGAAATCGCCGGGCAAAACACCTCTAAAAACCGAAATGAGTCAAAGGGAGAAATAAAGTTTAAAATCCGTTTACTGCTCACAAACTTCAGTCCCGGGCCTTTTCTCCCTTTCCTGCTCCAGCAGAAGCAAAACCAGCCCTCCCCTAGCTGGTGCAGATAAGCCCTTCTCGCCCAGGTAATTACCCACTGATATGGAGCTGAATTCTCTCCACCCCTGAGGAATGATGCAAATGCACTAAAGCCATACCTCCTTCCACGTCTGAACACCTGTTGATATGCAGCTGTACTAAAGCCAGGCGAGATATTATGGAAATATTACAATTTTACGCACACTAGGTTGGGGGTCTGGGCAGTGGAGCAGTTGGCGCTGCTCAGTGGCCAGACGGGAGACCTGGAGGGAAACCATCCAGGTGCGCTGTGCCCGGCATCCTCACCTCCCCTCCTGTCCTTCCGCCCTCTCCTCCCCTCCCTCCTGTCCTCCAAAAGGCAGAACCATACAAAAGTTGTCTGAGATAAGCCACCCACCGCCTGAAGGGGATCAGAAATCAGACTTACTAGAAGTCGTCCTAGTTCAGCCTCTCTGTGTATCTTTTTGCAAAAACAGTCAGATGCAGGTGCATTTTAAAATTTCTCCTACTTCACATTTTTTCCTGAAAAGTTTTTTCCCCACAGCACAATGGCTAATTCGCCAATAGATGTCCCACAAGTCAGTGCTGGCAGTAATTACCTGGGACCAGCACAGACCGCACGCACAGGCTGGGCACTCCCCTCAAGTCAGACCCCCTCCCAAGTATGGGCCCCTGTGCCACTTGCATTTCTGTCCAGCCAGACTACAAACTTGGGTCATCCCCCTTCAGGTTCAGTAACTCAATCGATCGACCCACAGAACTCAGGAAAGCACCTTACTTAACAAGATAACCAGTTTCTTATCAAGGACACAGCGCCGGGCCACAGATGGACGAGACACAGGGTGAGGTGTGGGCAGGGAGCACTTCCTGACGGGTCCACCCACCGGGGAGCTCTCCCATCTCCCGGCTCTTGGCTTTCAGGACCCAGTGTCCAGGCCCCGCCCACTCCCTGAGGTCTTTCTAAGCAGCCTCCATCCTGAGGCCATCTAGGGGCCCCACCTGAACCACCTCATTAGCATAAACTCAGGTGTGGTTATGGGTAACTGAAGACACCCCTGTCACTCAGGATGTTCCAAGGGTTTTAGGAGCTCTGCACCAGGAACTGGGGACCAAGGCCAAAAATACTTACTGCATCCTTGTCACACCGTGTTCACCTGCACCCCCACAGCGAGCACAGGGACTGTCCTTCCCTTCCGGGCCCCACAGCCCGGAGCGCAGCTGCACCTGTTCACCCCGCCCCGTGTGGGCATTTAGGCCGTCCACACTAGTTTGCCATAAAAACAAGGCTGCAGTGAGGAACTTATGTATTTTTATTGTTGGAGATTTATCTTCAGGGCAAATTCCTAGAAGTACAATTGCTGGGTTAAAATTTTTTAATTTGTAAAATTGTAAAATTTCGTGACAATTACAAATTAAAAAACAGCTTTTCTCAAGCTTTAAAGCTCATTTAAAGCTTATTATAAACCTAGTAATTTTTTGTTTGTCCTCATTTATTCTTTAATATTTTACTAACTTATACATTAGATATATTCAGCTTCTCTAAATTCTTAGACATACGATGAATGCGACAAACTCAGTTAATTAGACTCCCTTGGTATTTCACTCTGATCATAAACTGATACATCAGATTCTCCTGAGCAATTTGAACATCTAGTAGCTCAGACCTATAAACTATCAAAACCTCTGTGAACTTAGCATTTGTGCACTGCCCACATTCAGTTAGTCGGAACTTAAAATCAGTCTACTCAGACCTTAAACTAAAATTCTTAAACTAAACCTCAAGGTTGAGATAAAACTCAAACCATCTCAAATGAAAACAAGTCGCAAACACTATAATGTCTTTCATGCTTGCTTACTTACATGCTGCCTCGGGCCAGAGGGTATGGGTTCTGGCCAGGGTTAGGGTGTGGGGTGGGACTCAGCCCGTGCCCCCGCCAGGCCCCTGCAGTGGCTGACCCTTCGTGAGTGGAGCTCCGTTTTCAGCCCAGGATCCTATGCATCCTCTGAACATCCTTTACATTTTAGTCACACCCAAAATTTACTGCAAAATCTCTCACCAGTTGGAGGTGGGGAGAGGAATCCCATGCCAGCTTCCCGCAGGTGGGGTGTAGGACCTCACAGTGTGGCCTGCAGGGTGACCAGGGTGACATGCCCCAGGACCCATAACCAGGCCAGCCTCCCGCTCACCACCCTCGGGGGCAACACCGAGGCACTGCCGTTTGTGTGCACACTGGTGTAGGGGAGGCCTGAGTCTGGCTCACAGCCCGGGAGGTTCCTCCTGAGGGAGATGGAGATGTGGAGGCTTGGATAGCATCAAATGCAACGTCCAAGAGTTAAAAACAATTCATCCTTCTGTGGCATCTCACTACACTGACAGACAGTGACTGCTGTGGGGTATGAGGGGGAGTCGATACTAAGGGTGAATGTAATAACCACATTGTTTTCCTTGGGAAACCTTCATTAGAGCGTATATCAATGATACCTTAATAAAAAAAAAAATCCTTAGGCACAGAGCCTGTCCCAGGTCCACTGTCCGGTGAGAGCCTTGCAGGGATGAAAGGTTCAGGGAGGCTGTGAGGAGTCTTGTGTGCTCAACTGGGGAGGAAATCCCTGCACCCACAGACCAAGCTGGGAAACGTGAAGGGGGCCTGGACGACGTCCCTCCCGGCGGCACTGCTCGGGGCCTGGTGGTCAGCCCTGCTGCGACCTGTGCTCTTTGAAGATGTGCTTCAATGTGAGCGATCTGACCATAATGTGAATCTTGTCTGGGTAGGTGTGATTTCCAGAGCACTGCCCAGGCTGGGGATGCACGCACACACACACGCAGGCACACGCATGTGCACAGCAACCAGTCCCACGGTGCACCAGCCACGTGCACCACTCGCACTATCTCCTGGCTACACACCCCCTTCCTCTCACCTCCTCCCACCTCTCTGTGGGAGGGTCGTGGTGAGGGCAGCTCTGGCTCTTCCCCCGCTGTCCATGGGGGGCTCACCTGACCTACAGGGCAGAGCCTAGCCAGGAGGTCTGTCTGTGGAGGGACCTAGGGACCTGGGGGGAGGTCTGAGAGTCCCTGGGGGTCACTTCTTCCAGAGCCAGGCCCAAGCTGCAGTGGGGGTCAGCAGGATGTGGCAGGCTTGTCCTGGAGACCTGCCTGTCCTGTGTCATGGGAAGCCTGCTGGGTCAGGGAGGGGCTGCTGCGGAGGCCTCGGCACCTGTGGCACAGAAGCCCCTCGGCGTGGGCATGGTGGGTGGCTTGCCGGGACTGAGGGCAGACCTTGGACAACTGCCCGGGTACTTGGTGACCTTTGGAGGGGCTCCGAGGGCTGGTTAGAACCTCAGCCCTCCCTGGGGTCCACAGACCCCAGCCTGCCTGAGCTCATCCTGCTGAGAATGAGACCAGGACAGGCCAGAGACACTTTTGGGGGCATCTGCACGAGGTGGAGCTCCCAGGGCCATGGGAGGTGCCACCTTCCACACCTGGCAGGGCAGTGCCTTTGAGGGCTCTGTGGGGTGGGAGACCAAGGGGCCTGGGGCAGACAGCAGGGGTCAGCACTGCCCTCCGCTGTGAAGGTTGTGGCTCCCGGGTGTTGCGGTGTGCCTGGGGGTGGGGACTCCAGCAGCCTGGGGACAGGGCCCATCAGACCCCCAGCCACTGACTGCTGGCACGGGTGGCGAGGCCAAGGGGCCAGGGTAGGTGGTGTGGCGCAGGGCAGCCCTGTGTCCAGGCTGTTGCAAGGTGGCTGGGGCCCCAGGGTTCTGGAGCCCCAGGTCCGGGGGTGCAGCTCTGGGGTGGGTGTTTGGGGCTGGTCAGCGTGGGCAGTCCCTCAGAGAACCCCCTCCGGACCCTGCTCTCTGGTGGGCACTCTGGGGGACTGTGCCTCCGCAGTGATGCTGTTTGGCCCCAGAGGAGGCATCTGTACAGGGACTGGGGGGCTGACCAGATGCAACCCGGGGAGCCAGAGAAGGGGCTGGCTGAGGCAGGGACTGCAGGCTGGAGGGACGAGGGCCCACAGACTCAGCCTCCTTGGCATTCCTGTCCTGGGCACAGTGTGAAAGAGGCTTGGATTTACCACAGCCTGGGTGAAAGATCAACAGTGTAGTAAAATGGTTCCTTTAAATGTTTTCCTATATTGAGTATACACAAACCTGTCATTTCATGACTTAAAAAATCTAGGCCTTCTGGAGTGACAGGCCTATCACTTCCTTTTGGTCCACCCATCCCACAGTACAGCACGAAGAGGCAGGAATGCCCCTATCATTATGTGGCTCGCCTGCTGAGCAGTGGGGCCAGGTGCATGTGCATGTGTGTGTGTGCATGTGTGTGCACACAGGGCCTCGACCCCAGCCCTGGGCACTGTCCTGGGCTCCCAGTGCTACTGCCAGGAGTCCAAGTCCTGAAAGGCCCGACCAGTTGCCTAGCTTCATGCCAGGGTTCTGCACTCTCTGGCACAGCCTAATTCTGGGCACTGGGTAGACCCTCAGCCGGGGCGGTGAGGCAGTGTGGCCTCGAATTGGCCCCTTGGTGCCCATATATGCCAGTTGTGCTTCCTGCGAGCTCGTCCCTGGCCCAGAGTGGGTGCGCTAGGCCTGCCGGGTCCTGATGAGGGACCTGACGGAGTCCAGGTGTGAGCTTCCTTCCCCACCTGGGGCCCTGACAGTGCCTCTACCAGGACATCTGAGAGACCCGGTGCCGGGGCCCGCTGGGGTAGGTCCTAGTGCCAAGCACTGCTCTCAGGCAAGTTCTAGCACCCAAAGCTGCCAGCGAGCCCTGAGACTCCCAGGACACTCCCCCCGCTTGGCAGTGCCCGCCACCACCTCTTGGAACGCTGGCTCCTCGCCTGCCCCCAGCCCTTAAATGTGCAGGGGAGCGAGGCTGACTTGCCACAGGGGGGCGCTGTGCTGGGCCCTGTTTCAGAAGCCCTCCAAGGCCTGGGCTCTTCCCTGGGACCCGGGCTTATGCTGTCTGACGTCTCTGATTATGCTGTCCCCTTGCCCAGAGCCCCCCCACTTCTCGGCCTCTGGTCAGTCTCTTCTCAAGGGGGTCCTCCCAGGCAGGTGACTAAGCCAGACTCCGCACCAGCTTCCATCAGGATGCATGTCACGGCTTTGCCCTGCTGACACTAAGTGGACCACGGGGCGCTGGGTTGCGAGCGTGGTTTAGCAACAGGTCACAAGACTGTTCTCTTTCACAAGAGAAATGGAAATAGAGAAGTTTGTTATTCACAGATCCCGGAGGAAGCACACAACACGCCTCAAGAGGCCACTTGGGGAGGGCAGGGCAGGGAACCAGCAGGGGCAGGACATACCTTTTTCAGGGGCCATGGCTGGAGTGCTTTGGGGTTCCCTGAACAGGATGGGATTGGTCAATTTGAACCAAAAGAACAGGGTTTTGTTAAGGTTCATGGGGGTCTTTTGTAAGGGGCAAGTAAGGGAAAGTCCTGGGGGGCAGGAAGTTGTTTCTCACATGGGCTGCTGGGCATCAGATCAGGGACTTACCTTCGCTTGTGATGACGTGGCTGCTGTCTGGGGCATGCTGGCAGGGTGGTGAGGGCCAGTTTAAGGCCTCGCAGGATGCTTGGCCAAACAAAGTGAATGCAAGGCAGCGAAACCATGTGGCCAAGCTACACTCTTGACAGCCTAGCACTTGGCCATGGGCCCAAGGGCTCCCAGGAACATCTGCCTGGCACCCAACTCCAAATGTGGCAGGAGATCACCTGTCAGCTGCTCCTTACAGACAGGGAGACCGAGGCCCAGGGCAGAGCCCCAGGCCGCTCCACGCTGAGCATACAGTGGTACAGGTGTGGGGCTTGGGGGTCTGGCTCATTCCCCAGGATGGGCAGAGTGGAGGGGCCCTGGAGCTCAGCAGGGTGCTTGCTGGGTGACAGCTCCGTTTCATGCTGTCCTGCTGTGTCCCCAGCATCCAGGCCAGTTCACGTTATGAACGGCATCAGCAGAGGTGCCAGAGACACCATGAAGGCACCTGCGCCTGGAGAGCCAGCCTTCGGGGGCAGCAAGGACAGGGTCAGCGCAGATGGAGTGGCCCTTCCCCAGGAGGGGAAGATGAAGGCAGGCGGAGGTCTTCATTTCAGGACTTGGCAGGAGGGCAGGAAGGGAGGGAGCATAGCAGACGGGGCACACCCAGTCTGGCATCAGTGGCCACAGACCCAGGCCTGACGGCGTGTCTATGCCGAGGACAAACGCAGGCCTCCCAGCTCCATCCAAGCGTAGCAGTGACCACCACCCCACAGGCCCCTGGTGTGCACAGCAGGAGCACAGGCTATCTGTGTGTGCGTGCCCAGCAGCCGGGGGTGTCCAGCCCAATTCCTTGGGGTCAGCCTGGTTTCTGTCTCGTCTCCTCACCCCAGCATGAAGGGCAGGTGCCTGGGGGGCTGTTCAGAGAGGGGCTCCAGGGCCCCAGCCACGCAGACACTGAATGGCCATCCAGAGATGGGCAGTGACTGTCCTCCCGAGGGGAGGCCAGTTCCTAAGAGGACCTGAGGGGCCCAAGGCAAGCCTGCTGCTCTCCCCAGCCTCCTCTCGGGTAGTTTGAACAATGCCTCTTGGGCAAACCGTCAGGCTAGAGCAAGATGCCCGGCCAGGTGAGCTGACATAGCTGCCTTTCCCCGGGAGCAGGCTCTGTGGGGTTCTCTGGGGGTGCAGGGGCCTGAGGGCTGCCCAGCGCTGCACAGCTAACCCGGCTGCCCCTCCTGCCGTCACACGGGGTCACCCCCAACCCCACCACGCCTCTTCAGCTGCAGGAAGACAAACTGGCAGAAGCACAGACCCAGCTCCAGGTGGCCGCCAGCCCCCTCTGCATCCACGTCCTCACAGTGGGGGAAGTGCGCATGGGCCAGGCAGCAGGCGTAGCCACAGGAGAACTGCAGCAGGGCCTCCTGGAACAGACCCTCCCCCTCCCCCGTGGATGCCGCCTCCAGGAAGACCTGCCTGCACTTCTCCAGCAGCACATGCACGAAGTAGAGTTTGTTTGCTGTGTCGCAGCCCATGAGCACTGAGTGCTGTGCCAGCAGGAGGTTGGCCTCCCCCACTCTGAGGACCAGCTCCCGCATCTTCTTCTTGGAAAACCTCCTGGACCAGCACAGGGTGTTCACGGCTAAGACCATGAAGAGGGGGCAGAAAAACATGTTGCCGGCGATCACGAGGAACTGCTGAGCCGGTGCTTTTTCCTGGAGCCCCAGAATCAAGGGGAGGAAAATCAGTGCCAAGGAGATAATAATCAGGAAGATGCCGAGAGGGATTCTGCAGCCTATGTACCGGAGGCAGGAGCGGGGGGACTGCATGCCATTCAGGATGCCCACAGCATGCTTGTACACCTCGGGGTCCCCCAGCACCTCCTTCAGGGGGTCTGGGACACCCAGGGTGCTAAAGGTCCCCACCTTCCACGAGGGCAGGCTGTCCCTGTTGACGCAGTTTAGGGTCAGGAGGGTCTTCCCATTGTAGAGGGAGGAGGCCGGACGCAGGGCTGGTGGGAAGCGTGCCAGGAGGTGGTTGGGCGTGCAGAGGAGCTGCAGCGCCTTGCTGTAGAAGCAGCTGTCGGCGGCATTCAGGTATGTCAGGTGGCTGAGGTGCAGCGGGATCTGGCAAGGCCTCAGCAGGACCGGGATGACGGGCTTCCTCTCCAGGCAGGACCCGAAGAGCGACAGATCAGCCTCCAGGAGGCACCACCGGCTCTGCACAAAGTCCTGGCTCAGCATGAGCAGCACTTTCTGGCTCTGCTGGATGCACTCGGCCATGTTCTCCAGGACGTTCCTGCCGGGGGTGAAGTCCCGCTCGTGCAGGCAGACCTTCATTCCTGACAGGTCCGCCTCCAGGCGGCTGATGAGCCCGTGGGTCCACACGGCGTCCACGCTGCTGTAACTCACAAACAGGTGGAACTTCTCACCTGGCCTCAGCGGGGGGATCGCCGGGGCTGCACTGTCCTCCCCAGGAAGGGGATCCATGGGCTCCACCCCAAAAATCAGCCCTGATCTCCCACAGAGGACTTCCTTCAGGCTGTAAGAGATCAGGACAGACACACTGTGCAGAGGGGCGACAGCAGGCCACCTGGGTAGAGGGCACCGAGGTGTGCGACCCGTAGCGACCAGCCCAGGAAGACGCAGCCATGGTGGTGACCCACCTGAACCTGCCAGGAGGTGGCCCAAGACTGCCAGCTTCCACAGCACTGCTCCCCCCATGTAGGCCTTCCTCCAGGCTATTCGGTGGAGCAAGTGGAGACTGGGGTGGGGTGGGGGTGTGGACCTCCGGGACACCCACTTGAGGGCCCAGCCCCAGCCCCCAGGGCCCTAGCCTCTGTGGGGGCCCACCTGAGGCCCTCCCCTCTGAGGTCTGCCTGCCTCTGGGTCTCTGCCAAATCCAAGTGACCTATGACCCCCACTCCATGCTCTCATGGAGTCAGCCACTGCTGTTCTCATCTGTGGGGCTTCACTGATGTCCACAAGACACTGGCTTTGGAAGGGTTGGGGCACACAATAGCCACATCTTCTAGTACGGCCCCCCCTACCCACCCCCAACACCCCAATCTCCACGTGCTCCACCCGATGGCCTGGAGGAAGGCCTACATGGGAGGGTGATGAAGAGGGAGCTCACCCCACCTGGAGTGTCTGCAAGAGGCTGCAGTGTCCGCCCTTCCCACCTAGCACGTCCATGTGCCTCTGGTACCACTCCCCACTCCCCAGGCCTCCACCTCATCAGGTGAATGAGGGCTCCGGGCTCCCCTCCCAGGGAGGGCCAAGCCACCTCTCACCAGCACCCACCAGGTGGGTAAGCAGGCTCCCCAGGCTGGCCTGGACCTGCCCCACCGGCCCACAGACACAGCCCCGTGTACCCACTGACCTGCTGAGCACGGGACTCAGGTGCTGTTCTGGGCACCAAGGGCCTAAATATTGCAGGTTCTCACCAGCCAGCACTGGCCACCCCTGCTTCCCAAATTCTAGTCCTCAGAGGAGGCCAGGGATCCTCCCAGCACTGTCCCTAGACAGAAGGTTCGCAGCCAACACTTTCTAGCGGCATCTCTGCTAAAACGAGGCAGTGGGAAAATGAAAGAAGGAAGCAGACAGAGGAAGGCACCTCATGCAGACGGGCGGGGTGCTGCGTGGTGGAGTGCCTGCTGCTGGGCCTGGCAGCCCGAGGCTCTGGCTGGACCCCCAGGTCAGGAAAATGGAGGCAAGATGGCCAGGAATCTCTCAGTCTGTCTGACGGTGATGCTGGACGCCCACAGGCACCTTGGCGGAAACCCTCCCGTGGGTGCTGGGCCAGGCCCTCCGGCTGGAGGCAGCAGCAGGAAGGCCCAGAGCTCACCGGACAGCTCCTGGTCAGTTCGGCAGGGCAGGGCTGGCCAGGGTCGGGGGTAGGAGTCACCCTCGGTGTCCCCAGGCCTGGCTGTGTCTTCCAAGGAAAGATAGGAACTACTGGGTGACCCCAAACAGCCACATCCGCCTCCAGAAACTCCCCGCCCTCCTGACCACTCACTCAGGCCGAGGGGAGGCCGCGGCCAGGAGGCCACACCCCTCCTCGTTGGCTTCCAGAAGCCCCCCCACGCTTTGTAATCGCCCCTGCACCAGTTGTGCTGAGGAACCCAAGGGGGCAGCCGTCTGGGCCCCAGCGAGATGGAAGCAGGGAGGGAGGGGGTCTCTGGCAGGTCCTCCCACGCCCCGGGGGCCCTGTTTGCGCCTCTTCCTTCTGCTCTGGAACGACTGCTCTTCGCTCAGCGCCGCGCCCTCCCGGGCCTGGCTCCGCGGCCGGCGGGCTTCAGGGGATAGCTGCGGGGCTAGAGCCCCCGACCCTGCGGACCCCTTTGGGGCCGGGCGGTCGGAGAGGCGCGGGTGGGCGCCGGCTCCTGCCGCCCGGCCGCGCTCCCCAGGCCCTGCTCTCCTGGGAGGGGCCCCAGATGTCCGACCCTGCCCCCGCGGCTTCGGCACGTCCCCCTACCCCGCCCGGGTGCGGGTCAGCAGGCGTCCAGAACCAGCAAGGGCCCGGACACACGAATGGGAGGTGGGCTTGGTGTGCGTGCAGTGGGTGGCTCGGGGGCGGAGTCGCGAGGCAGGCGTAGGGGGCTGGGGCAGCAGTGGTCGCAGGCTCCCAGCGCGTACGGACCGCCGGGCCCCCGCCGGGGGTGAGGCCTGCCCGGCCTTTCGGGGGGAGCTGACTGTTGCCGCCCGCGCCGGGCTCCTCTCCGCGCGACCACCGGTCGGCTCAGAGAATGCAAAGCCCGGGCAGGGAGAGGGTGGCCCCACAAGAGCCCCTCGGGGTGCGTGGAGAGCGTTCCCCCTAACCGACTCAGCGACCCAGGGCTGGGTGGGTCCCACCGTCCATGCCCCGCCCGGTGCAGGCCCCCCAGACCCCAGAGACTCCGGGGAGGGCGCTGCTCCCTGTCCCTCTCGCGGTCTTTGGCCCATCCGGGCAGGCCTCCTGGGCTCCTGCTCCCCCCTCTGTGCCCTCCCCCCACTCCGGAAGGTCCCCAGGAGGCTGGGAGGCTCTATGGGCCTGTCCCTCAACCCGCAGTGTCCCTCAACCCGCCTCCCTTCTCAGTCTGTCCTTCCTGACCCCCTGATCCTTTGACAGTTATTAGCAGAGCTTTGTTCACAGGAGGCGTGTCCTGGAATGGGGCAGGGGAGGAAGGAAGGGGGCCGGCGGGGGTGGGGGGGTCCAGGCAGAGGGAAGGGGATCAGAATGTCTCTGTAACAAGTTTTGTATTGATTACATGTTCAAATATCAGAGTAAGTATGGTAGCAAAACTAGTTTTGGCTATTAGACAATTTGCAATTGTATACAGGACACATTGTATTTCTTTCAAGTTGTGCTGGTCTGGACACTCCCTGGGGAGCACAGTGGTCAAGCCCTATGGCCAGGCAGGAAGGACGGGGAGGGCGGCCTAGCCTGGCAGCTGCGGCCCCAGTGAAGATTGGGGCGGGTGGCACCAGCAGCCTGGGCTGAGCAGGCTGGGGGCCTGTGCCCCAGAATTGGAAGCACCCCTCTTTCTCAGGCACAGGAAAGGAGATCCCCTTTCCACTTCCAACCACCACAGAAAGGTAAGAGTCAAGGTCAGGAGGCATGGCCTGGCCCAGCAGCTGGGGAGGCCACCGGAAGGGGGTCTGCAACCAATAGCATTTGGGACTAGGAGTAGAGTGGGAGAGAAGGGGTGGCTAGCACACACACGTTCCCACAACACCACATTCTACCAGGCCCCGAAGGTGTTTCACTCCACAGCACTACTCCATGAATAAGCTGGTACATGACTCACAATGCCCAAGAAGTGGAGTCAACACAGATGTCAACAGAGTAATGAAGTGAACAGGTAAGTGGTGGAGGCCAGCCGTGAACAGGAGCAGAACACACTGCACACATTACCTCGTGGGGAGGAGCCTGGGTGAGAGGGGCCAGATACGAAAGGCCACACAGTGTCTGATCCCCCTGATGGGAATGTGCAGGGCAGGGAGACCCACAGACGGGGCTGTGGGTGGGGAGTAGGAGAAACAAGTGGGTCCAGGGTCTCTTGTTAGGATGCTGAAGTGTTCTGGAATTAGATCATTGTTATGGATGCATAACTTGGTGAGTTAAAGTGTGTGCTTTAAAATGGTAGCTTTTGTAATGTGTATTATATCTCAACACTGAAAACGTGAGATGGCACGTGGGGATGGCCGACTTAGGGCAGCCCAGGAGATGTGGAGGCAAGGGGGTGCAGTGGGCCGGCGCCAGCTGTGCCCTACTGAGTCCGTTCACGGAAGCCAAGCATCAAGCACCCGTCTTCCGCAGAGAGAAAGTTTTATTGCGAGGCAGCTGAGCAAGGAGACAGGAAACTAGCTCAAATCTCTCTCCCTGAGTTCAGTAGGAATACAGAAGGTTTATGCACATTCAGCAGGGGCTGGTGTCCTAACGAGGCTGGTCCTGTGGAGCCTGTTAAGTCACTACATTCACTGCTTGTTCAAAAAAGGTGGCTGAACCGCACCCCCCAGCTGCAGAGATTTTAGGATGGTCGGTAACCTGAGGCCATCTGAAGGGTTCTGGGCACAGCTGCAGCTTCCCTCAGCTCCCTGAATTCCGGCTGGCTCTGAAAAACAAATTTGACACATTTTGTTACCATTTTTTTGGTGTCCTCAGTTACAGTTTCAGGAGGAAGTCGTCTGGGAGCCAAGCAGGCTGCACCCTTTGGGGCTTTGTGCGTCCTAACAGAGCCAGAAAGACTGCCCCCTGGGGTCAGGACGGGGGTCTGTGCCCGCTGGATCTCCTCCGCCCCACACCTCTTGCCCTGAGCCAGCACCCCCCCACCCCCCACCCCCCGCTTGACCAGCCCGTCTGCTGCGTGTCCTGGATGACCACTCCCTCCTGAACTTGGTCATCACCCATCCTGGATGTGGGGCTGCTCCATTCCCTCCCTTGTCCTGCCTCCGGCTGAGGCTGGACTGGATGACGGGCCACTGCCGCCAGAGCCTCAGTCGGGAAAGCTGTAGGCGTTTCTTGGCTGTAGTGAGACCCCACTGGCCTGCAGGGTACCCAGATCTGGGCCCACCCAATCTCCAGTGACCCCTCTCCTTCCTGTGCCCCTTACTCCCAGGACTCCTGCCACAGCCACACCAAGGGCTCTGTACCCAGGCCCACCTGCTTCCAGAGCCTGGGTTGGGCCTCTGAGTTAGGGCCCCACTGGGTCTCAGCCTGTCCCAGCAGTCCCCTGGAAGGCGCATGTCCCAGCTCTCAGACCCCACCTGGCTGGGCTCCATGAGGTGGACGAGGCATCTGTGGATAAAATGAAAGGTCCTGCGGTCAGGATTCTCACCTGGCCCCGGTCAGCTAGCTCACTACCCACGTGTGGGCAATATGTCGTTACTGACTCTATATAAAGAGCTCTGCCCAGTGCTCTGGGTGACGCAATGGCACGACTACAGGGCCCCAGGAGAGCAGAGCAGACGCCCAGAGTGTTGGGGACTGCCTTTGTCTTCTCACATGTTTGTAGGCAGAATGGGAAAGCACCTTCCCCCATGTCTGAATGCAGCATGGGAAAGCACAAGCTAGAGAACAACCGGTGCAGTCCTTGGAAGTTACCTGTCCACAAAAACATATCTTGTCCTCGAAGACGAGCCAAGACTCCTCACTCTGAAAATAGGGAGACCTTGAAGATGTGTGGAAACACCGCCCCTGCTTCTGGCTATGCCCTTCCCCCACTTGCCAATGTGGCAGGAACGGAGAACAGAGAACATTCTGTTTACACATTCCACGAGCAACTAACAGGAGCCCTGCTGTAGCTTGATTGGTAGGGCATGGGACTGTTAACCTCAGAGTTGTGAGTTCAAGCCCAACTAAGAGTGGCAACAGGAAGCAGTTGCACAGGCTGCTGGCTGGCGACGCACTGGACCATCAGCTCTTTCTGTCTTTATTTTCTTCGCCCCCCTTCCGCACTTCAGGACCTGCTCAACTAGGCGCGGCTGGACCGCGACACCAGAGGACGGCTGTGTGGGCAGAGAGGCCCACAGGAAGAGACCAGCTTGCTGTGTACAGACTTGCTCTGAGTGGATGGGGTTTTAGTGATTCACCTGCCACCGTGGAAATAACCCTTTCACCCCAAGAGCGTTCTATTATCATTTCTCTGGCCACACTGAATCCATATTGAACTTGCCTAGGGCTGAAACCCGTTGGCAAGACAGCATCTGTGTGTCCAGCCCAGCATGGCCAACCTGCCAAGCACCAGACATGTTTGGGGACAGAGGGAGGAAGAACCGAGCTCCGGTCAGCTCCATGCATGACAGTCTCCTCCTGCCATGACTGCCAGGGCTCAGCTATGCCCATACCCACACCCAGCTCCAGGCCGTGGAAGGCCTCAGGCCAGCTGCAGCCCCCATTCTCCTGGGCTGGGGCCTGCCCCCGCCACACCCTGGCAGGAGGCCTGTACTTCAAAGTCTTCTGAGATGGCAGAAGGGAAGCCCACCAGGTGAGGGCAGGTGGACAGGGGCCTCCCCAGGGGTCAGGGTCAGAAATCGCACCAGGCATCCTGCTCCCCTCTGAGGTGTGCCCCAGCACAGAGAGCCTCGGGCAGGCCCCCACCCCTGGACCTCCCCTTGGGGAATCGTCTCCGAGGATTCAAAGTCATCCACTGCCCCCCGCCAAGGTGTCCTGTGGGCCTCTTGGCCCGCGTGTAGGGTGGAACCAGGAAGAGGGATGGGCCCAGGGCTAGCCTTGAGGTCAGAGGGCAAGAAGAAGGCAAGGGGTTCCTTTTAAATGGGCCCCAGTGCCGTTCTGACACACCCTGGGCGGTGCGGTATCCAACCGGACTGTTCACACCTTAGGCCAGCAGCAGGCAGGAACCCCACAGGGGGCTGCTTGCCCTGGTCAAGGTCAAGTCTGGATTCCATTTTAGCAAAGCCGAAGAGAAAGGGCTGAGGACACCCACTAGCCCTGGCAACAGGCTGAGTGCAGCCCTGCTCAAGAGTCTGACCAGTCAGCGCCCTCCAGGAGGCCCAGTGCCCACCACTCAGTGGCGTTTCTGCCCCTTAGCCAACACCAGTGAAAGGGGAAGCCCTCCATTTGCTGCAAACCAGCACACGGTGCCCACAAGGATATTCTGCAGGGCCCAGCTGGACACAAGTGTGTGCAGGCTCGGGGGGCACCCCTCCCTGGGGCCCCTAAAGGCTGGGGCAGCTCTGCAGTCCAGGCAAGCTGGGTCCTGTGCCCTCTCTGGGCTCAGATTCTCCCTAAGGGAGGACGTGTCCTCAGACTCGGCCTGGCGCCGACTCTCCCCAGCCATTCCACTGGGCAGACAGGAGTCCCTGTCTCCTGCCCCAAGTGGGGGGCAGAGGCACCCAAACAACCCCCTCTGCTCCCTGAGCGCCGCCCCCCCCCCCCCACTGACTTGCCTTCAGGAGTCAAAGGACAGGTGTCTCCAGCTTGCTCCTGTGACCTCAGCCAGGTGCTTCCACCTGCCTGGCAGCGTTCAGGAAGCAGCAGGCACTCAGGGCTCCTCACCGGCCCTCACTGCTCAGGGCTGATCCCAGAGGATGTCTTTCTTGCAAACCAAGAACAATGGCTCACACAGAAGACAGAAATTCTGCCATGGAGCCTGTTTTGTGCACACTCATGGTTGGAACTGATGGGGAACCACAGAAACTTTATGTCCCTGCGAACTGGTCTCCAAGGGGCAGCTGCCAAAAGGCCCCTGAAGGCAGCAGCCACTCACGTGATCCGAGCTGTAATTTGCTAATTTATGCAGACACATGATGTTCCTTTCTTCCTGTTTGACCCCTGAAATGGATTTGGAAACAGGGCTAGTTTTGAGCCATACCCCCCAGGCTGGAGTGGGGACAGTGCCTAGGCAAGGGAGGCCCTCAGACTCAGAGTAGGGCAGAGGGATAGAGCAGCAGCTGGGCGCCCTCACCTGGATTGTTTTCCAGCCCAGGTGCTCTGTCTGTGTCCTTTTAATCCGACTGTCCGTCAGAGGCAGGGCTCTTGAGACACCTCAGCTGCCCAGCCCAGCCAGACCGGTAGCTGGACACTCAGGTACACAGCAGCACAGGAACTCAGAGCAAGAGCAAGTCTGGAGCAGCCCTCAGGGTCACTGCCCAGCAGGCCCCGAGACCAGGACCGCCACCACTGAGGTCAGAGCCATGCCGTGCCCACCTGGCTCCTCAGAGGGCACCTGGCTCCAGGGCTATGCAGGCCTGCAGCTCAGACTGCCCGCTGAGGCTGAGTCCCCATGCAGCTGGAGCAGCTGATGACACTGGCTGCTGTCCACAGCAGGGCGGCCTGGTCTTGCTCCACCTCAAAAGAAATTGTTCGTTTAATGTGAGCGAAATTACCTCCACCTGAGATGCATTGATGTGGCACATGGGCTGTATCCTCTCTGATCCTTAGGGGAGACTGAGGTCCTCAGCCAAACACCACTCCTGTGAGGCAGGGGACTGAGTGTGGTGGCCACTGGGCAGCCCGGAGCTGGAGGGCACACCTAGGCAGGTATGCAGACTCTGGTATGGCTTCATACCACAAGGGCACCATAACCCATAGGAGGGCATGTTTGTGCACAGACGGGGCTGACCCCAAGCCCGGGGTGAGCATCCGAAGCCTGGCTGGACAAGGCTGCATATGTTCGGCAGGCTTCATGTCATTACTGGGTGCATTACCACTGCCGTACGATTGACTCCCACTTCAGCAAACCTTTGGCAGTTACAGGGCCATCCACATGCAGGCTGTGGCTGCACTCAGAAGTGTTTGGTGGCACTGGAGTGACTGCCAGGGGTCAGGTGAACTTGCAATGCCCACACTGGCTCCAGGCAATCCCTGCAGGCCTGGACCCTCCCAGCAGGATCTGGTGGCAGGAGACTGGAGGGTTCTTTCAAACAGGATGGTGCCAGCCTCTGAGCAGGTAGGGCCTCAGGACCTGGTAAGGCACAACAGAACCCCAGCCTGGCCTTCCGGGGGGCCACTGCCAGGAGAGCCCCCAGTGGGGGAGGGGCCTGACCTTGGGCCCCAGGAGCCACCAGAACCCTCCCTGTTGGAGGTGAGGAGGCTTTGGTGACGGTCTGCTGCACACAGTTCAGTGCTCCCCCGGAAGCCCAGCAGGCCAAGCTGAGGCCTCATACATGAGCCAGGCAGGAGCTGGGGACCTGGTTCATAAATCTCTTCCTGAAGCAGCCTGGCCTGGGCCCTGGGAGGTGGGGTGGGGGTTCTGTGGGAGGAAGGGCCTCTTGGTGCTGGGGTCAGGATGAGAAGGAACCCTGAGGAGCTCAGCAAGCCAGAGAGGACGGAAGAGGGCTTCTGAGAGGCCCCCAGGTCACTGGGAAGGCCACAGCCTGTGGGGTCCTCAGGCCCCCAGGAGCCTAGGGGTGTGTGGTCTGGGTCTGTGTGTCTGTGTGTAGTGTGTCTGTGGAGGGGGGAAAGCCACCACCAGCAGGGGCTTCCCAGTGCCCTGAACCCATGTCCTGGGACACTCAGCTGAAGGAAAAAGGAAGAGAAAGGGGTATCCTGGCTCCCTGCTGGCAGGTGAGGGAGGCCCAGGGGAAACCGAAGCAAGACATTCCTGCAGGAAGGACACAGCATGTGTGTGGGCGCCAGGCCAAGAAAGGGGGCCCACTCTGGGGGCCTCTCAGAAGCCCCCCACCTCTGCGCCACAGCTCAGGGGGAAGAGCAATCAAGTGGTCGGCCTATCCTTATTCCCATGAGGACAATCAGGTACTGGCTACCAAAGGGCTGCCAGCCACGGATGGGGCCTCGGCCTTCAGCCTAATGGGCACACCTGTCCTGCAGGCCCCGGCCTTCAGGACCAGGCAAAAGAGAGAGCTCAGGAGACGTGAAGGGCACCCGACAGCCCTGATGCGAGCCTCCTGCTGAGCAATGCGCCTACAGCCACAGCCTCTAGATGCGAAGCGTGCAGGCCTGCCGGATGCAGCAAGTGAGGGCCAGCTCCTGGCAAACACATCCGGGCCTAGGGCTGTCTGATCTGCTGGCTGGCCACTCTGGTCCGACGGGTACAGTCTGGCCCAGCAAGGCTGGTGGGGGCCAGGATCTGGGGAGAGAGATCTCAGGTCCTGGGTGATGACCACATGGCACAGAACCAAGGAAAGTGCCGTGTCAGGGCAAGCAGACAGGGGAGGGCGCAGAACCAGCCCGCTCACCCACACCAGCTATGCACACCAGCACAAAAGCCCATGGACTCAGCATCTGGAGGGGTCCATCTTGGGTCCACGAAGGGAGAGAGGCTGGACGCGGGAAGGGGGTGTCCGGGCCTCGACCATTACCCACTTGGCCACAGTCAGATGTTCGGAGCCATTGAGAGGGCAACCGATCAGGGCCTGGATGTGAAGTCTGCCCCGGGGAAGTCTCTGGAGCCTGAGCCCAGCATGGGGGCGTGGTGAAGGCATCCTGGGGGAGGCACCAGCGGGGGGTGAGGTGCTGCAATGGGAGCGCAGGGGAAGGCAGGGTGGGCGGGGACATGGGATGCTCAGGACAGGGCGAGGATCCAGGGCTGGCTGGGGACAGCTGTCTCCTGGGCCGAGGGCAGATGAGCTGGGAGCTACCTGCACCTTGCAGAAGCTTCTGGAGTGGCTGTGTGCCCAAGTTTGAACAAATCAACTTATCTTCAAGGGCAAACCTCACAGTCGCGGAGTGCCTATGAATCTAGCAAACCATTGCAACGCTCCCTATGTCTAAAGCTACTCTAAAAACAAACATTTGTTATTAACATCAGGCTTCAGCATGGCACCACAAACTAATTTTCTTGGTTTTGTTCGACCTGGGAAGCTGGGTGGACACGCCCCTGACAAGTGGTTACCCGGCTTGCAGCACTGCCATCTGAGGCGCTCACTGGCTGTCCCAGATGGGGAGGGGCTGTGGTCTTGACCACGTGACTCAGTCACAGCCGGTGGCTCTAGCCGTCCCGAGCTCCCGACCGCAGGGCAGGAAATCCCCACATGCAGCCTGGGCTGGGGGCAAAGCCCCAAAGGACTGCTCTCTGGAGCCACTTCCTGACTTCCTGAAGGCCAGGCCCAAGTCTGTCCCTTCCAGGGTGCTGTTTCACGGCCTGGCCATACCCCCCCCCGAAGCCCCACAGGCGCTCAGTGACTGAATTAAGCCATTTTACACCCCACATTCTGCACTCTGGCAGGAGCTGGCGGTCTTGGGTGGAGAACAGATTTCCCAGGAACACCCTTGCAAACAGCAGCATCTCCATCTCTGCCGGCCAGGCCCTCAGCCCAGAGGGTGGAGGTGGGGGCTGTGGGATTCAAGCTGAGCCCCAAGGACACTCCTCTCCTCGACACACTAGCTCGACTCCCGGGGAAGGACCTTCACCCCCACACCTTCCAGGTGGGCCCAGCCCAGCCTCTGAGGCCCGAGGTCCCATCCAGGATTGCTGGGGCGGAGGTCTTGGTGGCACTGTTCCCCAAAGCTGTCCGATTTTTCTCTCTCCTTCCCCTTCTCATTCTTTCGACAAACACCCAAACCGAAAGAAACAACCAGCAGAACCAGGGAGGGCTACCCGGCCGCCTTCAGGCCCCAGGGCGGCAGGCCCGAGGGGGCGGGCGGGGCTTCCCGAGAGTGTAGGCCCCGCCCCCGCCCGCGGCTTCAGTCCTGTCGGAACGGAGTTGGGACGCGGAGGGAGGGGCGCAGGGTGGGCTTTAAAGGGGCAGAGCGCGGGGCCGGGGGGCGGCCTGGAGGAGGCGGGGACATTCGGGGTGGGCGGGGCCATGGGTGGGGGAGGGTCAGGGAACGCCGAGCGCGGAGACCGGGGAGGGTCAGTGCGCGGGGAGGGGGAGTGGGGAAGGGCCAGGGATGGGCGGGTTGGAGAGCGGGGAGGTGGGGAGGCCGGGGAGGGCGCGAGGCCAGCAGGAGGCGGGGAGGCTGGGCGCTGCGCTCGCCTGGCCCGCCGCCCTCCCCGCGGAATCGTGCGCAGGCGGGGCGGCCGCGGGGTCGCCCGTTGAGTGGCGCGGCCATTGTGCGGGCGCTGTGAGCGGCGACACGCTCGCAGCCCGCTCCCCGGTGACGTCTCAAAGGGCCTTTGACGGGGAGCCCGGGCAGGACGGCTCACCTGCAGAGACGTTCTATAGCGCCTTTGAAAGCGCAGCAGCTGCCAGGGGCTGTCAGCCGGGCACCTAGGGGGACAAAGAATGGGGACCGGGCCCTTTCCGTGAGAGGCCACTTGGAAACAGCAGGCATGTGCCAAGCCCGCAGACGGGGAAAGAAAAGTGTCTTCATCGGCGACCAGCGTGTGAAGGGGGCCCTTTCTCAGCCTCGGCGCCCTCATGTGCATGACAAAGGGGCCGCGGGCGCGGGCCGCGAGGCCAACAGTCCTGGCAGGGCGGCCTGCGCCCGAGTGTGGCCACGCCGCGGCGGCGGAGCCGGACGCCGGTGCCCGCCGAGACGCGGCCTCTCCAGCGCTTCTGGCCGCGCGCTCCGCCGGGGAGCCGAGGGCGGCGGGTTCCGGCGCTCCCTGGGAGACTGGAGGCCGGGCGCTGCTAGAGGCGCCTCTGGACCCAGGGCCCGACCCCGCCGGCGAGGCTCCAGCGCCACCACCCCGGTGTGGCCGAAGCCAGAACTGCCTGTTGCAGAGCCACAGGAGATGTGAGACGTGGGAGCCCCGTGGCCACGCGGTCGCTGAAGCAGGGAGCCTGGTTGTCCGGCTGTGCTGCAGGCCCGGAGGGCTGAGCGCTCTTCTGCGACGCCTCCTGCGCCTGCGGGCGGGGAAGACGCCAGCTCACGCACCGCAGGCAGAAGAGGGGCAGGAGGGCTGGCCTGGCGGGCTTCTGGGGGCAGAGCCAGGCAATTTAAATGCCCCTCACCGAAGGGACAGGCCCCGGGGAGGGAACCTGCGAGTGCTCGCCTCCCAGGATCTGGGACCCCGCTGCAGCCTGACCCCCAGGCAGGCTCTCTGCCCTCCTCCATGCCCACCCCACCCTTGTCAGGTGGCCTGCCCTCCACAGCCCTGTGGATGCTGGGGGAGCGCGGACCAGACTGCTTCCCGGGGCTCCACGCACTTCACTGCAGAAGCTTGGGAAGCATTGTCCTCCTGGGCCATGTGGAGCGGCAGACCACGCAGCCCAGCCCTGGCAGGGTGAGGGGGACATGCCATCCTGGGTAACACAGCAAGAGCCTCAGTCCCGGAACTTTCAGGCCTGGCGTGTCCTCAGCTTTTGCCTCAGCCCCTCTGCGAACCTTGGCTGAGGTCCTACCCCTGCCCCCCCCGCCCCTTGGGGCACAGGGAGTCGGGCCTCCACCTGTACAGCTGCCGGGCATCTGGGGCTCCTCACTGCCAGCTCTGGGTTGGACAGGCGCCTCCTGGGTTTTCTGCGAGCTCCAGAGACGGTCCAGTGACTTGGCCCAGGGATGACAGCTTAGCGGGCACACAGAGTGGGACCCTGGATCAGGCTTGGAGGCAAAGGAGTGGAGGACAGTCTAGATCCTGGATCCCAGACAAGACCCAGGCCAAGGTCGGTCCAGCACACGGTGGCTCTGCCAGCTGCACAGGGGCCACACACACGAGCTGGGTCTGGATGTTGGGTGGCCACCCCAGCCTAAACTCCACACAGGCAGGAGCTTCCCTCCATGCTGGCCCAGCAGTGAGCTCCCCCACTATGTCCTGTCACCCCATCTTATCTGGGGTCTGGGAGCACCACAGTGTGTGGGACCACAGACCCATCCTGATTGCAGCCAGGGCCCAGGTACCTGCCCAGCACCCCCTCCTCAGGACTGGGGAGGAAGTTCAGCGGTCAGACCGGCTGCCAAAATGTCAGGATGTTGGCTCAGCTGTTCAGTCTTAAACGGACCTTGAGGCCGATTAAATTTGTTGATTGCCCTCTATCTTAGATTGTTTCAAACATAACAATCCTACTGCCTATGGTCTTTGATCAAGAAGAGGAGTCCGCAGGCTCCTGTCAGACCCTTAGTGGGCCCCTGCGTCCCTGCTGAGCTGACTGCGGCTGCCCATCTCCCAAGGTGCGTCAGGCCTCAGCGTCCCCCAGGCCACACGAGCTGCCTGTACATGGAGTGATCTGTTAGGCAGCAACAGGTCACCAGAACAGCTGCTGATCATGGACTGGAGCTCCAAGCGCCCGTTGGAAGCCTCATGCCCAACTCTGCATCCTCACTGCATATTTAGAACAAAACTCAAAGTCCTGTTTGTGGTTCTCATGACCCTGTGACCCTGTTTCCCCCTGGCCTCGGACTTGCCGCTGTTGCCACGACACTCCTGGCATTAGAGTCTCTGCTCGGTGTCACCCTTGGGGTTTCCCTGACTGCATCACCCACATCCCTCTCAGGTCTCATTTGCCCTGGTGGCTTGAGGGCTGCTGGGGATGTGGTTCCCAGCCCTAACATTCCCCCAGGGTAGGAGTGCACTGCTGTGACTGGCTGCCCCTCATTTCCTCTTTCCCTGGAGAGGTTAAGGCTTGTCCACTGGCCCTGTGAAGGGCGGACAGGGCCCATGTGGCCCAACGCCTTCCTTTTGACCGGCCATGGGCTGGGGTGGTGAGATGTCCCATTCTGGGGCTGGCCTATTTGGCTCTCACACTGCGTTGCTGCCCAGCTTGGTCATTCTCAGGAACGGAAGCGATCCTCTTGGAGACACTACTACTTTCCATGTACTTCCCGAGGCAGGATCTGTGTTCAGTGTGAATGAAAATGCCAGAACAACCCTGAAGGTCCCAATATTTCCCATGTGGTCCTGACCCACCAGCCAAGGTGGCTGAGGGGGCCCAGCTTCAGTTTCTTTAGGGCACGGGCCTCAGCCAGGCTGGTTGATGTTGCCTTTGTGCATGACCTTGGCCGGGCTGGGGACACACCTGCCTGTCATCTAGATGCCTGTGTGCGCTGGTCCTGGGCCCAGGCCCCTAGGGCCCCAACGGGCTCAGGGCGGCTGGGAGGGGGCCACTCCCCTGGCCTGTGGCCATGGTCAGGTTTGGATTGGCTGGAGGCTACTGTGTGTGGCCTTCTTCCCCACCAGCAGGGATCTGAGGCCCTGCAGGATTAGGATGGATTACGAGCTCCAGAATTCTCCATAGTAGCAGCTCAGAGGGACGAGCAGCCCACCCATCCTGGCTGGAGTGGTTCCTGCTGCAAGGTTGGGCCAGCTGGGAGGGTGGGGGTCACCTTCTCTGTGGGCAGAGGGCCTCTGTCTACAGAACACAGACTCAGTGGCCTGCTGAACCCAATGGCCACACCCTTCCTTCCCTCTGAGCAACAGGACCCAGAATACTGGTTCTTTTCCCTGAGGCCACCTGCTGCTGTTTCTGGCCTCTGGGCCTGGCTGACCAAGCGGGTTGGAAAGAAGTAGGCAGGGTCCTTATTGACCATGACAAATGGACTTCTTTGAAAGTTTGCTTCAGCTTATGTGGGGGCAGACCAAGTAGGAAACTGAGGCCCAGAAAGGTTCAGACACCAAGTCAGCTGGCACAGCCCCTCAGAGGAGCCAGGACTAGAGCCACATAGACGACTCCCAGTCTGGCTCCCCAGAACTCCCCTGCTACCTGCCCCAAGTCCCTCTGTGACCAGTGCTCAGCATAGCTGGCTGCCTTGGGCCAGCCCTGAGCTCCCGGAGGCCAGGTGGACAGAGGCATTGCAGTCCTGGGTGAAGCAGGGAGTGGAGCTCAGGGTGGGTGGGGGCATGCGATGTGGGCACCCTTTCCAACTCCAACTCCAACTCGTGTCCACAGGCCTCGGCAGCCAGAACCTTCCACCTGTCTGAACGGGAGGGGCTGGCCAGTTGCCTTGACCGCAGGCCTGGGCCAGCGGGTGGGTGGGCAGCTTCATGCAGGGGCTCCCACAGTCCTCCACTGTCAGGCTGATGTTGCTTATCATGGAGAGCTCTTTCCTTGGGAGGGAGAAAGAAGGAAACAGAACCTTTGAAGGAAATGAAAGTTGAGGCCACATGGGTTTTGGAGAGTTGAGTACTAGCCGTAAGGAGGATTCGCAAGGGGATAGCTTAGTTCCCAGGCTAGGGGCTGTGGCTCTTCCACGGTAGAATTCTGGGGGTGGCACTCTCTTCACGTGTATTACCCTGCTGCTCACGTGTATTACCCTGCTGGCCGCCTGCTGGGGCTGTGGCCCTTCAACACCCCTCGTTGTCCTGAGATCCCTCCCCTGAGATTTGCAGGCCTGCCTTAAACCACTTTCACCTCTGGGCTCCTGGAAACCACAGGTGTGAGGTTCTGGAACCAGAGCCTCAGCTCCAGATTCCAGGCCAAGTAGGAAATGACCCATGGTCCCTCTGGACTCTATGTGAAGATCTGAGCCTACTGCTTTTTGTGGTCCTAGTACCCAGCCAGTCTGCAGCAGAGAGAGGCAAAGCCCTGAGCACCCCCCACACCCAGCCTGGCTGGCAGAGTCCTCACAGAACACCAGCAAGACCATGGTCACCCACAGGCCCTGGCCCTTGCAAACATCTGGAGCTGAGTGTTGGGTCAGCCTGAAAGATGGGAGAAAACCATCACAAATGTCAGGCACTTTCTGCATGGCTCAGAAATCTATTAAATGTTCGTGAGCCTGTATCTCAGAAATGGCTAAGAAACTTATCTGCAGTCTGTCCAAAACAACACGCTCTTCTGTCCTGGGACACTTACTGCAGCGAAGACAATGTTTGGCCAAGCAAGGGGCCAAGTCTCAGGTGACCACGGTTCTCCTGGGGTCTCCTGGGCAGGCTGGCCCAGCTGGTCTCCTCAGGAAGGGACTGGTCGCCTGGGCCCCTTGCACAGCACCCACACCCAGGGGCACAGCGGTGCAGGGAGCCTGGTCCAGGGTCCCTGTGCCACCTGGGAAGCCTGCCACTCTGAAGCCCTAACCACAAGGGGAGGAGCACGTTACTCTGATCCCAACAGGCAGGAGTGCTCTGGAAAATGGGGCAGGGGGCCGAAGAAAGGCATTTGCTGTTTTACTTTGAAGCCTTCTCATTCCTGGGTGTCCTGGCCATGTTGGGTCCCTCTGAGGTCTGAGCTACTTGGGGTCTTCCTGGGAAGAGGCTGCCCTCAGCCTCTGCAAGGATGTGCTGGGCCCTCCGGACAAAGGAAATCAATTCTGGGCTCTCCCAGCAGCTAAGTGGCTGCACTGGCCCGAAGCGATTTTCACAGCCGGAAAGCGCAATTGTATTTTCCAGCTCATTAGGCAGTGGACAAAAGCCCCCGGCCCCTGGCCAAGCGGGTGCCTCTGCTGGGGCGCCTCTGCTCCAGAGCCCACAGATCCCTCCCCGCCTGCAGACCAGCCGCCCATTGTCCCCGAAATGTACCGCCTGTTTATTCATGCCCTTTAAACACTCCTCCAGCATTGTGGGGCTGCCTGGGAGAATCTTGCCTCAGCCAACCATGCCTCAGCCATGATTAAAGGGGCTGGGTGCCTTGGGCAGAAGCTCCCTAGTAAAGGTGCCCAGGGTGCCTGCAGGCCCTGGCCATGTGGGAGGGCTGGGGGAGTTGGGGGCTGGTGCGTGGTCTGGACAGCTGGGATGAGGGAGGAGAAGGGCTTTGGGAGGGGGAACAGGTGGCTCTATCCAAATGCAACCCTCCAACTTCTCAAGGGTGGGGTCCAGGCCCAGAAGGTCCCTTCTGTCTCTCCCTCGGGTGGAGTTTAGGGTGTCAGCCTTTCCCACCTAGGCTACTAAGCTGGCGCCCCTCCAGGGCTCACTCCATCCAAGGTCCTTGTGAGCTCATGAGAGGTCCCTTCAGTAGTGAGACAGGTGGGAGGGAGCCCCAGAAGGCTGCCCAGGCTGGGCCAGGACAGCCAACACCAGCTCACATTCCCTCCTGACAGGCAGCCGCCCATCCCCACCCAGATTACCCTCACCTCGGGAGGTGGGTATGTCCTTGTTCCTGGCCACAGGGGAGGGCCCTGCCAGGTCCCAGGAGGTCAGAGAGGCCGTGAACCAGCGAGGTCTGTCTTGTGCCTCCCCCCATCCTCCCAGGGGTGGGGGTGCCTCAGGACTCCTGGCCGGGACCCCAAGCTCGAGGCTGTCACTTCCTCTACCCTGGCCCCGGGTGGCACCATTCGTCTTCCAGGTGCCAAGCCCACACTTCCATGGACTTCCCAGAGTCCTCGGGGTGGGCCTACAGGTGATGCAGGTGAGATGGGCCCCCCATAGGCAGACCCGCGACCCCAGCCATGGCCCGCAGCTCTGGGACCGCCTTCCTTTCCCAGTGCCCTGCTCTCCCCTCCCCACACTCAGGCCACAAGGTTCCATTCTGTGGTGGATTGCATTTTCCAGAAATGGCCACACGTGCTCTTCTGTCCCCTAAACTGTGGGTGAGCCTTTTTAACGCCCAGAAGAATGCATGTGCAGACATGCCATGGGCTTCTGAGGCTCCCCCACCCCCACCCCCGGTTTAAGACCCCTCCCTGTGTCCCATGGCCCCGCCCCCGAACCACGAGGCCCCTCCCCTGAGTCCGAGGCCCCGCCCCAAGTCCAAGGCTTCCCTCCCACTCCTTTGAGTCCCCAGGACCCTCCACTCTGAGTCCGGAAGCTCCTCGCTCCCCTGGGTCCTCCCCCTTAGGCCTGAGGCCCCTCTTTCCTGAGCGCCCGTGGCCTTGGCCTCTGCCCTCAACGTCCCTCTCTGTTCCAGCTGCCCCTTTCCTCCTCCCAAGCCAAGGCCTGTACCAAGGCTGCCCTCCGTGGCTGGGCTCCCCCGGGAGCGCGCTGCCTTGCCGGCCTCCTGTGGTTTCCGCTCTGCGGTGCAGGTGAGAAGCAGGAGGGTCACCCCAGGGAAATTTCCCATGACGTCTGGTGACGGCAAGGCAGAGATTTCACAAGCCCTTGTGCCCCAGCTGGGTGGTGGTCAGCCCTCGCTGAGCACGGCTCCACACCCACCTGGAGGGCTTGCAAGGAAGACTTGAAAGGACCGCCTGCTTCCAAATAACCCAGAACCCAGAACAAAGCTCAAAGACGTTTTTAGGAGCATGAAACTGTCCAGCACTCAAGTAAATTCATGAAGTAAAACATCGATCAAAAATTTCCAAGAAGCAAAGAAATGGGAAAATATGACCCTTAATGGAAAGTAAAAATTCCATCAGAATTGACCAAGAGCATACTTCTCTCCACCCCTGAGGATGCAGATGCACTAAAGCCAGTTTCAGATGTAAGTCATCTCTAATGTGATTTTGTTTCTATGGAAAAATTCATTAGAAGTCATCCTTTCAGAAGAAACTAAGAATAGAAGGGGGACCCATCTGTGGTAGCCATTTCTCTGATTGTTGGAAGAATAACTCTCAGTATTTGAAAATCACAGAATGCTGATGCAAGGACAATCTAACAGGCTTACTGTTTATAAAGTACCTGAGTTTGGCCCTTATTTGAATGGATGGTTATTGCTGTTCTTCGGCTGGCAAAAACTGTAATTTTCATGGGTATGTCAATGCTTTGGAGGCATTGTGCCAAACTGTTCTGTTGGGACATCCATTTTGGACCAAATACAAACAGATTTTTCCTTATGCCAAATTCTGTACCTTAGTCCCTAAGATTACATTGCTTTACTCTTAACGTGGATTAAATGGCTGTTAGCTGATAAATTTTGTATGGAACACATTAAGAACATGCATTTTGTTATATTTCTTGCTCTTTTCTACACTTCTTAAGTATTGATAGCCACAAACTGTCTTCAGTAATGGATAAAAATCTATCATAGTCTTACCTGTGATCAGGGCTGGCTATGCAATATGCCAGGCCCAGTGCAAAGTGAAAATGTGGGACCCCTGTTCAAAAAGCAGGAAAAGAAGTGTGGTTACAGGTACTAATGTAATAGTGATGGTGGTGATGAATGAGTGACTACATGAACTTAAAATTGCAAACATAATATTTTTGGTTTCATAATTTTATATAATACAATAAATAATAATAGTTTATTGATGTGATATCTTAATTATCATATTTTTCTGGCTCACTTGTCTACTAATTCATCGAGATTTGTCCCTCCCATTTAATTTTCATTTTCAATAGATAAGAAATTCATTTCATGCGGTTTCTTTTTCAGTAGAAAGCAACAGTCACTCTAGGCAAATGCAAGATTACAAATACATTTTGATCATTTTCATTGGAAAAGAACTTTCTGCTGATGCAACTATTAAGAACATTTAAAATGTTAGGCTAAGACAACACTAAGATAAATTTTTAATAAATTGTTTTGAAATGTAAAAAAAAAAAGAATTGACCAAGAACACCAGAGATGATGAACTTAGCAAAAACAATTATAACAATATTCCATTGTTTAAAAAGTTAAGTGGAAACATGGAAGATAAAAGAAAAGCCCAAATGGAACCTCTAGGGGTGAAAACTACAATGTCTGAGATGAAAAACTCACTGAATAAGATTAATGGCAGAATAGACATACAGAAGAAAAGATTAGTGAACTTGAAGACAAAGTTGCAGCACCTACCCAAAATAAAACTCAGAGAAAACATAATCTTTTTTTTTTTTGAGAGGGCATCTCTCATATTTATTGATCAAATGGTTGTTAACAACAATAAAATTCTGTATAGGGGACTCAATGCTCAATGTATAATCATTAATCCACCCCAAGCCTAATTCTCGTCAGTCTCCAATCTTCTGAAGCATAACGAACAAGTTCTTCCATGGTGAACAAGTTCTTACATAGTGAGTAAGTTCTTACATGGTGAACAGTACAAGGGCAGTCATCACAGAAACTTTCGGTTTTGATCACACATTATGAACTATAAACAATCAGGTCAAATATGAATATTTGTTTGATTTTTATACTTTATTTATATGTGAATCCCACATTTCTCCCTTATTATTATTATTATTATTATTTTTAATAAAATGCTCAAGTGGTAGGTAGATGCAAGATAAAGGTAGAAAACATAGTTTAGTGTTTTAAGAGAGCAAATGTAGATGATCAGGTGTGTGCCTGTAGACTAAGTGTTAATCCAAGCTAGACAAGGGCAATAAAACATCCACGGATGCAGAAGATTTCTCTCAAAACAGAGGGGTGAGGTTCTAAGCCTCACCTCTGTTGATCCCCAATTTCTCACCTGATGGCCCCCCTGCGACTGTGCCTGTCTTAGGTTGTTCCTCCCTTGAGGAATGTTACCCGTCTCTGGCTAACCAGTCATCTTCCGGGGCCATACAGGGAAATGTAAAGTTGGTAAGTGAGAGAGAAGCAATATTGTTGAAAAGGTTAGCTTTTTACTTCTTTGCAGATTTATGCCCTGTGGCTTCTATGCCCAGCACTTGTTTCGAGGTATCTTTACCACTTGGAAGAATTATGATACTCGGTAAATTTGATATGAGGCACGAATTCTATTTAAGGGTTGTAATTAGGAAGCAAGAAGAAAAGCTATAGAAGTAGCAGGTGGAAGAAAACATGGGAAGATTGATTATTTCTTTGACATATCTTCTTGTAGAGTAACATAAGCATGCATAGGTTTTAAACTACTAATTAAATTGTGCACACACATTAACATAATAGGAATACAGTTACATAACCAAAGCAGATCTATAATTACCAGCCATCTCCAGTGAAACCAAGAAAACCAGTTTAGGCACCCTAGGCATTTGTGAAAACTTATCAATGATATGATGGATATTGTCTGACTGAACTTGAACAGTCTGAGAGAAATCAGACAAATTAAAACAACCCATTCCTGGGAACTGTTCACATCCCCTATGTTCTTTTAACAGTAGATAGTCTGTAGTTGTAAGATTTTGGAGTGCTACAATTTGCACTTCTCCTAATTCTTGTTTGAGTTCCAACAGTATAGATCCAGTCAAATTTGTTGTTTTACTGTATGCACAGGCCAGCTTAGATATCTCCTTCTTCATTCCAATGGCAAGTCCAGGAACCAGTGGGATGAATGCAGCTACAACTGCAGCATCGCCTGGATCTTTGTTGAGGTTTTTTGATGTTCATCTTCTGGTATGAGTCTTCCAGAGAGTGCTGATGTTGGAAGTTCTTCTTCATATCGTATCTTAGTTCATTTTCTGAGTAGCCAAATTAGGCTTTGATCCTCTGTATAAACACAAACAGACCCTTTGCCCACACTTTGATATGCCCTTTATATCATTGTGTAGAACTCATTGGAGATCACCACACAGGAACTGCTTTTTTTTTTTAAGAGAAAAGAATATTATCAGAAAAATGTACCTCCATAGCTGATCATCTGAAACCCTTTAAGTAATCAAACTTAAGGATATTTAAAGCATGCATTAATCATCGATTTACAGTTAGTTTTATCCTATCAGGGAGTAATCCCCCTTTTCTTTCTTTTTTTTTGTTATCATTAATCTACACTTACATGAAGAACACTATGTCTACTAGGCTCTCCCCTATACCAGGTCCCCCCACAAACCCCGCTACAGTCACTGTCCATCAGCATAGCAAAATGCCGCAGAATCACCACTTGTCCTCTCTGTGCTGTACAGCCCTCCCCTTTCTCCCCCCCATTATGCATGCTAATCTTAATACGCCCCTTCTTCTCCCCCCCATCCCTCCCTACCCACCCATCCTCCCCAGTCCCTTTCCCTTTGATACCTGTTAGTCCATTCTTGGGTTCTGTGATTCCGCTGCTGTTTTGTTCCTTCAGTTTTTCCTTTGTTCTTATACTCCACAGATGAGTGAAATAATTTGGTATTTCTCTTTCTCCGCTTGGCTTATTTCACTGAGCATAATACCCTCCAGCTCCATCCATGTTGCTGCAAATGGTAGGATTTGCCCTCTTCTTATGGCTGAGTAATATTCCATTGTGTGTATGTACCACATCTTCTTTATCCATTCATCTACCGATGGACATTTAGGTTGCTTCCAATTCTTGGCTATTGTAAATAGTGCTGCAATAAACATAGGGGTGCATCTGTCTTTTTCAAACTTAATTGCTGCGTTCTTAGGGTAAATTCCTAGGAGTGGAATTCCCGGGTCAAAGGTAAGTCTGTTTTGAGCATTTTGAGGAACCTCCATACTGCTTTCCACAATGGTTGAACTAATTTACATTCCTACCAGCAGTGTAGGAGGGTTCCCCTTTCTCCAACACCTCACCAACGTTTGTTGTTGTTTGTCTTTTGGATGGTAGCCATCCTTACTGGTGTGAGGTGATACCTCATTGTAGTTTTAATTTGCATTTCTCTGATAATTAGCAATGTGGAGCATCTTTTCATGTGTCTGTTGGCCATCTGTATTCTTTTTTGGAGAACTGTCTGTTCAGTTCCTCTGCCCATTTTTTAATTGGATTATTGGTTTTTTTGTTTGTTGAGGCATGTGAGCTCTTTATATATTTTGGATGTCAAGCCTTTATCGGATCTGTCATTTACAAATATATTCTCCCATACTGTAGGGTTACTTTTTGTTCTATTGATGGTGTCTTTTGCTGTACAGAAGCTTTTCAGCTTGATATAGTCCCACTTGTTCATTTTTGCTGTTGTTTTCCTTGCCCGGGGAGATATGTTCAAGAAGAGGTCACTCATGTTTATGTCTAAGAGGTTTTTGCCTATGTTTTTTTCCAAGAGTTTAATGGTTTCATGACTTACATTCAGGTCTTTGATCCATTTTGAATTTACTTTTGTATATGGGGTTAGACAATGGTACATTTTCATTCTCCTACATGTAGCTGTCCAGTTTTGCCAGCACCATCTGTTGAAGAGACTGTCATTTCGCCATTGTATGTCCATGGCTCCTTTATCAAATATTAATTGACCATATTTGTTTGGGTTAATGTCTGGAGTCTCTAGTCTGTTCCACTGGTCTGTGGCTCTGTTCTTGTGCCAGTACCAAATTTTCTTGATTACTATGGCTTTATAGTAGAGCTTGAAGTTGGGGAGTGAGATCCCCCCTACTTTACTCTTCTTTCTCAGGATTGCTTTGGCTATTTGGGGTCTTTGGTGTTTCCATATGAATTTTTGAATTATTTGTTCCAGTTCATTGAAGAATGTTGCTGGTAATTTGAGAGGAATTGCATCAAATCTGTATATTGCTTTGGGCAGGATGGCCATTTTGACGATACTAATTCTTCCTAGCCATGAGCATGGGATGAGTTTCCATTTGTTAGTGTCCCCTTTAATTTCTCTTAAGAGTGTCTTATAAGTTTTCAGGGTATAGGTCTTTCACTTCTTTGGTTAGGTTTATTCCTAGGTATTTTATTCTTTTTGATGCAATTGTGAATGGAATTGTTTTCCTGATTTCTCTTTCTATTGGTTCATTGTTAGTGTATAGGAAAGCTACAGATTTCTGTGTGTTATTTTGTATCCTGCAACTTTGCTGTATTCCGATATCAGTTCTAGTAGTTTTGGGTGGAGTCTTTAGGGTTTTTTATGTACAATATCATGTCATCTGCAAATAGTGACAGTTTAACTTCTTCTTTACCAATCTGGATTCCTTGTATTTCTTTGTTTTGTCTGATTGCCATGGCTAGGACCTCCAGCACTATGTTAAATAACAGTGGGGAGAGTGGGCATCCCTGTCTAGTTCCCGATCTCAGAGGAAATGCTTTCAGCTTCTCGCTGTTCAGTATAATGCTGGCTGTGGGTTTATCATATATGGCCTTTATTATGTTGAGGTACGTGCCCTCTATTCCCATTTTGCTGAGAGTTTTTATCATGAATGGATGTTGAACTTTGTCAAATGCTTTTTCAGCATCTATGGAGATGATCATATGGTTTTTGTCTTTCTTTTTGTTGATGTGGTGGATGATGTTGATGGATTTTCGAATGTTGTACCATCCTTGCATCCCTGGGATGAATCCCACTTGGTCATGGTGTATGATCCTTTTGATATACTGTTGAATTCGGTTTGCTAATATTTTGTTGAGTATTTTTGCATCTACGTTCATCAGGGATATTGGTCTGTAGTTTTCTTTTTTGGTGAGGTCTTTGCCTGGTTTTAGTATTAGGGTGATATGTTGGCTTCATAGAATGAGTTTGGGAGTATTCCCTCCTCTTCTATTTTTTGGAAGACTTTAAGAAGAATGGGTGTTATGTCTTCCCTGTATGTCTGATAAAATTCTGAGGTAAATCCATCTGGCCCAGGGGTTTTGTTCTTTGGTAGTTTTTTGATTACCGCTTCAATTTCATTGCTGGTAATTGGTCTGTTTAGATTTTGTTTCTTTCTGTGTCAGTCTTGGAAGGTTGTATTTTTCTAGGAAGTTGTCCATTTCTCCTAGGTTTCCCAGCTTGTTAGCATATAGGTTTTCACAGTATTCTGTAATAATTCTTTGTATTTCTGTGGGGTCTGTCGTGATTTTTCCTTTCTCATTTCTGATTCTGTTGATTTGTGTTGACTCTCTTTTCCTCTTAATAAGTCTGGCTAGAGGCTTATCTATTTTGTTTATTTTCTCAAAGAACCAGCTCTTGGTTTCATTGATTTTTGCTATTGTTTTATTCTTCTCAATTTTATTTATTTCTTCTCTGATCTTTATTATGTCCCTCCTTCTGCTGACCTTAGGCCTCATTTGTTCTTCTTTTTCCAATTTCGATAATTGTGACATTAGACCATTCATTTGGGATTGGTCTTCCTTCTTTAAATATGCCTGGATTGCTATATACTTTCCTCTTAAGACTGCTTTTGCTGTATCCCACAGTAGTTGGGGCTTTGTGTTGTTGTTGTCGTTTGTTTCCATAAATTGCTGGATCCCATTTTGATTTGGTCATTGATCCATTGATTATTTAGGAGCGTGTTGTTAAGCCTCCATGTGTTTGTGAGCCTTTTTGCTTTCTTTGTACAGTTTATTTCTAGTTTTATGCCTTTGTGGTCTGAAAAGTTGGTTGGTAGGATTTCCATCTTTTGGAATTTACTGGGGCTCTTTGTGGCCTAGTATGTGGTCTATTCTGGAGAATGAAAACATGATCTTTTAAAACGGAAAGAGCATCAGGGGCTCATGGAACGATTTCAAGAGGCTTAAGATACATGTGATTGGAGTCCCGAAGGAGGAGGAAGTAGGAAAGAATATGTGAATAATTTGCTGATAATTTGCATTTTGCAAATTGGATGAAATCTATAAACCCACAGATCCAGGAAGTTCAATAAGAACCAAGCATAAGAAACATGAATAAAATTATCCCAACTCCTGTCATAACCAAATTGCCAAAACCTACGATAAAGAGAAGATCTTAGAAGTAGCCAGAGAGAAAGAAAAGACATCTTCTGTCCATGCACTTTCTATAAAGAAACAAAGGTAAGGAGGATAGATTTCTTGGGAACAGAGCAAATGAAAAGACAGTGGAGTTAAACCTGTTAACTCACAATTCTGCACCCAGGACGATGTCTTTCAAAACTGAAGGGGAAATAAACACTTTTCCAGACATACAAAACCAGCGGACTCACACTACAAGAAATATTAATAAAAGTCCTTATACAGAAGGCTGGTGGCATCAGATGGCACTATGGACATACCGGAAGACAAGGGAGTTCACCAAAACTTGTAACTACATGGAGGAATAGAAAACATTTTTTTTCTTATTTCAATCTCTTTAAAATATAATGATCTAAGCAGAAACGATATCAATGTCGTGTGGGGTTTACAACACACAGAAGTAAAAGTGGGTAACAACTGCCTGGAGGAAGAAACGGAGATACCAGACACTACTGTAAAGTTCTTACCTACACAAGGGTGGGGTGGTGGTCACTCACAGGCAGGTTGTGGTAAAGCTGAAGCTGTAAATTGAGAGCCTTAAAGAGGCCACTACATAATAATAGAGTTATAGCTAAAAAGCCAACAAAGGAGAGAATGCTGGAATAACAAAAAATATAGTCCACTGATCAAAAAGAAAGAAAAAACCAAACACAGAACAGTTGGGAATTTATAAAAGAATTGGTAAGATCATGGATTTCAACCTAAACATCTCAATAAGTACATTGAATGTAAATGATCTAAACACCCAGCGAAGAGGTGGGTGCTGTCGAGGGGGTAGAGGAGGTGGCCCCAACCCCACGCAGCCTGAATCACGAGGGGCTCTTGAAGGGAAAAGACAGAGAGAAGACATACCACGATCCTATGGCGGCAAGAGCACTGGGGTCTCCCTGCTAGTATTAGATAGGGTCGACTTTAGAGACAGAAAATGACAGAAATTCATTTTGTATCGACAAAGGAGTCAGTTTATCAAGAGGATGTAACTGTCACAAACATTTATGGGCCTAATCAGACAGCTTCAAAGTCCATGAAGTAAAACTGGTAGAAGCACAAAGAGAAGCAGACAAAGCCATGGTCAGTGCCGAAGACGTCTCAATGACCGATCACACCAGCAGGCAGAAAATAGGCCAGGAGGATAGGTGCCTGCATGTCAACCAGCCTGACCCAGCTGGCATTTACTGGCCAGTCCACTCAGCAGCAGAAATACCCACATTCTTTTCTAAGACAGCAGAACACCGACCAAGACGGACCACATCTGGGGCTGTGACACAAGTCTCAATAAAGCTCAGACAAAGCGTGTTCTCTGACCACAGAGGAAGTAAACCGAAAATCAACGCGGAAACGTCCCTGGGAAGCGCCCGCTATCTGGGAACTAGCTAACAGCCCTAGGTGACCCTGGGTCTAGGAGGAAGTCAAAAGAGCCCTAAAGCCAGAGCGCGGAGCCCGAGGGCAGCGGCTGGTGTCCGAAACCACGCCTGCTCCTCCACCTCCTGAAGGTGTTTCCACTCCCACCCCGACCTCGTTTTCAAGTATCTCCAAAGAAAGGTTGTTGACCCTCAAAATAAAAGAAGTATTTACAATTCAGTAATCCCCAAATAGTATCCCATAAATATCTGTGGGGCTTCATGCCATGTCCCCAGCAGCCCACGCTCAGGGCTCACACCCTGCTTTCCATGGGTGGGGCCCCAGGGTGGCTGCTGTCCCGCACAGGGGGGACTTCAGCTGCTGTTGTCATTGCTCCCGCTGGGGGGCTGCGGGACCCCAGCCCCCTCCCAGCCCCACCCTGCCTCCGCAGCCAGTTCCCCCAGGAGACAGCACCCCATCCCCGCCAACACAGGCAGCCGTCCCAATCCAGCCCAGCCCTCAGCTCTGATGAGAAACGGCAGTGGCTGACTCCCCAGGCCATCCGGGCTCCAAGCAGGGCAGGGCCAGTCGCCACACAGACAGAGAGGCGGCTGTGCCCCAGGCAGGGGTCAGGGGCAGGCCCAGTCCCCCTCAGGATGTGAAGGACAGGAAGACATGAGGAGAGGAATGGGGGTTCAAGCCCCAGACCCTCTTCCCTCCAGAAAGTAAAACTATTTTCAGTTTGCTGTGAGAAGGGCAGAGCAGTGCCCCGGGCACTGGAACGCGAGGCGAGCACCCGTGGCTTGCAGCCCAGAGGGGCCCCCCACAGGCCTCTCCTGGGCCTGCTGCACTCCCCGCTGCTCTCTGGCCTGACAGCAGTGATGGCCACGTGCGTGGGGAGGAGCACAGGCCCCCACAGCCGGGCCCCCACAGCCGGACCCCCACAGCTGGGTCCCCACAGCCAGACCCCCACAGCTGGGTCCCCACAGCCGGGGCCCCCACAGCCGGGCCCCCACAGCCGGGGCCCCCACAGCTGGGTCCCCACAGCCAGACCCCCACAGCCAGACCCCCATAGCTGGGTCCCCACAGCCGGACCCCCACAGCTGGGTCCCCATAGCCGGACCCCTACAGCAGGGGCCCCCACAGCTGGGTCCCCACAGCCAGACCCCTGCAGCCAGACCCCCACATCTGGGTCCCCACAGCTGGGCCCCCACAGCTGGGCCCCCACAGCTGGGTCCCCTGCAGCTAGACCCCCACATCTGGGTCCCCACAGCCAGACCCCCGCAGCCGGGCCCCCACAGCTGGGTCCCCACAGCCAGACCCCTGCAGCCAGACCCCCACAGCTGGGTCCCCACAGCCGGACCCCCACAGCCAGGGCCCCCACAGCTGGGTCCCCACAGCCAGACCCCCACAGCTGGGTCCCCACAGCCGGACCCCCACAGCAGGGGCCCCCACAGCTGGGCCCCCACAGCTGGGTCCCCTGCAGCTAGACCCCCACATCTGGGTCCCCACAGCCAGACCCCCGCAGCCGGGCCCCCACAGCTGGGTCCCCACAGCCAGACCCCTGCAGCCAGACCCCCACAGCTGGGTCCCCACAGCCGGACCCCCACAGCCGGGGCCCCCACAGCTGGGTCCCCACAGCCAGACCCCCACAGCCGGGTCCCCACAGCTGGGTCCCCACAGCCGGACCCCCACAGCTGGGTCCCCACAGCCAGACCCCCACAGCCGGGTCCCCACAGCCAGACCCCTGCAGCCAGACCCCCATATCTGGGTCCCCACAGCTGGGCCCCCACAGCCGGGCCCCCACAGCTGGGTCCCCACAGCCAGACCCCTGCAGCTGGGCCCCCTGGCCTTGCAGAGGTCTGACCCAGTGGGTGCCACTGCTGCCCAGGAACTTAAGGGGACAATTCTCAGGCAGGTGGGGATGTTGGCTTAGAACTCATGGTTGTGCTTCCCAAACCCAAAAGGACCGGGCAGTATTCCAGGGAGCCTCTGCCAGGCCAGCACCCAGGGTTCTGAGAGGGATGGAAGCATGGACTCCACAGAAATGGGGAAAGCAGGGGGGCAAGGGGTGTGCTCCACAAGCCCCAAGTCCCTGATCTGTGCCCAGGCTCCACGTGTGTCAGGTCCCCTTTGTTCATCAGCTCAGCCCGTGTCAGGCCCTGAACCAGGGTGATGGAGGGAAAGAGACAGAAAGAGAAGTTCAGACAGGCGAGGAGCTGCACAGACGCAGCATTTGGAGCCGGCAGTACCGGGAAGGAGCCCCTGTACCCCCTCCGAGAATCCCACTTGCCTGACTCAGAGGAAGCCCTCCCATCCTCAGGAGACCATGCCTCTAACCACCCTGGGCATACTGAGACTCAGGCCCAGGGCATTTAGGCCTCAGAGTGCCTGCAGGGGCAGCCTAGCCAGGTCCAGAGTGGACAGCAGCTGTGCCGGTCATTGCAAGGCACAGGACCACCTGCCACCTGCTCTCTGTCACCGTGGTTGGTCAGCCAGCACCCGGGCTTGGGTTAGCAGGCCTGAGAGCACATTCCGCCCAGGGGCTTGGACATGTGGTGGGCAGAGCGAGGCAGCCAGGAGGGAGGCCCCAGGACGCACCATAGAGGCCTGGGCTCCTGGGAGGGCTAGTGGCAGTGCACAGTGCCCAGCCTGCCAGGAGAAGCTGGGATCCACACAGCAGGCAGGGTATGGAGGACAGAGTGTCACTTTAGGGTCACACAGGGCTGCCCCCACCATGCCTCTCTCTATGCCCTGCTTTCCTCTCCCATAAAAGGGGTGATGATCAGTGGATTGGCTTCCTGTTGCAACTGTAACAAGTCACTACAAGCTGACTGACTGACAGCACAGATTTATTATTGCACAGTTCTGGAGTCCAGATGGGCCTCCCTGGGCTAAGGCCAATGTGTCAGAGGCTGGTTGCTGCTGGAGGTCCAGGGCAGAGCCCACAAAAGTTGTCAGTGTTGGCCGAGTCCTCAGGCTGCCCCTCAAAGGCCCTTGTGCCTCGGTTGAATCTCCCATCCCAAGGTCAGCTGACTGACAAGCCTAGTTCCACCTTGCCACGTGCCCCTCCTGCACCCCCAGGTACTGGGGGTCATTCTGGACTAGACAAAAATCATGTGTGCCTATCATTCTGGATCGAGGGGCTGCTGGCTAAAGGAGGGCATCTCCACTTCAGGAGGTTTGGCAAAATTTTTAGCCCTTAGTGTAAAGAGTAAGTGTGAAAGGGAATTGGCAGAGAAAATGGGAGAGGAGAAGTACTGGAAGGGACAGGCCCACAGGACGGGGACCCTGGGCCTTTCTCCCCTCAGCCCCGCCTCCATCTCCGGCCTCACCGGACTGAGCACCCTCTCTCCCAGGCGGGACCGAAGCACCCGGTTCCTCAGGCACCACCTGGTGCACCTTATGTCCCGCCCAGAGGAACTCACACCCCGTCTGTGTCCACTCCATCACATCTGCTCGCTGTGGTGCTCACACTGACTGGTGCCCCTCTGGCCAAAGTCATGGGTGAAGCGCCACTTGTGTTTGGAGCAATTTTCCAACGCAGGGAGAAGGAAGAATTCAAAGGCTCCAAGGCAGAGGCCTCGGAGAGGAGCAGCAGCCTCCGCACCCGCCAACCTCAAGAAGGCCCCATCGCCAGAGGCTGTGACGGGCCTCCTGTGCTCGCAGTATGCCTGGCTGGCCTGCTTCTGGGCCAGAGACAGTGTCCAGATGCCCTTTCCATGGATGTGGGTTCCTATGCCAAAGCCACCACATAGAAGTGGGGGTCCCTCACCCCCACCACTCCCTGCCCCACCTCCCATGCCAGGGCCTCTGCTTGCCAGACTCCAATGGGGTCTGGGGTTTCAAGTCTAATCCCAGGGGGCTATCCCGTGCCACCTGCCCTCCTCTGTCCCCTTGCTGGAGCCAGTGCCAGACAAGGGCCTGATCTGTGCTGGCCCTGCCAGGAAAGGGCAAGGTTGTCCTGTGGGTCAGCACCCAGCTGGGCCCTGTGCCCCCATCCTCCCCAGACCAGCCAGGCCACCGCCCAGGCTCCTGCTTCATCCATCCTGAGCGGGTGTGGGGAGGCTGGGCCAGCAGGCTGTCCATCCTATTAAAATTCTTTTTCAAACACTCCTGTGAGTGGTCTGCTGTGGATAACGTGAAGGTTCCTATGGCCTGGATTCTTACCTGGGCCTCGTTGACTTGATCACTGCACAGGTGTGGGCAATACATTGTTACTGAGTCTACATAAAGAGCTCCGCCCAGTGCCCTGGGCCACACCCCTGCAGGAGAGCAGAGGCTAGAGTGGTGGCAGCACCGAGGACAGAGACTGAGAGGCCCAGAGGCAGAGACGGGCTTGCTGCGTGCGGACTCGCTCTGAGTGGACAGATTCTAGTGACTGACCTGCCACAGCGGGAATAAAGTTGGTACAAACCCTTTCATCCCAAGAACATTCCATTGTCATTTTTTCAGTCCCATTGAATCCACAGTGAGCCTGTCCAGGGCTGAAACCCACTGGCAGACACTTGTTAAAGATAAATTACCAGGAAAGAGGCCTTCAAAGAAGTGCTTTAATGATGTAATGATGTGTAAGCACCTCAGAACATCTTTATTACATTAGAAAGGGGCAACCCATCCTGGCAGACGGAGAGAGCCGATGCAGGCACAGACACCAGGCCTGGCCCTGGAGCCTGCCTGGGGCTCCTTCTAGCGATGCTTCTAAATTTGCATGGAGGAGAACTTTCTGATTGAATTTCTCTGGCTGTTCTGAGCAGTTAAACTGTCCCCCACAGCTGGATTTCATCAAAGCAATTTTGGTTTTTCAGAAATAAATACACATGGATTTAAGTTGCTGTTGTGTGTTCTAGGGCATTAATCGGACAAACAGTCCCTACTCGAAGCCAATTACGATTTATTCTAAAATTCAGCCCTTGTTCTTCCCTTCGGGAGAGACTGCTGGGCGGAGCCTCGCCTGCAGCCCCAGGAGGTAAGTCAAGGGTCGGGTTTAGGAAAAAGAACACCGATACGCTCAGTTCTTCTCTGGCCTCTGCTCTGTCCTCCGAGCCCAGGACCGGACGCCGTCTCCGCCCGAGGCCCGCCTCGGAAACCGGCCCTGGGTCCCCAGCGTTCAGCTGAGCAAAGGCGGAGCGGGAGACTGACCAGGAAGCGAATGACCAGCGACGGACTCCGCGCCCTGGCCAGGAGCGGCGCGGGGCGCCCGCCTGTGTCCCGAGCGCTGCGTCACAGGCGGGTAAGCGGTAGGCCCCCGTGGCCCTCCCACCGCCGGCCTGCCCAAGGACCTTCGACGCGCGCGGCCGGCTGCTCCAAGGACCTGGCGGTGGGACGCTCGGGTGGCACGAAGGCGCACGGCAGCTACAGGTGCCCAGGACACCGCAGCCCGACTTCGAGGCGTCGGAAGCAGAGACGCGCCACGGGCTCCGTGCTGGGGCGCAGCGGAAAGAGCAGCCGGCCAGCGACGGAGGGACAACACTGAGGGAGGCGCCGGCGCCGCGCCTCCGATGGTGCCTAGCTCTCCGTGTCGCAGGATCCGCGCGCGATCACTGCCGGTGCGCCGACCGCAGCTCAGCCACACCGCGCCCGGTAGGCTCCTCCAGGTGGGGAGGCTGGGGCCAGCTGCGTGTACTCCCCAGGTGTCCCCGACGCTTCCAGGGCAGGAGGACGGCGGGCCTAGCGAGTGGGACAGAGACGCGCCAAACGGGCCCCGGCCGGGGGCGCACGGGTCCCGGGCTGCGAACCTGCCCCTGCCAGCCCGTCCCGCCTCCCGGGGTCAGCGAAGCCAATGGACGCCTAGGCACACGAGGCAGTGGCCGTAGCGATTGGACAGCGGCGTATGAAAGGGGCGCCGCCTTTTTATCAGGCGCGGAGGGCGGAGGCGCCGCCAAGCCCAGGCAGCTGAGCTGAGCGCCACCCTACCGCCGACGCATGGCCCCGGCGTCGCTCGCCATGAACACCCCTGGGCTCAGGACGTGCGGCCGGGGCCGCCCGGGGCCCTGCCCCCTGCCCTTCAGCGTGGAGTCGCTGCTGGAGGCGGAGCGCATGCTGGGCCCGGAGCCCGCGGAACCCCGGGAGGAGAGGCCGCCGGGCGCCACGGAGCCCCGGGCCTGGTTCCCTCCGGCAGCCCGGCCGTCCTCCCCACGTAAGTGTCCTGTCGGACAGTCCTCGGCTGCGGGACGAGCGCGCCTGGCCCAGGCTCTGAGGGCCAGGGCGGGAAGGGCGCTGTCGCTCCTAACTTGAGAAAGTAACCGGCCCCTGACCGGTCCGACCTGAGTGCGGAGAGCGAACGGCGGACCGAGCCCCTGCCGTGCGCAAGCCCCCAGGGGCCCCGCCGTCCGACGCCAAGCAGGCCTCTGCCCACAACCCATGGCCCGCAGCTTCTTGGTGACAGTCTCTCCGGCGCGACCGCCCCCGTTCCCCGAGCGTCCCCGCGACGGTTAACTTCTGCCTCGCCGAGTCCTCAGCTCAGTTCCTGCGGCGACCCCCCTGCTCACTTCCCCGGGGGGCAGAGCTCTCCTCCTTCGTGGCGTGCGGGGCCTCCGCTCTGGGGATCAGAGCCCGGGCCCACAGCGGTGCCCCCCGCGCCGCCCCTGCCCGGTGTCTTCTCTGACCCCAGGCGCTTTCCGGGGCTTCTCTCAGGAGGGCCACGGTCCCCAAGCCGGCCTGCCTCCCGCGCGGGCCCTTTCGGGAGTCGGGAGTGTCGGCGTCTGAGCGCCCGCCATGTGCTCCTCTCTCCTCCCAGGCGCTCCGCGCTCCCCGTCCTGCACCCTCCGAAAGCACAAGAACGACCGCAAGCCGCGGACGCCCTTCTCCACGGCGCAGCTGCGGGCGCTGGAGGGCAAGTTCCGCCAGAAGCGGTACCTCTCCGTCGCCGAGCGCGCCGAGTTCTCCAGCAGCCTGAGTCTCACCGAGACGCAGGTCAAGATCTGGTTTCAGAACCGCCGCGCCAAGGCCAAGCGGCTGCAGGAGGCCGAGCTGGCGAAGCTGAAGCTGGCGGCCAAGCCGCTGTTGCCTCCATTCTCCCTGCCCTTCCCCCTGGGCGCCCCCCTGCACGGCTCCGCGGCTGGGCCCGGCGGCGCGGCGGGCACCCTGCCGCAGGTGCCGGGCTGCCTGGCCGCGCCCGTCGCCGCCTACGGGGTGTACTACCTGTCCTAGGCGGGGCGGGGCTGCGGGGAGGGCCCCGCGCGGACTGCCGCCCCCCCCCACCCCCGCGCTCCTGTTCTTCATTGCTTTTTTCAGTTTTTGTTTTTGTTGTGTTAATACGGTGTTTTAAAGAAGGCTTGGGTCTATTTGTGGGTGTCTTTCAGATATATATCAACTGTTTTTAGAAACCATGTGCATACCAAACGTTCCGGAAAGCGAGCGTAGTTTCTTAGTGTCTGGAAGGGGGCGGGTTGGAGCTCGCCCTGGTCAAAGCCGCCGGCGAGGTGTCTGCGGCTTCCGGGGTCACCTGCCCCAGCCCTCCACCGGCGCGCTCAGGACGCTCCCGAGGGACGAAGGGGTCAGCTCGGTGCCAAGTCGGCTGAAAGGAAGTTACTACTTTGGCTAGGTTTGTTTCCACCGCCGGGGCGAAGAGCTCTGCGAGCCTGAGCGAGTGCGCGCGTTTGAGAGTGAGCGGCGTGTCCACACCGGTGGTGCCCCCGCGGTCGATGGGGAGGTCGGGGTGGCCGGGGTCGGAGTCCGCTGGCGTCCGGGCTCCGGTGATGTCGGGTCGGGATCGGACGCGCCCCCTGCCGGCCGGTGTGCCCGCAGCAGCCGGGGAATGGGGCGCAGAGGACAGCCAGGACCGCCTGCCCTAAGGGGGCCTGGATGGCGGGGTGCTGGTGGTCCAGCCGCTGCTTGGCACCGTGTGGAGGCTGTCTAGGAATCGGGCACCCGTAGGGCACCCCCACCCCCACCCCAAACACAGCTCGGCCTGTGGGCTCTTCTGGGTGCCTGGGGTGGGTGACTGCTTGTGGGGGACCTCCTGAGGTCACTGTCCCTGAAACCCTGGAAGCTTGGCCTGGGACGCTGGCAGTGACCCCTGGGAGAGGGCGCTCCACCCCCCGGAAGGGCAGTCGGTGCGAGGCTGGCGACTTGCCCGCCCTCTGAGGGTCCAGGACCGAGTTTTCCCCAGCAGGCGGCTCCACAGAACGTCCCAGAAGCAGCAATCACGCTGCAACCAGCTTCCCTGGGCTTCCCAGAAGAATGAAAATCCACCGCGATTCTGCTGAGAAACCAACCCGGTTCTTGCCGAGCAGCTGCTGGGTGTGAACGCGGGAGGCTGACCTGCCTGTCCTCCACTGGATTCCAGCCACCCTTTGCAAGAGGCCAGGTCAGCTGTGGTCTGTGAATTCGCCAGAGAAGGCGCCGGGCCCTGAGTAAGGAAGGCCAGGAGGGGCTGAGGGCCTGAGGGCCACCACCTGCGTCCTGGCCCCTCGCAGAGCCACCTGCTGAGTTTTAAGGCCAGTCAATACTTCGATCCTCTTCTCAAATCGGGGGTCCCTGGGAGACAGGCTCCTGGAAGGAAAGTCAGGACCAAGTTTCATGGCCAAGGTAACAGGCTCCTGTTGCAAACAGTTTGAGGACTTGACGGCTGAAGAGACCAAAGCAAAGGTGAGAAGCCAGCGCACAAGGGGAGCAAGTACCCAGCGCCCACTGGCTGGCCTCGCCCTGGCTGCCCCGGTGTCTGTTTCTGCAGGGGTCTGCACACATGGCTCTGCCGCCTCATGTCCCGTCATGGCCCACATGGTGCCCACCAGCCACTACAGTCCTAGAGTGCTGGGCAGCCTGGGGCCAGCGGAGGGATTTGCTGAATTGATTTGCTATATGTCTCTCCATAGCCGTTCCTGAGCCAGGACACCTACCTGGGGAGGCTCCCTGCCCACATGCCCCACCGAGGCAGGTGCCATGAGAGCCACCCACTGAGTGCTCTGCTGGGCAGGGATGGAGCAGACTTGTCAAGACCCAGACCTTTCCACTCTCCTAAAGAAGGCTACTGCCCAGGGCCAAGGAGAGGCCCTCCTGGTGGGACTTCTGCCTGCTCACCTTCTCACAGAGGACTCGAGTCCCCAAACACCCTGGGCCAGACCCCGGGATGGTGCTGACCTGCCGGCCGCCTCCTTTAGCCAGTGTGTCTCTGTGGGGGAGGTCTCCGTGGCTGCCTGGAGCCAGCTGGAGACAACGTGGAAAGACCCACCCACCGGGACCCTTTACAGAAGCCTGGGACCCCTGCCACTCCTTGTCTGAGGAGTTCCAGAGACCTGGCCCACTCTGTGCCCTTTCACCTGCCTCATGCCTGGCTGCTGCCGGATCTGGAGACACGGGCCCTGCTCTCTGGAGGAGGGGGCAGGACAGCAGTTCAAGCCAGACCATGCCTCCGTGGGGCTGCTGGACCACCTGTCCAGGGACAAGGAGTGGGCTGAGTTGTGCAATGGCATGGGGAGAGGGGGACCGTGGAGGACCCCAGACAGTGACCCACCCACGAAGCCTGGTGTCTCACCAGTTTGGTTAAATGAGTGACACAACAAATAGGCCTCGCAAGCCCAATGAGCAGAAGCCACAGCTGGAGGCTGCCGAGGCTGCGACGTCATTGTCATGTTGGCGTGGGTTCCAGGTTAGTGCCGGTCAGGCTCATTCACTCTGGTTCCTGAGCAAGGATAAGGCTGGGCCCCAGGCCCCTTCCTGACACAGTCAGCTCCCAGGGCCCCCTCACCAGCTTTGGGGGCTGGGTCCCCAGGCGTGGACCCCAGGAGGGTGGGGCTGAATCTGACCATAGATCCTGAAGGACCATGAGGCAGCGCTGCCTGGAGGGAACTTTATCTGCACCTCTGCCGGCTTCTTAAGCCGGATGGTGGGCCTGTGGTGTGCGGTGCCCTGCCTGGATGGGTGGTTTTACACATGCCTTTGTGGTTCGGGCAGCACTGCCTCCAGTGGCTGTGCAGGACAAGCCGGGCGCTGCAACATGCTCCCCCTGGTTTCTCCTGGCCTTGCGACCCCAGCACCTCCCCCAGCCCCAAATCTGGCCTCAGAAGTATTTCTGAGTAAATGGGCTGCACTGCGTTCTCTGGCATGATAATGCATAATGCTCTTCAGATGCCCCAAAGTTTCGGTACTTTCATTTTGGCTTTTAAAAAAGTATTGTCTCAGTTACTTAATAAACAGTTTTTGCTAATTCTGATATTCTGTATTACATCCTGTATTTCCATCTATTAGACCATTAAAATATAACCACATAGCAAATTAAATTGACATGGCCAGTGCCAGTGAGGTGCTGAATTTCCGAGGCTGTTCACGTGGAAAGGAAATGTCTTGGCATGCAGTAAGCATGTGTTTTTAAAAAGCATGCCAAACAGCTACAATATTCCTTTAAATATTCAAGGGGTGTTATTTTTTTTGTACTTAGAAAATTTGCAGAATGAGGAACCATATACTAGCCACTATCTTCAGGGAGCCTACTTTTACACCCTGGGGTGCTGAATTCTGCACCGAGGCCCAGAGGCCAGGCCCCAGGAGCCTGCAGGAGGCTGGGGAGGCCTGGTGGGGCGATAGAGAATTGCATCCTCACCTCAAGCAATTGTTTGGGTTTTTCCCTAAGTGGAGCTGGCACTGAGCCCGGTGGTGCACACCTCATTTATCTTGTCTTCCCGGGCAGGTGGCACCCCGGGGTGTATGTGGAGAGAGGCCGTCGGAAGTGGCACCTTTGTTCTTGTTCTTGATTTTTAAAGGAAATACTTTTGACACGTCACCATCAGCATGATGCATTCAGCGGGCTTTTTGAAGTATCTTTTCCAGGTGACTAAGGTTCCCTTCTACAACTAGTTAATACAAAGTTTTAACATTAATGAATGTTGTATTTTATCAAATGCTTTTTCTGCATTTCTGCATAGAGGTGATCAAATGATCTTTCCCTTCAATCTGTTAGAGACAAATTTAAATAAAAGATTTTCCAGTGTGAGGCCAATTGTGAATTCCTAAACCCAGTAGGAGGTGGGCAGCGTTTAACACAAAAGCAACCCCCTCCAAAAAAAACAAAACCTTGTGATAGACTATATAACTGTTTAAAACTTAGGGACAACAAAATACTGTGATATTGTCAGCAGCAAGTCAGTAGAAACATAGGGAACATCCTCTATTGGCGAAGGAATTGAAGACCAGCAGCAGCCGCAGGAGGCGTGCAGAGCAGAGGTCACGTGGCAAGGCCCCCCGACCTGGACTCGCACCTGTGGGACGCCCTCCGGGTGCAGCCCACACAGTCTACTCCTTTAGGCGTGGGGAGGGTTTAGCTTGTTGGTGAACGCTTGCCTGCTTTCTGATGCTGTAGAAAGCCTCTGGGCACCCTGCTCACAGTCCCCCAAGGTCTAGCTGGACCACGTTGCAGAGGCGACCCACCCCTCCAGGTACAAGGCTTGTTCCCTCTACTGGCCTAGGGCTTGGTTTGTATAGGTACCTGATCCCAGTTTTGTTGTCTGGATGCTGAACACCCACAAAGGCAGAAAACTGTTTTCCACCTGCTCCTTCCGTGCCTGGCAACAAGGTTTGGTTGAATCTTGAGTTCATGAGTCTGTGCGCTCATAAATGGCTGCTGGGGTCATGGCTATGCCATCCTGAGTGGGGAAGGGGGCTGCCCTAGAGACACGGCCCTTCATCCCAGAGCCTGGGTGCTTGAGGCTGGTCCCATCCAGGGTGTCTGCCTCCACTTTCCTGTCCTCCTTTTTACTTTCACTATGGGAAATGCTAAGCACACACAGGGCTGGGGGTGGGGTGGGGAGAATTGGGACCGGCATGTCGCCCATCTCCTTGTTTCAGCAGTTGTAACTCAGGGTCAGCCTGGCTTCATCTGAGCCTCACTCAGACAGTCCTCTCTCCTGGCCTGCTCTGGAGCAAACCCCTGACATGGTATAATTTCCTTCACAAATATTTCAGGATATATTTTTTAAAAAGATTATTTTAGAAAACATAACCACAGTGAGATTATCACAAAATATTAATAGTAACTGTCAAATATCCAGCAGCATCCAAGCTTCCTAGACTTTGTCATGATTTTTTGGTTTATTTGTTCTCGTAAACAGCTTTATGGAGCTAGAACTCAGACCACACAATTCACCCATTCACCGTGTAAGGCAATGCTTTTTTGTATGTTCACGCATGTGTGCGACCACCACCAAGGACAACTGTAGAACGTGTCATGGCCCCAGAAAGCAACCCATTCCCTTTAGCTGCCAGCCCTAAGCAACCACTCACCTACTATCTCTGTATATTTCCATGTTCTGGGCATTTTTAGAAGTGGAGTCATATCATATATATAGGCTTGTGTGTGTGTATGTGTGTGTGTGTGTGTCTGGCTTCGTTCCCTTGGCTTGTTTTCAAGGTCATCCCATGTTGTACCGTGTATGAGTGCTTCATTCCCTATTAAGATGGAATGCTATTTCATATATGGATAGACCACATGTTCTTTAACCATTCGTCAGTTGAGAGACATCTGGGTTGTTTCCATCTTTTTGGCTATTATGAATAGTGCTGCCATAGACATTCATGTCCAAGTTTTTGTGTGGATATACATTGTTTATCTTGGGGTACACATTACTACAGGAGTAGAACTGCTGGGCAGATGGTATGTCTGTGTTTGAAGGGTGGTGAGAGCATTCTCCAAAGTGGCAGCAGCATTTCATATTCCCACCAGCAGGGAATGGGGGCTCTATTTCTCTACATCCTTTCCAACCCTTATACTCTGATTTCGAGGTTCTAGGCAACCTAGTAGGTGTGAAGTCTCACGGTTTTAATTTGTTATTTCCCTGATGACTCATGCTGTTGACTCTCTCTCAAGTGCTTCTTGGCCATGTATTTATCTTCTTCAGAGAAACATCTAAGTAAACTGCCTCCTTTCTTTGGCAAGTTCCTTTTTAAATTGGGTTTTTGTGTTGAGCTGTAGTTCTTTGTCCCTTCTGGATATTATCCACATCAGATGGATGATTTGCAGATATTTCCTTCAATTTTATGGGTTGTCTTTCTACTTTCTTGATGGTGTCCTTTGAAGCACAATTTTAATTTTGATGAAGTCCAACCTACTTTTTCCAGTTTTTCATTTTGTTGCTCATGCGTTTGGTGTGATATCTAAGAATCCTTCGCCACACCCAAAGTCATGAAGATTTATTGTTTTCTTCTAAGAATTTTATGACTTAATCTCTTACATGTAGGTCTTTGATCCGATCCATTTTGAGTTAATTTTTGTCTATAATGTGAGGTAAGGGTCCAAGCGCCCTCTTTCGCTGTGGATGTCGTCACCCCAGCACCGTATGTGGAAAAGCCCGTACCTGCCCTGCTGGCCGGTCTCGGCACTGTCAGACAGCAGCTGCCCGCAGGGTGGCGGGTCTACCTCTGGGCTTTCGATCCTATCCCATTGGTCTGTGTATCTGTCCTTCTGCCAGAACCGCAGTGTCTGGAATACTTTTGCTTTGAGGTAAGTTTTGAAACTAGGAAATGTGAATCCTCTTATTTTGTTTTTTTTCAATTGTTTGGCAATGCTGGGTCCCTTGCAATTCCATGAGTTTTAGGATCAGCTTGTCAGTTTCTACCAAAGTCACTGGGGTTCTGATAAAGGTCGCACTGGATCTGTAGATCAGGCTGTGTTTTAGGGAATATTGCCATCTTAACAATGTTAATTCCCCCAATCATGGGCTTGAGATATTTTTCCAATTCTTTAGATATTCTTTAATCTCTGTGAACAATGTTTTATGGCTTTCAGCGTATAAGTTTTGTACTTTTTGTTGTTAAATTTGTTCCTATTTTATTCTTTTTTTTACGTGGTTGCAAATGGAATTGTTTCCTTAGTTCTATTTTTTGACTGTTCATTGCAAGTGAATAGAAATATAATGATTTTCTATATTGATTTTTTTATCCTGCAACCTTGCTGAGCTCATTTACTAGTTCTAATAAATTTTCAGTGGGTTTTCCTTAGAATTTTCTACATTCAAGATCATGTCATCTGTGACTAGAAATAATTTTACTTCTTTTTTTCCAGTCTGGCTGCTTTTTCTTTTCCTGGCTTATTTGCCATGGCTAGCACCCCCAGTACAGTGCTGCATAGAAGTGGCAAGAATAGATATCTTTGTCTCATTCCTGAAAGCACTCATCTTTAACCAGTAAGTATGATGTGAGCTGTGGAGTTTTCATAGATGCCCTTTCTCAGATTAAGGAAGTTCCCTTCTATCCCTAATTTAAGTGTTTTTATTATGAAAGAGTGTTGAACTTTGTCAAATGATTTTTCTGCATTGAGATGAACATGTGGCTTTTTTAATTCTATTGATGATGTATTACAGTAATTGATTTTTTGATGCTAAACCAATCTAGCACTTCTGGGATAATCTCACTTAGTTCAGCTGTATGATTCTGTTTGCATATTGCTGGATTTAGTTTGCTGATGTTTGTTAAGGATCTTTGCATCCATATTCACAAGAGATACTGGATAGGCTTTTCTGTGATGTCTTTGTCTGGTTTTGATATCACATTAATACTAGGCTTACAAAAGAAGATGGGGAGTGTTTACTCCTCTTCTATTTTGGGGAAGGATTCTTGAAAAATTGGTATTAATTCTTCCTTAAATATTTGGTAGGATTGGTGAAACTATCTGGTTCTGAACTTTCCTTTTTATGGTACTTTTTTTTTTAACTAGTTGAATCTTTTCACCTGTTAAAGATCTATTCAAAATCGTCTATTTCTTCTTGAGTCAGTTTTAGTCATCCTCATCTTTCTAGGAATGAGCCCGTTTCATCTAAGCTATCTGATTTGCTGCCAGAAACCTGCTCTTCGTATACCTTCCTTTTTATTTCCTTTTTATTTCTCTAAGGCAGGTCTGAGGCGGGGCAGGGGCATGGGACAAACATCACGATGAACTTTTCCTGCCTGTGATGAAAAAAGGCTGAGATATCAACAGTATGGTAAGAACAGGAGGGACCCCATCTTTTTTTTTGATGGTATTTCTTTTATTTTTATTTTGGTATCATTAATATAAAATCACATGGGCAACATTGTGGTTATCAGATTTCCCCCATTATCAAGTCCCCACCACATACCCCATTACAGTCCCTGTCCATCAGCGTAGTAGGATGCTATAGAGTCACTACTTGCCTTCTCTGTGCTATTACTGCCTTCCCCGTGACCACCCCCCATTATGTGTGCTCATTGTAATGCCCCTTATCCCCCTTCTCCCTCCCTCCCCACCCACCCACCCTCCCCAGCCCCTTTCCCTTTGGTAACTGCTAGTCCCTTCTTGGGTTCTGTGAGTCTGCTGCTGTTTTGTTCCTTCGGTTTTGCTTTGTTCTTATACTCCACAGAGGAGGGAAATCATTGGTATTTGTCTTTCTCTGCCTGGCTTATTTCACTGAGCATAACACCCTCTAGCTCCATCCATGTTGCTGCAAATGGTAGGATTTGTTTTCTTCTTATTTTTTTTCTTTTATTTATTTATTTATATTTTTTTGAAGAACATTATGTTTACTAGGCTCTCCCCTACCCCAAGTGCCCCCCCACAAACCCCATTACAGTCACTGTCCATCAGCATAGTAAGATATTGTAGAATCACTACTTGTCTTCTCTGTGTTGCAAAGCCCTCCCCTTTCCCCCACCCCCCATATTATACATGCTAATCATAATATCCCCCTTCTTCCCCGCCCTTATCCCTCCCTACCCTCCCATTCTCCCCAGTCCCTTTCCCTTTGGTAACCGCTAGTCCCTTCCTGACTTCTGTGATTCTGCTGCTGTTTTGTTCCTTCAGTTTTTGCTTTGTTGTTATACTCCACAGATGAGTGAAATCATATGATGCTTGTCTTTCTCTGCCTGGCTTATTTCACTGAGCATAATACCCTCTAGCTCCATCCATGTTGCTGCAAATGGTAGGATTTGTTTTCTTCTTATGGCTGAGTAGTATCCCATTGTGTATATGTACCACATGTTCTTTATCCATTCATCTACTGATGGACACAGGTTGCTTCCATTTCTTGGCTATTGTAAATAGCGCTGAGATAAACATAGGGGTACATGTGTCTTTTCGAAACTGGGCTCCTGCATTTTTTTGGGAGGAGGGGGAATAGTATGATACTCTTTTATTTAAAACCACTACAATTTTGTTTTTCCTTGGATCAAATCTGGTGACTCAGTATTAATAATCACTCCAGACTCTCTTGAAATGGGTGATGGACATTGTAATGGCTTGGATCTATGAGTTTTTCCTAAAATAACTAAAAGTGGTAAAAGGTAGCCAGGAGAACAACAATAACAAAGGGGTATTGTAGTCTCTGTAAAGGCGGGTCTCACCTGTGTGCTCTGCGGTGCAAGGTGCACACTGTATTGCTGTGCTTGCCTTTTCCCTGATGAATGGGCAGTGCAGTTCAAACAGATCTACCCACGTATCAAGAGGAAATTACTTCCTTTTAGGGTTTTGTCTTTTGCAAAGAAGCCATATTTAAGCTACATAATGCCTTATAATAAGTACTCGTGATAGATATTTATCTTAAATAAGTTGACTGGGTAATTGCTTCATTCTATCCCCAAATAACAGGGACCATAGGGTAAATTTCTAGGAGTGGAATTCCTGGGTCAAATGGTATTTCTATTTTGAGTTTTTTGAGGACCCTCCATACTGCTTTCCACAATGGTTGAACTAATTTACTTTCCCACCAGCAGTGTAGGAGGGTTCCCCTCATCCTCACCAGCATTTGTTCCTAGTCTTTTCTATGGTGGCCATCCTAACTGGTGTGAGGTGATATCTCATTGTGGTTTTAATTTGCATTTCTCTCATAATTAGTGATGTGGAGCATCTTTTCATGTGCCTGTTGGCCATCGGAATTTCTTCTTTGGAGAAGTGTCTGTTCAGATCCCAGGAGGGACCCCATCTTAAGGCTGAGATTCCATTTCAAACACCAGGGAGTCAGGACATAAGACTCCCAACATACTACATGGTAATTAGCCAACGACTGACCCTATCCTAAGGCAAGGCGAGCAGTGCCACCACATGTCAGCCTGTTCTCCTGGCCCTTTACCCCATTCTTGAAATCCTTGACAGACAGACTCCTAAGCCTTTAAGTGCACCTCCTCACAGAGGCTGCTGCCACTCCCCTTTCTCCGAGTGTGTACTCTGCCTTAAAGATTTCTCGCTGCTCAACTTACTGTGTGTTGTCTCTGCGCTCTTCAAAGCCTATAGGGAGATTAATAAGAAACCCCTTTGGCCAGTGGTAAGCATCTTTGTTATGTCACTATTTCACTCAATTTTCTAGACTTAAGCACAAGTCTTCCCTCTGTCCTTCTTCAGACAAGCAGGGAAGGGCTCCTGGGAGCTCTGATCTGGGCCTGCAAGCTCCCACGTCCTGGGTGACTGGGGCAGGACTGCAGTGTACCACCTTGCTCTTTAGCAGCCTGCCTGCAAATCTCCTTTCGTTGCCTTTGGGAAGTTCTCAGCATAACCTCACTCCACCCAGTGCTCTGCGGCTCCCCCAGATCCTGGGGCGGTGGGGGCCTAGTTCCCGTGCTGTGCGGATTCAAGAAGGCCCTGGAGGGATCCGCCCTGCGCTGGGCAGGAGCTCAGTGAGCTTCCCCTTTCCTGCTCTCTGCTGCCTACACAACTGCCACTCTCACTTTAATGAATTCCTTCCACACCTACACTCGTGTTCGAGAATTCTTTCTTGTTCAGACTCAAGAACCCTCCCCAATCCAGAGTGAGATTTCACCTAGTGCACGGGGAGAGACCTCCCCAGACACAGCTGCCCGACAACAGGTAGTAAGTAATGTCCCCATTTTCATTCTGATTGCTGAATATAGGATTCTTGAGTTTTTCTTTGAGCACTTTGGATGAGTCATCCTCTTACTTTCTGGCCCTCATCATTTCTGGTGGGAAGAGCCGGCTGCTGACTTTATCGGGGGCTCCCTTGTACCAGGTCGTTTTACTCTTCCTGCTTTCAAGCCTTTCTGTGTCTGATTTTGCACATTTTTATTATGATGTGTCTTGACTCTTGGCATTTATCCTACTTGGAACTCACTGAGATCCTTAGGCATGTAGGTTGCTTTTCAATAAATTGGGGGAGTTTTCAGCCATTACTGGATTCTTTCCCCGCTTCTCTCTCCTCCTTCAGGTGTTCTATGTACGTTGGGGTCCATGGCGGTGCCCAACGTCCTGAGGCTCTCCTGTTTCTCTGTTCTTTGGCTGTTTCAGTCCATCTATCTTCAACTTCATTTAATCTTTCTTCTGCTAATTCAGCTCTATGTTGGGAGCCCCTCTAGTGGGTTATTAGTATTATTTTTAAAGAATTTGTTGTTTTTTTCCAACTGCGGAATTCTCATCTGGTTCTTTTAAAAATAATTTCTCTCTGTTGATGGCCTCTCTCTGATGAGACATTGTCATCATCCCTTCCTTCAATTCTTTAACTGGTTTCCTTTAGTTCTGTGAGCATGTTTTTAATGGCTACTTTGCAGTCCCTCCTGACAGTCCTGACGTCCTGTCGTGCCCACAGGCAGTATCTATGGGCTATAATTCCTGTTACTGTGCATGCCTCATAATTGGCTGGAAATTGGACACTACAGACTATGTACTGGAGCAACTCTGGGTACTGGCCCCCCTCCTCTGGGGCTTACTGTTGTCTGTCTGTTTAGTGTTTGGTGGTATCATTTCCGGGAAGACTGTTCCTCCCCACCCCCCCTTGCAGTGTTGAGCCCAGCGCTGCTGCTCAAGGAGACACAACCCAGGGCGACAGGACCGTGTAGGGCTCTCCCCTTTCCCTGGCCACACCCAGATGTCAACCACTACTAACTGCCAGCCAATTGCTCTATTGTTTTCAACAATGCTTTAGGAATAAATTCCTCTACACGCAAACCCAGCCAAATTCTGGCTTCTTTGACAGACTCTTTTGAGGTCAGTATTTGATGTTGTTTTGACCCCAGCGGGGCGCCTCCCAGTTTTATTATTCCCTGGTTTTCTCTTGTGAACCAGCCTCCAATTTCACCTGTGTCTGGAATGTCGCCCCCATTTCCTTTTACCACTACTTCACTATTCTTGAGAATGTCCATGGGCTTGAACTTCTCCACAGTCTGTTGCAAATGAAGTCAGTTCCTTTGGGAGGAAACTAGGAGCAATCTGTTTTTCTGACTTGCTTTTCTCGAGGCAAAATCTCTGAGCCAGGGTTCTGGAGCTGGGGGTGTGGACAATGGCAGACTTCTGGGTGACGTCCTGCTCTGGGAGCCCAGTGGGAGGTGGGGCAGCCTGCTGTCCTCTCGGCTTACCCCTTCCGATCTCACAAGCCAGGGCAAGTGTGCTCAGGGCCCGCATAGTCAGTGATGCCTTACCTGAGCCAGAGCCTCAGACCCACAGATGGGGACAGGGCAAAAGGCAGGCCCTCCCCTCAACCAGACTCCCCTGCTACTGAGCTTCAGCAGCAGGGGTCAGGGAGAGAGACACTGACGCTGCTTGTGGAGGGAAGCCCGGGTTGGGGGGGGGGGGAGCCCGGTCCGCAGCCCCTGGCTGCAGCCGTGGGGGTCTGTCTCTGCCTTGCTGAGTGCGCAGGGCTGAGGGTCTTGGTTCAGACACCACTGACTCTTTTCTTACTGAATTTTCACATTTTCTTGGGCAGATATTTTGATTGCTGTTTGTTCTTAAGACCGTTCCCAGAGGCTTTAAGTAGTACTAGTTTGTTGTCACTTTTGGTTTTGTTTTTTGCTGATGCCCCCAGGTTTCCTGGGAGTCGCCGGCCCACTGCCTCCCGCTCCCATCCTGGCAGCTGGTCCTCAGGCTGTCCCGGTTTGGCTTGTTATTTTTGTTTGCTCCTTGGAATCTGGATCCCGAAAAGGGGGGCACAGCTGGCCAGTGCACATCTTGGGTCTCCCTGCCCTGCTCTTTGCCGGCCACCAGCCTTTCACATGTGGTTTTCCAGGATCTGGGCTTTGCTGCTGGCATGTGCTCTCTAGAAACCCGACCGGTGGCCCTGGCACCTCTGAGCCTGGTTTCTGCTGCAGCAGCAAGCTGCTCCCAGGACATCTGCCAGCATCTCCCACCGGCCACTCCAAAGCTCTCGCCACCCTGGGGCTTCCCTGAACCACTCGTTGTGCCCACAGACTGCAGTGTGAGGCCATCGGGAGCAGAGTCCCCTCCTCTGTCTGGGGGGCACTCCTCAGGCACATTCTGTAAGGCCCCTCACAGACCTCCTGTGGGCTGGAGACTCGACCGCCCACTGGGGACCACCGCAAACATGTCCGCCTTGGGTGGGCTCTCCCCCTTCCTCATTTCACTCTCCCCAGCCCCCTACTTCTGTTCCTTAGGACTGTTCTCAAAACCACTGTCATGCAAGCCCTTGTCTCAGGCTCTGCTTTTTGGAGGGGACAGGCTTAGACAATCCGTTTTGCCTTGATGTCCCGGCAGGACTTGGCAGGCCGTGCGGGTGCTCCCGTCTGCAAGAACCCAGTGTTGGTCTGCTCTCTTTGCATGTTTGAGGTCACTGCCATCAGCAGCTCGGTTACCCTGAGGTCCAGTTCTTGCAGGAAAGGTAGGAGAAATTCTTGTTTTTTCCTTGATTTAATCAGTTTCCAAAACGATGCCAGTTCCTGATACCCTCCCAAAGGTAATCAATGAGGTCTTTGTTTTTAAAGAATAACCAAGAGCTCATGGATTTAATATATTCAGAGTATTTCACTCAGTTGTAGGTATTATTCCTAACAATGCTCAAGTGGCCGCATCTCTGGCCAGCAGGACCTTGTTTAAGTTGGCAGGAGGGTCTGCCCACCCTGTTCTTCCCTTATTCCTAAAAGTGGATCCAGGCTGTTCAATGGAGCTTTCGAGTCAGCAAACATGGAACACACATTATGAGTTCATAACAATACTTCTAACTCAAACTTAGGGTTACGTAGTATTTAATGACTTTAGGCATCTTAAATCTGTGTCTTCTTTTTCCCGTGCTTGGGTCATCTGGGACTTGGAACATTTGAGTTTATAACAGTTTTACAGAAAAAATTGCCTTTTGAGTAGATCTTTTGAATTCTTGCCAATGTTGTGTTCAGGATATAGCCCTAGAGGTAGGATTGCTGGGTCAAAGAGTAAATGCAGCGGTAACCTGTTAGGATTTGTTAAATTCTTCTTTGGGGCGGCAGTGTTCCACATCCCCGCTGACAATGTGGGAGACGCCTGTCTCCCCACAGCCTTGACAAGCATGTGCTGCCAAATCTTTGGAGTTTTGTCAAGTGGATGTGTAAGAAAGGGCCTCTCATTGTATTTTTACCGTCACTTTTCTGCTACAACTTAAACAGGGCATGTGTTTCTGTCACTGTGTCCTGCTTCGGCTGAGGGTATGTGAAGGCAGCGCGGAGGAGGCGTCAGTGGGGCGGGGCCCCGGCGCGAGAACTGCCTGATGACCCACCGCACGGGCCCCGCTGTGGCCCCCGGTCACATGGCAAGAGCGGACGTTTCTCCTGGAAGAACCGAGATGAGTGAGGGAAACTGCAGAGGTAAAGTTCTGAAAGACATAAATTCTCAGCCAAACATCACACAGTTCTCTGGGAAATAGGACACTAGCAGTGAGGCAGCAGAAAAAATAGAAGAATCAGACCCAAAGTCATCAGATAAAGATACTGTCTATCTTTAGAACACAACAGTTCAATATACTTGAAAAAGAAAAGAATGGATTGAAAATGTGATGAACAAAAGCTATAAAAATCCAGCAAATTAGAAAAACAGTACTTAGAATTGAAAATCATAAATATTAACTAAAAATGGAATGTTTAGGTGCACATTTGATACAGATACGAAAATTAATGAACTGAAACGTAGATCTAAGGAAATTATCCAGAGTGAAGCAAAGATAGGTGAGGAATGGAAAAATAAGAAAAAGCAGCTGAGAACACAGAAGAATTCTACACGTTTGGTTAGAGTTTGAGAAGAAGGAACACAGAGTGGGGCGGAGGCAAAATCTGAAGAGATGGGACCCCAGGTCCAAAAAATCCAGTGGAGAGCAAGCAGGTAGCTACACGCCCACACCTTGGCGGACCACACAACCCCAAGGACAAAATACAAATCCCCTCTGGAGCACCGACACCGACACCCAAGCTCCCCAGCCAAGCCCAGAGCCAGGCCAACAGCGGGTCGGAGGGAGATGGGCATCCTCCTGCTGCCGGCCGAGCAGGAGCCCTGGGCGCTTCTGGCGGGGATGGGGCCTCTGGAAGGGGGCCCTGCCCGTGGGCCCCGTCCCAGGCCAAGCCCAGGAGACCTGACTCATCACCCCACAGCCGGTCCAGCTGGTTCTCAGGGGCCGTGCTGCCTCAGGCCACCCCGAGCTGCTCTTCCCATGCGGCTCCATACCCCCCCCCCCGAGTGCTCCCCCTCTCCACACTGACCCTGGTGAGGGCTGCACAGCTTTGAGCCGTTCCTGCCAGGAAGGCACCACCTGGCACGTGGGTCTTCTCCAGCACTCACCGTTCCCCATCAGGTCTGCTTGTTGCAAGCAGGAACCCGGCCCCTCTCGCCAAGCTGCCCACCGTCAACAGCTCAGACCAGCACTGCACCCCATCTACTCATCCCCACTCCTCCAGGCTCCAATACTCCAGGAACCTTTCTGAAAACTGAACCTGGAAATGAAAACGCTCACAGCTTATTATTGCTCATTTTCCTATCTAATTCAACAGCACAAACAACGAGAAACCACTAAAGAAAAGTATTTACTTTATGTGTTTAAAAAGAACCTTCTTAGGATGGCACCTGCAGAGGGAGGCACGCTGGTCTCCGCATCCCATTCACCAGAAAACATGTTGTGGTCATTTTCAGAGCCTGTGGGAGTCTGCTTGCAGGTGTGGCTCTGTCCCCAATGTCACTGATGCTCCCTTCCCTTCTTGGTACTTTTAAATCCTCGAGATGCACCCTGACCAAAACAGATAGTCGGTGGTATCCTGAAACAGAAAGACAGTCTTGTACTAAAACCACTGCTTTTGCCAACAAACGGCCCCATTCACCAGCAGTCCTGTGGGCTGCCTCCTTGTTCTGGCGCTCCCCTCTCCCCTACTCTGGGGAACATTCGGGATGCTGTCTCTGCCTCTGTCCAGACCCTCTGCTCCTTGGGCCCTGGGGCAGCTGGCTGGCCAGCCTCACACCTGCTTCGTGTGGGAGGCCCGCCCAGCTGCCCATGTGTACCTGCTGGGAGGACTCAGTGGAGAAGCCTGGCTCCTGCCCAGCCCTCCAGGGCTCGGGCCTCCTATGACCCACCATCTGGATGAAGCCCCAGCCACCCACTGGCAGCCAGGACTCACTGGCCAGGCAACGGCTGAGCAACCGTGCAAGGCAGCTGAGAGACGCAGGACCTCCTGCTGGTTTGGATTCACTGATGATACTTTTCCATTTACCCAATTTCCTCCCCACAAATTAGACTTAAAATCAACTTTAACCCAACTGAAGTACAGTGAGTACCAGACAGGCAGACTCACAGGTCAGACTTAAGGGATTATGACCAAGGCTCTTCCTGTCCCAGCTTAAGCCACGTGAAGAGGCGGTGCGGCTCGGCTCTGCTGCGCTGCAGGGGTCCCAGAAGCAGACAGAGCACAAGAAACCAAGTGTCCCAGGGAGGCAGGAATAGCCAGGCCCTCCTGCTGAGGCCAGCTCTGTGGCCACAGCAGCTTCTCTCAGTGCAGCAGCATTGAGCCTGCAACGCCCCCCAAAAGCACACGTTCAGAACTTGCTTCAGGAAGATGCCAGATGCTGACCTGTGGCTGTAGACCCGCCTCTCACTGGCGGGTTCTCGGGAGGGGGCTGTGTGTTCAGAGCAGATTTCCATGGTGCCCCGTTCAGATTGCTCCCCGTCCTGCCCCAGGGAGTCTGCTGACACTTGCATAGTGGCCCCGGGTGAGTTGAGGCTGTGGAAGAACAGGGGTGGGTGGCAGCCTGGCCTGGTGTCAGCTTTGGCATCCCTGGTCTTTCCCTAGAGGTAACTCCCAAGGAAAAGACTATCTTTCCTGGAATAAATATTTTATAACTATATTTTAGAAGTTAATTAGCAGGCAACAAGGAGGACTACAAGTTCATAAGCGAATGTTTACATGATAGGTGCCATGCTTTATAAATTCATGTGTAACAATTACACTGTCTTTTGAAAACAGTATTTTTATGGTGCAACATGGTAAATACCTACCAAGTGCCAGACATCCTTCTGTGACAGTTAGTGGAAATTTATTAAAATTAACTGCATGACATTGAGAGTTTCCTCCCTAATACCAATGACTTTATCTAACAATATAGGAATTTTCTCCTTAAAATAATCCTTTGGAATGGAAGGAGTTACACTGGAGGCCTTATAAAAATGCCCATATTCCAGTAGCTTCTCTTAATTTATTTTAAACAGCAAAGTCCTAACTGGGGAAAAGTTAGCTTGAAAAAGCTTTGATCAATGTATTTTTAGCTGATTATGAAAGTTCACCTGAAAGAATCAGTTAAAAAAAAGAGAAATATGGCACAGTAAGAATTATGCCAGAGGTACCCTGGCATGCACACATGCATGCTGATGAGCGAGAGGTAGTAACCGGTTTTGTTGTCAAGTTGGTAAACATGCAGAGACGGGACAAAACCAGAGGGCTTGCAGCCAGGGACCTATTCCCAGAGGCACACATGGCACTGTGAGGTGCCACTGTCCTGCTGGGGTGGAGGCGCATGTACAGCTGGGGAAGGGTGAGCACAGAGCAAGCCCTGGGAAGAAGCCTGTTGGTACCTGTTACTCCCCCAGCAGAGACCCGGAGCCAGGATCTCCCCTGCCTGCCTCCCTTTGGACCACCCCCTATTGGTTTAACCCCTTTTGGTGAGTAACTCCCGACTTGCCAGGGTTTCTACTGCCTGCAGCTAAATGTGGCATTAAGTGACACAGATGTTTGTCATTAAGTGACAAGGGACCAACACCTTAAACTTCACACACTCAGGGGGCTTCTCTAAATTCAAGGCTGCATCTGGCAGTGTAGGGCCACTCACCGCCCACCTACCCTCTGCTTTTCCTGGGTTTGTCGAACCGATAATCTGCAGGGTAGAGGTGCCGTCGCACCAGGTGATCCTTCCTGTCCCGGCTGGTCTTGAACTTGTCTGGGCAGCCTTCCACCAAGCACTGATACTGAGAGGGGAATGATGTCACCTCCATCCCGACCCTCACGCCCCCACACCCGGCAACCTGGCAGCCAGGGCGAGGAAGGTGCCCCCTGCCGAGCCGCGAACCCCCCCCTCCCCCCGGGAGCTGGGAGCGCGCCGAAGTCTCCGCGCTGCCTGCATTTGGTCACCTACCATGTCCTGTCTCTCGGACAGGACTTGGAACAGCGAGTCGTGCCACTCCAGGATGTGGGTGTCCAGCAGGTGTCCCGACGGGAAGGTCCGCTTACAAAAGGAACAGACGTTCCTGTGCAGTGTGTGGTAGTGGTGCTCATAGTCCTCCAGGGCATCGAACACCTGGCAGCAGCCGGCCACCTGGCAGGTGAACTCGGGCACTCTGCAAGGGAAACCGGCCCTGCGGAGAGGCGCGCGGCGCGCCGGCCACCGCCTCTCGCAACCCGACACAGCGCCCGCGCTCCCCGCTTTCCTTTGCAACCCGAATCCTCCGGTTCTAGGAACTGAACTTTCACACACCAGCTGGGCCGCGGCGGCCGGCCAGGGCTTGGGCGGGGGTCCGGGCAGAGGGCGCGGGGCAGCTCACCTGGGCCTCTCCGGGGCCGCGGCCACCTGCGTGAGCACGTCCTGGAGGTAAAGGTGCCGCTGCACGTCCCCGTCCTGCAGGACACGCGCGCCATGGGCGGGGCCGGCCCTGGCAGCCCCGCCCCGAGGCCCCGCCCCCGCCGCGGCCTCTCCCTCCCTCCGCTCACGCACCTCGAAGAGCTCGTGGTCTCGCGGGAAACGCACCAGGCGCGCCGCGAACCGGAAGGGCGCGGCCCCGGCCGCGGGGTCCCTCGCCACGGGCAGCGGCTCGGCCGCCCTGGGTGCCCCCGTCAGGCGGGAGTGCAGTGCGGGCGGCAGCTGCATCGCCCTGAGCGCCCGCCGCCCCGCAGCCTGTCGGGCCCCATCCGCTCGCCGGCCGGGGCGGGGCCGGACGTGACGTCGCGCTTCTTCCGGCGCCGTCGCGGGCCGCGCTCAGGGCTTCGCGGGCTTGGGCGCGCGCGCAGCGCCTGCGGTGAGTCTGGGCGGCGGGGGCGGCGGGCCGGGGCCTGAGCCTGGAGGGTGGCGCGGCCTTTCTGCGCTCCCCTCCGTTTTTCCGCGCTGCGCCACCGGCTCTGGGCCCACCCCGCTCGGGCTCAGGCCGGAGAGCGCCGGCGTTGCTGAGACCCAGAGCTGCGCGACCCCGGCCGCGGCCCGTGCGGGGAAGAGCCTGTGCCCCGGGGCAGAGCTGACCTTTGCGTTGCCCCGGCGGCGGTTCAGGTCCGAAAGTGGGACGTCCGGTGTCCCTTCCAAGCCCGGGTAGTCGAGGCTTCCTCCGGGGAGGGGCTCGCACCCTCCTCCCGTGCTCATTGGCAGCGCCCTGGCCCGCACCGCCTGTGCCTCCCGCCTGCAGAGCGGCAGCGGCCTCGGGACATTCTTGTCTCCAGACCAGTCACCAAACCTGAGCCGAAGTGGTCTTTGGACTATTCGTGTTTTACGGAAACCCGCCTTTGTTTAAAGCCCGGGGGTGGTTTCCTGTGGCCCCTCGCCTGTCGGCCCCGCACAGCACGCCTACTTCCCCACTTCACTCCACCCCCTCAGCTGCTGAGATGGACAGTACACCGCGCCAGGCACCCACGGTGCAGCGGTGAAGAGGTGAGAGGACGTCCCTGGCACCCTGCAGCCTGCAGCCTACAGGGGGCACAGACGTCCCACCGGTGGGACGGGTACATAACTAGAATGGTGCTGCCTGACCCCTCGGGCACAAGGGTGCTGGAGGCCAGCTGTGGGGTCGCTCACACACGGGCCTCCCCACTGCGCCTCCAGAATATTTCAGTATTGTGCTGGACGCGTGCGTACGGGCAACGGCTAGGAAAAGGGGATACTGTTTCTTTAAAAAATTAAAAATGTAATTTAAAACTTTGCATCACTTCACTGTGAACGTGAAGGTTTGTGGTTACGTAGCCAGTCATTTTTGTATAGAAGCAGAGCTCTGCACAGATCAGCTCTGTTTCTCATCTCACACTGTTCCGTCTCTGACAAGACACTGAAGGTACGATATTTTGCGAATTTTACAATAATGTGTTCCAAGCGAATTTGTACATCATCTTTGAGCCCTCAGCACTCACTCGCTTCCTAACTTGTTCATGGGGGGATGTGAAGCGGGTGCCAGAGCCTCCTCCCGCCTGGTGGCTCATACTCCGGGGAGGAGGTGAGCCCTGAGAAGTCTGTGTCTGTCCATTTCTGGTGACTAATAGAGGGGCGCGGGGGCATCACAAAGGTGAAGGGAGCTGTCGCAGGAAATGTTCCTCACAGTTGTCTTTAGTGGGAATGCAGTTGGCAGCTTTGGCCAGATGCTCATGTCAATGTTTAGCTTTGTGACCTCCTGCCCACTGTGTGCCGAGAGCTCCCTTCCAGTGACTGTGACAGCCCGAAGTCACCGCGGCACGTTTCCAGAGGTCCTGCTGGGAAGAGCCAGAGTTCTCGGCGGTGGTGGTTTCCAAGCCCACAAAGAACTGCAGGCTCTTGTATTGATGCCTGCGATGGGGGGACGTCTATGCTTTTATTTCTGCCACACGTGAAAGGTTTTGCAATCATAGTCTGTAAATACTCAGGATCTTTCTTCAGAAGAGCTCTCCACCTGCTTATGTCTGGTGGGGGGTGTTTTATTTTGCTGGTAGGTACCCCGCCACCTAGCCTCCCCAGGTGATCCTCAGTGCAGCCATGACAGGGCAGCCATGGTCCTTGGGAAACCTCACAGAACGTGGGTAAAGCTGGCTGCCCTTGGACTTGAAGGTTGGCAGTGGGGAAGTTCCGTGTTGTGTCTCCTGGTTGTTCGTGGTGCCTCTCCAGGGCCCTCTGAGTAGTCACGTAATGGGTAGTGTAGGAGGCTGTCAGTGTTCGGACACAGATCCACTCACTGTTCCTTTTGTAGAACCAGCTGTTTCTCTGGTAACAAGTCCAAAGGTGGTGGGCCACATCCAGTGACAGCCACAACGCTTGTTCCTGTCTTTCTGACCATTGGGCCCTTTGGCGTTTTGTAAGAACAAGCATATCTGACTTCCACAGCAGCTCTGGGGGGAGGACTGACCACTCACCTCTTTTTAGAAGGTTAGAGAGGGGGGACTGCTTGCACAGGCCCCCGCAGCCCAGTGTGGCCCAGTCAGGGTGCGTACTGGCTGGGATCCACGTGGGCTTGCTGGGGCACCTCCCCATGTGTGCACCGTCTCGTGCTTCCTGTCCTGCTTTTATCTTGGGCAGTACCCAGCTCTGGCCAGGATTTGATGTCTGTGTGCAGTTAAGTGTCACGATGTTTATGTGCAGAGCACCTGTTTTTTACTGTGCAGGAGTACGGTCTCACCTCAGTGAAGAGGTACATGTTAATATTCTGTAGTTAATTAGCACATTTGGGCTTATGTACGGCCTTCACTGCATGTTTGGTCTTCATTTGCGGCCTGTTTTCACTGGAGCTGATAGCACAGGTTAACCTTTTTTGGGTCACAGAGCCTTTGAGAATCTGTTGAAAGACCTCAGAAAATTCACAGAAGTGATTTTGCCTGATTTTCACGCTCTTGTGTAGGTATGTAAATGTTTCTGTGACGTGGTAAAGTTTCCTTGTGGTTACTTTTTGAATCTGCAGCTAATGGCCTATGTCTAACTCCCTTCCCGCTGGTACCCATGATGGTAACGGCTGGCAGGGCTACTCGTCAGCAGATGAGGCATCTCCGTGCAGGCTTCACCATTCCCTTGGTGGGCTCTCCATCACGGTTTTGACCTCAGAGGGGTATCTCATCTAATGGTGAAACCCTAGGACATCTGGTCAGTAGGGCTGGTAGAGCTGATGTGCAGCCCCAGCCCAATGCATGGGAGACAGGCAGCTGTCTTACCAAAACCGTCTCCACGGGCAGCCTGGCCTGGGCAGGAAGAGGGATGCCCTCAGTGCCAGAGTTCAGAAAGCACATAAACTGGGTGTGAGTACCCAGCAGCTGAGCCGTGGCAGGGGTGAGGACCAGGTGTGACCTCACAGTGGGAGTGGTGTGCTGGGCCCAGGCAGCGCCCGCGTGGATCCAGAAGCCCCAGGGGCCAGGACTGCTGTATCCCCACAGGCAGGACTGGCCGCTCCCTGCTGCCCAGGGCCACGGGTAGGAAGCCACTGGAGAAAGGAGGGCACAGGTCTGCAGGATCACACCCAGTCTGCACTCACTGCTCTGTGAACTGAGAACTGAGCCTGGAAACTGGCCCGAAAGGGAGACTCAGCAGTTGCCCAAAGGGAGAGTGCCCCAACATGAGCCCCTAGTCAGAAGTGACACCCCTCCAGCGAGCACCACCTGAAGGGCCTGGGAACCAACCAGATGGCCAGAGGCTGTGGCGTCTGAGCGGGTGTGTGGGCCGGGCTAGGCGTCGCCGTGAGTTGGCTTCTCAGAGACCTGACGGCAGAATCTGATCACTTCTACTCTTTTTTATTTTTACAGTTTTGTTTTTCTAAAGAGCTTCCTCTTAGCTTTGGGAAGCTATACTGTGATGTTGTAGAGCTGAAACTATGAGTGAGTTTCGGATCCACCACGATGTCAATGAGCTGCTTAGCTTGCTGCGTGTCCATGGAGGGGACGGGGCTGAGGTCTACATTGACCTGCTGCAGAAGAACAGGACCCCGTACGTCACAACCACTGTGTCTGCACACAGTGCCAAGGTGAGCGCCCTGTGCCCATGTGCTGAGCACAGGGCAAGGTGGGCTTCCCCCTGGGCTTCCTCCGCACAGAGCTCACCACCCGACCCGGTGGCCACAGCAGTGCCGTGCTGACGGCAGACACTTATGAAATGCTTCACACGGGCCAAGTGTGGTCAGCTCAGTCCTCTGTTGACTTGTCAGAGGCCCCACCCCCCTTGCACAGATGAGTAAGTGGGGGCTGTCAGCCCGCCCTGAGGACCTCCCTGTGTCCCGTGAGGAGGGAGACTGCTGTTTCTCTGATTAATATTCATTTCATGGCACAGATACTCTTCTGGATGGAAAAGGAGGCTCCTGGTATCAACCACGTGGAAATCTCTTGAAAGTAGAAATTTTTTCTTGTGGGGGGGACTTGGTGAAGGGGGGACCCTAGTAAACATAATGTTCTTCATGTAATTGTAGATGAATGATTAAAAAAAGTAGAAATTTTCCTTTATTCATATGCTATGTAATTCAAAATTACAGATATTTAGTAGAAGATAGTTTTGAAATCTGTCTTTGAAAATATGAAGTTTCAATTATTTAAACAGCCTAATAATGGCACAGGGTAATTAGAAAAACTCACGGAGCAGTTAGAGAGTTCTGGAGCACACAGTCAGCTCTTCATAAGAGGAGCATTAAAAGAGAACACACCGCAGAGCCTGTGCATGAGCGGCCCAGGGCGTGGCGTCCCTGGTGCGGCGGAGCGGGCCGCTGGTGGAGCACGGGGAGGCCGGTGGGAGAGGGTGGGCCCGGCAGCATTCTCATGCCCTTTCTCCGCTTAATTTCAGAGATGCAGTTAGGTAGCCTACCTGGTTGCACTATTTTTGTTTAGTGTTGAATTTTCTGGAGGGTTAAAGTCCTTAATTATTGTTGCTAAATCACTCATGTTTATGCTTTTGAGGTTAAAATAGCAGAATTTTCTCGTACTCCAGAAGACTTTCTAAAGAAATATGATGAGCTGAAATCTAAAAACACAAGAAATCTTGATCCACTGGTGTACCTGCTGTCAAAGCTCACAGAAGACAGAGAGGTGAGCAGAGGCGAGCTCCAGCCCGGGTTGGAAGGAAGGCGGGTTGAGGCGCGTTCTGACCACGTCATAGGAGCATAAGATTTGCTCAGCCGGGGCAGCAACTCGGTGTGCAATCCCCAGTGCTGCTTTCTGCCATTTGCCACATTGTGCTGACCTGTGGCACCCACCATGGGTCCCCTCCCTGCCTCACACATGTATATACATAGTCGGAGCAGCAGTAATCACTCTGGGGTGGGGACTTCATTCTTTTTTTTTTTTTATGTCCCTTCTCTGTGCTACACTGTTCTCCCCGTGATCCCCCACACCATGTATACTGAACATAATACCCCTCAGTCCCCTTCTCCTGCCCTCCCACACCCCTCCCCTTTGGTAACCACTAGTCCCTTCTTGGAGTCTCTGAGTCTGCTGCCATTTTGTTCCTTCAGTTTTGCCTCATTATTGTACTCCACAAATGAGGGGAATCATTTGGTATTTGTCTTTCTCCTCCTGGCTTATTTCACTGAACATAATGTCCTCCAGCTCCATCGATGTTGTTGCAACTGGTAAGATTTGTTTCTTTCTTATGGCTGAATAGTATTCCATTGTGTATATGTACCACATCTTCTTTATCCATTCATCTGCAGATGGACACTTAGGTTGCTTCTATATCTTGGCTACTGTAAAAAGTGCTACGATAAACATAGGGGTGCATATGTCTTTTTGAATCTGAGAAGTTGTATTCTTTGGGTATATTCCAAGGAGTGGGATTCCGGGGTCAAATGGTATTTCTATTTTTAGTTTTTTGAGGAACCTCCATATTACTTTCCAGAATGGTTGAACCAGCTTACATTCCCACCAGCAGTGTAGGAGGGTTCCCCTTTCTCCACATCCTCGCCAACATTTGTTGTTCTTAGTCGTTTCGATGCTGGCCATCCTTTGTGGTGTGAGGTGATATCTCATTGTGGTTTTAATTTGCATTTCCCTGATGATTAGTGATGTGGAGCATCTTTTCATGTGTCTGTTGGCCATCTGAATTTCTTCTTTGGAGAACTGTCTCTTCATATCCTCTGCCCATTTGTTAATTGCGTTATTTGCTTTTTGGGTGTTGAGGTGTGTAAGTTCTTTATATATTTTGGATGTTAACCCCTTGTCAGATATGCCATTTACAAATATATTCTCCCATACTGTAGGATGCCTTTTTGTTCTGCTGATAGTGTCCTTTGCTGTACAAGAACTTTTTAGTTTGATGTAGTCCCATGAGTTCATTTTTGCTTTTGTTTCCCTTGCCTGGGGAGATATGTTCATGAAGAAGTTACTCATGTTTATGTCCAAGGCATTTATGCCTATGTTTTTTTCTAAGAGTTTTATGGTTTCATGACTTACATTCAGGTCTTTGATCCATTTCGAGTTTACTTTTGTGTATGGCATTAAACGATAATCCAGTTTCATTCTCTTACATGTAGCTGCCCAGTTTTGCCAACACCAGCTGTTTAAGAGGCTGTCATTTCTCCGTTGTATGTCCATGGCTTCTTTATCATATATTAATTAACCATATATTGTTGGGTTTATATCAGGGCTCTCTAGTCTGTTCCATTGGTCTGTGGGTCTGTTCTTGTGCCAGTACCAAATCGTCTTGATTACTGTGGCTTTGTAGTAGAGCTTGAAGTTGGGGAGTATAATTCCCCCTGCTTTATTCTTCCTTCTCAGGATTGCTTTGGCTATTCGGGGTCTTTTGTGGTTCCATATGAATTTCAAAACTATTTGCTCTAGTTCATTGAAGAATGCTGTAGGTATTTTGATAGGGATTGCATTGAATTTATAGATTGCTTTAGGCAGGATGGCCATTTTGACAATATTAATTCTTCCTATCCATGAGCACAGGACGTGTCTCCATTTATTGGTATCTTCTTTAATTTCTCTCATGAGTGTCTTGTTTTCAGAGTATAAGTCTTTCACTTCCTTGGCTAGGTTTATTCCTAGGTATTTTATTCTTTTTGATGTAATTATGAATGGAATTGTTTTCCTGATTTCTCTCTCTGCTAGTTCATTGTTAGTGTATAGGAATGCCACAGCTTTCTGTGTATTAATTTTGTATCCTGCAACTTTGCTGAATTCTGATACCCTAGAAGTTTTGGAGTGGATTCTTTAGGGTTTTTTATGTACATTATCATGTCATCTGCAAATAGTGACAGTTTGACTTCTTCTTTACCGATCTGGTTGCCTTATATTTCTTTGTTTTGTCTGATTGCCGTGGCTAGGACCTCCAGTACTATGTTGAATAGAAGTGGGGAGAGTGGGCATCCTTGTCTTGTTCCCGATCTTAAAGAAAAAGCTTTCAGCTTCTCGCTGTTAAGTATAACGTTGGCTGTGGGTTTGTCATATGTGGCCTTTATTATGTTGAGGTACTTGCCCTCTATACCCATTTTGTTGAGAGTTCTTATCATGAATGGATGTTGAATTTTGTCAAATGCTTTTTCAGTATCTATGGAGATAATCATGTGGTTTTTATCCTTTTTGTTGATGTGGTGGATGATGTTGATGGATTTTCGAATGTTGTACCATCCTTGCATCCCTAGCATAAACCCTACTTGATCATGATGGATGATCTTTTTGATGTATTTTTGAATTCGGTTTGTTGATGTTTTGTTGAGTATTTTTGCATCTGTGTTCATCAGGGATATTGGTCTGTAATTTTCTTATTTTGTGGTCTCTTTGCCTGGTTTTGGTATTAGAGTGATGTTGGCCTCATAGAATGAGTTTGGAAGTATTCTGTCCTCTTCTATTTTTTGGAAAACTTTAAGGAGAATGGGTATTAGGTCTTTACTAAATGTTTGATAAAATTCAGCATTGAAGCCATCTGGTTGGGGACTTTATTCGTCATCATCAGTTTTAAATTCTGTATGTGTTACTTGTGATACTAAGAAGGTCTGTGGAGGCTGAAGGGCCTGGGGTGCCTGGCACATCCACAGCTCCTGCCCTCAAGGGCCAGAGCCTGCCTGGGGACAAGGGGTGCAGGCAGGTGCAGCTGACAAGTAGCCCTGGGGACAGATACAGGGTAGTCTTGCTGCAGCATAGAGCATAGGAAAGGCCGCACTGCAGGGGACAGACAGACTGCTGGGTGGCTGTGGATCCCCCTCTGGATTCAGGGAGGTGGCACCTTGCGGCAGGAAGCACTGGGGGACAACACTGCACTCGGGCCGCAGGAGCCCTCCTGTTGCCTCCGTGTGGTTGCTGGACACAAAAAAGGAAGAAGGGGGGCTGGCTGTGCCCACAGGTACATGGAAGTGCTGGCCTATGTGACACTGGGTTGTTTGTTTTCAGACTCTGCAATATTTACAACAGAATGCAAAGGAGAGGGCTGAGCTTGCCAGTGCTGCGGCCAGCAGCGCCACCAGCCTCAGCGCCCCTGCCGCGGCCTCCAAGATCTCCATGCAGGAGCTTGAGGAGCTGAGGAAGCAGCTCGGCAGCGTGGCTACGGGCTCCACATTGCAGCAGGTACTGGACCGTGCTGCCCACAGGCCCCACAGTCGTGTTGGCACGGGCACCAGTGGTATGGTCTCACCTCCATCTGTTCTGATGAATCTGAGCCTTGAGGGGCTGCGGCTTAGTCCTGAGCAGGACCCAGCTCTGTCCACACGACTCCTGCCCCAGAGTAGGTGACCCGTACCGGAGGCTGTGACTCACCCAGGGCAGTCATGTGCCTGCCGTGAGCCAGCTGTGTGGGCTGTGGCCAGCGCAAACCCAAATTCCCCATTTCCCTGGTAGCTGGACGGTCTGGCCATCTCCTCTCTCCTGTACTTGCTTCTCCTTCCTGCTAGTGGCTTGTCCTGCCCTTGTCTCCATTCGTGTCTTCATGTGGTACTCCCTCCCTGGCCACAAGGCCCCCTCAGAGCCGTGTCCCTGTGAGGTCCGAGTGCAGCGGCTCTGGCAGAGCCAGTGTGGTTGGGCGCCTCGCACCGCCAGCTCATGGGAGATGAGCCGATGTGTGTGCTCCTGCCACTCTCCTGCCCACCCATGGTGGTTCTCCTGGAGCTGGGCTGCCCCAGCCTGCCTGCTCGGCGCCTGGCGCTGGTCCCAGGTGTGTGGGGAGCTGGCCTCTGTGTGGCTTTTCAGTCTGTCCCCTGCCCTGGGGGCTCCCCCCACCGCCAGCTGTCTGTCCCTGGGGCCCTGGCCTCACTCTGCAGGTTGAGCACAGGGGTCCCCCAGGACCGGCCTGCTTGGTGTGGGAGCTGCCCATAGCCAGTGCTCCTGTTACCTGCAGGCCCCTGCTGGCCGAGGCCCTGAAGAGGGGCTGGTCCCTTCTGGCATGTCCCCAGCCCCTTGCACTGTGAAGGGTACAGACACTTGTTCCATTGCCGTGTGTGTGTGTGTGGAACCCATGTGTTGCTCAGTGATTGGCCTTTTTAGTGCCATGGATGTTAGTTTTAAGTATATTTTCTGGTCTATTTGTTTTTCAATGTGCTTACAGTCTCTGGAACTTACGAGAAAGATGCTTCGAGACAAGCAGAACAAAAAAAACTCAGGCCAGCGCCTGCCTGTCTTCCCATCGTGGGTGTATGAGAGGCCTGCACTGGTTGGAGATTTTCTGACCGGCTCAGGATTAAGCACGGACACAGCTGTGCCCATAGGTTTGTGATGTGTTTATTCCTCACACCTGGGGATTTTGTGGCACATCTCCCTGTGTGAAGATGCTGGTGGGTGGCAGGCTGTGTCGAATTCCTGTAGCAGACAGGCAGGTGACAATGACTCCCGGGCCAGCTGTCCCCTGTGGTCATGTGCGATGCCTGCTGGCCGCCGCCCTCCGCGTTCCTGTCCCTTTTACCAGTAGTGGAACTCCCCAGGGTCCTGGGCTGCGTCTCATCTGACTTCTGAGGAGAATGTGGGTTCTGGGGTGCTTCCCTCCCACAGGGATGCAAAACCACTGCAGAGTCCGGTGGATCGTGGGCATTAGGGGATGTGCGCATGTGCACCGTGGTAGCGTTCCACAAAGTGCGAGTGTTTTTGTAGACTGAAAGCAAGGACTCACCCATTAAGGACGTGGAGCACGTGCCACATCTTGGCCTCCTTCTAAGGGCCCACGCGTGATAGGGAGCTGCTGTGCAGCCTCCTTTCCTGCAGCCACACCTGGCCTCATGCAGAAACACACCCTGTTGAGTGACTGGACAGCGGGACTGTTGGCTTTCTGTGGCTGTGTCAGGTACCCCAAACTGCTGAAGTTCTCTTCGGAGTCAGGCCTCACTGAGCCTCATTTCATCTGGGGGTCGAGAGGAAGGGCTGTGGAATGTGGAGGCAGATGGGAGCTTTGGGGCAGCAGCAGGGTCATGGGTGTGTGCGGGACGGAGGCCCCAGTGCTGGGGTCCAGGGTGCCCAGGGCACCCTGGGCTGACAGGTGGGGCGCCTGAGGTCACTGGGGCCTCTTCAGCTCTGTCACAGTGGCTGGGGAGGTGTGCTACCTGTGGCCATGGACTTGACGTGTTGCCCTCCTGTTGTCAAGCTCAATGGGAAAAGGCAGGCATCTCCAAGTGCCGGACTCAGAACTGGACTGATGGGCAGGCAGCTCAGGCCTGAGGTGGGCGCAGGGGCTGGCTTTCCAGGAGAAGACGAGCTTGGGAGTGTTTGTGTGGAACAGTTCCTACCCAATGCAGAAGAACAGTGAACTGAGTAGAGTGCGCGCGCGCGCACACACGCACGCACACACACACACACACACTCTGCCGCCGCTGCCACCACCACCACTTACCTATCACCACGGGTGGCATGTGATGGACACTTAGTGCCACTAACTCTCTATAGCACCAGGCGGCTAGCTTGTGTCTGGGCTGCAGCCACATTGTAGGCTCTGGAGGTGGGTTCCGTGGGCATCTGTATGCCAAGTCCCCTGTTGTATGAACAGAGTTTACCCTGCTAGGCTTCTCCCAGCACCCCACCTCAGGGACAGCCACAGCTCAGCCTGGCATTTGCGTCAGCTGCACACCATGGGGACCCTAGTCTGCCCTCAGGTCAGCGTCCTCATCTGGACATGGGGACCCTGTGTCACTGTGGCCCTTGTCACGCCCTAGCCTGGCACCGCAGGTCCCTACAAGGGCATCTACCATGTGGCCATCTGGCTTCTCGCCTGTCACAGGCCTTTCCTGCCACTGTACTGTGCCTGCCCAGACCCCTGTGTCCTCAGCATGCTCATCTGGGGCCCTCCCCAGAGTGGAGGTGGGCTCTCCAATGCACAACGCCCTGCTCGAGGCCCTGCTCCTCCCTCTTGCCCTGGCTCTGGGGGGCTGTCCCTGTGTGCTGAGGGCCCCCACTGTCCCTTTGGTGCATGCTTCTTTCCTCCAGCTCTGTCTGCTCGGCTGGGCCGTGCTGTCCACAGCCAGGGGGCTTTGTGAATCTCATCACCCTCATCCATGTTCTCAACGTTGGGCCGTGTGGGTGCCATGTCTGTGCAGCAGCCCTTGCTGCGGTCTCTGAGCCTGGGCTCAGGCCCTGTGGCTGCTGCCTGCCTGGACGGGCCTCTCCCACGGGCTCTGCAGGCTCCTCCTCTGCTCTGGTTTCCAGGCACGGCCTTGTCTTTCCTAAGGAACCAAATGCCCCTACGTGATCCGGTCACATTCCCAGCACGTGTCTTCTGTTCTGGGCTCACGTGGCTCTGAATGCGTCCAATGGGCTCCTGATCTTCCCTTTGGTGTCCATGCTCTGCTTGGTGACTTGGGTACCTGCTCATCCAGCTCCCCTGCCTCTGCTCACCCCTCTGGGCCAGACTGTCCATCTGCTTGTCACGGGCTTGGGGCTCAGCAACTTCACAGAGCTTTCAGTGATGAAAGAATGTTCCCAATCTGCTGTGTTCAGTCCAGTGCCACCAGCCACATGGGGCTCCCGGACATTACATGTGGCTGCTGTGATTGAAGAATGGGTTTTTGGTTTTCTTTAGCATGACCCCGGTGGCCAGTGGCACTGTGCTGGGGCGTAGATGTGAGCCCCGAATCCTGCCCTGTCAGAGCTAGCTGTGCGATCCCCATGGCCCAGGGTGCTGTGGAGACCCAAGCAGGTTGGCTCGGCCTCCTGGCCCACCTTGTTGCTCAGTGTCCCCTTGCCCTGGAGTGCCCCCATGTCCCATGAGAGCTCAAGGCTGGCCATGCCACCTACTAGCTCCTTGTTCTCAGCCTGCCTCCTGCCAGCCTGGCCTGGGGCGCTCTTTTCTGCATGCAGGTGGGGGTGCTAGAAGGGAAAGGAGGGCCTGGCCTCTGGGGCCTTGGGTGCCCTGGCAGCCGGCCAGCTGGGAACTGCACCCTTGAGGCAGCTGGCACTGCTAGGTGGCTGCTCAGATTCCCAGGAATGGTGCCAGGGGTTGGAGACAGTTCCTGGGAGGCGCTCCAGCTGCTCCCCAAGTGGTGGGTCTGCTGGTCCTGGATGTGCTGGAGTCATGTGGAGAAGACAGAACTTGCAGTTGAGAGCTTAACTTTGAATCCTGAATGACTGTGGGTGGACGGGCGGCTGTGCTTGGAGCCTGTGTCCCGCCGTTAGCAGGCAGATGCACGATGCATGGGGCGTGGTGCCAGTGGGCTGTCAACCCAGAGTGTGCTGAGCAGCCAGGCCCAGCTTTTGGGTACCTTGGGGCTGATACAGGTGCGCCACAGCGTCTGTGTGGGGATAGTGCGGCCCCCGAGGCTGGGCGTGGGCATCTCAGACTGAGAGGCTGGGCTGGAGGCCTTCAGTGGGCAGCCCTGGACCAAGGCTGCCTCCTCAAGTCCCTGGGGTGGTTTTGAGGGAAGCATCTCACACTGTGTGTGATCAGAATTGGCGGCGTTTTGAAATTTTTAAGGAAGATCTCCTTTTATGCCGGAGTACCCCAGACTTACCAAGTAGTAATAAATGCCCCATGGACAAGTAGGAAGTGCATTATCACAGTCCAGACAGCCCATTGGGCTGTGTTTGCCTAGTGCTTTAAGGCTCCCCAGCCTGTGGGGTGCTGTTGGGGATCCATTGGTGTTCCAAGAGGATCAATCAGAGCCAAATGCATGAGTTAAGTTTTGTCCATAAGCATTTGAGGAAATTACTTGTGGGGAGCCAAGTGAGAGCATGGCTTGTTGGGGTGGCAGACATCAGGTGAAAGGTCTGCAGAGTAGGCAGCTCCGTGGGCAGGCAAGGCACGTGGCCAGCTGGTGTCTCGCCCACAGGCTCGCTGCCCCTGGCCTCCCAGGAGTCGGCTGTGGTGGAGGACCTCCTCTACGTGCTGGTGGGTGTGGACGGCAGATACATCACTGCCCAGGCCCTCTCTGGGCGGCAGAACCGGACCTTCCTCGTGGACCCCAACCTGGACCTGTCTATCCGGGAGCTGGTGAACAGGATCCTCCCGGTGGCTGCCAGCTACTCCACTGTGACCAGGTAGGCACCAGACTGGACCCAGTACTGGAGGCGGCCTGCCAGGTGCTCACACTTGCTGCTGGCGAAGGTCACCACATGCTCTTCTGAGGAGCATCCACCTTGTGACCCAGCCTCACTGCTGGAACATTTAGAGGGGCCTGAGGCCAAGCACAGGGAGCCTGTGTCCAGTCTCCCTTGGGGCATGGGGGCCTCGTCCCGCCTTCCCTGGGCTGCTCAGGGGCCCCTCCTTTCAGGTTCATTGAGGAGAAGTCTTCCTTCGAGTACGGGCAGGTGAACCACGCCTTGGCGGCGGCCATGCGAGCTCTGGTGAAGGAGTACCTGATCCTGGTCACACAACTGGAGCAGCTGCAGAGGCAAGGCCTCCTGTCCCTGCAGAAGCTCTGGTTCTACATCCAGCCGGCCATGCGCACCGTGGACATCCTGGCTGCCCTCGGTATGCTCCTGCCCGCGCCTGTGGGCCGTGGGGGCAGGTCCCTGCCGGAGTGGTGCATGCCGGGTGGGGCTGGGGCCTCCCGGGCTGGGGTGCAGGCTTCATCCTTACACCTGGGCCCTGGGCTTCTGAGACCAAAGCCTGTGTTGCTTCATGGTTTACTGATTTGCAGAAGGAAAACTAGTTCACTGGTAAACTTTATTAGCAGCTATCACCTTAAAGTTTGAGTATAGCCCAAAAAAGAAGCGCCTGTCCCTGTAAGGTGGAGGCTGGAGGGGGACAGAGTGTTCCGGTCTGTCGTAACGCACCACCTCCTTGCAGCCACCTCAGTGGACAAAGGCGAGTGTGTAGGAGGGTCAACACTGAGCCTCCTCCACGACCGGAGCTTCAGCTACACGGGTGACAGCCAGGCGCAGGAGCTGTGCCTGTACCTCACCAAGGCTGCCAGCGTGCCCTACTTCGAGATCCTGGAGAAGTGGATCTACAGGGGCATCATCGACGACCCTTACAGGTAGGGCTGGAGAGGCGGGGATGCACCCCTGAGCTGCTCTGCGGCTGCCTCCCGCTCGGCGGCAGGGGGCAGTCGCCTCCCTCGCGTGGACTCGGCCCACAGCCCCATGCGTCTGGGCTCAGCAGGAGGTACCTGGACACGTGAAATGGGGGGTGTTGGCTCACAGAGAATCAATTCTATTGTGTTAAGATGTATTCGTCACATGTTTGAGAGCTACATCTGTGGTCTAGACACTGTTTCTCCAAGTGACCCACCTGTAGCGGGAGGGTGTCTCGTTCCCACTGTGTGGTGGGGTTTTGACCTGGGTGAGTCCGAGGCAGGGCTGTGTGTGGCCTTGTTCACCATGGGAAGGAACCAGGTGAGGGGACCAGCTTCCCGCCCCACCCCTGAATCCTGAGCTCAGATTGGCACCTGCCCCGAGGCGAGGCTGGCAGGGCCGCCTTCGCCCCTTGAGAAGGACTCTGGGCAGCTGCCCTTGAGGTGGCACACTGTGCCGTGACCAGCGCCTGCCGCTTTCCAGCGAGTTCATGGTGGAGGAGCACGAGCTGCAGAAGGAGAAAATCCAGGAGGACTACAACGACAAGTACTGGGACCGGAGGTACACCGTGGTGCAGCGGCACATCCCGTCCTTCCTGCAGAAGATGGCCGGCAAGGTGCTGAGCACCGGTGAGGCGCCTGCCCCCGCCCAGCGCCCCGCTGCCCGTGCTCGTTCCCCGGCCCTGGGAGGGAGCCTCGTGCACCTTCTCTTCCTCTCTACTAGTTAGTTTTAGGGCCCTGCTGCCACTTAAAGGAGAGCTGCTTCTCAGTCTGCACCTCTGACTCCAGACGTGGGGGTTTCCATGCCAACGTCCAGTTCTCCAGGTCTTGGGACCCCAGCTGGGTGCCCTCCTAGTGCCCTCAGTCCTGACACTGACTGCCCATCACCAGTATTGGGTCTCCAGGCCACTGTCTGACGTGGCTGCACCCTGGGGGTTCCCATGACTCCTCTAGGGTTCAGCAGTCTGCTAGGAGGGCTCGCAGAACTCTGGGGCATGCTTGCCGACTAGATCACCAGTTATTACAGAGGATGCGATGGAGGATGCAGACAAACAGGCCCGGGCCCAGGAGCTTCTGCCAGGTGGACTTGGGGAGCCCCACCCTCCCCGTGTGGGGTGCCCACCACCTGGACGCTCCCAACCCTCCCTTTAGGGTTCTGTGGAGGCTCTGAGATGAGGCAGTAACGTTGAGTCAACCCTTGGGCACTGGGGGTTCTGACTGCACCCCTCCCCTCCCCCATGTTGGGGGTGGGGCGCTCAGTGTGGTTGGTCCCTGGTGATCATCCCTGTCCCACCTTCCCGTCCTGAAGGGGCTCAGGAGTAACCAGATTCCAAGGGTGTAGGAGCTCCAGGCCAGGGGCCAGGGACAGAGTTGTATCACAAGGCACCTGTCACCACGGGAGGGCAAATGGGACTCAGGCCCTATGGGCTGGCAGTGCTTTGGAGCAGAGGGTTTGAAGACCGGGCCTTGGCTCAGGGGGCTAAGTCAGTCTGTGCCCAGGGCTCCTGGGGGTGGTCTCTGCTCCAGGTCAGAGAGATGCAGGCATGAGGAGCCCCTGTGGTGCGGGCGGTCTAGTCTGTCCCGTCTGTTCTCTCAGGCCTGTGATTTGTCACATGTACGACCTGCTTTCCTACCCCTCTTCTCAGGAAAATACCTGAATGTGGTCAGAGAGTGCGGTCACGACGTCACCTGCCCAGTGGCCAAGGAGGTCATCTACACTTTGAAGGAGCGAGCGTACGTCGAGCAAATCGAGAAGGCTTTCAGCTACGCCAGCAAGGTCCTGCTGGACTTCCTGCTGGAGGAGAGGGAGCTCGTGGCTCACCTGAGGTGCGCTCTGCCTGGGGCTGCTGCCTCTGCTTGGTGCGTGTTGCCCACGGTGTGTTCAGCCAGCAGTTCTGGTGTTTGCGGAACGGGGGCTGCTGCCAGGGCGTCCCCCTGAGCACTGGTGCACAGGAACCTCCCATGCGGGTCCTCACTCTGCGATCAGTCATGCTGCCCTCAGGCCCGAGGGGTGTAGTCTGCCTGCCCCCTGGGCTGAGGCTCAGCTCCCAGCCCTGCCCCGTCCCCGGAGGGCCGCCTGAATGCTCTCTTTGCTCACTTTAAACTGCTGCTCGCCCTCTGCCCTTTTTTTTTTCTTCTTCTTCTGTATTTGTTTTTCTCCACTATTAAGTTTGTGAGATTCAAGTTGTTGCAGGTAACAGTGGTTTCCTCATTTTCATTGCAATGTAATATTCCACTCTTATATACCATAATTCACCTGACCATTCTATTCTTAGGGGCATTTGGGTAGTTTAGAGTTTGGGGCTATTTACCCAGGAGCAGAATTGCTTGGTCATGGAGCAGCAGACATTCAGCTTTTGTAAATGAGATGAAACATCTTTCCGAAATTATTTTATCATACACCTCCCACTGCCAGTGTGTGAGACTCTAGTGGCAGAGCCATCTTCTTAGAATGTACATCAGACAAAAGCCTTTGATGACTCTCTGCAGCTTTTAGAATAAAGTCCAAACTAACTTACGTGCCGCTTGGCCTCCACTGGCCTCTTGTGCCCTGCTTTCTGCTATTCTCTCTTCCTCATGACTCTTGGGCTACATTTCTTGAATGTACCACATGTTTGCCTGTTTACAGGCCTTCCATGCACCGTACCCTCTCCCTGGAAGGCTACACCCTCCATTCATTGCTAGCTAATTTCTACATCCCCCCATAACTCAGCTCAAATGCCACATCGTAAAGATGGCTTGCCCAACGTCCCTCCCCAGCCAAATTAGCTCCCCTGAGGTTATTCTCCTACCCCCTTATTCTTTTTTTTTTGAGAGGGCATCTCTCGTATTTATTGATCAAATGGTTGTTAACAACAATTAAATTCTGTATAGAGGACTCAATGCATAATCATTAATCAACCCCGAGCCTAATTCTCAACAGTCTCCAATCTTCTGAAGCATAACGAACAAGTTCTTACATAGCGAGTAAGTTCTTACATGGTGAACAGTGCAAGTCGCCCTCTGCCCTTTTAAAAATGTCTTTGGTACAAGCGCTGCCGCGTGGGGGTGCCCAGTACTTCGTCTCCACACCCCGCGCCTTGGCAGTGCCTGGGAGCCGCGCTGACCTCCACCCCCCCTGTCCTGCACGCAGGTCCATCAAACGCTACTTCCTGATGGACCAGGGGGACTTCTTCGTGCATTTCATGGACCTCACTGAGGAGGAGCTGAAGAAGCCCGTGGACAGCATCGCTCCCCCACGCCTGGAGGCGCTCCTGGAACTGGCCCTGCGCATGAGCACCGCCAACACAGACCCCTTCAAGGATGACCTCACGGTAGGGCCACCCCAGACGGCAGCCTGCCAGCGTGACTTATGTGGCTTCCGCCCACGGGCCTGCTGCTTGCGTAAAGGTTAAATCCCCAGGGATTCAGGTGTGGACTTGCCCATGCTCTTCCTCTGTACCCCTCGGGGTATTTTTAAAACAAGTCTCTGCACTTTTTGTTCTCTTATGAATGAAAGTGATTACTTTTTTAAATGAAGCTCATCAGTAGGTGTTCAGTTTTTTAAGCCAGCCTCCCCGACTTAGAGTCCCTGTTGGGAGGAACCAGCTCAGTCCTGGGTCTGGGTTTCTAGCTTGGGTGTGGGGTTGGTGGGTGTCAAGCCCTGACGCTTTTTTATTTCCCTTTCGCCAAGATTGACCTGATGCCTCACGACCTCATCACTCAGCTTCTCCGGGTTCTGGCCATCGAGACCAAGCAGGAGAAGGCGATGGTCCAGGCTGAGCCCACTGAGCTCACGCTGAGTGGTCTGGAGGCCTTTTCTTTTGACTATGTAGTCAAGTGGCCCTTGTCGCTGATCATTAACCGGTGAGTGTTGATCCCCGAGCACCAGCTTCAGATGTTTATTCTGGTTTGCCAGGAACAGAGACTTGTGCCCACCCAGTCACTGCCTCATCCTGCGGGGCACTTGGGGCAGTTCTTCCCGTCTTTCTGTGCACAGTAGGGGTCGCCAGCTGCCTGGAGGCTGGGTGCAGAACTGTGTGTCAGCGACCCCGAAGTGCTGTCTGCTTGCACCCAGAGCTTCCCTCAGCCATGCAGGGGCCCAAGTCCCATGTGCCTTTCCCTGTTGTAGGAAAGCCCTGACTCGCTACCAGATGCTCTTCAGGCACATGTTCTACTGCAAGCACGTGGAGCGCCAGCTGTGCAGTGTGTGGATCAGCAACAAAGCTGCCAAGCAGCGCCCCCTGCGCTCAGCCAAGTGGTACGTGTCTCGGCTCGCTCTTGGCCCTAGCAGAGTGGGTCTCCTCTTCACTCATGGCCGCCGCACCGTGGTCAGGTGTGTGTTCCGCCTAGGTCCAACAGTGCGCTTTGTGTTGCACAGCAGCGCGGGGCCATCACCCACCACATGGGACGCTGGCTCCATGCCCGACCCCCCGTGCAGGCCTGCAGGCTGGTCACGCCTGAGCACCAGCCCTTAAGGACCTGGTGCTGCCTCAGGTGGTCCCTACCAGTGCCTGCAGAGCCACATGGCGGTAAAGTGGATGTGTGGGCACCATAAGCAGGGCGCGTCAAGGAAGCCTCAGGACACGCCCAAGGTACACATGTGCCATCTGCATCTCTTGCCCACCAGGCTTGCTGGCGCCTTCACTCTGCAGCAACGCATGCTGAACTTTGTCCAGAACATCCAGTACTACACAGCCTTCGAGGTGATGGAGCCCACCTGGCACACCCTCGAGAAAAGCCTGAAGTCCGTGAGTCTTGGACCCGTGGCGCAGGGTGTCAGCAGGCGCTGCCAGCAGGGCACGTTCCATGGAGGGTCCAGGGACCAGCGGGTCAGGTGTTGGGAGATGGCAGCGGCAAGCTGTCCCAAAGCTGGAGACGGCTTTCAGAGCCTTGGGGAGCCTGTCCCCTCAGCTCGGGCTCCATGCCGCGGGGAGCATGAGCGAGTGGGGGACCTGAGGGGTTGTGCCAGAGGAGGGCGTGGTTGCCAGGCTCCCAGCCACCAGTGCGGCTCGTTTGGGCTCTGGGCCCATCAGCCAGAAGGCTCGCCTGTCACCAGACTCCAGAGGCAGAAAGTGGCCACTGGCAGAATTTCCTGTTGCATTCTGTCTTCTATGGCCCAAATCTGGGACCTGTCTGGGGACCATGTTCAGTATTTTCTTCTAGTGGAATTTTGAAGCTTTCCCCCAAAAGACCACAGGATCACTTAAAAAAGAAAATTGAACAGAAGTGTGCCAAGCCCACGGGCCTGGCCGTGGGGCCTGATCTGAGCAGGGTCCCCTCTGCCAGGCCCGGAACATTGATGACGTGCTGGCACACCACACGGGCTTCCTGGACAGCTGCCTGAAGGACTGCATGCTCACCAACCCCGAGCTGCTGCGCGCCTTCTCCAAGCTCATGTCCGTGTGCGTCATGTTCACCAACTGCATGCAGGTGTGCAGCGCCAGGCCGGCAGCCAAGGGACCCTGTCTGCTGGTTCTGACGTGGGGCTCTGTTGTCAGAGCTTGGGTTAGCGTTAGGGCATGTTGCTTGCAGTGCTCAAATACAAGAACACAAAATAAACATGGGGGAAGAGGTGGTGACACAGGTCTGCTAGGGCTGGAGGGCACTGGGGAGGGCCTGAGGGCAACAGGAGAGCCCGTGCTGTGGCTGGTTACAGAGGCGATGGGAGCGGGTGTGCCAGCTCCTTGGATGTCGAGCCCACTGGGGGGACGCCACACACAAACCATCTCTGGAGCAGTTAGTCCTGCTCTGGATCAGGTGTGGGAATGCAGTGACACAGTGGGCCGTCTTCGGCGGCCTCCCTGAGTGAAGCGACCCCTGAGGCTGCAGAGGCCCAGATGTACAGCGGCCAGGGTTTCATTTGGAGCAAATTGGGGGTGACTAACAGGCGTCTCTTCCTAATCCGAAGAGATTCACGCAGAGCATGAGACTAGACAGTGAGCCGGGCCGCCCGACGCTGGAGCATGGCACGATGCTGGGGCCACCCACGGAGGCCGAGCGGGCCGAGGAGCGTGCCCGGAAGGAGCTCGCCAGGAAGGTGCGCGCCCGCCGGTCGGTCTGTGAGGCCTCCCTGTCCCTGGCAACATGGATGGTGTTGTGGCCGCGCTCTTGTTGAGTCTTGCCTTTGACTCTAAACGCTAGCCACAGAGACGTGTGCTGGAGGCGAGGCTCTGGGTGTCCAGAGGGCATGCCCAGGACTGGTGTGACTGAGTCGCAGGGTGCCCAGCAGAGGGCCTGGCCGTCAGCAGGCAAGGGGCTGTGGCCTTGCTGTCCCTATGATAAAGTCTCTCACTAACTAAGAAGGGCCATGTGGCTCCATCCTGAGGGTCAGCCCCAGGTCCACTCTAGCCCTGGATGGAGCCCAGACGTGGTCCCATGTCCTCTGGTCTGTTCACTTGTGGGGAGGTGGCCAGGAGAAGACATGCTGTCATCTTGAGGGTTCTGAGCCACGTAAGACACAAGGTGCGCTGGCATATTGGTTCTGTGTGGCGGTTAGAGCAGGGTGCCAGCACCCCAACTGTGTCTCTACATCCCCTAGTTGGGGGATTTTATGATGATCTCACTTTGTACCTCTTACCAAATGAAAACTTCCCAAAATCCATTTCTGTCGAAAAAAATCAAAGTCAAACAGCTAGTGCTCAGTCGGGCCAGAGGCCAGTGGACTCAGCTGTCTGTCTTCCAGCACCTGGCCGAGCATGTGGATGCCCCCCAGCTAGCCTCCAGCTTTGAGGCCGCCATCAGCAAGTTTGATCAGAACTTCTCAGCTCATCTGCTTGACCTGCTGGCCCGGCTGAGCATCTACAGCACCAGCGACTGCGAGCATGGCATGGCCAGCGTCATCTCCAGGTGGGTGGGGTGGCCCCACCTCCATCCATCCCACCCACTACCCCTGTGGTCCCTCTCACCTCCACAGGGAGACGCCCCCACACCACCCCTCCTGCCCGCAGGCTCGACTTCAACGGCTTCTACACCGAGCGCCTGGAGCGCCTGTCTGCAGAGAGGAGCCAGAGGGCGGCGGCCCATGTGCCTGTGCCGCGGGGTTCCCTGGTGCCCAGGGTGGCCGTCACTGCGCAGTGAGCCCGTGGGTGCTCCACAGGAAGGGCTCAGAAGCTTTGGCTGCACCTTGCTGTGTGTACCGTCTAAATAAAAACCTGAGGCTGGTCTGCTCAGCTCATCGTCTGCTCTGGGTGGGCTGCCTCGGAGAGCCCCCAGACCACACGGTTGTCTACATGGGCTTGCTTAGCCCTGTGCTTCCTCAGGTGGAGAGGGTCATTTTTCAAAATGTTTTTGGCCTCAAAGACTGTGGAAACAGCATTTGGGCAGGCTGAAGATATTATCAGGAGGTCTCATGGGACCAGACCCAGGCCCAGTCCCCCTGCTTGCTATCCAGAGAGCTGGGCTGGGCCGCCTCAGCACCAGTAGCCCTCAGCCATTGCATTTGTTCTGGGCACCAGGGGACAGCACAGCCCGATGGGATGAGGGGATTGGGTCGTGGGTGTGCCTGCCGGGGCCCTTTGCTCCTGTGTGGTGCCCCTCCCTTCCTGCTGTGGGCCTCTCTGGGATCACTTGCCCTCCCTGTGCCTACCCCCCAGTTAGGCCCCTCTGTCCACACTCCTGGCCAAGCCTCCCCTATCTGCTGATGTGTGCGTGCGTGCGTGCGTGCGTGTGAGTGATTTGTGAAGTTCCATTCTGATTACGTGCTCCAGGTGATCTTGGCAGGGCTCCTCGAGACAGTCCAGGCTTCACAGCTCTGTCCCCATGGGGCAGAGTGTGGGCAGCTCTTGCCCTGGCCACCACCTTGCAGGGGGACAGCTGGGGGCTCTATTCCCTACCAGTCTGCAGGATGCGCAGGCGTGATGTGTGCAGACACAGATTTTCCGGAGTCGTGGCACTATTCAAAGGCTCACCAGTGAGCAGAGGCACCTGCTGGCCCTCAGCTTGGGGCCGCCTGCCTGGCCCTGAGGCCCAGAAACAGTGTCCCTGTCCTGGGTGCTGGTAGCCAGTGGTGATGGGAGCGGAGTGGTCAGTGGCGGGTCCTGTGGGCTGAGTAGGGGATGGCCGGCCCTAAGGCCAGCCTGTCAGCTGGGAGAGGAAGCGTGTCTCCACAGCAGCTGTGTTTTTGCTGATCCAGACTCGCTGCCTTCGAACTCTTCAAATCATATGCAACATGACTGAGGAGAGAAGTAAAATTGTCAGGAGCATTTGTGTTTACGTGGCTTTGCTTTATGACAGATGCCTGCCCTCCAGGACCCCCACTGTGGGTCCAGCCCCTGGCCAGCAGGAACCCCAGGGCTTTCTGTTGCCCAGGAAGTCAGAGAACACGCCCACCTGCCTCAAACCCAGGCACAGCCTTTCACAGACACTTCCTCTCCAAGGGCCCCTGGGCCACACCTCACCCCGGGGCTGGCCCCTCACCGCTCCAGGGAGGGGCCCGGGAAGTCTGTGCTGCACCCCACCTTAATTCAGCCCCGTCCCTGAAGCTCTCACCACGTGCTGGATACAGCTTAGGGGCCCAAAACTGAGCAGAAATTGGAAAAATGACGGGGGAGCGATACTCTCTCCACAGGTATGGCCCCGCCCTCCGTATCCCGGGGCTGATTGGCAGTCAGCTGAGGGCTGGTCAAGGGGCGGGGTGCGCCGGGATGGGCCTCTGATCAGCTTGCTAGGGCCGGACGGAGCAGTGAGCGCATCCTGGACCGGGCCCTGGCCACCGTTCCGTCGTGCCACCCACCCCCCGCCAGCCATGCACGGCCTTGGCCTGGGGCTGCTCGGCATGCTGTGGCTGCAGGGTGAGTGCTGCCATGCCTGGGTCCCCAGGCGCCCTCACTTGGCTTACCCGACCCTGTGCCCTTGGTGTGCAGAGGTGGCCCCTCAGGGAGGCCCCAGCAGCGGCAGACAGGACCTTCAGAAGGGACCTGAGGGAGGCCGGCTGCCTGGGTGTGCTCCGGGCTCAGTTCAGGGGCCGGGGCTGGGGGGGAGCTGGGTGGAGGACCCCGCCAGCCTGGGGTGTGCCCCAGCCTCTAGGTGATGGCCCGCTCCCACCCAGCAGGGAGGCAGGGTCGAGGCCCAGTGGGCCAGCAGAGGGGCAGGGGGTGCCCTGGAGGTTGTCTAGCCACAAGGGTCTTGTGCCCCGGCCCCCACCTCTTCTGGTAGGGGTGCCTTCAGGTTGGGCTTCTTAGTGTCCCAACTCCAAGCTGGGGAGGCGGCCACTTCCTGGACCACCACTTAACACCTGAAAGTTAATGGTGCAGAGACACAGCCATTAACGTTTGGGGAGGGGGTCAAAGCAGTGGCTGGTCTTCAGCCTCTTGGTGCCCTCGCCTGGGCTCCACCATCTGTTGGTGCATACCGGTCAGTTCCTCATCCGGGCTGGGCGAGCTACCTGCCAAGGAGGCCCCTCCCTCCCCTTTGGTGCAGTATGTGATTAGTTGAGATGGAAGGTGTAATCTTAAGTACTAGGTGGCAGGCCTGCCCCCCACAGGGCCCGTTCATCCTTGGTAGGGCCGGATGTCCAGGTCAGCCCCCAACCTTGGGGGCACTGTCTGGGGCAGCCTGGGGGACATCCGCAAGGGCTGGTGAGGGGCAAGGACCCGCGCCCAGGCCAGCCTGGTGTCTCCCGCAGTGGTCACCCCCAGTGACCCCCTGCCCCACGTGGAGCAGTATGAGGTGGTGTGGCCCCGGCGCCTGCCAGGAGCCCGTGCCCGCAGAGCCCTGCCCTCCCACTCGGTAAGACTCCTCAGAGCTGCTTTCATTCAGTGAGAGGGACGGTGTGCCCAGTGGGACGCAAGGGGCTAGCCTTTCTACAGCCCCCTGAAGGGGTGCCCCGCCCAGCTGCCCAGCTACCCCCTGCCGGCCCAGGAGCTGCCGGCTGAGTCAGCCCTGGGGGGGCCTGCTTGCAGGGCTCTGCCTTGTTTCAGGAACCAGACCTGTGGCCACTCCCCGCCTGCTGGGGTTTCACTCACGCGGGGGGTGGGGGTGGGGGGGTTAAGTCAGATTCCTCTTAGGCTGGAGGGCATGGCTCACCACGGGTCTGCTGATGACACACCTTTCAGGGTGTTTGGGGCTGGGCTGGAAGTCCCTGGGCTGCCTGGGGGCATTCCTGAAACTGGGTGTCTGGTGACAGGCCTGCATGCCATCCTGAGGGGTGGGTGAGCCCAGAGCCACTCACACACCCTCATCTCCGGCTGCGGGCGTTCCCCGCCGGCAGGTGGGTCTCGTGCCCCCAGCCCCAGTGGAGCGCGGTGCCAAGTGGGAGTGGTGGGCGCCTGGTGCTGGAACAGGCTGCTTGCAGGCCCCACCTCCTTTGCTGCCTGGGTTAGAAGCGTTTCATCGTTACTCTTGTGTAGAGAGGTGGGAAACAGGTCTGGGGCACTGGTGAGGTTCAGGCAGAGCTCCCCACATGCTCAGCCCAGGCACCCTGCCTGCTAGTATTTGCCTGAACTGGAGAGTGCCTAGGCTCCTCTGAGGGGCTCCCAGGCTGCTGCTGGGTACCCCAGCCTTAAGGGCCTTGGGTGGTATTCCTGCCCCCAAGTTTGAGGTGGGTGTGGGCTGGAGCAGGGCCCTTCACCCTGGACCCCTTCTTTACCCCTGGCTCAGGGACTGTACCCCGACAGTGTGAGCTATGTCCTTGAGGCCCGAGGACACACTTTTACCCTGCATCTGCGGAAGAACAGGTGAGTGAGGGCTGAGCCTGCTGGGTTCTCAGTACCCCCAGGCTGCCCACCCTTGCACCCAGCACACTTGTGTCCTGGGTGCCGGCTCCCTGGCCCAACCTGTTCTCCAAACCAGAGGTGGGTGTAAGGGAGGCAGACGGGCACCACAGTGATTCTTCTCCAGGGACTTGGTGGGCTCAGGCTACACGGAGACTTATACGGCGGCCGATGGCTCCCAGGTGATAGAGCCACTACCGAGGCAGGTAGGGGCCTCGTGGCCACTCACGGCTAGTGGTGTGGGAGGGGGGGTCCCAGGATTGGGCCGAGGAGCCCTCATGCCCTCCTCCTGCAGGACCACTGCTTCTACCAGGGCCACGTGGAGGGGCAGGAGCACTCGGCCGCCAGCCTCAGCACCTGTGTTGGCCTCAGGTGGGTGCTCGGACCCAGCAGGGGCATCAGAGCATCAGGGCCCTGGCGCCACCCACCCCACTTTGCAGAGAAGTAAACCAGGGCTAAGAAGGAAGGGGCGAGATTAGGGGATACCTGCACTTGGCTGTCTGGGTCCTTTTTAGGAGCTAAGATTCCGTGAGCCTTGGGGCTGCCCCAGGGCCCTGGGCGCTCTCCAGCACATCACCCCCCCAGGGGCCACCTGGCCCAGTGTGGAGTGGAACCACTCCCTCGCTCACCAGAAGGGGCCTCCTGTCCCTCCTGGGCAGGGTGCCTAATTCAGAGCCACCTGGCTCCCCTCTGCCCTCAGGGGCTTCTTCCGGGCCGGCTCAGCTGTCCACCTGATTGAGCCCCTTGGTGGGAGTGATGAAGAAGGGCAGCATGCGCTGTACCAGGCGGAGCACCTGCAGCAGAAGGCCGGGACCTGTGGGGTCAGCGACCACAGCCTGGATGAGGTCCTGGGGCCTAGGATCTCAGCAGCCTTCAGGCCCCCGGTGAGGCAGGCCCTGGCCAGTTGGGGCCCTGTCCACTGGGCCTGTGCATCCCCCAGACTCATAGTGTGCCTGGCAGAGTGGGGGTGGGCCTGGGCCTATTCCGTGGCTGGTGGACTGAGCCTGGCACTCCCCTGCAGCTGTGGAGCCTTCTGGTTGGCTCCCCCAGCGCTGCACAGGGGCTGGGGGCAGCTCCAGGACCCCAGGCCAGTAGGGCTGGGCTGGGGCAGCTGATGGCCTTTTCACTGCTCCCCAGAACTGGCCGCTACCCCGAGAGACCCGCTATGTGGAGTTGTTTGTGGTTGTGGACAGCATGGAGGTACCAGGGCCAGGGTGGGTGGCGTGGGGGTGCAGCAGAAGGACCCAGAGGCAGGGAGGAGATGGGGTGGAGAGGTACCTGTGGGTGCTGCAGCTTGAAGGTGTGCTGTCTCCCCAGTTCCGGCTGTTGGGGAGCAGAGAAGCTGTGCACAAGAGAGTGCTGGAGGTGGTGAACCACGTGGACAAGGTGGGGGCCCTCCCACCCTGAGGGGCTCCGGGGCCCTTAGTACCAAAGCACCATTCCAACCAGGCTTCACTCAGCCCAATAGCAGCCCTGGTTGTAGAGGTCTCGGGGCACCTGTTTGGGGAGGAAGGCAGCAGGTAGGGTTCTCATGTGGGGAGGGAGATTGAGTCTGCTCCTGCCTGGCTGGGGAGCTCTAGCCCTGGGGCCTGGCCCTTCCCACCCTGGAGCCTGATCCTGAGCTCCCTGTCTCCTCCCAGCTTTATCAGGAGCTCAATTTCCGCGTGGTCCTGGTGGGTCTGGAGGTCTGGAACAGTGGGGACAAAATCCATGTCAGCTCCCATGCCAACATCACGCTGGAGAACTTCCTGGCCTGGCGGGCGCAGAGCCTGGCAGGGCGGCACCCACATGACAACACACAGCTTATCACGTGAGTCGACCATGGGTGCAGGCCACTTTCCAGGGCAGGTGGGGAGTGCTGCTGGGGAGAGGGGCCCGGCTTTGGGGTCCCAGGCAAACATCACTCCTGTTCGCAGCGGCATTGACTTCACCGGGACCACCGTGGGCCTGGCCAGGGTGTCCTCCATGTGTTCCTGGGACTCAGGGGCTGTGAACCAGGTGCGGAGGGCACGAGCCTGGGTTGCTGGCCAGGCTGGGTGCATAGCCCACTCAGAGCAAAGGGGAACATGGGGGGTGACCTCGGGACTGGGTTCCTGTGCTTGTCCCCCACTGTCCCCATGGTCACACCTGAATGGCCGCCTCCTGGAGGGTCCGTTGACTCGTTTTTGTTCAAGAGCTGTCATTGGTGGAGTGACACCAGGCCCCTTGGCTGGCAGGGTGGGTGGGTGGGCAGGTGCCACACGGCCAGCACAGCCTCTCCTGTAGGACCACCACCACCACCCAGTCGGTGTGGCATCCACCATAGCCCACGAGATGGGCCACAACCTGGGCATGGACCACGACGAGAACGTCCAAGGCTGCTACTGCCCGGTGCCGCGGGAGGGCGGTGGCTGCGTCATGGCGGCCAGCATCGGGTAGGACGGCCCCCCAGCCTGGCGTGGGCTTGCAGAGCAGGCACCCTGCAGTGTGCCCCGCCTCTCCTGACTGAGCTCCCCCGACGCAGCTCCCAGTTCCCCAGGATGTTCAGCCATTGCAGCCGGGCCGACCTGGAGGTGTTCGTGGAGAAGCCCCACACGGCCTGCCTGGTGAATGCCCCAGACCCTGACCGGCTGTTGGGCGGCCCCGTGTGCGGGAACCTGTTCGTGGAGCGGGGCGAGCAGTGTGACTGTGGCCCACCCCAGGTATAGGGCAGGTGCCATCACCCCCCTGCTCCCCAGCCTTCAGGTTAGGGTGTCCACACCTACCTGCCAGGTGCCCTGTGTACCCATGGCTGATCCCCGTAACAGCCACTGGGTCCTTGGGAGGGAGCCACTGGGCCGAAGCTGGGGCTGGGGTGTGGCAGCTGGACCCTGGGTCCTCAGGGTCATGCAGCCATTCAGGCCTTGGCCGTTGCCCCCTCCCCCCAGGACTGCCAGAACCACTGCTGCAACGCCACCACCTGCCAGCTGGCTGTGGGGGCTGAGTGCGCCCAGGGTGCTTGCTGCCAGGAGTGCAGGGTGAGTGCCCCGGGCCAGCGGGGAGAGGGGCCCCGGGACGCAGGATGGGGCAGCAGGCCCACATCTGCTTGAGGCCTGCTGTGCCTATGGTGAGCTTCGCTCTCCTGGGTCAGGTGAAGCCAGCTGGGGAGCTGTGCCGCCCCACGAGGGACAGGTGTGACCTCGAGGAATACTGTGACGGCCAGGCGCCAGGGTGCCCAGAGGACGCCTTTCAGGAGAACGGCACGCCCTGTCCAGGGGGCTACTGCTATGATGGGAGCTGCCCCACACTGGCCCAGAGGTGCCGGGACCTGTGGGGGCCAGGTGAGGGACACAAGCCTCGGCTGGGTGGCCTGCAGGCCTGGGGGTGGCTGGGGGTCCTGAGCAGGGCCTGACCTGCTCTTGGCCCAGCAGGCGCCCGGGTCGCTGCAGAGGAGTGCTACACCTACGGCATCCTGCCAGGTTGCAGGGGCAGGAGCCCCCTGGGTTCTGGAAGGTGAGTGTCCAGGACATGGAAGCCTTAGTGGGGCTGCCTTAGAGGGTTCTTTGCACAAAGGAGTCCCAGGCCTGAGTAAAGGGGTGCTCCATGGGGTCCATCCTGCTGCTATCCAGGACCCCCAGGGCTGAGTATGCTGCCCTCGTGGGAGGTAGGACAGGGGTGTGGTTGCCCATCAGCAGACCTGCAGCCTGTCCAAGGGGCCTGGGCCTCATCTTCCGCAGCTCCTGGGAGCACCCCAAGCAGGGTCAGTGGGACCCAGCAGAGCTGGCTCCACGCGAAGTCCCTCTGTCCACAGGGCCGACACATGTGGAGTCCTGTTCTGCGAGGGTGGGTGGAAGCCCCCGGAGCGGACCTCCTGCACACGCTCATCCCACCTGGCATCCTGCCAGGCACTTGGCAGGGTGCGCAGCACCCAGTATGAGCCGGTGCCTGAAGGCACCAAGTGCGGTGAGGAGAAGGTGAGTACCCGGGGCCGCCGCTGTGGAGGGGTCAGCCGGCTGCAGCTCCCAGGGGCTCCCGCGGGCCGGGACTCACACAAACCCACACATGCACCACGTGGTGGCCAGGCTGCTGGACCCCAGGTCCCTGACGTGTGTCCCTCACAGGCGAGCTCATGTGCTCCAAAAAGCAGGGCGGGCAGCAGGAGGACTGGGTAGGTGCCCAGGGAGCTGCTGGTGAAGCCTGTTCCCATATGACGTGGCTCGAAGGCCTTTACCTTTGCAAGTTCTCTCAGGACTGTGGGGCCCGTCCTCAGTGCCCCTGGTGGCCAGCAGGTGGTCATCCTGGATGTGCTGGCCACAGTGTCCCTACCCCAAAGCTCAGCCTGCAGGTTTTGGTTACCCTCAGCTGAGGTGGGGCGTAGGGGTCAGGCCTTCAAGCAGGAGTCTAGACTGGATATCTAAGGAGATCCCCACGGCCCTCCAGGTTTGCTGGAAAGGACACTGCCAGGACCTGCAAGTTTACAGAGCCAGAAACTGCTCCGCTCAGTGCGGCAACCACGGGGTACGTGGCCACTGGACAGCCTGCTGTCTCTCCATGGGCTCTGAGACACCTGTAGGCTGAGCTTGGGCCACTCGGAGCCCACTGGGGCCTCGGGCCTGATGCTCTTGAGGGTCTGGGTGTCTGTCCCATGCAGACAGCCTGGCCTGTTGTGTGGGTGGACACGTGGGTAGACATGTGGACTGGAATAGGTCAGATCTGAAACATTCTGTCTGGAGATGTGGGAGTGCCCTAGGGCCTCAGTGACCCACGCAGCTGTGTGGGCGATGGGGGAGCCACCATCCCAGAGAAGACCTCCCTGCGTCTTCTCCTGTGATATGCTCGCTTTGCTTGGGAATCCTAGTGGTGTGGGGCAGAGCCCTGCTCCACGCCTGGTCAGCTGTGGCAGGGCCCTAAGTAAGGCAGCCCTAAACTCAGAGCCAGGCCCTAGGATGAGCCCTGCCTGTCCTCATCAGTGAGGGTCATAGCAGAGACCCTTGCAGGCCTGAGGTCAGGCCTGGTAGCACCGTAGCAGAGGGCATCCTTGCAGAGAGCGTCCATGAGGGCTGATGGTGCTGGGCGGTGCCGCAGATGATCCCTGGTCATCCCCCCACAGGTGTGCAACCACAAGAGGGAGTGCCACTGCCAGCCAGGCTGGGCCCCACCCCACTGCATAGAGCTGCTGTCACACAAACGGCCAGGTAGGGCCGGCCCACCCCAGGGCTTTCACACTCATGGCCAGGGTCCCGCTTCCTCAGACCACCCGGTCAGACCTGAGAAGGAAGCCCTGTGCCTGAGGCCATGAGGGGCATTGTTAAAGACGTGGGTTTGCACCCCCTGAGCATTCTGACCCCATGGGTCTAGGGCAGGCCCAGCAGCCAGTGGCCATACATGTGAAGGGAGGCCCTGTCCTGGACGGAGGGGTGCAGGTAGGGTGACAGGGCAGCCCTGGCTCCTCTGTGGGGTCCTCAACTATCCCCTGGGCCCAGGAACCTTGGGGCCATCCCCCCACAAGCGTCTCCCTCTCCAGTGGCCACTGAGCGGGCAGCTGCCCACACCACCAAGGCCTCCAGAGCCTGGCCAGGCCATGCCCACATCACTGTGGGCCTAGGGCCACCCACCAGCAAGCCCTCTGCTGGGTCGCCTGAGGGCCTGGAGGCCTGGTGTGATGGACGGGGCCTTAGTGCCGAGGGTCCTCAGACAGCCTCTCGGCTGTGGGGAGGAGCCCGGGCTCTGGATTGTTGGGCCCAGCCAAGGAGGGGTCTGAGGAAGGTGCCCCTCCTCGGCCCGGGCTGGCCAGGCAGGGCCCTGCCAGCCCCCACAGCCTGAGCCTGGCCTTGTGTGCCTGCAGCGTCCAGGAGACGCCCTGTGGCCGTGCTGGTGGCTGTGCTGCTCCTGGTGGCCCTGGTGCTCACCCTGGCAGGCGTGGTCATCTACCTCAAGGCTTGGCGACGCATGCGCTGGAGGTGAGTGCTTTCAGTTGCAAAACCCCTGCGTGTGCAAGAGTTCCTTCCTGTTGTCCCTGCTGGGAACGCCCCACAGCCGTTTCAGGAAGGAGAGAATCAGCACGTCACTGGCGGGGCACGTGAGTCACAGGTGGAGCACACACGTCACTGGTGGGGCACATGAGGCTGCCTCTCCCTATTTGTGTGGCTGTGACCTGCACACCATGTGGGGTCCCATGTCCAGTAGCCCCCTAGTCCCTGGGCTGGACCCCAAGGCCAGGATGCACTGACTGTTTTGTTTTCTCCCTAGGAGCTCAACGCCCAAGACCGCTGTGGGGCTCTCCAACCCCCTGTTCCAGGAGGGGCACCACTCGACAGCCAAGGGCGGGGCTCTGGCCCCCACTGCAGGACCCCTGGAGCCAGTCCCTACCACCCACCCCAGCCAGTGCCCCCGGCCCGGGGGTTCTGTGGTGACCACAGAACGGCCACCCCCAGCTGTAAGCACCTGAGTCCTGTCGGTGCCCCATAGTCTCGGGGGGCTGCCCCATCCTCTCCCTAGGCCTCAGAGGAGCTGCCAGTGGGTGGAACCCAGGCTGTAGGTGGGCTGTCCAAGGACAGGCATGAGCTGCTGACAGAACCTGAGACTTGGCCCGTGAGGGTCCATCTGAGGGCAACGATGAGCCCCCGCCACCCTTTGCTGCTGCCCAGCACCTCCGAGGGTGCATGTGGCTGAGGGGCCTGCTGGGCAGTGGGGCAGGTGGAGCCCCCCATGCACACACAGGGCTTCACTACCCCCCCTCTGAGAAGGGCAGGAACCTTGGCTCCTGTGCTGGGGCAGCCCTGTGGGACCCAAACTCATGGCTCTTCCCTGCAGCCTCCAGCCTCCATGTCCAGGCCGCCCTCCATCCCCGTCTACACCCAGCAGACCCCAAGCCAGGTGAGTGGCTGTGGGAGCCTGACAGCCAGGCCATCTCGGGGGCACCAGGAGGGTCCTGGGAGGTGGAGGGTCTGGGGTCTGCATTTGGTGGGCCAGGTCCCCCAGGGCAGTGGCCACTGCATCCTGAGAAGGCTGATCACCCCAGCCCAGCAAGGACATAAACTGAATTCGTGGGGCCGCAGGTCCTGACTGTTCCTTCTCCGTCCCGCCAGCTCAGACCTGTCCCTCCTGCCAAACCCCTCCCGGTGCTGAAGCCCAAGCAGGTGAGAGGCCTGGCCACTCAGGAGCCCCCAGCTGTGCTGTGCCCTCCCTTGGCCACAGGGCGGTCGGACCCCCAGCATCCCCACATCCCAGCCAGAACCTACAGGACAGGACAGCTGTGGGTTGGGGGAGGTCAAGGGTGCTGCGAGGGGCTGGGCACTCCCCTGGGTTTGTGAGGCTGTAGGGGTTCTGGAAAAATCTCCCAAGTGTAAGTCATTGGACCTTTGGTGAGAGGAGGCTCAGTGCTCCCAGCCTCACCCAGAGAATGGGTCCTGTTTGCAGCTTGCCTCCCGGCCTCTGGACTTGCCCTGAACCCTTTCTGGCTGATCTCGAAGCCTGGCTGTAGCGGTGGCATCTGCTTAAAAGAGACTCTGTTTCTCTCCTTCCTTTTTAACTAGTATTTTTAACTAATTTTAGACTTTAAGAAACGTTGCAAAAATAGTCTTAGGAGACTTTTGATGGAAAAAAAGAGTTGTGGGGGGCGCACTGGGCAGTAAGATTTCTGCCAAGGAAGTGTTGACAGCCAGGCAAAGGTTGCAGGGAGCTTGTGCCTGGAGCGGACATCGCCCAAGTGCTGCCCTTCTGTTACTGGGACGTTCAAACACCGGACGTCACCAGGTGTTGGGGCGCTGGGGTGAGGCCAGGGCCCTTAGCTTTCCATCCCAGACCCCCTTTCCTGCCCTGGGAGAGCTGAATGCAAACAAATGCAAACTTTGGTTGTTAATTCATGGCTTTTGAACCTCCGAAGACCTACATTCTGGCAATTGAAGAGCTTTTCCTAGGAGACGTTGGGGTGGGGTAGGGGCTTTGTGGGGTGCTGCCATATGGGCTGGTGGCAGCCAAAGTGTGGGGGAAGATGCCTCCCCCCGCAGGGCCCGGACCCCTAGGCAGCAGTGTGTCTGTCCTCTCAGGTGGTCAGGAGGCCCACCTCCACACCTCCAGTGCCACCCGTCAAGTCTGGGGCTGCAGGAGCCAAGCCCGGACCCACCCAGGTGAGCCCCACACCCAGGGCAGTGGCCTTCCCGGTCCTCATCAGGGGTAGGTCAGCCTGAACGCCAGTGAGGTCACGCCTTGCTCGGCAGGACTAGCACGATGGCCAGGCTACTGGCCACTGAATCTTTTTCTCCCACTAGCCAAAGCAGCAAAAGGCCCTTCAGGGTGCCGGCAGTCAGCACCGCAGCTGTGGCTATGCTCACTGTGCGAGGGCTGCCCCATTGCTGAGGAAACTGAGTTTTCTAGAAGAGTGAAAGGAAGTAAGGTTGAGCGGTGCCTATTGTAGCCATTGGTTTTTAAAATCAGGTTTTTTTCCTCCTCCCAGGGAGTTGGCCCAAAGGTTGCTCTGAAACCCCCGGTCCAGAGGAGCTGATGGCTGAGCTCCCACCCACCGGGGGCATGTGCACCTGTCCGCCTGATTGTAAGAAGAACCACGGAGCCCTGGGCCTTGGCCCCCAGCCAGAAGCCCAAAGGGAGGAGCTGGCCCTCCAACCCGGCTCCCTGCCCCTTGCGCCCCCACACCCGGCTCCCTGCCGGGGCCAGTGCTGGGCTCGTCTGGGTCCCTGGAGAGCTCAGATGCACAGCCGGTAAGGCTGAAGCTTTAGTGAAAACCGTGTATTTTACAATTAAGTTATTGGCAGTGACAGGAGGCATTCATTAAACTGCTGGAGTGTGTGTAAACCGTGTGAGCGTCGGGGTCCAGTGGTTAACAGTTCGGCGGTGTCCGACTGCACCCCTGCACACTCCCCGGGCTCATAGGCACCCCTAAACCTGCAGTCCCGCCACCCTGCCCAGATCAGGGAGGGTGGGACTTGCCATGTGCCCCCTTTGGCACCCGCCCCGGCTCTCCCGCTAAAGGCCTAACATCCACCTGGCATCCCACTGTTCTGGCCACCAAGGCCCTTCCAGATGGTCTCCCAGCAACGGCCATGCCAACCTGCCCTGTGGTGCCGAGTGCCTCCCATGGCAGGTGTTTACACCTGGCTGGATGGACTACCCCTCGGCCCCCGGGCGCCACCTGGTCTGCGGCTTTAGCGAAGGCAGTGAAGGCTGGGGAGCCACCTACGGGGTCCAGGCCATGGCCGCTGCCAGCTTGCCCGGGGCACTGTCCTCCGCACAAGGGACGGTGTGGAGGTCATGCCTCCCAGCCAGCAAGAACCTTGGCCCAGAGAGATGCAGCTGGTAGACGGGATGGCCAGGGCTCCTCCTGAAGGGTCCCAGCTCCCCCGGCTCCCTGCAGCATGCACGGACCTGGGCAGGGGTGCTAGGAGTGCCTTGCTCCCATGGGCAGGGAGTAGGAGGCGGCAAGGGGACGGGGCAGTCTGTGCTGCTGGCCCAGCATGCCTGTGGGGGGCGGAGCACATCCAGGTACCTCAACAGCTACTCCAATGCGGGGCCTAGCTCTGCAGCCCTCTGACTTGGGGCACCCACACGGTCAGGGGCTCCCACCTGGTCCCAACCATCAGCTCCCAGGACTCGGCCCTCTCTGTTCCTCTCCCGCCTCCTCTGTCCTCATCCACCTCGGGGGCCATGGGAGGCTGATGTGTGAGGAAACAGGGTTTTTAACCTGTCAGGCTGCCAAGCTCAGCTGGCACCCCCCATCCGCAGTGATGCTGGGGGGTGGAGACGAGCACCTCCACTCCCGGCTTGTGGATCTGCACAGCTGTGTCCCCACCTGCCACGTGAGCTAGAGGCTCCGCAGTTGGAGCATTCTCACCAGGCAGGGCTCTGGGCTCAGACCAGCACAGCCCTGCAGGTTTTCTGCCACCCCCGCCCCTCCCAGCCACTAGGACAAGTTCTCCGGCTGTTTCCTTGCTGGACACCTTTGTCAGTATCCATGTTCCTGTCCACCAGAATGTCACCACCTGGGGGCTCCCCCTCAGGACAGCGCAGGTCAGCTTGAGATGTGCTTGCTTGCCGGGGCATCTGCCCTGCCCTGTGTGTCCAGCCTTGCTGACCACACCCATCACCCACCAATGATGCCAGGAGACAGCCTGTGCTCCAGCATAATAGAGCAGTGAACAGGCCCTGCCTTTGAGGGGCTGAGAGTCTAATGGGAAGATAAGGAGATGTGTCTGTCAGATAAGTCACATTGTAACTCCATGGGGAAAATCCAGGGGCAAAATACCTTTAAAACAGAAATCAGTCAAAGTGAAGTAAAGTTTAGGAAACCTGCTTATTTCTTAGAAGCAGTCTACTGCTCTCCCCTGTCTCTGACCCGGCTGCAGAGGCAGCACCCACCCAGCCTCTGGGGCCAGATAATCATCCCTGCTTGCCCTGGTAATTACCTATTGATATGGAGATGTTACTCTCCACCCCCAGGAAACACCCATTGTATGGAGATGCAAAAAAGACAGGAGAGATTCTGGAGATCCTGCAGTTTTACCCACACACGTCAAAGACGAGGACCCTGAGGAAGGGGCAGTGGGGTGGGGATAATGTGTGGATGGGAGGAAGCTGCCTGAGTCCCTGAGGGCAGGTGGGGAGGGGGGATTGGAGCCCCCAAGGGTCCCTGGGGCCACAGCGAGGACTCAGCTGCTAGGGGTTGGGGGGGGCGCTGGCAGACTGTGGGGGCGGTGCTGGGGGTGGGAATGAGGTGCTGCAGGCCAAGGCCTGGGCAGTCCTGAGAGGACTTGTGCAGAGGGCTCAGACGAGAGGAGGCCCTGGGAGAGGCAGCTGCCCCAGCCCCCAGGGGCAGAGGGTGGCAGCTGCAGACAGGTCAGCTTGGTGGTGGTCACAGGTCCCAAGCACTCTGGGGGTGAGTCCACAGGACTTCCCCCTCGAGCAAGGGGTGACCCGGGCAGGAAGGTGCATTCTACCACAAGTCCTGTCAGGAAGACGGTGGCCCAGGGGCACCCAGTGTTCTGTGACCTCGAATGGGATGGCTGGGGCTGAGATGGCCCCCGGGCCCGCCTGGGTGCCAGGGCAAGAAGAGGCTCCAGTCCTGCCTCTCCGAGGAAAGCCGGTCCACCACCTGGCCCTGCAGGGCCATGGCTCTAAAGGCTGCACCCCTACTTCCTGTGCAGGGAGGTCTTTCACAAGCTGCATCTGTGTGTCTCGGAGGCGGATGTCCGGAAGGTGGTGGCCAGCACGCCCGCCATCGAGCCCATCTTGTGTGTGCTGAGAGGAAAGGTGGAGGACGCGCCTGGCGCAGCTGCCCAGCGACAGCAGTTGTGCGGCCTCTGAGCCTGCTGCAGCCACCACTCTGGCCACGGCTTTCTTATTTGCCAGAGAGAGTGACCTGGAGATACATGGTGGTGAAGCCCCTGTCCCCACTCCCCCGAAGCCCAGACTGTGAGGAGGCCTCGGTGGTGCCCCTTCCCACCCTGACCCATCTGCCCCAGGGCACTGAAAGCTTGCTTTTCAGAATTGCTAGTTCCTGATGCCCCAGTCCTTGAGCTGGAAACGCAGGGAGGGTCACAGGCCGTGGGAACTGGGTGAGCGCCGCCCCAGTGGCCTCTCCCGGAGCAGCCTGGAAAGCCTGCGGAACCCAGGATCCTCCAGCACCAGGGCTGACGGCCCGGGGTGGGGCTCGCCACCCCAACACACGCTGCTGGGTCCAAACCCCCTGATGTGAGGAATCAAGCCCCCCAGAGCCCCTCTGGGCCTCTCCAAGGGGCAGCTCCGAGGAGCTGAGGCTCACATGCCTGCAAGGGAGAGGGCTCCGTGGGCCTGGCTGGTTTCAGGGAGGGCAGCTCCTCGGTCTGAGGGGACCAGTGGGGTGGCCCTGGCCGTGGCCTCCAGAGCTGCAGCCTCCCGAGTGGGAACCCATGGCCCCTGTTCACGGGCCACGCAGGGTACCCTTGCTCAGTGCACACGACTCCAAAGGGGAGGCTGTCCAGAGACATCCAGGGCCACACCACTGGGTAATGTTGGGCTGGGAGTGAGCCTCCATGGTGCCCGCTGGGCGGGCTCAGCCCCCACCCCCACCTGTGTTGTTGTTCAGCCGGCTCGTCCCCGAGTCTGAGGCTCTGAGCTGACATGTCTGCTTGTCCCCACAGACCTGGTGTGAGAGCCTTCTGGGTCAGAGGGCTCTGGGAAGGACAGGCCACTGTGTGTGCGGAGGGTGGGCCTCTGTCTCTTGAACCCTCTGCCACAGCCTCCCCTGGCACTAGCCTGCAGTTAAAGGACAGGTATTTGCCGTCTAGCTGGGACCCAGCCAGGGGGCCCTGGGAGCACCTGGACCCAGGGGTGTAGTGGCTGCTGGGGGAACAGGAGCAGGCACTGACCATTCTGCAGGAGATGGTCAAAGTAGGACCACTGGGCTTCCCCCACAGGGCAGAGGGACTGGTTGTAAGAACATTATAAGAGGCACAGCCTGGACCCCATGTGGGGTGCAGCAGTGGGTGGGGCAGGCAGGGTTCCTGACCAGGAAGAACCCACATTTAGTTTGAATCTTTCGTAAACAGTGGACTATGGAATATTACAGACATACCCCACAGCAGACAGTATATAGTGGACCCTTGACCCCTGCGAACTCACCCAGCCTCCCCAGTTACCAAACCTGGAAGCTCATGTTCTAGGGGCTGCAACAACCACAGGGGGGGTCACCACGCAGATGGGCTGGGCGGCAGGCCCAGGGGCTGGGGCAGGTCAGGGAGCAGAAGACAGCCCCCAGGCTGCACCAGGTTCTGAGGGTGCACACCTGTCCTTTGCTCCTTCACCAGGGTCTCCAGCGTTCTTGGGCTCAGGAAGTCAAGTCCCTCACTGCAGTAAAGAGTGACTACCACGTGCTCCCCACCCCCACCAGGAGCACCCAGCCGGACCTGCAGCTCCTTCTGTGCAGGACAGACAGACCTCCCCGCCAGGCTGCAGCTCCGGACCTGAGACTGTGCACTGGGTGGCCCACCACGGGGTCCCAGGTCAAAGGGGCTGTCGGGTGCTCAGACCAGCTGTTTTCTTGGCGGGGCAGGAAGGTGACTTCATCCTGTGGTCCGTATTTGCCGGAGGGCGGCCCAGAGGAAGCGACAAGGAGGGGTGCGGCTGCTTTCTCGGCAGGGCCACTGCGGCCCCGCATCCTGCCCCTGGGCCAGCCGGGTGAATCATGACTCATTTTAAGCCCAGGGGAGAGCAGCCCCATGCCATTTAAAATGCTGGCACAGTGAGTGCTGGCCCCACGCCTGCCACAGGGTGAGGAATTCCGTGTGGGACAAGGCAGGCGCCAGGGACACGGGCAGCCCCTTGGTTCCGCCTTCGGTGGGGCAGGGGCCCCACCACTGACCACTCAGCGTGCAGCCTGAGGAGAGCCGTGTCTTGTCACAGGGGTCTGGGCCCTGGGGAGGCTGTGGCCAAGCCACAGGGGTGGTGTGCTGCCCAGAGCCCCCTGGGCTCTGCCTCCACCTGCTGCAGCCTGACTTAGCCAGAGCATGGGCCGCCACGCCATGGACTTCACTTTGGACACTGTTTGGGGCAGACAGGCTCTTTTGAGTCCAGTGATTCCACCTTCCTCACTTGCTGTAGTGTGGCTGGGTCTGTACTTCCAGTAAGGGGAAGTTGGTGACGTGCCAAAGGAGGCTCGGGAGGGCCATGGGGTGGCTGTGCCCCAGGCAGGACAGTAGTGGAAGGACACAGAGCTGGGCACTCGCTTCTGCACTGTCATCTGCATGAAGTTTTATTGGCTTTTGACTTATAAGTAGCGGGTATGCGTGCTGTTCAGAGGTGTCTCGGTTCGGCAATGTGCTCCTGGCACTTGCAGGGACGAGGCTGGGAGGCTCCAGGAGGACTCGGAGTAGGCAGCAAGGGTCAGGGAGGAGACCCAGGCCCCAGGACATGCCTGCCATTCCCCTCCCCCTGACTGTTCCCACGGCCCAGAACCCCCACCCTGCAGCCACTGCTGGTTCCTGGACCTCATTTCCAGCAGGATCTTTCCCAGGGGCCCCACTCAAGGGCCTTTGGCCTGACTGCCCCGTGTGGCCTCAGGCTGACACTGCCTGGCTGGCAGAGGAACAGGGCGTCGCTGTGCCTGGTCTTTCAGATGTGTATTTTCCTGAAGATTTTGCAGCCAAAGGTGGTCAGGCTAGAACACCTGGTACAGCTGGAGGACCAGTGGACTGCAGAGCTGTCAGGACACACAGAAAAGTCCCAGGGACAGAGAACGGCCCCAGAGAGGGCTCCTCCCAGAGGGGACCCCAGTGCCCATGGATTGCACAGGGTCACCCCTCCCCGGTCAGCTGGACCTTGAATCGAGCCCCCGTGAATGCCTCCAGCCCAGGGGACCCCAGAGTGGCTGCGTGCTGTCCAGCACCCGTGTGCAGGCCCTCTGGGGCCTCCAGCCCAGCCTCACCTGAGGTTCCACGATCGTCCCCACCAGGAACCATCTGGACGTGAAGGCAGGGGACTCCCCTCAGGGCCTGAGATGTCTTATCATTGTGTCTGTGAACACGGGAAGTGCTCGTCTGCAGGTGCTGTGTGGGGCCCCCCCAACCTGAAATCCTGCGGAGGGCACGTAGAAACAGCTCCCTGGGCAGCCGTGTCCCTGGGGTGAGTGCCTGTCCTGTGTGGAAGGAGCTTCGGCAGGCTGCAGGCGCTGGACATCTGGAGGAACCTCGCGTCCACCCAGGGTGGGGTGCTTACTCTGCTTTGCTTGGAGAGCTTGCAGGTCCAGTGGAGCCTGGCCTGACCTGCCGTGCTGTGGGCCTCTCACTGTGGGGCAGGCCCCGCTCAGCCCACGGGCTGTTCCTGCCCAAGGATGGGGCCTTCAGGGTAGTGGGATGGTGTGGCCGGGATGCCCAGGTGCTGAGGCTGGCCGGGGGCTTGGGCAGGGGGCTGTGTCCTGCTGGCACTCCACCGTCCCTGCTCCTGCACCCAGTCGGGGTCTGGGGGACATTCCAGAGCCCTGGTTCTACTCCCCCTCCCGCTGCCTCACTGCACCCCCATGCTCCCCATGGATCGGGGGTCTGGCCCCTCAGAGTCTGGGGAAGCAGCGTCAGAGCTGCAAACCTCTGTCAGGGTTTCAGAGCCCCCTCCAGCTCTCAGTCAGCTAGTGGGTCCCCCAGCCACGGGAAGGACAACACAGGCAAAGGGTCTGCTTCCCCACTGGGGGCATCGGTCAGGAAGGCCCCCTGACGGCTGGTTTGGCTGGTGCCCGGGGCAGGGGGCTGCGTGCAGGGCTGCCTTCCCTGGGGGGCCTGTCTCGGACTTCTTCCCTCCACAGCCTGCCCCAGAAAGAGGAGCCACAGTGCACGAAGGGGGTCCAGGCCTTAGTGTCCGGGTGTTCAGGCCCAAGGGGGGGGCTCCAGACCTCCACTGGGGGTCCAGGCCTCTGTTAGGGGTCCAGACTCCACTGGTTGTGGGAAGCTGGGCTGCAGCGGCACCCACTGATTCCTGGTGCTGGGAGCAGGGAGAGCTGCCAGGGCACGGGGTCTCCCTTGCTGGAGCTCGGCCCTCGCAGCAGCAGGAGGAGAGGGCAGGGGATGCCTGTTGGGGCCTGGCCGGGGGCGGAATCAGGACAGACCTGCCGGCTTTAGGTGCGGCCACCCTGGGCCCCCGCAGGTGCCAGACGCCGTGGGCGTGTCCCGCCTCTCCTGCTGCCTCGCTGGTCCAGCAGGGGTCGCGGCCGCTCTGCTCCGGGGCCCTGACTGTGACCCCCGCGAGGCTGGCCGGTCCCTCGCTGAAGCAGCAGGCTGCTGTGTGTGTGCACGCCGGGCGCTCCGGCGGAGGTGGCTGTGGGGTGTTCCCGAGGGCTGTGCTTTGGGGTGGAGATGGGGCAAAGCTTGGGGAATGTGGCCCCAGGTGACAGTGCCATCCCGGCAGGGACCTGCCCTCCATAACCCTGGGACAGGCTGAGCACCAGGTGCCTGGAGGCAGGGGGCTGCTCCCAGGTGAGGAGAGCCTCACCCCAGAGGCAGGCCCTGGCTACCTGGCCTGCAGACAAGCCCCTTGGCAGCCTCTGCGGGGTCCCTGTCTGCCTCCAGCTCCGTGAGGGCTCAGCCGGGCCTGGGGGCTGGGAGAGGGGAGGGCCAGTGGGCCAGGCTGTGGGCTGACCAGGGGCCACGGAGACCTCTGGAGGGGTATGGACACCACCCTGGCTGAAGGGACACTGAGCTCTGCCACCAGCAGGGGCAGGAACAGAGGAGCAGCCCTGGGTGGGAGTCCCAGAGGCCTGATTCAAGGGCCAGGGCTGTCCCACACCTGCCCCACTCCTGGAGTGACAGCCCCTGCCCCAGAAGGTGGCCCTAGTGGACAGGCTGACAGGTGGTTCTGGGTCTGGGTTCTTGGCTATGGGCAGAGCTGATTCAGGCCTGGGCCTCAGCAGTCTCGAGAAGCCAGGGTGCCACGGCCCCGCAGGTGTTGTGGATCCCAGGCACCTGGGCCTGGGAAGCCCTCCCGGCTCTGTGGGAGGGGGAGGGGCTGCTGCTGCCCACTCCCATTCTGCTGCTCCTTGCCAGTAAAGACCCCAAGAATGGGACCTGGATGAGGGCTCCCTGCGGCACTCCCTCTGTCCCTGTGGCTTGGGGCCACTCTGCCTGTGACCTCTGTCCAGGGACTTCCTGTGCACAGCCTGCATCCCCTCCACGAGGCCAGGGGCTGATGGCCAAGCCCAGTGCTGCCCAGGGGACGCCACACAGGATTCCAGGTTTGGAGGGCCCAGGGCACCCCCAACCACATGGAGAGCAGAGCCCTCTGCCTCTGGGCACCTGGTGCTCAGCCTGTCCTGGGCTCATGGAGGGCAGGGGCCTGGGCCCCCTTACCGCAGGCCAGCTCCAGCCTGCCTTCATTTCGGGACCACCCGGAAGGGGGCCTGGTGTGTGTCTCGGGCTGAGCGTGGGGCTTCCTTGGGGCCTGTACAAGGCTGAAGTAAAGCGAACCAGCGGGGGCGGCCCTGCGGGTCCCCCTCACCCAACCGATGCTCCTGGGTCCCCGAGGAAACCTCCCAGTCAGGCCAGCCAGTCTTGGGCCCATGAGTCTTCCGAATCCTTCTGTGGGGAGGGAGGACCTCAGCACCCTGCTCCCAGTTCTGGGGCCTCCCACCTTGGCTGCAGGGAACACTCCCCTGGAGATGCCTGACCCTGGGCTCTCGAGGCACCACTGCTACAGGGTCCCCGGGAGCACTTGCTTCCGGGTCCGAAGTCCCCCATGCCCACCAGGGAGGCTCTCGCAGACCTGATGGAAGGGGCGTTGCTGTCCTGTACTGCTGTGGGTGGGCTTGGGCCTGGGTCCCCAGCCTCGCCAGGACGCAGACCCTGAGGGGCTGCCCCGCCGCAGGCGCCCGGGGCTGCTCACCCAGTTGACTGCAGGCTGCCCCGGCCACAGCCTTAGGAGGAAGCAGCCCCAACAGGCATGTGCTTGCTGTCACGTGCAAGTCACGCTGTCATGCGCCAGAAGCTCGGAACCTGGAGGCCCAGTTTAGGACAAAATCGGGAGGCGGGCCAGCCCCCCTGCAGGGTGGAGGCAGTGGCATCCGGGCAGCCTCGCCTTCAGCCAGACCTGACTTTCCGCTGAAGCCGCGTGCCCACTGCAGCACGGAGGGGGCTGTGGTGGGGCCGAGCGTGCGCGTCGGAGCCAACGGAGCAAGGGGACGCTGCCACCGAGTGAGGGTCTGCACAAAGCCCTGCATCCTAACAAGTGTCCCCATGCCCGAGATAAAGGCCGAGCACAGGGGGTGTGGGGGTCCCCCCAGAAGGTGGGCTGAGTCGGCAGCGCCGGAGGAGCGGGAGCAGCTGGTTGGTGCCTGCCCGGGCCGTGGTCTCCACCCCGCCTTTCGCTCAGACCCACAGCTGCTGGCCACGGGCTCAGACTGACCCTCCGTGCAGAGCAGAAGCTGCCACCTGAGAATCAGAAGTTAGAGAGAGAATCGTGGGTCTGTCCCCCTGGCTGGTGTCTGTCCAGCGGGAGGCTGGTCGGCATGGGGTTCCCTTTGGCAGCCCTTTTCAAGTTAAGTATTTCATAATTTTAAAACACTTTTTTTTTTTTTTTTTTTTTTTTGAGAGGGCATCTCTCATATTTATTGATCAAATGGTTGTTAACAACAATAAAATTCAGTATAGGGGGGTCAATGCTCAATGTACAATCATTAATCCATCTCAAGCCTAATTCTCGTCAGTCTCCAATCTTCTGAAGCATAACGAACAAGTTCTTACATGGTGAACGAATTCTTACAGAGTGAATAAATTCTTACATGGTGAACAGTACAAGGGCATTCATCACAGAAACTTTCGGTTTTGATCATGCAATATGACCTATAAACCATCAGGTCAAATATGAATATTCATTTGATTTTTGTACTTGATTTATATGTTGATCCCACATTTCTCCTATTATTATTATTATTTTTATTTTTAATAAAATGCTGAAGTGGTAGGTAGATGCAAGATAAAGGTAGAAAACATAGTTTAGTGCTGTAAGAAGGCAAATGTAGATGATCAGATGATCAGGTGTGTGCCTATGGACTAAGTATTAATCCAGGCTAGACAAGGGCAGCAAGACATCCACGGATGCAGAAGATTTCTCTCAAAGCAGGGGGGGTGAGGTTCTGAGCCTCACCTCTGTTGATCCCCAAATTCTCACCTGATGGCCCCCCTGCGACTGTGCCTGTCTTAGGTTGTTCCTCCCTTGAGGAATCTTACCCGTCTCTGGCTAACCAGTCATCTTCCGGGGCCATACAGGGAAATGTAAAGTTGGTAAGTGAGAGAGAAGCCATATTGTTTGCAAAGGTTAGCTTTTTACTTCTTTGCAGATTTATGCCCTGTGGCTTCTATGCCCAGCACTTGTCTCGAGGTATCTTTACCACCTGGAGGAATTATGATACTCGGTAAATTCGATATGAGGCACGAATTCTATTTAAGGTTTGTAATTAGGAAGGAAGAAGAAAAGCTATAGATGTAGCATATGAAGGAAACTTGGGAGGATTGATTATTTCTTTGACATATCTTCTTGTATAGTACCTTAAGTATGTATAGGTTTTAAACTACTAACTAATTTGCACACATATATTAACATAATAGGAATACGGTGACATAAACAAAGCAAATCTATAATTACCAGCCATCTCCAGTGAAGCCAAGAAAACCATTTAGGCACCCTAGGCATTTGTGAAAATTTATCTATGATATGATGGATATTTTCCAACTGTACTTGAACCATCAGACAAATTAAAGCAGCCCATTTCTGGGATCTGTTCACATCCCATATGTTCTTTTAACCATAGATAGTCTATAGTCATGAGATTTTGGGGTGCTACAACTTGCACCCCTCCCAACTCCTGGTTGAGTTCCAACAGTACAGATCCAGTCAAATTCGTTGTCTCACTGTATGCACATGCCAGCCTAGACATCTCCCTCCTCCTTCTTATGGCAAGTCCAGGAGACGGTGGGCTGGATGCAGCCACAACCGCAGCATCGTCCGGATCCCTGTGGAGGCTTTTTGATGATCATCCCCCCGGCACGAGTCCTCCAGAGAGTGCTGATGCCGGAAGCTCCTCCTCATATCGTATCTTAGTTCATTTTCTGGGTATCCAAGCTAGGCCTTGATCTTCTGCGTAGAAACAAACAGACCCTTTGCCCACACTTTGACATGCCCTCTATACCACTGTGCAGAACTCATTGGAGGTCAGCACACAGTAACTGCTTTTTTTTTTTTTTTAATTAAGAGAAAGGAATATTATCAGAAAAGAGTACCTCCATAGCTGATCATCTGACACCCTTTAAGTGATCAACATTAAGGATATTTAAAGCATGCGTTGATCTTTGATTTACCAATAGTTTTATCCTATTAAGGAGTAATCCCCCTTTTCTTTCTTTCTTTCTTTTTTTTTTTTAAATTTTTAATCTACACTTACCTGAAGAATACTATGTTTACTATGCTCTCCCCTATATCAGGTCCCCCCCTAACAACCACATTACGGTTACTGTCCATCAGCTTAGCAAAATGTGGTAGAGTCACTACTTGTCCTCTCTGTGTTGTGCAGCCCACCCTCCCCTTTCTCCCTCCCCCCCATGCATGCTAATATTAATACCCCCCTTCTTCTTCCCCCCCCTAATCCCTCCCTGCCCACCCATCCTCCCCAGTTCCTTTCCCTTTGGTACCTGTTAGTCCATTTTTGGGTTCTGTAATTCTGCTGCTGTTTTGTTCCTTCAGTTTTTCCTTTGTTCCTATACTCCTCAGATGAGTGAAATCATTTGGTATTTCTCTTTCTCCGCTTGGCTTATTTCACTGAGCATAATACTCTCCAGCTCCGTCCATGTTGCTGCAAATGGTTGGATTTTTCCACTTCTTATGGCTGAGTAGTATTCCATTGTGTATATGTACCACATCTTCTTTATCCATTCATCTACAGATGGACATTTAGGTTGCTTCCAATTCTTGGCTATTGTAAATAGTGCTGCGATAAACATAGGGGTGCATCTGTCTTTCTCAAACTTGATTGCTGCGTTCTTAGGGTAAATTCCTAGGAGTGGAATTCCTGGGTCAAATGGTAGGTCTGTTTTGAGCATTTTGATGCACCTCCATACTGCTTTCCACAATGGTTGAACTAATTTACATTCCCACCAGCAGTGTAGGAGGGTTCCCCTTTCTCCACAGCCTCGCCAACATTTGTTGTTGTTTGTCTTTTGGATGGCAGCTATCCTTACTGGTGTGAGGTGATACCTCATTGTAGTTTTAATTTGCATTTCTCTGATAATTAGCGATGTGGAGCATCTTTTCATGTGTCTCTTGGCCATCTGTATTTCTTTTTTGGAGAACTGTCTGTTCAGTTCCTCTGCCCATTTTTTAATTGGGTTATTTGTTTTTTGTTTGTTGAGGCGTGTGAGCTCTTTATATATTCTGGACGTCAAGCCTTTATCAGATCTGTCATTTTCAAATATATTCTCCCATACTGTAGGGTTCCTTTTTGTTCTATTGATGGTGTCTTTCGCTGTACAGAAGCTTTTCAGCTTAATGTAGTCCCACTTGCTCATTTTTGCTGTTGTTTTCCTTGCCCGGGGAGATATGTTCAAGAAGAGATCACTCATGTTTATGTCTAAGAGGTTTTTGCCTATGTTTTTTTCCAAGAGTTTAATGGTTTCGTGACTTACATTCAGGTCTTTGATCCATTTTGAGTTTACCTTTGTATATGGGGTTAGACAATGGTCCAGTTTCATTCTCCTACATGTAGCTGTCCAGTTTTGCCAGCACCATCTGTTGAAGAGACTGTCATTTTGCCATTGTATGTCCATGGCTCCTTTATCAAATATTAATTGACCATATATGTTTGGGTTAATTTCTGGGGTCTCTAATCTGTTCCACTGGTCTGTGGCTCTGTTCTTGTGCCAGTACCAAATTGTCTTGATTACTATGGCTTTGTAGTAGAGCTTGAAGTTGGGGAGTGAGATCCCCCCTACTTTATTCTTCTTTTTCAGGATTGCTTTGGCTATTCGGGGTCTTTGGTGTTTCCATATGAATTTTTGAATTATTTGTTCCAATTCATTGAAGAATGTTGCTGGTAATTTGAGAGGGATTGCATCAAATTTGTATATTGCTTTCGGCAGGATGGCCATTTTGACGATATTAATTCTTCCTAGCCATGAGCATGGGATGAGTTTCCATTTATTAGTGTCCCCTTTAATTTCTCTTAAGAGTGACTTGTAGTTTTCAGAGTATAAGTCTTTCACTTCCTTGGTTAGGTTTATTCCTAGGTATTTTATTCTTTTTGATGCAATGGTGAATGGAATTGTTTTCCTGATTTCTCTTTCTATTGATTCGTTGTTAGTGTATAGGAAAGCTACAGATTTCTGTGTGTTGATTTTGTATCCTGCAACTTTGCTGTATTCCGATATCAGTTCTAGTAGTTTTGGAGTGGAGTCTTTAGGGTTTTTTATGTACAGTATCATATCATCTGCAAATAGTGACAGTTTAACTTCTTCTTTACCAATCTGGATTCCTTGTATTTCTTTGTTTTGTCTGATTGCCGTGGCTAGGACCTCCAGTACTATGTTAAATAACAGTGGGGAGAGTGGGCATCCCTGTCTGGTTCCCGATCTCAGTGGAAATGCTTTCAGCTTCTCACTGTTCAGTATAATGCTGGCTGTGGGTTTATCATATATGGCCTTTATTATGTTGAGGTACTTGCCCTCTATTCCCATTTTGCTGAGAGTTTTTATCATGAATGGATGTTGAATTTTGTCAAATGCTTTTTCAGCATCTATGGAGATGATCATGTGGTTTTTGTCTTTCTTTTTGTTGATGTGGTGGATGATGTTGATGGATTTTCGAATGTTGTACCATCCTTGCATCCCTGGGATGAACCCCACTTGGTCATGGTGTATGATCCTTTTGATATACTGTTGAATTCTGTTTGCTAATATTTTATTGAGTATTTTTGCATCTACATTCATCAGGGATATTGGTCTGTAATTTTCTTTTTTGGTGGGGTCTTTTCCTGGTTTTGGTATTAGGGTGATGTTGGCTTCATAGAATGAGTTTGGGAGTATTCCCTCTTCTTCTATTTTGTGGAACACTTTAAGGAGAATGGGTATTATGTCTTCTCTGTGTGTCTGATAAAATTCCGAGGTAAATCCGTCCGGCCCCGGGGTTTTGTTCTTGGGTAGTTTTTTGATTACTGTTTCAATTTCTTTGCTTGTAATTGGTTTGTTTAACTTTTGTGTTTCTTCCTTGGTCAGTCTTGGGAGGTTGTATTTTTCTAGGAAGTTGTCCATTTCTTCTAGGTTTTCCAGCTTGTTGGCATATAGGTTTTCATAGTAGTCTTTAATAATTCTTTGTATTTCTGTGGAGTCTGTCGTGATTTTTCCATTCTCATTTCTGATTATGTTGATTTGTGTTGACTCTCTTTTTCTCTTAATAAGTTGGGCTAGAGGCTTATCTATTTTGTTTATTTTCTCAAAGAACCAGCTCTTGGTTTCGTTGATTTTTGCTATTGTTTTATTCTTCTCAATTTTGTTTATTTCTTCTCTGATCTTTATTATGTCCCTCCTTCTGCTGACTTTAGGCCTCATTTGTTCTTCTTTTTCCAGTTTTAATAATTGTGATGTTAGACTATTCATTTGGGATTGTTCTTCCTTCTTCAAGTGTGCCTGGATTGCTATATACTTTCCTCTTAAGACTGCTTTCGCTGCATCCCACAGAAGTTGGGGCTTAGTGTTGTTGTTGTCATTTGTTTCTATATATTCCTTGATCTCTATTTTGATTTGTTCATTGATCCATTGATTATTTAGTAGCATGTTGTTAAGCCTCCATGTGTTTGTGAGCCTTTTTGTTTTCTTTGTAGAATTTATTTCTACTTTCATACCTTTGTGGTCTGAAAAATTGGTTGGTAGAATTTCAATATTGTGGAATTTACTGAGGCTCTTTTTGTGAGCTAGTATGTGGTCTATTCTGGAGAATGTTCCATGTGCACTTGAGAAGAATGTATATCCTGTTGCTTTTGGATGTAAAGTTCTATAGATGTCTATTAGGTCCATCTGTTCTAGTGTGTTGTTCAGTGCCTGTGTGTCTTTACTTATTTTCTGCCCGGTGGATCTATCCTTTGGGGTGAGTGGTGTGTTGAAGTCTCCTACAATGAATGCATTGCAGTCTATTTCCCTCTTTAGTTCTGTTAGTATTTGCTTCACATATGCTGGTGCTCCTGTATTGGGTGCATATATATTTAGAATGGTTATATCCTCTTGTTGGACTAAGCCCTTTATCATTATGTAGTGGCCTTCTTTATCTCTTGTTACTTTCTTTGTTTTGAAGTCTATTTTGTCTGATATTAGTACTGCAACCCCTGCTTTCTTCTCACTGTTGTTTGCCTGAAATATGTTTTTCCATCCCTTGACTTTTAGTCTATGCTTATCTTTGGGTTTAAGGTGAGTTTCTTGTAAGCAGCATATAGATGGGTCTTGCTTTTTTATCCATTCTATTACTCTATGTCTTTTGATTGGTGCATTAAGTCCATTTACATTTAGGGTGACTATTGAAAGATATGTACTTATTGCCATTGCAGGCTTTAGATTCGTGGTTACCAAAGGTTCAAGGTTAGCTTCTTTAGTATCTTACTGCCTAACTTAGCTCGCTTATTGAGCTGTTATATACACTGTCTGGAGAGTCTTTTCTTCTCTCCCTTCTTATTCCTCCTCCTCCATTCTTCATATGTTGTGTGTTTTGTTCTGTGCTCTTTTTAGGGGTGCTCCCATCTAGAGCAGTCCCTGTAGGATGCCCTGTAGAGGTGGTTTGTGGGAAGCAAATTCCCTCAGCTTTTGCTTGTCTGGGAATTGTTTGATCCCACCATCATATTTAAATGATAGTCGTGCTGGATACAGTATCCTTGGTTCAAGGCCCTTCTGTTTCATTGCATTAAGTATATCATGCCATTCTCTTCTGGCCTGTAGGGTTTCTGTTGAGAAGTCTGATGTTAGCCTGATTGGTTTTCCTTTATAGGTGACCTTTTTCTCTCTAGCTGCCTTTAAAACTCTTTCCTTGTCCTTGATCCTTGCCATTTTAATTATTATGTGTCTTGGTGTTGTCCTCCTTGGATCCTTTCTGTTGGGGGTTCTGTATAATTCCATGGTCTGTTCGATTATTTCCTCCCCCAGTTTGGGGAAGTTTTCAGCAATTATTTCTTCAAAGACACTTTCTATCCCTTTTCCTCTTTCTTCCTCTTCTGGTATCCCTATAATACGAATGTTTTTCCTTTTGTATTGGTCACATATTTCTCTTAGTGTTGTTTCATTCCTGGAGATCCTTTTATCTCTCTCTATGTCAGCTTCTATACGTTCCTGTTCTCTGGCTTCTATTCCTTCAATGGCCTCTTGCATCTTATCCATTCTGCTTATAAATCCTTCCAGGGATTGTTTCACTTCTGTGATCTCTTTCCTGACATCTGTGATCTCCTTCCGGACTTCATCCCACTGCTCTTGCATTTTTCTCTGCATCTCATCCCACTGCTCTTGCATTTTTCTCTGCATCTCATCCCATTGCTCTTGCATTTTTTTCTGCATCTCTGTCAGCATGTTCATGATTTTTATTTTGAATTCTTTTTCAGGAGGACTAGTTAGGTCTGTCTCCTTCTCAGGTGTTGTCTCTGTGATCTTTGTCTGCCTGTAGTTTTGCCTTTTCATGGTGATAGAGATAGTTTGCAGAGCTGGTACAAGTGACCGCTGGAAGAGCTTCCCTTCTTGTTGGTTTGTAGCCTTTTCCTGGGAGAATAGCGACCTCTAGTGGCTTGTGCTGGGCAGCTGTGCGCAGACAGGGCTTCTGCTTCCTGCCCAGTTGCTTTGGGGTTTATCTCCGCTGTTGCTGTGGGCTTGGCCTGGCTGGGGCTGTTCCTCCAAAATGGTGGAGCCCCGTTGGAGGGGGAGCAGCCAGGAGACTATTTATCTCCGTAAGGGGCCTCTGTGCTCCCTGCTGCCCAGGGGGTTAGAGTGCCCAGAGATCCCCAGATTCCCTGCTTCTGGTCTAAGTGACCTGTCCTGCCCCTTTAAGATTTCCAAAAAGCACTCTCCAAACCAAAACAACAACAGCAACAATGAGAGAGGGAACAGAAAGAAAGAGAAAAAAAAAGGAAAAAAAAGGAAAAAACAAGCGATTTTTTTTTTTTTTTTTTGTCCTCAGGTGCCGGTCCCAGGCACCCGCTCACTGGTCCTGCTGCCCTGTCTCCCTAGCACCAGGGTCCCTGTCCTTTCAAGGCTTCCAAAAAGCACCCACCCACCGGTCCCGCAGGGAAGGAACGCTCAATATTCTTTGTCCTCAGGCACTGGTCCCACGCACCCGCTCACCAGTCCCACCGCCCTGCCTCCCTAGCACCGGGGTCCCTGTCCCTTCAAGGCTTCCAAAAAGCACTCGGCAAAAAGAGAGAAAAAAAAGGGGAAAAACGCGCGATTTCTTCAGTCCTCAGGTGCTGGTCTCCGGCACCCACCCACCGGTCCCACCGGGAAAAATGCGGGATATTCTTTGTCCTCAGGTGCCAGTCCCAGGCACCCGCTCACCAGTCCCGCCACCCTGCCTCCCTAGCACCGGGGTCCCTGTCCCTTTTAGGCTTCCAAAAAGCACTCGCAGAAAAGAGAAAAAAAAAAAGGGGAAAAACGCGCGATTTCCTCTGTCCTCAAGTGCCGGTCTCAGGCACCCGCCCACCGGTCCCGCAGGGAAAAACGGGGGATATTCTTTGTCCTCAGGCGCTAGTCCCAGCCACCCGCTCACCAGTCCCGCCACCGTGCCTCCCTAGCACTGGGGTCCCCGTCCCTTCAAGGCTTCCAAAAAGCGCTCGCCAAAAAGAGAAAAAAAAAAAAAGGGGGAAAAACGCGCGACCTCCTCCGTCCTCAGGCACCGGTCTCAGGCACCCGCCCCCAGGTCTCGCAGGGAGAAACGCGGGATATTCTTTGTCCTCCGGCGCCGTTCCCAGGCACCTCCTCACCGGTCCCGCCACCCTGCCTCCCCAGCAACGGGGGCCGTCCGTCTAAGGCTTCCAAAAAGCGCTCGCCAAAAAAAAAAAAAAAAAAAAAACCGCTCCGGTTTCTCTCCACCCGCCGGGAGCCGGGGGGAGGGGCGCTCGGGTCCCGCCGGGCTGGGGCTTGTATCTTACCCCCTTCACAAGGCGCTGGGTTCTTGCAGGTGTGGATGTGGTCTGGATGTTGTCCTGTGTCCTGTGGTCTCTATTTTAGGAAGATTTTTCTTTGTTATATTTTCATAGCTCTATGTGTTTTTGGGAGGAGATTTCCACTGCTCTACTCACGCCGCCATCTTGGCTCCGCCCCCTAAAACACTTTTTAAAGGGGGAAACTTTAAGATTCACAGAGGTGCAGAGGTGATCGGAAACCCACTGCGATGGCCGAGTGGCAGGGGGTGTCTCTGGGCCACAGACTGGCATCTCCTGTCTGGCCCACTGTCCAGGATCAGTGGAAGTCTGGGCTGGCCTGGGCGTCCTGAACCCACTGCGTCATTTGTAAAATGGGGAAGCGAAGGTGCCCACAGGGTGCTGGTAATGGGCCCACAGGTGGCCACCGTGGCCAGTGCAGCAACCAGGCCTTGGAGACTCTTAAAAGTTGGTGACAGGCTGTGATACATAAATGCCTGGGGCCTTGAGTCCAGCCGGGCCTGGCCTTCCTCGGTCCCTTCCTGACCAGAAAGCACTTGAAATTCCCATGTCAGCCAGAAGCCTGTGAGGCCACCTCCATCCGAATGAGGGCAGCAGGGCTCCCCCAGCCCCACTGTGTGTGCAGGAACATTCGGAAGCCTGGCGTGGCCTCCACTCCCACATGGATCCCCTGCCCACCTCACCCCTGGGCTCCTGAGTTTGTACGTTTTCATGAATTTGGAATAGCTGATCAAACCTTGTGCTCTTTCATCCAACTTCCCACTCCCAGAAGCTTCTGTGTGAGATGGACAGGGGTGGCCCTGAGCCTGTCTAGGCTGGACACAGCCCTTCTGTGGGCACACCCTGGGGACTGCAGGCTGAGGCTGGCCCTGGACTCCCACGGGGCCGAACAAGCCCCCAAAGCTTCAGTTTAGGTAGGAAGGTCGCTCCCCCAAGGCCCTGTGGTGCCAGGGCAGTGCCTTGCCAGTGTGGAGACACAGCCCCTCCCTGCCCGCTCTGCTGGGGCTCCAGCACCCTGAAAGCCAGGGCGGCAGGTGGCTCTCGCCCTCCGGGGGCAGAGACCCAGTGTGATGTGTAGGACCAAGCTCCGGTGAGCCAGCCAGGGACGGAGCGGGAGGAGAGGAGAAAAGGAGAGACTGATGCTTTAGGGTGGGGGCCGGGGAGGCCCACCCAGACTGATTTTTGAGTAAAGACGTGAAGAGAAGGAGAGGGCTGGTGGTTCAGACAGAGGAGCAGCAGGTGCAAACGCCAGGGTCAGGGTGTCACGACCCCTGGCTGTGACCGGTGCATCACAGTGGGGGCACTTAGCCATCGGAAGGTGCCAAGCAGGCGCGAAGCTGCAGGGTGGGGGCCTGGTCAGCAGGGACACCGAGAGCACCCAGGAGGACGAGCTGCCTGGGGACGGCGCCGGTTTGAGAAGTCGTGGGCTCTGGGTGTGCTTTGGAAGCAGAGCCGGCAGGATTGGCTGTAAAGGAAACGTTCAGGCGCAGATCCTGAACCCCGTTGACCGAGCACAGTTAGGGTTCCAGGAAGCGGGGTAGTGGGGGCATTGTGCTTTTACCAAAGGGTCAAAGCCGTTCTCAGCTGGAACGAAAACCCCGAGTCAGAGGCTCCGCTCAGGGTTTGGATGCAGAGCTGGGGAGGTGCATGCTCCTTAAGCAGTTGGCATCTTTTTGCATGTGTGAAATATTTGTGACACTTAAACATTTTTAGGGGAAAAACCACTGCAGCATGCAAAACGAGATCTGGTGATTAGGAACTCATTGCTGAACAACCTGCTTTCATGAAACTTCAAGATTCACTTAAAATATAAAGTTTGCTTAGATGAGAGCTTGAAATACTGGCAGGTAGTCAACTGGCAGAGCAGAGGCTGGGGCTGAAACTGCCTGGAAATGGAGACAGTGGCGAGTCATTTGGGAAGGGCACAGGTACCTACCTGGGTGCATGTGGGCAGGAAGCTTCCAGACACGGTGGCAGATCCCCCTTCCTTGGAGCACCCATGGTGCCTGGGGCCGAGGGCCTCTCTGTGTTCAACCCCGCAGGCCTGGTGGTGGGCTCTTGGGAGCCCCAATACTGTGGGCACCCAGAGTAGCACAGGTGCTGTTGCAGAAGGGGTGGTCCACACTTGTGCAGAAACTCAGTAAAACGACACCTGACTTACAGGCTGGATGGAAAACCTGGGTGCTTCCCAGCAATGGCCTTGGGGTGGCAAATGACCATTGCTTTTCTGTATTATTCACAACTTAGCAGAGTGGAGGTGTTCTGTGATTGGGGAAATGAAAACAATGGTTCAGGCCTGCCTGGAAGGGATCTTTGATCTGCCCCACAAGTCTTTGAAATCCTTTTTTAGGGGAGCTAATTCCTTTCAGAGACTCTGAAAAGGACATACTCCTTTTCAAACACTGCCTCAGAGAACCACCACATGAACTGGTCAAGTGTGGCCTCAGGGACCCTGACCTGGGCAGGGGATGGGAGGGCTGAGTGGGCCCTGGAGGTCTAGGAGGGCAGGAGGGGGCCGCAGGGCCAGGGTGGGGCTTTGTGGCACCCCAGGACATCCCCAGAGCGGCAGTGCTGCCCCAGCCCTGGGCGTACCAGGTCAGCTTGCCCCCTGTCCAATGTGCAGCCCACCCCAGGCAGCTGGCTGGTGGTGCTGACCTGTCTGGGCTCCCAGAGGGAAGCTCCTCTTCTGGGCCTGGCCCCAGGAGAGGCAGAGGTCTGGGGTGGGGTGGGTGGGTCCTGGAAGACAGCCGCAGGCTTGCTTCAGGCTCCCAGGGCTTGCCTCCTACCCTGGCCCCCAGCTTCCTGGTTTCCCTTGTCCCCCAGCCCTGGTTCCCACAGTGTCTCCACTGGGAAGCTGCTGGCCATGCCGCTATTCTTGCAGCCTCTGCCTCCGCCCATCCACCGACCCCTCTGCCCTGCTTGTGGAAGCTGAAGGTGGGGAATCGCCCACCCACACCTCCAGGCCTCAGAGCCTGGTGCCCTTTACCACCACCCTCCAGGGCCAAGTTCCACATTCGCTGCCCCGGACCCAGGGTCCTCACCCACACGCCCCCACAGGCCTCCACGGGGCGCACACAGAGCTGCTCACACGTGTGTAGGGTGCACACCAGCCCCCCAGGGCTCCCTCCTGTTTCCTGCCACCCTGCTCTGACCCCGCCTGCTCCTCTTCTCTGTGACAGCACTGTCCGCAGTGCGAGAGTCACTGGCTGCCCTCCCGTGAAGGCCTCAGCCCTGGCAGCCAGGACAGGTCAGGGCTGGTTCCTGGAGGCAAAGATCAGCAGGGGTGGGGCCTGGACCTCGTCGTCCTGACACTTGTGCACACACAGAGGCAAACCTTACCCAGTTTTCTTGTCCTTCAATATGCAGCCCACCCCTGCCGACGGAGGCCCTGATCCGCCCTTTCCCTAGACACAGGGCACATCAGGTAAGCCCAGGGCTCCTGGGGGAGGCATTCCACAGACCCCACAGGTGCCAGGTCAGGAGAGAGAGCTCTTTTAGAAGCACCTCAGGTGGGAGGATTCTGACCCTGGGTAGCTGGGGATTCCCTGCTACCCTGTCCCTGGGAAGCCAGGCTCCGCTGTCGATCTGGGGCTCTGTTTCTTCCTCAGGAGAGTGGGGGCTGAGGTCGGGGCCCCCCAGGTCTGGTCAATATTGATGGAGGCAGGGCTGGCGGGGCTCAGGCCTTGTCTCCCCAGCATTCCCAGTCCCTAACTGATCCCCTCTAGGCCTCTGCTGAGGGACCTGCAGTAAAGTGGGGGCAGGAACAGGGGCCCTGGGGGGTGCGGAGGAGCAGGACCCTGAGCTGGAGCCTGAGGAGAGGACCTCCCTGTGGGTCAGCTGGCCAGGACCTGAGGAGGCCCTGAGCAGGGCTGTGGAGGTGTGAAGGTCCCTCCCCAAACCTAGGGGGCCCAGCCTCCTTCCTCCGTGGGAAAAAGACCCCAGGTCCCCAGGGCATGGGCAGTGGTGACAGTTCTGGGGCCAAGACAGGGGTCTAGGGACCTGGGCTGAGCCTGATGTCTGGGCCTGGGGGAATGGGTGGGGAGGGGCTGCCTGAGCGTGTGTACACACACGTGTGAGTGTGCACACCTGTGTGTGTGTATGCATGCCTGTGTGGTAAGCCCAGGGCCCAGGCTCTGGGCCAGGGGCTCAGAAGGGCTCCGTATGGGCCGGGGGAGGGCTGCCAGGTCAGCAGTCTGGACAAAGGGGTCACAGTTCTCCCTGGGGTGGGGGGCCCGGGAAAGGCCAACAGTACCCTGGGAAGAGCTGGGCACAGCCTGGCCTTGGAGGGTGGAGGAAGGTTCCCATGGCCAGCAAATGTCCTGATAGCATGGAACTGTGATATCTCCAGGCTCCAGGGAGTCACACGTCGCAGCCTTGAAACCCTGACGCAGAGGCCAGGGCCTCCCAGGGCCTCCCAGGGCCTGGGCTTAGCCCTGCGCTCCCCCTCCCACCCTTCCTGGGCCCACCCTCTGAGCCCGGAGAGCAGCCCCTGCCCCACCTGGAGCACAGGCCTGGGGACCCAACACCTGCAGGGGGCTGCCTGTGGGGGCCCATCGGCTGCACTGCCCTCCCGAAATGGCCCACCCAGGGACCCCGCTCCAGGAGCCGGAGCCTGGTGGTCTTGCGGCCTCTGCTTCCTGCCAGGCCACAGGTCCCCTCGCTGTGCCTGGGCTGAGGTCCAGACCTGGTTTTCTACCCCACTTCTCCATAAACAGGGTGTGGAAATGTCGGATTTAGCAAAATGCAGGACACCCAGTTCAATTCCAATTTCAGATAAACAGTGAATAATTTTCATTGTGGGTGTGTCCTCTCCATTGCTGGGTGGTGTCCACTGCGTGGACCAGATGGCTTGGTGGGTTTATCCCCTTCTCTGAGCAGGACTTGGAGGGGCCCTGGCAGAGCACGGCCCTCTTTGGGGCCAGGGCCTTTGCTCCTCTCGGGCAGACGTCTGGGAGTGGAATTGCTATGTCACAGGCCGGGCACACAGCGAGCCTTACGGCTCCAAAGGGGTTGGCATTCCAGCACCTCCTTTCAGGTGGGGAAGCTGAGGCCAGGAGAGGTGCATGCACAGCGCAGCCATGGGACCTGCTGTCAGTCCTGTGGAGGAGCCACTGGCCCTGTCTGGCCCACCCCTCTGGATGGAGCACCCATGGTTAATAAACCCAGGAGCTTCAGTAGCCCCAGGGGTGAAGGCAGCTGGGGTGAAGACGGGACTGGGGTCATTGCAGAGACCCAGGTCTCTGTGTCCCAGCAACTAGGGGGCCACCCTCTCTGGGAATGGGCCAGGAGAATCCACCAAGGGTTAATGGTAGCCTCCCTTTCTTGGGGGCTGGAAGGTTGGCCTGAGCTGAGCAGACAGCTGTGGGAGCCCCACCCCCAGGAATGGGGCGGGAGGGGGAGAAAGTGGTCCTGAAGGCCACCCTTATCGCAGTGGACTCCGTGCCAAGCACATCCTCTCAGGGCCAACAAGGGTACTCTGTCTGGTAGGCAAAGGCAGGCGGGGCCCATTGTGTTTGGTGGGGGGGCTGCTCTCAGTGTCCACGGTACCCAGGTATGGCTGTACCCGGCAGGGGTTCTGCCCCAGATGACAGGGTACAGGACGAAGCACCCGGTCCTGCACGGGCTGGCAGGCAGGAAGGCTTCCAGGGGTGGAGGTTGCCTAGGAGTGTCAGGGTGGGGGCGCCATGTGAGCTGGAGCCTGTGCCTCATCCAGCCGCCCGGAAATCAGCCTCTGTGTCTGTCCAGCAAGGACTGTCCTCACCACTTGGGGGTCTGTACTCGGTGTGACCCCCTGCTTTGCTCCCACGGAGCCAGGCTGTGCGTCTCGGTGTGCAAGGAGGGGCTGTCCTGGGGCCTGTTGCTCCCACTCTGGGTCTGGGTCTGGGTCTCACTCGACGCCGAGAGGGCCACACAGCAGCTTGGAGTGGGGCCTGCGTGGGCCGCACCTTCAGGCAGCTGCCAAGGGTCCCCCTGGGGCTCGGGCCGTCCCTGAGTCCATTCCTCCACCTCCTGGATCTGCAAAGCAAGTGTCGGAGTGGGGCTTTCACCCCAAGGGCCAGGGCTATCCAGGGGCTGCCGAGTCGGCTGGCCGTGATTGGGATCCCCCAGTGGACTCTGCTCCCTCGGCCACCGCCTCCCTCCAATCAGCCCCACACAGTTGGGCCATGAATCACCCGCTGGTTCCCTTGGCCTTTCGGGAAACAAGACGGTGAGTCTGGCCTTCCTGTGCTGGGCTGGCCTCCTACCCGAGTCCCAGGCTCCAGCCAGGGGGACCGGCCACCCCACTCAAGGACAGGCCCTCCGCTGTCCAGTCCGCGGAAGGAGAGGCAGAGGCGGGGGGCCAGGGACACCCAGCAGTGGGGGGCAGGGCCCACATAGGGGAGCTGCGGGAAGGGGGCAGGGCCACACAGTGGGCCTGTGCAGGGCGGTTCCTCCTGTTACTCATCTTGCCACCTTCCTCAATTTTTAAAGTGCTTTGTGATAGGCAGGCATGTTATTTATTCATTTATTTGTTTGTTTTTAAAATTTTTTATTAAGGTATGATTGATATACACTCTTATGAAGGTCTCACTTGGAAAAACAATGTGGTTGCTACCTTCACCCACACTGTCAAGTCCCCACCCACACCCCAGTGCAGTCACTGTCCATCAGTGCAGCAAGTAGGCATTTATTTTATTCTTAGGAAAATAAGAAAACAAAGTGACAAACTGGTGATACTTTAGAACAAACAGTCCAGGCCCTCTCCCCACCCTGCCTCTCACCTCCTTCCCTCCTCCAGACCCTGGCCCGAGCAGCCCAAGGTCAAGGGTGGCAGTGCATTTCCCAGGAGCCCTGGGAGGCAGCCTTGCAGGGGGAGAGCTCATATGCTGAGATGCAGGCTCCGGACAGAAGGGCCTGCATGGAACGGCCAGCCGGGGGAAGGGCCAGGCGGGGAAGGCGCTGGCTGGTAGAAGGACCTGGGGCTGTTACAGAGAACAGTGGCCAGAGATGGTCCCAGAGCCACCACTCAAGTGGGGGACCAGTGGGGCCAGTGGGGGGCCCCCACTCCAGCAGAGGATGGAACTTGACACTCCCCTTGTTCCACACCATTGGGCCTCAGGGTATGTCCAGCTCAGAGGGGTTCAGGCCCCTCACACCCGTCCAGGAGAGCTCCTGACCACATCACAGACCCTCTCTATTACTCTGTGCACAGCAGCCCACAGCTGCAGTGTCCAGGGAGGGCGGCCACCCAGAGGCGGTGGCCTGCAGACAAGCCACCTGGCAGGACTGGGGGACAAGCAATGTCCTGCCCAGCCCTGGTCTGCAGCTCTGTCACACCCTGCAGCCCAAGAGCCCAGCCTTTGGGGCTGCGTCAGGGGGGCCGTCTTCTCATGGGTCTCCCTAGGCCCCCCCAAAGATCTCTGCCCACCCAGGAGCCTGCATGCTGTTGGAGATTTGGTGGTAACAGCCCAACAAGCCCCTGCCCCTACCCCATGGGTGTGGTGAGAGCTTGAGGGGCTGCTGTGCACAGACACACGGACACACAGACCCACAGACACACACCCACAGACACACAGACACACAGACACAGACAGATGCACAAACTCAGGCCTGTACAAGAGCCACCTCAGGGCCAAGGGAAAGGGCAGGTGCGGCAGTGGCCTCCCTGGAGGAACACCAGGGTGTGGGGCAGTCCCTGCTCCCTGAGGTGTGGACCACCAGGGGGAGGGGAGGGGAGAGCAGGGCAGGACACAGGGGGGGAAGCTGAAGACTGTCCAGGTTACACTGAGGCAGCCGCCTCTGCCACCTACAGGTCGGGAACTCCTGTGAGCAGAGTGGACGTGGCCCATGTGACCCAGCTGCCCCCGGACCCAGTGGTACTGACTGGGCACTTCCCAGCTCTGCGGGAACTGCCCTACCCTGCCCAGTGCTTCCACCTGGGACACCTGCCTGGAGGAGGGGTGGTGTGTGTGTGTGTGTGTGTGTGTGAGAGAGAGAGAGAGAGAGAGTCTCTGTGTGTCCGTGGGCAGCCTTGGGTCTCTGAGAAGCTGCCCCCTGGCCCGTCCCTGCGTCTCATCCCAAGACCCCAGAACCTGGTCCCCTTCACCCCCGGGGCTCTGGGGCAGAGGTGAGCACACCTGGGCAGTGTGGCAGGCAGAGGGCCCCGCCACCACCCGGCAGCTCCCTGGCCAGGACAGAGGGAGGGACTCGCCTCCTGGATGCCTGTTCTCCCCCGCATGCGTTTCCCGGGTGCTGACGCCAATAGCCACGCTGGGAGATAAGTGCAGGAGGGTGGCGCTGGCCAGGCCCCAGGTCCCAGCAGCAGCCCCCAGCCCCGTGGCCTCGTGCCACCTGCTCTCAGCGCTCTGCTCTGAGTGGGTCTTTGTGCCCCAATCTCATGGGCGTGGGGGTGGACAGGGTCCTTGGCATGCCGCAGCCTGTGACCACAGGTGACAGCAGCTGCCTGGGCCCGTGGGGCCAAGGTCTCTGCTTCACATAAATGGGGCGTGCAGCTGGCGGCAGAGGCCCACGGTCAGCAGCCAGCCGTCCTCGCCGCCACCCAGCACCCAGGACCCGGAGACTTGGCTGCCTTCACCCACAGACTCCTCTGCCCGCTGCAGACTCTGCTGACCTCACGGACCCTGGTCGGGAGCCAGCCCAGAACCACTCGTGGTTCCGTTTTCCTATGCACATACTTCTTTGAGGGTTTGGCCTGAAGAGGTATAGGGCATGGGAGAACGGGGCCACGGGGTCCCCCAGCCGCAGCTGCATCCGGCCCTGCTCTTCTCTTGTGTGGACGGGGTGAGGGGCCTTCCCTGGGGGCGGGGGCACTGCATTCTCAGGGGGCTGAAACTGTTAATGTTTGCTCTGTGTGCCCAGAGGTCTGGGGCGGCTGTCTCTGCACCCCTGGAACTGAAGCAGGGATGGCAGAGATCAGTCTGGCTGTGATGAATCTCGGGGTGTCCTGAAGTTACAGAAGGTGCCAGAAAAAAACTGGGTCAGCCTGAGTCAGTGCTGCTGGGAGGGTGTGTTCTCCGGGCGTGACTCTCTCCCCCAGCGAGGCTGGAGGGCGTGGGGGCACTGCCCGGGGAGGCTGCCCTGGGGGCTGGGCACAGGCCATTTCTGCCTCTTGCACTTCCAACTGTATTTGAGTGTAAGTGTGACTTGATGTTCCGATCAGCAATGCCAATAAAGCTGATTTCACATGGACTGCATGTGGGAAAGTCCTGACAGTAAGAGGACAAAGCTGCCCTGTTGTGAGGTAGTTTCCTGTCCATGCTGGTTGGGGAGTAAGAGTGGTCTTGGGGGAACTTAATAAAAAACCCATCAACACAAGGGGAGCAATGCTGCTGGGAGGACAATGGGCTTTGGGCTTCCTGATGACCTCAGTGATAACCTGTTTTACCAGGCAGACACTCCCGGGGCTCCTGGTGGTAGAGGGCGGTGAAGGGTGGGCCAGCAGTCTGCAGGCTGGACTGGGGGCCCTGAAACTGGCAGGCTGGGAGCCCCCTTGGCCTGGAGCCTGTAGTCTGAACTTCCTGGAGTGGAGGAAGCCCTCCAGAGCAGAGGCTCCAGCGGGGATCGCGGCCTCTACCGTCTAATCGCCTGGCCCCAGCACTTGGCCCCAGGCCAGCCTGGCCCCCACTCTGATAGTTCCTCCATCCAAGGACCAGCCTCCTGGGAGAAGGCAGGGGAGAGGAAGGCCTGCAGTAGGGGGAGCAGGGAGGGCAGCCCCCAGCAGCCTCCCCGCTCAGATAGCACCGAGTGCCAAGCCCCGCCATCCATCCTCACCCAGGGACTGGGGGCTGCTAGCTCTGCTGGTGAAGCTCCCTGTGGGCCCTTGACAGTGTGGAAGTGGGGGCAGGTGTCAGTTTGGCTCAGTGCCATCCAGACACCCCTCTCCTTGTGATGGGGAGAACAGGAGGCTGGCACAGCTGATCCAGGGTGCTCAAGTCCTGACGGCGGCTGCAGGGAGCCTTGGCTCGGGGGCACTGGGGGCACCACCTCCCAGTCACCAAGGCCGGGATCCTGAGTCCTCGCCTAGCCCTGTGGGCCGCCTTGCCCTAGCCCAGGGGGTGGGGCTCCTGGGTGGGCAGCTCCCTGGGCCGGGGGGAGGGCAGGGAGTCCCCACCAGGACACCAAGCAGAGGTTCCGTGTCAGCCCCACCCAGTGGAGGTGTATTGAGGGGCAGCCCCGGGGCCAGGACTGGGCTGGAGAGGCTCTTGGAGATGCAATCAGTATAGTGGTCCTTGCCCTGGGAATGGTGGGGTTTGGGTACTGGGGAGGTCGCCAGGCTGACATGGGACATGCGCAGCGCTGGCAGGCTGTGATTATTATGGGGAGCTGAGTCACATCAAATGCCGATGGGCAGGCTTGGTGGGGGCCACATGTATTTGGCAAGCCCACCACGTTTACTCTGTGGGGTCCACAGGGTGGCCTGGGAGGGGCCCTAGTCCCTGGCAGAGGGCGCCTGCCCCACCCACACCTTCCTGGGACTCACAGTGGGCTCTGAAAACTGCAGGGCTCAGAATGGGGGTTTGTGCTTGGCCTGGAGGGGAGCGGGGCTGATGGCTGCCGTGTCTGGGGTTGGCTCACCCACCACTGTCCAGCCAGCTGCACCAGACCCCGTGTCCCACGTGGAAAGGCTGACTAGTTTCCTCGATGCCCACATGCCCGCCACCTGTGTTCTGCAGTGACAGCACCGCACTTGGCTTTGCTGTTAGTTTGAACCTTTTGACCTGCTTGTAGCCTGGCCGCAGGCAGACCACCCCGGGCCACCTAGGCAGCTGACCCACGGCTGCCTTCACAGCCATCCCTTCCTAGGGATCTGATGAGGTCCACCATGGCTGCGGGGTATCCCCGTCTGACTGCACTGGCTTCTTAAGGAGCTCCAGCCAGTGTCCACCATCACAAAGTCCCCATTTCCTGTAAACTGGAATTTTGTTTTTTGATAAGACTTTCAAGGGGTGACTCTGTGTCCAGGCCATCTGTACCCTGGGGCGAAGCCAGCTCTAATGTGCCCAGTGTGATGGGAGGCCACGCCACCCTGGGGATGGCTTGGGAAGCATGTCCCACCAGTCAGTCCACACCCCTGGGCCCTATGGTCACTGCTGGGCACAATGCATGGGTTACAGAGGGCTCACCTGATGCCTAGAGCTGCCGAGGGCCGGTTCCCGGGAGCACAGACCACACAGCCCTCAGGCACACCGGAGACCACGGTCAACACATACATGATACTGAATTGCTCATCTTCTCTGGAAAAACCAGGCACTTTGGGTGGTCAAGATAACTAGACATTGGTTCAGAGTTTCAGGGGTGTAGAAAATAATCACTTAGGTTACTTTGAAACAAATGTCAAGACAAATGAAAACATACACCACACCTGAACAGCGCGTGTTCAAGCAAATCTGGATCCCACAAGGAATCTTAGCTTCAAGTCCCACACCTCTGTAATGTGAAGGTCATGGGTGACAGTCCACACGGGAAGATTGTAGAGAACTTGGTCCAAGTCCAAAAACCTCGAACTGGCCCTTGGTGGCTACACCGTCCCCACCCCCCATCCTCCAGCATGAATGGGGGCCACGGCATCTGCCCTGCTGGCTTCCTTCCCAGCAGTTCCAGGGAACCTCTCTCCCTGCTCTCCCAGCTGTTCTGAGGCAGCCCATCACAAACGCTTCTGGACACCTGGCTGGATCCTCAGTCCTGCACCTTCTCTTTCCTCCCAAGCACCCATCACCCGGGCACATTGCATGTCCGAACTCCTGGCTCCCCTTTCTGTGAGCTGGCTCTCCACTGCGGCACCCTGGGCCTTCACACCCCCACCCTGGCACTTGGGCACACACCCACTTAGTGCAGACAGGCTCAGTGAGTCATGCACAAAGGCGCACTCACTTTAAGTCTGGTGCATGTCAGCACCCCTCCAGAAAACCCTCCAGGTGTGCCAGGGCCGGCTTTGACTCGGGAGGGGTCAGTTCCTTCCTGCTCCTGGGCAGGTGCACTATGCCCAAGAAGCCTGCCTTTGCCAGACACACCTCCTGCTGGGGGATGGCTCAGGGGTACTAACCCAGCAGGGCTGCGCCCTGGAGCCAGATCAGGAAAGGCTTGGATGCTGGCTCCCCAGTCTTCCTCACCAATGCGAGGAGCCCAGTGCTGGCCGGCACATGCCCAGGAAGGCATGGCAGAGGCGCCACTGCCACGGGGTTTCAATGTTTCTGTGGGCAAAGCAGCCACCTGTTTCTTTTTGGCTTCCAGCACTGGGGCTACTGCTACTGTGGAAGTCAGATCCCAAGGAGACAAAGACAAGCAGCTTCACGTGCTGACCTGTCCGTCCGCACGTGCAGAGGTCACATACACAGCACAGGAAAGCACCCAGCTTTATCTTCTCCAACTGGGAAACCAGGTCTTCCAACAGCTTATATGGAATAAATTACGCTTTTACTGCCCTGAAAGCCCCACACATAACAAGCCCACTTCTGGCTGCTGTTTGCTGACTGCTGTTTAGTTCCTAAACTAACCCGTTAGCAGTTTTCAGTGAAGGAATAGCTTTAAAATGTCTTCTAACAACTAAACCCTGCAGGCAGGTCAGGGCTTCAGGCCCCACCTGTGGGTCAGCACAAGGCCCACACCAGGGTGTCACTGTGGCAAGAACACAGATGGCAAATGCCCCTCCAGGGAGACTGAGGGACAGGATGGTGTCTGACACCCCAGCTGCAGGCTTCTGGCTGCCATGCTTCCTCAGAAGACATCCCCAGTCTCTGGCTGGGCACACAGGCCCCAGGATCCCCTGGACAAGGCTGGGCCCAGCAAGTGCATCTGGTCCCCAGGGCCTGGGAGGCAGCAGGTCGGAGGCGGTTGCACGAGGCCCATGCTGAAGCCAGGGAGGCTTGTTCCAGTTGGCAGGGATCCCAGGAGCAGCCAGGGGGCTGTACCAAAGCCAGGGGCCCAGGGAGGGATGCCCAGGGGTACAGGAGCTGCAGGCAGCTGCCCAGGGCAGAGGGTGGTGGGCAGAAAGCCAGGGGTGTGTAAAGAGCTCCAGAGAAGGGGATGCTCAGCTGGGAGTCCTGCACTTGGCACTTGTGTTTCATCTGGCGATTCTGAAACCAGGTTTTTATCTGTGGGAAGAATAAGACCGGAGCAAAGGCCATAACAGGCTCTGCACCCAACTGCCCCCCTCCACCCCCTCGCCAGCCAAGCCCCCGCCCAGCACCTCACCTGCACCTCTGAGAGCCGCATCTCCCAGGCCAGCCTCCTGCACTCCAGGGGGCCCAGGTAGTGCTGGCGCTGGAAGGAGCTCTCCAGGGTGCTGACCTGCTCCGCTGTGAAGGCCGTGTGGAAGCGTGGAGCCCGCGTGGGGTCTGCGTCCTTGCTCAGCCCTGAGAAAGGGAAGGCAGGCATGCATTTGGCTAAAAATCCACACATGGGGCGTGCTCCCTGTGTCTGGAAGGCCCAAGCTCCATGGCTGCAGATGGCAGGCAGTGACAAGCATGGTGGAGGCCTTTTTATAGTGGCCCTCCACTGCTCTGCTGCCCCGCGCAGTCGATCAAGGCGACAGACCCTGTGAATGTGGGAAAGGCCTGGAGACTGGGCTCAGGACACTCTTGGGGACATGGATATCGCAGCAACAGGACTGTGCAATGGACAGCAGCTCCCCTTCTCATGTCCCAGCACCCTGGGTCCCTTCCAGAGAGCAGTTCTTTGCATGGAAGGAACTCCAATTCACTAGGCGGACTGGGTGGATAGCAGTGAGGACCTGTGGAGTCCACTCTGTGCAAAGGCCTGAGGGCCGGGGAAGCTAAGGGCTCGCCCTTGGCACCACAACCCAGGCTCTGCCCCCAGTTGTGTGTCTAAATTTAGTAAGCCTGTTTTCTAATTTCCCAATTAGGAGATGGGGGTGGGACTAAGCACCCCCGACCTCGGAGGTGAAGGAAGTCAGTGTGATCAAGACGGCCTGCGTGGTCACCACTTGAGTGTCTGGCCAAGGTGCCAATGATCTGTCTTTGGGGGGAAGCAGGTTTTACAAAATTAGTTTTAACACTTAGCTGGGAGCATACAGTAGGTAAAAGGCACAAAAGCTGTGGAGTGGGTGGAGAGGTGATGGGTGTATCATCAGCAGGAAAGGTTTGATACAGGGGTCATTGGCTGGCATTTTTGGGTGGGTACTCTTTATGGACCACTTAAAATTTCTCCTCATTGAAGTATAAATTATCCCATATGTATTAAACTTTTTAAAAAAATGAAAACTTATATGTAGTAGCTCCACTTTCAACCACGTGGGAATTTAAACCTAAAAGCAAGGATTATGTCACAAAGACTATAAAAGGCAAACCGAGCAGGGTCTTGTCAGCAAACGACAAAGGTATGAGGTTCAGGAAGCCGGAGGCCTCCCGGGAGCTGCAGGGCACAGCCCTGGTCCCCGAGCCGAACCTGTAGGTTCTAGGGGGGCTCTGGGCAGGCTGGGGTCTAGACAGCAAGCTATGGTGTCTGGCCACAGGGACCCCTCTGAGCCGGAGAGGTGCTGTAACTTTAAGAAACACTTACCCACGACTCTGACTCTTCTAGAGATAGGTCCCAGAGACATCCTATGAACTTTAAAAGCACGTGCACGAAGGTGCTTCCGTTCTGACCCTGTGAGGACTTGCGGGGGAGGGACAGTGGTGACTCTCTGGGCAGTACAGGAGCAGCCAGCCTGGCCAGAGGGCAGGGGGCCAAACCCCCTAGAAGAGTGGGTTAGAGGAGCCCCAGGGGGCCTTGCTCGAAGGGGGGAAGCCCTGCAGCAGCTCCTGCTTCCAAGGGAAAGCGCTCACTTGCCAGAGGGGCCAGCTGAACCTCAAACCCTGGTCCTTGTGAGAACGACCCACCTGCTGCCCAAGCACACGAGGTGCACTCCCTCCAGCCCAACTCCCCCCTGCACCCTCCCACTCTGGGGAGACAACAGTCGCCCCCTCCCCATCCTGACCCCGGACCTACCCGCCGCCGCAAGGCAGCCTTGGTGCGGACGCTGCTGAGCGCTCACCCTTCTCTCGGCTCATGGTCTGCGGGGGCTCCCCGCTGCCAGACACGCTGGCTGGGAGAGAGATCCCCCAGGAGACTTCAGCGGTCCGGAGGTGCGCAACGGCCCACGTGGCTGCTCTGGGAGGGACAGTCCATGGAGCTGAAGCTGGAGGGTGGCTTGTGGCCACTGGGGAGGGTGGGGGAGAGAAGCATGGCTGGGTGGGTGGGGGGGCCACGCTCAGGGCTCACCGACCAGCAGACCTCGGGGGGCCAGGAACGAGGGTCTCTGGAGATTGAGCAAGCCTGGCCTGCATTTATGAGGCCTGTAGGAGGAGGGGTTGGGAGACAGATTTGTGTGGACGGCTCAAACCCCCACCCCAGAGAAGTAGCACCTAATCGCTTTCAATTCAAAGGCACAAAGGAGGCCATTCACGCCTCCCCTGGCTCCGAGATGTCTGGGGGAGGGGTGGGGCTGGGCCTGCCGTTCTGGGAGCTGTGTGGCTGGGGACTCACTACGCCCTTTCATCTGCCCCCACCTCCACCCGGTCTGGCCCTCTGACCCTCTCTCTCCCTTTGCAGCACCCGTGGGAGGCTTGTCTGGTGGGGTGCTACATGTCCCCCCTGCCCTGTGGCTCTGCAGGGCCAAAGGTGACAGGAGTGCCCACCTGAGGGAGGGGTGGCTTGAAGCTGGGGCGTCCCTGCTCCCAGGATGGGCCAGGCCCAGCGGTCAGTGTCTGCTGGAGTGTCCAGCCAGCACAGGTGGGAAGGGCCGTCCGGAGAGTCCGGGTCCGGGCCAGGCTTCCTTCGAATAGGAGTCACCCTCCCCCCTCTGCTGGTTTCACACTGGTGCCATGGGAGATGCTTCCAGATTCCAGGGACACGGAGGGGATCTGTGGGGCCAGGGCACGGGCACAGTCCTCCACAGCAGGTCTGTGATTCTCGGGCTGCCCTGTTGTGGCTGGGGGACGGTGGAGCTCCAGCCTGGGGAGGTGCCCTCGGGATGGTCACCCTGTCCCTCTCCTGAGCAGGCTGTGGCTGTGTCCTAGGAGCTGCCCTGGCCTGGGGAGCTGGAGAGGGGGCAGTATTTGGTGGGAGGTGGTGGCCGAGCTCTGGCCGGGGCTCGGCTCACCTGGCTCGATCTCTCCCCAAGCCTTGGCCTGAATGAGCATCCGGAGGGACGGTGGGGTGGTGCGCTGCAGACTCCCTCGCAGGCTTGGGCACCTTAGCGGCTGGTGTCCACTGTGGGTGCCGCTCGGGCCCTGAGCCCACTGCAGGGCTTTCAAACAGATGGGACCAGTCAGCAGTGTTGACTCCGGGGGTGTTGGCACCAGCCAGGGTGGGACACCGATGGCCAACCCCCAGCCCACCCTGCTGGGCTGAGATCAAAGGCCCTGCCAGCCTCGCCCAGGATCAACACTCCCCAACCCTGCCCCCCAAGCCCCTCCGGTAGGGGAGGGGGCAGCATAGCAGGAGCCAGGCCTCCACAGACGGGCGCAGTGGGGAACCTCTGGAGCTGACTCCAGTGCCAGCCGAGGCTTGGGGATGGGCCACACCACCACTGACCAAGGTCTTTTATGGCCCCTGGGCCAGCCCTGTCTGGTTGCTGGACCCCTCAGGGTGATGCTCGGGTGTCTGGGCAGTGGGCAGTGAGGTCCCTTAGCCTGCACATGGCCCAGGGCTTGCTTCAGGGACACTGTGGGGCAGGCTTCCAGCACCAGGTGCAGTGGCGCCCCCACTGCCAGCTCCTGGGGACAGAGGCGGGCAGCCCAGGGCTTCTTCAGGACAAATGGGGTGGAGAGAGGGGCCTAAGGACTGGCCCAGGGAAGGGATGCCCCCACATGAGTATCAGAAGTCCTCTTCAGATCTGGGGAGTCAGCACAGGTGTGTGTCCAGACGCACTGACTAGAGATGCTAGCTGCAGAAAAAAGACATATGCACCCCTATGTTTATTGCAGCACTATTTACAACAGCCAAGACATGGAAGCAACCTAAGTGTCCACCAGTAGATGAATGGATAAAGAAGAGGTGGTACATATACACAATGAAATATTATTCAGCCATAATCAGTAAACAAATCCTAACATTTGCAACAACATGGATGGAGCTAGAGGGTGTTATGCTCAGTGAAATAAGTCAGGCAGAGAAAGACAAGTACCAAATGACTTTCCTCATTTGTGGAATATAACAACGAAGCAAAACAGATGGAACAAAATAGCAGCAGACTCCCAGACTCCAAGAAGGGACTAGTGGTTACCAAAGGGGAGGGGTGGGAGAGGGCAGGTGGGGAGGGAGGGAGAAGGGGATTGTGGGTATCATGATTAGTGCACATGGTGTGTGTGTGGTCATGGGGAAGACAGTGTAGCACAGAGAAGACAAGTAGGGACTCTGTGGCATCTTACTACACTGATGGACAGTGATTGCAATGGGGTATGGGGAGGGACTCGATAATAAGGGTGATTCCAGTAACCACTTTGTTTTTCTTGTGAAACCTTCATAAGAGTGTGTGTCAATATCTTAATGAAAAACAAAACAAAAAACCCCATAAAAACAAAAACACATATGCACCCCTATGTTTATCGCAGTACTATTTACAATAGTGAAGGTATGGAAGCAACCTAAGTGTCCATCAGTAGATGAATGGATAAAGAAGATGTGGTGCATATACACGATGGAATATTATTCAGCCATAATCAGTAAACAAATCCTACCATTTGCAACAACATGGACAGAGCTAGAGGGTGTTATGCTCAGTGAAATAAGCCAGGCGGAGAAAGACAAGCACCAAATGATTTCCCTCCTCTGTGGAGCATAAGAACAAAGAAAAAACTGAAGGAACAAAACAGCAGCAGAATCACAGAACCCAAGAATGGACTAACAGTTACCAAAGGGAAAGGGACTGGGGAGGGTGGGTGGGAAGGGAGGGATAAGGGTGGGGAAAAATAAAGGGGGCCTTATGATTAGCATGTATAATGTCGGGGGCACAGGGACGGCTGTGCAACACAGAGAAGACAAGTAGTGATTCTACAGCATCTTACTACGCTGATGGACAGTGACTGTAATGGGGTTTGTGGGGGGGACTTGGTGAAGCGGGGAGCCTAGTAAACATAATGTTCCTCATGTAATTGTAGATTAATGATACCAAAAAAAAAAAAAAATGATGCCAACAGCAACCGCGCCTGCCCCATCCCAACTCAGCGCCAGCCCCCGCCTGATCCCCCTCATCAGCGTCCCCAGCCCTACTGGGGACTCCCCAGCAGTGGGGAGCCCTCCGACGGCCCTCCCCAGCGCTCCGGGCGCTTCCCCAGCTCCCGCGCCCACGGCTGCCCCAGCCCGAGGCCCTCGCGGGCGGGAAGGCGGCCCCACGGGCAGGCCGGATGGCCCCTCGCTCCTGAGCCCTCCCCCCGCGAGGGCACCGCCCCGGGCGCAGGCCTGCCGCCTCCCACCAGGGCTCCAGGCCACTGGGGTCCCCGCCACCCTGAGGTCTGGGTCCCTCGCCCTGTCCCACCAGGCTAGGCCTTGGCCGCCTCTCGGCTTCCAGCGGGACTGGGACTGCCCGGGCCGCCCCCTTTCCCCGGGCCCCCCGGCGGCCCGCCCCCCGAGCCGGGCGGGAGAGGAGAGCGTGGGGCGGGGGAGTCGGCTTCCCGGGGGTCGCGGGGAGGCCGAGCCCGCCACCCCTTCCCCCCTACCGGGAGGGCGCTGCCCCAGAGAACCGCTCTCTTCCGTCTGTCCGGGTGTCCCAGTGGGAACCGCTCCTTCTTCCTCCGCTGCCTCAGGCCGGTTCGGAACACCCCCCCCGCCCCCCCGCCCCCCCCGCCCGAGGCGCCGGGCGGTGGGGCGCGGGCGGAGGAGAGAGCAGGGAACTCGCGCCCCGGACCCGCCTGCTCCCTCCTGCCCCCACAGAGAAGGCGGGGCTCTGGAGGCCACACCTGAAAGGACCCCCGGGAGTGCCCAGGACCGGAGCGGGAAGCCTGGGCAGGGAGGGCACCCTGGGGCATCTGGTTGGCAGCCCCCCACCCCAGGTGTGCTGGTCAGGCCCTGGCCCTCGGTGCCAAGGAGTGGGTCTCCCGGGCCAGCTGTGGCTGCCTGGTCACCTGAGAGCACCCTGGTCTGCTGAGGCAAGGGGCACCAGGATGAGGACGATGCGCACGCATCTGCATTAAGGCCAAGCTGGTGGTCCGCAAAAGGCCAGGTCGGAGACCGAATACCGGGGTGTGGGGTTTGACGAAAGGCTGGGCAGAAAGGAGGGCAGAGACCAGGCCAGTATGGTGGTGGTGGGCAGTGGCCTCAGGCCCGGACAGGGCCCTCTGCTGATGCCGCCATGCCCAGGACCCTCGCGGGACACACGGGCCACTCTGCAGTGTGTCTGGGGCTGGGGGCACCTGTCCACGGGGGCCCCAGGCACCTCCCAGCCCCAGCCTTACCCACCACCTTCCTCGTGGCACCTGCTGAGTGAGGCTGACAGCAGACGGGTGGGAGCTGCAGGGGGGCCCCAGGGCAGGCCCTCTGCACACACCCTGTCCTGCACTCGCTGCCCGTGCACCTGCCCCTGTTGACCAGTGCTGTGGACTGCACTTTAACGCTTGTGGCCCCCAGAGGCTGTGCTGCTGTCAGGGTGACTGGCTGACGCCGTTGCCCACCCCTGCAGGTGCAGGGCCCCATATAGGCCAGTTATGGGTGAAAGCGACTGAAAGTCACTTGGCAGCCAGGCCCAGGACCTCAAAGACACGGGGTTGGGGAGGGTCCGGGGGGTGACCTCCTGATGCATCAAACACACGTGTGAAGGCAAGATTCTGAAGCCAGGAGTCTGAGGCCAAGGGCGCACGGTGCTCTGAGTGGTTCCGTGTGGAGATGCCAGAACCCTGAGGCGTGACGGCCATGTGAGCTGACGCAGCCTAGCAGGCCCACGTTCATCGTCTCCCTGGCCACGCTCCGAAGGCTCGGTGGCCACCTGTGAATGTGGCTGTGGTGCTGGACAGAACAGCTCTAGAGCATTCTTATCCTAGAGAGTTCTGTTGGGTGTTACTGCCACAGGCATAGAGACATGCCATGTGAGTGCAGGAGTCAGAACAGGAGGTGTCCTCATAGATATGAGCACAGTGACCCCTTGCTCCTCAGCAAGGGGCAGGCTGGTCCCTGACGGAGCCCCAGGGTGTAGAAACGGATTCCATCTGGTACCAACCCCAAAGGGAGCAGCGGAAGGGTGGATGAGCTGCCCCCACGGCTGGGAGCAGAAGGCCCGCGGTCCCTGTTGGAGGCCCTTCATGCTGGTCAGGGACACAGGCGAGGTGCACACGTCGTGGCACTGAGCACACAGCAGAGAAGAATGAGCACATGGTTGGGCTCACCAGGTATTCAACACCAGAGAGCAGCCCCCTGGCAGAAACACTAGCTATGTGGTTCCACCAGGCAACGCACATGAGTGTCAGCTTACTACCACTGCTGTCACTCCGATGCTATAAGCGCCTCACACCCACTAGGATGGCTGCTATCAAAACTGGAAAATGACACATATGGGAGCAGAGGTGAAGAAAGCCGAGTCCTGTGCATGGCTGGCGGGATGTGAAAGTGCAGCCGCTGTGGTGGTTCCTAAAAACATTAGAAATTGAATTACCATAGGGCCCAGCGGTTCTTCTGGGTGTGCATCCCGAAGAATCGAAAGCAGGGTCTCGAATAGATATCTGCACCCCGCTGTCCACAGCAGCAGGATTCACAGCAGCCAAGAGGTGGGAAGTAGCCTGGCTGTCCATCCACACAAAGGACTGTTATCCAGTCTTAACAAGGAACAGTCACACCGCAGGTATGAGGTGGTCATGGAGGACATTGTGCTGAAATAAGCCAGGCAGAAGGACAACTTCTGGGTGGTTCTGCGCCTAGGAGGTCCCTAGAGGAGCCGCAGCCAGAGACGGGATGTGGGGGGCAGTGGTGGAGGCTTTGTGTCGACGAGTTTTAGGTTGGGACAGGGGAGGTGGATGAGGGGTGGAGGGGACAGCTGCACATTGTGTGATGCACTTGAACTGTGCTCATAAGTGGGCCAATTTTGTTATGTATATTCTACAATAAAAGAGTGAATCTGTGTGTCAAGGGGCCCCCCAGTGAGACGAAAGGGGTAATGATTCCAGGAGTGTTTCTAGGAGAGCTGGAGACACATGACCCTGCCCTTGTGGCCAGGCCTGTGGCTGCACATGCCGAGGGCAGGGACACTGTTCCCACTAGGGGGTGTTCACCCCACATGCCTGCAGAGGACAGGGTCAGACCCAGTGGTGCAGAGGAAGTTTTGGGGAACTCCAGGGCCTCGGGCCGGCAGGGCTGAAGATGAGAGACTGGCCAAGGGCGCGGGTGAGCCACGGGAACAGTTAACCACTATGCCTCCCTTGCCTGGTGGGCGCCCTGCAGATGCCCCGGGGAGTGTTCAGATCCATCGCCAGAAGAAGCCGCGGGACGCCCCACGGGCAGTAGGGGCCAGCAAGGCAGACGGTGCTCCTCGGTGCTCCCAAGTATCCAAACTTGTGACTCAGCTTTCAGCCCAGAAACAGCCCTTCTCCAGGCAAAGGGTCTCCACCCTTGGCGGCCTGCGGCTTTCTTGGGGTGGGAGTTGGTTACTATGCGGCCTCGGAGCCCCCCAGCCTGTGGCTCTGACCTTCCAGGGGGTGGGAGTGTGCGGGTGTGTCTGCAAGCTCAGACTGCCCTGAGGGTTTTTGGCAGCTTACAGATTCTCGGGGACCACGGCCGGAACAGCATCACGCTGCAGAGGTCCCCGTGTGAGGCTCTGCTCCGTCCCCCGGGATTGGTCTCAGCGCCCCCAGGACTGGCAGTTTGTGGCTGACAACAAGGGTCAGCTGGGGTCGGGGAGACCACCCATGGCTGGCTTGGAGATCTCTGCAGGGCAAGGGTCTCCCTGGGAAAGGGCTGAGGGAGGGGCTGCAATCCCCGCCTCCCGCCCGGGAGCTCTCTGGGACCGCTGAACACCCAATCCCGTTAAGCTTTGGGGCCCAGCAGTCACTTTAGCCTCTGAATGGGCCCCACCTTTCAGGCGCCTCCAGCTGCCTCCTTATCTCCACCTGGGCGGAGCACCTCCAGACCACCCAGACCCCTCCTGTCTGATCTGCCCGTCTAGGGTGGGGCCGTCAGTTACTATTTGGAAAATGCTCCCAGGGCAGTTTTGATAAAGTCCTCTCAGAGCTGCAGGGATCCTGGTCCCCAGCCAAGGTCCAAGGTTTCAGACCCCCAGGTTGCGCTGCCCTGGGCTGCCCAGACCAGTTACCTTCCGGGGACAAATGAGCCATTTCCTCCGCGTCACTGGCTCTTCTGCACCTGTGCTCCGGAACCTCTGAGGAGTCCAGATTCTTGGACCCAGTTCAGCCAAGAGGCTCGTTCCTGGCCAGGGCAAGGGTGGGACCCTGGAGAACGCCCCGCCTATGTAGCCCAGAGACTGCTCACAGCCCCTAAGGGCTTACTGCCCCAGGGCCAGCCTACGCCTGTCCAGCTCAGCAGGTATCCCAGGAAGTGGGGGAGGGCCCAGCACTGCTGTGCTGTGCCGGGAAAGCTCCCAGTGGGCAGGGTCTGGGGACACCTCAGGACAGTGTGGCGTTTCTGGACCTGACCTCAGGCTCCACTGCCTCCCGGGAAGGTCCTGGCCACCAGAGAGGCACCCAGCCCACCGCAGGGCCCCCGCAGTGCTGGCCTTCCCGCCCCTCCCGTCTCAGGAGGCGGCTTAACCTCGCCGTGACCTCTGCGGGCCCCACCCACCCGGGCCAGTCCTACCTAGCACACGACCCGCAAACATTCACAGGACTAAATCTGAAAAAGCAACCTTTTTATTGAACGTACACCTGAGTTTGGAATGAGGGAGGGCCATAGGATGGGGTCGAGGCCGAGGGGGGTCAGGGACCTACAGAGGGGCCGGGCGCGGGTCCGACAGGACGCCCCGCTCGGCAGCGGCACTGCCCAGGATGAAGCCCACAGCCAGGGACACGGTCTGGTCGAATGAGCCGCGAAGCTGCTCCACGTGCTGGTTCAGGGTCAGCAGCTGGTCGCGCAGTGGGCCCAGGACGGCCACGATGTCACCCAGGTGGCCCAGGGTCTGCAGCAGGGCGGCATTCAGCGACGGGGGCGCGGACTGCGAGGGTGCCTGGTCCTCAGGGCGGCCGGGCACCGAGTCCGGGTCCTCGTGGGAGGGGTCGGGGGTCGGCGCCGGAGGGGAGCTGGGGACGCGGATGGGCGCGTGCTCCTCCCGGCGGCCGGATGTGGGGGCGAAGGTGGAGAGCGCCGTCGGGGAGCCCGGGGTGCGGGGATCGTCGGCAGACTTGGGAGAGGACCTGCCGAACCGGGGAGTCCAGGCGGGGTCCGCGTCGAGGTCTCGGCTGGCGGGCAGCAGCGGGGCGCCTGGAAGGCGGAGCGCGTGGTCGGGTCGGGTTCCCGGGCCCCGCCGCCCCTACCCACCCCACTCCGCCTACCTGGCTCGGCTGGCGCGTGCGGCGCGCGGCGGCCGCGCTGGGGGCGCCGGGGTCCGGGGGAGCGGCGGCCGCGCTGGGGGCGCCGGTGCCCGTCGTCGCCCAACAGCCCCATGAGCTCGCGGATCTGCGCGTCGAACGGCCCGGGCGGCTGGCCGTGGGCGTCGCGGAGCTTGTCCTTGAGAAACTTGTAGCGGCGGCGGCACTGGGCGGGCGTCCGCCGCACCTGCTGGCGGGCCAGCGCGGCGGACACGCGGCGGTAGGTGGGCAGCGCCTGGCGGCGGTCGAGCAGCAGCGCGCGCCACACGGGCGGCTGCAGCAGGGTCCCCAGCAGCAGCTCCGTCTCGCGGGCGCTCCAGGGCGTGCGCTGCGCCGAGCCCGGGGACACGGGCGACACGGGCGACCCGGGTGCCGCGGGCGGCCACGGGGACGCGGGCGCCGCCAGCGCGCCGGGCGACGGGGGCCGCTCGGGCGGGGTCCCCGGCGCGCCCTCGGCCGGCCTCGGCTCCGAGTCCGGGCTGGCGGGCGGCGGCGGCTCGCGGGGGGCGGGCGGCGGCGGCCTGCGGGGCCGGAGCAGCATCCTGGGGCGGCGCGCGCTCGGCGGGGGCCCTGGCGGGAGAGGCCGCCCACGCGCTCCGAGGACCCTGCGCGTCCGCCCTCCGCCGCGCCGAGCCGGGTCTACGCGGCCCCGCCCCCTCCGCCCAAGTTCAACGCGGCGGTGTTCCGGGCGCCGGAGGTCGCCGCTCACAGCGCGGCCCCGCCCGCCGGGGAGGGCCGGAGCGACGGAGGGGGTGGGCTTTGGCCTCCTGAACTCTCTGGACGGAGCGCCGGCGATTCTGGGAACGGGCGCTGGGGGCGAAGGGTTCAGCTCGTCCTTACGCAGGAGCCGTGCCCTTTCACCACCGCGCGGGTCAGGCCCCCGAACAGGCCAGCCCGGGAAGGTCCCCTGCGCCCCTGCTTTTTGCCTTTGTTGCGACCTAGTGCGTTGTTTGTAGCTATAACCATGTGCTGGCTCCGACCCTGCCTCTGGTGTGGGTTGAGTGTGTGCACGGGAGGTGGAGGTCATCGCCACGTCATCAGAATTAGTATCGTAATTCACAGGCTTAACGGAAAGAAGCTTCTTTACTCTCGCGAAGAGTACCTACAGCTAGCATTATGGTTAGTATGAAGTGTTGAGCGTTACCTCCCTGAGATTAGGGGACAAGGATGCCCAAGGTCACCGATTCTGTTAAACATTATTCTAGGAATGCTGGCCAGAGCAGTAAGACAAGAAAAAGGAATAAGATGCATAAAGACTGAAAAGGAAGAAGTAATGATTTGTGGATGATGTCATTGTATGCAAGGAAAGTAAAATAAACTATAAGCACATTAGGACTAATAAATGAATTTAGCAAGGCCATTAAATAGAGCAATAAACAAAACCCAATTGTCTTTTTGTGTACCAGCTACAGGAGTTTTATGAAGCTTTTTAGTTTGGGATAATTTAAGATTTACAGCCAGGTTTTGATGACAGCACAGCGCCCTCTTGCTTCCCTGGGCAAACATCTTGCCCAACCACGGCATGTCTGTCCAAGCTGAGGAATCAATATGACCGCGACACTATTGACTAACAAGCCCAGGCTGCACTGGGGTTTTACCAGGCTTTCCACCAAAGCCCCTTTTCTGTGCCCAGATCCCAGGCAGGGTGCTGTGCTCCGCCTCCTCAGCCTCCTCTCTGCACTGTGGCCGTTTCATGTCCTTTGATTTGGGATTATCTGGCATCTTCTGATTATCCTGGGGTTGTGGGTTTTTGGAATAAGACCACGGAGGGCACGTGTGTGACTTTGGTAGGGCTCACAGCGTGGTGCTCACCCTGATACCAGTCAAGGCAGTGCCTGCTGAGGCGGCCCGTCCCCAAGTCCACCCCACCTTGGGGGTAATAACCATGCTGCACCATGGAGGCACCTACACATGCTGTTTGGGATTCTCCTGGATTCTCTTCATTTGTTCACCTGCTCAGCTGCCCATTTCTCCGTGTGGCCTCCCGGATGCTTGTTACGCCTGGGCCACAGTCTGACACTGCTGTGTCCGGGTGCTCAGATCACCCAGCCTGGCTCAGACCACTCAGAGCCCCTCACAGCTCTCTCCCTCTTTCCCAGCACCCCCACCCATCCCACTCCAAGCACTTCTTGCTTTGTGGCACCACAAGGTGTTCCTGGCTCATCTACTTCCCCACCCAGCCCTACGATTAGCACTCAGACAGATTTTCCAGAGGTCTGTGGTCCTTTTTGGAGAATGGTGTCTGGGTATGGTACACCTGCTGCTACTGGGGTGTCACAGTTTCCAGCCAATGTTCCCAGGGGGATTTTGTCCCCCCCCAGGGATATTTGAAGGTGTCTTTGGTTGTCATAACTTGGAAGGGTGCCGCTGGCATCTAGAGGGTAGAGACTAGATGGCACAAAACCTCATGCAGTGTCCCAGAGGTCCCCAACAGAACTTCCGCCCAGGGTGTGTGCAGTGCTGTGACCTAGGACCCCTGTGCTGGCCCTACAGGGGCACGTGGGCAGGCACCTGTGTGCACTGACCCAGATGCCCACACGCCTGGGTGTATTTCTGTACCTGGGCACCTTGCACCTGCAGGGCATGTTCATTCTTGCCTCCCCCTGGCTTTTCAGCAGCTTCTCTCTGATAGCAGGAGGCAGGGCTCTCTCATTCTGGGTACCTATTGTTCCAGCATCCTTCGCCCGGTCAGCACGGTCACTTCCTGTCCAAACACCATTTCCCCTTGTTACTTAGGGTAACAAGGCTGCTGAGAGGCTTCTGGGGAGCTGGGGGCGGTGGGAAGGTGGGCCGCGCAAGGCATGTACATCAGCAAGGATTCCCGCTTCCTCTGAGCAGGCTTCCAGTGTAGCAACAGTAATGGAAACAACACGAAAGCCCCCTGTCCCTGAGGGTGAACCCCAGGGGCAGCCGTGGAGTCCTGCCCAAGTCTCAGCGACGGGAACAGCCTCTTCAAGGAGTGTTTCTGTGTTTGGGGCCAGGATGAGGGCGAGGGTGGGCTCCACGGCATTCCCTGTGACTGGGGCAGCTGGGTGGCCTGTGCCCCACCAGCCTGGGCACTGATTCCCGACTGTGGCCTGGCAGGGGTCCCACGGGCCCTCTGCAGGGGCGTGTGCTGATGCCCCGGTGGCCGCTGGGCCGGGCTGACATCTCTGTCTCTCTGCAGCTTACCCAGGGTGACCTTGGGCTCGCCCCCAGCATGGCCTCGGGCCATCAGACCGCGGATGCAGTGGGGGCTCCCCCAGAGCGTCGGTTCACTAGGCCAGACTCTGCTTAGCATAGGAGAGGAAGGTACAGGGTGGGAGCCTGGGGTCTGTGGCTCAACAGGGCTGTCAGTTCTCTGAAAGAAAAACCCATTGCTTTGATTGGACCTGGTGCCCTAAAGGGGACCCCAGTCTTCACAGTGCTTCATTCATGTCTCAGGAGGGAAGACGTCCTGGGCTTTAGTGATTTTAAGGTGGGTGAGGACCCAGGCCACCCGTGACCTGGACACCACAGCTCCTGTCCATGTGACAGGCTTACAGAGTTTTACCTTCCTATGGGGCAGGGGACTTTATTGTTCATTTTAGGACTTCCCTGCTGACTCACAGAAAACATCAATGGTGTATACCCCAAAACTCTGTGAACCCCTGGCCTTCCACCCCTCCTTTTCAGTGTCCCCCAGTCCTAAACCCTTCCCCCAGGACAGTCCCTGGTGACCATGCCCCACAGGAACACCCGCCATGGCCTGGGAGGGACAGCCGGCTGTGTGCCCACAGCTCTGGGGGAGGCTGGGTGGTGGGCGTGCGGTGCAGGGCTTGCCGGTGGGAATGGCTGGGGATGCGCAGGGTTTGTGGCAGGACAGCCTTGAGGTCCTGGCACTGAGGCCTGGTGGCAACTGGCCTGGGCGGTCTGTGGTGTCCTCTGGAGGCAGGCAGAGCGGGTGCTGGCTCACAGGCCCCAGAGCTGTGGGGCTGGGCCTGCACCAGGAGCAAGCCACCTTCTGGAGCACCCCTGAATCTGTCCTTGTCCGGCCATGAAGGGTTCCCCCAACCCCCAAGGCAGGAGTCATTTTGGAGACAGACAAAACGAGCCATATGAAAAGCTGTGTCGGCAGAAATTATTTTGTTTAGAAACCTGCATGTGGTGTCTGGGTGCCATGTGGACACTGCTCAAGTTGAAAGTTCCGTGGGTCCTTGTTCACAGGTCTTCACTGTTGGGGTGTTTGTGCTGGATGCTGGCTTCCATTCAGGCTTTGTGACACTGTCTTCGTTAAATTCAAACTCTGAAAATGGTCGAGAGGATTGGTAGAACATAATTCTCATAAAAAAGCCGAAGAAAGTGCACACATTTGCGTGGCCAAGGGGGCCAAGTCCCCTTTTATTCATTTAAGCAGAACCAGTGTGTCTCAAATGAATTTATGTGGGAAAGCATGTCTTGACATTAAAAATTCAGTGTTTTTATCACAACTAACAGTTTTCCTAGAAGTACCACTAGCTGGTTGCTCTAAAGAATCATAATTCCCAAACTCTAGAGAATAATCTTGGGTTTTGCAGGGATTAGCAGTGCAAGCACGTCCTCCCTGTTGTGGGATGTGACCTCACTGTCCTGGCCCCATGCCCCTGGCTGAGGGCATCTGCCACCTGCTGAGCAAATGCTCAGCACTCACTGTTTGGAAGCAGAACCCTGGAAAGGAGCAAACTTTGTTTTCCCTTAGTTCTGGCAAAGTGCCAGTGAGGGCAGGTTCGGGAGCCTGGTGTGGCGCGTGCATCGCATGCAGCTGTTGAAGCGGAGAGGCTGCAGCCCCCAGACGGGGTGGAGGGAACCCCTGTTTCAGGGCTGCTGTGGTGTCCTGCGTGCCCTCCCGGGAAACAGAGCCTGGGCCCAGGCACGCCTGCCTCACCAGGAGCTGCTATCAGAGGCGGGACACTGGGCACGCTGAGGCCCTGGGGCTTGCAGAGGTGCCAGTTAGGAGCTGCAAGGCGTTTACCAGCGGCAGGATGCTGGCTGTGGGCGGAGGCAACACCAGGCCTGCTGGGGGAAGGACGTGAGCCGAGCTGGACGGCAGGGGCCTGGCCAAGGAAGGTGTTGGCCTGGGGCACAGGTGCGGTTTTCTGGAAACCGCTTCCCCAGGTGGTCAGGGGAAGTTGGGGCTGCAGGTAGGAATGGAAGTAGGAGTGTGACCCCAAGTTGGGGCTTGACCAATGGGAAGCCTCAGGCTTCAGTGGAAGGTTCTGGAAACCCCGGGAACCTGTGGTTGGTATTGGGGTCAGAGGTCAGTCTAGGTCCTGGTTGCTGGACAGACCTAGGCCAGCCTTGTGAAAACCCTGCTCAGTGGGTGAGTTCACACACAGTGAGTCAGGGCGGCTGGGCATGTGGCCGGGGTGGGCTGGGTCACAGGGAGGTCTGAGAGGTGTAGGGAGGTGTGAGGCCCCTGGGGCTCACTTCAGTTCTGTTTCTGCTTTTAGATTTAAGCCACAACGGTGCAGGAACCCCCAGCCTCCCCTCTATCTGTGTTTCCCCTCGGTGAGCTGCTCTGAGCCTGTCTCTGGTGCCCTGCTGGCATGTGCCCACTGCCAGGTTGAGCCTCGGCTCCCCCGGGGGCTGTGGGTCCCCACCAAGTGGCAGTGTCCTGGGGCTCTGGGCCGGGAGCAGGTCCCTTCCTACCCCAGGCCTGCCCTGCTTGGAATCCCATGCCCAGACCCGCTGTCCTGTGCTACTGGAACGTGGCCTTCATCCTCCGCAACTTGTCCTGAATCTTCCTCGAATGCTTGTCGCTGGCGATCTGGTGGGAGGTGGCCCTGTTGTCTGCTGCTAGAATGGAAATGTCCACTCCGCTGAAACGCGCGATCCTTTCCTTGAGGTAGGATTGAAGCTTGGGGTCGGGGGCGAGCGTGTAGGGGTTCTCTTGGAAGGCATGGACCTGGCTCACCACCTTGGCGATGTTTCTGCGTTGGGGGGAGAAATGACACCTAAGTTTGCACAAGTCACAAAGGGCGGCATTCTGGGGGTCCCCAGGACACCCGAGGTTGTCATCTAAACCAAACCTTCATAGCACAGGCTGGGGGTGAGTTTGCTGTGTTTATTCCCAAGGCCAAGGCTCATTTCATTACCCAGGCCTGTCTGTCCTCCTGCCCTGTCCCTCTGTCCATCCACTTCTCATCCCACACTATTCACTGGATGTCTGTGTTGGGCCCTGGTCAGCACTAAGGATCCCAGCATGGATCAGAGCAAGGGCAGCACCGAGGGCGCAGAGGCAGATGAGCATACGTGGGGTCACGTGGGGCACACGAGCGGTTGCTGGCTGCACGTCTGATGTCCCGGGGCAGCTCGAGAGCCACCGAGGGAGTGCTGGCAGCCTGATAACCGGCTAACGCTGGCAGACATTCCCCTCCTGCTGGGGCGCAAGCGCTCATGTTCCTGCTGGGTGAAGATGAGCCTGTGCACGTGTGAGCCGGTCGGGGGGCTGGCTGCTGCTTCTGCGCTCCTGCAGTTTTCCATTTTGCTGATGTGGATTAGTGTATGTGTGGTGCCTCTTACATTGGTGACTAAACGGGGGCCTCTACAGAGCAGGTTGGAACCACCGGGCTCCAGTTACCTGGGCTATTCGCCCAGTGAGGCCGTCTGCCTGTGCCTCCGAGGCGCATGTGGCTGGACGGTGGCCTGGCCAGGCTCTCTGCCGTGTGCATGATGGGGAGGAAGAGCAGAGGGGAATGGGGTGGGGCAGAAGGTCTGGGGGTGAGGACCCCTGGAGACAGGCTGCTGGCCCTGCTCTGCGGTACAGCCCGAGGCCTCCAGGGCAGGCCTGGAGCCCCAGGGTGAGGCTGGGCTGGAGGCATGGCTCCTTAGGGCCTGCCTGCACCTGTCCTCTTTGGCTGGGGACTGGCTAGGGTTGTGGTGGATTCGCAGGCAGCCCCTGTCTGTGCTTCCCAGGGGGTCCCCAGGTGCGTGGGTCCCCGGGGGTACTGGTCGGGGGACAGTGGGATGGAAGGAGCAGGCTGAGACTGACCGGATCCTACGGGGATAGCTGTAGGGACAGGGGCCCAAGGGGATCATCAGAGGCCAGGAGAGAGGGAGGAGGGGACACCTGGGGGATCAGGCAGGGTGGCCACATGCCCACAGAAGTGGGGTTCAGGGTGGGCCCGGATCTCTTAATGGGTTGGTCAGGTGACCTTGGAGCAGTGTTTTGGGACCATGGGTGCAGTGTGAGAAACCCACTGTTTTTGGAAAGAGGTGGTAAGCAATCACCCAGAAGGCCCTGGGCTAGGGTGCGGGCTGAGTGAGGGGCGGGGAGGACAGGGAGACCCCCTGAGCTTGCTCTGCCCTGGGCCCTCTCACCTGAGCTTGCTCCACCTGTGGGCCCCATTGGTCATGGTGAAGCCCCCCGTCTCCAGCTGCTGGACGTGCATGGCCAGGAGGCGGGCTGAGGGCAGAGTGGGCTGGGCCCGGAAGCGCCGCCCTTCCATCAGGCACAGGCTGTCGCTCTTGAGGAAGACCTGGGACCCAGCCAGGGGCGCGGGCCGGAGAGACAGCCGAGAGCTCAGGGCCCAGTGTGCGGCCCAGACAGTCCCACTGACCCCTGTATTCCACTGCATGGGGGCTGCACAGCACCCCGACTTATATCCCATCCAAAATGCCCCTGGGTTTGCTGGATTAGGGATTGGAAGGCCAGCAGTTTTAAGCTCGCAGGCACACAATGTGCGCCGACACCCACCAGAGAGCTCTGAGCTTCCTGCTGCTGACACGGCAGATCCCTGACCTCCGGTCCGAGTGGCCCACCTGCCCGGATGAGACCCCCAGCCAGCTGCAGGGTCCCCTGTGTCTGGTGTCAGCTGCGGACGCACTGCCCTCCCACCCGCAGATGGCTGCCTGGGTGTCTGCCGCTGCCTGCCCCGGCTGCCTTGTTTGCGGCGCCCCCTCATTTACAGTCCCATGAGGCTGCCTCTGCCCATGGCGAGAAGACCAGAGGGTCAGCCCTGCTCAGGCTGGGCCCCTGGGCACCTGGATCTTGGGCCAGTGGCCCAGCGGGGGGCTCTTAGAGCTTCGTGGCCACCCTTGGCAGAGGCCCCTTGGGGAGAGGGTGAGGCCACGCTAGCCGGGCTGCTCCATGTGTGACACTGAGGGCGCTGTGACACAGCGTGTGCGGGTCTGTGGTCGGGGAGAAGCCCCGGTGCACGTGGGCAGCAGAAGCCCACATGGAGCGGCGTACCTCCACGGCCTTCAGCTCCTCCATGACCTCAGCTGTCTTTGCGGGTAAAATCCTCCAGGCCTGAAATGAAAGCGCTGGTGAAACCCCCGGCCTGGGTCCTGCCCAGCCCTCCCGCCCAGCCCGGCGACTCACAGGGGCCTGCCTCACGGCGAGGTGCTCCAGGGCCCCCAGGATCTGCATGGCCGTGGCAAAGTTCCTCTGCTCATAGCAAGATTTCGCTATCAGCAAAAACTTGGACAGCAGGTCCACCTGCAGCTGAGAGCAGAGGGCGGGTGGGCGGGGAACATCCAGGACCTGTTAAATGACCCAGCACCAGGGCGCGCAGCGGCTCCCCTCCCTCTGTGGGGCAGGAGGTGGGCAGGGGAGCGCGGGTCTCGGATGGCCATGGGGGGCGCTGGGTGGCAGGCGGGCATTACCTGAAGAAACAAGCAGGCAGATGCTCTGTGAGCACAAAGGTGTCGAAGAAGTCACCCTCATTTCTCTAAAACAAACTCACTCCCGGGCAGACCTCTGCACTAGGTGCAGGATGCTCTGGGGCTGGGGGCAGCTTCAGGACCAGAAGGGCATGTCAGCCAGAGACAGTGGGGCGGCCGGCTGGACACAGGGCCTGCCGCCGTATCTGCTGCAGGGTGAGGGGGCAGCGCCTGCCTGGGGGTCTGCTCCCACCAGGTCCTGCACATCCTCCATGGTTCGCTGGTCAGTTGGTGGAGCACAGACCATATCCAGTGGGATTCTCACTCCCAAAGGGGCTGTGCGGCTTCAGAGCAGACCCGAGGGGCCCAGCTCATGAACCCACAGGTAGTGCTTGGGTTTCACACAATTCCAGAGACTTCTAGAAGATTCTGGAGCGCTCAGCCAACTCCTCATTTCAGAGTCGCCTACTCTTGGACTGTCACAATGGCCAGGCCACCCTTCAGGTGGGAAGTGCCGGTGGTTCCCAGCCAGGTGCCCTTCCACAGGGCCTGGCGCCGTTTGTGGTGATCCTGATGGGCTGGCAGCTTGCCAGTCAGGCCCCGAGGCTGTGCACGGTCACAGCCTCCCAGCGGGCTGGTGCAGGGGCTCGGGAAACAGGTGCCCACTTGGACGCTCATGTTGACGATTCAACTTTTCCTCCATGTGTTTGAATAGATGGAGACTATGTAATTTCCAGCACTTTCACATAAAACTTCCTCACATTTTTGTTTTCTACAAAATGTTTGTGGTAAAAAAATGCATGATACAAAGTTTACCTTCCTCACCATGTTCATACAGTTTGGTAGCGTTTGCTGTGCTCACCCCGTTGGGCCACAGACCCAGAGGCTTGTTTTGTCTGAAAAAACTGAACATCAAACGACCACCGCCTCCCGCTGCCTGGCCCTGGCGCCCCCACCCCACCTCCCGCTCTCATCCGGCCACCTCAGAGGCCGTTGGGAGCCCTGGTATTTGTCTCTGGACCTGGCTTACTTCACTTGGCACGCCCCCAAGGTCCATCCATGTGCCCGTGCCAGGGTTTTGTTCCTTTTTGGGGCTGAGTAGTATTCCAGCGTGTGATGCGCCACACCCAGCCATTCGCCCGTCAGTGGACTTGGGCTGTGTCTTCCTTTCAGCTGCTGTGTCCCATCACTTTTAAACCTATCTGATGAAACTGGGACCCTGTTTTGCTTTCAAACCCACCACTATTCATCTAAGAAAAGACAAGATTTCCTTTAAGGTGAGGAACTCCATGCTGCCTCACGCTCGCCTCGCATCCCTGCCCTGCCCCCAGGGAAGGTACTGTTGTCACTGAGCGCTTCTTTGGCCGCCCAAATATCTCTAATTCAAAGTGTGAATTTCAACAATTTCTGTGACCACAGTTCACAAGCGTGGAAGCCAGCCTTCCGGGTCGGTCCGAGGTCACAGTAAGAGCAACATGCATTTCAGAACGGGGGAGCCCGCTGACAGAGGTGGGGCTTCCCCGCCGGTGGCTCGACTCACTTGTCTGGGCATCTCCGCCTCTCCTGGGCCTAGGGAGGCTGGGGCTGGGTGTGTGCCGGCAGGTGGCTCCCTCGTGCTGGCCTCCGGGGGTGCAGACTCGGGACGGGGAGCCCACCCCCTCCTGGGGGCTCAGGGCTGAGGGATGTGCCCAGGCAGCCAAGGGCCGTGAAGTGGCTGCCGACGTGCTTGCTCATGTCCCCTTAGAGGGTCCTTGTCATGCCCAGTCGCACAGGCCCGCCTGAAGACCCCAAATCGAGGACCCATATTTTGAGGTCACTTGATAATGTTATGGGTTAGAACAAACAGGTAAGCCCAGGGTCCCTGCCCCACGTCCTGGCAGAAGAGGACGGGTCAGTTGGGCAGCGATTAAGCCACCACAGCTCAAACATTCTCCCCAAAGGGGGAAAGAGAAGAAAACTGCACCGCTGGTGGGCCTGGGGTTGCCCCTGGGGCAGGTAGTGCCCGGACGAGGCCGCTCGTGCTGGAATTGGGTACAGCCTGGCTTTGCCCTTGGGTCGCGGGGTGGCCTCTGAGGACTCCAGGCAGCTCCTGGGCAGTGCCCCGCACCCTGAGCCCCTCAGTACGCTCAGCCTGCTCCAGGGCCGCAGCAGAGGGTTCATGCCCCGGAGCCTGATTGTTTGGGCTGCATTTGCTTTAAGGGAGCTGCTGCCCAGGAGGTGGTGAGCGTCCACCCACAGGATGCATCACACAGGCCTTGCCTTCGTTCCTCCACGTCCGTGGGGTCACCTCAAACCAGCAGGATGTGACAGCGCACCCTGAGGCTGGCCTAGGGTGTGAGGACAGGTGTTCACTGGGCGGAGGTGCAGACCCAGGGCCGGAGCCCTCCCTAGGGGCAGGAGCCCGTGGTGGGGGCACTGGTCTCGAGATGGGTGCTGGTCCCTCTTGGCCTGCCCAGCGCCCTGCCTGGAGCAGGTGTGTCAGCTCAGCCTGATATGCACAGTCCACATGCCTGGAAGGCTGGGCCTGGACCCGGGATGGCAGGAGCTTGACCTTGACCTGTTTACCCCACAAACTGGTGAGGGCAGCTGTGCAGGGGGGACAGTGAGATGCTCACACCCTTGGAGTTCAGGTTAATGGGACAACTGGCAGCCACAGTTCCCAGCTCCAGGTGTGTAAGTGTGGGACATGGAGGGTTACACAGTGTGTGATGTGTGTGTGTGACTGTGGGACACTGATACTGTGTGACACCTGTGTGACTGACATGGTATATATGACTGTGTGTGACGTGTGTGTGACAGTGGTACTGTGACACGTGAAGTGGTGTATATGGCTATGTATAATGTATGAATGACAGTGTGTGTGACTGTGACACTGACGTGCGACTGGTGGTGTGTATGTGACTGACACATGGTGTGTGTGACATAGTGTGTTACTGTGTTAGAGGGACCCCTGGTGAGAAGGAGTGAGCATGTACACGTATGAGACAGGTGCACGTGTGTGAACGCTCCATGGATGAGATGACGGGTTTTCCATGGCCTGCTCTGTCCCCAGTAGAGTGCTGGGCCATCTGGGCTGGTGTGACAGGTGGGCATGTGGACAGCCAGATGTCACTGGCAGCAGGAGCTCCAGCCTTGCCCCCCGTGGCTGGGCGTGGGCTCCGTGCACCGTGCATGCAGGCCGCAGGAGTGTTGCCCCCCCACCCCCGTGCCCCAGGCCTGCGCTGGCTGGAGCTGTGAGGCACCGACCTTGGGGGTGTGGCTGGTCACGATCTCGGCAGCCACCCAGGTGCTGACGTCATCCGCACTCCTCAAAAGCTGTAACAGGTACTTGTCCTGCATGCAGCTGGGTGGAAATAAGCTGCAGGTTTTGGCTGACAGAGGCTCGGAGCTGCTGGCTCTGGGAGGGGCATAGGGGCATGTCACAGCCAGGACCTGCCCACTGCCCAGTCCCTGGGGCACAGAGGGCTCTGCAGAGCCAGGCGGCGGTGGGCGGGCTCTGCCCAGTGGGGAGGGTCTGGTTCCAAGGCTGTTCACACCAGCATCTCTGAGTGTGCACGCGGCACTTAGAGTGCCCCCACGCCCCTCCCACCCCGAGCTCCAGGCAACACCCTGCGGGTGCACACTCACCTGGGGACGGCCACGCTCTTGTCCACGACGCCCAGGGCCCGTGAATTTAGGAAGTGGACGGGATGGCACTTTTGAAACAATTCCTACCGGAGACAAGGACACAGAGGCTCAGCACCTTCCCTGAGGCCTTGTGTCCACCTCGGGGTGAATGGGGCCCCCCTGCGGTCACGGGGTCAGCATCTGCTGCCAGTGCTGCAGGGCTGAGCCCTGGGGGATTCTCCAGGCTTGCTCAGCCGGACGACAGTCAGGGGTCACTGCTCACCTGCCAAGGGACATGGGGACCCAGGCCAGCAGGGGGCTGGGGGCTGGGCTCTGGGTGGTGTACCGAGCTCCAGGAGAGAGGAGGCTGTGCCCCACAGCCATGCAGGGTGCCCCCCTGGTGCGTGTGAGGCGGGGGGTGTCAAGGTGGGGGAGGGGGTGGGGGCAGCCCTGTGTGCAGAGTGGGCCCAAAGCCCCCCCACCCCCTCGCCTCGCCACCAGCGCACATTGGGGAGCTGCAGCAGGCCCCTCCCCGTGACACTGCAGGGGAGCCATGTGCACCCCCCAACCCCCCGTCCTGGGGCTGCGGCTCCACCTGCTGCAGGAGCGTCAGCTGACTGAAGAGCTGGTGGGTGCTGTACTCGGTCAGGAAGTAGGGCCCCTTCTCGCTGGCCCTGGCATAGGGGCCGTAGAAGTCCTCGAAGAGGCAGGGCTTGGGCAGGGCTGATGCGATGGTGTATTGGTGCCCCTTGTGGGGCAGGGCCGGCCCGCTGCCGCGGGACAGTCGCCAGGGGAAGCCCTGCGGGCAAGGTGCACATCCTGCCAGCGGAGGCCTGGCCGTGGGCGTTTCGGCCCAGGACCCCTCAGATGGGCTCAGGTGGAGCTAAGAGCGAATCCTGCCTGGGCCATGGTGGCTCGGGGACACTTGGACCCCGCATTTCAGAGCCACTGAAGTCAGGATGTCGCGGTAAATTAGGGAGTGGCCCCTCAGCCCCATCCCCGCGGCTTCCTGACCAGCTGCTTCTTCCGCCGGGCCCCTGACCCCAGGGTCAGGGAGGTGGGTGGTCTCAGCGCCTGGTGGGTTCTCCCTGCGGTCCTTGACCCACATGGCTGGTGCCCAGGACTGACAACATGGGGAGCATGTGTACACACAGGGGCATGCATAGGTGTGTGTGCAGGCGAATGCTTGTGTATGTGCACACGTGAGCACATTACAAATGTGTGCATGCCTGTGTGTGAGCATGTGCATGTGTGTCTCCTGGGCTGGGCCCAGGAAGCAACCCGCCTGCCCAGGAGGCCCTCTCCCAGAAAGGTCCCCACCTTCCGGGAGATGCTGTCTTCTGAGAGCCTCTTACAGAGGGCATTGAGGGGCCTGGTGTCCTCCTCGGCCTCCTTGGGGTCGTCCGGGTCTGAGCTGCGTGGGGCACCCTCAAACCTGCAGTCGGTGCCTACCTCCAGGAGGCCCAGAAGGTGCTCAGCGGAGCCGTCCAGGGGCAGGATCTGGGCAGGAGCACAGAACGGTCATGTGGCCCCTCCGGGGGCAGCTACTCCCACCCCAAGTGCCACTCATGGCTGCCACCGGCCCAGCACCTTGGAGGAGATGAAGTCCTGCAGCCTCCCCAGGAGCCCAGCATCCAGTGTGAAGTCCACAGCATAGCAGTCCTCCACCCAGGCCTGCAGGAGGCAGAGGCTCCTCCTGTAGATCTTGGTGAAGGTAGAGGTGGGGTCCTGGTGAGCCCTGGAGCAGACAGAGGAGGCCTGAGCCCCGGGGCCCTGCCAGCAGCCACCACGTGGACCGTGGCATCAGGCAAGCAGGTCTGTGCAGGGTCTGAATGAGGCTCCATCTTCCAGGGGTTACATCGGTCCTACCTTGTCCTCCTTGGGACCAGGCTCTGTATCTGGGGCAGAGCCCCTGACGTGTCTTCACCCACGCCTGGTACCCCATCTGGAGACCCGCCGGCCCCCCAAGAAACAGGGTGGGAGCCAGGCGGAGCGTGAGGTTGCTGGTGGCCTGCTGGGCTCCTAACCCGGGGATCTGGGGGTGGGCCTGGCGAGGGGACGCCTGGGGGTCTGGGAGTGGGCTGCTGGGGGGTCTCGGGTGGTGGCAGGCAAGCTGGAAGACAGGCCTGAGGCGTCCAGCACAGTCGCCCCTGTCCATGGGCTGATGCAGAGGGACGCTGTTGTTCTCTACCTTCCCACCTTCCCACCTTTGCACCTGCCCCACCACCAACATCAGTGGCCTCTCCTGGGCCACCACTCCCTCCTGCCACTGCCGTCTGCCTTCTGGGGCCCGGTGTCCCCTTGCTTCCTCCTCCAGAGGGTCCGTCTTGCCCCTCATGGCTGATAAGCAAGGCACCGGGGCTGTGCCTGGGCTGGGCTGCCCCATGGGGCAGCGTACCTGGACAGGGTGCCGTCGACGCGGTCCAGGAGGAACCGCAGGAAGTCATGGGGTGTGCAGAAGTATCGGAAGGTGTACAGGAACTGCTGCACGTAGCCCTCCAGGAAGGCATCGCTGGGGAGGGACAGTCAGATGTCAGGCTGCACAGCTCTGCCTGCCTGGTGCCCAGGACTCACCTCTGGCTGTGCAGCATCTCCCAACCCTTCACAGATGCTGTGCACACTCACACCATGCAGGACACAGCACATGACACCCCAACACACGCACACACATGCACAATTCTCACGCCCTCCACATGCACACGCTCTGCACTTCATGCATGCATCTCCTGTAACACCACAGTGGGTGTGATGCACCCGTCTTGCAGAGGAGGCAGCAGCTGAGGTTGGCCCGGAGTCCCTGCCAGGGGAGGCCTGTCACCACCAGCACAGCCCGCTCGGGAGGACGGGCCGGTGGGAAGAGGAAAGAGAGAGCTGCCCTGGGAGGGCCTCCCTGCTCTCTGCCGTTCCCCGGAGGACCTTGCACCCTAACAGCCTCCCTCGGTGACCATGCTGACACCTGGCCATCAGTTCTGGGGTCACCACAGCCTCCAACCCAAAGAAACCCCAAGGCCTCTGAAGTGGCATTGGGAGTCCCCAGAAGCCAAGAAGGGTGAGGCCTCCACTGTTGTCTGGGAAGGCAGTCTGTACCCCCAGACCTGCAGGGCCCCAGGCTGGGGGTGGCCAGGCCATTGGTCCAGGGAGCCTGCCAGGAGTCCCTGCCCCAAGGAGTGGGGTGAGGCTGAGGTCCGTGTGGGACACGGGGCCTTGTTGGCAGGCCTGGGGGTCTGGGATGCTGGGTGGGCTGATGTTGCTGTGGCCCTGCAGTGAGTGGACTGGCCCCTGCTGCAGGGCAGGCATGCACACCTGCACCCATCAGGGAGTCGGAGCTGCGGTGCCGTGCTGAGAGGTGGCACGGGGCTCAGCCACGCTGGGTCCTGGGGAGCCAGATGGCTAACTATGGCATGTTTTGATTTGGTGATGCCTATGGTTCCAGGCCTTGAAAAGTATACCAGGGTGTTAATTAGGCCCACTGAGTTCTCTGGCCTCCTCCAAAGCCTTGAGGGCACACCTAAGACACAGACATGCAGGTGCTCAGTAAAGGAGGGGCTGACACAGGTAGGTGCTGATGCAGGGAGGTGCTAACACAGGGAGGTGCTGATGCACACGGGGAGGTGCTAACAGGGAGGTGCTGACACAGGGAGGTGCTAACACAGGGAGGTGCTGATGCAGGGAGGTGCTAACACAGGGAGGTGCTGATGCACACGGGGAGGTGCTAACAGGGAGGTGCTGACACAGGGAGGTGCTAACACAGGGAGGTGCTGATGCACACGGGGAGATGCTAACACGGGGAGGTGCTGACACACGGGGAGGTGCTAACACAGGGAGGTGCTGACGCACATGGGGAGGTGCTAACACAGGGAGATGCTGACACACATGGGGAGGTGCTAACACAGGGAGGTGCTGACGCAGGGCACCTTGAGGCTGATGGAAAAGCCTTTGTCAAGAGTGCAAACATTTCAGATGAGGGAAAGCAGGCACCTTTCCACCTCTTCTGCCCCCTTTCTCCTTCTGGCTTTTGTTCTCAAAAGGCCTGAGGGGACCCGGGAGCCCGCACCCCTTCCGCTTCCCCACACGGCACTGGAGGTGCACCTGGAGTAGAGGTATGCCATGAGCCCCAGGGGCGTGCCTGCCTGCAGGACGCGGGCCTTCCTCTGCCGGCCGCCGCGAGGGTGTTTGCTGACATTGTAGAAAATGAGGGATGAGGACTCGTCCAGGGGGCTGAAGTCCAGCGTGTCGCAGGGCGCTGCCGAGAGGTTCACAATCACGGGCAGGGTGCAAGGCTCCAGGCCCCACCGCTCAGCATACGTGACCTGGTGGGTGGGGGGCGTCACCGTCTGGGTGGCCGCTGATCCCAGGAGTGGACAGCTTGTGGCCCCTCAGAAATCAGGGCACATTTTTACAACTTAGCTTGGATGGATGTCTGAGGTTGTAACCCAGGAACCCGTGGGGCCCTGGGGTGACGCCAGCCCAGAGACTCACCTGCAGGTACTTCTTGACCAGGCTGAGGAACTGGACCCTGGATTTCATCTCGTCCAGCTGCCCTTTCAGCTTGGACAGTATGGTCTTCACCTCGGAGCCTGGGGCAGGGAGAGTCAGTGCAGAGTGGCCGAGAGGCGCATGGCCCGCCCACCCACCCGCCCGCCACTACCTTTATTCCGTTTCTCCTTCTGTAGGAGCTTCTGGTGGAACTTCACAGTCTTCCGGTAGTTTCTCTGCTCCATCATGAGCTGCTGCTCCAGCTCCTGGTGGGGACAGAGCCTGTGAGCCCGCAGGCACCCCTTGTCCCTTGTCTGGGAGCCCCCGGTCAGCAGGGCCCACACAAAGGGAGGTGCAGGGACGTGGGAAGGACCCGCACATGGGGACAGGGGTGTGCCCGCAGGGGGTCAGAAGCCCTGCTGTGGCTGAGCCGAGGAGTGACGAGGAACGAGGTGCAGATGTGACCGTCCCAGGAAGGCGCATTTGGAAAGCAGATCCCATCAGATGCTTTAAAAAGATGAGGCCAAAGTGAGGCAACTGGTGGAAAATCACCCTCATCAACTGTTCCCCCAGGAAGCCAGGCCCTTGCCATCCCCTGCGGACGAGTGGGCAGAGGAGGGGGTACAGTGACCGTTGCTGGGTCCTGTCCCGGGGACCCGGGCCCACGCCTGACTGGTCCTTGGATCAGCCACGGGCAGGGGCCTGTGGGGCACGGTGGGGGTCCACTCAGCAAGCGGCACTTCCCCCGCCCAAGCACGTGAGGTGGTGAGACAGCCCCACGGCCCCCAGCTTCCCACGGTACCCCTGCCCAGGGCTGCATCCTGGGACAAGATGACGCCCCAGGCCCTGTGGGTGGCTGGCCCTTGGGTCCAGGGATGCACCCCCTCTTCACACCCTGGAGGCCACCATGCACGGGGTTTGCTCCAGCCCCTCAATCGCTGCTGTGGGGCTTCTATTCAGGCTGACACACGCAGGACCCAGGACCCCCAGGCTGCAGGGAGCCAAGCCCCCGCCCAGCAGAGCATTCAGCCACATGCTCCTTCAGGAAGAAGTTGCCATGAGCGTTCTGGCAGGGGCAGCCCCCAGCCCCCATCCTTGGTCCCCATTTGCCTGCACGGGGTGTGGGAGGGGCAGAAGGCCCTGGGACAGTGGATGTCAGAAGGGCTGGGTGCAGATGTGGGCCTCCCTCAGTAGGTGAGCACAGGGACAGCCTCGCCCAGCTGCCCGGCTGCTAGCCAGGCTGAGGCGGACATGGTCCTGGGCAGTGAGGGGTCTGGGAGCTTTGGGCTCCCTGCAGTGGGAGGGGTGCACCCCAGCAAGGTGTTGGGCTCCAGGCGGGGGGCCAGAGGGAGGACAGGTGGGCCTGGGGAGGTGGGCAGAGGCCCAGGGCCGCTCAGATCAGGAGAACATTCCTGCTAAGGGGGCGCTGTCACAGGACGGGAGCCCCTCCCTGGGCAGCAGCCCGCAGCACCCCCAGGAGGGCAGCCCCAGGCCCTGATCACCATGCCCGCAGAGGCGTTGATCTGAAGGCCAAGCTCACAGTGGCCGTTTGGGAAGTGAGTCAGCTGACATCCCACAGCAACATGCCTTGCTTTGTGATACATTTGTTTCTGAACATTTTTGTAAAATAATGCAGGTGGTATTTTTATTTAAATATTTGAGTGCTGTCTATCTGGTGGTTTTACTGAAAACGTGGCTTATGTGTCTGTCTTTGTCTGTGTGCTGTTGTTCTAGCCACACGTGGCAGACAGCCCCACCCAATGTCGGAAGGTCCAGGCCCAGGGCGGCCGTGGGGCAGGGGGTGGCCAGGCGGAGGAGGAAGGGAGCTGACCGAGCACAAAACCACGTCCCTCTGCCAAACCTCAGTTGCAAAACCAGGTCCCCCAAGATCTCTGGACCCCCTTCTAACTCGGTCATGTATAGGCTGCAGGGGGAGGATGTCACACTGGGAACAGTGGGCAGTTGTCTCTGTGGAAGCGAGGGTGGGGAAAGTCGCCTGAGACCACCCCGAGGTTTCCATGTGGCAGATGCTTCTGGAGGAGGGTGTGGGCCCTGCCTTCACAGCCTGGTCCAAACCCGCCCCCCACATCTGCAGGGCCCCCAAGACTAGCCGCAAGGGTGGGGGATGAGCCCCTGGGCTGTGGGACAGAGCATGCACCCAGGGCAGGATGTGCAGGAGCCACCGCCACATGCGGCATCTCCAGTACTGAATGAAAGGACATGTCAGTCCCTCTCGTGGTTACCCTGTGGGCTGAGCCGATCTGGAACATTCAGCACTGGGATGGCCTGTTGGATGGCGTGGGTGGTGAGACACAGCTGTCAAGGCAGGTGGCCCTGCAGGGCTGTGTTCACAGTGGGGCTCGGCCCCTGGCTGGACACGCAGCTGGAGAGAGGGCTGGGGTCTCTGCAGCCCCACCCACACTCCCCTGGGGTCCTGGCTTTCTGGGGATAGGGCAGTGACCCTGGCGGGCTTCCCAGGGCTTCCCGCGCAGCTCAGGACAGATGTGGGGACAACACCCTTGGAGGGCCATCCAGCGTCCCCCGTCCACGTGTCCTGGCCCCTGGACACCGTGTGCCCAGGCGCGCTCTGGGGGTCTGAGCAACCTCAGTTTATTAACTTAGGTACGAACTTTATACTGAACTGCAGACCAGTTCCTGACAAAGACTGTTCTGAGGGTTTTAAAAGTAAATGTATGTGAACTTCAATTCCCACAACACGCGGGATGATGGGCAGGAGGTGAGCACAGGGCTCGGGCACAGGCCGGCCGGACAGCGGGGCTGAGGAGGGCACCTGGGCCGCGAGCTCCGGCATGCCCTTGGCCTGACCGCGCAGGGTGTTTCTGTGGGACGGAAGGAGCCCCAGCTTGTGGGAGAACTAAGTAGGAATGCCCCGAACACCGCTCGCAGTGGGAGTACATGTGCCTGAAGGCCGGTCAACACTGGAGGGCACGCCAGAGACGTGGGCAGAGTGAGAGAGCGCCCTTCACTGAGGTACCGAAGGCAAAGCCTGCTTAGCAGCAGGCGAGGCACAGACGCCGGCAGAGTGGCCCACTGTCTCCCTTGCTGTGTGCTGCTCACGCACACGCCCAGTGCCTGGCCTGTGCCCCTCGTGCCCTCCCTTTAGGTAGCAAGTGTGAAAGTGGGCTCACTAGGTTTATACCTGTCGCGTTTTTCTGAGGCTCCTATTTTGAAACAGACACATGGGTTCTCAGAGAAATGTGGACCCGCGGCCACAGGGGCCTCCCAGCGCACCCGATACAGAGGGCGTGGGGACTCACCTGCCGGCACTCTGGTTCCAGGAGGGACGCCTTCCACGGGGGGCAGAAGCAGGGGGAAGACAAGGTCACTGCTGGCCGCCCGCCCTGCTGCTCTCCCCCCTGACGCCTCCCTCCTCCGACTGCCGCCCACGCCCCCAGGGTGACCACGGACCAGGCGCCCAGGGAGGGCCTTTTAGGCCCAGGGAACCTTGTTCCAGCCACAGGATCACGTCCAAACAGGGGCAGGCGCTGGCCCGTAGCTTCGGGCTGAGCTGGTCCGAGCCCACTTTCAAGGGCAATCTAAGTGTGGCGAACAGGTGACCTGGGGCTCCTCTTGGTGGGTCCCTGCACAGGCTGCCACCGTGAGGAGGATGCAGGGCAGAGGAGAGGGCCCTGTAAGCCCACACCCAACTCTGCACAGGGGACCGGCGAGGGGCCACAGCGAGCTGCCCCGTGGAGGTGCTGCCTGTCCACAAGGATGTGGCTGCAGTCAGTGAGGCCCACCCAAGACATCAGAGGATGTGACCTGTGACATCAGAAGGTGACCTATGATGTCAAAGGACATGACTTGTGATATCAAGGACATGACCTGTAACACCAGAAGGTGGCCTGTGGCATCAGAGGGCATGATCTATGACATCAGAGGGTGACCTGTGACATCAGAGGGCGTGATCTATGACATCAGATGGCGGCCTGTGACATCAGAGGGTGTGATCTATGATACCAGAGTGTGGCCTGTGGCATCAGAGGGCATGAGCTATGACATCAGAGGGTGGCCTGTGACATCAGAGGGCATGTCTATGCTATCAGAGTGTGACCTGTGGCATCAGAGGGCATGATCTATGACATCAGAGGGTGATCCGTGACATTGGAGGACACACAGGACTGGCACACGTGCTTTCCCCATGACTGTTTGGAGGAAGTGGTTGGGAAAATCCATGAGGGTGTGGTGAGATGCCTCTGGGTCCCTTTCCTCTTTACTGGGTACTGGGCACGGGCTCCACCCTGCACTGGCCCCGTGTCAGCAGGGCTCGCGTCTCATGGTCCAGCCCCCCACAACAGGGATGCCGGTGGGGTGGTGTGGACAGCCGGGGAGGGCGAGGTGACCCCAGGATGCTGCCCGTAGGGTCTCTCCTGTCCACGTAGGCTCAGCCACCCTGACGTCTGGTCCGTGAGCCTCAGGTCCCCAGGCAGCGCTCATCTGTCCCCCTCTATGTTCTCAACTCATTTCTAAATTTTTGTTTGACTAAGTATACATAACAAAATCTACCATTTGAAGGATTTTCTATCCTGCAGCCACATGGCCCCAGGCGCACTCCCACTGAGCAGCCACCCCTGCTGCCCACCCCAGGGCCCTTCCTCTTGCAGCACCGAACTCTGTCCCGCGGACGCTGCCTGCCTCCCTGCCCCCTCGCTGTACGCTGTCCCCATGGACGTGGTGCTCCGGGGACGTCCCGTGAGTGAGTCACACAGCGTCTGTCCTGCGTCTGGCTTGCTGCCCTGAGCACAGTGTCCTCAGGCCCCTCCGTGTGGCCTGTGCAGCATGCCCACCGTTGTGATGGCTGAGGGTCACTCCGCCAGACGCACACTCTGCTTTCCTTTACCCGGGCCTCCGTGGTGGACGCTGGGCTGCTGCTCCTCTCAGCCGTCCTGAGTCCTGCTGCTGTGAACCTGGGGTGCACATTTCCGCATCCCTGCTTTCCCTTCTCTGGTGCACACCTGGACGTGAACACTGCTGGGTCACGGTATTCTGTGTTTACTCTTTCGAGAAGCTGCCTCACTGTTTTCCACAGCCACCCTGTCTTATGGTCCTGCCAGCAGTGGCCAAGGGTTCTGATTTTTCCGCATGTGCGCCAGCACGCTGTCTGTGTCCCATCTTCACGGTAGCCCTCCAGTAGGTGTGAAGGGACGCAGCCCTGTGGTCCGAACCTGCTCTTCCCTCGTGACTCATGACCTTGAGTGTCTCTCCCAAGTGCTTGCTGGCCAGTGTATCCCTTTGGAGAAACATCTGTTACAGTTGCCTATTCTTGGTTGGGTGGAGGCTGGATTCTGAGTTCTTCACGTCCTCTGGCTACTAATCCCTTTGCAGATGAGCTGCGGACACTCGCCCACGTGCCGGGGGTGCCCTGCACTCTGTGGACACTGTCTTCTGAGGCACAGAGGCTCTGTCAGAGCAGCAGTCAGGCGGACACGAGCAGGACGGGAGAAAGGAGGGAGGCAGCCCCCCCAGTCCCCACCCAGAGGCCGCCCTGGGCCCCTTGGACCAGCCCCCTTTGAACCCCCTTGTAGTTCTGGAACATGCGTGCCTAAGGAGACTCGTCACTGTGGTGGCCCCGCTCACATCTGGGTTTTGGCCCCTCACAGGTCTTAGCTGCTCTTGGGAAGATGACACCCGAACAGGCAGAGAGGTTGGAGAGGGGGAACCATGGCAGATCCTCAGGGTGGTGCGAGCGCGACCGGGCAGGAGGGGGACCTGCACAGACCCCGTGAGAGACGCCACGTGAAACCACGCGGGCGGCTGCCCGCCTCGGGGTCAGCCCCTCCTCCGTCTCCGGGGCTGCTTGCCTCTTGCTTTGCTAAACAAACCCCCTGCAGATTCAACTCTCTACGTGTCTCCCCCAGACTCTGTCCTTGGGGAAGGCGGGAGTGGGGGGCTCCACATCACCGTGAGGAGCAGTTTTCATCGTAATTGAGTCCAGTCTGTCCATTTCGCCTTTGTTGCCTGTGCTTCTGGGGTCCCACCCGGGAAATCACGGCCACATCCCCGTTGGGGAGATTTCCCCGTGTTTTCTCCCAAGTCTGTATGGCTTGGGTGCTCTTGATTTTCTAGGTAATTTTTGGGAACGGCACAAGATACAGGCCCAGCCCCACTCCTCTGGGCGTGGCCTTCCAGCGTGTTTCACGCGGCCCTTCCCCGTCGGGCGGTCTTGGCGCCCTTGCCAAGAATCATCCCACCGCGTACATGCCTGGGCCCTGTGCTGCCCCGCCGGTCTCTGTCCGGCTGTGCCAGCGCCACCCTGTCCCAGGGATGGCTTTGTGGTCGGGTCCGAGATGAGGGCGCAGGACCTCCCCAGTCGCTCTTCTTTTTCACGGTGGTTTTGGCTGTTGGGCCCCTTGGAATTGGACTGTGGGCTGGGCTTTCTGTGTCTGCAAAGACATCGGGGGGCCTCCTCCCTTTTTAATTCGACCACCTGTATTTCCGTCCTGCTCTGGTCAGGATCCGGTTCTGTGCTCCTTTTGTGCTCAGCCTCCCGGCGCCTCCTGGGACCCTTGACAGGCCCCATCACTGCGCTTCGCTCACTTCCTCACTTCCTGGCTCATCCTGTGCCTTTCTCGCCCCAGCCCCAGGTCAGCAGTGTCTCCAGGAGCCCTGGTCCTTCCCTGGACCCGGGCCCTGGGCTTGCCTCTGGCGTGTCACTGCACCCGGGCCACTCAGCTGGCAGCTGGACTCTGGCGGGCGCGTCTGTGGGCGAACCGCAGTCTCCTCCCAGCGCCCCAGCCTCCTAGGGCCTTGCGGCCTCAGGGCAGCCCATGTGGGGAGGCTGGGGGGCCTGTGCTCATCCAGGAAGTGGGGCTGCCCATCCCCGCCTTCCCTTCCTGAGCCTCAGGTTCCTATCACAGGGGGATGAGGTGCGCTCCCTGCCTTTTTGACGTGCTTGGCTTTCTCCTCCTGGGCACTGGGCGCTGCTGGGATGAGACATTTAGCCATTGGAGCAGGCACCACTGTGCGTGAATGCATGCTAAGGAAGTGGGGTAAGGCCCCCAGGCCCCCAAAGGAAGGACAGAAGCCGGGGAGGTTTCAGGGTCTGAGTCCGGTTCTGGGAGCCTCCCTCTCTCTGGCCAGTGCTCCAGATTTGAGTGCAGTGACACGGAGCTTCCACGGGGCCTCATGCCCTAATGTGGGCCCCGGGTGTCTGAGGTGTGGGCCACACGCCTTGCCAGCTCTGCATGCAGCCCCTGGTGCATGATGAGGCCTGCGGTCACGTCACTGAGATGGCAGGAGCCGCTCCTAACTTGGGATGAACCACCAAGCCAGCTGAGCCAGTGTCAATTAAGTTGCCACCTTTTTGTGGAAGGTTTGGATGGGTGCTGAAATGGCTGGGGAGATGCAGCTTCCCTGGTGCTCATGGCTTAGAGGCCAGAGATGGTGAGTCAAACGTGGGCAGGTAGAGGTGCCAGAGCAGAACACCTGACCACCAATGGGCTCCCTCCTGTCTGTGCCCTGGGGGTCCTAGGCCTTGTGTGTGACCCTCTGGGTCATGGGGGGCTGTAGCCCAGCTCCCAGGTCCTGGTCACTGAGGGTGCCAGCCATGGGTCCAGAGCTCTGGGGCTGCTCTGCACAGTGGCTGCCAGGCCTGGTTACTCTCAAGTCTGTGGCCTCCTCTCACCCCACTGGCCAGGGAGGAGCAGGGAGCCCCAACTCTGGGCATTTGTGCAGAGCTCGGGCAGCACCGACCCTGGGCTCTGGCCTGAGCGCAGGGCCAAGGGCGAGGTGCTGCTGGGTTCCCTGCATCTCAGAGTGACGCTGCTAAGAGACGGGATTGGGGGGGCTGATGGCAGCAGGGCTGTGCCTGCCTGGCCCTGCCTGACTGTGGTCGCCGGGACCTGGTGACCTCCGCCAGCTTCACCTGAGACCACGTGCCCAGCTAACAGAGAAAAGCCATCTGTTCCCCTCGGTGTGCAGGGTGTGGTGGATGTGTGGAGGGACGCATGGGGAGGGTGCCCAGCCCAGCTCAGGGTCCCTGGGCCCAGGGAGGACACCTGCGCTGTGTCCTCATCACCTGAGTGCGCCGGAGCTCCGTCTTGCACACAGGCCACGCAGGCCACAGCTGCCTCCCACACCAGCCCTGGGCAGAAGCCTGGGACTCACCAGGCTGCGGGCATTGGCATCGGGGGCCCCGCTGGCTTTCTGCCGGGCCAGCTCCTCCACGTAGCTGTGGACGTCAGTGCTGAAGCAGTCGGCCTCGTAGAAGGCGCTGGGCCAGCCGGGCCTGCAGCTCTGGAACTCAGCTGGGCTCGGGCTCACGGCCGGGCCGCCTCCCTCAGGCCTGGCCAGCTGGGCCCCTGCCCCCGAGTCTGAGGCCCCACCGACTGGCTCCGGGCCCCCACCCTGTTGCAGGGCCTGTCCTGACTCGGGCTGCTGCCCCCTCTCTGCTCTTACCGACTTCTGAGGCCGAAATCCCACCTCGAAGTTACCCCGTGAGAGCTCGTCTGCGTCCACCTGGGGCAGTGATGGGGTCGGGCAGGGACCTCGGCTGGTGCGGGTTGCGGCCGGCTTCTCCTTCCCTGGAGTGGGCAGGAGGCTTACAGGCTTGGGCAAGAGGCTGGCAAAGCTTTCGCCCAGCGCTCATGCTGGGTCAGGGCTTGAGGCCCCTGGGAGCAGCCAGGGGCCCCTTCAGCTCTAGAGGTGTCCCAAAGGGTTGTCAGGGTCTGAGGCTGCCGTCCTGCTGCCCAGGCCCCCAGGCCCCCAGGCTCCTTGGATCCCTCCCAATCTGGCTGCCCTTTGGGGTGGAGTCCACTGCGGAGACCTTTGGATTCTGAAGATGGATGGGCAAGTGCCCGAGGTGCTGCCTGCAGTGGTCGGGAGGGTGGGCTGGGCACCTTCTTGGCCACCTGCTCTGATGGCCATCACACATGTGAGCATAGTCGCCTAGCCTGTTCCCTGCGGTTCTGTCCCACTGAGACCAGATTTTGGGGAATTACAAAGATGTCAGTAACCTGGTGTTCCCGGCTAAGAGTCTAGAATAGGCCTCTGTGTTTAAGTGGCACCTTCCCAGGAAAGATGCAAGGGACCCCCTCACTCCCCCAACCTCTCACCCGACACCCCTGGTCACCGAGATGCTGGCTGGCCATCCAGGAGGCAGGAGGCGCCCCCAGCAGCCCCAGCCCCTCTGCTGGGCGGCCTGCTTGCTGCACCCCCAGCAGACCCCCTGGATAGAGGGTCTTTCTGTAATTGTCCGGCCGCACCCAGAGGGTTGCGGTGAACCTGAGCCCCCGCCTCTCACCTGCTCCGCGCAGCGAGGGCCTTCTGCCTCCCGGTGAGCGGTCACTCGGAGCACAGGTCTTTTGGCCCATGGGTTGCGGCCCGGCCTCCTCCAGAGCTCTGCTGCCAGAACAGGGGATCTGCAGGCGCCCGGCGCCCGTGGCCCCACCCCTGGGCCACAGCGTCTCCCCACGCTGCTTTCCAGCTCGGACCTCAGGCCCAAAGCATTGGGAAGTGGACAGGAGCCCGGCGGCCCTCCTGGGACACCACTGGGCAGACTGCCACCTGCCCCTGCTCCCTGCTGTGGGACAGCCCTCCTTGGGGTAATTAAGGGCGCTTGGCAGAGCTTTCCGGTTCATTCCTGAGGCCCCCAGACACCCCTCTCGGTGCCACAAGATAGGAGGTGTGTACCTCACTGTGTATGGGTGTGTCTGGAGCCCCGGGTGTGTGGGGCCTGAGACGCGAGCAGAGAACCGTGTGGGACAGTGAACATCACAAGGTGCCCTCACTGCTCCTGCAGAAAACGCTCAGCCGCCCCCTGGCACCCACCTTCTGACACCAGAAGGGGAGCTGTCTCCCAGCGCCCGTCCGTGTGGCGGGCATGGGGGCAGGCGCTGCACCCTGTGGGCATCCTCCCCCTGGGCTCCTGGCTACCATGCCTCCTTGAGCTGGGCCCTGGGTGGGAGCGGTGCCCACACCCCCGTGACCCCAGAGCCCGCACTTCTTGCCAGGAGGAGCCGGTGCTGGAGGAGAGCTCTGGAAGGAGGGTGGGCTTCAAGCCCAACAGGGGCCCCAGGGGAACACGGGCTGGACGCCCATGGCCAGGGGAACACAGCGGGCCTCTGGGTGGGACATGGCCATTGAGGGCCGGCCGGGGGGACGCTCACCTCTCAGAGGGTGACACCTTGCCGTTCACCACTTGGAAAAGATTCTGCAGCAGCTTCTCCCCCCAGTAGAGGTCACAGAACTTCTCTGATATGGCCCCACAGAAGGTGGCATAGGTTAGATCTCGCAAGGCATAAATATATTCCCCTGGTTTTGCAAAACAACAGGAGCAAGTCCCACATGTGCAGGTATTCACCCGGTTCCCTCATGCTTACTGGGGGCAGGGGGCTGGTCTCAGGAGCTGGGGTGTGGGGAGGCTGGGCCCTGAACCCAAGGCTTCACTGCCTGCTGACCCCGCTCTGCCCCTGCCCCTCCTTGTGGGGGCCCCGCGTCTCCTTCACACTGACCGGCCACCTCCCCTGATCCTGGCGCTCCCTGGGGCCCCCGCAGTACCCATGATCAGAGCCTCCAGCCCATTGTCCAGGTAACCATCGAAGGCAAACTCCTCCTGGATGAGCCGTGTGGCCTCCTGCAGCGATGGGCAGGCCGACCTTGTCGACGGGGGCAAGGCGTCCGCACTGGAGGGGCAGAGCTTGCCGTCCACTGGCTGGGGCTGCTCAGGGTGACTGTCGGGGGCCCGGTCATCCTGCCCCTGGACAGGGGCATCCCTGGGGCTGTCTGGACCAGCAGAGGCCAGGGAGGACCCTCGAGGGGCTGACAGGGCGCCCTCAGGCTCTTGGCCCTGGCCCTCGGGGGCTGTGCTCCTGGGTGGCTCGGCTGGGCGACTCAGGCCGTGGTGGGCTGCGCCGGGCCCTGGAGGGTGGGTTCCGGGGCCTCCTGCAGAGCCTCCAGGCGCGACCAGTGGGTCTGAGGCTTGCTCCGGGGCTGGCACCTCTGGAGGGCTGGCTGGGGCAAGGGGTGGCGGGGAGGGGCGCCCCTGGACTGAGTCTCTGGGCCCTGACTCTCTGAAGGGTTCTGGGCTGGGTGCCAACTGCTCAGGTGTCCTCAGGCTGCTGGCCCCTCCGTGGGCCTCAGGGGGCTGCTTCCTGCTGCCCTCCCCGAGCAGCTGGCCTCTCCTCTCCTGGAGACCTGAGGATAGGGCCAGCATGTCCCTGCCAGTGGGAGAGAAGGAGGGACCCTCAGGAGGGGCACTGGTCCCCACCAGCTCCCAGGGTGGCAGGTCCTCACCTGGGGACACCTGCATCTGGCATGAGGATGGTGGGCTTAAAGTGTGAGGCCTGGGAGGCGAGTGCTGCAGGCAGCAGCGCGGCCCCATTGTGGCAGGAGGTGGGTCCCCGGAGGGCGAGGAGCCTGGTGTTGCTGACCTGCACAATGCCTGGGGACAAATGTGGGGGAGTGCGGGTTGGGGGCCGGCATGCACACTCTCCAGAGAGACTGCCCTGTAAGACCGCGGTGGCCCCCCAACCCAACACAGGTGCAGGCCCTCCCCCGTGTCTCCAAGGGGACTTCACGGGAGGCCTGGGGGCCGAGCTGGGAGGGTGGGTGCCTGGTGCTGGGGCAGCTGGAGAGATGGCAGAGGCCAGAAGCTGCCGACCCATGGAGGAGGGTCTTAGCGGCCCCGCAGGCTAGGTGGGTGCCTGCAACTTGACGTGGCGGCTCTGGAGGGGTGCGGGGTGGCAGAACATAGTGCGTGGAGGGCTGTGTGGGTGGAGATCGGGGTCAGATGGCAGAGAGGATCGGAGTGGAGGGTCCAGACAGGGGCAAGAGCTGAACATCAGGCCAGTCAGGTGCAGCTCAGGGGCCCATGGGCAGGGCTGGCCGGTCCCTGCAGCCCACCTGTGCCAGGCCAGCTATCGGGTGCCATGCTGGGGCTCAGGTCCGCAGAGAAAGCACTTTGCAGATGGACGGTCTCCTCCTCCTGGAGAATCTGTGGCAGGAGGACATGGCGGCCCCAATGGAGCCCCGGAGGTGAGGGGCAGGTGCTGTTAGCAGCCCCCTGGCCCCGGCAGCTGGGGCCACATGCTGGCTCATAGGCTCTGGAACGGGGGCGTTTGGGGGCCCTCTGCCTCCCAGCTCAACAGGTTTTGGCAGGTTTCCAGGGCATGGGAAGATTATGGCGCTGCTGAGACCCCAGTAGCCAGAACCCGACTCCTAAGCGCTGCTGGGGGGATGTGTCTGCATACGACCACTGGCCCTGGTGCGGCCAGGCCTGGTCAGCATGACCGGGAAGCTGACAGGCATGTTTATAAGCAATGCTGGCTACCTGAGTGTCACTCTGTGGGATCCCAGGAATGCCCCTCCCCTGTACTGTGTGAGAAGCACCCACACCCACCTGGCGGTTCACAGAGACCCACGGGGCTGCGGGAGGCAAAGCTAAGAAGAAGGTCATGTCGAAAGCTCTGTCTACCTGCTCCCCAAACTACATCCACAGTGAAACAAGGTCCTCGTCCCCAGGCTCCTGCTCGGAAGCCGCGGGCTCACCTTGCAGGTGGATGACCTCAGGTGAGCTAGAATCTCTCTGCTGTCCATGCCTCGCTGGAGGAGGTAAGTGCTGCATATCTGAAAGCAGGGACAGAGGCCACACGTCCTGACACAGAGGCACACGGCAGCTCGGCCACCTCTCCAGCGCTGCAGAGGGGCACCATGCTGGACAGGGTCCGTCAGTGCGCGGCGGCAGGTAGGAGGGACTTGTCCAAGGGCACCCCTTCTTGGGCACAGCTGCTGCCTTGGCATTCCATGCTTCTAGTGGCTGACCTCAGCTGGGAATAGAAACTAAAGAGAATGGCCGCAGCCTCTCCCCAGGCCCCTGCCTCGCTGACAGGCACCTGCATGGTGCTGGGCCACGTGACCTTTCCAGCCTGTCCCTTAAAAACTACAAGAGAGGTGTGTTATTGAACAGCAGCAGAATTAGGGTCAGAATCAGTCACATACACACACAGCATGGACCCAAGGCTGCACCCTAGAAAATGAGAAGACTTCTGTAAGTGATTACAGTTAACATGATTTGTCCCTGGCTGGCTGGAGCCCTTTATGGCCTGACAACCAGGCGGCGGCTGCCTGTAGGGTCAGGTCGGCTGTGGCTCTGCTGTGTGCCAGGGCCTTTGGCCAGACACCTGCGCCCCCATGCCCCTGCAGGGGACACGCTGGCACCCTCATCAGGACGGGCGCTCAGCGGCCCGAAACGCAGCCTCCCAGCACTGGTGCTCCGCAAGCTCAGCCTGATATTTGGGGACAAAAATGTCACTGATGACAATGTTCTATTTTTCATCTAGGCTTTTGGTCAGTATTGAACAGAGGACAAAGGTTCTTCTTTTAAAGACACCAAGTAAGGGGACTTAGATACCTACACCATCCGTACAGGCCCACAGCTGGCAAAAGCCATGGCTGAGCCCCTAGAAGACAATGGTGCCACCCCAGCCTGACCGGCCTAGCACAGCTGCTGGTGGCCAAAGTCCCGGGATGGGGAGTCCCTTGGGCCACCAGTCAGAAAAGCTCTGGGCCATCAACAGAATTTACTGTGCATTCCACCCAACACCTGGCAGGTGTGCCGACCTCCCTGTCTTAGGGGTGTACTCAGGGCTCAGGCCTGCGTGTCCCTCTGCCCCTTTGAGATGTACGTGTGTGTCTCCCACAGCCCAGGAATCGTCCAGGGGCCTGTCCTGTCCCTCTGAGGTGTGGCTATCAGGAGGGGGGTGCAGTGTCCCATGCCCAGGGCACTGGTCAGCAGTGTGCCTACATTGACTGGCCCTCAAAGGCTTCCACTCACCGGGCCCTCCTCTAGCCTGCCTGTCACCTGAGGGCATCTGGGATGGACGGAGCCCTGTCCTCCGCAGCAGGGCCTGGGCGGGGTCTCACCATTGCAGCTCCTGTCCACCTGGTCCCAGCCTGGGGCACCTCGCTCGGTAGAGCAGGCCAGAGGCCCACAGATGCAGCGCTTGCCCAGGCCGCCCCAGGTCCCTGCCCCAAAGCTGTCCCTGCACCTGGCTGCATTTGTCCTCCCTGCTAGAAGGTCCCATGGCCTCCCGACCACCGAAGCAGTGGCAAGCCACAGGGCAGGTCCCCCTGGGAGGGGACCAGGATGCGGCCCACTGGCCTCCCACCCTCTCCTACCCAGCCTGGAGGGAGCAGATGGGGACGGGAGCTGGGTGGACCCCACAGGAGGTGTGGGGATATGGGCCATGGGGGACGCTCTGCTCCCTTCTGGCAGGGCCTGAGGCAGGGGTCCGGGCTGGCCCCGGGACCCTTTCCTCCAGATGGGTGGGTGTGCTGGAGACGTGGGGGTGGCCGGGAGAGCAGACCTGAAGCCCATGCCTTCCCTGCCCAGCATGGCCCTGCCTAGCTGCCCACTTGCCACATGGTTACCTTGATGACCTCAGCTGCAGACGGCCGCTCCTGGGCACTGCATCTCGCCATGTCCAGCAGGAGGGCTTTGAGCCTGCGAGGCAGGACCAGTTTGCGGCCTCGGGGGACGGTGAACTTGGCTGCCATCCACAGGACTGCAGCCACACAGTACACGGAGGCCTGGGTGGAGGAGGAGATGCTGGCATACTCAGAGCTGCCCCCACTCCAGGCACCCCCAAGGGCACCTGGGGCGTGTGCCCACAGAACCACGGCTGTGGGAACCCTGCCGGGCACTTCCTCAGAGCCCGGAGGCCCCACCACAGACCCCACGTGTTGCGTCCCCACGGGCATGGCCAGGGGGTCTGCATGTCTACAAGTGTCCACAGGGCTCGAACACTCCAGAGTGAGCAGCTGGACCGTCCCACCTTGCAAACTTCTCAGGAATGTGGCGGCTGCAGTTCAGGGCAGTGGGAGGTCTGAGGCCAAGTCCCTCTGAGCTAGTGCTGTGCTGCTAAGTGGTAACGACAGGCTCTCTGAGCAAGAAAGCGTGCCTGTGCACACGCAGGTTTGCTGCGAATCTCATGGAGGTCAAGGAGGCAGAGCGCAGTTTAGGAGGAAGGACGGGATGGCGCTCTGTATTAAAGTTCCACACAGTCAACTGATTCTCACTGGACGCTCTCACTGGCCCGGACCCGTGGCTCTGACGTGCTTGTTTCTGTCTGGTATTTTTGTTCATGTCAGTAAGCAGGACGAAAGTGAAAGGGGAGATGCGCACTGGGGCTTCGCTCGCTCCGGCGCGGCTCTGCTGAACCAGATCACAGCGGTAGGACACAGTGGCCCGCAGCCACGGCTGCACACACTGGTGGGTCAACTGCATTTCTGACGTTTCCTCCATTAGGTGCAGACAATGGGCCAACATAAACCAAGCCCTGGGTTTAGCATTTGCTGACTCCACGGTGCGAACACTGCCACATGGCCGACGTCAGGCTGCAAGGAGGTGCAGCAGACCCGGCGGGGAGACAACTGTACTTACACACGCAGCCCTTAGACACACAGAGGCCCCATGTTCCTGCCCAGCTTCCCACAGCAGGAAGTCCTACAAGGCTGGGCCAGCGCCACGGCCAGGACATGCACACTGACGTGGTGGAGGTGCAGGTTCTGGCCCCAGCAAGCCTCCTGTTCCCTCGTAACCCTTCCACTGTAACCCCTGGCAACTCTAATCTGTTCTTCACTTCTGCAATTTTGTGGTTTCCTGTCCAGGGAATTGATCGGCTTTTTCCCTCAGCCTGACCGTCTGCAGGTCCATCCAGGGCGTCGCCTCATCAGCGCCCTGTTCCTCTTTCTGCTGAGCACCTGCGGTATGGGTGACCCCCAGCTTGTCTGGCCGCTGAAGATCACCTGGTTTGTTTCCGGCTTGGGGCTGTGATGAATGAAGCTGCTATAAACGTTCACGTGCAGGATTCTGAGTTTCATTTCTCTAGGATAAGTATTGGGACTGCAGTGTCTGGTTGTACGGTAGTTTTATAAGAAGCCACCAAACCGTATAACGAAGGCCGAGTCACTCCGCCCTCCCACCGGCAGCGAGCCGAGCCCCTGGTGTCCTGCATCCTCACCAGCACTTGGTGCCAGGGTTCTGCATTTTAGCTGCTCTAATGAGTGTGCAGTGGGGTCTCCTGGCTTTAATTTGCATTTTCCAAATGCCACAGGAAGTCGATCATCTTCCGTAGCTCATAAGCCCATACGACACCTCCTGTGGGGGTGTCTGTTCAGATCTTCTGCCCACTGTTACCTGGGTTGATTGCTTTCTTACCTTAATATTGACTTTTAAGAGTTCTTTCTATACTTGAGATACAAGCCCTTTATCAGATGTGTGTTTTGAAGGTATTCAAATACCTATTTCATATTGGATGAGTTATGGTAGTTTGTTTTTTGAAGAATTGGTCCATTTCATCAAAGTTGTTGAGTTTGTGTGTGTAGATTGTAGAATTCCATTACTCCTTCGATGTCTGCAGAGTCTGGAGGGGTATTCTGCGTCATGCCTGATATTGGTAATTTGTGTCTTCTCTTTTTTGCTTTATCAGTTTTGTGAGAAGTTTGTTAATTTTATTGGTCTTTTCCAAGACCAAGAACCGGCTCTTCATTTCATTGGTTTTCTCTATTATTTCTATTTTCATTGACTTCTGCTCTCATCTTCACTATTTCCTTCCTTCTGCTTTGGATTTTTTTTTGCCCTTCTTTTTTTAGGTTCTTGAGGTAGAACTTAGATATTGAGTTGATATGCTGCCTCTTTTCTAACATACACATTCAGTGCTATGAATTTTCCTCTTGGCCTCACATTGGCTGCGCCCCACAGTGTCAGTGCTGGCATCTACTGATTCTCTTTTTTCATTTGGTTTGAGATCTTCCTGGTTCTTGATACGGCAAGTGATTTTTTGACTGAAACCTGGGCACTTTCATGTTATGAGACCTTCTGTTTCCTCCAGCTTTCTCTTGCACCATGCTGGCAAGAAGGAAGCATGTCATTATTGCCGGTGGGGCCCGAAGTCCAGGTTCCCCACTGGCCCCAGTGGACACTAAAGAGGGGGCTCCAACTCACTGCTGGGCAGGCGTGGGAGTTTCAGCTTCCTGCTGGACCTCCACTGACAGCCTCTCGCTGGTGGTGGGGGTGGAGGGGCATAAGAATGCTCTTCACTGCCCCCTGCCTGCCTCCTCTGGCACCATGGTGGGGGCAGGGTGGGGCGCCTTGCTGCTGCTGGGGGATGGTAGGAGCCCCAGCTGTCCAGGAGGCTGCCTCTGACACTGCCCCAGCTGGGAGGGGCATTTGTTATTGGTGGGTGGGGTGGTGCCAGGCTTCCCACGTGTGCTTGCTGACCTCATGGAAAGGGTCCTTGCTGTGGGCTGATGGGGATGCTCAGCCTTCTCTGACACCACCTGTGGGGTCTTTACAGGCCTTCTTTTAAGCTGGCTCGGGAGTGCAGGCTTTGGCTTCTGTCTGTGTCTACTGGCATTTCCCAGTTGCAGCTTCTTCAGTCTCCATGTATGGGGCAGAAAGAAAGTGTGTTCCCTGGGCCAAGGCCCCCGGTCAGGCTGCCCTCTGCCCTCTGCACAGAAGTCACCCCACACCTGTCTTGGGAATGGTGTGAGGGGTTTCTAGATGTCCTCAGAGGAGCAGAGAAGTTGCATTTCCCCCACCTTCTCAGAAGCACTTCTACCTTGGTTTTGAATATAATTTCCTTAATTGTAAGTTTGTACATTTTAATTTTTAGTAAGTGCCTTGTAAATATTCCTGGAAATTTAGCCATGGGCTCTCCTGAGCCAGGACGTGCTGCCTGGACCTGTCTACGCCGAAGTCCTCTTTGGATGACATCACCAGAGCCGACCTCATCACCCGTGAGGGGAGCACCTGCCAGGTGGGTGCAGCCCAGGCCAGCTGATCTGGGGCCCTGGGCACGGACGCTGCCTTCGGGGCCTTTCTGACTCCCCCTGAATCATGACGTCTGCTCATGCTTCTCCCCCACCCCTCGGGTGCTCTGGACAGAGGGGGTGGGCAGCACTGAGGGTGGGGGCAGGAGGCTGGGGAAGGGGTGAGGAAGGGTCTGGGAAGGGTCAGGGGCCCCAGTCACCTTTTCAGTGACCAGCCTTTGCTCTGCTGCCTCGGGAGCCAGGAAGAAGGAGTTGCAAGCGCCTAAGAGAGAAGAACCCGGCTGAGCTCTCCTTCCTGCCTCACTGTGGGCACTGGAGGCTGGCCCGGGTGACCCCGCATACACACCATTGGCTGGGGGCGGCCCGAAGATCACAGCCCCGTCCTCGGCCACCAGCACCGAGTCCAGACACAGGTAGGCTGCAGCGGAAGGGGGTCAGGGCACCACACTCGCTGTGTGGACGCTGCTCTAGGGCGGGCCACCCTGTGGCCCTGGGCCTCCAGGGGCCGCCCAGACAGCAGGCCCACTGGGCACAGCACACTGGCTCAGTCTCCACCCCTCCCCAGAGGCCCAGGCAGGCTGCCAGGTGGACAGGCATGGAGAGCAGCCCTGAGCCAGCCTCCCACCCCCTAGGGCTGCCACTACAGCCACATCCAGCTGGAGAGGGACGGGAGGTGAGGGAAGGGGAGGGTGGGGAGCACCAGCCCACTGCCCAGCACTGCCCTGGGGGGGGTCCCAGAGGGGGCTGGGGGCCGTGGCCACGGATCACAGGCTCTGGGCAGCCAGGTGGCGCTCCTCCTCATTGGCCCCCTGTGGCGCCCTCCTCCTGGCACCCTCCCCGGGACACCCTACTGTTAGAGGGGCTGTAGACCTGTCACACTATCGGGCAGCATTGGGGTTTGCGGTCGACAACAGAGTAAATGTCCCAGATCCCTCAGCCAGTTGCCACCTCCTTGGGACAGTGCTGCCCTGTTGAGGACTGTGGGCCAGACACGCAGCCCCTGCCCTCCTTACAGCAGGGCCGCCTGCTCTAAAGCCTACATTTCAAGCACCTGGCCCCTGCTGCTCCCCAGGCCTCAAGTCCCTGGGACCGAAGCAGACACTCCCCGGGCCCCGGCTCAGCACGGCCACTTCCACCCAGCCCAGCACAGCCGGTGGAGGCCACGTGGCCCCTTGGCGCCGGCTCGGAAGGGTCACCTGGGTGCTGGCTGTGCTTGTGCAGATTGCTGAGGCAGGCATGGGACAGAGCCCACAGCTCGTACTCCTTGAAGGGCCGGCCCAGCTTGGACAGGAGGTCCTGCAGGGAGATGCCCTGGGGAAGGAGCTGTGGGTCAGTCACAGGGGCAGGCGGGCTCCGCGCACATCTCAGGAGGGATTTACAGCGATGGCGACAGTGAGGACCCCTGTAGGCACCAGCACATTCCCGGCCAAGTGGCTGGGCAGCGTCACACATCCAGCAGCAGGTGTGGGGCCTGTGAGGCTTGGGGACCCAGTGCATAGCCACTCGGATGTGACACGGTGCAGCTGTGGGAGTGGCACAGAGGCTCCTCAAAGAGTTTAACAGAATTACTGTGCAAGACAGCGATTCCACTCTGGGAGTGCAGCCAAAACACTAAAAGCAGGGGCTCAAGTTGGTATCTGCACACCCACACTTGCAACAGCATTATCCAAAAGGCTTGTGTGGGGATGACCCCAGTGTCCATTGGTGGGCCCTGGATAGACACGAGGTGGCCTGCCCACACGCTGCCACTCTGACGCCGGCTGAAGCGTGGACAAGCCCACATAGGTGGGCCACCGGTTCCCTGATGGCTTTGCCCTGAGGAGCTCACAGGGACAGAGGTTCAGGGAGTGACTTGCTGGAGCCAAGTGGGACAGCAGGCTCACCAGTCTTGGCCCAGGACTGGCAGCTGCCATCTGCTCAGTGCTGGTGGTCATGCGGAACACACCCCAGACCTCCCAGAGCACCGGTCCTAACAGAGTCCTCTGTCCCTTACAGCTGATGGGGGCACTGCACCGAGTCTGGGACACCCTGTCCTGGCAGCCGTATAAAATCCCAGCATCAATGAGGGCCCTTCCTGGGGCTTTCTCATCTGAAGGTTGACAGGTGATCCACTTCAGCCCAGCGTTAGCTTCTGTCTTTTAGAACAATCAGAAGAGGACGCTGCTGCAGCTGCCCAGCACCAGCACTGGGGAGGCAGAGCCCAGAACTGGCCTGCTGGGGCCACTGACCCCAAGGCACCATGTGCCTCGTTCAGTGGGTATGTGGGGCAGGGTGCTGGTGGGGCCTGGGTTGGGTGGGGGCTGGGGTTGGGGTGCTCTTTGAGACGATGGTCCACTTCCAGGGAGGCTGAGGGAAGGGGCTCTGACCCGGGCAGCTTGCTTAAAACTTGCAAATCATTAAGCAGGTGTGAAGGCTGAGGCTGCCTTCCTTGTAGTAAATGACCAGCATTGAACAAGAATTTGAGCCTGCAGGCTCCCCACCCCCCTGAACGCACGGGCACTCACCTGCTCTGTGGCTGCGTTCTCCAGTTCCCCGGCTCCCTCTGGGATTCCCTTGTCAGCCCTGGGGGTCCTGGGGTCTGCGTCTTGAGGGGCTTCAGAAGGGAGCGGGGGGCTTTCCTTGGTGGGGCTCTGGCCCGACGCCCCCGCTCCCCGGTCCTCGCTGTGGCTCGCGCCTCTGGCCCTGGCCTGCTGAGGCTTAGGCTGCAGCTCCAGCCGCGGTCCGGCCTTGGGCTGTGCCTTGAAGCTGCAGAGGCCATCTGTCCCCTCCGGAAGTTCCTTCCTGGGGTCTGGAGGGGTGGGTTTGGGTGCAGGCTGCTGGCTTTTCGTGCTGGCCAGCGTGAGGCAGAGCGCTCTGGTCTCGGGGCTCTCAGGCGGGAGCCTGGGGAAGGTCTGCACTTTCCTCAGGCGGCCCCCCTCCAGGAAGCCTCTGTCCGGGTCGCCTGGGGGGTGCTGCGCGTCCAGGGTGCTCTCTCTGTTTTCCATGGGGGCTGACAGAAGAGGCTTGGTGGATGGAGCTGGGGAGTGCTCCAGGGTGGGCGGGAACTCTGGGCCAATGGCGTGGGCGCCCGGCTGCCTCTTGGGGCCCCCGCTTCTTGGAGCAAGGCTCCCCCTCCATGTGTTCTCGCTGACCTCTGGGTAAAAGAAGGCGTGGTTACTGAGGGCTGTGAGCCCAGGCAGGGGCTGTCTTGCCCGTGCCACCCCTGAACCCCACTTCTGCAGGGCCCCGGCCCTCCACCCACCAGCAAAGACCCTGAGCACAGGGCCTCCCAGGCGCCCAGCCCTCGGGACTGGCCCAGAAACCCCCCCTGCCTCCTCAGTGGCACGCTGCAGCCAGCCTCAGCTCCCCACGGGGGCTTCCTAAGCCCAGCCAATGTTCCCCACATGGTGCGCTGCTTTCTAGCACAGCGACAAAGAGCCGTTCTCCAGAGCAGATGGAGTCTGGCTGCAGCACACCCCGTCCCGGCACAGTCTTCCACACACGTGTCCCTGTGTGAGTGGCTCTGGAGACCCAGGGCCCCTCCTGCGGTGGCCCGTGCTCCGCTTTAGCGCCTGCCTGTCAGCTGTTAGGGCCGCGGCGGTCGCCTGGTGCTGTGGCTCCACAAACATTGACTTGTGGGAAGTGGGGGCATGCTGGGTGGGAGGGCTTCTCTGCTGCCTCCTCTGGGGGCCTCTGGGGTCCTTGCTGCAGGCACAGCACAGAGCAGTTGCCAGAGTCCCACGTGAGCATGAAAACCCCAGACCGTCCCCAATGGTGGGCATGGTGGGCCTACCAGACGCTGTGAGGTGATGGCAAATGAAAATGAAATGTGGGCAAGAGACTCAGAGACTAAGCAATGACTGTCCCCTTCAACCACTTCCCAGCGTGACCTTGAGTGTCACCTCCAACTGTGCAAGCATCTGCCAGACTCACACTGTCCGTTTGTGTGCACGTCTGCATATGTGTTTGTGTGCATGTGGGACAGCGTGTCCATTGTGTGTGTGCATCTGTGTTTTTATGTGAGTGTGCACGTGTGTGTATAGTAGAAGTAGGTGTGTATGAGTCCACACATGCATGTTCATGTGTGTGACTGTGAAGGAGGACATGTGTGCATGTGGGGCACACACGTGATCACGTCTGTGTGCATGTGCATGTGGGCATTTGCATGCAGTGTGAATACACTGCCATGAGCATGTGTGTGTGATCTGTGTTAACGCTGTGTACAGTTATGTGTGCATGTGCGCATCCATATGCATATGCCTGTGCATGCAGGCCTGCACATACGTGTGCACATGCTTACCCTGAAGCGCTCCGAAGGACTCGATGGAGAGCACCCGCCTCCCGACGGCTGAGAGGCTCCGGCACAGATGGCAGGATGTGAGCCGTGTCTTCTCTTCGCACAGCGCGATGATGTTCTGCAGACGCACGTACGTGCAGCTCAGATGTGGGAGCTGTCCGTGGAGGCAGCCCTGCCCTGCGAGAGACCCCCACTCTCCCACTGTGTCTATTTTCTGGTGTAAAAAGTGGTGCATCCTGGGGTTACAGCAAACCAGGAGATTCTGTTTGCCCCATGAGTTACAAGCTAAACCTCTTCATAACAAAAACATATAATAAAAAAGTCAACTTCTTACTTAAACAAAATGCAATGTCACCAAATCACAGATGAGGAGCCATGTGATGGAGACAGTGGTGGTGGGGCAGGAGGGCCCTGTGTGTGTGCTGGGTGTGTGCGTGTGCACGCAGGCATTGGGCTGAGGTGAGGGGTGAGTGTACCTCGAGGTCGGGACGGTCCCCAGGGTCCTCTGCCTGCATCTGGCCCAGCAGCGCCTCCAGGTCTCTGCTCAGCCTGGGCTCCTGCTCTGGCTCAGCCACATACTCGAGGGCAGCTTTCAGCGTGGCCCCCAGGGAGTAGATGTGAGCCTGCAGCACCAAACAGCCCATTAGTGCCGCAGAGCACGGCCTCGGATGGGATGCACCCATCCCCACAGTCACTGCTCCTCTGGCCAGGAACCTGCATTGTTAGGGACCACACCACACAAGAACATGAAGGTGGCACCTTCCCCACCACAGAGAGTCTCCCGGCACCAAGGCAGCTGCCCCACTCCCATCTGTGTCTGTGCTGGCCCTTGCAGCTCACTCGGCCCTGCGCCCAGGCATGCGGACACCCGGAGCCCCTCTCCCAAAGGCCGCCGCGCCTCCAAGGGCAGGGCCTTTTCTTCGGTGGTGTGCTCTTCTGCAACTGGATTTGAGCAGGAGGAAAGGCGTGTTTTCCAATTTTCCAACCCACACACGTTGGGAGCGTGGGCTCCTCACATCGTGCATGCCGGGGTGGGCCATATCCGAGGCCGTGGTCCCTGCCTGGGGGCTGGCAAGGGCCACTGTCGCTCCCCGTGGCTGGGCGTCGGCTGACCTCACTGCCTTCTGCCTCATCTCACAACAGTGTTGCTGGGACCTTATCATCCCCACTTTACTGACAGGGAGCTGAGCCGAGAGAGGCTCAGGACCCTGCCCAGGGCCACCCAGCCAGAGCCAGGCTGGGAGGAGACCCCCAAGAGGCAGGTCACACAGCTCCTGGCCCACCTTCCTGGCCCCGAGCACCTTCCCGGGTGAGTCCCCTGCTCCAGACCCTTGCTGCCCACTAGGTCTAGAGTCGAGTCAAGGTGGGCAGGAGTTGTTGGTCACCCGGCTGAAACGCCCTGCTCCCGACCTGCCAGGGTCTCAGGTGCTGGGCATGCAGCGGTCTGTCCCCTCCGTGCTTACCCTCACCACTCAGGGCGTTTCCCATGTTTCGTAACAGATGCTTCAGTGGACGTCCTTGAGCGGAGGCCATTATGCACCTGTGTAACGCTCATGAGGCCCAGTCCCAGCAAGTGGGGGTTCTGGGTTGCACCCACTTACAGTTTTGACAGCTGCTGACAGACTTCCCTCCCCCGTGACTGGAGAACTTAGGCCTGCCTGGCCGTGCGTGTGAGGCCACGTTGCCCCCACCCCCATGCCTGCCACCTCTGCAGCTTTACCAGCCTCTTAGGGGAAATGTGTCTCCTGGTAATTTGCATTTCTGTAATTATGAATGAGATGGAGCATCTGTTCATCTTCATCTGCTGTTTTAATTTTTCCTCTTTATGCCCATTCATGGACTTAGCTAATTTCTCCACAGAGCTGTCACCTGTTTGGGGTTCACTCTTGGTGCATCAGGGGGCTGACCCTGACCTGTGTGTCACACACATGTCCTCTCCGTCTATCACTTACTCTGTTAACTCTGTTCATGTGTCTTTTGACATTCAAAGAGTATGATTTTAATTTATGAAACTGGATCATTTTTTTCTTTAGCAGCTTCTTTGGAGGCCCTCCCTCCCCGAAGATGGATAAAAACAGCCTTCTTTGTCCAATACCTTTGTAATTTTTAAATGCATAGCTTTGACCTGGCTGAAGTATGCCCGTGTGCCGACCCACTGTAGCCATCTGGGCTTGTCTCCTTCTGAGGAAGGCGGATGCCGGCAGCGCGGAAGAAGGTGCCACCCTCTGCTGGCTGAACTGCGCCTGCACTGCCCTGCCCTCCCTGGGGTCCAGGTGCTGGCCCCCCCTTCTCCGCTTGCGCTGCTCTGTGTGTCTTGCCGTCGGCCTGGATGATGCCGTTTTAGTTACAGTAGCTTCAGCGTGTATTTTCTCTCCCGAGAACAGGTTGCTCTTCATTTTTTTCCAAAAAGTCTGATTATTTACACATTTCTTAGGTTTTAAAAAGCAAACATAAGTTCCCCCATTCCCATTCAAAAAACAAGCCAAAAAGTGGTTAGGATTTTATTGCAGAATTTGGGAAGGACCAATGTCTTACAAAATAAAATACTTAGGATGTCAACAAGATGGCTGCATAAGAGGTCCTAGATTCTATCCTCCCTCAACAATTTGGCATCCATCCACGGACAAAAGCAGGGGCTGTAAAACCCAGCGCCTTGCAACAGGGGACTTTGCAGAAGTCTCCCCCCTCTGTGTGTCAGGTAGTGGGCAGACAGACCTCAGGCCTGGCTGTGGATCCTCTAGCTAAACTGACTAGGGAAAAAGAGAGGACTCGAATAAATGAAATCAGAAATAAAAGCAGGGATATTACAACTGATATCACAGAAATACAAAGGATCATAAGAGACTACAATGTGCAATTATATGCCAACAAATTGGATAATCTAGAAAAAAAATGGATAAATTCCTAGAAATATACAACCTACCAAGACTGAATCATGAAGAAATAGACAATCTGAACATACTATTAGCAGTAAGGAGATTGAGTCAGTAATAATAAACCTTCCAAAAAATAAAAACTGAGGACTAGGTGGTTTACCTGGTGAATTCTACCAAATATTTAAGAATTAATACCAATCTTTCTCAAATTCTTCCAAAAAACTGAAGAGGAGGGAACAACTCCAAACTAATTTTACAAGGCCAACATTATCCCAATACCAAAGCCAGGTAAGGATACTATAAGAAAAGAAAATTATAGAGCAGTATTCTTGATGAATAAAGATACAAAAATCTCAACAAAATATTAACAAACCAAATTCAAGAGTACATTAAAAGGACCATATACTATGGTCAAATGCGATTTATCCCTAGGATGCAAGGATGGTTTAACACATCAATAAATGTGAGCCACCACATTAATACAATGAAAGATAAAAATTACATGATCATCTCAATAGACACAGAAAAAGCACTTGATAAAATACATCTTTTCATGATAAAAACTCAACAAATTGGGTATAAAAGGAACATACCTCAACATAATAAAGGCTGTATATGACAAGCCCATGGCTAACACTGTACTCAGTGGTGAAAGGTTCAAAGCTCTTCTTCTAAGATCAGGAACAAGACAAGACTGCCCATTGTCACTGCTCCAACTAACACAGTACCGGAAGTGAGCCACAGCAATTAGGCAAGAAAAAGAAATAAAAGGCATCCAAACTGGAAGGGAAGAAGTAAAATTGTTTCTATTTGCAGACGATGTGATCTTATTTATAGAAAATACTAGACTCCACCAAAAAATCTCTTAGAACTAATGAATTCAGTAAAATTTCAGGATACAAAAATCAGCATACAGGAATCGGTTGCATTTCTATACATTAATAGTGAAATAGCTGAAAAAGAAATGAAAACAATCCCATTCATCATAATCGATAAAAAACAATAAAATAATTAGGAATAAATTTAACCAAGAAAGGAGCTGAATGACCGATACACTGAAAAGTACAAGATTTTGATGAAAGAAATTGAAGACATAAATAAATGGAATGATATCCCATGTTCACAGTTCAGAATAATTAATATTGTTAAAAGTCCATATTACCCAAAGCCTTCTGTAGACTAAATACAATCTCTATCAAAATTCCTGAGGCATTAGGCACAGAAGTGGGAAAAAACAACCCTAAAATTCATATGTAACCACCAAACATCCCAAATAGTCAAAGTAATCTTGAGAAAGAAGAATAAAGCTGGAGGCATCACACGTCCTGATTTCAAACTATACTACAAAGTTACAGTAATCAAAATAACATGGTACTGGCATAGAAACAGACACACGAGTCCATGGAAAGGCTAGAGCCCAGAAACTAGCCCCTGCATATACAGTCAACTAACATTTGACGAGGGAGCCAATAATACTCAATGGGAAGAGGGTAGTTTCCTTAATAAACGGTGCTGGGAAAACTGGATGGTCACATGCAGAAGAAAGAAACTGAACCCCTATCTTACACCACTCACAAAAATTAACTTGAAATGGAGTAACAACTTAAGCATAAAACCCCAAACCATAAAAATCCTAGATGAAAACAAAAGGGAAAAGCCCTTTGACAGTGATCTAGGCAATGATGATTGGCTATGACACCAAAAGCATATGCAAAAGAAAAAACAAGTAAGTGGAACTACATCAAACTAAAAAGCTTCTGCTCAGTGACAGAAACAATTTAAAAAATGAAAAGACAACCTACGGAATGGGAGAAATTATTTGCAAACTATCTATCTCATAAGGGGTTAATATCCAAAATATAAAAGGAACTCAATAGCCAAAAAACTAATCTGATTAAAAAATGGGCAGAGAAACTGAATAGACATTTTTTCAAAGAAGACATACATATAGATGATAAATAGTACATGAAAAGATGTTCAACACCATTGGGAGATGCAATCAAAACCACAGTGCCATATACCTCACACCTGTCAAAACAGCTGTTCTAAAAAAGACAAGGGACAACAAGTGCTGGCAAAGATGTGGAGAAAAGGAACCTCATGCACTGTTGGTGGGGGGTGTAAACTGGTACAGCCACTGTGAAGTGCAGTGTGGGGGTTCCTCAGAAAATTAAAAATGTTGACTACCATGTGATCAGGAATCCCACGTCTGGGTATGAATCCGAAGGTGGCGAAATCAGGATCTCAGAGAGACACCTGCACCTCACTGCAGCCTGATTCACAGATGTCAAGACGTGGAAACAACCAGGTGCTGTTGATGGATGAATGGATATGAAACATGGAATAGAGGTACATGGGAACACTGTTCAGCCACATGAAAGAAGGATGGTGCTGAAGGCATTATGCTGAGTGGAATAAGCCAGAGAAAGACAAATACTGTGATGTCACTTATATGTGGACTCTACAAAAGCTGAACTCACAGAATCAGAGAGTAGAATGGAGGTCACCAGGGGCTGGGGTGAGGAAATGCGGAAACGTTGGTCAAAGGGCTTTTGGTTATAAGATGAATGAGTTCTTGACATCTAATACACAGCATGGTGACTGCAGTTAACAATATTGTATTACGTACTTGAAGGCTGCTTCGGGAGTAGATCTTAAATGTTCTCGCAACCAAAAAGAAATGGTAATTATGTGAAGGAGGTGTTGACTAACCCTACTTGTAGTAGAAATCATTTTGCAAGATATAAGTTTATCAAATCATTTGATTGTATGCCTTAAACTTGCACAATAGTATATGTCTTAATAAAGCTGGAAAAATATACTTAGGTGTAGGGACAGGGTCTGTCCCTAATTTTCTCATGTCTTGTTTTCTCATCTTTAGAAAAATGGTTCACTGTGTTTCCAATCCCTCCTGCTGTATTTACCCCTAGAATTTCTGTAGCTGTTGTGCTATTATAAATAGAACATTTTCCATTTCCTCTCCAGCTGGCAGTTACTAACACAAAGGAAACCAATTTATTTTGGGAGATGTATTTGTTTTCTGCTGGCCTCTGAAGTTTTCTTATTCTGTCATTTCCACTGAAGCCTCTAGAGTTCAGGCCCACAGACTCGTCATCCACAGACAATGCCACCCCACGCCTGCTGCTCACACTGCCCCACGGCGCCCTCCTGTCTGCTCCAGCCCCCGGGGACACGGTGCAGCCACACTGACGGCCCCTGAATCTGCAGCCTCTGCTGCTGTCCCACCTTTCACAGAAGGCACTGCAACCCCCAACCCTGGTCCCCATGCAGAGGGCAGCCTGCTCCCCCTCACACACTGATCACCCCAGGTGCCCTTCCTGCATCCCCACATAGCCTACATCCAGCACTTCCTTAAGTCAAACACTTAGGACAGACACTTAAGTCAAACTGCTGCACAGACTCAGGGCAGAAGACTTGTTTTGGGGGCCCTGCTGCGTGCTGATGCTTGGGGTGGAGGAAAGGAAAGCTGTGAGACCCCATCTGCAGGACCCAGCTAAGGCTCTGAGGCGTGAGTGCTGTAGTGAGGTCCCAAGAAAATCATGACTGTGAGAATAAAACCTGGTGGGGTGCCATACCAGCAAGGCAGGGTGTCTTCTCTCCACTCCGTTTCCCTCCAGACACACTGGCATCCATCTATCCAATCATCCATCCGTCCATCCCTCCACCCATCCACCATCCATATGTCCGTTCATCCATCCTTCCATCCATCTGTCCATCTATCCATCCACCATGACATTCTTTGACCACAGCTTGATTCAGTTAAAAGTTAAAATGAAAAGTTTTGTGTATTTGGAAATGGACAAACATTGTGCAGGATGAATGTTCAGGGTACCGTGTGGCATAGATCCTGGCTTGCCCAGGGAGCTGGCCCCCCAAAGGGCGCCTCTCAGGCCAGGAGAGCCTGTAGCTGTATGTCTACAATGTCAGAAACATGGATAAAAATGGATACAATTTAGAAATATATAGTTTACCAAAAAAGCTGGCTCAAGGAGAAATACAAAACAGATTAATCCTTTAGCTACTAAAAATTGAGCTGCAATTACAATTGTTCCCTCAAAGGAAACAGATGGCTTCCTAAGTGAGTCTGGCCAGGCCGTCAAGGAACAGCACTGCCTGTGCTCACATGAGCGGAGCAGGGCACAGAGGGGAGGCGCCGACACAGGACTGGGACAAGCCCCATGGCGGGCACCCGAAAGAACAAGGCTGCTGGAATCCACCAGGCTTTTGTGGGAAATACATGGAAGTGCGGACATGGTGGTGTATGAAGAGGGCAAGACACTTGGCCGGCTTAGGTTTTTCTTAGTAAGAAAGGATGATTAAATATTAGAAAAAATCTATGTAAGGATTAACATTTTAATGGTCATTTCAAAGAATGCAGGAGCATTTCATAAAAAAACAACGTGCATTCACGATGGAATGCTCACTGGCACAGAGGGGACCTCATGCAGCTACAGCCAACGACGTCCCGGAGGGCAAAGGGCAGAGAATGCCCCTTTCAGGCTGGGGGAGCCATGGTGTCCCCTGGAGACAGGCCGGCCTGCATGCCACTCCAGCGGGCATCTCACTGCCCCTGGCTGAGGGAGGGCACTGCTGCCCTTCGCTGGTGATGTGATCAGTTAAACAGAAAGACTGAAAGAATCTATAAGCTACTAGAAATAATGAAAGAATTTAGTGAGATGGCTGGATATAAGATCGAGACAGTAAAGTGCATGGCACTTCTGTCGGCTGGGGACGAGCAGGGAAATGCAGTTCATCACCAGGACCATCGAGTCAGAGTAGATGCAGAAAACACAGAATTCCAGAGACGAGCTAATGAAGGACATCCCAGAGTCCTACGGCAGAAATTCAAGTGTCACTGAGACATCAAATAAGACCCAGGTAAATGAAGAGTATAAAGAATTTATAGAGAAGACCATATATTACAAAGATGTGAACTCTCCCAAATTGATCTATAGATTTGGTGCCATTCCAGTCGAAATGCCAACTGAGCATCCTGTGGAATTGATAAACTAATTCTGAAATTGATGTGGAAGAATAAAGGGCTGAGAGCAGTCAGAACTCTTCTGAAAAGGAGCAGAGCTGGCACTCTCCCTGACGAGGCGGGGGGCCTGTGCCCCATGCGGCTCAGCGCAGGGGTGGGCAGACCTCCTGGGCACTGGGTGGGCCAGGGAGCAGGCCTGTCTGCAGCTGTGGCATGTGGCACAAGGTCTGTGCACCTGGCTAGCTGGTAACAGAGCTGGAAAAAGTGGCTATTGGTGTGGAAAAGGTGAGATTGGATCCTCACCTCACACTGTAGTAAAGATGAAATGTGAAGAACAAAGCCTTCCAAGTTGTGGTAGAAGGTTCAGCTGAAGGGGGTCTCATAAGGCACAGAATCGCTAAGGGGAAGGCCAGCTCTGCACCCTGGGCCATGTTAGCTCCGGAAGACAGTCTCATCAGAGGATGGCCTCGCACAGCTTTTCTCGCAGTGTGGTCCCAGGGCGGGCACGATCCTCTCGGGGGCTCTGGGGTGTCCCTCCTGGCACAGCACTGGCAGGCACATGGGGCAGACCCCAGCAGCCTCATGTGACAGCTGAACAAAAGCTGCCCAGGAAGCCTGGCATCCCTGCGGAGCCACATGTTAGACTCACAAACATGTGGCACACTGCCATTACCGTTGCTTTTTGGGGAAAATACTATATTTCATGAAAATGTTGTGTGTGCTAACATGCAGTGGATTTATTGTTTTAGATGAACTGACAGGCAAATATCTTACACATGTCTTGTTTTCAATCTATGAACAGCAGACACTGTAGATGTGACCTACGTGGACAGAACCTCAGCACTCATCACTTCTGGGAGTGTAGAGGGGTCTCAAGAACCAGAAAGTTTGAGAACCACTGCCTTAAAGAAAGTGTGAACCCACCCAAGGCAGATGGACACGGGGTGTGCACTGGGGCATGCCCCCAGCCCCGCTCTCACTGGCAGGTGCTCAGGGAGCCCTGGGGCTGAGCAGGGGCCTCTCGGAGGCTGTGTGGCATCTGGGGAGAGCCGGCGTGCGGCCGTGCATGCTGGTGAATGATTCTTTCTGGAGCACAGCAGCCACCCATCTGCTGATCCCCTTGGAGAAACCACAGTTCCCTGCCAGCCAACACTAGTAACTTCAAGCACATTTAATGTGTTAAATATAGTAAATTCACACTGTGGAAAACATGTTCTACAACCGTAATGACAGGCGCCTCCGAACCCCAAGCTGGGGCTTGAGCCACCCCACGGGGACCCCGAGTTGGCCACAGGGGACTGTGCCCTACAGACAGCCCCTGTGGGGGCGCCTTGTGCTGGGCGGTGGCTGCTCTGCCCCCAGTCTGTGACCTGCTTTGGGAGGCCCTCACTGCAGCACCCTTTCCTGCGGGAATCCCACATGCTCACCACCCACCTGGTCAAGGTTGGGTCACCTGCTGCCACTTACCTCAAAGGTGTTCCCGGTCACGTCAAACTCTGGAGGGACAAAGGCACCCTCAGGGTCATCTGGGAGGGAACAGAGAAGGCGTCTGATCACACACCCCACATGAAGAGAAAACCCACAAACGAGGAGGCGGCCACCAGGGCCCTGTGGACATGCAGCCCACAGCCCGGCTCGGTCCTCCCAGCCCGCCCGCTGGTGCCCGAGTCCCTGAGGAAACAGCAGGTCAAAAAAGGGAAATGTGGGAAAGTGGGTCCCCAAAGGAGAGAGAGGGGTTTGTCTGCTTCCAGAGAAAGAGTGAGTGGCAGGTTAGGAAGGACACGCGCGCTGTCCCTGGCACAGGGGGGCTGCGGGAACCCGCAGTGGGCAGGACGGTGGTCTCCTGCTCGGGCCATGTCCCTCACCACAGGGCCAGCAGGACCCAGCCCGGGTAGCAGGCCACTGCGCCAGGATCCTCACTGAGCCATCGGGGCTGGTGGTCCCTGGCCTCTCTGGGGGCGGTGGGGCAGTGTGACGGCCCCACCAGCAGCTCCAGCCCTGAGGTTCCGCCCCTCATCCTCCCACTGGAGACCCCATCAGGACTTCCCATAAGCCCACGCTCTGTCTGACAGCCGGGTCCCTGGGGCCCGTCCACGACCCTGTTTGCCCCGCCCGCCGCGCCTCACCGCTGAGCTGCTCCATGAAGCACACATTCCCGCTGGTGTTGAAGGCCAGGGTGTCGGGGGTGATGCACAGCGTCAGAAAGATGGCCGCGTGGGCGATGCTCCTCAGGGACAGGCTGCACTCCAGGCACACGGCCCAGGCCTCCTGCTCGCTGAGGCCACTGTCCCGCAGGGAGAGGATGTCGGCCAGGGACACGTTCTCCTGCCAAGACAGGCCCGGCTGAGACAGGTGTGGGGTCAGGCCCTCTTTATAACCCCAGGAGTGCCTGGCACCACGGAGGGCAGTCTGGGAACGCAGATGCCATGTGCAGTGTTTCAGTGACACCAGGAATGGGCTTGGAGGCAAGGTCTTTAAAAACCTGCAGAAAGTCCCACTGTTCCCTGGATGTAGGAAGCTACTGAGCACCTGGTGGGCAGACCACACAGCTGGGGGCAAGTTCTTGTTCCGGAAGCTGTGCCTCCCTGGGACCTGCTGTGGCTCTGATCCCCTGGCCCCACAGGCTGGCCACACGAGCTTGCGGGCACTCGGTGGGCTGTCACACTTTCAGGTCGTGAGTGGCTGCGGGAGCCCATGGTAGTGAGCAGAGCCAGGGACGAGCCACACTAACACACCTATGACACGGTGGCTGCACAGCTGCCTGGATGCAGCTCCAGGCAGTTCACACGGGGGACCTGCTGGGATTGTCTTTGACACTCACTCACACAGGCACACACGTGTGCGCCAACACCCACAGAGCACCCTGATGCAGTCACACATGCACACACCCCCTCTGCATGCCTGCAGGGACACACACGTGCACAGTTCCCACATTTACTAACATGAAGCACACACACATCACATCCATGTGCCCACATTTCACACAGAGCATACACGCAGCCGCGTAGAGTGCACACACCCTCGCCTACCCACGCACATACTAGTCTCATGCACGTGCACTTGCACACATATCTATACTTCCACCTGAACACTTGTGCAGTCACAAACCCACCATGCACACTCACCCACATACACGCAGAACACTACACACACCCACTCACACACACAGACACCTTAGACCTCAGGGTCCTTCTCTGGCCCGCTGCTCGATGCCCTGGTCATCTGTGTGTTTGTGCGCTCATGCACACTGGCCTACAGAGGGGCGAGAGGTGCCAAGGGAGCCAGGCTGGACCTGGGAGAGGCATGCATGTGGGTTCGGGAAAGGATCTGGGCATGGGGACTTGGAGGGCATGGAGGGGGACGACTGGGAGTTGATGCAGATAGAATGAGCCCCCGGGTCCAGCTTCTGTCTCCCACCAGCACACAGGGCTGTGCTTAAGGCACAGCTGAGCTGCAGGGTCCCACGAAGCCCTTCCCGACTCCTGTCCCAGAATCCCCCACCTGCACTTCAAGGCATTCCCACAGCCACTGGCAAAGGTGTGAAGGGCTGAAACTATGATAGGGAGAGAGTCAGGGCTCTTCCGTGTACACCTTGGCTAGGCCTCCGGGGTTCAGCAAGGCGGGGGGCACACAAGGGGCCGGTGCCTGGTCTGCCCTGCTCTAGGAGACCGGGCACATCCCACCGCTGGCTTCCTCCTCTGAGCTCAGCAAGGGAGCTCCAACCAGGCCAAGTGCTCCCAGGCCCTTCCGGCTCTTTTTGCAGAGGGGCAGGTAGATGGATGAGGGGAGGGCAGCTCACTGGACGCCGGTTCAAATGCAGCTCCCAGAAGAGTGCTCCTGGCCAGAGCCCGGAAATGTGTGCATCCCCTGCAGGAGGGTGGACAGTCTTCAAAGGAGCACCCAGAGTGCCAGGCAGAGCACACATCAGGTGGGTGGTGGGTGGCAGGGACCCCAATGCTGCAGCTTCCAGGTCTCCCTGCTGTTTCTGGAGGTTCAGCCCCAAAGATCCTGATTTGGCTCAATCCGGGGGCCTCTCTGCACTACCCCAGGACTCCCCAAGGCTCAGGGGAGCAGCGGTGCCTGCAGGGCCTGGGTAAAGAGGTGCCCTGTGAGCACATGCACATGCACAGAGCGCACACACACTACCACACACCTACAGTGCACACATGTGCGTGGGCACACACTAACAGATAGCCCAGAGACCCCGTGGCTCGTGTTATTCAGGAGAACGGAGCTGCCTACGACGCAGGCCTGAGCCAGTCCCGCTGTGGGGCCTTGCTGGCACCCGCTGGCTGCAGCCCACATTCCCAGCGAGCCTGCCTGATGGCGCACCTGTTGACTGGGTGAGCTGCCAGGAGGAGGGAGCTCAGGTCAGGCGTGCCCGCAGGGCATCTCACGACCCAGCATGACCTCCTGTCAGGTCCAGGCTGCTCCCTGAGCCCCTGCCCAGTGGGGAGAGGCCTGTAAGCGGGGACGCCCCCAGCATGGGGTGAGAGCACCCAGATGGGGGCACGCTTTGTGACTTTATGGGGTGCATTCCACGGTCCTGAGTCGTTGCTTGCTGTGTGTGGCTGAGGGCCCACTCACGGACAGGGTGATCTCAGCCCCTCTGACACCTGCTGTTGCCACAGGAAGGCGGGATTCAGTGATGCACCATTCCAGACAGAGCTGGGGGATGTTGCTGGTTCTCCTGGCACACCAAGGGGAGGGGGTCCTTCCGAGTGCCCACAGAGCCTGGACCCTGGGCACCAGCCCCTTGGGTATGCTGCTCTGGTCCAGGGGAGGAACCGCCCTCCCTTGCCTGAACCCACAGCCCAAGCAGGGCAGGTGGGTACCTTGGATGAGCCTTGGTTAACGGGCCAGGGATGGCGGGGAGAGATCTGGTGGCATGTGCCAGGCGCTCCAGCCCCCTCAGTCCCCAGCCCCCACCAGAACTCCAGTGATGCCCCCACGGCCACCCTAGTGGGTGGGAGGCATGCCAGAAGTCCCGCACGTCCATGCCCGCCTCCAGAAGGGGCTGCCTGGGGACCCCATGGGCTCTGAGCCTCACTGCCAGCTCCTGTTCCACGGCCAAGAGACACCTCAGCAGGGTGTCCAAGGCTGGATCACAGGAGGCTGTGGCAGACAGCCAGAGGGAGTGGCGTGCTGTGGACAGTAAAGCTGCCGAGGCTCCCAAGAGGCCCTGTCATCGCTGACCAGCCTCTGGTGGGTCCATCTCCTGACCACAGAGCTAGCCCTTCAGGCAGGCCCAGAAGGCCCCTCAAGATCCAGCCTGGCCCATGGGGCCTCACACCCTGCCCCTCGCTGCTCCCCAGCACGGAGCTGCCTGGGGGGCTATGGAGTTGGTCTGAGGAAGGGGACGCTGAAGTCACGTTCCTCGCAGGGCGGGAAGGTGTTGCTCAGACAAACTCCATTCTCCATCCTGGCTGGGAGAGGGGGTCTGGGAGGCAGACAGATGTGCCCCCTCCGAGCAGGCGGCTCCCCAGGGGAGCCTGTCTTTAGCCAGCCCGCGGGTCCCAGGAGGCAGGACCAGCCTCCCACCTGGGAAACCTTGTGTGGTGACTGCAAAGTGCCTGCTCAGGAGCTTCTGTGCCGGCAGGACGCCTCCCGCTCAGGGACAGACCATGAGCCAGGGTTATACGGGGGCCCACAGGGACCCCCGCATGGCTTCACATTTCAAACATACTCTGTCATTTAATTTTTTAACCTCGGCACATTCTCACAGCGGCTGCCAACACACAATGTGATCACTGCTGAGAACATCTGCTGACAGTCCCACTGGCAGGTTCCTCCAGGCTGCCAGACCCCAGGCCCAGGCAGCTCTGCACATGCCCAGCGGGGGGTGCCTGCTTGCCCGAAGTGCCCCCACCGCGGCCCAGAGCCACCCCGCTACTGCGAAGCTCTCCAGCTCTCCAGCTGCCTGTGGCTGGGAGCCGCTTGGGCACAGACGTCATGCGCCCCTCCCCTGGGAGGGCACAGTGGGAATCCGAATTCATCACAGGGCACCGCCCAGCCTCCTGTTCCTCTAGGCGACAGGGTGTCCATCCACGTTCAGACCCGAAGCCCAGCCCAGCCCAGGGCCGGACCCAAGATGCTGGGAGGTGCGCCCTGCACTCAGGAGGGATAGGAACATTCCCTAGCCCTCTGGGGAGCCTGGGGACCAGGAGACACCCTGCCCTGATGCCCAAACCTGTGCACGACCTTGTCTCTAAGCCTGCCCTTGTGGTCGCCCCGGAAGGCCCTGAAGGCCAGAGGCACTGTCTGCCTTTCCACTGCCTGGCATCTGCCTCCTGCAGCTGCTGGCTCAACCGGGCCTGTCCTCTGCCTGTAGGTGGCCAGGACTGGCCCAGCTGTGACCTCCAGGCCCTGTGGGGCTGTGCAGATCCACTCACTGGGGACCATGAGAGCCTCTGGCTCAGAGAGCTCAGGCATGTGCCCCACGTACCATGGCATGTGCCGCCGGAGCCTGCACCCACACAGTGCGGCCATCGTCCACGTCACTGTTAGGTGCGGAGCCATTCTCCACAGGGGCGCTGCCACTGTGCTGGTCCCCACCAACTTGTGCCACATCCAGCTTTTTGGTCCTCAGTGACCCAGTGCCCGTGGGAAGGTATTCATGGTGGGCATGCTTTGTGCTCCTGGATCGCAATGAACTCAAATATCTTTCCATTTTTCATATGTCCAACAGCTTCTTGTGTTTCCTTTGGGGTCGTCCTGGGCAGGCACATTGCAGGGGCTCCATTTCTGGGCCTCTCGGTTCCACACAGTTATTATTTGCTGTATAACATGAATCTCCACGTCTTGTGCGGTCTGTACATGTCCTCGTCTGGCACCCACTGTCCCTCTGCACAGCTGCCCCATGTCCTCGCCATCCTGGTTCTCTCCAGGGGCTCCTTTAGCACGGCCCACCTGAGATGATGCTGTAGACTTACCCCTGCCTCCCCCAACCTGCTCAGGATGGCTCTGCAGACACAACCTGAGTCCGTAACCCTGTAGCAGACAGAATCCCGCGTCCCTGACAGAGATGTAGAAGCTCCAGCACCAACTAGGCCAGTGCGTGCAGGACACACGACATCTGGACCCTCTGTTCTCAGGCACCGGACATCAGGCTGGCTCCAGGCTGCAGCCTGGAGGGACCTGCTGTCTCATGGGAGCACACCCAGTGACAGCACCTCTATCTCTAGAGGGTGTGTGAGGCTTCAAGTGCCCACCTGAACTTTCCTGCTGGATGATGCTAAGGCAGTGGCATTTCACCTCATTTGGGGGCACAGGATGAGGGAGACCCCTGACTGCAGGCACTGTGCAGAGCTGGGGGGCTGCTCCAACCCAGATGGGGCACGAGGAACGCTCCCATGGAGATCACACAGGAGGGGTCCAGATCCTGACTCTGCCTGTTCTGTTACTTGGCACCAGCCACTGTCCCGGGCACTGGGTACAGAGGAGGCCCTCTAAGTGTGGGGCAGCTGGTCCAAAGAGGGTCTGTATGGAGAACCACATGCTGTGTCTGCTTGGATGGCAGTTTATAAGGTGAGTCTCCTAACAGACACTGAAGGTCGTCCTCTGGGGAGGACTTTGAAGCCTGGGCTTTCTTCTGGCATCAAAGCCGTGGAGCTGTGCGAAGGGCTGTTTGCCCCCTTGCCTCTCATCTCTGCAGCCTTCTCTCTCCCCAAACCAGGCCACTGTGGGGGTGGGGGGTGGGGGTGCACTGCCTCCATGGCCCCCAGACCAGCCGGAGTGGGCTTCCGGACACAGACTCTGTGGCCCGGGAGGGCCACGCCTGTGCAGCGTGAGCTCTAGGCCAGCTCTCCCGGAAAGCGTGCGGGGTGGGCAGCAGGGTGGGCAGAGGGCCCCGGGTGCTGCACCCTCAGTCCTCCTAACCCCCTTCTCCACTCCAGGCGGGCTCTGGCTGCTCTGACTGTGGCCAGATGGGCATGTGGAGGGGCCTTGTCAGCACCACGCTGTTTAGAGCCCTTTCATCCCCCTGACAGCAGCTCACTGCTGGTGCTCAGCACAGCTCAGGAGCCCCGAGACCTGGCTGGCCTGGTGGAGGCTTGGAAGGCCCTCCGCCAGGCCCTGTGGCCTTGGGTCTTGGCGGGGGCAGCCGCACCCTCTGGAGGCCGCCTCTCCCGTGGAGCCCGGGCCTGCTCGTTTGACCTCTAGGCACAGCCTGTGGGGCCCGGTGGGGCAGCCAGAGCTACAGAGACGAACCCCGTCGGTGCGGACGGGCCCTCTGCCAGAGCCTCAGGCAAACCGGCCCAGTCACTGACCCAAGGCCCCCGTGAGGAGCCCTCTAGCCTGGCGAAAGCCCCTGCTGCCCTCAGTGGGCGGGAAGCAGCCTCGGTCCTGGGGGCTTCTGCCCACTCCCAGCCCCTGTCCAGTCTGGCCGCCTGGGCTGGGCTAGCGGCACCTCCCGCCGAGGCCACCCCCACCCCTCCACCCCCCAGGGAAGAAAGCCGTGCTCAGCCCCTCCCCCATGGCGATGCCTGCCCGGCATTTATCGCCAGGAGCCCACCCCACAGGGGCCACCTCCTGCCGTGACCGCCCACCCCACGGCTGTCCCACGCGGCTCTCTGGGGCCCTGTCCCCTCCAGGAGAAAATGCTACGGGCATGGGGGAGGGCTGCTGAGAACGGCCGAGGGACCCCCTGCCGCCAAGGCCCAGCCCCGCGCAGGGACCTGCGGGCGGGGGGGCGTCCCCACCCCCGACCGTCTGCGGAGACGGTGGGGTCCCCCCACGGGGCCGGGACTCACCTCGTCCTCGGTCACGGTGGGCAGCGGCTCAAAGTCGTAGAAGTCCAGGTCCTTGCCGTCCTCCTGATAAAAATTCCCCGAGGTCGGGTCCATGGCCTGCATCCTGCCAACGCGCCGGCGGCGCCGCGGCTCGGCCACCCCGGGCCTCCGCGCGCGGGGCGGGGGGCGCTCCGTCGTCCGCGTTCCGCGCCGGGTCTCGCCGCTCCGGGTCTCGCCCTGCGCCTCGGGCCGGCGGGGTCTGCTCGGCGCCGGGTCCGCTCCGCGCGCCTGCCGCTCCGGCTACGCGCGCCCGGCCGCCATGGCAACGCGCCCCGCGCCGCCCCCGGGCCCCGCCCGCCCCGCCTCCGCGCGCAGCCCGTTCCTGCCGCAGTGCCGCCCGGGCGGGGGCCGGGCACGCGGGGAGGCCGCAGGGGTCCCGGCTCGCGCGAGGCCGCGCCCACTGGGGCGGGCGCTCTGGTGCCTGGGGCCCCGCGGGCGCTCTCGGGGGCTGCGCCCCTCGGGGACTTCGGCCGCTTTCTGGGGGTGCCCCGGGCCGGCGGCCAGGGCGCGGCTGGCACCGTTTGGGGCGGGGCCGTATTCTGAGCGCCCACTTGGGCGCACGGAGGGTTCAGGGCCGCGGGCCACTCCTAGTGTCGTTGACACCCCCACCGCCCCGCCCTGGCGTCCCAGTATGCTCGCTCCGTCCAGGGCAGGGCTGTGCCGAGCGGCTGGGGTCGGCCCGCCTCCTGGCGTCAGTGAGGGTCTCAGGACGCCACGTAGGGACCAACGATTACAGCTTCTCCCCCACCCAGCCGGCCAGCCCTCCCACAGGCTTGGGAGGGAAGTCCAAGGGCCAGACGGGCCCCCACGTCTGCCTGGCAGCCGTGCCGTGGTGACTAACCCCCTCACTGCCCCATTGGGGTCCTGCATGCCCCAAGCTGGGCACAGAGCTGGACAGCGCCCTCTCTCCTTCCTGGGAGGGTGGACGCCCTGTCCCCCCCCGGGTGGACTTGGGTGCCCCTCTAGCTGAGCGTGAGTAAGGGTGGGACAGCGGCGGCCAGGCTGCCTGCCTCCACATGCCCAGCCTGGTCCCAGCAGCCTGGCCTGGCCAGGGCACGGTAGGATCAGTGATGCTCGTGCGAGTGGCACAGGGCTGGTGGCAGGCCCAACAAAGTCTGGGCGCCAGTGGGAGGGGCACTGATTCCCGACCTTCAGAGCTTGGTCAGGTCATGGCGGCCCCAGCCCCCGGGGCACCCCGCTCACAGGGGTGACGGCGAGGCCTTGGGCTGGCGGCCAGGGTGACTGATTCCCTGTGCTGGGTGCTGACCTTTGAGTCTGCCCCAGTGAACAGACGCAGGAGTTGGGTGCAGCCCCCTGGTTCCTGGGCTGCCTGGTGGCTCAGAGCAGCAGCCAGGTGGTGGGTGGGGTGGAGGCCGCGGAGGTGGAGAAAAGGCATGTCACAGATGAGTGACATGGCCAGGCACCCCTGAGCTCTCTGTGGCCACCACACAGGGTCTCAGAAGGAGCGGCTGATGGCAGGCAGGCCCTGCGCCAGGACAGCGGGTCCGCGGAGCTGAGCATGCTGGCTGCAGGATGGGACTGCTGCCCTTCTCCCTAGGGCCAGTGGGCCTGGGTGTGGCCTTGATGCCCCCTCACCTAAGCCAGCCTGAGCACCCTTTGGGGGGCTTCAGCTGATGTGGTCACAAAGGGAGTGCTTTGAACCCTTTGTCATCTGGTTCTTGGATCACTTTGCCACTGGCCATTGGCCCAGGGTTTGGGGGTGAGGATTTAGGCATACTGGGCGGGCCAGAGACGACCCCGTGACCAAGGGAGCAGGTGCGTCATGGGGGTCCCAGATCTAAGGATGCGGCATCTGCTTTGGGCAAAGGTGCATCCCGTCTGGTAAACAGGCAGCTGGCGGCCGAGTCAGCTGTGGCTGGTGCCACGGGCATTTCCACATCTGTGGTGCAGCACACCTGCTGCTGTGTGAACCGGACTGGCTGCAGGAGCAGCAGGGGGTTGCCCGGGAGCCCCACTGCTGCCTGCTTTAGCTGAAAATTTGTGGTTGCCGGCCTTCCTTGTCCAGCGGAGCGACGCAGACCCGCTTCGGCTCATCTTGCTCGTCCTGCGGTGACGGTTGCGGGGGACGGTCCGCCCTGCATTCTGGTGCCTCAGACGTGGTTGGTGCTGTTCATGCTGCGGGTGAGGGTGTGCATCTGGAGGTCAGAGCAAGTCTAGATCAGGCATGCCACGTCTTCCCGGAGCTGGTGAGACCACACAAGTGCGTGGCAGAAACCACGCAGGCCCTGGGTGTCTACTCGAAGTCATTTCCAAGCTCAGGTCCAAACGGGGCCACAGCCCTCACAAAGCTCTGGTCTCCATGCCCGCCTCTCCCTTCCATCCCAAGTGCCCTGCCAACACGCCTTTTCCTGAGTACTCTCAGGCGACGTCAGAGTCCTGCAGGGGCTTTGTGGCGCACGGTCAGCTCCACCGTCCCAGGCGAGGACTAGGGGTTCTCCTCGCTGGCCTGCTCACTGTCTGCCCACCCTTGTTTCCTGCGTGGCCAGGCCTCCCACATCACTGCTTCTGGGGCACTGCACTTCCTGGCCTGAGCCGCCCGCCCTGGTCGGCGCCCCTGCCCACACTTCCTCCTGCACAGCCTGCTCCATGCCGGCCTCAAGGACTTGGACACATGCCTTCACACTCGGACACTGTCTGGACTCTGTCTTTTTTTCTGAGCCCCCTCTCGACCGGCTGGGGGCTTCCTCCTGTCCTAGAGCAGTAGGTGCTCAGCCTGACCGTGCTGCATGCCGACGCAAATGGGGCCAGGGCATCACAGCCGTGCCTCTCGTTTCCCCTAAATGAAGATAGAAAATTTTGCTTAAATGAGGCGTCAAACCACTTGCTCAGTCTGAAGTTGACACCTAAAAAATATGCATATATATATATATAAATAATTGCAAGAAATGTAATTTCTGGTGTAGTGTAAATATTGACATTTTGAAATAAAGCTGTTACTCACTCTTGCAAATGTACCCAATAAGGAAAAAACTGAAGCAGTGAGACACGCGTTCTGAATTGTAAGAATCTTCACAGCCGTGTCCTTTAGACTCATCGCAGTCACCTGATTTTGGCCAGAATTTTATTCAGCTGTTGTATTCTTATGCTTAAAGGTTTCTGTACATCCCCCACCACACTCCTTTCAACAAACACGCATGTAACTTTTAATACATTGAATATTTAATAAAATTTTAACCTTTTTTAAATTTCAGGGTCTTACTTTATAATATGAAGCCATTTGGCAAAAAAGTGATCATGTTTCCCCTAGAGGTGCAAATACAACAAGGACGGTGCCGCCGTCCTGCTTCTGCTGGGTGCTGGGGCTGTGTGTCACCTGGTGTCACTCTGGTGCTGCTCTGTGGTGTCACTGTTTCTGCACACTCTGGCCTGTCCCGTCCTGCTGGGCTCTCCCTGTAGGGGCACTGGGGCCTGGAGAGTAGGTGCCCTATACCCCTGTAATCTGTTGGCAGAGGCTGGCACTTGGGTCCCATTTCCACCCTTAGAACCAGCGTCTCCCTTCGCACCACCTGCTGGGGGTCCTGCTCAGGCTCCTTTCGCATCCAGCCTCTGACCTGCCTCTGATGTCTGTGCCCAGGCCCCTGAGCGCGTCCTCTCTGTGGAAATAGCATGACTTCTGTGGTTCCCTCGGGGTCCAGCAGGCCCACTTCCTTTTACTCAAGGACACTGCGTCTGTCTGCCACCACCTTCTTGTTGAAATCCGGCATGAGTACAGCTGAGTTACAGACTTGGGGCATAAGCGAACTCACCTTTCCTGAGAGGGTGCCGCTCGGGAGCCCTCGGGTTGGGACCTCCTGCATGTGCTGCCAGTGTGGTGGGCGGGCGCCGGGTCCTCGCCTGCGTTTATCTGCCTTCCCTGCCACGCGCTGCATTCTGGCCCTTCAGCATGAGCTCCTGGCTTGGCCACAGTCCCTAACGCTGGCTGTGGAGCTCACTGCCTGCCCCATTAGTGGTCCTGGCTGCCTCTGTGAACAGGCAGGTGGCTCTTGGCATGGAGCTCAGAGCCAGGTGCAGAGGCTGGGGTCCGGAACTGTGGAGCCCCCTGCTCAGAACCCAGTGACAGCGATCAGTCCGCCTCCTGGGGGGACACAGATAAAACTGTCAGCAGGTGGGGGAGCTGGCTCCACGCAAGTGGGTGTCACGGTTCCTGCAGGGCAGACACAGGGCACCAAGGAAGGGCCGTTGGGATCCTGACTGTAGGGTGTGAATCATCATGTCTGTGGAGGGGAGCAGAAGCGGGGGGCGGCCCTCGGACTTAAGTGGGGTCAGCAGGTGACAGTCCTCTCAGGCCCTCCTTCCAGTCACGACCCTGGAGGGCAGTCGCTGTCCTGTGTTTACAGAAATGATTGCTCTTTTTTTTTTTCTTTAAAAATATATTGTTGGGTCTGTATTTACAAGTGGGATTGCTGGGCTGGATTCACGCACAAGTCACACCCCCACATCCTGCACAGATGCCTAGCTCAGCAGCCTCCGCTGTGGGGGACACTTTCCCCTCAGCTTTGCCTTTTGGATGGTCTCCCATCAAGCAAGCACGTTTGATGGCTTGCAGCTCTGTTCCCCCTGGTGGGTCACGTCGGCGAGGGACAGTGCCGCTCTGTCAATCACTGCCCACGTCCATGACGAGGCTTGTTCCCCTCTCCACTTTTCTCTTTCAAGAATGGCTCAGCTGTTCTTGGCCCTTTGTATTTTCATGCACACTTTAGAATTCACTTGCTGTGTGTCTTACACATCTAGTTGGGATCTGATTGGGATGACATGGATCTACACACCCACAAATCTTTGTAATAATGAGTCTTCTAATCCACAAAATGTGTATCTTTCCCATATTCAGGTCCTCCCGCTGTTCTCTCAGTAATGTTTTGCAGTTTCCTGTGAGGATGTCTTGTGTATCTTTTATTATATTTATCGTGAACATTTGTATTTTATGGTGCTATTGTAAATTGTGTCTTTGTAAAAGTTCTGCTCTCTGTTTTATGCTGATCTATGGGAATAAAATAGGTTTTGTCAAAGGACCTTGTATCCGGGAACTTTGCTAAGACGTGGTGCTCCGTGCTTCCCGCCCGTACACGGCTTGCTCTGGCTTCCCGCTCCAGCAGTTGCGCTGCCCGAGTCACAGCTGCTTGGCGGCTCCGTTCTGTTCTGCTTTTCCTCGCTGCCCGCAGGACCCCCAGGGCCGTGTGGAATAGAAGCAGTGACCACGGTCTTCTTAGTTGGATGCCATGTGCAAGCTCGTGCCACTCACCTCAAGACAGTCCACCAAGTTGAGAGACGAGGTGCTGGGCCAGGAAAACAACTTTATTTGGAAGCCAGCCTACCAGGAAGATGGTGGACTCATGTCCCAAAGCCCCATCTTCACTCAGGGTGGACGTCAAGCTTCTTTTATGCTGGGGGAAGGGGACAGAGGGGGAGCAGGCTGGCGGTGGCTGACGGCTGCAGACTCTGGCCAGCGAGGGTGGGAGGAGGGCGGAGTAACTCCGTGTCTTTGGGGAGCTGACTCCTGCCGGCCTAGGTCTGGTCACAGTGTCACTAAAGCTCTGTGACAGGGCAATCATTATTTTCATACCAATTTTCCTGTTTCCTGCAGGAGGCACACTTTGGGTGGGGAGCTATTTGCAGAATCTCAGACCACAAGCAAATTTCCTTTTGACAATCACCAAGCCTGCGTGCAGGGCTGTGGGAGGAGCAGAAGCCTTTTCCCGTTTTTTTCCTTTTGGCCCAAAGGTTCCAGCAGCAAGGAGACAGACAGAGCAGTGGGTGGAGGTGCCACTTGTCAGGCGGGTACACGCGGAGTTCCCCACGTGAGCGGGAGGCTTTCGCGACATGAAGGGCGATTCTGAGCAGGGTTCTGCGGCTCCCCACCGAAGCTACAGTTCCCTTCTGTTGTGAATTTGCCAAGTGTTTTGTTAATACCACAAGTAGATGTTGAATTTTATCCGATGTTCTTCTGCATCTGTTAAGGTGATTGTAGGTTCTTCTCCGTTATGCTGTTTTGTTAGATCATGTCGATAAATATTTACCGCTAAGCTCATTTTGTATGCTGGGAGCAACTCCAGCAGCGATGCGCTGTCTTTTGCAGATAATGTCCTTGTTGTATCAAGGTCATGTTCCCCTCATGAACGGGTTGGGATGCGTTTGTTCTTTTTCTATTCTTGTGAAATGCACATGATTTCTTCCTGAAGCCATCTGGGCATCTGGACCTGAGGCTGTTTTTTTTTAAAGGGAAGGTTTTAAATGATAGATTCTTTAACAGTTACGTTACCAAGTCCAAGCTCATGACACTCACCCCATGACATGCCAATAAATTGATAGACAAGGTTTTGGGGCAGAGAAAGCAACTTTATTCTGAAGCTGCAGATTAAGAGGAAAGGACTCATGTCCCAAAGCCCCGTGTTCGCTCAGGGTTGATGTCAGGGTTGTTTGTCTTAGGGAAGGGGGAGCGGGAGGGGCCAAGGTTGGAGGGTGACCAGACATCTGGACATCAGCAAGGGTCTGAGGACGGCAGCGAGTCCTGCCCGGTCAGTGACTCAGGTCCACTCTGTGACGTGGGTCTGGCCCGATGCTCCTGTGAGGCCTTGCCAGTCCCGTGGTCATTTTGTGTCACCACTTTATCTCCCCCGGGGGGGGCAAGGCTCCGGTGAGGGGCTGGTCCCATCAGACTAAGTCCTGAGCAAAATCCCCTTTGGTGGTTAACAAGCCCACGTGCAGGGCTGCAGGGCTGAGCAGAAGCTTGTGACCCAAAGATTAGGCAGCGAAGGAGACAGAGACGACGTGAAGGCAGAGAGGCCAAGTTTTTCACTCAGTTGCAGTTATACACTTTTAAAGACATTTCTAGATTTTTCTTAAGTCAGTTAAGTTGTGCTTCCCTAAGGATTCTTCTTTTCATCCAACTTTTTGAGTTCACTGGCAGGAAGTCACTTAACCTCCCCTCTTTACCTCCTAGCATCTGCGGGTCTGGAGTGACACCCCCTTTAGTTCCTGACATCCGTTACCTGTAGCCCCTTTCCTTCATTCAGATTTGCCAGGCAATGTCGATGTTATTAACCTTTTAAGAAACGTATGTTTATTTTGTTAATTTATTCTCTTGTCTTAATTATTTTATTCATTCCACTTTGGAGGAGAAGTTTAGTTTACCATAATTTTTCTCATTTCTTAAGCAGATGCCTAACTGCATAATTTTCAGCCTTACTCTTTTTCAATATATTTATTTATTAAAGCTATAAATTTCCTGTGGTCACATTTTGGCATGACAAAGGGTAAATTCTTTCTAAATTGAGGTATTATTGACATATAAGTATACTGGTTTCGGGTGTACCACATAATGATTCAGTGTTTGTATTTATGGCAAAATGACCACCACAAGTCTGGGTGACAGCCGTCACCACACAGAGTCACAGATTTTTTATCCTTGTGATGAGGACTTTTAAGGTCTAATGACAAGGTTTGATATGTCATATTTTTCATTAACATTCAGGTCAAAATGTTTTCTAATTTCCATTGTGATTTATTCTTGGACCATGGTTTATTTAGACATCTGCTTCTAAATTTCCAAGCATATGGGAATTTTCTGGTTATCTCATGTCAGTGATTTCTAGCTTAAATGCATTGTGATAAGAAAATGTCTGAGAGTTTGTTCATGGTTCAGAATATGCTCCATTTTGGTATAGATTCTGTGCGTTCTCTATATGCCATTAGTTCAAACTTACTGGTCACGTGGTTTCATTTCTATATCCTTCTGATTTTGCCTGCTTGTTCTTTTAGCACTAACAAGGGTGTGTGAAAACCACTATGATTCTAATTGGTCAGTTTTTCCTTTTAGTTTTCTCCTATATATGACATATTTGTGGTTATATATACATGAAATTTCAATTGTTATATTTTATGTTGAAATGATCCTTTGCCTTTATAAAATACACTTCTTTATTTGTAGAAATACTTCTTGCCCTGAAATCCATATTACTGATATCAATGTGGTCACACCTGTTTCTCACTGTTTTCAGAACAAGCCTTTACTCACCTGTTAATTTTTCTTTATTTTATTTCATTTTTTTATTATTTTTATTTTGGTATCATTAATGTACAATCACATGAGCAACATTATGGTTACTAGACTCCCCCCATCACCAAGTCCCCCCAAACACCCATTACAGTCACTGTCCATCAGCGTAGTAAGATGCTATAGAGTCACTACTTGTCTTCCTGTGCTGTACAGCCCTCCCCGTTCCCCCCCTACATTATGTGTGCTAATCCTAATGCCCCTTTTTCCCCCCTTGCCCCTTTCTTCCCATCCATCCTCCCCAGTCCCTTTCCCTTTGGTAACCGTTAGTCCATTCTTGGGTTCTGTGAGTCTGCTGCTGTTTTGTTTCAGTTTTTGCTTTGTTCTTATACTCCACAGATGAGTGAAATCATTTGTTCCTTGTCTTTCTCCGCCTGGCTTATTTCACTGAGCATAATACCCTCCAGCTCCATCCAAGTTGTTGCAAATGGTAGGATTTGTTTTCTTCTTATGACTGAATAATATTCCATTGTGTATATGTACCACATCTTTATCCATTCATCTACTGATGGACACATAGGTTGCTTCCATTTCTTGGCTATTGTAAATAGTGCTGCGGTAAACATAGGGGTGCATCTGTCTTTTTCAAACTGGGCTGCTGTATTCTTAGGGTAAATTCCTAGAAGTGGAATTCCTGGGTCAAATGGTATTTCTATTTTGAGCTTTTTGAGGAACCTCCATACTGCTTTCCAGGGGTTGAACTAATTTACATTCCCACCAGCAGTGTAGGAGGGTTCCCCTTTCTCCGCAGCCTCGCCAACATTTGTTGTTTGTCTTTTGGATGGTGACAGTCCTTACTGGTGTGAGGTGATACCTCATTGTGGTTTTAATTTGCATTTCTCTGATAATTAGCAATGTGGAGCATCTTTTCATGTGTCTGTTGGCCATCTGAATTTCTTCTTTGGAGAACTGCCTGTTCAGCTCCTCTGCCCATTTTTTAGTTGGATTATTTGCTTTTTGTTTGTTGAGGTGTGTGAGTTCTTTATATATTTTGGATGTCAAGCCTTTATCGGATCTGTCATTTATGAATATGTTCTCCCGTACTCTAGGATACCTTTTTGTTCTATTGATGGTGTCCTTTGCTGTACAGAAGCTTTTCAGCTTGATGTAGTCCCACTTGCTCATTTTTGCTTTTGTTTCCCTTGCCCGGGAAGATATGTTCATGAAGAAGTTGCTCATGTTAATGTCCAAGAGATTTTTGCCTATGTTTTTTTCTAAGAGTTTTATGGTTTCATGACTTACATTCAGGTCTTTGATCCATTTTGAGTTTACTTTTGTGCACGGGGTTAGACAATGATCCAGTTTCATTCTCCTACTTGTAGCTGTCCAGTTTTGCCAGCACCATCTGTTGAAGAGACTGTCATTTCCCCATTGTATGTCCATGGCTCCTTTATCGTATATTAATTAACCACATATGTTTGGGTTAATGTTTGGAGTCTCTAGTCTGTTCCACTGGTCTGTGGCTCTGTTCTTGTGCCAGTACCAAACTGTCTTGATTACTGTGGCTTTGTAGTAGAGCTTGAAGTTGGGGAGCGAGATCCCCCCTACTTTATTCTTCCTTCTCAGGATTGCTTTGGCTATTCAGGGTCTTTTGTGGTTCCATATGAATTTTAAAACTATTTGCTCTAGTTCATTGAAGAATGCTGTAGGTATTTTGATAGGGATTGCATTGAATCTGTAGATTGCTTTGGGCAGGATGGCCATTTTGACGATATTAATTCTTCCTACTCAAGAGCATGGGATGAACTTCCACTTGTTAGTGACCTCTTTAATTTCTCTTAAGAATGTCTTGTAGGTTTCAGGGTATAGGTCTTTCACTTCCTTGGTTAGGTTTATTCCTAGGTGTTTTATTCTTTTTGATGCAATTGTGAATGGAATTGTTTTCCTGATTTCTCTTTCTGCTAGTTCATCGTTAAGTATATAGGAATGCAACAGATTTCTGTGTATTAATTTTGTATCATGCAACTTTGTTGAATTCAGATATTAGTTCTATAGTTTTGGAGTGGAGTCTTTAGGGTTTTTTATGTACAACATCATGTCATCTGCAAATAGTGACAGTTTAACTTCTTCTTTACCAATCTGGATTCCTTGTATTTCTTTGTTTTGTCTGATTGCTGTGGCTCGGACTTCCAGGACTATGTTGAATAAAAGTGGGGAGAATGGGCATCCTTGCCTTGTTCCCAATCACCTGTTAATTTTTAACCTTTCTATAACCTTATATTTAAGTTGCATGTCCTGTAAATGTTACATATATGGATATAAAGATATAATAAAACCCAGTGTGATGAGAAGACAAATAGGGACTCTGTGACATCTTGTTACACTAATGGATGATGACTGTGATGGGATCTGGGGGTGACTCGATAGTATGGGTGAATGTAGTAACCACATTGTTTTTCTTGTGAAACCTTCATAAGATTGTGTATCAATGATACCTTAATAATAAAAAAAACCCAGTGTGACAATTTTTGTATTTGAATTGGAGCATTTAGTCCATTTATATTTAGTCTAATTACTGACTTTTGCATTGAATCTACCGTGTGTGTGTTAACTTGGTTAATAAATACAATTTTTTCCACTTGCTCTATGTTCCTTTTTCTCTCTCCTGCCTTTTTTTGTCTTGTTTCTTGTCTCTCCTCCATCTATTCTTTTATTATTTCATCTTCCTCTATGTTAGGAGGTTTGTAGAGCTTCTGGAATCCATGGTTTGTATTTTTTAGATCAGTTTTGGTAAGTTCTCGGCCATTATTTCTTTAGGTACTACTTCAGACTTCACTCCCTCTCTCTCTCCCTCTCTCTCTGTCTCCATTCCAAGACTCCAATTACATACATGATAGATCTTTGCAAACTATCCTGTATGTCTTAACCCCTCTTCTGTTTTTTTTTCTTTTTCTTTTAATGTTTTGTTCTGGATGTTTTCAGATGGTATATCTTTCAGTTCATAATTTCCCTCTTTAGCTGTATCTGATCTACCATTAAACTCATTCATTGAACCCATTCTTTCAGTTATTTTTTTCCAGGTCTAGACCTTATTTATATTAATTTTTTAAAATGGTTTTTGGTTCTCTGCTAAAATTCTCAACTTTATCTTTTACGTCCTTGAGCTTGGGAAGCAGGTTAAGCAGGTTATTTTAATGTGTGTGTCTGATCCTTCCATTGGCTGGGAATCTTTGTCTTTTGTTCTACTGATTTTTACTTATGTGGTCTTTTTCTTTGGGTGCCTGGTTATTTAAACTTATGTGCCAGTTGTTATATTTACAAGGGTATTCTTGGAAATACTTTGAGGCCTAGAGCAACCTTTGTCCCTTTGGCACTGTTTATGCTAAATATTTGAAAGTAAGCTCTAGACATAACTACAAAACATAAATTATGCAGTACACAGGCATACCTTGTTTTATTGTGCTTTGAGGACATTGCTTTTTTTTTTCTTTACAAATTGAAGGTTTGCAGCAACCCTGTGTTAAGCACATTTATTGGCACCATTTTTCCAAGAGCATTTGCTCACTTTGTGTTTGCATCACATTTTGGTAATTCAACATTTCAAATTTTTCATTATTGCTTTCTTGGTTTTGGTGTTATGTGATAATGGTTATGACTCACTGAAAGCTCAGAGGATGCTCTGCATTTTTTAACAATAAAGTGTTTTAAAATTAAAATGTGTATGTTGTTCTTAGATATAATGCTGTTGCACATATAACAGACTACAGTATAGTGTAAACATAACCTTTATATGCACCAGGACACCAAGAAGCTCATTGCCTCACTTTGCTGTGAGAGTCACTCTGTTGAGGTGGTCTGGAACCAGCCCTGCAGTATCCCCAAGGTTTTCTGTCTTAAAGATTGACAGGCTCTTTGCAGAAACAGCAAGCACTTTAGGGGCCAGGGCTGGGGGTGTGCAGGTCACAGTTAAAACAGGTGGTCAGGGAGGGGCTCAGGGAGGTCACACTTGGCTGGCATCTGGAGGGGGTGGAGTGATCACGCAGACACCTGGGGAAAGGGGGCAGCCGGTGCCAAGGCCTGGAGGGGCACATGTGGGCAGGGAAAGAGCAAGGAGGCAAGAGCCATCAGGGGTGAGAAGAGATGCCATCTGAGTGGTGGCAGAAGCTTGCAGTGCGTCAGGAGAATGGGTGTCAGTGTGTATTCCCTAAGATTTGTCACAATAATAAATGGTTTAAAGCAGCAGAAATTTATTCTTGAAGAGCTCTGGAGGCGGGGATCTGAAATCACAGCCGTAGCAGGACCATGCTGCAGGGTGGCTCCCTCCGGGAACCCTGGGAGGGGCTGTCCCACGCAGTCTCCGGCTTCTGGTGGGGGCCGGATGCTTGGAGATGCCGGTTCATGGACACATCACTCCATCCTCGGCCTCCTCCGCTACACGGCCCGCTCTGTGTGTCTGTGTTCAAATTTCTCTCTTTCTATAAAGACTCTAGTCATACTGGATTACACCTGCAAAGACTTTACTTCCAAAAAGGTCACATGCACGGGTGCCTGGAATTAGGATTTCGACATATCTTTGCGTGACGCCAATTCCACCTGAACAGTGTCCTTGCAGGGAGTCCTGCAGCCATGAAGAAGCTGCCAGTGCTCCAGAGCCCATTCACTGGCCTGTGGGCTCTGCGGGGGCCGAGGGCAGCTCGCTGGAGTGTGGTGCTGAGCTCGTGCCCGGCGGTGGCAGGTCCCTGGGTGGCCGGTGTGCGGTGCAGCCCTCCTCGCTGCTTGAGGTGGCTGTGCGCATCTGTTCCTGTCGCTGCCGCTCTAAAAGCTTCCCTGCGTTGAGGCTGATGCCGGGGTTCTAGTTCATGGAGTTGAAGAAGGAACTTCACAAACGCTCAAGGTAGGCAAGCAGGAAAAAAAGGTTTTTTATTTAGAGAAAGCCGTAGTACAGAACTCTCAGTGCATGCTGGGAGGGGCAAGAGTGCCCGTGTTTGCGCTGGGTCTAGGGGCATGCGTCTCAGACTTAGCTGAGTTGTCTAATTTCTATTGGTTCCCGCTGGAATGCTGTTCCTTGTTTTAACCGATCTTACTGAAAGTTTTCTGTATTTCCAGATTTGGCATGCTGCTGCCACCCTTACTGCTAGCAAAAAAATAAAAAAACACTAAAAAGCCCAAGGGTGTTCTCCACAGGCATCCTGCTCTTGTGCATGCCCGAGACCCTCAGGAAGCGCCTTGCTTTTGTTCTTTCCCAGGGCCCCTTATCCTGTCCTAACTAGACAGGGGCTGCCTCTGTCTGCTCCCTGCCTCAAGGCCATGTGCAGCGCCCCTCCTGGAGCAGGCAGGAGCCTTCCCTGGGGGGCTCCTGGCTGAGGAGCACTTATTCCTGGGAAAGAGGACTGGGACCGGTGCAGGTCCAGCTTCGTGCAGTTACTAGGCAGATGTTTGCATAGTGTTTACCTGGCAGCCAGGTGGACCTTCCTGTTCAGCTCAGCTGGTTCCTACGACAGGCTCGGGTCGGTGGAGCTCCTGGGCCCACCAGCCCACCTGCCTCCAGCACCTCGGCTGTTCCCACGCTGGCTGCCTCTGTGCCAATCGCAGGTTTAATGACGGAGGACCCATGGCCTGTTTCCTTGTCTTCACTGCACTCGGTTGGTGCATGATTTACGCCAAGGACAAGTGCTGGCGTGGGCAGCACAGGCCTGACTGGCGTCCAGCCCCCGAGCTCAGCAGGTGAGGCCTCCTGCTGCCCAGTAAACAGCAGGCGGAGTCATGAGTGCTGCCTGGGGGCTCCCCACCCGTCCCTGCTTTCCTGTTGGCATCTCTTCCCCATCCCTTCAAGGCCTGGGATTCTCTGTAATTAAAAATCCATCACTGCTCAGCATGGGTTTTGGGGTGCATTTGGAGGGCCCCTTCTCTGCAGCTGGAGTTGGCTGACACTTCCGTCCTGGGCCTGTGAGCAGGACAACGCCTGCAGGCCTGTGAGCTAGCTGCTCCTTCATTCCTTCTTTCTATGCCTGGAGCCGCTTTTATGGGTGATGGGGACTCCCTCTCCAGTGCAGGGGCAATTGTCACTTGCCATCACAAGGCAGCCGTTCATCAGACACCAGGGGCAGGTGTCTTTCTTGGCCTTCAGGCTAATACTAATCCATTATAAACATGGTTGATATTTAAAAACAAATTTCCAGAATAAATTCACTGAAGTGCTGTTTGACCAAGATGTTGCCAGGAGATTGTTGGCCATGCTGTCCCCCAATGCATGAAGAGCAAAATCGATTTTATATTGTAGGTCACTACAAATAAAATGCTAAGATGCTATCATCTTTCCTGGATGGATGCACGTCTCTAGGAAACAGTAGAATACTCCATTTCGTTCCCTCCAGTGGATACATTTCTCAGGAAAACACGAAGTGGTTGGACACTCAGACACATACATGCTTGTGTTCCCTCTTTGCTCTGCTCCGTGACGTACGGGACACGAGGAGCCGCATGGAACCCAGCCTGGGGCCCCAGGAGGAGCAGAAACACGGCTTCCCCTCTGCTCCAAAAGCCATGCAGGCCCTTCCTTTGGCCGGGGGTCCGTGAAGCCCCAAAGTTTCTGCAGGCCGCGGCTTTGGCCACGTTTGCAGGGAGCCCTGGGTTACCAGACTGAGCTCCCGGGCTTCTCGGGGTACCCTCGCCGCCGGGGGACAAGGGCCCCTGTTTCTGCGCCCTTGCGGGCTGGCTGCTCCTCGTCCCCGGGGCGGGCGCTCAGCCTCATTCATCCGAGCCTCGCGGCGGCGGGAGGCGCCTCTCCGTTTGCCGGCTCCCTCCGCTGGGTGCCCCCCTCCAGTCCGCGGGTGCGCTCTTCAGGGTGGTCTGCAATTTCTGGGACCTCCTCAGAAGCCGCTGTCCACAGGCGTCAGGACACCAGGCCCCGTGGGGCCCGAGGGAACCCGCCTTGCCCGCCCCGCCCTGTCTCCCCGAGTCTGCCTGGGGGTCTTCAGAGGCTCCGCCCGAGGGCTCCCCCCGCCCCCCAAGGCGGCTCCGGACGGAGGCTCCTCCTGCTCCCCAACCCGGAGCTCCGGCCGACGGGGTGGGCGTCGCGGATCTCGGGTCGCTGGATTCCCCGCAGCCCCCAGGTGTAAGCGCGTCAGGCGGGAGCGGGGCCGAGGAGGGGTGCGGCAGGGTCCCCGAGAGGGCGGCACGAGCGACGCAGGGGCCCTGGGCGACGGGCGACAGGTCCCTGTGCGCGGGCAGCCGCGGACGCCCCGGGCCCGCCTCGGCGCTGCTCCCGGGAGCGCTTGCGCAGTGAGACGCCGGCCCGAGTGGCTCCGGGGTGCTGGGACCTTGCCACGTCCTGACTCTGTGGCCCTGGGCAGGTCACCCGGCCTCTCTGAGCCTGGCATTCGACAGGTGGCCAGCGGGGGCGCCGGGCGTGTGCTGGGTGGAGGGCACCTGCTTGCCAAGGAGGACCCCCAGGTGCTCGCAGAGGCTGGTTCCCAGAGCGCCGGGGGTGCCTCGTCACTGGGGTTGTAAGGCTCAGGGGCCCCGGGGAGAGGGTCCTACCCGGTTGGCACCTGGGCTTTCTTGGTTGGTCCTGAGTTGGAAGTTGGGCACAGAGGACAAAATTCCAGATGCTGTGAGTCACTGAGCAAGGCCTGGGGTGCTGGTCGCATGCCCCAGCTGCAGCGCTGCCCCGAGGGGCTGTATGGCTCTGCGCTCCGGGCGCTCAGCTTCCCTGGTGTCGTCTTTGGCCACTGGCCACTCCCGTGTTCGGAGCCTAGGACAGGGCCACCGGGAGAGAGCAGCGGCCAGGCCTTGAGGGACCGCCTGAGCGTGTGCATCTCTGTTACAGGCCCCTGTCCAGTGGGCTGAGGCCAGCGGGCACACGGCTTGGTGTCAGCCTAGGAGTGTTCAGCTCCCCCTGCGTTTACCAGGCTCCTAATTGTGGCCCATTTGCTCAGCACAGGGCTTAGAAGGAGGTCAGGATGGGTGGGCTGGGCCCAGGGTTAGAGGAGTAGGGCCTCCTAAAGGGGACCCTCACCCGGGATGGGCCTTCAGGGCCAGCTGACCACGCTGGGCTCATGACCAGTCGCCCTGTGACCTGTGGATGACTCACTGCAGAGCCCTCCTGTTGCACAGCCTGTGGGGCATGCAGACCCTGCCCGCAGAACAGCTGCAGGGGCCCCTGTGCCCAGGTGTAACTGCAGTGTTCCTCCCAGGGTCCCTGGCCTGCGGCCCCTGCATTTGCAGCTGGCCCAGCGAGTGTCTGCATCTTGTCCAGGCCCTAGCCTGAGCCGGTTCTCCGTGGGGCTGGAACTTTCCAGGACTGGGCCAGGCCATGGGGCTCTTGGATGCCAAGCGGTGGCACCATTTAGCCAGGGTGGGCCCCTGGGGTGAGTGTGGGATGGGCCTGGGGTGATGCTGTCTGGCCTCAAGGGACCTCTCAGCCCTGTGTTTCCTCCGAAAACCAGCTCTCCTGAGGTTGTGGACACTGGAGACTGTGTCCTCATAGCTGCCTGATGTCACCCTACAGCAGGGCAGAGATCTGGGAGGCCAGGGATATGACACTTGAGCTGTTCCAGGGGGCCCGCTGAGGGCGGCTAACAGCTCACAGGTCCTGGCTCTCACCCAGTCCTGAGACCAGCAGTACCCTCCTCCCCATCCCAAGTAACCCGAGGGTCACAGGGCAGGGGCAGGGTTGTAGTTACACCTGGGTACAGAGTAGGGATTGGTGCAGCCCTGCTGAAGCCACCAAGTTTGTGTGTGGTCTGGACACACTAATGCCTCCCAGGGTCCCTGGCCTGGTGGAGGGCAGACCTCTCCCGGCTGCAGTGCAGCCCGGCAGAGAGCCTGGCATGTCGGGGAGCTCCCAGGGCAGCAGCCTTTGTGGGTGGGATTCCTACCCAGAGGCCCTACCCCAGAGGCTGCTCCTGGGCCTGCCCTGCCCCTCCACCCCAGCCTGACATTCACACCCTTCTGAGCTCTTGTCCCAAGGTGGGGATCCTGGGGGCCCAGGGGACTCCTGGACCATTTATGTCTTACAGAGTCCTGGCCAGGCAGGCAGGACATGGGGTGATGGGGTGAGAGGCAGGGCTGGTGGGCCCGACTCTGATCGGGCTCCCTTCCAACAGTGCAGGCAGTGCTAAGGCCAACAGACCCCATGGGGCTCCTGGGGTGGGGGTGGCTTATTCAGCGGTGGTGCTGTGGGCTTCTTGCAGTCGAGATGTTGGGCAGAGGGGCCCTTAATGTAACCTCTGGGCACCAGTGCTCCGTGCAGAGTGTTGGCCACGCCTGGAATGAGGCTGTGCCCAGGGTCACAGCTGCAGTGCGCTGCCTGAGGCTCTGCTGGGCAGATGCCAGCACAGTGCCTGGACTGACCACGGCCTCCTTGGCCCGAACCACTGGAGCGAAGGCTGTTCAACCTGTGGGTTTTGCCCTCTGCAGCTGATTAGTCAGCTCTGCACCCATGTGGCCCCTACGCTCCAACCTGGAGGGTTACACGGGGCACATCAAGGCGTTGGCAGGAGTGGTACACACGCTCTGCAAAGGGCGTGCACACACACACATGCACATGTACTCCAACTTAGTGCACACCCACACTCAACACACAGCACTCACGCATGCTTGTCTACACACACTCAGAATCCCTACAGTCTCAGGCACACCTACAGAATGTACACCCGCACGTGCACACATGTGAGCGTGCTCATGCATGTCCTCATGCTCACACGTGACTCACACATGGGGGAAGCAGCAGCTGTTAGACCCATCGTGTGCTGCTGGGACTTGATCCATGTGCAGTGCTCCTACACGGTCATGCTTGGGCTTTTATACCCCAAAAACGTTGCATGCAGATGGAACACAGCCCGCCACTGCTCCCAGGTGGACACAGAGGCTGAATCAATGCTGAGACGCAAGGTTTAATATTTAATATGAGTTTCTTTGGTTTGAGTGATGGAAGTGCAGGCCTTGCCAGGGCAGAAAGGATGGTGGGTGCCTCCCATGGGGCTGGAGGCCAGAGAGGAGTAGCCCCACCCGCCCTGGGGCCCCAGGGCACGGAGCAGATGCCATTAACCAGCCTCACAAAGGGGGGAAAGTGTAAAATACTGTATTTGTCAGATGGTCTGCGTCTACAGCGTGTACACAGCACAGTGAGGGCCTCTGGCTTGTCTCCATGATGGAGGCCAGTGAACAGGCTGGACTGTGGGGCCGGCTGCCCATCGGGTGACCTGTGAGGACACGTGGGTGTGTGGTAGACCCAGGACACTGAGGTCACACCACCACCATCAGGCTTATGTGAGTCCGGAAAGTGTGGCTGCTTGTGCTCAGATACTGAGCATCAGCCCTGGGGACCCCCGACACCCTTCTCCTCCTGGGTGGGTGCCAGGAAGGCCAGGCCCCTGCGCCCAGGGCAGAGCACCCACCAGTCTGTGTGGATGGCTCTGCAGCCCAGGAAGCCTGGTGTTCGGGCTGTGTGCAGTGCGGTGTGTGGGTGCCTGTGTGCAGATGTGACACACGTGTGCATGCATGTAGCATGTGCACACACGTGCGTGGTGTGGTGTGCATGTTTCTGCACATGTGCCGCAGACCTGGGAGGCGGGGTGGGCCGTGCAGTCTCATGCATGCATTCCTCCAGGAGCCTAGACCTCTGCCCCAGGGGTCTGGGCCTTCCTGTGGACATGCCACCTGCTTTCATGGAAGGCATGCCGTCCTGACTCAGGGCTTTGTGCCCAAATGTCCACGGGGATGCCAGCCCCCTCTTTTGTTGTCCCCGAACCCTCATGTCAGGGGATCCAGTCCTGACAGTGGCTGGCTTTGGACATTAAGTCTCCGTTGAAAGACATTTGGGTCTTTCCAGAGGCTGGGCCCTTGGAGACCCTGTCAGCCCCTAGTCACGGCTGTTCCCCCCTCCTTCATGCTCCTAGATGGTGGCTGCATCCTTAGCACCCTTAGCTCTCAGGCCTGGGGGGCCGGGGCTGCAGGTGGAGACCCTGTCGTGGGTCCCCGTGTCTCAGACACAGAGATGGTGGAGGGGACGCCCAGATCAGAGCGCCCTGGACTGGCCAGCAGACTGCCACCTGAGGAACAAAACTTAACAAAATGTACACTTGAAACACTAGGACCTTGGGAGGTGTGTGCTGTGGCCAGGTGGGTGTCCCCGGGTAGAAGCCCTGCTCTGGTCCTGGGTGGCCCTGGGGCAGGGGGTAGGGGGACCGGGCGCCATGGTGACTGTGATGTGGATGGCTTACCGACCTTGTCTGACCTTAGGATTTGCCAACACATGTGGCCTAACGCGTCTCCTGCTTGGGGCCTTCACGTGGGGCCAGGGGGTGTGAGCCGCCTCCGAGTCTCGGTGCTCGGTGACCAGCTGGCCTCGTGCGGCAGACGCTCTCTGCTCTGAGGCGAGTCCTGGGGTGGTGGCCAGCAGTCGCCAGCTATACAGTGGTCTCGTTCTTCCAGGGCCCTGTTCGGATGCTGTAGGGCACGGCCTCACATGTGCTGCCCTTGAGCAGTCCGTTCTGGCCAGGGCCACTGAAGGGCAGGGACTGTGTCCTCCCGAGCATCTCAAAGTGGGCAGGGCCCAGGGCCACTTCCCTGCTGGGTGGTGGGGGACAGCCATAGAGCGTGGAGCTGGCCTCACCGCCCTCAGGCTGGCTGACCAAGGGGAAGGGGTCACTCTGGGCACAGCAGGCCAGCGTGTGCACCCCCACTGGGCCCTCAAGCGAGCTGGGGGGACTGTCTGTGCGTGAGCTGTGGGGGCTGCCGTCCAGGCTGGATGGGATATGGTAGGCATACTCCTGCTCGGCCGTGGCTGCCCGGTGCCGGCTGAAGTAGTGAGGCTTGGCTCTGCCCTGCAGAGCCCCGTGGAGGTGTGGGTCGCGTGCGAAGGCGTCCTCCTCATGTACATGGATGTGGGCTGTGCCCTCCATCAGCTGCTCGCAGTGCATCTTGGCGCAGCACGGTGTGGTCGGTGGCAGGCAGCTGATGTGGCTCTGGGCGGCCTGGAGGTTGGTCATCTTGCAGTGGCTGGTGGGCAGGTGGCCAAAGCCCCACAGTTTGCCGGGACATGGTGAGTCCCGCAGGCAGGCCGCGTGTCCCAGCGCGTCCCCATTGGCGTCGAGCATGGGGTGGGCACTGAGCTCCGTGGCCCGGGTGTGCCCGCGGGAGGGGCAGCACGACCACCAGCACTGCCACACATCGTCCCTCTTGGCACAGTGGTGGATGAGCACGAAGAGGCCCAGCGTCACGCAGAAGGCGCCGTACAGGCAGCTGAAGACCATGTCCAGGAACGGGCCCTGCGACACGGCCAGGGCCCCGAAGGCCCAGGTGGCCGTAAACAGGAGCAGCGTGAAGGTGGCAGCCCGCAGCTGGGCCTTGAGCGAGTGCTCGTTCTGCAGCAGCGAGGCACCCAGGGGGCTGCTGGCGGGCAGCTTGCCCGGCCCGGCTGGGGGGCTGGGGCCCGCCTCGGGCTCCGCCAGCCGCCGCTCCTCCGCCCGCTCGCTGAGCTCGTACCTGCGCTCGGGGTGGCGCTGCAGCTGGACGTAGGCGCCGAGGAAGTGCAGGCAGGTGACCAGGGTGATGAAGGCCGTCGGCCCATAGAATGCGCCCAGGCTGGGCTCCCAGGCCATCCAGCAGCTGCGGGACAACAGGTGTCAGAGGGGTCTCTGGGGGCAGGTGCTCGGCCAGCCCCAGCTCCACGCCCTCCTGGGCTCACGGGATGGGGCTGTTTTCCATGGTGGGTGCATGCAGCTGTGTGGTGAGGACAGCCCTGGGGCGGCAGAGGGGCGCAGGGCAGAGCCGGTCGCCCTGCAGCCTCGGGGTGCTGGACAGCGTGCATGGGTTTCTGGAGTGGGCGCCTGGGCGGGACCAGGCCTGTGCTCGGGCCGCGTGCTGGCCTTTGCTGCTGCCTCCCCTCCTCAGCAGGACCGTGGCCAGGGACCCAGCACCAGAGCCTGACTCCCAGGTCTCTGTGGGGCTTGGCCTTTCTTTCGGGGGCGACTGAGGGAGGAGAGAGGACTGTGGGGGGCTGGGGGCAGGGCTTGGCTCAAGGGTCCTGAGGGTCTGCTGCAGGCTGGCGGTGACCTGTCCCTCTGCACGGCTGGCGTCTGCACTTGCGCCAGCCTCGTCAGGCCCACTCTACCCTTGTTTGTCCTGTGGACCCTTCCTGACTCAGGAAAACCAGCCGTGGTGCCCATGAAGAGGCCAGGAAGGAGACCAAGTCTGAGAGAGGAGGCCAGCCTAGGGGACCAGGCCTCACTGCTCTCACTGTCGGCTTGGGGATGCCTAGGGACGGTCACTGGGTGGCTCCTGGACCCCTGCCCCCGACAGGTCTCAGCTGCTCCAGTCTATCCTCTAAGAGTGGCTGTGATGGGCAGAGGGTGGCACCGCCAGCAAGGGTCTGGGCATGGGGAAGCCCTGGGGGTGGCCAGGAGCCCCCTTGGCACCCGGTACTCACTATGCTGAGTCCTCATCCTGCGCCCCGTAATTCCCGATGTCCGTGGCGGCTGTGACCCCACAGATGATGAAAGGAACGCCTCCACAGATGAGGTAGGACCTGTCGGGAGCAGAAGTTGCTTGCTGCCCTTTGAGACCCACCAGGGTCCCAAAGACGGCACCATCTTTATAGCATTTGGGGGACCAAGGAGCACCCCCCGCAGCTGCCCTGCTGGTCCTCTCCACCCTGGGTCCCACTCTGCAGGCCCCACACGAAGGGCAGGCGGGGCTTCATACAGCAAGAGTGACCAGAGCAGCACAAGGCCCTGGGTGGATGTGGATGGCTGAGGACAGGGCATTGGGGCCACTTGCCCAGGGGACAGGATGCCAGCTGGGACACTGGCCCAGGCCCCCTCTGGGTGGAGGGGCTCGTCCTGCTGGGCACTGGCAGCTCTCCGCTGAGCTTCCCTCTGGGTCATGCCTTTCAGGCGGGCTGTGTTTAGAAGCTGGGGTTTGCCTGGCTGCTGGGGGCAGGAGCAGATGTTGACCCCTCCTTGCCTGGGCAGCGCTGACTTCTCATGCATGCGGCCTCAGCCAATGGCTCCACCAGGAGTGTCCTTGTGCCGGCCCACTGATGCGGGGACCAGGAGCCGTCAAGAGAATGTGCCACATCCAGTCGGCTGGGGATGGGCACTGGGGGTGGGGGTGGGGGCTGGGCGGTGGGCTCTGAGGGGTGGGTGCCTAGCAGCCTCTCAGGGGGTTGGGAGGGGGTTGCCGTCCTCCAGGACGCTGTGGTCAACACCACGGCTCCACGTCCCCAGTGGGGAATGAGAAGGGCCCAGGTGTGCAGGAGGGAGTGGGATGACCTTGCTGCGGTCACTCCCGGTGACCCCTGGGGCTCTGTGCCTCCCTTAATTGTCGGGGAGAGAACATACTCTTCAAAAGAAAGGACAAAGATGTTTTCTGACAAAAATAAAAAAGAGAATTTCCTATCAGCCCACTGGGCTTGGAGAGTGGCTGGGGGGCGTCCTTGAGGCTTAGGGGCTGTTGTACGGGGCGGGGCTCAGAGGGACAAGCAAGTCCGGACGCCTGAACACTGGGGTGCATACTCAAGGTTTTGCTGTCCCTCAATTTCTTTAAAATACATGTGACTGTTTAAAGCAAGAATTTCAACACTGCTGGAGGCGCTTGTAGTGTGTGAGGGCAGTGGACACGGGTCTTCAGCCTAAGAATGGTGGTGGGCAGATGGCCCATTTGAGCTTTCTATATGTATTTTACACAAAATAGTACAATTTCCACACTAGAACAACTGTCAAGAGGCTGTGGCTTTAATTCCTATGGCAACAATGAAAAATTAATAGGCAAAAGCTAATAGATAAATTGAAATGAAATCTAAAAATTTTTAAATAATCAAAAGAAGGAAATAAAAGAATAAAGAAGGAACAGAAGAAAAAAAGAAGTGGGAACAGGTAGTGGAAACCTGAGTCCAACCACCGTGGAGCCCACCGAACATGCCCACAAAATCAGAGATGGTCAGCGCAGCGGATGGCCGAGCAGGGCCAGCGGCATGCTGTCCACTGGGCTGGACGTTCATGGACAGAGAAGGCTGTGTCAGGACTGACAGACGGACGCAAGAGGAAGAGGGGGAGGGGCATCTCGCGAGGACACCAGGGCCGGCTCACAGCTCACAGGGAGGCATCGGCCCTGCTGTGTGACGCCAAAGGCCCAAAACACGGGAAGCAAAAGTGAACAAAGTTAAAGGGAGAAACAGACACCTCCAAAGTCACAGCTGGCATTTTAACTCCCCTTTCTCGGCAACTGATGGAACCACCAGGCAAAAGTCAGCGAAGGGCCAGAACACTGGACGAGGACGCCCCTTTGCCTGGGTGACCCTTCCAGGACATCACACCCTGCAGCTGCCCACCTGGGGCATGTGGTTCATTCGTCCTGAGGGAGGGTGGGGCTCCGTAAAACAAGTCTCCAACATTTGGCAAGGATTGAAATCATACACGGTATATTCTCCTACTGCATGAAATTAGACTGGAAATTAGTAACAGAAAGATAATCATGAAACCCACAAATATCTGGAAATGAAACAACACACTTCTAAATAATTCATGTATCCAAGAAGAAATCACAAGGGAATTTAGAAAATGCTTTAAACAGGATGAGAAAGAAGATGCAACAATTCAATATTTCTGGGATGCAGCTAAAGCAGCTAAATACAGCTATGAGCACTTTTATGAGAAAAAGGGGAGGTTGGCAGCCTGGTGACCTAAGATGCCACCTCAACAAGGCAGGAAAGTGCAGAACCAAAGTGGAGAGTAACCAGAAAGGAAAAGATAAAAAAAGGAAACAAGGGATAGTGACTTCCTGAAAATATCAACAAAGTTTATGGCTGGCTAGAAAATCATGGAAAAGACAGAACACACATCCCCAGCGTCCAGGGGTGCGCCGCCATCGCCACCCCTGGGCAGGAGAGGTGAGCGTGTTACGAACAACTATGCATATGTTTCATGTACATACATGAAATAAATGAGAACTGAACATGTATGCTGAAGACTAGAAGAAGTGGATACATTCCTGGAGAAAAAACACAAATTACCAAAATTGAAATGAGAAGAATTAGGAAATCTGAATGCCCTGTATCTAGAAAAAGGATTGATTTCCATATCCACAGACATTTAAGAAGCTCCAGGCTCCTCGGTGTCACCAGTGGGCATGACCACCATCTACGGAGGTGACACCGTCTTGCACGGGGGTTTCCAGGAAACGAGGGACAGGATAGGTCCCGACCAGTCGTGAGGCGTAAGCTGAGACCAAACCCACAGGGACATTAAAAAAGTAAGGTGCCCACCTTCACGAACACAGACACCAACATCTCTAGCAGCATACTGGCAAATGTAACCTAGGACTTTATGAAAAGGAAAAACATCAGTGCCAAGCGAGATTTTCTCAGAAATACAAAGCGTGCCATTCATAAAAAGCAGCCCATGTGCTTTGTCACCAAAACACATCAAGAAACCACGACCCTTTAACAGATGCAGGAAAGCAACGGAACCTGACACACATGCGCCATAAAAAGCCGCAGCAAGCCGGGAATGCACGTCGTGTCCTCCACCTGCTAAGAGGCCCTGCCCCCAGGAGCACACCTGATGTGGGCTCTGAGTGTCCCCCAGGGTCGGGAACGAGGCCAGGGTGTCACCCTCCCAGCCCTGCTGATTGTCCTGGAGACCCCGGCGCTGTGTCCAGCAAAGGAGGGTGTCCTGAGAGGGGCCGAGCAGCCGGCCGCACAGCCGCACAGCCCGAGGACTAATGGGTGAGTGAGGGAGGGGGCGCAGCTCTTCCACGTAAACCAGTTACTTCGTACGGGAGCAGGAAACCGCAGGGAAGGAAAAGCTTTCACAAGATAAAACTGCAGTGCAGCAGATTTCTTTACAAGCTGACAATTCTGAAACGTACATGGAACCATAAGGACATGGACTACCAGAGCCTTCTGAAGAGGACTCGTGGGTCTGAGCTTGGGACCGACGTGACGCCCCAGGATCAGGACAGGATGTCCCAGGCTGGCTCTGCTCCAGCCCTGCCCACGTGCTCGCGCCCCTGTGGAGAGGACAGCCAAGGGCTGCCCCGCAGACCCCACTCTCCCTGGGTGCGGCTGGGGCCCCTTGCCTGACCAGAAAGTGCCAGGGCTCCTTTTGGCAGGCCAGAGACACCAAAACCGGTCTGCCAGGCAACACTCCCAGCCTAACGACACCACGGCGACCCATGGCCATGCACCTCCTGCCTGGACCCCTACCTGGCCAGCCTGCTGGTCTGTCCTGTGACTCCATGCTGCAGGCTCGGCTCCCTGAGAAGCCTTCTGCTCACCTGTGGAGTGGCTATCATTCCTGCACACCTGAGGTCACCCTGCTGTGCACAAAGGCAGGACCTTGCCACCGTGGACCAGCCCCTAGCACGCCGCACACCCACAGCCATCTGAGTGGGGTGTCAAGTCTCCTTCCATAGGATGCTCACCATCTGTAGGTGCACTGGGCAGGCGGGGTGGGTCCTGGATGTGCCGGGCAGCTCAGTGGCCTTATCCAAGGCTCCGAGGATGGCACGTGTCCCATGCAGCCAGCCCAGAACAGGAGTGAAGGGAAATAGGCCAGTTTACACGACACTGTCTGGTGGTCTGGCCCAGAGGCCTGAGAGAGGGTCCAGCCGAGGGCTGGATGCCAAGGGGTCATTCCCGCTGACAAGTGTTTCCCGTCTTGGCCTTTTTCTGATTGTGAACTAGGGAGAGGAACGGGGCTCATGTGCTCCCAGCACAGGACAGGAAGCAGGGCTGAGGGCCATGCCAGGCAAAGCTGCAGGGAGACATCGCTGGTTGCTTTCAATGGCTGGAGGGAAATTTCACAGAGGAGTGGGCTTGGGGAGTGGCCCGGAGTGGCCCTGGTCCAGCCGCATCCACGTCCGGTGGACACATGATGTCACTGTGGCACATCCCGCAGTGGCTCCATTCCCACATAGCCCCTCTGAACCCGCAGAAAGTCAGTTTCCACCTGAGAAAGATCCTCAGGTTCTGATCAGGGGGTTCCCTTGGCCGTCTGAAGAGGCACGTCAGCAGGTGGCATGGGAACACTGTGACAAGAATGGGCTGGGGCTTGCTCTGCTCAAGCCTGCTATCTGCAACCAGCCCCTTGGCCAAGGTGAGCCCACGGGAAGCCCCCACACTGGTCCCTCTGGCATCCCGTGGTGGGTGGAGAAAGGGGTGAACTGCTAATCGCGACACCTGGGGACAGCTTGCCCAGGAGACCCTGAGGGTCTCACCTGGGTGATTCAGCATTCTACCCCATCCTTCCCCGCTGACCAGGGACAGTCCCAGAGGGCTGGTGAGACCTCCAGCACGCCCTGCAGGGTGAAGCGGTCATGGCTTCTCCACCGCTTCTGGCCAGGACCCCCAGAGCCATCGGGACCCTCTTCCTCTGCAGGGGCGAACTTGGCCTTCCCTGAGCTGCTCCTGCTCCAGGGCACCTGCCAGCCCTGGGGACCTTGGCCGAGCTCGGCTCCCTGGTGCGGTGCAGGCTCGGTCAGCAGGGGGCGCTGGAGGCCGCAGCAGATGCCCAGGCCTGGGCAGCTGTTCTTGCTGCGGAGGCTGGTCAGCAGTGCGGGTGTGCAGGAGGCCCATGGAGCCCCACCTGGTCCGTGGCCGCCTTCTGTGGCCCCAGCAGGGCCCGTCTGCACCGGCCTCAGCATGCTTGGCTGGACACCCTCTCGGCCAGCCACCTGCCCCTGCAGCCACCCGGCTCACGTGGTCCTCAGCCCGGCCTTGGCCTCTGGTCCTCCAGGTTTCCTCCTGGGTCTGGTCCTGCTCAGGTGCCTACACGACGGTTTAGACCACAGCGAGGCCTGTCTGCTCAGGGCACCAGTTCCCACGGACCAGCCCTTGGCTGCTGCTGGACCCTCTTAGGACCACACACCCTCTGGCTTGCATCTCGGTGCCTCCCCACGGGTCTGTGGGACGCCGGGTGCTGACCTGGTTCCTTGGGGTCAGACTGGCCTCTTCTTTTGGCTGAAGTTTCTAGAAAAAATGTGTGAATCCGAATCCCAGTGAAACCCCTGCTGCTGCCCTGGTGACTCGGTGAACCAGACCGTGAGCGTCCAGGATGCACACAGGGCATGACACGCAGGTGCCCGGCAGGGAGCAAGCTGGGGACGTACTGGGTGTCCAGGCCCTTGGGCACCATGGACAGTGAGGTCCTCTGAGTGCAGCCTACTCCCCTGGGGCTCAGAGAAGGGGCCTGGCACATGGTGGCCTCTCATCCCAGGCACATGTGCACACCCACAGCCCCAGAGTGCCCTGCCCAGGGACCGTGCTGAGCCATTAACACAGGTTGGGGTGTCAGCCATGGCTCAACCTCCGGAGAAACCGAGTGCTGAGAGAAGCGAGTCTTTGCCCCAGGGATGCGGCCTCCATGAAGCGCTAGGGTCCTGCCCTGTAATGAAGAGGTGAGTCTGGGAGTTTGGGCAGATGGAGGTACCTGTGGCCTCCAATCTGAGGTGGAGACCGGAGGGTGATCGGGAAGCCTGGTCAGGGCTGGTGAGGCCAGCGGGGTGGGGCACGGAGCACAGCCGAGCCCTGCTGAGGTCCTGTGGACTTACTCCCGCTCAGCTTGGGGGCTCCCTCTCCACCAAGAAGGGGCAGCTGTTGGTGGGCCGGCCACAGGCCACTGGCCCTCCAGACGGGCAGGAGGGGCAGAGGGGGAGGGGGTGGGGCCTTTGCGGGCCGCTTGGGGCCTGTACTGGCATGTGCTGAGGCGCCCCTGCAGTCCCACCCTTCTTGACATCTGCTCCTTGAGAAGCCTTAGAAAGAGGGACAAACCCCAGGATGGCGCCTCTTGCTCCGTGCCAGTCTCCAGCGCCGCGGGTCCCCAGCCACAGGCCAGGATTTGGTGTCTGATTATTTGGTGGCCCCAAGCCCATGGGGTCCTCGTTCCTGGTATCCCAGATCTGTCCAGCCACGTTAATAAGTGGGTCACTTGACAGAAATCCCTCTCATGGGCTGAGCTAGTAATTAGCCAGCCTTCGAGGTCCTGGAAGCCTAACCTTGATACCCAGGTGCCTGACCCCCACTGCACTGGGGCACCACGCCTCTTCTTGGGGATACAGCATTGACAGGACACAGTGGGCAGCTTGGCCAAGTCTGGGGGGCCACAGGAAAGAATGGAGACTGAGCAGCGGGCTGATTTCTTTCTCTGCCGGCATCAGAAAGGACCAGCAGGTGAATGTGCCCCTGGGGCCAGGACCCTAGAGCAGGTGTGCCGGGCCATGGCAGGGTCCCAGGTGCCCTACTGGGGTCCCAGCCTCCATGATGGTGTCTCAGCCGCTGTGGTGGGGTCCCAGCTGCCATGGAGGGGTCCTGGCCTCCATGGTGGGGTCCTGGGCTCAGGGGTGGGGTCCTGGCCTCCACGGTGAGGTCCTGGCTTCGGTGGTGGGGTTGTCCTCCTGGGTGGTCTGTCCACTGGCCAGATGTTCTTGAGATGGCCCATCCCCAAGGATGGCCTGGGGAGCTGCTACCACGTGGGACAGACAGCAGCCCACCCCTGCCCTCATGGAGCCACAGTCCCTGCAGGCAGGATGCACCGACATGAACGGTCAGCACCAGAGACCCTTGGTGTTCCGGTCATTGTGTCTAGGTCCTCCCTGAGTCCTTGGAGGGAGAAGATGGGTGGGGTGGGTGGGGATGGCGCTCAGACAAGAAGCCACTGATGGGTGGGATGGGGTGGCCTCGGAGAGCTTGGGCAGGTCCCAGGGGCCTCAGTGGCCACAGTGGCAGATGGTGGACGTCTCAGAAGCTGGGAGGGCTGCTGGGCCAGGCTCTCCTGAGGACGGCAAGGGGACAGTCTTCCTGCAGAGGCCCTGGTGGGTGGCTGGGACTGTGCTGGTGCAGCGAACGGCTCTGCTGGCCCTGCTGTGTGGATGCTGCCCTGTGGCCAGCCCTTCGTCTGGGCTTTGGAGCTGTTCCTCCACCTGGTCTTGCTTCGGGGACACCTTCCCTGCATGTCCCCTCTTAATTTTCCTCAATTGCTCTTAATGATGCTTCCTCTGGGTCTTGTGACACGTCTTTGTGGGGGAAGCTGCCTGCAGAATGCATCCTTCAGCCAGCTGGGCCTGGCCAGCAGTGGCCACCCTCCCTGGACTGTCCCCAGGGGCCCAGGCTGATTGCAGATTCAGGGTCCAGCTTCCACATGCTCAAAGCCCTGGGCCATTTCTGTGTGTCCCACACAGTTGATAAGAAGGGTACTCCTGACATCTGCCCACTCAGATCCTCAGACCCCACCTGGGCCACCCCACAACCAGAGGCATGTCCTCTCTTGAGGAATGCCCCGCAGGACTGCCTGGCCTGGTGCTGCCCCACCAGCCACCCCACTCACAGAGCAGAGCGCCGGGACCCTTTGTCGCAGGGAAGCGGCTGGCAGGAGCGGCCATGTGGTCGGTGCAGCCAGGGGGATAGAAGGAGCTGAGTGCCGCACGTGTGGCTGTGGGGGCTGCGGCCACTGTGGGGACCTATCCCAGGCACCGCCCTTGGGATGCGGGGTCCCAGAGATGTCTGCTCCTGGTCCAGTCAGCATTGTGTTATCAGGACTTCTGCAGCGAGAAATCAGTCGACTGTTTCAGCTAAGCCAAAGGTGCCATTTTCATCCACTTGCCTTGTGAAGCCACCAGTGTCCTCGGAAATGCGTGGCACACTCCTCCAAAGCTTGGACGACCGAGATGGGTGGAGGCAGGTGAAAGCCACTGGGGGTTTGGTGGCTGGAGAAGGGCCAGCTGACAAAGACCTAGGGTCACGTGGAGAGAGAGAGTGACTCCTGTGCTGAGCACCGACCATGACCACGGTCTCTTGCTGGAAGTGTGCCCGGGCACTGACACAGCACAGTGGGTACACTGTGTGATCTCTGAGATGACGCCTGCTATGCTGCTGGGACAGGTGCCTTAAAATTGTCCTCTCTGGAGCCATGTCTGTGAATCAGGATGTCTGCCCCAGGTGCGGCCTCTCGGGGCCACTGGGGGACCCAGGTGTCACCTTGGTGCATGCTGCTTGGGTCACTGATTGGCCCTGGAGCTGTCTGCTCCTGCTCAGGGCACCCACACACCTGGGTGCCACGCCGGCTTCCTGTGGCCGTGCTGAGCAGCCTCAGTGCCACCTAACCCAGACTGTGGCCATGAGCGCCTGCCCAGCTCTGCCCATTTCAGAATGTGCATTGCTGCTGGGAAGGGGTTCCTGCAGAGGAGGTCTGGGGGAACAGTCCTGCCCCTGAGCAGGGCCCTGAGAGCTGGTGCGAACTGCATGCTGCAGGGCTCAGAGCATCTGACGTGAGCGCCACGGTGCTGGCACAGCTGCAATTTTTCAAATAGAAAAACCACAGGTAACAATCCTGTAGCAGCTTTGTGGAGACAGGGTTGGCTCAGACCTTGAACAATAGGAAACTACTTAGGCGCACTTTATCAGAAGGAGCAGAACAGATTGCAAATTCAGGAGTAATTACATGTAGCTAAATTGGGAATTAGCCCCTGAGCATCAATATAATCACAGCCAGAAAGTGTTTAATTCGGAAGCAGCTTCCCTTTGGCCAAGTGCGGTGGCCTGAATAATCATGCCCCTCATTTCATATGGTTAAGCCCCCATGGTGGTGGTGTTAGGGGTCCCTTGGGAGATGGTTCGGTGGTGAGGATAGAGCCTGGTGAACGGGGTCAGTGCCCGTGCAACAGAGCTTCCTGGCTGTGTTTCCGGGCAAGGACACGGCAAGAGGTCTGCGTCCCGGGAGAGGGCCTCACCTTGCATCTGGCACCCGGGCTCAGGCCTCTAGCCTCCAGGCCTGTGAGAGATAAATGCCTGAGTTTACAAGCGTCCTGGGCTGTGGTTTTGTTAGAGGTGCCCTAGGATTCTCAGGGAGAGGCTGGAAGATATGGAAGGGACCCCCAGGAGTCCCCACCAAAGAGAGATGGCCATGGGGTTGGGAGGGCAATGGCCTGGCTTCTCAGTGTGTTCCCGAGTGCCAGCTACTGGGAGCTGGCACCACCATGGGGCAGCGTGCTGGGACCAGTGACCACTGAATTACATAGCCATGTCTGCTGCAGGGACTAGCTGGCAGGCAGAATGGGGACCCGGAGGGAGAAGATGATTTAACAGAGTTGAAGAGAATTCTGGGAAATACACAGGCTGTGAAGTTCTGGCCTAAAGTCTTTGGTGTGGTAACAATCCTGTGGCAGCTTTGTGGAGAAACGATTGGCTCAGAGACAGAAATATCAGCCTGGCCCTCTGTATCTCAGCAGTTCTCAGCCCATCTCTGTCTCTCCATCTAGTTGGAAATGAGCAGGGAGCTGGAGAGCTGGCCTTGGAAAATGCCAGCGCCCAAGCAGGAGGGCTGCCCAGGGCCCGGTCTGCTCTCTGCAAGGGCGGGTGGGGCTGGCCCTGGGCTGGTGGCAGGCACCCAGCTCGGGGTGCATTCCTACCCCGCTGCCTGGTCAGGTTGCTCCTGTGCTGGGCTGGCCTTCCTCTGGGGCCTGGAGGGGCAGTAGTGAGAATGTGGAGCTGCCAGTCCCCAGTGGAGTCCCGGGCCAGGTTGGGGGCCCACTTCCTGGGCAGAAACCCCACTGTTACGGGGGGATGCAGTGGGCTCTGTGTGGTCCTCCTGGGAGAGGGATCCATTTTTGGGGCTCAGGTCTGGGGCTTCAGCACCTTCTGACCCCCCTAATTGTGAACCCATCCAAGCCAGATGAGCCCCTGGGAGCAAAGCCAGCCCCGGGACTCGAGCTTCTGCTTGTCTGGTTTGTGTTCCATGAACTTCCCCAGTGCCAATGACCCTCGGCCCCACCCCGGCCCTGTGAAGGGGTCAGTCCTCCCACTGGGTTGAGCACCCCCAGGGGGCTGGCTGTGGTCCCCTCTCTGTGAGCGTAAGAAAGGTCCTCCTCCAAACCTCGTTCTGTGTCCCCCTACAGCCATACGGCCTTAAAGCCCAGCCGCTGCATTCCCAGAACCTGGTTTCAACATTCAACGAGCAGGACCTGTTCTGCTCCCAAACCCACCACCTGCAGGGCTGAGGGGCTGCGCCTCTGTGGTCTGAAGCCCACCCCTGCAGCCAGGGGCTGAGGCTGGAGGGAGGGGGCCCGATTCACTCTGAGCCACGGCCACATCCGTGTGGTGGCTGGTGGCTCTGCTTCAGGACCTCTGGGCTGGGTCTGGGGCCTCAGGAAAGACACTCCCCAAAGGTGGGGCCCCCATAGGACCATCACTTGCCCCCACTCCATCCTCCCTGTGGGCCACATGCAGGACACTCCCTGGAGCCTCCCGCCCCTGCCCCCTGCCCACCGAGTGTTCTAAGCACAGAAAGGAACGGAGCAGAGCCCTCTCCACCTACACCGCACGTCCCGCTTCTGTCGGCCAGTTTCCTTCATTCTGCTTGCCGCTAAACTTCAGCACAATTCTAGAGGATTTTCCCCCTAAAACCTAATGAACTGTAGACACTAAATAGTGCACTCTGAATTAACCAGTGGGTCAAAGAAAAAATCCCAAGGACAACTAGAAATTACTTTGAGATGAATTAAAAAACCCTACAACATACCAGACTTATGGGCTGCAGCCAAACCAGTGCTCAGGAAAATTTACAGCTGTCAGTGTCCACAGCACAAGAAGAAATCTCTCGAGTCAATAATCTAACTTTACACCATGAGGCACTAGAAAAAGGTAGAGGCAGGTAAACTAAAAGGAAGGAAGGAAGGAAGGAAGGAAATAATAAAGATGAGAGGAGTAAATGAGATAGAGAATAGGAAAGCAATAGAGAAAATTGGTGGGACCAAAGCCGGCTCTTTCAAGGATCAACGAAACCCACCAGCCTTCAGCAGCACTGACAGGGCAGGTTAACCTTGGCTGGACATTGGAGCCAGAGCCACTAGGAAAGAGAAAGAAACAAAACCCGTCCAACGTGGGCAGGAAGCATCAAGCTCTCCACACGTACAGAAGCCATGACCACTTATGTATCGTCCCTAGGAGTCCGCGAGGAAGCTCCCAGAGCTAAAAAACCAAGTCAGCAGGGTTTCAGAACCTAAGACCAACACAAGAAGTCAGCTGTATCTCTATTCATAGGCAGGGAACGATCTGAAAAGAAAACGAAGACGGTCCCACTTACAACAGCATCAGAAAATATTAAATGCTTAGGAAAGAATGTAACCCAGGAAGCACAAGGCATGTGCCCGGAGAACTGTGAGACATTCCGGAAGAAATTAAGGGCCCAAATCAGGGGAGAGGGATCTTGTATTTACAGACTGGATGTGGTGGATGATGCTAAGAATTCTTGAAATGCCCTGTGAATTCAGCGCAGCCTCGATCAAAACTCCAATGGCTGTTTGTGCAGAAATGGTAAAACTGATAATGTTCACACAGAACTGCAAGAGGCCCTGAGCAGCCAAAACGATCTTGGAAAAGGAGGCTGTCCTCTCTGCTCCTTGGACTGGCCCTCGCCAGAGGGCAGCACGGCCGATGCCAAGAGTTGGGGGTCTCAGTGCTGGCAGCCCCTCTGCCAGTAGGAGTCCCCCACAGCTGGCCTGGCCACACGTGGCCCCAGAGCTCACACAGAAAGGGGAGCTGTGCCTGAAACTTCCTTCTCCTCAGTCCTGCAGAATTTCATATTCTTGCAGTTTCCTTGAAATCCCTGAAATGGGCTTGGTTTCCCCAAAGTTGAGCAGCAGAGGGTTTGAGAGAGTGGCCAGGCCCCAGGATGGGTGGGCCGCAGGGCAGTGAGGGCTGATGGGGTCCCACAGACGGACTCCTCCGTGCACAGACCCCTTGGTGGCTTTGAAGCCAGCGGGTGTCCCCTCTGTGGCTGACGGGCAGCCAGGGTCAGTGTAAGAAATCAGACAATCGGCTGCCCGCTTCTCAAAACACCAGCTGCTCTGAGTTCACACAGACACTTCTCACTCCCTTTCCTGTTGTCTTTCTTTGGAAAACTGCAGAGCAGAGCCAGGGGGTGACATGCTCCTTCTGGCAGAGCCAGTACCACTGCCCGCCGTGCCCGGCCCACCGGGGGTCCAGCCCCACACCGGGTGTTGCCCAGTCAGCTTGCACATGACGGGCTGCCTCACCCAATAGCATGAGCCTTGGGGTTCTTCCCCGGGAAGACTCAGGGTGTTGGTAGCGCACAGGCTACTTCCAGCCTTGGGAGCAGGGTCAGCGATGCAATCAACGGGCACCCTTCCCAGGGCAGGAGACTGTCCCTAGTGAGGGTGCCTCTGCCTTGGGGTCATGCGGACGAGGAGGGCAGAGGCCTCCGACCCCGCATGTGGACAGCAGATTGCAGATCCCGGGAGGGAAGGCCCCAGCCCCCATCACACTCCCCCAGCCTTTGGGGTCTGGTCCATGCGAAAGGCAAGCCTGGTGCACCCAGCCCCAGGCGAGAGCCGGTGAGGGCAGTGCAGGAGGCAGGCCCTGTGGAGCCCAAAGCCGATCCCTGCCATGGTGTCTGCGCCTGGAAGAGGCCCGCACGCCCACCTGATGTGCTGGTCACCAAGGGAGCTACGGGGGTCACAGGGCCACATGCCCCCCAAGGTTAAGGCCTTTGTGCCAACAGGAGGGGATGCAGAGGGGAGGGAGGAGACCATGGTTTCAGGCAATACAAGTTCCCAGGGCACCCTCTGGTCTGACACCACTGGCCCAAGGCATGGCCACTAAGCCCAGGCCCACAGCCCCGCGGGCCCAGCAGCTCCTAGACTCCCAGCGGGCTTTGTGCATCTCGAAGCCAGAACACTCCAAGACCTCGGCCTCGTTCTTTAAGCACCAGGCGACGCTCCAGTCAGCTACAGACCAGAAGACCCTCTGTGAGCGATTTTTAAGCCCTGGGACCCGGCGCCATCCAGGCAAGAGACAGGAGATAATGAAATCCTGCCTGTCGGGCCCATGCTTGTGCAGAGGCACCGCGGACCTGGTCACTATGCGGCAATGCGTCTGTTTGGGTCTGAAAATCAGTGCCACAAACCTCTGGTGGAGGTCAGCTGATTTACTGAACAACAAAGGGCAGGTTTTATCTGCCTCAAAATGAGTTCTGACCATTTTTAGGCACACAGAGGTGGAGCCAGTCAGAGCTCAGTCCAAGGGGCTGGGCGTCCATGGCCTCCCGGCACAGGCCTCCATCTCTGTGACGGCAGCTGCCCCTCACAGCAACCTCCTGCAGGCTGGAGCAGCGGCCCCTCCCCAAAGCTGCCTGCACCTGGCCTGAAGTCCCCCTGCAGCTAGAGGCGGAGGCTCCTCTCTGACAGAGAGCAGGTGCCTTAGCTCCCCGAGGCCCGTAAATAAGCAGAAGCCGGGACCTGCCTCTACCATGGCCCATGGCAAGGAGCTGGCAGCACGGGGCACACCCACCACCTTCCCAGCCCCTGCCCCGATACCCCAATGCCCCCTTCCCAGCACTCTGCCTCCACCCCCTGCTCCTGGCCATCCATGTAGATAGGATGGCCCCGGGCTCCTAGTTCCCCTGTGGCCAGTCTGCGGAGACCCAGGGAAAAGGTTTGGGCTGGGGGCTCTTGGAGCCTGGTGGGCACTCAGTACCTGAGCAGGGGCTGCCTTGGGAACGGCTGTGGGCCTGCGCCCGGGCGCGGAGGGGCCTCCATGGTTGCCTGGGTGTAGATGTTCCTGGCGGTCACGCCGATCCACAGCATGGTAGTCAGTGAGGAATAATGCAGCACGATGCCCACCTAGGGGGACAGGCTGGTCAGCACGCTCCTGTGGACACTGTAGCTCCCCCCAAGGCCAGTGAGCCCCTGCCCCATCTGCAGCCTCCATTGACAGCTCAGTGGTGACAGGGAGTGGGCCAAGCAGGAGGCGCCTGGGGGTCCTGGGGCAGGTGCACCCTTCTTGGGCCTCAGAGCTTGAGCAGACACTGGCTGTGAAGCTCTGCTGTCCTGCAGAGAGAGGGGCAAGGGTCCCATGGGCCTGTGTGCACAACATCCTAGGGGCAGTCAGCCTGGGCCAGCTACACACATGTCCCTGGGCAGCATGCACAGCGTCCCTGCATGTGGGACCCGTGTGCCATGTGCCTGTGGCCAGTGTGGTCCTGGCATGGGACCCTGAGCGCATGTCCCCTGGGCTTAGCCCCACACAGCTGCCTACCAGGAGGAGGGGGACAGAGGCCTGCGGCTGCCCCCTTGGGATTTGGGGATTAGGGGAGGTCGCATGGCAATGTGTCTCCAAGTCGGAGTTGCTCATCACTATGGCAACAGAGCCCGCGTTGGCCCCATGGCTGGCGCTGGCTGCACTGGCTAATTAGGGGCTCCACACTCGTTCGTCTCCATCTGACCCAATAAAACGAGGTCGTCTTTGAAGTAATGACCTGACATCTCCCAGTGACAAGTAAAATATGGCTACGACTGGAAAGGACATAAACGTTTAAGGAATATGGAGATTTCCCAAACAAAGTCAATGTTGCACCATGATGACGATGTATCACATTCAGAGTTCAGTTTTTACTTATGAGAACAGCCTATAATAACTGATGGAAATTCCAAGGGGCATGATGGGAAAATCCCCGAGCTCTGTTCACGGTTCCGATGGGATCCCCGCACGTGGGGGAGTCCGGCCCTTTCCTGGGGGGCTGGCCTGGGCCTCATGAAGGGGGCTGTGTGCGCCAGGTGAGCCGAGCTTGGTCCCAAGCAGGGAGCCCTCCCTCACACGAGGCGGGAAGGTGCTGGGAGCCAAGGGCCAAGAGCTCTGGGCACCCGAGCCGAACAGGGCCTGGCTCTCTTCTCAGGGGACAGCCGTGTGTCTGTCAGCAGTGTAAATAGAAATGATTCACTGGGAGACAGGCCCTCGGAGGAGCCTGACCCTTGGCCGCGGGAGCTGACCCCAGGCTGTGAAGGCGTTGGGAGCAGGGACGGGGCAGCAAGCGGGGCCGGCCTGCGCTTTCTCCAGCTATTGTTTTGAGCCGCGCCAGGCTAAGCACATTTGGGGTTATTGGGAGGGATACACAGCCAGACTCTGTCTCCAAACACCAACCTCAGGCTGGACAGTGGAGAGGTCACGGGACCCATGCTAGGAAGGGGGACTCGTGCTTCTGGACCCAGGGCCAGTGCTGACGCACATTCATTACGTGAGGCCAGCACAGCCTCTGTGTCCGTGATGTCACTTAGCACTTTAATGAGGCTCACAGTCATCTTTTTGTTGCCATAACAACCAGCCAGAGAGTTGGACCATCTCTCATACATCAATCATTTCACTGCAAGGCTGAACGACACTTGGAGGGAAGGCTGGCTGGAGTCTGTGTTCACATACCAGGGATGTGGTGTCCCTTGTCAGGGTGGGGGCCAGCCTGGCTGCCAGTCCAAGGAAACCATGTTTCCTATAATGAATTGGCTCATGCAGCGAGGGAGGCCGAGATGCCCCAAATCCGCTGTCAGCGAGCTGGAGGCCCAGGACTGCCTAAGTTCCAGTCTGAGCCTGAGTCCAAAGGCAGGGCACTGACGTCTCGGCCTGAGGACAGCCAGGCTGGGAGGATTCTTTCCTGTAGTGCCTGTGCTCCACTCAGGCTGCCGGGGGTCAGAAGCGGCCCACCCACACTGGGAGGGCCGTCTGTTCCGCTCAGCCCACCCTCGCAAGTGCTGACCCACAGACACACCCAGAATGAGGCTGCCCCAACATCCGGGCGCCCACGGCCAGTCCAGTTGCCCAGTCCAGTTTTCAACCTGTGTCCAGGGGGCTGTCTCCTCCAGCAAGTGCCAAGCTGAAGCGAGCCGGCGGGCTGTGACCCTCAGTAACTGTAACGGACACTTCTATTTGTGCCTGTGCAGCACCTGCCGGAGCGACTGTAATGTCGGACACCCCAGGGCGGATGTCCTGAGGGCTCGCCAGGGTCTGTGCAGCTCGTTCCCTCCCTGGCCCCCAGCCCTGCTGTCGGCTCATTCCCTGACACACTGGGGCTGTTTCCAGCCTTTGTTTGCTGTCTGTCCCCCGGGTCCACACAGCCCAGGGGCGTATGGCTGTGTTCCCAGCAGCCCCACAGCACGAGTGGGACAGAAGGTGTATGCAAATGGAGGGGTGAATCACTGTGCCCCTGCTGCCTTGTGGACGGGCAACTGGGGGATCAAGATGGCCTCTTCCAGAACTCAGGGACTGGCTTCCTCTGGTGGGGGTCCTGAGAGTCCCCTCCGAAGAGAGTCCATCATTTCTCACAGGAACACGATTCCTACAGACCTTGCCCTCCTGGACCCTTCCAGGCCTGCACCCACCCCCACCCCTGCTTCCTGGGTGTCCATCCCACTAACCTGCCAGGCATCAGATGCCACAGCTACTGGCATCCAGGGGATGGGTGCAGGGGACAGCTCCCAGGTTTTTGGTTCCCTGAGGCACTGCCTGGGCCTGGGGGGCTGCTGGTGACGGGCCCCTCACCCATCGGTCGGGCACTCACATGACAAAGTGTGGGCACACAGATAGAATCTACCTCACTGCACTCAGACGGCCCCTTCCTTGGCGCCGCATTTACGGTGCAAACTGGATTTCCCTGCGCGCTCGCTCTGGTTGTCACCAAAAGCCTTAAGGAAGCTTGCGGCACCTGGGCGGGCCTGCTCCTCCGGACGCCCCCGCTGCTGTGGGCCTCTCCCCCGTCCCCCGTCCTCGGAACCCCACACTCGGCACGCACCCGCGGAAACCCGCCCTTCCGAGCACCGCTGCTCCTCCAGGCACCCCTGCCTCCGCGGACCTCTGCTCAGGGTGTGCCGACTTTTTTGCTGGGGTCCAAGAACAGGTGGCAGAATCGGCTTCCAGATGGGACGTATGGCCCAGTTGCGGGTGTCTCCCTCCCTCCCTCCCTGGGGGGGCCGCCCCGCAGCTGGGCTCCGGAGCAGCCGAGCCGTCTCAGGCCACGGCACCTTGCCTGCAGGTGGGAGGGCATGAGCAGCAGGGGCTCACGGCTGATGCTTCCTCAAGGCCCCCAGTGGGAACAGCCTCTCCCCCCACCATCTGCCAGCTGCTGTCCTGTGCAGGGGACAGGCCATCTCAGTGGACAGACTGGCCCGGGGGTGGCTCTGGTGCGCACAGGTGTGGGTAGGCAGGCCTCAGCAGCTCCCATGGCCATCATAAACATTCGCTGACTTCACAGCCCTGAGGCTGCAAGAGGAGCCATCTGACAACCCCCCCTCCCGATGGGCACCGGGCCAAGGACGCTTCCATGAGGCTGGGCCAGATGCACGGCCACCAAATACAGACCAGAGACGCTGTGATCCATGGGGAAGCTGCACCTGGACTGTCTGGGTGCCAGAACTCACTGCCACCTGGACGTCAGGAGGCCATTGTCCACCCAGCAGTGACTGTCCACTCAGGGGTCACTGTCCATCTGTAGATGACTGACCACCCAGGGGTCACTGTCTGTCTGTAGGTGACTGTCTACCTGGTGGGGTCACGTTCCACCTGGAGGTGACTATCCACCCTGGGGTCACTGTCCATCCTAGAGATGATTATCCACCTGGAGGTGACTGTCCACCCAAAGGCCAATACTACCTGGAGGTCACTGTCTGCCCAGGGGTCACACTGGAGGTGACTGTCCCCTGGGCTGAGCAGGGCCCACGGGCAGGCAGGGCAGTAGGAGGGGAGGGAAATGGGGTGTCTGGAGGGCGGGAATGGCCTCAGGGGATGGAATGCCCTCCCTTGAGCTCTGTCAGGAGCGCAAGGGCAGTTGCTATTTTCTCCCATTTAGAGAGTCAGTGGTGGTGAGGGGGCCACTGGGCGGGAAGAAGACCCCTCCGGGACCTGCCCTCAATGCGCGGAGGCTTCTGCTCTCCCTTCCCTGGCAGGGAGCTCTGTGCCGGGTCCCCCGTGTGTCGTCACAGAGCGTTTCCCTGATGAGGAACAGTGCATCAGCATCTGTGGCCTCCCACCTGGCCGGGGTGGGGGTGCAGGTAGCCCCAGCTCTGGGGGAGCAGAGCCAGACCGACGCCGGGGGTGAGCACCACGGGCTGGGCAGTGACATCACCCTGGCACGTCACCGCAAGCCCGTCCCATCGCACAGTAAATTAACTTAGATCGAATGCCGAGGAAATAATCAGACGGGTCGTGGGGCGGGGGGGCTGTGATCCAGGCTCACTGGAGGCGGAACTACTCCTCTGAAGAGAAACCTTAGCAAACACGCGAACAGCACTTCCGAAGAGGACGATTACCACAGATTCCCCTTCGGTGGGAGGGTGGTGAGCACACGTTCAGCAAGCTGGAGGCAGAGGGCACTTACCGCCTGGCACAGGATTGGGTACTTGGTGCGGTTGATGCCGCCTGCAAACACCGTGAAGGTCAGAGCCGCGTGGAAGCAGAAATTCAGGAGCATGTGCCGCCCTTTCCGGCTGATCCGGATGGCGCTGCGGGGAATGGAGGCATCTCAGGCCAAGTGCGGACACGAGCAAATGCAGAGCCCTGCCCATGCCCCGCCCACGCCCCACCTATACCCTGTCTAGGCCCCGCCCACACCCTGACCCACCACACTACACCTATCCAGGCCATGCCATTTCCCGACCCACGCCCCTACCTTGGCCAGACCCCAGCCCACACCCTGTCCAGGCCAAGCCTACGCTCCCTGCCCACACCTGTACCCTGTCCAGGCCCCGCCCACAGCCAGCTACACCCTGTCCAAGCCACACCCATTCTCCCACCCCCTCCTGCCTGCACCCTGTCCATGCCCCCTGCCCACACCCTTCCATGCCCCACCCAGGCCCTGTCCAGGCCCTGCCCATGCTTAGCCACACCCTGTCCAGGCCATGCCCATGCTTCCCGCCCACACACGTAGCCTGTCCAGGCCCCACCCACGCCCAGCTACATCCTGTCCAGGCCCCGCCCATGCCCTCCCAACCCATCCACACCCTGTCCACGCCCCATGCATGTGGGAGCCGCACTGAAGAGAAGAGCTCGGACAGTTGGGGCTGGGAGTAACACACGGGAAGGCTAACAGCAGAAAGGGGACCTGCCGAATCCACCTTGACTGGTGGCAGCTGGATGCTTGGGCTTTAACCACCCCAGAATTTGGAATTGGAGAAGCCCTTGAGAGGTCCTGACCTTGGTCGTGGGGGGCAGGACAGGACCGATGCCCAAGACACTGACCTGTCCCGTCCTGGAGGGAGACGGTGCTTCTGCCCTGGGCAGACACTGGCACCTCAAGAAGGGGCTCTGGTGGGGCTGACTCCAGTGTGGCCCTGTGGCCGTGCCTGTCCCAGGATGCCGCCTGCACTGTGACCATGCCGTGACTGGGCCCTGCCCGGCCATGGCCACGGCTGATGTGGCCAGCCCATGCCTAGAGTATGACAGTGGCCACAGCTTCTCCGCGGCCTTGGATACACCGAGGCCTCTTGCCGCCACTGTGGTTCTGGCCACGGCCTTGGCTTTGCTCATGACTAAGATTCAGGGCTGGACTCTAATGTGGCCAGGACCCCTCCCCACACTTCCCAAAGCATCTTCAAGAGGTGCAGACACACCCAGGTCGCCCAGCACTCCCTGCTCAGCAGAAGGCCGCCTGGGCCGCTGTTGGGACGGACAGCACCGTGCAGAGCTGCGGAGGGCTCTGCCTGCCCCCTGGCTTCCTGATCGCGGGCTCTTGGGCCGTCTGAACTCAGGCTTTGCTTGTGGGTGGAACCTGTTTCATCTGATTTGATAAGAACGTGGGCCGATGTGCAAGGACCCCGACAGAGGCCCGGAATGGAAGGGCGTGGCTGTCCTTGTGCACTTGGCCAGCCGTGGCTGCCACCAGGGCCACCAGGTGCCGGGCCAGCTCGAGCTGGCTGCCATCTGCGATGTTCTTCCCAGGGCTTCCGGCCACATGAGGGTAGGGGTCTCACACTAGGGTTTGCCTGTGAAGGAAAAGGCGCTGAAGCCTTGGGGCAAAGGGGGCCTTACCTCTGGTGCACGAGGTAGGTGACGGTGGAGGCGAGGAGGCAGAGCAGCGTGACCGCGGTGCAGGCGTACACCACGGGGTGCAGGAACTCCCCCGGGGCCTGGGGCAGGGGCAGCACGGTCTTCAGATCCTGGGGAGAGCACCACAGGCCCGGTGAGCAGCGTGGCCTGGAGTGAGGAGCCCCTCCACAGCCTGGCCTTTCCCCTGCTCCGCGTTTTCTGACTCGAGCGGTTTGCTGGGTCTCAGCAGAAGGTGGCGCCCTGCCAGGAAGAGCCTGCTCGGGTGCGTGCTCCTGCCGGTGGAGCCACTGCGTGGGCACCCGCTCACGCTTGGCTCCAGCCCCCCAGGTCTGCTCAGCTGCTGGCGTCTCTGTGGGCTCTGGCAGGTGGCGCCCAAAGGGCTCATTCCTGCTGTGCCACTGAGACCTCCAGCCGCTCCAATCTAGTGCTGCTGATGCCCACAGGTGCCCACGCTGCTCGAGTGGGATCTGGATGGAGCCGGACAGAGGCGGCCACACACACCCAGTTCCCCAGATCCCACTCCTCCCCTAGAGCCTGCATGTAAGTGTCTCCCTGGAGAATTTGCCTCACATTTCAGCAAGTCCACATGGAGTTGACTTGCCTCCGTGGAGAGGGTGTGGGGCGGCTGGAGCCTGCTGACGCCTGCTGACCTGCGGAGGGCCCGACCCTGCACTGTGGTCAGGTGTTGGCTGAAGGCCAGAGTCGGCGGGCAACACGCTTTCCCTGTGAGGATAAAACCCAGGGTGGGGTGGGGTGGGAGGTCATGGGTTGACCTGTGTGGAATGGAGACCCCACCCCATAGGTGGGGGCTCATTGTGCTGGACACTGGGGTACAGAGGCAGGAACACCCCCGTGCAGCCCCAGGACTCCCCTGTTTGGGCCTTCTTCCCAAGATGTGGGTGCAAGCATGGCAAAGTGCACCATCGCAGGGGGTTGCGTGAGCCTGGCCAGGCACGATGCCCCAAGCTCTGGAGTAGGGGGCTGTGGGTACTGGCCCTCCTGTGCTGGCTCCCAGGCTCAGGAGGCGTGAGGCCTCAAACCCTTCTCACCTCTGCCCTCTGCCCTCTGACTGGCGCCCAGCACTGCCCAAGGAGCTTCGGGTGCTGTGACTCGGTCACCTGTCATGCGTGGTGTCCCTGCCACAGCGGGGTCCTTGTGCTCGTGTGGCCTCTATGGCTGGGCCTAAGGTCACAGGTAGGGGATCCCATGGGACTGTGTCCTTCTAAGAGAAGGCACTGGGAGTACACGCCCGGAGGGAGGCCTCAGGAGAAGTCCAGCTGCCCGCGCCCCAGCCTCTGGCCTCCCGTCCCAGGCTGGAGGAAGGCCCTTTCTCACGCTGCCCCCTGTGGAGCTGTGGCCCTGCAGGTGGATCCTGTGGGGCTCCTCTCACCCCCCGCCCAGGCCCAAGGGGAGGCCTTGTCTTGGCTCCAACCCATGCGCTGACCTGCACTCTGACCTGTGCTGTGCTTCTGTGGCCCCAGGGGCTTGCCTGTCTGATTCTGGAAGGGCTTGTCTGGCATCTGTGTGAGACCCACTGAGCTGCCCTGACTGTGACGACAGTGGTCGGGGTCTCTGCCCCAGGCTGGCCGCACTACCCTAGGCCATGGGTGCCTCACCACGCACCTGCCCCAGGCAAGGGGCCTCCTCCCGAGTATCCCAGGTAGTCCAGGCTGCAGGAGGCAGTGGCCCCTCCTCAAGGCTGGCACCCAGGCTGTCTTGTGGGAAATGGACAGAGTAGTCCTGTGAAGGGCCCTAGCCTTTTCTAGGTGGGGAAGCAGGAAGCTGGTGTGTCCAAGAGCTCAAGCTGTCTCCCCTCCTGGCGGGCAGTTCCTTGTCTGCGTGGCTAAGATAGGGCCTGGCCAGCCACAGGATATCGGACGTGCTCAGAAGGACTTCGGGAAGAGTCAAGGGCACCCAGGTGCCCAGCCATGGCCTCTGACCTTGAGTGCCCTCTGCAGTGACTGGGGGGACTCACAGCCGTGACAATAGCAGGTGGAACCTGGTTCCCAGGGAAAAGGCACTGAGTGACTCGGCTACCCAGCGATGCCTCACGGTCTGACCACAATGGTCCTGACCTGCCATCCACACCAGAAATATCACCCCCTGGCCCAGAATCAGATGTGACCAGCTGTCATGCCGCATCCTGCAGGTGGACACTGCCCTTCAGGCCTGACTGTCATCACAGGCAGGTGCTGATGGCGCAGGGTGCTGACGACTCTCAGCCAGAAGACAAGGGTCCACAGCAGGGCTTGTGCTGCGCACACAGCCCAAATTCTCATGAATCATGTGCCAAGAGCCTCCGGTGTCAAGGAGACAGGGCCTGGGGGTCCCGCCCCTCAAGCCCACCAGGAAGGCCCCCACTCTCAGCTGAGGGAGGGCCTGGGGTCTGGATCCCCTGGGCCTGTCCTGACCTCACGCTGCCCCCTCCTGGGGCACCCGCCAGGCCCTTCATCCTGCAGGAGCTTCTGTCTGTGGAGGATGGGCTTCTGTGATGGGAGACAGAGCCACCCAAAGACGCAGGAAATACTGTCTGTGAGGGTGAGCCGGCAGGCCCAGCCTCAGCGGCAAGTCTGTTCCTAGGGATGCGCAGAGTGCTTGCCAGCAGGGATAAGAGAGTTTTCTTGGTCAGAACCTGACACCAGATTATCTTCTGCTTGCCCTTCCCTCCAAGAGCCATCTCTGTTGCCGGGAAAGAGCACCCTGGGGTCAGGAAGGCCTCCGTGGCCGGTATCCAGGCCCTTGTACATGTGATTCTTTTCAGAGTCCACTGCTTTCCTCTCCTGTGATGTCAGCAGGTGGGGGTGGGGGGCGAAGAACTTCACCACCGTCCACATAGGCCCACGCAGGCCACAGGGACTGGTTTCCTGTCCATGTCTGAGAGCACCCAGCCACCCAGTGCACTCATGACTCCATCAGGACAGGGTCCCCAGTGGCTCGCCACTGCAGCTGAAGGGCCTGGGGGAGAGTCCCCCACAGTCAGAAGCCCCTTCATGGCATTTCTTGGGGGTCACTGTGGTGGGCCCAGGCCCTGCTCCCCCTATGGACCTTGGTCAGACCCCTTACTCCTGGCTGGGGGGCAGGAATGGCAGGCGGGAGTGGGAGATAGTAGAGCAAACACAGGTGCCTGGGGCTCGTCTCCACCATGCCCATGCCCTGAGGCCACTCCCTGTTGCCTTGTCTGTCCCCAGCCCCTGTTCAAGTGCCAGCTTCTGTTTGCACCACAGAGCCCCTCAAGATAGGCCGAATCCGAAATCAGAATGGGTTTTCCTGCCAACCACAAACGTCTCAAAGCTCCAGGGTGAGGTGCAGAGGCGTCACCTGGCACGGTGTCCTGGCCAGTGACTCCACGGGCAAGAGGTCACCTGCCTTCAGTGGCACTTCCTTCTGGTCCAAGGAACCGGTTCTGGGGCTGCCCACAGGGGCGAGAGGTGGGGGGCGGGCCCTGAGCCAGCGAGGCAGGCCACACCAACAGTATGCGTGCGGTGAGAGGCAGGGCTTTGACGACATTGTCTCCTGGTTCTTTTCTCTAAATTGGAGAATCAACTGTGCCTTTCTACATTTCAGAGGCGACATTTAACCCTCAAAGTAGATAAAGCAAAACAGAGGTCCATTTTGTACCTTGAAGTGTACACGTGTTCAAGTTCCTCTTGGGAGACTCTACTTTGCAAGCGTTCCCTGGACAAAATGCTGGTGATGGTGAGTGGACGTGCCTCTGGACACACTCCTTGGAGCCACGGCACCAGCAGTGCCATTTGGACCAGCGACAGTGACAGAGTGTGGACCTTGCATCACAGAGGCTAGGAATTGGTCCTGAGAACCCACGGGGCAAGGGGGTACACAGGGGCCCTGGCTCAGTCCGCTGAGGGTGGCGTGCAAGCTGCAGCAGAGCCTGCAGTGCGGCCCCACTGTGGGCCTAGCCTGCGCTCCTGGGCCTGTGGGACAGCCACCAGGAGAGCTCCTTCCCGCGGGCTGGCCTGTCTCTCTGTGGAACCTGAAGCTTGGTCCACGCGCCTGGCCCCAGGAGCCAGCCTGTTTGCAGTTCCCATTGTCTTGGGGCATAACTTCCTTTTACATTTATTGTTATTTTAGTTGGATGTGTCCTTTTTGGTATGTTCTGCATATCAAATGAATCAGGAGGTTAAGAAAGACCGGAGGAAAGGTGAATTAAGTCACATGTCACACATGTGATCAAACGTCCCCCTCTGCCGACGGTGTGATGTGGAGCTGAGGCCCTGCTGGGCCGGGCCGTGCAGACTGCCTGTGCGCCGGCATCCCCTTCTGCACGGCGAGGCTTCCTCGGCTGATCTGGTCCTTCCTGCCGGTTCTCCACCAACCAAAACCGATCTCATTAGGGCCTGTCCCTCCATGCCTCTTACGGCGATTCCGTCTTGCTGATCTGTCCACCTTTCCTGAAAGTTCCCGGGGAGGCAAAGGTAGGCAACGCACCCACTCGAGTCACAGCTTACCCTGACTTGGTGTCTTTTTGGGCCAGTCCAATTATGAAGAGAATTGGAGAAACCACACAGGACTTTCTCTCCAGACGGGGGTACCTTGTTTGAACCGTTGATGTTCAGGGAGTGGCGACAGGTGCCCCATCTGAGGGGACGGTAGGCTCTGTGAGGCTTTGGAAATTTAAATGTGGGGCTGAATGCAAAGCAGCAGGCTGACGGAACTCGCTGAAGTTCCACTGTGTGTAGGCGCCGTGTTCCTGGGCTCAGGGCTCAGAGAGCGGGTGCGTTTGGGGTGGGCTCCCTGCTGGCTGACCGAGGGCTCGGGGCCGAGGGCAGCCACGTTCGGCCCAGGTCGGGCTCTGGTGGAGCCTCAGGGAGGTCGGCCACCTGCGGGCTCCCTCCTTCTTGGCTTCCCTGACCCCCCCCCGCCCTGCGCAGCAGGGAGCCCGGCACCTCCAGGCTCCCTGGGCTGGGCCTTGTACCTAACCTGGTCCCCTTGGGGCTTGAATCCATCCCTTTTCTGAACGTGGGGCTTGTGTGTGGAAAAGCGTGTCCCAAGTGAACTGCGTCTTGGCCTCTTCCCCTGTCTCCCCCTGCAAGACGTGGCATGGAGTGACACCGAGGTCGCCGGAGTCCAGAGCAAGTGGGGGACACAACTGGCTCCCCGTGATGGCCCCAGCCCTGCTGCTGTAGCACCTCTTGGCCCAGCCACCGGAGTAGGGTGCCCACCCCCTAGCTCAACACCGGGAGGGAGTGTGTGGGGCGGGTGGGGGCGGGGGGCACAAGGAGGCCACGGGACATCCCTGCCGTGCTCGCTGAGGCCTGGCTTGCCAAAGTGCGGCTGCAGAACCAGCTGTGGGCTGCCTTCCTACAGTGACGGCACTGGGCCACCGTCAGACCCCCAGACCCACCCGTGACGGGAAGCAGGGAGAGGGCAAAAGCGTGCACACTTTTCTTCAAGTCCAGAGGCTGGTGCCAGTCCCCGTGAGCTGTGCTGCCCTCTGAGCTGTGTGGGGACACAGGTGACAGCAGGATGAAGGCGGCCTTTTACCCACTTGAACGTGAATGCTGACAGCACCACGGTGGTTCCGGCCGGTTTACGCCTGCTGCCACGTACTTGCAGCTGCAGTGACTATCCACGTGCTGCTGCGTGGCGCCCGGCTTTGGTCCTGTAGACAGGATTGCTGGGGGAGCACGTGGCCAGGCGTGCGATCGCAATCCCCTCCCAGCACTGAAGGCAGATGGGGCGCATGTCCAGAAAGGAGGTGTAGGGGCACCAGCATCCTTGTGGAGATGGTAGTCTGGGCTCTGGGTCAGCCTCAGGGTGTTCCACAGCTGTGCCTCCCGACCAGGCTGGCTTCACACCTCGGAGCTGGAACACTGCCCACCCGACCACAGGTGTCAGGGACGTGGCTGCCACCTGGGCAGCTGCCAGGCAGGCAGCCAGGGTGCGACCTCTGGTCCTCCCCGCCTCCCTGGGGCCACTGGGCAAGCCTGCCTGGGAGTCTACACCACAGACTCGCGATGCATTAGGCTGGGTGCTCACATCCGCAGACAAACTCTCTCCATGTCGGTGTTATTTGTCAAGAATAAACACTCAGCACACTGTTGAAATTCCAAACTGTCCAGCCAGTGTGGACTGGGTGCCTGAAACTCCCTGGGGTGCTGGGTTCTGAAGGGCGGATGTGGGAGGGAGGGGCACTGTGAGCTGGGGGAGCCCCGCAGTTTGCACAGAAGGGCACCAAGTCAGAGACGGTGAGGCAAGAGCTGAATGACAGCACGGGGGCAGCAGGGGCACCCGTTGCCGGGCCCACCCACATCCGCAAGGACAGGTGCCATCTTGCAAACGACAGGAACTGGGAAACATGCTGTCCTAGAGGCCGTGGCCATGCGGGGTGTGACGCCTCTGGGGCAACAAGTGGTGGGTGGAGCTGGGGGTCCTGGCCAGGCCGCCGCCCACCCTGAGCTGTGGTCTGTGCCCTGAATACTAGCCTCTCAGAGTCTGAAAGGCATGTGCACACGTGCACCCAGCCCCCGAGGCGGGAGCTACACCGAGACCTGGAGATGGGGCTAAATTTTGTGAAAACACCCCTCTTGTGTGGGCATTTCAAATCGAACAAGAAGAAAATGAACTGGTGACTCAGACAGAGCCCCCGGAGCAGACACTCGGGTCTGCATGTGATTCATCGCTCCTGTCTGCCACGGCTGCTGTGGCCGCACTGTCCCCCAGCCATCGGCATTCTCTGCACGCGCAGTGGCCGCTGTCCCTTACAGACACACAATGCGTTATTTACTCGGCCATCTGCCTTCCCAGAATCCAGGCCCGTAGTGGCCACGGCAGAGCACACCGGCTTTGGCCGAGCCCCATGGTGGCCCCGCTTCTGCTGACAGCAGCTGTACCCTCTTCCTTCCATGTTTGCCCACCCACGTCCCCAGCCTTTCAGCCAACTTTCAGGTGGGAAGGGGGCCAGCACGGCTGCGGTGGGCTGGCCTCCAACCACAGTGGGAGGGACCCCAGCCAGGCTGAGCCCCGGGGGAGGGGTCAGGACCATGTCTCCTCCACTGGTTAAATGATTCAACATTGCGGCTCAACAGCAACTAATTAGTATGATCTGCGGGGAGCAGCCAGCAGCGGAGCTATCGGGGCATGCAGCCCGGGAGACCGGCACCCGGCCCGCCCACCACCCCCGCCTGGCACTGCAGGACTGGCCCGCTGACTGCCACGCGACACTGCTTCCCTCGGAGGGGGGCTCCACGAACGGGGGCGTGCACTCACCATGAGCACCGGGCATGAGTTACTGAAGCCCCAGCACAGGATGGAGATGGCGTCACCAACAGGCCGATTATGTCCCCTTGTCCCCGCCAGCCTCCATGGCTGTCTGGAAGGTCAAGGTCCCAAACAGTGGCCTTGGGGTTGAGCCCCACTCGAGGTGCCTTAGGGTGTCCGTGTTGGGGCAGGTGAGGGCTGGGGGCTGCACCCACCTGTGAAGACAGGGCATGGTCAGGGCAGGGGTCTGCACTCGCACACCCACTGGGCTTCAGCCCCCAGAACTGAGCTCCCTGGGCCCGGCTCTGTCCACCCAGCCAGCCTGTTGGAGTGTCTGCTGGCTTGGCCATGTGGGCACGCAGAGGCTCTGAGGGTACCCCGGGCTCGTGCAGAACGTGCCGGCAGCTAGACGCTGCCCTCCGGGGGCACTGCCGTCTCCATATTTAAGACCAATGTACTCTTTGCCATCCTAGCCACGAAACTCCACTCAGCCACGTCCAGCTGCCCAAAGCCTGACCGGCCATCATTTTCAATCGAGAGGACCAAGTACACCTCAAATTGATCCCCCAGCAGCCAGCCAGACCACTCGGATGGGGCCAGACCCAGGGGCTGGCAATCCCCCCAGTTGTTTTTGGCTGTGGCTACATGCTGGCAGTGCAGCCCAAAGTCATTCAGAATCTGCATTCGGAGCAGCAGGCATTGCCCCACCCCCGGCTGGCTGGCCCTGCTGCTGTGCAGCGGTGGGCAGGTGGGCACTGCTGCCTGGGCGCTGTGACCGCACCTCCCGGCGTGTCCTGCCACTCCCCCGCCCAGTCCGCCTGCCACTCAGACCCCAGAGAAACCTGCCCGGCTTCTCACCTATTTTGGCAAAAGCAGCCGTAGCGGCCTCGGTCCTCCGCTGCCTGCCGGCGGCACACTGTGGTGAGTTCTTGGAGCCAGGGAGCAGGGGTCCATTCGCAAGGACAGGGTGCTGGGGCTTGCAAGTGGAGTTATCAACAGATTGCAGGACTGCAGCCGGTGGCCAGGCTGTACCGGCAGGGAGGGGTCAGAATTAGGAGGGCAGCCGTTTGGTGCGACGCTCAGCAGGCGGCTTCCAGAACTCTGGCGAGGAACGCCAGCCGCCTCTCTGCCTGCTTCAGCCGCGGCAGCCAGGGACCAGGGACCGCCGGGAAGCAGGAGCTGTAACCATGGGGATGGGGAGGCGCTGGCGGCAGCGCGGTGGCCCTGCTCCCTGCGGCAGGGTGCGAATGGTCCCTCCCAGCCACCGCCGGCCCCCATCACGCTGCAGAGCCGATTTAAAGAGACAACGGGCGGGTTTTGCCTTTGCTTCCAACAGAATCATGCTGCTCGCATGAGAAGGTCTCCCTGAAAGGCGGCAGGACTGGATGATTTTATTTTGTTTTTAATGACAATCCCTGTCCATGGGCTCCAAGAATGGGAAACAGAAACATCAACAGTGAAACTTATTTTGGAGGCGTTTGCATCATCTTTGTGTTAAAATATTCTCAAACCCAAATATGCCCGCACATGCATGAGTCCACAAAGAGTCCGAACCAGAATGAGTCAGCAGGGTGCTCCTGCCAGTGTAGACTGGCCGTGGCCACACAGGAGACCTGGTCAGCCCCCTGCCCCAATCCAGGGTCCAGCCCAGCCAGCTCGGACCCTGGCACCTAGCCTCTGAGGAGTGCCAGCACTGCCCCTCCCCTCCTCTCCCCTCTCCCCTCCCTGGGTGCTTTGGGGACCCTGGGGTCCAGGTGGGGCAGAAGGAGGGTCCTGGGCGACTCAGGGAGCCTGCTGGAGGGCACTTCAGGCACACGGGCCTGCATGGCTGGTCAAGTCCTGACCCTGCACTTCATGGCCTGGAGCCGGCACCCTGAACCCCAGCATTCACCTGGGTGCAGGAGGGGTGTCCCTCGGGAATCTCCGAGCTGTGCTCCTGCTGTTCTGGGAGCCACATGTTCAGGCCTCTGGCTGGGTGAGCAGCCAGGGAGCCTGGCGGGGCTGCCCACTCTCTGCACTCAGCACACACCTCAGACACGGGGGACGGAGGAGGCGTGGGGCGATCGGCCACTTGGTCGGCGACCTGGGCAGTGTGCTGGAGCAGGGATGGGGCCCACCCGGCCCGCTGCTGCTGCTCTGTGGCGCCTGCTGGTCCCATCTGGAGGTGGGGACAACAGGCCCAGGGCCGTGAGGGTCAGCCTGTCATTCAGCCTGACCAGCTGTTGCAATGAGTCTGTGGTGTTTTCCCAAACACGGCAACAGCATCAGCTCAGAGAGCCGGGGGGCCCCCCTTGACTCTATGGCACCCTGGCGGTCATAGGGGCTGTGCTTCTGAGGGGACGTGCCCTGCAGGTGCTCCTGGGCCTCGGGCAGCCTTCTGCATGGGGCCTGCTGAGGAAATCACGGACGCAGTCCCTGCGCCCCTCTTTCTAGTTCAGAGAAGCCTTTGTTTTCTGGAAGTTTGGACCTGACCACGGGACAGTTGCACCCAAAGACTCATCTTCTGAAACATTCATCAGACACAGGCCTCCCAGTGGCACTGAGAACCGACTTCTGGACTGTGTAGGGGCAGCTCTGTCTGATCCCCACGGAGGCTTGGTGCCCACAGTGACACCAGTGTCCCCAGCAGGCTCCCCTCCACTGCACCGAGTCTCCCCTTCTATCTGGGAAGCTCAGTTTTCTGGCACATTCGGTGAGCTCAGGACCCCCTCTGACTGGACTACAGACTGGGCAGGCCATACACCTCTGGATGGCGGGCCCTGACCTCTTAGCAGCCTCCGAGCCTCTCTGGGCACAGCTGGGATGGCTGCCTCAGGGGGCAGTGGGGGCCTGTGGGGATGAGCCCACCCTGCTGCTGGGGAAGAGAGGCCACTGTCTACGCTGCAGCTAGAGGGCCGGTGCCATGATCCCCCGGCCCAGGGCATGCGCTCGGGAGACCGGGGCTTCTCTCTGCCCCCATCTGGTTTCGGGAACCTGTGGGATCTTTCAGGAGAATGGGAAGCAGTCCAGGCAGGCTGCAGGGGCTCCTTCAGACGGGCCACGTGGTGGCTGGGGGCCCGCACACTGAGCAAGGCCTTGGCTCAGCTCAGGACACCTGTCCCAGGTGAGCGCCCAGCCCCGCCACCGCTGTACGCACAACCCAGACAGCACTGCTGCTATCAGAACAGCCCCAAGCTGGTGGCCGGTTCCCTGCGGCTTTGCCTCTGAATGTTTTGGGGATCCTCGGAGCCACCAGCTTTCCAGTCATTTTCTGGGATTCTGGGAACCTGAGATTGCTGACATCAGGAGCTGTGTGAGGCTGAGGCTGGGGTTTCAGGCGTGTGCACCAGCCCGGGACCCGAGGTGGGGGCGAAGCCTGGGGCAGAAGCAAGACCGGCTTCCTGGCTGCTGGGAAGCCGGCCGTCCCTCCCCACTGCATCATCTGGATCCCTGTAGGCCATTTCTAGTGAAGATTTATGCTCACAAATTCACTCTGTCCTGAGGTGGAGCTGAGCTTAAATCAAATAATAAAATCAACACACGGGAGACTTCTCCACACCAGTGCTTCATTACAGCTCTCCTCGGAGCCCCAGGGGCGCCCAGGCCACCAGGGCCATGTGGAGGGGGGCACTGAGATATTTTGTGCAGCTTCCCACCAACCATTTGTAGTAAAGAGGCAGCTTGTCACAAACAGGTGTTTGCAGGCCCCTCGCAGAGTGAGAGTCCGGGGTGGGTGTCACCTCTGAAAGGTCGGGGCAGGCTGCTGAGCCACCTCTCCCAGGCGCACCCATCCTCGAGGGTTGGGGGGCAGCCTGCCAGCACATGGGGCTCCACAGGCCAAGGGTCAGGCTGGCACGGCCTGGGGCTGTGACCACATGTGAGTGCTCACCCGGTGGTGGCCCTGGGCCTTTGACCGGGCATGAGCCCCACCCTGGCCGACCTGCTGCCTCCAGAGCCCAGCAGAAGGGCTGCTCTGGGCACAGAGAAGGGCCACATTTGCCCTGGGAGAGCTGGAGTTGCTGCCCTTGTATTGTGGGGTGGCCCATCTGCCCTAGAGGCCCCCACTGAGCCTGCCACTGGGCCTCCAGTCCAGGGAACACCAAGTGATGCGATCTGGGTGACAGGAAGTTGTGTGTGATTTGTCAGCTTAGCAGTGATGGATGACACCAGAACACACATCTGGATTGCACTCCTTTCTGGTTTCCATGGCAATGCCTCCATCCTGGCAGCCAGGCAGTCCCTCCCTTTGTTGATGGCTGGGCCACCCCGAGACTCTGGGGGGAGGGTATCTGTTTGTATCCAGAAAGCACAGAGTGAATGGAGGACAGATATTCTCCAAAATCTCCCCGAGGGCTAGCACTGTCCTCAAGGGGAATCTGAGGTCTGCCCAGCACCCAGGACGCGATGAGTCCCACTGGGGGATGCAGGCCGGTCGGGGCTAACCTGCTCATGGAGAGTGTACAGTGCTCTGGGGGAGAGGGACCAGGTGGAAATGGCTGCATAAGGTCCAGTGGGACAGGAGCAAGCCTGGGCCAAAGGGCCATCCATTCTGATGGGGAAGAGCAAGCAGGCAGGGCTTCCCAGAGGAGGCAGCCTTTGAGCCACACCTTGAAGGATAGATAGGAGCCCATGGAGCATGGAGAAACTGCCAGGACAGGGCAGGGAGCAGGCGAGCTGGTGTGTCTGCTAAGGGGTCCGTCTGGTCCACTCATGTGAATGATGACATGGCAGAGCAGCTCAGGCCACTTTCTGGACATGCACAGGTCAGCAGGAAGCGATACCCTCAGGGCCAACAGGAAGTGGCTAGCAACTCAGCCCAAGAGCAACAGTCGAGGCTGCTGCCTGGAGAGGGAGTGAGGCTGGTGGCCAGCTGGATGGAGGGGTGGGTTTGGGTCCCAGGGGTGGGGCGCAGGGATGTGGGATGGGGAGTGGGACTGGGGGTGAGGGTGTGGGATGGGGACTGGGACTGGGGCATGGAGACGGGGCCTTGGGGATGGGGTCTTGGGCTGAGGTTTAGCTCTCACATGCCAGGAGGAAGAGGCTTCTCTGTGCGCCTGACCTCGCTGGGCACTGCCCATCAGGGCGTGGTCTGGAAGGCCAGGAGGTCCCTGTGGTGGGGACCTACGATCCCCGTGCTGAGGCCGCCTGCATTTCCCAGGGTCGGGGTGGGTGGGGCCCCTGCAGTACACCCGTCCTCTGAGGCCTAACCTGGCGGCCACCCTCAGGTGACAGGTGAAGCCCTGCAGGGCTATTCCCAGGTCAGCGAGAGCTGAACACCTCAGATGGGGTGGAATGGGGCTGCTCCCCACCTGGGGCCCAGGAGGCAGTCCCTGCAGCCCAGTGCCCTCTGGCACACGGTCGCTGGACCCCTTCCCTCCTCAGTCCACACCCCCATGCCCCATGCTGCCCACATCCATCAGGGAAGAATGCCCCAGAGCCCATGGAGGCCTGTGGGTTTGGCCTGGCAGTGGGCCTCCCACCCGCTGACGAGGAGCCTCTGCGTCCAGCTCCTACCAGCCCTGCCCCACACCCCTGACCCTGGGCCTGACAGCCCAGTTGAGGGCTCACCGGACGGCACTGCTCACCCATGGTGGCATCTCAGCAGAGCCCCTCCTCCCCGTCTGCAGACTTTGGTGATCACTGTGGGGTGAACGACCCTGTGAAAATGCTACATGCTCCCAGCGCCTCAGAGAAGAGAAAGCCCCCTGTGGCCTGGGCCCGTCTTGTTCCTGGGTGCCCCCCCAGCTGTCCGCAGCAGGGCCTGCTGGCCCCAGGAGTCACCTGTGGCTGACCCCTCTTCACGAGCTGAGCCAGCTCAGAGGCCAGGCCCTGTTCCGGGGTTACGGTCCCCAGGGCAGCAAACAGGGGCTGCCCCCAGCCCTTCCCAGCTGCCACGGTCCAGCGATTGCCTCAGACACTTGGCCAGACTAGGATGCCCCACCCCTCAGTGTAGAACATTCTGGAAACTCCTCCAGCTTCTGGCTAATGCACTGAGGTGCTGGACACCCTCTCACCCCTCTGGACTCTTCCAGACGTACTCAGTGGCCACCTCTCCTTCTACCCGATGGCCATTCCCAGCACTGGAGAACAGACACGGACAGACTGGGCAGGGCCAGGGCCCCCAGGCGTGGAATCCTGGCACACCAGCCACGCGGTGAGAAGCACTGCCGGGATGTGGGGCACTCCGCAGGAGGGCAGTGGGAAAGGGAAGGCCTCACCATGCAGCCCTGTGTTGTCTAGGGAACGCCCATCACACTCCCAAGCAAAAACCAGAAGGAATGCCTTTGTCCACCTGCCCACAGGCGTCTGGCTGCCGCGCTCTGACCCGCTGTGCAGAATGCACGTCGTGGGTCCTGGGTCTGTGGGTCTGCATGGGTCTGTTTCTCACGCATGCCCACACCTGGCCAACCCCAGCTGGCTACACGAATCACAGTGATTCACTAACTGCTCAGCCACCACCTTTTGCATACATATTCAATAATGATCGTTTTTAGAAACAGCACTAAACCTATAATTTCTTTGCATAAACCAGAATAATTTTCATACAGTAGCTGAGGAGCTCCCAAACATGTTTGTTTTTCTTAAACTAATTTGTGTATTTATGACACTTAGCCTTTTTTAGGAAGAATTTACTGATAAATGGTCCTTGTTCTTGGGTGTGTCTTGTGTGGCGCAGCCTGCCAAGCCCTTTCTCAGCTGCCTCTGTGAAATGAGCACCGTGATGGGCTGCATGGTGCTGCCTCGGAGCTCCAGCCACTCTTGAAATTGTGTTTTGAGAGTTAGATTTAGTCTCTGATCTAGAAAGAGGGCAGAAAGATTATTATTTTATCTTCTATAATTCATCATTACTTATGAGCTGTTGTTTCTCTTTATGGGGGTAGAAACATGACTGCTTAATGGTTTACCTAAGTTTGAAGTTTTACCAGATAATTTCCTTATGAAGTGTATCAATAAATGTCTCATCCACATGTATCAGTATACACGGAGTTGTAATGAACTCCAGGAGGAAATAGATTGTTAGTGTTAAAATGCTGTTCCTTGTAGAGGACCCTCCTTTCTTTGAAAGGTGAAAGCATCCCTGATTCCTGGCCATCTGGTACCTGTATACCCTCTAGTCAGCTATTCCATCTTTCTTCTCTCTTGTCCATCCCTGCCATCCATTCAGTTATGCACCTGTCCATCCACCCCTCCACCCCTCCATCCATCCATCTATCCTCCCCTCTGTCATCCATACCCCCGTCCATCTGTCCATCCATCCATCCACCCATCCGTCCGTGTGTCATTCCATCCATCCATCCATCCATCCATCCATCCATCCATCCATCCATCCATCCATTCATCCATCTGTCCATCTGTCCATCCACCCCTCCACCCCTCCACCCATCCATCCGTCCATCCGTCCATCCACCCATCCATCCATCCTCTGTCTATCCATCCACTCACCCATCCATCCCTTCACCCATCCATCCATCCACCCATCCACCCATCTGTTCATCCATGCACCCATTCATCCATCCATGCATCCACCTGCCCACCTCCCACCCACCATCTCTCTTAAAGGCCCCTCACTCCCTGTGGATCTAACAAGCACACAGAGAGCTGCAGTTGGGAGTGATGAGGGCCAGGGAAGGGGAAGCTGTGAGGCTCACTAGCTGGCTACAAGTTTGGAGGGATACAGGGATGGGAAGGAAAGTGGGGCAGGTATAGGGCAGAGCAGAGGAAGCCAGTGAGAACCTAGACACCTTTGAATGCCCCGATGCACCCAGTTGCCCTGATGGAACCCTGCACATTTGCCAAAATAGAGGATGTGTGGCAGCAGAAGCCGGTCCCACCAATCTCAAGTCTGCAGTCGTGCTGAACATAGTGCAATTAAAACAGAGACCAACAGAGAAAGGCAACGAGGAAATTGCCCATGCTTGGAAATTCAGCAACACACTTTGAAACAGCCTGTGGGTCAAAGAGGTTAAAAATGAAAACTAGAAATACATTGAATTAAACAACAACAAAATAATGTAAAATTTGGGGAATGAAGCTAGTGCTCAGATGACATGTATATCTTGAAATGCACCCATTAGAAAGAAACAAGGTTGAAAATCCAATAATCTAATCTTCTGTCTAATGAAGATAGAAAAATAGCAAATCAAAGCCAAAGGCAATAAAATAAAGGAAATAGTAAGTATAAAAGCAGACACAAACACAGCGGAAATGCAAGACAGAAAATTAGTGAAGCCAAAAATTATTTCTTGGAAAGATCTGTAAAATGTGCAAGTCTCTAGCAGATGAATCAAGAAAAAGAAAAAGCACTAATCACAAATGTCAGAAACGAAGGGGGCTTACTGCGGGCCATCAACTCGGACACTTTGGAGGCCGTGACTCACTCAGAAGAGGTGGAGCGCATAGTGCCCCACAGCTCGCTGGACTCGAATCTGAGAACAAGCCCTTCCCACAAGGAAAGCTCCGAACCCGGAGGGCGTGAGTCTGCTCCCCGGTCCTGCAGGGCCGGGCAGTGGTTCCCAGGAAGCTGTGGGCCAGCTCTCATGGGCAGGCGGTCAGCTTTGGGCCCTCAGACCCTGACCTGCCAGCCCAGGGGAGGCTCTCCCACCACGGTTTCTCCTCTACCACACCCACTGCCCACTGCACCCAGGTCCTGACGTGGTCAATGGGACGGTAGGCGGGATTCCCCTTGTTTCCAAGGCGATCTTCAAAAGAAGGAGGAGGCAGACGTGGCCCTCCAACACTGTCTATAAAGCACCAGTAATTTAGACAGTGCCAGAGGCCACGGGCAGGCCTGTGGGGGTCACCACCTTCTGTGGTTAGGGGCTGTGCTTCTCAAGGGGCCTGGAACTCGCCTCTGCATCGTCAAACTCCAGAGCCTGCCTGCAGACTCCAGCCCGCGGAGCGAGGGTGTGGGACCAGCCACTGTGGCCAGAGGCTTGCGGTGGCGCCTCCTTTCTGTGTCACATGTGGCCCCCCTGCTTGGTCCCAGCGGTGTCCTTGGGGCCGGGCCAGGTCTTCTTGAGGGAAATGAACAAACCTGGTCCAGAGGAGGATTCCTGCCCAGTTCTTGTCTGTGGCCGTGTATGCAGGTGACACAGACCAAACCAGGTCTCTAGGCACCACGCGGTCCCAAAGGGCCCAGCAGCCTGTGTGTGAGGTGCAGCCAGCACAGGGCATGCGGCCCCCTGGGTAATACTCCAGGAGAGGGGCTGCAGGCTGGCGGCTCCGACTGTCTCACTGGCTCCAGCTCTGCCCCTCCATACAGACCAGGCCTCACGTGGGCAGCTCAGGGTGGTGAGGTGGGCGCACCCACATCATGTGCACATCTGGGCATGCCATACCCAGTGCTAAGAAACAGTGGGGCCAAGCCATGACCAGGAGGAAGTGTCCATACCAGAAAGCCTAGGCCAGAGGTCCAGAGAGACCAGAGACCCACTCAGCCAGGGACGCCACCATGAGGGCCAGAGAAGGTTCCAGAATGCCCCTGAGAAAAGAGGTGCACTGGCAGGCCACTCACCACAGCCAAGGACAGATGTGGCATGTCAGGACCCTTCCCTGTGAGGTCCCCACCGGCCCTGCCCGTCCTCCCGCCGGGAGGTGCTGCCCGCCACAGTCCCCAGCACTGTGTTTGGGAGGGGGCGGGGAACTGGCACCTGAGCTGGAAGGGTCACAGCATGGAAGGCCTGGCGTGGGCAGTGGAAACCCTGATGCGAGGAGCCAGGATGTGGTGGCCGTGAGTAAAGTGCCTTCTCCCTCCTGCGCTGTGGTGGGGGTGGGGGTGTGTGGGCGGCACTGGCTTTCAGTGGAGGCAGCCGGGCTCCGTCCTCCTGGAGGCCCAGCCTCATGCTTGCCTGCCTCTGTGCTCCTTGTTGGCCCTTGGGGGCAGCCTGACCCCATGGGGGCTCCTGCCACATGCATCTGCCTGCTGGACACAGGGGTCCTCGTAAGGTCCTCCTGGAGTCTGAGGTGTCCACTCAGACACAAGCTGCCAGGTGGTCTGCCTGAGGCCGAGTGACCGTGCCCTGGGGACCTGAAGCTGCTGGCCCCCCCACTCCGGGCTGGCTGTGTCCTTGGGCTGCATGGACTGAACTGCCCTGGAGAGATCCCAGCCCCAGGCACCCTCCCGCCACCCTGGGCCTCAGAGCCTCCATGTGACGTGTGAAGGGAAGGAAAATTATTCTGGACAAGGTTTTTGCCAAGGTCATTTTGTCTATTTTATTCTTTCTAAATTAGCTCTCTGCACTGGGAGCCTCAGCAAGGACGTTCTGGGAGCTGCCGTCTGGGACCCAACAGGACCCGTGTGCTCATACATCACCCTGTCCCCTCTGCCGTCAGCATGCTGCCTGGCTCCCTCTCCCCAGGTGCAGACGCCGGCGAGCTGTGGACCATGGCTCAGGACAAGAGCCCGTGTGGACAGCGGGTCCTCAGCACTGCCCTTCTGCCCCAGGCCTTGGGCTCCAGGCTTGTACCGTAAGATCCCAGGCTCCGAGGCATGACCTGGGTCGGTGAGACGGTGCCCAGCCAGCTTTGAGCAGGCTCCTGCTGGTGTGGTGGCCTGTGCTGCATGTGGCCAGCCTCTGCTCTCAGGCTCTGAGGTGGCTGGAGTGGGGATGGAGCTTGCTGGTCAGCTCGAGCTTGGAGCTTGTGGGGCAGACCAATCTGGCCAAGCTGACCAACAGCCAAAGTCAGACCAGCCACAGCGAGGCCTCACTCCTCCCCTCCCCTCTCTTCTCCCCTCGAAGAGCCCATGGACAGTCACAGCACAGCGGCCTGGGCATGTTCTCACCCTCGTGCCCGACTCCCAGGAGAGCCAGCACATGAGCCCTCTGTGTGGCCGGGAGTGGAGCAGCCGTGCCCTGAGAGGTGGGCCATCTCAGCTCCTTCTCCCTCCTGCCACTCACCGGTGGACACTGGCACTCGTGGCCCCTGGCCTGGTGAGGGGAGGGTGAGAGCTGTTGGCCAGGCAGGTGGGACCGATGGCATCCTTGCAGCTGGATGACGGGCGCCTGTGAGCTTGGAGGTGCAGGACCCTGCTGTCCCTGTGGGCTCTTGGGTGCCACAGCCCCAGGCAGGAGCAAGAGGCTCAGTCTGCTGGGCATAGGGTGCACATGGCCACCAGCCCTCCATCTGCTCAGCTGCCATCAGCGCAAGACCCACTGCAGGATGCCCTCTGGTTGGCTGGTGCCAGGCTCCGTGTGCTGAGCTCCCAGGAGGTGGTGCAGGGCAGTGGGACCCAGCACAGCCTTGCTGATCCCAGCTGCGGCCAGAATCCCAGCCACGGACCGTATCCCAGAACTCGCCCAGGAATGACTGCCTCTTCCAGGCCCCACCTGGACCCCACCACAAGCCTGATGCTTCTGTGCCCTCCCCTCAGTCCCCAGCACCCCCAGGGTCGGACAGGCCCACGGCAGACCCCATGGTGCTAGCCCTGGAACCAATGGGCATAAGCTACTGGCCACCATTCTGCCGTGTGACCTCGTGGCCAGGATGGAGTTGCCCATGCTCTGGTGCTGGCAGGGGGCGGCCAGTCAGGAGCATGAGGCCGCCTGGGAGGCCTGGGTCAGTTGGAAGCATGTGTCCCACAGCGCAGAATTCTCCCCAGGTCTGAGTGGGTTCTCAGAAGCTTTGCTGGGAACAGTGATGGAGAGTGATTTCTGGTCAGCCTGGCGTAATCTTGCTGTAATTCAGCACATACTCTGATGCTCACAATTTCTTACCAGGACAATGATGGCCTGCCTTTCAGGGAAGATGCGGGGAACTCTGGCTTGGCAGAGAGTAGGCCATGTCAGAGGCGGCTGCCCACCCATCTGCCTGCAACCTCCCTAGGAGGTGCCAGCCTGTCCCTCTACTGTGCCTACCAGGCAGGCACATTCAAACAGAGCGCGGGGCATGTGTCTCCCAGTGAGAAGCCAGGGAGCACACTGGGAACCATGCTCTGTGTACCCTGATAAGCAAGCAAGCTCCAGACAAAGCCCAGCCACTCTGCACCGTGGCCACAGACACGCAACCTAAGCTAGGGCATTTCGTCCACAGACACGGAGCAGTGGGGGGCCGACCTGTCATTTGAGCCCACCACACACCGGGCACACATGCAGCCCCACGTCCATACTGTGGCTGCCGGGCTTGCAGCTGGCAGGGGGCAAGTGTGGGCTTTGCACCCAGGCCCAGGGCTGAGACACAGCTTCCTGAAGCCCTCACAGACACTCCCTTCCCCACGCACCCCTGAGCCCTGGCCTGGCCTTGGAGGTGGGATGGTGGCTGTGGGACCCTGGCAGCCCCACTTGAAGTTCCAGTGGGGGCTTCCTTGTGCCCCACAAGTGCCTTCAGGGCTGAGAGGGGCTGGCCTGGGCTGGGGGTGGCAGGGCCTCCTCCCGGCTGGTGTCCCTGAAGCCAGGCTCCCTCCCACCCCCTGTCCTGAAGCTCGGGCTTCCTTTGGTACCAGCACCCCACAGCCAGGAGTTGGGTGACTGTGGGAGGGGACTTCCTGACAGGGTCCCCCACCTGCCCGCACCAGCTCCCACCGAGGCCCTGAGCCCCCGGGGGCCCGTCACAGCGATGGTGGCCCATGTCACAGGGCAGACCTTCTCACCCAGGCCAGGTGGGACCCACGGCTGTGCCCCTCTGGGTGGGGGAGCAGCAGTGAGTTCCAGAAGGGGTGGGCGCTGGTCTGCAAAGCCAGGCAGGGGGCTGGGGAATCAGTCGGCCTGGAAGGGGGTGCAGAAGGGCCCGGAGGCCAGAGAGGAGCCACTCCCAGCAGAGGGTGGGAAACAACGAGGGGGGCAGCTGCTATGCGCGGCCCTGCGGCTGTGGCCCTGAAGTGGTGGGCGGCCCGGCAGGCAGCACGGAAGGCCTGGGCAGACACGCCAGCCCCTCTTGCAAAGCGCAAGTGGAGGGAATGGGTGTGAACCAGGCACCAGGTTAGGGAGCAGGTCCTGAGCTCTCGCCACGAGATGGCTGTTTAAGTCATTGTGTCAGTGGGGGACGCGTGTGGCACACCCTTCACGGTGTGTTTCAAACCTTCAGGCTGTGCGCCCTGAGCTTACACGATGGAGGTCAACTCTTCTCAGTACAACTGGAAAAAACCTGTGCTGGGCCTGGAAACACAGCCCAACTGCAGCCTCACCCGTCAAAGCATTTGGAAAGCGACCTCTGACCCGTGAGGACCCTGCCGTGGGTGCCTCGGCCTCTAGTGCTGGCTCAGCGAGGCGTCCCCAGGGCATAGCTGGCCGGGTGGGGCCGTGGCGGAGGTCCTCCAGGAGCAGGAAGCCCCACCAGCCTCTCCCCAGGCTGAGCACAAGCGGGGCCGGGAGCAACCGCAGGCCCACTGCACGGGCACCATCCTTACAAGACCTCAGCTCCTCAGGCCTCAGACCGGATTTACATGGAACTCCAGCCGCCAACCTCAGTCCACAAGTCACACCACAGGCCTGCGCAGCTGGAGGCAGGTAGAGAGTGCTTCCCACTTAACACTGCGGAGCCACGCATGCTGAGTGTCCGTGACCGGGTCAGGGGGTCAAGGGCTGCCCAGAGGGCACGTGCCAATGGGAGGCTGACCCCCGCTGGGATTAGACTCGTTCTTTGTGTTGGCCGCTGGCTGCAGGTGTCCACTGGGGAGATGTGAACCTTCCTTTCTGTTGTCAGGTCCTTGCGGGTCAAGCCCCCACCCCAGGTTTTGGGAGGCAGGAGTGTCTGGCCTCGGTCCTCATTGGCCGTAGGAATGCACTGCCCAGACCAGCTGCTGAGACCCTGAGTGCTGGAGCCAGGTGGAACCTGTGGGAAAAACATTTATCAGGTGAGTACAAATGGGCACTGTGCTCCTGGGGGACACCTGGGGAGACACCTGGAGGGGACACCTGGGGAGGGACACCTGGGGGACACCTGGAGGGGACACCTGCAGAAACACCTGGGAGGACACCTGGGGAGGGACATCTGGAGTGGACACCAGGAGGGGACACCTGGGGGACACCTGGAGAGACGCCTGGAGGGGACACCAGGAGGGGACACTTGGGGGACACCAGGAGGAGACACCTGTGGGACACCTGGGGGTCATCTGGAGTGGACACCAGGAGGGAACACTTGGGGGACACCTGGAGGGGACACCAGGAGGGGACACCTGGGGGGAGCACCTTGGGGGGAATGGTCAGACTTGGATCAGCCTTGGAATGGGAAAACCACCTCTGTGCTTGTGCCACGTGGTTGGATCTCTGCTGAAATTGTCTCCTTGATCCACGCAGCCCCACCTGGCTCCCCGAGGCAGGTCTCAGGCAGGCAGCGACCTGGCCCTTCCCACTGGCTGGTTTTCGGGGCAGCACAGCACGTGGTCTTGGCTGTGTTGGGGCAGATCCATTAGTCTGGGCACCAAACAATAACAAGTGGAAGATAAAAAATTAATTTCAAGCTTTCTTCTTTGATTTGGATTTAACTTGCTGAAATCAATTTCATTTGAAGACAGATGCTCTCTTCTCATCAAAACAGCAAACCCAAAAAAGAAAAAGGCTAAATTGTCCATGCGATGTGAGTACGCTCATGAAGAGTCCGTGCAGCTGGCAGGAAGAAGGCAGTGCGCTGGGGACGTGAGCCAGCAGCACACATGCAGGCCCCCTCCAGAGCAGCAGCTTCTTCGCTGATGCACGAGGGATCTTGTCAGTCTTGTCTTTGCATCAACAGCAAATTTAATTAGAGCACATTTAACTAGCAGATTCGATTAACTGCTCACCACTGTTCTGCAGGCGTCCCTGTGGGCGAGAGGCTTGGCACATGGGAATCGAGTGAAGGAGGTTTCCTTGCACCAGGGTCCAGGACCGCGGGCCCAGAGGACCACACTCTGGGCTGCCAGGTTGTGCAGGCTGAAGGGCCGTGGTGCTGTGCCCAGATGCATCTGGGTCCACACACGCCCATCCAGCACTGTGCAAGCACAGATACGGGGAGGCCACCCTGCCTGCCAGGCACCCTGATATTAGGAAGCCTGCCTAGACGGCTGGACTGGGCCTCTGGCCGGAGACCACTTGGACAGACAGGCTCAGCCACAGCAGCCCTGTGGGGGCCCCTGGCACTGGACTGGCTCCCCGGCCCTGTAGGCATCCTCCTGCTCATTCAGTTTTCTCATAAAATGCCAACTTTTACCAGCACAAGGAAGGTTCCAGACCTTTTTGCTCTTTCAGAGCCTGATGACGTTAACTAGCGGTGGTCACTGGAGCTGGGACGTTGCCCCAGTCTGGCCGAGCCCCTGCCCGACCTCGGCCAGTCTGTCCACTCCCTGGCATGGAGGCCACTGCCCCTAGCCTGCTGTGCCAGATGCCCAGGGGAAGCAGGGGTCTGGGACGTGGCTGCGATCCCAAGGGGCCCAGCCCCGCCCGACGGGCTGCCTGCTGCACGCACAAGGCCCAGCTGAGAGACTCACCCGCCGCTCTCCTAGTTAGAGAGCAAATTGCTCCTGCCCAAGGACAGGCTGAGGAAGGGGTGGGGACCCTGGACGACTTGCCTTTGGAACCCTCCTTGCGCAGAGCAAAGCTGCGGCCCGCTGGCTTCAGGCACAGTGTCCTTGGAGTTTGGTTTTACTCCTCAAGGTAACTGCTCGAGTGAACTGCATGGCTGGCAGACCCAGGCTGCACGGGTCATGAAGGGAGCTTCAGGGGGTGGGGGGCACAACAAACATGGGAGCACCGCGAGCTGCAGCTGGGGGCCAGCATCCACACAGGTGAAGGTGGGCTCGCCGGGCACAGGTCTTTTCAGAAAAATCCCTACCGCATAGAATGGCTGACAGCCTGCCTGCCTGGTTGCTGTCTTTGCCTGTACCTTTCACACGGAGCGCTCCCTTAGCCAACTGCCCCTGAGGTCCTTGGGCCATGGAGGGCAAGTGTGATGGGCGAGGTTTCTGCTAACGGGGAGAGTGGATCCTGAGCTTGGCCCTGGGAAGACTGTGACCAGGGGATGCAGGACTGCAGCCACGTCTGGGAGGACAGAGAAGAAGTGGCCGGGGAACCAGTGGGCAGCAGGGCCAGGATGCGGTGCTACAGTGGCTGCCTGCATTGCGGCGGCCGGGCGTCAGGGCCGGTGTTGGGCCTTCCAAGTTCACGGACTCACTTCTGACCACTCAGGGAGAGAGGCCGGAGGACATCTGAACCCTTACCTGACCCCAAAGCTGCATGCCTGGCCCCTGTGACAAGGTCACACTCCACCCCGTGCAACACAGGGCAGAGCACGGCAAAGACGCCCGTGGCAAGGCCTCGCCTGGGACATGGTTGGAGTGGACGCTTAGCTCCCAGATCAGGTTGGTCACAGAAGGGAAGGAAGTTCCAGCCACAGGCCCCTCGGTGAGTTGCTTGTGAACAGGTGTTTCAGATCAGCACTGAGACAGCGGCGTGAAGGTGCCGAGGCTGGTGCTGGGCAGGGGTAGAGCCGCCTGCCCCACCCCCGGGTCTCAGTCAGGTGTCCATGCTCTGGCTGGCTGGGGAGATGGCCACGACCCTGTGCCCGAGATCTTGTGGCTCTGTAATGGGTCTCACGAGTAAATTTTAGAACATCTCAGGTCAAAATGTCCTTCTCATTGGAAGAGCCAGAGACCCTGGGGAAGAATTCCTGCGGGGGAGAAAGTGAGCTCTGCGCCCCAGAGGCACAGAACTGCTATGGGGGTTGGAGGGGTGGGCACGTGCTGGGCCCTTGCCTCCTTGGGCATCCACCCTACTCACAGGCTGGACCCAGGAGACAGCCTGACTGCCCAGGGCAGGGGCCCTGCTGCCCTGAGGCCCTGTGGGAGCGGGGCCTGGTGGAGGGGCCGGGCATTCTCCAGCAGCCACGTTCCCAAGAACGTCGGTCTGGGCTCCCCAAGCATGTGTAGCTCCCGGACCTCAGAGACCCCTCTGGTTCTCCAGCCATGGCCCCAGTCCTTGCCCACCCTGCCCCTACTACACACCCCATCTTCTCTCTTCACCCCCTCACCAGAGACTCCTGCATCCAAGAGGCACTCAGCGAAGAAGGGATGCTAACCATTTCTCCCCACTGGGCTTGGGCTCAGCATGTCTGTCTGTGCTGGTCACAGACTTGCCTAGCACAACCTGGCAGCCTGGGGGCCTCTCTAGGACTCCTTCTGGGCTCACAGGGCCATAGCCCTGTGGCCTGACACCACCTGTGGCGACCGTGCAAACACACGTGGACCACTGACAGCCCAGGAGCCTGAGCCCTCCTCAAACATGCTCACGGGCCTGTCCAGACAGGGGCGGGGCCTAGGTGGGGCGTGGTCCCGGTGTGGGGAGTGTCCAGGTGGGGCGGGGTCGGGGCTGGGGCGGAGTCCGGGTCCGGGGCGGGGCCTAGATGGGGCAGGGTCCTGGTGTGGGGAGTGTCCAGGCGTGGCAGGGTCCAGGCGGGGGCAGGGCCTGGGTGGGGCGGGGCCTGGGTGGGGCGGGGTCCTGGCGTGGGGAGTGTCTGGGGGGTGGGGTCCAGGCTGGGGCGGGGTCCGGGTCCGGGGCGGGGCCTAGATGGGGCAGGGTCCAGGTGTGGGAAGTGTCCAGGTGGGGCGGGGTCCAGGCTCCTCTCCGGACCAGCCTCCCAGCTGCTATTTCTCCCCAGTAGAGCCCCCTGGAGAAATGTCACTTTGGCTCCGAGAACCCCGGGGATGGGGAGCACGCTGCAGAGGGCTCCCCTGAGAAGTGCGTCACTGGGAGAGGGCTGGCAGAGGAAAAGAGCCCCTTGCCGTCCGCAGTCCCTGCAGTTGCCCCCAGAGTACAGTGCCGGGCATCGCGAGGCCCGCGCCACTACCTCCGAGCCCCTCAGGTGTGATGCGGCCTCACCGCCCCGCTCAGTGGAGGGAAGGTCCTCTCGGCCGGCTCTGCGGTGTCGGTGCGAGTGGCCATGCCCTGACGTCACTGCACAACACCGAGAAGGGTCCCTTGTCCCACTACTGCCCTGGGCCTCTTCTGCACGGGTGCCAGCGCAGCCGTCGGCAGCCCAGGGGGCACGGAGACCCCTCAGAGCTGAGGGACTCCCGGAGCCCTGAGGGCCTCCGCACTCACTCCTCCAGAAAGGCTGGCCAGGCATCTGAAGTGCCAGTGCAGCCCTGGGCTGCCCTGCCTCCCTGTCCTATGCTCGGGGTGCACGTCTCCCCTGGGACACTGGGCAGCTTCACGGCAAAGGCCTCAGCATGCTGCTCTGGGAGACCTGTGAGCAGCACGGGCTGGCGTCACCGTTCATGGGGGCCACTGGACACTTGGGCTTGGGCTCCCCTCGCAGGGGGGAAGCAAGGCCAGGGTAGGGGTGGGAGGGGCCAGACCCTTGCTGACCCCAGGCCCACTGTGGCCGCCCTTGTGGACAAGCTGTGGGGAGCACAGTGCAGACAGAGGCCAGAGGTGGGCCAAGACTTTTGTGTCTCCAGGCCTCCTGGGCCGCCCCGCGTGACGATTGTTTCCCAGGACATCTGATTTCCAGATCGAAGGGCCCAGGCTTGGAGGACCCAGTCTTCAGAACCCGCTGCTGGTCCTCCCAGGCCCTGGTCGTCCCAAACACCCCCAGCCATCTCAGGACCCCATTGCTCTGGACCCCAGCCATGTGCATTGGTAGAAACCTGCCTGGTACCCAGGCCCAGACCTGCCCACATCCCACATGTTCCATCCAGAGGGCATCCCAGGACCACGGGGGCAGCTGGACTGGGGCAGGGCTGGGCTGCACTGCTGTGAAGGTGGCCCAGTCCGGGAGGCTGTGCCTCACATGTGCCCCTCCTGGATGACCCCACCCAGCATGAGGGGGAGCGGGGCCACAGGCGAGGGTCTGGCTGGGCTCCTTGCCCTCCTCCCTGACTCTCGCCTCACCTGGGGTCAGGGCCCTCCAGAGATGCCTGCCAGCACCTGGCAAGGTGGGCATCTGGCTCCCCCATCCCAGAAGTTCGCCCACGATCCCACGTCCTCAGGGACAGTTGCCCAGTGTCAGCCACGCCTCTGTGGGTATGTCTGCAGGCCACCCAGGCCCGGGAGGGACAACCACAAAATGCAGCTGTGCCTGGCTGAGCTGCCCCGAGCCCTTCTCAGCAGGTGCCTGGGCTATGCTGGGCCGGATCTGGAGGCCGGTGCCAGCCTGGGGACATGAAAGAAGCAGGGGCTCTGGGGGCAAGACAGCCTCGATGGGTGGGTGACCTGAAAGGGGTCATGAGGCCACCCGCCACCCTGGAGCTGCCCCTGGCCTCTCCTCATGGCAGGACATCCAAAGCCATGGCGGCGCTGCCCGCCCCTCACTCTCTAAATGTCCGCTGGGGGCCCTGCTTTTCCCCATCTGTCTACCCAGTTCAGACCAGGAGGGGCTGCTGGACTGGCCGTGTGCTTCCCCAGGCCCCTGGGGCGGGCAGAGGATGCAGGCCAGCAGCCTGATTAATCACAGTATGCAAATGGATCATTTAAAAAAATCAATCACACCAAGACGGTTTGATACATTATTCAAGGCTTGCATTGTGTGCAAAGAATTCCTAATGAGCTCCAAACTGGGGACTAGGAGGCCGTTGTAGGTAAGGAAGTCCCACTCTTCTGGTGGGTGGTGCTGTGCCCTTCCAGCCTGGCTCCCGTCCCCTGTCCTCCCCACACGTGGCCTCTGCACTCTCAGTGGTCTTCACTCAGCTCGACACGGTCTTTGTTGGGCTCCAAAGGCTGGGCCACTCTGATGGGGACCCAGGTCCTGGTCAGGAAGCTAGTCGGCTGGCTGGGAGTTGTCTGGCCAGGAAGTACATGCTCTCCACAAAGCAAACGGGTTCCAGGTCCAAGCCGGCCACTGGGGGCCACATGCTGCCCCATACGTGTGAGCTGAGCCCACTGCCCAGCCCCTGGCTGGGGGAGTGCTGCCCCTCCCGATCCCGGAGCATGGCTGCATCCTGCTGCAACATGTCCTGCCTGCAGGCTCAGGGCTCGTCCCCACAATTCGTTCCAGAGTGATGGCTCATTTCTGCAAATTCCACCCAGACCAGAAATGAGAACATGCTTTTGTGGGCAAACCGTGAAGACCAGGAGATCATGTGTGTGCACTGGGCACACCGTCACGAAAGGAGCTTTCCAGGCTCCGTGCTTTTCTGGCTCGCCCCTCAGTCCCCCGGCCAGGAACCAGGCTGTGGGGGGAGCAAGTGCTTCTGCCCCCGTCTGCAGCCCCAGCTCAGGGGACGTAAGAGAAGTGAGGTGGGGCACCGGAGACCCCAATGAGCGAGGGTCTTGCCATAAGAGGACGGCCGCTCAGGCCACAGCAGTGGTGGACAGGCCACAAGCTGGCCTGACTTTCCAGGCTCCCTGGGAGTCAGGAAGCAAGCCTGGTGGGTGAGAGGCTGCACGTGCGTGGTGTTTTGCTTCTGACCTGCTGCTTCAAGTGGAGTTCTTTTAAGGTTGCTATCATGCTGTAATTAACAGCAATGCTGAGAATTTAATTAAAATTTATGTTTTGTAGAAGCCAAAAGCTCCGTCAGACTCTTCCTGGGCTCTAACCCAGGGCTTGGCAGGGGCATGAGCCCACTGGGCAGGCTGAGTCTGCCAAGCGGAAGGGCAGAGACCCAGACTTTCCCGGGAGACCCCTGACAGGGGGAAGGCTGGGGCTGGGGCTCCGCTCCTCCCCAGCGCGGGCAGGTGCTCTGGGATGTCTGTCATGCCTGCGCTTGGACAGTGCCAGGCGTCTTCACTATCACGGACCAGCCAGCTGCTGGGGGAGCCGGGTGCCTGCTGCCTGCTGCAGCTTCCAGAGTCCCACAATTGCCTGGCCAGGAGCTCAGAATCCAGTGGTCAGGGAGTGGGAGGGACACAGCTGGGGGGTCTTCAGTGAGTGGTGCCCTGACTCCTCGCCATTACCGGCTGTTGTCATGGGGGGTTACTTCCCTTTACCTGGAAGAACAGGAGAGGCTTCCAGCAAGATATTTAAGCTACTTTCCAGCTTCCCCCCAGATGGCTTTCGTAGATCCAACCATTCCACGGGAGATACTCAGCGTAAATGTTAATGGGGAAACTGGGTGACAATTGCGGGCAGCGGCTGACTCGTGGACTCAGCCGGGCGCTGCAGGCGGCACCGGCCCTGTCGGGTACTGATGATGCCATGGCGAGCTACTCTACCATGCCCACCTGTCAGACCTCTTCCTGGAGCTCAGTGTGCTTTGGACCACAGCTGAGCCCGCTGTGGATGCCTGGCCTGGACACGGTGCCCCCGGGCCCTGGGGACGACCAGGGAGCCCCTGAAGGACCCCGCTGCTCGGCAAGCACACGGCTATGCCTGACATCCCTGGGCAGCTCTGCCGCCTGCCCCTGGGTGGCCAGGCCCAATGCTTCTGGCTTAGTTTGCTTGGTCACATCTTCACTATTTGGAATTTCTCTTGAACCTGAGAGTTGACATTTTTCTTGGGAAGAGAAAATACTCCTTCTTAGCTCCAGTAAATATAATTCAAAAGGTTATATACTAGCAGAAACAGAAAGTTTATCATAAAAGGTTTTCCTAAAATACCCCAAAACTGCATTGACTTGAGAAAAATCAATAAAAAATTTATAGCTCTCTTAGCTGTAGTGAAAGATTCCCCTGCCTCATCTATGTAGATCTTAAACACTAATGTTTCTTAAAACAAATTTTCTCTACAAATCAAAAATCTGTTTAGTCTCTTTAAATAGTTTTGGAAACATCCTTCTTAGACTTGTCCTTCAAAAAAACGTCAAGGTTTGTTGAATTAACATATTCATTTCAATTCACATTGGCTGCTGCTGAGAGGCCTGGAATATCTGGCAGCTGTTGTCTGTGAGTCTCTTTTACAAACATCATCATCTCCTCTGAGCTAGGAAAGCAGCTCCTGGGAAGAAGGTGGTGGGCAGAGGCTGCCCACCTCTCCCCACAGCAGGCCTCAGACTCCCAGGGCTGCAGGTCGCACAGTGAGGACCCCCCTCCCCCACTGCTCTGCCCACTCCCCGGGAGGCCCCCTCCAGTGAACCTGAGTCCCGGCCTCTTCTGCGCAGTGTCTGGCTGCTCTGAATCGCATTCCACGGTGTTTTCTCTTTTAATGGTAATGATTTAATTGCTTTTGAAACTGTGATACATGCTTCAAACTACACAGAAAACCACTAAGAAAGTAAAAAACCTTTCCAAAATCCAGCCACTCAATGCAGATACCTCTTTGCACATATTATGGCTAGAAAGAAACAATTTGAGAAAATGGTAATATACATGTGGTATTTTAATAAAATAAGTTAATTTTACTTGAAGTTAACCAAGGAGAACTCGGTCATAGTGAAGCTGTAGGGACAGAACATGGGATAAATACAGCAGCAGCAGGCAGGCCAAGTCCCCCCAGCAGGCTGCACGCCAGCTTCACTCAGGTCCCGGAGGGCTTCAGGAGCCCCTGAGCGCAGAGCCGCGCCCCAGAGACCTAGACCTCCTGGGCCCAGTGTGCGGCTGGCACCCATGATGCTTTCCAAGGTCGGGGGACTTGATGGCAGCCACAGCTGACAACTACTGCCCTGAGGACAGGGGTCGGAGTCACAGGGCAGACACGCCGGGCAGGGGTGGGCCAGGGGTCAGGGGACAAACGCGCTGGGATATAAATACATAGTGACGCACGTGCACATGTGTGTAAACATTCACACACACATGCCTGCACACTTTCTTGGTCACAGCATCATTTCCTTAAGAGAGTGTGCACAGAACTCCACATGCAGGCCCACTGCCCGCACCGGAAATACTGGGAGCTTGGTGGTGCCCCTCGGTGCTGGCACCTCTGTACGGGTGCCATGGACCCTGGCTGCCCAACATCTGGGCCCTGGGGCATACAAGGGGGCAGCAGGGCTGCGTCTAAAGGTGCCAAGGCCACGGGGCCCATATTCGAAGCCCTGGGTGGTGTGGGCCCTCACGAGAGGAGGCCTCCCCCAGCCGATGGAGACAGGAAGGTGCAAGGAGATGCCTTCCTTGCGGAATCCAGGCCAGCCGTGGGCGGGCAGCCTGTGCTGTCCCCAGCAAAGGGACGGTCATTATGCCTCTGCCCACTGCCCCCTCCTGAGGCAAGGTGAGTTTTCTCCCCTTTGCAGTGACCCCCCCAGACTTTCAAGACCCTCAGGCAGTGACCTGGGGCACCTGCCACCCCACCCCCTGCACCCCAGGATGTTTCCAGATGCATTTTATGCCACCTGTAAGTGGCGTCCCTGGTGGGGCCGCAGACTCAGGGCCCTTATGGCTGTGCCCACACTCTCAGGAGCAGCCTCCCTCCCTGCCAGCTGGCGCTGAGGGTGGGTGGTGGGTGTTTTACTGGGGACCACAGAGCAGAGCCTGCTGTCTGAGCAGCCCATTTCCTGCAGGACGGTGGTGTCCTGGGTCCCTTTGCCACTTTTGAGACCACATGCCACCTGCACTCAAGCAGGCCCTGAGCTCTGGGCAGGAGCCTGGGGGCACCTTCTGAGCGCTGGCCTGCAGGTGTCCCTGCCTCCAGGGCTGGACAGACAATGGACCCACTGACTTGGGCTGGTGCTGGGTCCATATTGGCATTGGATGCTGGCTGTATCTGCAGGGGATGTGGGGGTGGGCAAGTGAGCACCTGAGGAGCATGGAGCTGTCTGCACCCCCATGCCAGCCTGCAGATGCCATTCGGGCAGAGCAAAGGGCGTACAGGCTGGGCAAAGAGGGTGGGGTTTGCTCCTGGGGTGCGGACAGGCAATGGGTGGACAGGGCCTGGGTGGGGGCAGCTGGATCGTGACCCTGAGCACAATGGTAGCCCTGCTGTGCATACTGCCCCCTTCCGTGTTATGGTGAGGCCTGGCCCGTGGCTCCCTGGGCTGGGGGTGGGCAGGATGGGGGCCAGACAGGACGGGGGGCAGTGACCTCCCAGGGCTGGTAAGGGGTGTCAGCCAGAGGTGGAGGCCAGCACATGAGGCCACATGACCAGCCCTCTGGCCCTCCTGTCCTCACCGCGGGCCCCCAGCTCACGGGAACCAAGGCCCTATGTCTTATGCAGCCCGAGAAGCTCCGCTCTGAGCAGGCATGAGCTGGGAAGAAAACCACGTCACCCCATTCACCAGGCTTACAAACACTGCAGGGTGCAAGGTGGCCCCAAGTGGTGAGCTTTGAGATATTTAAACAAATTTGAATAAGTAGAGGAGTGGGGGGTCCCAACGGTGTCCTCAGTCAGGGCACTGAATGCCTGGCAGCTCTGGGTGAGCAATGCAGGGACAGCCCCACTCCTGTGTGTGCCTGGCCTCAGGGCAGGGAGGAGAAAGGTGTAGGTGTGAGTTGTGTGGGACATGGTCTGCCCACCCGCATGGCCTGTCTGGCCGCTGACTCATGCAGCAGTACCTCAGTGGCCATTCTGCCTGTCACTTCCCGACCTGGGACCAGACCTCAGTGCCCCTCAAAGGCTGGCCCTGAGCTGGCTTCCTGGGCAACAGCCCAGCATGGTCCGAGGATGTCTCTGTGATTCTGAATGAGTGGCCTCAAATGCTGGAAGAATCCGTGGGCTCCTGATGAGGGCTTCAGAATAAAACTGGTGGGCTTTGCAAGGCTGATCAATAAAGAGGTGCTCGCCTCCTATCCTTCTGACGGTTGCACACTGACAGGACACCCTCGGTTTTCGTTGGAAAGTGTAGGAATTTTTAACAAACCTTCTGACACCTGCTGGCACAGGCTCAGGGCTCAGATTTCTGTTTCTGTTTCATGTGGCTCCCAACGCCAGCTCAGAGATGTGCTTTCAAAGCCTTATTTTTAACGGGAACATGCAGCCCCCGTGGCTGGGCTGGGGTGACCCAAGAACAGGCGTCATGGCGTTAGAACAAGTTCCAAGGTGGGGTCAGCGCCCCCGCTGCCCTCCTGACCTGCCCGGAGCTGAGGCTGCATCCAGTGGGTGAGGGGCCTGGGATGGTGGGCTTCTGGGTTAGCTACGTGCTGGGCTGACTGGCGGCTGGCCTCAGGCCCAAGGGCAGCTACAGCTCAGGGCTTTCACACACTCGTTATTGTGGAAGAAAAGGCCAAGCTGCTCTGCCAGCTCATCCGGGCTCCCTATTTGATTTGGGGGCATCATTATTCACTGAGGCCCTGAGCCTCCAGGGATGGGGCCCCACATGCAGCCCATCCCACCACCAGGGAGCAGGGGGCGTCTTCAGCCTGGATTCCCTCCCTGTGCCGGACCAGACGTTCTGGCACCTCCCATCACAGGGTGGGATTCAGGAAGGGGGCAGCTTCTATGGGCTGAGCCCTTGCTCAGAAACACACGCTTTTTGGCACTGCCAACAAAACACGGGCTCCTCCCCAGGGCCCCCACCCACTGCCCCTCCCCAGGGCCTGTCCTCAGCGGATCCTCCCCAGGGCTCTCACCCACCACCCCTCCCCACGGGTGCCCCTCGGCTGGCCTGTCGGAACCCAAGTGGGGAAAACCTGTGACCCCGGGGGCCCCATCTGGCAGAAGTGTGTGGCGGGGCTCCTCGCATGACCCACCCACCAAAGCGGGAGGCAGGTGGGCCACCACCACATGCCTGAGGGACAATGGCCCAGGTTCCTTGGAGCAAACAGTGTCTCCCTCAAAGCCCTGGGGCTGGGTCATGTGCCTGGTCCATCAGGAGCTCTGAGCTCAGGGCAGGGACCTTCCTGCTGGCACCCTGCTGCCTGCCCTCCTCCCCTTGGCCTGTGTCCCCCTCCTGCTACAGGGCTGCCCGGCCACTCCCTCTGCTGTGAAGACCTGGCCTCCTTGGCTGGCCCCAAGGCCAAGGGCCAGGATGGACTCATCCAGCATGTCCTCCCAGCCTCCCAAGGGGGGCCTCTGAGTGCTTGGGGTGCGTGTGCAGCGCTCTACTCCTGCTGGCAGCATCCCTCGGCAGCACAGTCCACCCCGGCTTCAGCTCCCGGCTCCGGCTGGCCCAGTGGCCACTGGAGGCTCCGCCACAGGGCTGAGGCGGCTGTTGCCCAGCTCCCATCACTTGCCCGCATGCAGCAGAGTCACCGCAGCTGCCCAGCTGGAGATCTGCCTGGGTCCTGTCTTTTCCTGATGTCCACACTCAACAGCCTGCCCGTCGTGCCTGAAGAGGATGCACCTCAACTCTGCCCATGCCAGCCTTTGCTGCCCTCACCCTCCCAGCTGGACCCAGATGGCCACACACACGTCCACCCTCTGCTGTGCCGCCCCAGCACCTGCTCTGGTCCCCACATGGACCTTTCAGTAGCACTTAGTGGGTCTCAGCATGTCTTGCTGAATAAACAAACAATGACCTTCAACATCCATTCATGATAAAAACTCTCAAAAATATGGGTATAGAGGGCAAGTACTTCAACATAATAAAGGCCATATATGACAAACCCACAGCCACCATTAAACTTAATGGCAAGAAGCTGAAAGCTTTTCCTTTAAGATCGGGAACAAGACAAGGATGCCCACTCTCCCCACTTTTATTCAACATAGTTCTGGAGGTCGTAGCCACGGCAATCAGACAACACAAAGAAATAAAAGGCATTCAGATTGGCAGGGAAGAAGTCAAACTGTCACTGTTTGCAGATGACATGATATTGTACATAAAAAACACTAAAGAATCCACCCCAAAACTACTAGATCTATTATCTGAATTGAGCAAAGTTGTGGGATACAAAATTAATACACAGAAATCTGTGCCTTTCCAATACACTAATGATGAACTAGCAGAGAGAGAAATCAGGAAAACAATTCCATTCACAATTGCCTCAGAAAGAATGAAATACCTAGGAATAAACCTAACCAAGGAACTGAAAGACATATACCCTGAAAACTACAAGACACTCATGAGAGAAATTAAAGAGGACACTAACAAATGGAAACTCATCCCATGCTCGTGGCTAGGAAGAATTAATATTGTCAAAATTGCCATCCTGCTTAAAGCAATCTACAGATTCAATGCAATCCCTATCTAAATACCTACAGCATTCTTCAGTGAACTAGAGTAAATAGTTCTAAAATTCATATGGAACCATGAAAGACCCTGAATAGCCAAAGCAATCCTGAGAAGGAAGAATAAAGCAGGGGGATTATGCTCCCTGACTTCAAGCTCTACTACAAAGCCACAGTAATCAAGACAATTTGGTACTGACACAAGAACAGACCCATAGACCAGTGGAACAGAATAGAGAGCCCAGATATTAACCCGAGCATATATGGTCAATTAGTATATGATAAACGAGCCATGGATATACAATGGGGAAATGACAGCCTCTTCAACAGCTGGTGTTGGCAAAACTGGACAGCTACATGTAAGAGAATGAAACTGAATCATTGTCTAACCCCATACACAAAAGTAAACTCAAAATGGATCAAAGACTTGAATGTAAGTCATGAAACTGTAAAACTCTTATAAGAAAACAGGCAAAATCTCTTGAATATAAACATGAGCAACTTTTTCCTGAACACATCTCCTCAGGAAAGGAAAACAAAATAAAAAATGAACACATGGGACTACATCATGCTAACTAGCTTCTGTACAGCAAAGGACACTATCAGCAGAACAAAAAGGCATCCTACAGTATGGGAGAATGTATTTGTAAATGACAGATCCGACAAGGGGTTAACATCCAAAATATATAAAGAACTCATATGCTTGAACATCCAAAAAGCAAATAACCCTATTAAAAAATGGGTGGAGGATATGAACAGACAATTCCCCAAAGGAGAAATTCAGATGGCCAACAAGCATATGAAAAGATGCTCCACATCGCTAATTATCAGGGAAATGCAAATTAAAACCACAGTGAGATATCACCTCATGCCAGTTAAGATGGCCAACATCGAAAAGACTAGGAACAACAAATGCTGGCGAGGATGTAGAGAAAGGGGAACCCCCTACACTGCTGGTGGGAATGTAAACTAGTTCAATCATTGTAGAAAGCAGTATGGAGATTCCTTAAAAAACTAAAAAAAGAAACACCATTTGACCCAGGAACTGCACTCGTAGGAATTTACCCTAAGAATGCAGTTTCCCAGTTTCAAAGACAGATGCACCCCTATGTTTATTGCAGCACTATTTACAATAGCCAAGGTATGGAAGCAACCTAAGTGTCCATCAGTAGATGAATGGATAAAGAAGATGTGGCACATATACACAATGGAGTATTATTCAGCCATAAGAAGAAAACAAATCCTACCATTTGCAACAACGTGGACGGAGCTGGAGGGTGTTATGCTCAGTGAAATAAGCCAGGCAGAGAAAGACAAGTACCAAATGATTTCACTCATCTGTGGAGCATAAGAACAAAGCAAAAACTGAAGGAACAAAACAGCAGCAGAACCACAGAACCCAAGAATGAGTCCAGTTGCCAATGGGAAAGGGACTTGGGTGGGAAGGGATGGATAAGGGGGAAAAAGGGGCATTATGATTCACACACATAACTTAGGGGGTGGGGGTCACGGGGAAGGCAGTGCAGCACAGAGAAGACAAGTAGTGACTCTATAGCATCTTACTACTGTGATGGACAGTGACTGTGATGGGGTATGTGGTGGGGACTTGATAATGGGGAGAATCTAGTAACCACAATGTTGCTCATGTAATTGTATATTAATGATACCAAAATTTAAAAAATATTTGCCTAAAAAAATAAAATAAACAGTGACCAGTGTGCCTCCAGTGTCAGAGTGCTAGTGGCCTCAGCCACGTCCAGCCCTCCTGCCCACGCTTCTTGGCCCCTGAAAACCTCCACTGGGGAAAAGCTTCTTTTCTCAGGGGAGCCATGTCTGGCCCCAAGCTGCCACGTGACCGCTCAGGGTGCCTGTGCAGACCGGCACTCGGCGGAGGACACCTGTGTTTACGAGGTGGGCGTCAGTCGCGGCTGTGGGAACCCTGCTCCTGACCGGGCTGCCCTCATGTCAGTTTTAGAGTGATTTCCGTTTTGGTACAGGAGCACGGCAGATGGCCCAGCACTGCCAACATGGGTGACTGTGTAAAAGCCCCGAGAGGATCCCAGTGGGGAAGCGGGTGGCACTAACTCCTTGCTGACCAAGTCTGGATCTGCTACCCAAGCAGCTGTTTTGGGAGGGTCCGCCAGCTCTGGCCCCTTCTGTTGAGGTCCACGAGGTCAGTCACTCTTTAGAATAGCTCCTGGTCAGGGATGTGGGGGCTAGGAGGGGGCCAGCAAGTTGCAGCCAGGCAGACCCATCTGGTTTGGAAAAGAAGCAGGATTTGGGGACACATCCTGAAATCTGCACGTGGCCCCAGAGGCCAACAGGCTCCTGGGCATTTCTCCTGAGCTGTACAGAAGTTCAGAAAATTCTTCCTAAATTAATCACCCTCCTGATGGCTCAGGGGAGGCTAATCTTCTGATGATGCCTGATTATTTGATTAGATACAAGTGGGAATTATAAGGAAGGGAGGGGAGGTTTCGACTAATGGATCATTCAGCTGAAATCATTTGTCAAATTTATGGTTCAGATATTTTTAGCTGCCAAAACCAAGGTCACTTGAGTGACAACTGAGTTTCCAGATTTATAGATAATGATCCACACTTGATCCAGTGGGGGGCTTGGGACTCAGTGTTTGTTCACGGCTGTAGCACCCACCTCTGTGGTATTCAGGACTGGGATCCAGAGAGGAGCGCCCGCTCAGTGTGCATGCCCAGGAGCTCCTGGGCACACTGCGCCCACTTTGGAAGAGCCCCAGAGATGCATGCTTAGTGGCATGTCAGTAATGCATGCAGCGTGGCTGTGCCATGTCCCCATGGAAGCATCTCCACCAGGGAGGGAGGTGCAGACAAGGCTCTTTGAAGGGTGGGAAGCTGGAGGAAGGGGCCGCCCAGAAGGTTACCAAGCAGATGGTGGAAGACGCTTCCCATGGGGCTCACGGGACTACCAGCCCGGGCCTTGGGGAAGGGGAGCATCCTGGGTGGAGAAGACGATGCTTCCTGCCTCTTTCCAGGATGCCTGGGTGGCCAGTGGTGCAGAGCTTGGCAACCCCTGCCTACCCTGGAGGTGCGGATCGAGGCTGACAGTGTGGCCTATGGGTCCCCAAGCGGCTCCTGTGTGAGGCTGAGCTGCCAGAGCAGCGCCTCGGGAGGACATTAAAGCCTCCAGGTGGAAGCTTGAAGCGTTGGGATCACTGTGGCTGAGCCCAGGCAGAGCGGAATGTGGGAACAGAACCCAGACCCTGGCCTCCGCACCTGCTCCGTAGGCCGGCCGGAGTCGTCTGCTCGTGGGCGGGCACGATCCCTGGGCCAGGCATGGGCTGGGTGCATGCTGGTGTCCGCATTTCGTGTCTCAGCCTGGCAACAGCTCCAGTTGATGAACGGGCCAGCGAGCTCAGCATGCGTCCTGTCCAACGAGCCCTCGACTCGTCAGGGTCTCTGCCCCGTGGCGGGTGGTCACTTCCCTGCTGGCCACCTGGGAGCAGGGAATGTTCTGGTCCCCATTTGGCTGGTTCTCCCCCCACTGGCCCCTCCTCCAATGTGTGTGGCTGGGACCACGGTCACACATGTCCTGCCTGGCGGTTTGCACAGCCTCATCGTCAGGGCCACACGCCGACTGGGTGTCAGGCTGAGCATTTGGGTGGCTTTTGGGAACTGAGATGCAGGGCCCCACGGAACTGATGTGTAAGAACGTTTTGTTCCCAGGTGATCCACAAATGCCCGGGAAACGTCACATCACTCCCTCTGACCCCTGGGACTGCCATCTACCATCGCCCACAGGAAGAGAAGGTGACTGTCCCCAGCTACCCGGGCATCCCTCCCTCGTCCCACCCAGGCCATGGCGACATCTGGCTACATGGCAGGACAGGGTAGTGGGGCCTCCTCCTGGGTCTGAGCAGGGCTTCTGGCCCAGCCAGCTGCCAGGTGGACAGGAGGGGCAAGTCTGCACTCTGGTGCCCGACGGGCCGAGGGGACAGCGGGCCCTCGAGGGCCCCAGGCATTTGGCCCTGGGGTCACAGGCTGAGCACATCTCTAACTCAGCTGCCAGCTGGGTCGGGGGGCCGTGTGCTGCTGTCCTGAGGGGCACAGTTTGCCTCTACCCTCATGGGCGGGCGCTGCACGAGGCCCAGACTGGCCGTCCAGTGGGCAGAGCTGGTGGCCAAGCCAGGACCAGTGCTGTCAGGGACACAAGCAGCAGGTGAGCACCAGGGCCAACATCCCTGGCAAATGCGGCCCTGAACAGAGCTCCGCATTCCCTCTCCATAGATTTTGGTCCAGAGATGTTGGGGACAGTGACTGATGGCTCCCAGGTCCCCGGACAGGCCTTGTCCAGAGAGCTTGAGTAGGACTGGGTCATCAGATACCAGAGAGGCCTCAGCTTGCTCCTCGTTTGCAGGTGGACATGCAGAATTCTGGAAGGTTCTGTGCACTCTCAGTGGTTTTCAGGCCAGTGTTCCCCTACCCTGCACAGCAGACCCTGTGTCGGCCCCAGTGTGGCTCAGCTCTTTGGGGGCTCTTCAGGGTGGAGCTCCAGCACCTGTGCCTCTGGCTGGCACCAAGCCTGGAGCATCAGCGGGCACTGACTGGCGTGGAGGGGTGCTGGCATCCCCCTAGGGCACAGCCTGGACGTGGCTGGAGGCTAAGGGCTGCAGCGCCACATTCACACTGACACCCCCTTGAAAGGCCTCTTCTAGCCACAAATAGGACACAGCCCAAGACTTTACCAGGTGGTTGGCTGTCGACACGTGCGATGCTGTGAGCACAAATTTCCTACCCAAACATGCACAAGGACACACACGCTCTGCCCTGCTGGGGCCTTGGCTCTGGCTGACCCCCAAGGCCGTGCAGGTGAGCCTTCCCTCCTGGGGTAGGGACAGCACTGCACCCTCAGGGGGCGGGCCTGGTCTTGCCCACTGTCTGTCAGTGAGTGGGGTGCCCTGTGCCTGTGCAAGGACACAGCAGTGTCCCCAGCTGGGAACGTGTGAGCCAGTGCGGATGAGCATTTATATGGTGCAGCAAGGACAGCATTCCAGACCCAAACCATCTCGCCTTTTATCTAAATCCGTGAAAATGTATTTTTTCTTTTGTTCAGAAAGAGTGTCTTGCTGGGGCAGCCTCGACCGACATTAGATTTTAAGCTGTCAGAAGGAAGCTCAGCAGACCGCCCTGACAAAGAAGCGGCCACAGGGGGTCTTCTGTGGATATTACAGAAGCAAGAGGGTATATGTTCAGGGTAGAAAAATCCTTTAATTTTTTTCTTAAAAAAAAAAAGGAATAAAACCATCCTATTTAAAATCATGGTGTTTAAATCAGATCCACAGTCTGGATTTTAATGTGGGGAGGGTGCTCAGCAGGCCAGGAAATTCTTTGCTCCCCAGAAAGGCCACCAGTTAGAGGCCCGGGGTGGCCACATGGAAGCCACATCCCTGTCCTCACCTGCTTGTCCTGCCCCCAGTTCTGGCAGAGCCCAGGGCGAGCTGCCCCGAGGGTGCAGCTGGGTGACTTCTGCACAGGGCTGTTGCTGGCAGCAAATACTCCAGCCGGCTCCTAGGATGGTAGGCATGTGCATGAGCACATGGATGCGTGCAAACGTGTGTGTGTGTGTATGAATATGCACAAGCATATGGGCGCACATGCACACTGTAGCAGTGTGTGTGCACATGTGTGCATGAATGTGCACATGCATGCATAGACATGTGCCTGTGTCCATGTGCATGTGCATGGGGTCCCTGTTCCTGGTACATGTGCCTGAGGGCCCCCATACCTGGGTGCATGAATATGCGAGTCTGTGTTTCTGTGTGCATGAGTGTGGGGGTCCCTGTGCCATCTGTTGGCATTTGGAGCAGGCAGGTTTACCTGTGGACTCTGGATCTGCCCCCACTGAGTTGGCAAGTTGCAGATAGCAAGTCCTGGCTCCTCACTGGGGACCCGGACTCCCAGCCATCTTTCTCAGCAGAAAGTTCTGAGGCCTGGGGCTGTGCCCTATTCTGGGTCTCATCCAGGGATGCAGTCTTGCGTGATGCCCAGCTGCCCAGCGATGGATGGGAACCGTGTCTGCTCTCTGAATCTCCCAACCAACCATTCCAGAAGGTTCCTTCCAGCCTGGCTGTGCTTCTCTGAGTCTTGGTAGCCACCCAAGCCCAGCTGCCATGAGAATACTCAGGCTTTGGCCTGGTTGTTCTCATTTAAACCTCTCTTATTTGTTGTGCTCAGCAAATTGCCTTGTGGGATTGTGAACGTACACCCCCACCTAGGCGGGGCTGTCAGCTCATGGGCGGCCCTGTGTTGAGTCAGCTCTGCACCCGAGGGGGTGGCACTCGGAGAGGGGCCTGTCAGCTGTAGGTGACATGGGCTCGGCATGCCCCAGGAGACCCTCCATGTGTCCTGAAGGCTCTAGTTGCTGGAGTGCCAGGGAAGCCAGGGAACTGAGGGCGACCAGCCTGGCCCCACAGCCTTGTGTTGCAGCCCCGTGGGTCCACGTCAGCGCATCCACCCCGCCAGAGAGGCCACACCTGTACTGCTGTGGTCATGACTGCTGTGATTCATCCCTGGGCCCAGGAGAAACCCCTGTAAGCAGAGGTTTGCCCCTTGGGGTATGGCGGGGACTATGCTGGCCTCTTCACCCTGGTCCAGGTCGTGGGGACCAAGGGGGACCAAGGCCAGGGTGCAGCTTGCGGTGGAAAGGAGGGAAGTGCTGAAGCCCCAAGACTCTGGGCAGCAGGACTGGCCCAGACCCAGACCTCCCTGTGCAGAGCTGTCTGACTGTCCTGGCATCACTGAGGAACTGGGGGCACAAGGGCCTGGTTGCTCGGGTGGGATCTCAGGGGCGGGATGGAGTCAGGAGTCATGGAAGCAGGGTCTTGCGGAGCGGTGGGCTGGGCTGTGGCTGGGCATGGAGTGCGTGTGGGTCACAGTCTAGCCTGGGGCGGACCCCTGCTCTGTTCTCGGTCTCACTTCAAGGGCTGCTCTGCGGGGTCCCAGGCCTGGCCCGGAGAAGGGAGGGGCCAGGGGTTAGGTCCCGGCCCCACCGCCCCTGCCTAGGTGGAGATCATGTCTGGGAGGGCAGACCCCCAGCCTGACACCCTGCCTGGCAGCCTGGGACCCCCGGGTCTCCTGCATCAGCTGGCTCTGGGAACTTGCTTACATAACCATGCACAGCCCTGCTAGCGAGATGCACGGTTTTAATTAACTAGAAAAATGTCCTGCTTGGGCACTTCAGTAAATAATTCATTAGTACTGATACTGATGAACCTCACAAGGCGCTCTTCTGTCTCTCCAGAGCTTTAAAGAGGTGTCGCGAATTTTAAGCGTTCTCCGCGGAGCTTGCTGTTCGTCTAGAGGCGAACTCCAGCGTTTTGTCTGGTGGGACGTCAGTAAACCACTCCCGGGAGGCTGGGTCTTGCCTGAGGACACCAGCTAGGATGACTCAGAGGCAAGGTCTTGGCCCTGGCGCTCACTCAGACCCTAGCCCAGCTGCCGGACTGTCGGACTGTCGTGGGCCATGCAGGGGGCAGGCTGGGGGCCGAGCGCTGCCTCCACCCGTGTGGGGTCCTCCACCAGCCGGCTGAACGGGCAGGTTGTACAGAACTGGCCGGGTTCCACTGGGTCACCTTGGAGGCGCTGTCCCTCCTGCCAGGTCCCCCCACCCTGTGCTGCTGCCTAAGGATCTCCAGATCTTCTGTCCTGATCCCCCATTGCAGTGACCTAACTGGCTGGCCCAGCTGGGGGCAGTGTGGAGCCCCCCAGTGGACAGCAGGCTGCAGGCTCCCCTACCCCAGACCCCCTGGCTGGCTTTCACACTGACTCAGGCAGGCTGACCACTCACCTGGTCTGGCCTCCCCCGGGACTGGCCAGCCTGGTGGGAAGGCAGCTGTCAGACCTGAGAGCAGTGGCCATCAGGGCCAGCGGGACATGGCAGGAGGGGCCAGTGCCCACACTGGGCCAGACCCGGTCCTCCCACCACCCGGCCGCAGTGACCCCCGAGGGCCTCCCCTGAGTCCTGTGTGGCCAGTTCCGGTCAGGCAGGCCTCACGGTCTGACAGCTCTCCTTATCCTGACCTTATGTCCACCATCAGGCCTCTGCTGTGCCCTCTGCTGCCTCCCTCTCTCCCTCTCTCCTTGGGTCACAAGGCCATCTGTCCTGTGGGGGGTGCACTCAGACACCTGGCCCCCCATCTGCTGGGGCCACTGGCTTGCTTGTGCGGGACGGTGAGTGGGGCACAGGCCAGGGTCTGGCATGTGTCCCAGGTTCACAGGTCCCCAGGGCACCTAGGTCCTCTGGCAGCCAAGAGGTGAGCAGAGCCACTCCCCGCCCCCACAGCTGTCCACCCCAGGCCAGTCACTCTCAAGAGTGTGGTCCCTGGGCCAGCACTGCCGTCACCGCGAGCTGGAGGTGCACGCTCAGCCCCACTGGTCGGTGCTCCAGGTGGGCGGTGTGCTCCGGGTCCCTGGGTTTCTGAGCAGCTCACCTTTGAGAACAAGCAGTGAGTGCACAGTCCAGCTCTTTGCCCTTGATGGAAGGTGACATCTTCCTCGTGTCCCAGCCAGGAGGCATGAGTTTTCCTAGCTCCAAGCCCGTCACCCATCCCTGGGAGGTACAGGCCAAGCGCTGACTGTTCACACCTCCTGGTAGTTTGCTGTTTCCATGTAGGAAGCCTGGGGGTCTGGGTCAGACAGGACAGAGGTGGAGCAGACGTTCAAGGCTGCCTACCTTTGGCTCAAAACTGGGAGGGGCATAATCACCTCTCTAGGCCCCACATTGTGAAGAATTTTGAGCTTCCCAGCTGGCTGAAGGCCATGTCTTTGTCAGGTCTCAGTCCCTGGGCATGTGGCACCCCATAGGGTCACATCCAGGGTTCTGTCCATGGGCACAGAAGCCTCTGTCGTTGGCACTGGAGATACCAGGGCATGGCCCTACTGTGGCCTGTGAGGACCTCATGGTTCTGTGCTGGACAGCAGGGGCAGGGCCTGGACCGAGGGGCCGCGTGGGCAGCCTCCTGCACAGCTCAGCAGGGGCTGCTGGTCTGGAACCCACCGTCCTTGGCTGACTGGCATCCTCCTGAGGTCTGCAGAGCTTTGTAGGGCTGGGTGGGCATGGCCACCGGTGTGGCCCCGGGCGCCTTTCCAAATCATGGCTGCTTTCCTACATATATATATATATACACAGACTAGACCCGACTGTCAGAAACAATTCCTAAATCTAGGCTGTTAAAGTCCATCAACCACGGAAAATTCTCAGCTTGCAGCAATATGTCTATTTCATTGGCAGTTTACAATAGGAGATGTCTTTGTTTTTGCTCCAAGGCAAAAATGATCCTTTTAAAACCTCCTATAAAAGGATTTTGAAAGTAGAGTGTACAAAATGTGAATCTAGAGAAAACCACAAACAAAACAGAAAGAGCACAAAAATCCAGGCAGGACTCCGGTCGTTTCCAGAAGCACTTGCATCATTTTTGTTTGGTGACATGTCGAATTCCCCCAGGAGAGACGTCTGTGGGAACATAGTTCCTAGGGCAATTCGGGCAGAATTAACACGGACAGTCAGCTCTGCAAGCCCCAAGGAGGCCCTGGGCCCACTGCGCGGCCACCGCGCCTGCAGAGCCCCAGACAGGAAGGGGCTGCCGATCGTTTACAAGCACGCTGAGATATCCAGTAGAAACTGTTGGACTTAAGGCCTGGAGATCAGACTGTGGGAGCTTTTATACTCTTTGAAACAATGGAAAAATGGGACAAAAATATCTTCTTCCTACGTATTTAGAGTTAAAAAAATTTTTTTTATTATCAACTGTACATCACGGTGTTTCAACCGTCCCCCTCCCCTCTGCTCCTGCCCCCAGTCCCTCCCTTCCTGCCTGGTAACCACAGTCACTTCTCAGTGCCTATGAGTCTAATGCTGTTTTGTTCCTTCTGTTTTGCTTTGTTCTTATACTCCACAAATGAGCGAAATCATTTGTTCCTTGTCTTTCTCCACCTTGTTTATTTCACTGGGCATAATACCCTTTAGCTCCATCCATGCTGTTGCAAATGGCAGGATTTCTTTTCTTTTTTATGGCTGAATAATATTCCACCGTGTATATGTACCACTTTTTTTTAATATTTAGTTTTATGATTAAAATAATTTCCCCATTAATCAACCTGGAAACCCTGGGCTTGGACCAGGAGTTTTTGTGCGGGAATGTTCAGTGGGCTGGCGGGCAGGAAATTCCCAGGCTAGAGGCCCACGTGCAGGCCACATGCTGGCTGCTGACTGGTCTCTCCTCAGCGGCCTGCGGCGAGGCCAGGCTCACCTGCCCCTCAGGAGGGAAGACCTGCTATTGGTGCAGGTCCCCAGGTCACTGCACACAGCTGAGACAGTGACTCCTGCTTCCATCAGCTGCTGCCTGGGGCAGACTCCAGGTCCTGGCCTGAGGCTCAAGGCAGGGACTGAGGACGTGTGCAAAGGTCAAAGCTACTGGCAGTTTGGGCCCCAGTTTGGCCAGGAGGAAAACAGAGGGCCTCTAGGAGCTCCATGTTTCGCTGTGAGACTATTTAAAAAGGGAGCAGAAATTCTCCGTTGACAACGGTTGAGCTTGCCTGGCTGTTCCGCATGAGGTGTTCTCCTGGGCCGCCCCCTGGCCCTTTCCAGGTGGTCTGATCATCTGGGACCACAAGCTCCCAGTGTCCTTGGAGGACCCCCCGACACAGAGGACCAAGCCTGGGAGACCCAGGCCAGAAAGAGAGCAAAGCTGAAAGCTCACATGGCCCCACTGTAAACCCCCCACAGCTCGTCACCAAGACTCGTGGGCCCAGCACAGGACAGACGTGCCCATCAATGGGACAGAGCTGAGCCCCTCACGCCACGGTCAATCGATTATTAGCAAAGTACAGGGGAATTCAAGGCTGGAGGATGAGCCTGTCAACACGTGATTAGGGGAACAACTGGGAACCACGGGCAAAAGAGGCATTTATACAAAGAAGATGACTTTGATCAGAGCGGATCAATGATGGAAATGAAAGGGCTAAGACGGTAAAATTCCTGAAAGAAAACACAGCAGTTCACGACCTCGGGTCAGGCAGTTTCTTAGATAAAATACACAGACCACGAGCAATTGAAGGAAAGGCTGATAAATTGGGGTTTGAAAGACACCATTTAGGGAGTGAAAAGATAAGACAAGATTGGAGAAATGTTGGCAGATGGAGCATCTGATATAGAACGTGCACCCAGATGTATGAAGAATCCTCACAGCTCAACGATAAGACCACAGCCCAAAGGAGAGTGGGTGAGACATTCGGGCAGAAACTTCAGCCAAGAAGATACAGAAATGGCCAGTGAGCGCACGGAAGTGTCCTACCCCATCCGTGCTCAGGGAGACGCAGAGCAAAGCTGCTGTGCGGCACCGGCTCACACCCGCTGGGAGGGCCACCAGGCAGGCGCACCTTGGCTGCAGCGGGTGGGGGACCTGCGGGCGGTGGACAGGGCCAGGCTGGACCATGGAGGCCACACCGCTCAGTAAATTTACTAAGAACCATGGAATCATGCACGTACATGGTGTTTGTGGTACATAAATAATAGAGCAGAAGTGTTCTTAAAGCAAACAGCTGGGTGGGAGTGGATTATAAGAGGTGTGGTGGGGAGGTCCCAGCTCCGAGTGCCAGGTGTGGGGGGTCCCCGGAGGCCTTGGCAGAGCGGGTCACCAGGAAGGACAGCCCTCCCCACCCGTTCTCGGTTCTCCGCCCTCTGTTTCCATTTCGTGACTGTCGTCATTGTCTTCCTCTGTCATTGGAGGTTTTCCGCTTCCTGCACAGGGTCTGCATCTGGAGCTCCCGTGTGGGAGGGACCCCCGGTGGCCAACCAAGCCCAGGCTGGCTGGACCCCAGTGTGCCCCATCCCTCCTGGGAGGGACAGGGCCTCCTAGGTCTGGGCCCCTGGAGGGGGGTTGCCCCTCCCCAATGCTGCCTCCTCAGGCCCAGGACCCTCTGGGACCCTCTGGACAGTTCTTCCTGGGATGAATCCCCTTCCTAGGCAGGAGCTCCTGCAGCCCTCTGCAAGGGCCGGCGTGCACCATGTTCTCCTGCTGCTGTGAAGTTTTAGGGGAAGATCCTTTCTCTTCATGTTTACTCTGCTCCATGTAATTAAAGCCAAGTTTAGCCCTGCCCTCTGCCAGCTTCCTTTCCCGCTTTCAAACTGTGTGGAGGAAAGGTTCATGCCCCTGCCCACGATGTGGGGACACCTGCTTGCAGTGGGCCTGGCGGGTCCTGACGGTGCAGCCCCACCCTGATGAGCATGCGTGGGCACAGGGGTCCCAGCCACAGTGACACACCAGGAGGGATCCATGATCCAGACCAAGATGAGTTAGGCACAGAGGGCGTCCATGCAGCTGGGATCCAGGAGAGCCTCGTTCAGTGGGGCTGTGAAGCACTGCCAGGCACAGAGGTTCCAGCTAGGGCACATGGGGCAAGCAGCCCTTCAGGCCCAGTGCAGGCCCCACCGGGCAGCCGGCCCAGGGCCGTGGCACTCCTCCTGGGCTGGCCAGGGAGGAGCCCCCTCCTCCTGTCCCATCAGGACCTGTGGCCGAGTTCAGCCTGGGGCTGCAGCTCCAGGGCCCAGTGTCTGAGCAGAGGTGGCAATGTCCCGCTAGCTCCTCTGGGATCTTGGGGCTTGACCTGGCCTGAGGCCAGGCCTGCTGCCTGGGCTGGGGCGTCACCATGGCCACCCAGGCGACTCCTCCCATACCCGCCTGCTGCCTGCCTGCCCTCCACCATCACAGCAGAAGGCTCTGTCCACGGAGAAATGCTCGCAGATGGTGGCCGTGATGTGCTCAGTCTGAACACCTCGAGGACCATGGCCCCGACCCCGGGCATGGTCTGCGAGGACGGCCTCCGGGCTGGTGGGCTCTCTGAGCCCACGGTGTGAGGCCAGTGCCAGCCTGCAGCCCTGCAAAGGCCTGAGGGCCAAACAGGAGGTGCTGTGACCGAGCATCAAGCAGCTTCCTGGAGCGGGTGTGGGGCAGTTCCTCTGGGGTTTTTCCATTTTCTCCTCTTTTGATGACAAGTGCTGAGCTGTCCACCTTTCTCCACAGTCCTTGTTTTGGGAAACTCAGCTACAGTCCCTTGATCATGAGCAGCTCTTTACCCTGATTGCAATCTGCTGTCTTTGTTTCCGGCCGCGTCGCACCGCACTGACAGCCTCAGCCTGCCTTTCTGCCCACCAGCTGACCGGCTGTCAGCTGCTTCCTGCTCTGCTGACCCCTGCAGCTGGCCAGAGAGGCCCTTAGCTTGTCAGGTCTGCCCAGGGACCCCTGGGCAGCCTGCCTGGAGGCTGGGGTCCAAGAATTCCAGGACAGGGCAGCAATGAGATGCCCACCCTTCCCCTTGTTCTGAGCCCACCTGGGCCTGCTGGAACTTTCAACCTGTGCCCTGGCCTCCGTGCTCACAGCCCGGGTCTCACAGCTGGTCCCTGCCCTGCTTTCCAGGCCCTGAGGCCTGGCTGTGCCCTGCTCCTGGGCCTCTGGCCTGGCCTTGACACCAGCCCCCTGGGCAGACACATCAGCTAAAGGACCGTTCCCCCAAATGTCCAGAAGACTCTTAAAACTCAAGAGCAAGAAAATAAACAATATGATTAAAAGTGGCCAAAGACCTGAATGAACAGACATCTCCCCAAGGACGACATACAGGTGGTGAACGAGCGCATGAAAATGCTCCACATCCTGCGTATCAGGGAAATGTAAACTCAAACAGCCAGGATGGCGTCCAGAGCGGCCGTGATACGGAGCCCCGGCCCCAAGAGCTGGCGAGTGCGTGGAGCAGCAGGCGCTCTGCTCACTGCCGGTGGGAGGGCAGGGGCACTGCCACTTTGGACGTCAGCTTGGTGGCTTCTCACAGAGCAGAAGAGACCCTGACCGTGAGGCCCGGCAGTTGTGCTCCTCGGTGTTTGCCAGGAGTTGCAGACTTACACCCGCACACGAGCCTGCTCACAGATGCTTACAGCAGCTCTGTTCATGATTGACGGAACGTGGAAGCAGCTGGGACGTCCTCCAGCAGGTGACGACAGATGGCAGTCCAGCCACTCGAGGAGATATTAATCAGTCCTAAGAAGAAGGGAGCCCTCCAGTCATGAAAAGGCGTGGGGGAGCCTTAAATGCACATCACCAAGTGAAGAAGCCAGTCTGAAAGGGTGACATGCTACGGGTCCAGTGCTATGACATTCTGGAAAAGGCTGAACTATGGAGACGGTGAAGAGGTCAGAGGTTGCCAGAGGCTGGGGGCAGGGGGGATGAGCAGGTGGAACACAGGGGACTTTTAGGGCAGGGAAACACCCTGTGTGACAATAACGATGGGCACAGGGCACTGGACATTTGTCCAAACCATGGAAAGCACACCAAGGGTGACCCTAATGTCAACTGTTGAGCTTGGGGGGTAATGTGTCACGTCGGCTCATCAGTCATAGCAACTACATCACCCTGGCAGGGATGCTGGGGCCATGAGGTGTGTGGGGTTGCTGACCCTTCTGCTCAATTTTGCTGTGAACCTTAAACCTCTAACAAAATAAAGTCACATTTAAAAAAATGTACAAGTTCATTAAAACATGAAACACTTAGGAGTAAAGTCAACATATTATGGGCAAGATCCATACGTTGAGGACTGTATAATATTACTGAGAGAAACTGAAGGTCATAAAATAAAGGCCATGTTCATGATTCAGAAGACTCCATATTGTTTAGGTGTCAATTTCCCCGAAACTGACCCATAGATTCAAAGCAACTCTATCAAAATCCTAATAGGGTGTTTCAAAGAAATCAACAAACTGATTCTAAAATGTATATGGAAATGCAAAGAATCTAGTAGAGGCAAAATAATTTTGGGGGCACAAGAACACAGTTGGGAAACTCACGCCACCTAATTTTAAAGTGCCTGTGATCAGGACGGGCGGGACTGGGGCAAGGGGCAGAGGATGGACAGAGTCATGAATCTACCCACTCACCGGCCCACTGATTTTCGACAAAGGTACCAAAATAAATCAGGGGGAAAGAATAATTTTTTTCCAGCAACTGGTGCCAGAGCAGCTGGATATCTCTCTAGAGAAAAAGAAAAGATCCCTGGCCCCTCTGAACCCTGCAAGACCCCACCACCCACAGGGGTGACTCGCATGGGTCACGGACTTCCTCAGAAAGCTGGTCCTGGAAGGGATCAGAGACACATGGAGGAAATTTTCCCCAGCTCTGAAGTCGGCGAGGTTTCCTAGGTAAGATATGGGAGTCATACAAGAAAAACTTGATAAATTGGGCTTCACCAAAATTGAAGCGTGCGGTCTCTGAGCGACACTGCCAAGCACATGGAAAGGCAGGTGACAGTGAGAAGCGCTCTGACCACACAGCAGAGAGGCCGACGGCCCAGCAAGACACGGGCAAGTGTTTGAACGGGTGCTCCACAGGGAAGCAGGTGCTTAACACCATGGGTCATCTGGGAAATGCAAGTCAAACCACAATGACCACACGGCCCCAGGAAGGCTAAAATTTAAGCCTGAGCATAGCAAGTGTTGACAACTGGGAAGAGCTGAGACTCTCATAGCGGCTGGGGAATGGAAATGGCACTACAACTTTGTAAAAAGTTTAGCGATTTCTTAAAATATTAAGTGTTCTCTTACCATATGGCTGAGTGATTCCCCTCCTAGGGACTGACTACGGAGACATGCAGACACATGTCCACACAGGGCCTGAAGAGAAGGCTCACAGCAGCTTTGTTCGTAGGGGCCCAAGCGAGAGGCAAATGTCCATCGGCAGCCAGCTGAGTGTAAAGTTATGGTCCCTCCACCCAGTGGATTACTAGTTGGCAGCAAAAAGGAACGAATCATGGACACGCTCAACACCACGGCTGGATCTCAAGATAACATGCAGAGCGAGAGAAACAGGAGAGTACGATCTGTGTGACCCCATTTGCATGCAGGCTAAAAAAGGCACCTCTAATCTTTGCCAGCAGAAAGCAGATCCTGGTCACCTGCGGCTGGGCATGGGAGCGTCCATTGCAAAGCGTCAGGAGGGGGCTTTTCAGGCACAGGAAGTATTTATACCTTCGTTATGGTGGTGATGATTCACATGATGTCACTTGTCAAAAATCACCCAGCTGTACAAAAGGGTGCATTTCGCCGCACGTAAATGATATTCAGAGAGGCTGGTCTAAAGTGAAATGTCCTCCTCCACAGGGTTGCCCACAGCCCTCTTGCAGCCCGTCCCCATTGTCTCTGGGAGTGGTGGTCTCAAGGCCATACAAGTGCAGAGCTCCGCCCGTGGCCCCCCCTCAGGCCTGTGCTCCAGGCTGACCTCAACGAGACCGGGGCAGATGTGGTGTCCATCAGAGCAGGCTGCCACCTTGCACGACCCCTGTATCCCCCAAGCCCTTAGAGTTCTCTGTAGGGTGGAGTGTCCCAGGGGCATGAAGTAGGCCTGTTGGAGCAACACAGTTCCAGAGGGGCACAGGCTTTCCGAAGCCGCCTACACGGAGTCTGCTCTGACCGCTGCATGCTCACCCTGTTCCCATGCCCCCCAGAGGCCCAGGAGGCCAGAGAGCCCAGACAGCCCCCAGAGTGTGGTGCCAGCTTCACTATTGGCAGACACGGGCACCTGCACATGGAGAGGATGCCCAGCCCTCACCTGGCCGCCCAGGTGTCCCCAGAGCAGGGGCTGGGGTGTGCTGCCTCTGGACCAGTCCCAGAGCTGAGCATGGGGCACCTGGGAGCGGGGTCGCCTCCCCAGGGGGACAGCATTTACCTGTCCCACCTTATCAGCAGCATAAATCTCTGCCTTTGTGTGGCCGCTGGGTCCCGAGATGCATCCCCCAAGGATGGTGCGTCCTGCCTAGATGCTTAAATTGGCTGGCAGTCACTGCAACTGTGCACGTCAACTTGACACGTGCCACCCTATGATCTGGCCAGCTGGACCCCCGAGGGGCAGCAGAGGCTCACGCCCGGGCCGGGACGTGCAGGCCCGGGGCGGCTCAAATACAAAGTCAGTGTCTGCGTGTCTGGAAAAGGCCCCTTCCTGCTTCACCTCAGGGCTGGGCCCCCACTGCCCTGGAGTCCTGTGGAACCCTGAGCATGATGCCTCCTGAAGGACAGAGGCCACAGGTCCACGGCAGCAGCAGTTAGAGGCTCCCACAGGTCACACAGGAGCGCCTACCCTTTCTGGGTCATGGGAGGTCACACAGCCTTTAATCAGATGCTTCCAAATGGTGGTCTCGCCACAGTGGCTTGAGAACAGGACCGTTTTCATCTCCTTCCTCGCAGAGGAAACCAGGGCCAGTGGTGCATCTTGTGCAAAAATCCACATAAACTGTTTCTGAATGAAGAGCCTAGAAAGTCATTGAGAGGCTTAGCTGGGCTCCAGCGCTGGGCCACGTAGACTCTGCACCGAGCGGCCTGCATCCGGGGCTCAGGTTCTGCTGGGGCCCCTCCTGGGCTCCTGGGCTCCTTCAGCGGACACCAGCCCATGTGGCTTTTGTCTGTCTTACTGCGACAGAAGATGCTCTAGGCCTGCCCTAGAGTCAGCCATTTAGCCAAGCAGGCTGGGCATCTCTTATTGGAGAAGGGCATTTGGAGGTCAAGGTCTGGGCACTGTGTGCTCATGGCTACTGGGGTGTCAGTGTGTCAGAGCAAGTGTGAGTGTGTCTAAGCTGAGCAGACAGGTCTACACGGGTTTCCACATGTGCCACCTGCTTCTACATTAAGCTACACGTGAGTTCACACTGACGCCCACAGCTCTAACCTGTCACCTCGTGGGTTGCTCTGGCCTCTCCCCTTGCTGATGTGTGAACCCCTCTCCACTGCCCAGACACTGGACCCTCCACCACCCTTTCGCTGAATTGCTCGATTCTGGTGTCCATGCACCACAGCCCGGAACTGTCAGCTGTGCCCCACAGGAACGCCTCTGCCAACCAGAGCAGGTTCCAGCGAGGGGCTTCCTGCCGCTCCATGCGTTTCCAGCACCACGAGGGTCTGCACCTCCCCCACTCCCATCAGTGAGGTGGCCCGGCACGTGTCACACGGCTGAACTCATTTGCCACAGCCTGCACTCCTCCGAGGGTCCCCTCTCCTCCTAAATGATTTTTTGAAGGTTTTCATGCATTAATATTTGGTCTTTGTTCTGAAAAGTTGTTCAGGTTTTGATAATTCAGAGAGTCCCATGTACATCACTGCAGCATCACAGAACAGTCTCACTTCCTAAAACCCTCTGTGCTCCACCTGCCAAGCACCGCCTCCTCCAGGTCTCCGGCAGCTCTGATCTGTGGCCACCTTCATAACTTCTGGACGTCACGTAGCTGGGATAATACGGCACGGAGACTTTCCAGACTGGCCTCATTTGCTGAGCAAAGTGCATTTGGGGTTCACTCTGTCCTTGCATGACTGGATGGCTGATTGTTTTCTACTCTTGGATGGCATCCTGTGGTCTGGAAAGACCAGTCCGCTTAAACGTCCACCTATCAAGGACATTTTGGCTGTTTCCAGGTTTTGGTGATTGTGAATAAAGCCGCCAAAAACATCCGTATGCAAGTTTTGTGTGGACAAACAATTTCAAATCACTTGGGTAAATACTTGGGAGTGTGACTGGCAGCTGAGAGAGTAAGACCGTTTGGGTCTGTAAGGAAGCCAAGCGGCTCCCACGGCAGCCGTACGGTCCACATCCCCACCGGAAGGGGTGTGTGCTGCTGTGGCTCAGCACCCCTCGGGACACGGGGGAGCTGCTGTGGCTCAGCACCCCTGGGGACGCGGGGGCTGTCCGGATGTTTGGATTTTAGTCATCTTATATGTGTGCAGTGGCATCTTATTGTTGTTTTGGTTTGCACTTCCCTAAGGACACGTGCTGTGGAGCATTGTTTCGTGGACTTATGTGCCATCTGTGCATCCTCTTTGGAGAGGTCTGTCCAGATCTTTTTCCTGATTTCAAATTGCATTGTTTTCTTATTGTTGAGTTTTAAAAGTTCTTTGAATTTTTCAGATACAGGTCCTTTATCAGATGTGAGTTTTGCAAACGTTTTCTCCCTGTCCCTGTCCGTGGCTTGCCTTTCCATTCTCTTAACAATGTCTTTCATGGAAGCAAAAGCTTGCAATTTAATAAAGTGCAACTTACCAGTTTTTTCTTCTCTGGACCATGCTTTTGGTGTTGTATCTAAAAGCTCATTGCCAAACCCGAGGTCGTGTAGATTCTTAGTTGTTTATTTTCCAGGAGCCGCACAGTTCTGCATCTCACATTTATTTTAGGTTTAGGGCTGTTTTCCCCTCCGAGTTGATCTTGTGAAGGGTGTCAGTTTGGCGCCTACATTCAGCTCTGCATGTGGGTGCCCTGACGTCCCAGCAATGTTTGTTGAAAAGCCCACCTTTCTCCATGGAACTGCCTGTGCCCTTTGTCAGAACCAGCCACGGTCCCCACGGGGGGCTGTCTCTGGCTTGCTCTGTTCTGTTGGGGCTCACATCGGTTCTTTGCCACCAGTCTTGACGACCACAGCTTTGCAGTGAGTCCTGAAGTCAGCAAGTGTGAGTCCCAATTTCATCCTTGTCTCTCTCTTTTCAGACATCATCTTTCGTCTAGAATTCTCTGGTGAGGTGAGGGAGCTTCAGCACATCAGGACCGGCCCGCGACTCACTCGGCAGCCGCCTTGCAGTGTGGAGTGTGGTGGACACCGTGTGGCTGTTCCAGATGCAGCCCGGCCGCTGGGGAGCAGAGGCCATGTGACAGCTGTGACCAGGCATCAAGGGCCACCTGTGAGGGAGCTGACAGGCCTTTCACTAAGCCTCAGGGCTTGCTGGCCCCACCACTTCTCAGACCCGCCAACCTCCCTTCATGTTGCATGTGTGAAGTGGGCATGAAGATAAAAACAGCCCCTGGCCCGCTGGCTTGTGACCGGATGGCGCAAACAACGTCAGGCAAAGTCATGGTGGTGTAAGCTGCCCGGAAGCACATGTGGGAACCCAGCGTCGCTTTCTCTGGCATGCACGGGGGATGCCAGTGGGGTCACCAGCTGCCCTGTGGGGACCCTGACCACAGCATGCGTAGGGACCAGGCCCTTTCATCCGATGCCCCATCCGGCCACCACCCAGACGTCCACCTGCTCCCTGGAGCACCCGGGTTCCAGGTCGGGTCTTCCTCCACCGTGCTGGACTTGTCTCAGGCTTTTGCTGCACATATGTGTGCCGCCGCCATGAGCTGTGGGGACCCGGAGCCCAAGCATCGCTGGCCTCCTTGCGTGGGGCCCCTCGCCTGGGGTGTGGCACTGAGAATAAGCCTGGAGCAAGCAAGTGGCTCTGAGACGGGGCTGGCTCTCTGCTCATGGCTCACCGGCCCTGCCCGTGGTTTCTGGCCCAGCCAGGCCATGCCAGGGCCTCACAGGCTGCAGACAGCCCGGTTGGGAACCCAAGTGCATGGTGTGGGACACAGCCTGTCCCAGCTGTTGACTGGGGACACCCAGCCGTGGCCCTGTGGGCCTGTCCCACATTCCTGCTGGCTTCATCAGTCAATGATGGTGTCCACAGGAGACGTGGAAACCTGGGAATGTCACTGCACAGTGCAGGGCAGGGGCCACCCGGCCACATTTCCTGGGCCACCTGGAAGGCATGCTGGGGCTGGGTGCCCCCTAGTCCATAAGCTGCCGCCCTCACCCCCAATGTGCTGCGTGAGGACAGGGGCCTCGGGAGGTGATGGGGTCGGGTGAGGCTGTGAGGGTGACCCCGTGAAGGACCAGCATCCTGAAGACAGACCACAGTCCCTCCCCCGCCCAGACCCACCCTGCGAGGACCCAGAGACGGCGAAGCAGCCTCACCAGAGCCCCACCGTGCTGGCACCACCTGACCTTGGACGCGGCCTCTGAACTGTGGGACAGTAGCTGCCTCAGGCCCAGCGCTGGTGTGCCGTGCTGGCCGGTGCAGCCCTGCACCTCTGAGCAGTGAGAAACGAGAGCAGTCCCAGGACCCCTCGCTGCCTCAGGGCTGCTTTGCCTGTTGCCACCCAGCGTGGCAGGGAAGCCCTGTCCGGAAACCGTTAAGAGGCTTTAAATCAGCCACAGAGAAGAGGTGTCTCAGGGTGCCCGGGGGAGGGGCAGCCCGCGCAGCTGGGAACCAAGGCTAAAGCACCGGAAGGATGGCACGGTGCAGTTTGCCCCTTGTCCAGAGCACACAGGTGCAGGTGCGATGCTGATGGAGCCTGAGGTGCGCAGGAGGCCCGGGACGCCCACCAGTGAACAGAGGCCACCAGCTCCCTCAGCGTGGGGGCCAGGATAGACTTAGGCGCAACACTGGGAAGAGCATTTGTTCATTCTTGGTACAAAATGTTGTCCACTGTTGTTCTAAGGAGGCCTGAGGCGTTCCTGTTCCCTGGTGTGTGGCCCTAGATTACCTCTCCACGGTCACGGGGAGGCTGCCGAAGAAAATGCCACAGGTGCCCCAGCTTGTGAAGAAGGCACCTCCTCCCCTCTCTAGGGCACACCTCTGCAGCCCAGATGGGAGGTCGGTGGCCCAGACTGACCTGTCCCGAGGGGATTCTGAGATTTTTGTGTTCATTCGTACTTCAATGCCCTACATGTAATGGGGGTGTGGAGGGTTTGAGGTGGTGAGGGGCATGCTCCTTGTTGAGTTCTGAGCGCAGTTCTGAGTGTGGCACTGTGAGTGCGCCACGTCTGGGATGACATGCACTGTGCCAACCACCCCTGGGAGAGAGACAGGCCGCACCTTCCAGGGAGTTAACTCAGAGTGGACATGGACTCAACGTGAGCCATGGAGCCTTTTGGCTCCTAGAAAAACGGGGGATATCTGTGATATCTGGGGCTGGGCAAGGATTCTTAGGCTTGACCCCAAAGGCCTGCTCCCTAAAAGGGAGACTGATAAACTTGATGTTGGCAAAAGTAAGAGCATCTGCTCTGTGACTGAAAGAGGGTGAGCAGCTCAGTCGTAGACGGGGAGCTGCTTGACAAACCGCACCTCTGACGAAGGACTGGCACCCAGGCCATGTGAAGAATGCCCCAAACTCAACAGGGAGCACAAAGGGGCAGACAGAAGGCCCAGTTACAAATGAGCTAAGGCACAAAGTGGAGTTTCACCAGCAGCTGGTACAGATGGCGGGTTGGCACACCGGCGCTGCATCACTCACTCATGGCTGGTGGGAGTGCAAAACGGTGTGGCTCCCGGAAAACAGCCTGGCAATTTCTTAAAACATTAAACAAGCAGTATGGTGTGACCCAGGAATTGCCCTTCTGGGCATTTATCCCAGGGAAGTGAAATTTTTGTTCACACAAAAACCTGCACACAAATATTAGTAGGTTTTATCCGTAACAGGCAAAATGGGGAAACGATCCAGATGTTCTTCGATAAGTGGTGGTTGAACAAGTAGAGATTCTCTGAACCGAGGAAACCACCTGTCATGGAGCTGTGTGGGTGGCTGAGACGGGCGGGAGAGTTGGGGGGGTTCCGGGCTGACAGAGAAGAGCCACCGCTTCGTCCACCTGTGGCCTGATCCCGTGTACAGAGTGCTCTCGAAACGGAGAAATCACAGACATGCGGAACAGATTGGGGCTTGCCTGGGCTCAAGCTGGGGGCAGGGTGAGTTGAACGCACCCCATAAGGGGCCCCTTGTGCACACATGTGTGGACTCCTGGTCTGCCTGTCCGCCTCCCCACGGCTGGCCCAAGACAGGTGGCTTCATTATGTCCTGGGGCTGACATGCTTTCTGGGGAAGTCCGTGTCTAGGAGTGGCTGGGGAATGGGGCCTGGGACCCAATCAGGAAGTGTTCATTTCCCAGAGGCTTCTGGGCCCGGTGGGTACAGACTGAAGCCCGCCCCGAGGCTGCAGGGCCCCCTGCAAGGCCTGGCTGCATGCAGCCCCTGTGCCCCACTGGGGAGCCTGCTCTGGCTTTTAGGGAAAAAACAGCTGGCATCTGGGACACCAGGACCACAGTCCCTGTGGAACAGAGTGCCCTCCGTAGGGTTTGGGATACAGCCCAGATCAGCCGAGGTTAGGTTAGGCACACTAACAGAAAGGCAGCTGTCCATAGAGCAAAGCCCTGCTGAGCAGGGTCCACGCTGACCGACTGTGCAGGCTGCAGTTCCCTCCCCAGCCACCAACCCCCTACCTGCCCCCTTCTGCCACATCAGAGAAGGGTGGAGTCTCACGTCTGTCTCTCACACATTTTCTAAAAGCAGTGAAGGCAAGTCTTTCCGTCAGAGCCGAGGCAGGGGAAGCCAGGTACAGGGACCCCAGCACGCCTACCACAGGGAGTCCAGGGAGGGCCGCGGCTCTCCTGAGGACCGGGCGTCTGTCTCCTCTCTGTGTGCCTGGGCCCCTGCGTGGGGCAGCACACCAACCCTGAGGCCCCACAGCACCCACACAGGCCTGCAGGCCAACGCCTCCACGTGGGGAGGACGGAGCTGCAGCCAGGCCTGCTGGGCTGGGGCTCGCAGGTGCACTTCCAGCGTGAGCAGAGCCGCTGTCCTTAGCTCAGGGCACGCTGTCCAGGCCCTTCTGTGCCTGCTTGCCTGACCCTCTACCCCCAGGGTTCAGCTGTCATCCTGACTCTCAGGCGTGGAAAACGGAGGCACAGAGCGGGAAGCTTGCTGAGGGTCCAGCCACTGGTAGGTGGTGGGGCGGGCATCCCACCTGGGCGGTGGGCCTGGGAGTGAGTGGTCAGTCTGGCTCAATCTCATTTAGAGGCAGATTCAAGATTCTTTCTGTAAGGACAGCCACCTGTAAATACAGGCTAGAGTGACGTGAACAAAACCCCCCAAATCAGAGGATCGAGACCACAAAAGTCTGGATGCCACACAGGCTTCTGGGCTGTGCTCTCCGGGGCCCTGGTGTGGAGCACCCCCAGGGCGCCGCCAGAGGGCAGCAGGCAGTGGCTCTGTGTCATCCCCAGAAGGACGTGGGGCCGCTGTTTGGGGGTCCTGAGCCAAAGCCAGCCCGGCAGCCGCACTCAGAGGGAGCGCCCGAGGGCAGTCGGGGCACACCAGGGATTGCTGTCACCCCCTGGCTGTCTGCGCATCTGCCTGAGCCTGCCTACCTGTGTCTCTACTGAGCGCCCCCAATACACACACATTATAGGTTAATGTCAGAGTGATCGTCAGTCTGGCTGGTGGTGCCACAGCCACCGCACCAGACAATTCACAAAATCTCTGTGTGTAACGACACCTTCCAGGTGACATCATTACAGCAAACAGATGAATCTGGTGATTTGTCTGACTTAACTGGCATCTGTTCACCTCTGACAAACAGCAAACACACCCTTCTTGAAAAAGTGCCACTTTCTTGGGTTTATAAGTGACCTACCTGTAAAGAATCATGATGAATAATTCCTAAAATCCCGTGTGACCATGACATCATGTCTCTAATGCCAAAGAGAAGGCAATTTCCACCCAAGCAACAAAGGTGGAATTGTGGACACTCAACATTTGTCTTTAAAAACAACAGATGTCAGTGAGTGGGTCACCACACATAGCTGCCCCTCATCATTACTCTATAAATGTGGCTGGTATTGTGCTGGGACAGAGGTGGAGCGCCCAGACTGGAGGGTGATGGGGGTGATCTCGGACCCCCAGGCTCGGCCCGCAGCTGCCCTGTGCTGGCAGGTGGGGTGGGAGCGGGCAGGCTCACCCTTCAACACGGTGGGAGGCTGTCCTGCCCGGGCACCTCGCCGAGCATGGGATGGAGCGACGTCATGTGTCGCTTACAGGCCCCCAGACACTCTGCCCTCTAGCCCGACGCCCAGGGGCACCCAGGCCCCTGTCTGAGCTGGGCACTGGTTTCCCACACCCAGACAGTGGACCCCTTCCCAGAGTAGAGTGCGCCTGCCCAAGGGCCACCATGCCGGACATTGGGGGTTCAAGCTTTGTCCCTTCCACAGGTGCTGGGGACCCCCAGGGTCTTGAAAGGAAGTGTCCCTGAGGTCAGAGGCCAGCCTGGGCAGAGCTGCCGGCCCACACAGCCCCGTCTCTGTGCGAGCAGCCGACCTGCATCTGGTGTGCATGCATTTGGGTACACGTTGAAGCTACCCTTGTTTCTGAGGGCCTTGGGCCCACCTGTCCCCTTGGCTGTCTGTGACCTGCCCCAGTGCCCCCCCCTACCCCCACACACCTGGCCGTCCAGCTCCGGGGCAGGAGCCCTAGGCTGGAAAGCACCGTCTTCACCCCGGAGCTGGTTGCTGCTCTGGGTCCTGCAAGAGGCCAGGCAGGAGGCAGGCGAAGAGAATCGGTAACAGTTCTGCTGAATGAAAAAGGCAGTTACAGGACATGGATGCCCTGCAAGCTCCAGTCACTGAACCACGCCTGAGTTTCCGTTTTCCTCTGTGGCCAGCAATGAAGTAGCGATGATGATTTATGGCTGCAAAGCAGCTGCTTCCCCAACAAATTTCTTTTTAATAAGCAAGTGCTTTGTGACTCACCATGATTCTAACAAGATGAACGAACACGGCCGCTCGGCCGCTCGAAGTGTTTCTCAGGATGTGCTGTCATGTACACGCAGGTTTTTACTGAGCCATGTTCACTAGGTAGCCAGAGAGTTCAGGGCATCCATGCTGCACGTCTAGCGTGGACAGTCACAAGGGAGCAGGGCCCAGGGCCCCGAGGAATGGTGCTGGGGACCAAGTGTGACTCAGGTCAGCACCCCTGGGTTTCAGTGTGACAGCAGGGCCTGGCCCGTTTCTCCTGATCTCATGGGCTGTGTGAGTCCCACTGTGAGCAGGTCTCCCTGCAGTGAGAGGTCAGGAAGGGCTTCCTGCAAGAGGTAGTGCTGAGGCGGGGCTGGTGGGGGCCACAGTGTGTGTTCCATAGGGCAGGCTACAGGCTGACTGGAGGCAGTGGAACCAAGGAAGTCTCTGCCGTTGTACGTGGAGGTGAGAGCAGGACACACTCCGGCGCCATTGGCCCTCCCAAGCCAGTGTCCCTGCACTGTCCACTGTGGTCTCAGGCCACAAGCCCTCTGCAGTCCCCGCCCCTGGGCTTGCCAGCCCCGGATGCTGGCTTGGTTTCTGCTGCAAGTGCCCCACCGCAGGGGGTCGTAAGTACGTGCAAAATTCCTGAGAACTTGGCCATGCACCCTGGCTACTGGCGGCTGGATCCAGCTGTGCCCTGACCCCAGCCCACATTGCCCGGGTACCTCTCACACCCTCTGCACAGCCCAGGGCTTTCTCCAGCACCCGACCCTGGCTCGGACCTGGCCCCTGGGGTCTAGTCCCACCCCAGGACTCTGGCCCCTCCCCTGTGGCCTGGATCTCCTGGGACAGCCCTCTAGTCTGGCCAGTCCTAGGCCCCCACAAGTTCAAGGCTGGGCCACTAGCCAGACAGCAACTCAACCCTTTCATTCATCTGAGGTGGAACGGCCAGCACCCCCAGGGTGACACAGGGCGCGAGTGTGGAGGAGAGGTGGGGCAGGGGTGGCTGAGAATGGGGGGTTCAAGGCCCCTGGACAGGACAGCAGAGTGGGGTGGGCCTCTCACAGCCTGGCAAGAAACCCACCCCTCTGACTCTCCACCTGACTTGTAATGGCTTTAAAAATAGCACCAAGAATGAGAACTGGGTATAATTGGGTAAAGACACTTTTGAAAATGTATTTATACACTGAAGATGCAATCTGGACAGAGTGCCAGAGCACGTCTCTCAGCAACACACACGAGAGTGTCAGGGTGGCCCCAATATGCTCCCCAAAACAGGGTGGGAGACATAGAACAACACGCAGCTACTGCCTCACCGTTCTGGGGCCAGGAGCGTGAAATCACAGTGTGTACAGGACCCCACTCCCTCCAGAGGCCCTGGGAGCCCTTCCTGCCTCTCCAGGGGCTTCAGGTTCCTGCGGGGTGGCCTCTGGCCTGTGGCTTGGTCCCTGCCTCGCCCTAGTCGCCTCCTCCTGTCCGTGTCGGTAGCCCCTCCACCTCTCTCCGACGAGGGTGCCCAGCGCTGGTCTCAGGGCCCACCCTAAGTCCCTACTCTTGTCTGGAAAGATCCTGTTTCCAAATGAAGTCATGTTCACGGGGACACAGTTGGGTTAAGACTTAGGCCCACTTTTTGGGAAACACTATTTCACCCACTAGGATGTGGCTTAATTGCAGAACTACTGTGATAAAACAAGGACAGCTGCCAACTTTGATGCCTTGTGGTGAGGGCTTCCAGCTGCTGGAGAGACTCGCTCTGGCCCCCAGACCCACACCTGATGCCGAATGGACAGAGTAGGTGCCTCCGTGGGGCTCCCCGGCCTGCTGGGGAACCCAAGGAGGCAGCGGGTGCCCCTGCGGCTGCCAGGCCCCCTGCCCATCACTGACCCGAAGAGGGTTTTCCAAAAGGCCACAGCCACGTGCAGGGACGTGCTGCGTGGGACCCGGTCCACAGAGGGGTACCTGGCCTGTGGCCCACTGCCTGTCACATGTCGGTCTCACGGCGTGCGCACATCAACCGCTGACTGTGCGGGAGGAGGAGAGCGTCTCACTGCTCAGCCGCCCGTCTCCCCGGAGAGCTGCACCTCCCGCAGGCTCAGAAGTGCAATTCCCCAGCTCCTGCCTCAAGACCAAGGGAGGACATGGAGCAGACGGGCCTCCAGGGGCCCCAGGGTCTGGCCTCGGAGTGGCCCCTGTCCATGCACGTCTGGAGGACGTGCAGCACTGAGGGGAGGCCTGGAGGAGACGCCATTGCCGATGCCACCGACGTGCGGACTGGCCTCCACGGAGCCTCCCTGGCCACAGAGGGTGGGTGAGGGCTGTTGCCTCGTGGCCCGCTGCCAGGCACCCATGCCGACTGGGGCAGCCAGCCCAGGTGACAGTGTCACTGCAATGGTATGAGGCGGAGGAAGCGCCTGGACCCCCAGGAACAGTGCCAGCAAGGGTCAGGGGTCAGGACGCGGGTTGGGGATGGGGAGGAGGTCTGGGAGTGGAAAAGCACTGAGCCAAGCCTCCCTTCCAGAAGGGGGCTCACCAGAGGCCCCCAAAAAGCAGACCTCCCAGCGGGCCAGGTGTGCGGACAGAGGCGTCAGCCCCAGCAGGCACTGTGGGTGGAGGGCAGCTTCCTCGAGAGGCTGGCCCTGGAGAAAATCACAGGATTTTGGCCGGGAGCTGGGCTTGTCACCTGCCAGGGCCTCCGAGGGACAAATCCCCATCGAGGCGGCTTGGCGGCCCATCCAAAGCGAGGCCTGTTCCTCCCATAAGAGGCACCAGGATAAACAACGTAGAGTTTCCTAATCTCTCATCTGCACAGAGAAAACGCCAGGCTGTATTGAGCCCCAAGGGATGGTGTAATTAGCGTGTCATGCTGAGGCTTCAAACAGAAAAACCATAGACCTGTCAAGTCCTTTCAGTATGAGTACCCAGAAGTCATCTGCCCGACTCTGCCCAGATGTTTTGTTGCAGAGGTTATGTTAAGAACTAAAAATAAATACAGCATCTGAATTCTGAAGATAGGTAACTAGATGTGGTGAGTGACAGGCATGACACCTGTGCTGGAGGATGCACCCACCACCTGGCAGCTGCCCACCTGTCCCCCTCACAGCACCCCTTGCCCCTGGGCCCCAGAGCTCCTGCCCTCCTGGACGGAGCCCCACTCATTAGCCCACAGGGGCAGTTCTCCGCCTCCCTAAGCCTGCAGAGGCTTGAGTTTGTACTGGGCAAGTGGGATGCCCAGCAAGGGGTGTTGGCCCGTCTAGTTGCCAGGAGCCAGGGCTGAAGCGGCCCCGTGTCCAGAGCCAGGTGAAACCCACTGGCCAGTTCGGATGCCCAGGGACGACCCCTCAGTGCTCCTTGGATGCTAAGGAGTGGGTCCTGGGACCCAGCGTGGCTGCTGCAGGCTGTGGGGTTTCTGTGGGCTCCAGCTACAGGGACAAACAGCGGCCCCCGTGGTTCTCTCTCAGGCAGGAAGGCGGGCTGCCGAATGCCCCGGGCAAAGGCTTTCCTCAGGGGTCCAGACCGTTTGTCCCAGGCACTGGGACATGTCACCCACTGTTTAGGTCGCAGGAACATCATAGACGAGGGGGTGCAGGGGAGCCCCTGGCCCAGGCCCACAGCAGTGAGAGTGAGCTGGTGGGCGGGCAGGGTTAGGGTCCAGTACGTGGTGGCAGGTTGGTGGGTAGGCGCCCTGGGCTTCTTTCAGGAGCCCTAATATTTCTCCAAGATTAAAAGTGCTGGTTTTCTTCCAGACAACTTAAGACAGATAGGCCAGCCTTGATATTTATGTTTGCTAATTAAAATGTCAAGAGCAGGTGGACCTTTGCAGCACGGAGAGAGAAAGAGGCCTCTTGTGCTGGCCTCTCCCAGGCTCCTGAGCCTGCAGCCTCGTGACCCGAGGACAGCCCGGCAGACACCCCTGCAGAGCCGCCTTCAGCCTTGGAGGGAGTGTGGGATTTGCAGCCCACTCCACGCCCACGTGGGGGAAGGTGCCCGCCGTGGACCCTCCATACCTTGAAAGGATACTTGTGAAACCTGTGCTGGCTCTTGGCATGATTTGGGGAGAACTGGAAAAAATATGCCTGGCACTCGGGTCACGTGCAGGTGCCGTGGACAGGGGAGGGAAGCAGGGAGTTCGGACGGGAAACTGCAGAAGTGAAGCTGCAACCACGGACTGGCAGCAAGACCACACCCAGGTCACAGCCATGAGTTTGAGCCTTGACATTTTCCATCTTTAACTCTGGACGCAGGACCTCGTTCTGAAGCGTGCACAAAGACATGGTGCGGGGAAGGGGACCCTGTGTGACACTGGAGCTGCGGGAGTCCAGGGGTGTCTGTTGGGGCGTTTGTGCCCAGCGCCCCTGGCGGCTCATTGCAGACTCATGGCCATCAGTGCCCCATGGAGCCGCTGGGTGGAGGTGGGCCTGTGGGCCCTGGACCCTGGGCTGAGTAGCTCCTCAGGTGGGGGTGGGCGGGGTCAGTGGCGTAGCCCCTACTCCTGCGCAGGGGTGGGTAAAGCATCCCACGTCCCCAGAGAGGCTTCCTGGATGGAAAATTGCTTCTCTTACTGAGCACAGCCAGGGAAGACGCTGAGACCTGACTGCCTTGTGTCTGGGAGGCTGAGGAAACGATGCTATCCACACTTGCCACCCACCACGTGCGCCTCGGAACAGCCTGAGTGGAAAATAGATCAACAAACCCCAGCCCTTCTTGGGTACAAAAAGGGCCACACTGTCACCTCTCTGTTGGGACCCAGGCCGGGCAGCTCATCCCAGCCCCCAGGGCCACAAAGACGAAAAGCTTCAAGTCTCCTACATGAAAGACTACCTTGCCTGAGTCGGGGAAATGGCTCTGGAGATGCGGGGTGGTTCTGGGGAGCACGGGACGGTCACAGAGGGGGATTGCAGGGCCCAGGACCCAGAGTCCACTGAGCCACCACAAGGGGCGCGAGGGCTTCCCAGCCCCGTCTGCCCACATGCAAGCTGCCCCAGACCCTGGGGCGTGGGGCCGGCTCCCTCTCAGCATGGATGCTGCTGTGCCCATAAGCTGACTCCCTGCCCACCCGCCAGGCCCACTTGTGGTCTGGTGCCCGTGGGACCCAATGAGCATCTGGAGAGAAGACCATCCATCCAGGGAGCACGTGGAGGGCACTGCAGGGCCGAACTCCTGGAGCTGAGCCCCAGCTGCACTGCCTGGGGGTGCCCAGGAAGAGGGTGACGCCAGGGCAGAGGCAGCTGAGGAGGGACAGTGTGGACGTTGGATGAAATGCAGGAAGAAGACAGAGGATGGGCCCCACAGAGCCACTGTGCCAGCACCTGCCGGCTCACACCTGGCCGTCCGGTCTGCCCTGGTCTGGTGGCACGATGTCCATGCGTGGTCAGCATGTGCCAGCCCCCCTCTGGCACAGCCCCAGAGTCTGCTCTTGGCCTGGAGGGGCAGGTCCCCCCGTGAACTACCCATGACTGAACTGCAGGGAGCCTTACAGACTGCAAAACCCATGCACACGATACAAATCTGCACATCACCAAAAGCCCCGGGGCTGCCGGCTGGAGGCTGCATTAAGGACAGAAATAGGGCCTCGTCCCAGTGAGTCGCCCCCCTTCCCTCGTGGCGGTCGGCTCACTGGGAGGTCACACCTGGGGAGTCTGTGCTCAGGACGTCCCTTCAGGCTGCCCCATGAACGGTGCCTCTCAGCTGCTGCTCTGACCATTGGACTGCATGGCCAGTGTGTCCGAGGAGTGTGGGGAACAGGGCGCAGGGAGCAGCAAGGACATTGGCACCGAAAGCCCAGGGCACCGTGGTCAGAACCTCCTTCAGAAGCATTACCACATGGTGACCTCGTTCCTAAATGTGAGGGTACCGAGAGACCCCGACACTCATTCCAGCGGAGGGACACCCAGCCTGTGCAGGCGTCCTCAGGACACTAGATGCTGGACCCCAGCCGTGGACCTGGCCCTGCAGGCCTTGGGGCACCGGCCTCTGGGGCGCTGGCCACCCTCTGCCACCATCTCGGATAACAGAGCTGTTTTCTGGAAGAGCTGAGGAGATAATCTCACTGGTGCCGAACGGGCTCTTATCCCAAGTCCCAGATTCCAGCTTGACCCGTGGCCATCAGGCAGAAAGTGTTGTTTGTCAAATATTAAGCAGGCACTGTTAGGATCACATGCTGACTAACCTTCACTTTCTGGAATATTTGATCCTAATGTGAGTCACTCTGATAGAAACACAGTAATAGGCGTGGAATTAGCCCAGATCCACTTGGGCCCTATCCTCACCCAGACTAAGTGGCTGGAGGACCCCACGCCCTCCAGTGGGACCTTGCGGTCAGCCAGAGGTGGGGGTGAGGGGAGGCCCCCTCCCCTCCCCGGAGGCCCCGGAGAGGGCCTGGTGGGCCAGGGAGGTCAGCAGCCAGGCCCCCTCACCCTGGGGGCACCAATGGCCCACGCTGCAGAGGCCAGGCCCCTCGGCAGAAGACAGCTCATCACACTAAAACGGGTCGACAGAAGGGGACCCACGGGAAGCAAGTGGCCCAAAGAACAGTTCTGTGACCTGGAATATGTTGAGGTTAAGAATTCAATGGAACACAGTGATTTATTTTGTGAAAGACCAACAGAAGGACGTTCTTTCAGCTCAGTTTTCAGAATCAGGTGACGTCTCCAACCGTCCTCCCGCGCCCCCTGCATGTCAGCGGGAAGGCCAGCAGGAGGCACTGAGGGGCAGCTGGGCACCCTGAGAGCCCCAAAGCCGGAACAGCACTTTGAAGCATTGGTTTCCACACTTTCTAATTTTTTTCCCTCATCAGAAGAGCCTTGAATTTCCTGAACACAATCTCACGCGGGACCTAGGATTCCCAGCTTCCCAGCAGAGCTGCCCTGGCCGAGCAGGTCCCAAGGGTCCGAGGCCTCCGAGCCGCCCGCCGTCCTCCACCCCGGCAGCCTCTCTGTCCTTGTCCATCAGGAACAAGTCTCCGGGCACCCCCATGGTGCTGCACCAGAGAGAACTCGAACCCACGGGGGGCCACAGACAGCTGCGTCCTACACGAAAACAGCACCCTGTTAAACTCAAGGCCAATTCCTCTAGAACAGAAAACTCAAAATAAACCCCAAAGTAGCCCTTCTGCTGGCGTTTCTGGAGCACTCATTGATCATGGAAAAGTGCAGGCAACCTCAGAGAGAGGAGGCACACTGAAAGATTGGGGGTCCCCTTTCTAAGGACTTTTCAGGTATGTGGCTATAACTCCAGGGGGAAAATGCCAGGGCAAAATACCTTTGAACTGAAATCAGTCAAAGGGAGAAATAAAGTGGGAGAAACATGTTCATTGCCTGCAAGCAGGCGTCCACTTCTGCTCTCCGTGTCTCTCACCGCCGGCTGCAGAAGAAGGGGCCCCACCCAGCCTGCCTGGTCCAGGTAAGCCCTTGCTCACCTTAATAATACTTAATTGATGAAGATGGTACCTCTCTCCACCCCTTGGAAACACCTAATGATGTGGAGATGCACTAAGGCCAGGCAAGAGATTCCGGAAATACTGTAATTTCACCCACAGTGACAGAGGGCTCGGGGTGTGGACTTGTCAAGTGGCCCCAATATGTTTATCTTTGGTGAGAGACATTACGTGGCTTCTCTTCTCTTATCAGTCCTCCAGGTAATTCTGCAAAATTAACTTAACACAATAAATTTACTGATCTGGTTCATCTCCAGGGTAGCAGCTTCCCTCTGGGAACATATCAATCAAGACCGCCTGCCCTGCCCCCAGGGTGGGCTGAGTTATTGTCTGTTTGCTAAAGAATATGTTAAGAACCTTACTTCTTAACTTCCTGGGCTTTAAAATACAATCTTAGCTTTAAGATGGAATCTTTCCTGTTTTCACTATGCTGTTTATATCTGGGCTTGTTTGCTAAATTAATCATGATGCTTGTCTCCTGCCCAGGTTGCAAATTACTCGATTAGGGGCTGGAGGAGGAGGTAAAAGCGGCATACAGGCTCACGGTCACAGAACAATCTGGGCCTTTCAGCAGGCTGAAGTGAATCTTACAATGACATGATCTGATTGACACAGGGACGACATGGGCTCTGCTGGAATACTTTTCTGTATCTGGGGAATATCGGGATATTCCAAGTTGCTCCGGCCTTTGGAGCTTCAAGGATTAACTCATTAACTCTGTGAGTCTTTTCTGGCTCTCTAGTTTTAACTGATTAACTCTTTGAGTCCCTTTTAGTGGGCTTTACTGGCCTTATTTTCTCTCCATCTTGCTCATATCTATTTTCCTGTCTAACAGAAATAGGACCTTTGCAGAGATAACTAAGGGTCTCCGTATGAGATCATTCTGGATTTAGGGTGGGCCTTCAATACAGTTACTGGTGTCCTTATAAAGGAGAGGGAGATTTGAGGTCCAGGGACACAAGGGCAGACCCAGGGGAGACGTGGAGGAGGCCTGGGGAACCCGGGGGCGGGCGGGCAGGAAGTGTCCTGGCCTCTGGAGGGAGTCCAGACTGGTCGGACTTCTCCCACCAAAGAAAGGACAATAAATTTCTCCTGTTTCGCCACTGTCTGGACTTTTTTGTTGTAGCAGCCCAGGAAGCGGGTGCCAGGATGGCCAGGCCCTCTCCCTGCCTGGGGCTGTAGCCTAGGGGATACCCTGGGGAGCAGCCTGGGGGTGGGGGTATAAGCCTGCCGGGTGAGCAGGAGCCTGGGGCCAAGCCCCTGAATGACAGACAGCCCGCCTCCTCCCCAGGTGCCAGGATGTGTGTGTGCGGGGTTGGGGGGGAGCGGGTGTGGACAGAGGGGGAGCAGGAATCACCCAGGGAACTAGCCGGGGTGTCCACTGTGACGTGGAGATAAAACCCAGGAGAAAAAGGTGCTCAGAGTGAACCCAGGAGAGTTATCTGAACAAAACTGACATTCCTAAAGTGAGTCACAAAAAACTTCTGCAATTTTTATTTTCAATCAACCTGCATGCATGTTTAAACATCTTTATTCAGTTTTCACTTTGGGAGGGGAGGTCATTTAAATTTAATTGCAATGGCTCAAAATATGAGGCTATTACTCTTTGTATTGGCCCACTTTTTTTTCTTGGAAAAGATTGCAGTCTCCTCCCCAAAAGAAATATAAATCAGTAGCTTAATAAATAATGACACAGAAGGAGAAGTACTAATGCTTAATTTTTCATACTCCCATGAATATTTCAGCAACTAATAGAAGGCTCCTTATATTCATAACAAGGCCTCCAAGGGGCGGGGACCTGGCCACCTTCTTCGCCTGCGTCTCTTGATGTCATTCGTTTAAAACGAAGGCAGGGGTTAGTTTCATTGTCCCATTCATGGAAGAAAGATTATTATATTCAAGATGACACCTTGGAGCTGTCCTCCCGGCTAGACGACCCAGCGAGGCCGCACTCTGCCCAGGCTTCTGTCTATGCGGACCTCGCGGACCTCATAGACCTTCTGTAAGGTGGGGCTGCTGCTGGCAGGTGGCTCTATGGCTGCCACGTTGTGTGTGGCAGAGAGGATGCATCTGCTTGGGACACACGTGTGAGGCTTGCTTGGACGTGCAGGCAGGAACATGCTCACACATGCCACATGCCTGCACGCTTCAGCCTTTAGGTGTACAATCAACGCCAGCCTCAGAGCGCATCCACGGAGCAGGGGGCAGCCTCCCCTGGGCCCCCAGCTGCTGCTGAGCCGGTGCCCCTGGGCTCCCTGTGGCATCATGTGCGCAGTCTATGTGTGCCAGGCCCACCACCTGTCCACATGCATGGTGCCTGGCTGGGACCATGTGGGTAAAATTGCAGTATTTCCAGAATCTCTTGTTCGGCTTTATTTAGTACATCTACATATCAACAGGTGTTTCAAGGGGTGGAGAGAAGTGGTCCATCTACACATCAATAGGTAATTACAAGGGTGCGGGAGGGCTTATCTGGACTGGAGAGGATGAACGGAGCTCTTACTCTCTGCTGCAGTTCTGGTCCAGAGAGAGATGTGGCGACTGCTTGTAAGAAGTAAACAGGTTTCTTAACTTTATTTCTCCCTTTGAGGGATTTCGGTTTTAGAGGTCTTTTGCCCCGGGATTCCCCCCCATCCCCGGAGTTACAGGTTGTCTGAGTCTTGCATGCACCCTTCCCCCTCAGGGGGCAACCAGCGGGCCTCTGAGGGGTGTGGCCGGCACCAGGGCCTCCGGGCTGCCCTGTGGCTGTGGCCTCAGGCTCTTGGCAGGGAGGCCTCCTTCTCGGCAGCCTGAGGCGGGAGCACATTCTCTCTGCATCAGTCCGGGAGCAAAGCCTGAGGAGAAGGCTGGTGAAGGGGGCCAGGCCATCGGGCGGCGACTTGTCCCGGCCACGGAGTCTGTGCTGGGCCCAGCGTCCCCCGATCTCCTCCAGGCCTGTCCTCGCCCCTGCTCACCTGCTCACCTGCTCACCGGCCAGGTGGACGGCATGTGTGATTGTCCCCATGGGGCAGACGTGGAAGTTGGGACTGAGGTCACTGGGTGTGGCTGGGTGGCCCCAGGCCAGCCTGTCCCCAGCTGGGAGCTTGGCTTCGGGGTCATCTGGCCTTGGCCGCAGGCCTGAGATAAGGGTCACAGTGCATGTTTTCCACAGAGGGGTCTCAGGGAGCACTGTGGGGCGGGTTGGGAGGGTGGCAGCCTTACCGAGGATGCCCACTCAGTCCTGCTGGCGGAGGAGGCAGGTGAAGGGGCCTGGCTGCCCCTGGTCAGGGGGCGGAAGCCAGCTTTTACTCCCCACCAATCTCCTGGGCCACCCCCCCCATGCTGGTCTGGGAGCATGTTTGCCATGAACTACAAAGAGCCACCTTCCCAGGATACCCACAAGATGCCACCCCTCTGGACCCCAGAGGGCGCCAGCACTTAGGTCCAGAGAGGGTCACAGACCCCAGGGTGCTGGGAAGCGAGTGGCCAGGGAGGAGAGCAGGGGCCACGGAGTCTGGGCCCACCCCCCAGACCAGCCTAGTCCCCTCTGCACAAGGGGCACCCCCAGAGCAGGGGGCAGAGCTGGGCCCTGACGTGGGTCACAGCTGCCGCTCTGGAGAACAGACACTCCAGGGGAGACCCCAGCTGGGCTGCTGGCCACTCTGCGAGCTGGGGGATGCTCGCACAGAAAGCACTAGGGTGACAGCCCAGCTCAGCCCCCTCCCTCAGGATCGGGACACGGGGGTCCTCGATAGGAAACTCCCACCCTAAATACGACAGATATGAGCCCGTCTGGGGCCACTGCCCTCCAGAACCTGACTGGAATGGCATTCCCAGGCCGCGACCACAGCTTTCAGGATGCAGACCCCATGGAGAGCCTCTGCCAGCACCGTGCGCAGCTGCGACTCCCGGCCAGGCCCCACCACTCCGGGACCCCCCCTGGCCTGGGCCTTTGTGGGGCCCAATGCAGGGTGGGGGTGTCTGTGCCACAGCCCCCAGACTTTAGCCTGACCCCAGTGGTCTGGTCCCAGAGCCCATGCCCCTACCACCTGCAGGGGCTGCAGCCCGAGGCAGGATCCTACGTGCCCTACCTGCCCACCTTTGGAGCTGGCCCTCTCCGGAATGAGGCAGATGTACCTCCTTGGATGGGGGGGAGGGGCGATGCCCTGTGGGGGGCCCCTGGCAGCGTGGGCCAGGCTCCTGCCAGCTCCTTCCCTCGGTCTGGGCTGAGGCCATGCCCCCGTTCACATGCCGGTCCTGCCTTAGCCCTACAGAAGCTGTCGCAGCAGAAGTAGGCGACGGGTGTCCTGTGTAGACAGGAATGGGTGGTGACAGGAACTCGGGGAGGCATCCCTTCTGGATCAGGGAAACGTGGCTTCCCTGGAACAGGACTTTTCCAACCACAGACTGAGGCCATGTGCCATCAACAGCCTTTAAATAGTCATTACAGCCAGTTTGATTCAGGCCAGATGCACATCGGGGGCAGACTGTGGAGCGGCCTGTGGATCCCGGGCCAGGGGCTCTTCCCAGATGGGTGGGTCCCGCGCCCCTGCCACACACCGCGGTGGGCTCAGGCCCCTTCCTCTGAGGTCTGACAGCTCAGCCCAGGCCGTGCGCCATGTCACAGTGACAGACTCTGATTACCAGAACAGGGCTCAGCCACTGCCGGCTCGGCTCTGAAGGGGCCTCCTGTGAGACCCACTGTGGGGCCCAGCGGGCGCACACCGTGAGGAGGCCCTGACTGGACATTCAGTGCCCCCAGCCCCTCAGCTGCTTCCGGGGTCTGGCAAGGCCGAGGGACAGCTGCCAGCACCGGGCCACACTGAGGAAAGGCGTAGAACCATGTGCCAGGCCCCCTGTCTGGCTCCCGTGCCCCACAGCCACCCCCCAGGGAGGGCATGAGGGATGAGGGGGCATCCTCTGCCCCTCCCAGCCACGCCCTAGCCAGAGGGCCACTCAGGCCCCACAGCGACCTCTCCTTTACCCTCTGCAAGGCGTTGGCAGCCCAGCAGGGTGGGGGTCCCGGCAAGCACAGGCCCAGACCCTTCTCTCCCTCTAAGGTGAAGTGCAGGAGCATCGCCCGTCGTTCCACACGTGCTCATTGAGTGCCTTCTCTTGGGGGAGTGGGGCATGTCCTGGGGCAGGGAGACAGTGAACCGGGCAGCCCGCCATGTCAGAGCGCCTGACTTCTGTGGGGGGCCACAGAGAGTGGCCCAGCCAGGAAATCCTCAGGACCCACGTTAGGAGGTCCAGAGAGGGGTCAGTGGAGCCTGCAAGGGGAGCAGCCATTGCCCCGGGACGCTGAGAGCACGAGCAGGGGACAGGGCCGCAGGTGACAGCAGGACAGAATCTCCTGCTAAGCGTCTGCCAAAGAGAAGTAGAGCCGGACACCAGTCAAAGGCAGGACAGACGGGTCCACTTGGGACCATTCCCCTGGAGAGATGTGTCCATGAAGCTGAGCTCAACTCTGCGTACAGCAAAGGCAGCCCAGGACAGAGGGGCCCCTGGATGGATGGAGCATTACTAAGAGGGCATGGCAAGGGTGGGGGCTCTTGCTGAAGGCCCAGCCCCCCAGGGCAGGGGAGAGGCATCTGCTTGGACATGGAGGGCAGGGGATCTGACTTGCAGGGTCCTCGTAGGACCGGATGGGGCAGGCCAAGGTAGGGGCCCAGGACTAGGCCTCATGAGAGGAGCCTCAGAGGGGCTGCGAGCAGCTGGGCTCTGCCACACCTGAAGCAGCTTGGGGTGGACCAGCGGAGAGGGCGGCGGGCAGCCTTGCCTCTGCCAGGTCCCTTTGGCCCCTACTCCCAGGGAGAGCACTTGGGGAGGGCGTCTGGCACAGAGCTGTGTTGTAAGCAGCCGCTCCTGACATAGGGCTGAGGTGGGAGAGGGTGGCAGGCCCATGGCAGGAATCTGGGCTCAAGGGAGTGGCAAAGCCGGTCTGGAGAAGGGGTGATGTGGGGCCAGCAGGAAGCAGGGCGCGCTGGTGCCAGGGTGCCTCGAGCCCCCACAGGGGTCAGCAGGGTGGGGAGAGTGGAGTCTGCTTGGACCTGAGGGCTGACCTCACGTTGGGGCCAGGAAAGTGAGGCCCTCGGCTGATGCTGTGGGCAGATTCCGGGTCAGACACCCTGGAGGAAGCCCCTCAGACACACGTAGGCAACAGCCAGTGGCCCGGCTCCCTGCAGCCTGCACTGTTTGTGCTGCATGTCAAACCAAGGAGTCCTTTTCGGCAGTGGGGCCAATCGGCATGTCAGGAACGTTTTCCAGACGTTGGAACACATATTTTCCCCCCTGGGAGGGGCAGGACACACACTGTGCCACTGACCTGGTGGGCCCATCGCGGTTTTCTGTGAGCATCTTACCTGCTTCTCTTTAGGGTTATTCCCGGGCATTTCATCTGAGCTGTTGCTATGGTGGTTTGTGTAAATGGGGTTGTTCCCTCATTTTTCTTTTAACAGGGCACTGTTTTTACAGGAAGTCTACGGACTGCTACAGTTAACCTCGCAGCCGGCCTTGCGGAGTCCTCTGGGACACAGACACACCATCCTGAAATAATGGGGCTTTCCTTTTTTTCTCATGTTTATGCCTCCGATTCCCTTATTTTATCAGATTGCATCAAGGTGATATCAAACATCTTTGCCTTGTTTCCGACTTAACGGAATAACTAAAATATGCCCCTTTAAGCAGAATCTTGGAAAATGCTCATTTCTTCCTAATTTATTTAGGGCTTTTAATAGGAAACGGATGCTAGCCTTTATCAAATGCCTTTTAGGCACTTGCGGAAATAATCGTATGTTTTTCTCTATTTAAGCTTAACACACTGTTGAGAAGAATAAATGTGTTAAAATAAACACCATTGAATTCCTAGGATGATCTACCTGGCCCGGATAAAGTATTATTTTTTACGTGCTGCTGGGTTCTACTGGCTAATGTTTTATTTATGTAAGATTTTTACATTGATGCTCTCAAGCGAGATTGGCTTGTGACAAAGGTATCTTTGTGATACCTTTGTCAAAACTGAATATCATGTTCTGTTTCATAAATACAACTTGGAAGCCTTCTCTCTTTTTCTATGTCTGGAACAGTTCAAACAGCATTAGTTACTATGTTTAAAAGAGTTAATATATTTGTAATATGGAGTCTTTCTGTCCAAGAATATGGGAGGCCCTTCTCTTCCTTTGAGTTGCCTGCAGTGAGTGTGTCCTTAAAGATTCTGCACGGGGACCCTGTGAAATCCGGGCTGATCCTGAGGGCTGGAGGGCCCTCTGACGACTCTCTCCATTTCTTCTATGGTAACCGGTCCATTGAGAGGCTTTATCACTTCTCGGGGAGATTTTATAATTTGCATTTTCCTAGAAGAGCATCCATAAGATCAAAGTGCTCTCCCAGGATTTTTAATTTTAAATCTGTGTGCAGCTTCTCCTTTATCACGTATTATTTTGGGCATTTGTACTTCCTCTGTTTTCCGTAACTAGGGACAGGCTAATGGGGAGTTGTATTTACTTATTAGTGCTTTGGTTTGTCTGTTTTTGAATTATTTTTCTGTTGGTGGCTCTTTAATTCCCTTCTCATGCTTTCCTTGGGTCCAGGCCAGGTAATTCTCTTCTAAAGCTTGAGCTGCATCGTCGACATGATGTTTGGTTTATAATCCTAAGTGTTTTTCATTGTCTTTGGCAGTGATGTGCGTGACTTTGCCTCTGGTAGTTTTTGAAATACTCAATTAAACTTAAGTTTTGATTTCTTCTTGAGTCAAAGAGTTGTTTAAGACACACTTGTTTTTATTCAGTTAATATGGCTGCTCAATTTCTAATTGTGTTTTAACATCTGCTTTTCTTGTCTTTGATCAGATGCGGTTGTCCACACTATTTCCACACTGGGGACTATACAGAGGGTATTTTGTAACCCCGAGTCCTGCTGTGGGAGAGTAAGAGGAAAGCTGCAATTCTAGAAGGTTCCCCTTGCCTTGTGGCTTTGCACACAGTGGGGACCCCTCCCAGCGTCCTTTTGCTGACCTTCTGCCTCTTTCTCACCCTCAGACCAGGGTCAGGAAGGGGGAAACCAGCTCCCTCCCTCACGTCCACCAGCGCCTAGGGCAGCGAGTCCAGTCCCAGCGGGTCGGGTGAAGGAAGTGCGGCAGAAGGACCCTCATCACCTTCCTGCAAGGTTCTCCTAAAACCAAGACAACAGATCCCAGATGGAGTTGCCCATGCCAAGCTCCACATCACCAAACTGGGATTTAACTTAACTAGTCTTGGGTCTCCCAGAAATGGAATCTCGAACCAGTGAACTGGGACCCCCTGGTCAGGACTGGGGCTAACTTGTTAATTTCCTTAGGAAACCACTGAGCCACAGAAGAGGTATCAGCTCTCGCTGCAGACTAGCTAGTAAACAGTGACGAGGAAAACGCCACCGTTCAGGCTTGTGCTTTAAGCACAGGGAAAATGAGATGGAAAACCATTCGCTAACCTGAGCAAGAAAGAGAGAGAGACACCAAATAAGGACTTAGTAAGAAGAAAATAGCCCCGAATAGAGAGGAAATGAAGAGCAGCCCCACAAGACCACTTGGCTCAGCGCTGTGCACGTTAACTCTGGGGGAAAGGAGTGTTTTTCTCGGAAAATGTAAATGACCAGATCGACTCAGGAGGAGCCAGCAGCTCCCTGAAACAGTGTTGTCAAGGTTACACTCACACTCATGCACACACACACGTGAACACACACGCGCATGCACTTCCACACATATACACACATCACACACACGTGCGCGGGCACGTGGCCCACACACACCTGTTCAAAGATGGGAACAGAAGTCCAGTTTCCCCAAGTTCTAGCCGCCCTTTAAGGAACCCAGAATCACCGGAATCACCGTGTTGGAAACCAGCTCAGGAGCCTGGGCTCAGGACAAGCTTCTGAATTCTTTGAAAAGAATAGCAGAGCCACCTTACGTACTGCGCGAGGCACAACTGCCAGGGAAATCTTAGCAGGAACAGACCATGCCCTCCAGCCCTCAGAGGGGGGCCAGCCCTACCCTTGGCCCCAGCCTTCTGCCTCAGAACTATGAGACAGCGGGTCCAGTGGTTGGAGCCCACTGCTCCTGGCTCTGGGCTCACCTGGGAACCCAGACGCAGCACGGCTCCGCAGGGGAAGATGGTGACAGAAACGCTGCTTTGAGGGACACGCAGGCTTTGCATTAAGGGTCCCTGTTACAGCTGGGCGTGGGTGCCATCCGGAGCCACCAGTTCAGGTGGGGGCCGCACTGCTGAGGGTGCTGAGGCTGGCGCACCCCGGGGTCCCTGAGTGGCAGATGCCTGGGCGCTTGGCCCGTTGCCTTTCCTGGGGGCTCCTCCGGGTGCAGAGCAAGGACCAGTGGAGGGAGAAGGAGGATTTCAGGGGGAAACGCACAGCACCCCACAAGTTCCACACTTGATTCTCCAGTGAAAAAAGCAGAAGAGCAGGCTGGGTGTGACCTGAACTCTCACTGCTAAATAAACACCATCTAGCAAGAAAGAACTTTGTGTTCCACTCAGTATTTAAGGCTACTATATGACTAGAAAAATGAGTTTTAATATTTAATGTTCTAGGACTTGGAAAATCTCTTACTACATAATGTTTGGGAGATACTTCCTTGGAGGAAGTAAATATTTTATAACTGCTGTCTGCATGGTGCCGGCTGTCCTTATGAATAAACAAAGACATGTTTAGAACGCCAGTAAGAACCAACCACCAACGAATTTAACTGGGACTCACGCCTTCTGCCTTCAACATGCTGCACTGCCCTAGACCCTCAGGAAAATACGGAGTTCAGATTTCAAAATTATATCCAGGTGGAGCTTATTTTATTGTGTGTGTGTCATGTGTGAGCATGCATATCCATATATGCACATGTATGTATACTTTATCTTGCTTTGAATTTTAAATTTTTTTATGAAGGAGGCTCCTTTTTTATTTATTGAAATATAGCTAAATCACAATTTTATATTGGTTTCAAGTATACAATACAGAGGTTCAACAGTTACCCATATTATTAAATCCTCACCCTCACAGTGCAGATGATATCTGTCAACACAGAAAGATGTTACAGAATCATTGGCTATATTCTCCATGCTGTTTGAATTTTAAATTTTAAGAAAACTTAGATACAGTGTTTGTCAGAGATCTGCTTCCCTGCCCTCCCTGTGATCTTCATTTGCATCCTGATGGTCACAGAAAGGCTGAGTTTGAAGTCCTGGTGAACACCTCAGCTGAGAGGGTCCCAGGACACACGGGGCAGTCCTGGATTTAAGAAGAGAGATCTATGTCTCACGTAGGGCCATCCATGACTGAGCAGCTGCCCTACAGAAAGGAGAGCCAGGCTCCTTTCTCCAAAGCATAAAGGTTTCCTCCTCCTCCTGGCCCACAATGGCTGCTCAGGCTCCAGTCTTCACAGCCACAATGCCACCAGCAAACAAAAGGATGGACCAAAATAGGGTTGCTTTCCCTTTGAGAATGGTCCTCTAAAACTGCTTTAAAGTGACCAGAACTCGGTCACTTGGCCACACTGGATACAAGGGAGGCAGGATCTGGGGGTGGCCGTGTGCCTGCCAAAAGCCCACGGGGCGGCTGGTGTCTGTTCCTGAGGAGGAAGAAGGTGACAGGAGGGTAAGAACACATCAGCAGAACAGGTGGCCTCACGGGTCTCCGGACGCGTAGGAAGTGGGTGGAGGCGAAGCTGCTTCTGCCGCCCGCGGCGACCGCTGTCGCCCTGTCCGTGCCATTCCTGTTTGCTCGGCCTGCCGTGCTGGGTGCGCACAGCGACATCCCCGCGCCGGGGTCCTGGGCATCGCCAGTCCAGCGCCGACGTCGTTTCATCCCCCGCCAGCCGTCGTGCACCCGCGACCCCGCGTCCGGCCTGCAGGCACCTGCCCGCCCCCAACGCCAACCCCGGCGTCTCCTTCCAGCTTGGCCCTGCGCCAAGACTCCCACCGACGCCAGCGCGGGGCTTCTCGGGTCCTGAAGTTTGCCGCCGGGCCCGCAGGGGCCTGGGGGCGCGGGGAGGAGAGACAGGGGTGCTGGGACGGAGGGCGAGGGACAGGAGAGGGGCGGGGCCGGGGGAGGAGAGACACGGGCGGGGCGGGGGCGCGGAGGTGAGGTCGCGGAGCCAGACGCGGGGCCGGACGGGTTTGGCAGGAACCGGGGGCGGAGCGGGGGCGGGGACCCGGAGAGGGGGGAGGCGTGCGGGGACCCGGGCCGGGCAGCTTGCGGCTTCGCTCAGCGGGCTGGGCAGGGTCCGCGTCCGCGTGGGGGACTTGGGGGCGGCGGCTGGGACGTGCGGCCAGAGCAGGGCTGGCAGGCCTGCAAGAGCCAGACCCGACCGGCCCTCCCGCGTCGCCGCCCCCCACCGCCCCATCGCCCCGTCCCAGTCTCCGCCCTGTGTCCCCGCCCTGTCCCCCGTCCCCGGCACCCAAGTCCTAGTTCCCGCGGGGCGGGAGCGGCCGGCCCAGGGTGGACACCCCGCAGCGCTTCGCCTCCGGACAAGTGTGGCCCCTCCGCGGGCCCGTAGTAGCCGGTCCCGCGTCCATCTCGGTCGCTAGGCAACCGTCCTCGGTCTGCGCGTGGGAGAAGCCAACCGACCTCCGGCAAATGCGCCATGGACCTGGTCATCGCGCAGGAGCTGGCCCGCGCCCAGAGCCAGCAGGGTGGGCGGGGTCCCCCGGCCGGGAAGACCCTGGGACCCTCCCGACCCCCGGATCTGGGCAGACCCCGGGACCCTTCCGACCACTGACCTGTCTGACCTCCACCCTTGGCGAGGCCTCGGGACCCGGCAGACCCCCGCCTTTTGGGAGACCCCGGGGCTCCCCTGGCCCCCGCCTGTGGGAGCCTCCCAGACCGGCCTGACCCCCGCTCTTGGGGAAGCAGGCTGTCCCCCCAGTTCCCACCCTGGGGAGATCCCAGAGCTGCCAGACCCATGACTCTGGGGAAGCCTTCAGACTGGCCAAGACCCATGCACCTGAACCTTCTTAACCCCCTGGATCCCGGCCTCACCTGATTCACGGATCCCTTGAAGCCGGCACTTCAGGATTTGATTGACCTGGGCAAATGTAAACTAAGGAGTCTTTTAAAAGATGGCTTTTGTCATCTTTTCACTGCTTATGAGGCTCTGACCTGGTCAGCTCTGCAGGGTGGGAGGGGTGGGAGGGGCCCTGCAAGGAGCATCTTGTCCCTGGCTCCCTGGAGAGGACCAGGCCAATAGGTCACAGAAGGGGCACAGCCATGGGGGTGCTGGCCTGACCCAGGCCCCCTCCTGGACCCTCCTGACTGTCCCCACAGTTGCTCGGTGATGCAATGGGTGCTTTTTCCAGACCAAATCTTCCTCAATTGTTACCCTGATAGATGTTGCCTCCCTGAAGAGGGCATATGAGTTGATTAAGTCGGCCAACCTGGGGAAATCGGAGTTTGACCCCACAGAAAGCTTCAGCCCTGACCTGTTTGTTTTGTGTGCAGAACAGGCCCTGAAGGTGATTCATCCCAGGGTCCCAGGGTGTGGGCTCCAGAAAATCCCTATTTCTGGGTTTATATTGGACGTAGAAGGTGGAACTGGAACAGGGGCAGCACCTGCGGGGGTGGGGTGGGGTGTCCCAGCCCCATGGTCAGGGCCCTGCTGGGAGTTATGTATGGGGGGAAACAGCCTACCCACTGGCACCTTCCTGGGCTTGTTGGGGTGCTTTCTCTTGCAGATGAAGCAGCCAGAGGTGAGCGAGGACTGCATCCACATGTACTTCAAGGCGAAGGGGCCGGTCACACAGTTTCTGGGCCGAGCGCACCTGTGCAAGGCCCAGCTGTGCGCCCCTAAGTCCACTGAAAACCTGGTGAGAGGGGGCCCTGCGTGCACAGCTGTGCCGGTTCCTCCCCTTTCCTTTATTAGTCATCTGAAGCCATCAGGTGTGTGGTCTCAGTACTGGCAGCGAGGTGGAGGGCATGACTGGGCAGGCCGGCCATTCCGGATGGGAAGACCTGATTGTGAGACCTGCTCTGTTGTGACTCTGAGGTTGCCTTGATGCTCCTCAAAATTCCATGTCTTCTTTCACAGCAGTTACAATTTTACCCCACTTCCAAAGTTGTTTCAGGCCAGACAAATCTTCAATTTTTTTAAATGAAGAGGTAGGTGACCAAATTCATTTTCAGTGCCTAGAAATGAGCTCTGGTGTCCGACTGGGGTCCTATTTGACATTTGACCTTCGCACCCTAGGGCCTTGCTCACACCTGCACCCGCCCTTGAGTCAGGCAGAGCAGACCTTCCCGGGAGAGCGGCCCATGGCTTCTCACCCTAGCTCCGTGCTCACTGTCCACATGGGCATGCAGGGCAACTTGGGCGCAGCTCCATGTTCACAGAACTGACCTCATGACGTGTCGGTGTCAAATTCTATTTATGGTCATTCTTTATGTTGTTTTAGGAAGAATTTGAGAATTGTGTGACTCAGTACATGAAGGTGGTCAACTTCGCGAAAGGAGAACCGAGGTTGGAATCATGAAATTGGCTGTTCTGTTGGGACTGCATAAGGGGTCCAGAACCAGGATTTGTTCAGCCTGTAGGGGTCTGTGATGGTAGGGTTTGTGTTGCTGATGTGGTTACATTTGTGTACACAAAACCCTTAGCCATGTCCTCTTCTCTGTTCTGTGGTTTTTGCCACACACAGATGACTTCTGTGCTTCCTCCAGTGGGTCTGTCCTTGGGCTGGTCCCCAGCTCTTCATGTCTGGGCCTCTGGGAGTTCAGCATCCCCTTGAACCCACCCCCTGCCTGTAGTCCCCCTGGGCACAGAGCCTGAGCCGAGACCTCATGTCCTCGGAGGTGATTCAGCTGAACCTCCAGCACAGCTCTCTTAATGAATACTTTCTTTATCAAACATAAATATCACTGACGCTGCTAAGCTTGCAAACAGATAGTATTAATACAACTGATTTAAATAGTTGAAAGAGATTCGAGTGCAAATCAATGTCCGCCCATTTGGCCTCCTAGCCCTGCTGGTGGTGGCCTCCTCCGGCCAGGTACGGGGCACAGCCCCCCAGACCCTGCCTCAGTGGGGGTGTGCATGGGGAGCCCTGACCCCCAGACAGAAGTTCAGAGGGGACCGTGTTTGAAGGGGACGATGCCCTAGAGAACATGAAGCCAGAGTGGCCGGCACTCTTGGGACGGGGCCTGGTCCGCCCTGTTCTCAGGCTCCCGTAGACTGCCCGATGGAGGGCCGGGACCTTGGGGGCTGCCAGGATCTCATTCAGAAATAGGCCTGGCAGAGCCCAGTGGAGGAGGAGAGGGGCTCTGAGTAAAATCCCAAAGAAGCAGGAGCTTTGTCCTGCTGCCAGGGCCCGGGGTCCTGCCTCCTTCTGGGCGATGGGACCGGCGGGCGGCCCTCGGCCTGCGCACACCATCCCCAGGCGCCTAGGTGGGGCTGGCCCCCCCCAGAGGCCTGGTGGGGCGAATCGCCCCTGTGGGTCCCGTCCTGAGATCCCTCCCATGGCTCCCTGCAGCCCCCAGGAGGAAGCCCAGCCCCTGAGGGGCACCCCCATTCCCTCCTCCTTCTGGCCCCCCCACTTTGTACTTCCTGTGCAGGCAGGGGCGGGGAAGGGCTGCTCCCTGAAGGCTCTGCTCTCCTTCCTCCATCCGCCCTGTCCTTTCTCTGAGCTGCTGCTCTTCTAGCTGATTCCCGGTCCTCCCCCAGGAAGCCTTCCCTGATTCCCTCTGTGCTTGCGTGTTCTTGTCTGTCCTTGGGAACCAAAGCGGGCCTTGCTGGCTGGCGTGTTCCCAGGGATCTGAGAGCCGTGGAATGAGGGAAGGGGCCTCTGGTCTGCTCAGACGGGCCCGCTACCACACTGGAGGCAGGACTCCAGCTTACCCCCGGGACGCACGGGATGGGCTGGGGTCTGCCCGTGTCTCTGACTCCCACCTCTCGTACCACAGGTATTACTTCTTGGTCTATAATGCATCTGTCCTCTACTGGCAAATGGCGAGGCCATTTCTCAAGCCTGGGTACCATCACCTCCTGATCCCCAGCCTCTCTCAGATGGTGAACGTGTTAAATCAGACCGAGGAAGAGGACAAGGACTGGCGGGCAGAGCTGATGCTGTAAGCAAGGTCCCGAGGCGAGGAGTCCCCAGGTCACCAAGAGTCCCTGAGGGGACCTTTTCTGGCCCTGCCTCTCCAGGGGAATGACTCATATCCGGGCTGCATGCCTTTGCTTTGTACTCTAGGTAGAATCATGCTTTTTCTGTGTCTTGTCTGAGATGTTTCTAAACTCTCTAGATGCCGTCACAGTCCAGCTCATATGGCTGTTGCAACAGGATAAGTGTTTGGGCTCAAAACACAGGCAATGTGAGCCTATGTCTTAGTCCTGACTCATGGTTTTAAAAACTTAGTTCAGTAAATTGTTAATGGGGTGGACATTTTAGCACCTAAGACTGGGCCGAGTGGGTACCCACATCCAGGTGCCCCCTGGGGACGGGTGTGCTAGGGGCACTGCCACAGTGACGGCCCTGAGGAGCTGCAGTGAGATGTGTCAGCAGGTGGTCGTCGTGCCATGTGGACCAGGAGGCCATCTGTCTGTCTGACTCTGTATTTGGGCAGCGCCATGTGCTTGCTAGTGACGGGGTGAATGTGCGCCGGGAGGGTCTACCCTCAAGTTGGAGCCCGGAATCTGCAGGCTGTCCTTGCTTTCTGGCCATTTGCGGAGCCGTTAGTAGGAAGTAACCAGAGATCTGGTCTTTCTTTAAAAGCTCATTTAAAACATCCTGGGTAGTCATAATGCAAACAGTCCCTGCCCCTCTAACTCTCCTGGCGCTGCCCGCCACCCCAGGGTGTGGGTAAGGGGAGTTTGTGAGATACAAAAATCATGACCGTCATAGGCTTTTGCAGCAGAAAACGATTTCATCAAGGTTTAATATCCAGTTTCTATATTTTTCAGGGAGCTTCTGGAGTGTTATCTACAAGCTGGAAAAATCGAGGAAGCCACTAAGTTCTGTGCCACAGCAGCGCCATTCATAAAAGCTAACGTGCCACAGAAGTATAGACAGATGTTCGCTGTTATGGTAAGGTGGCCTTTTAAAAGATGTAGACAGAAGTAATTTTCACAAATGTCACTGTTCAGGAAACTATGACAACAGCCCACGAATCTGCCCATGAGAGAGATGAGCACATACACGTGTGCACGCGTGACAAAACAAGACAAAACCTTTTCCTACATTGTGACTATTTCCTTTGTAACAGCATTGAATTAAAAACAGAAAATTTGTGAAGATAGTAATTACTGTAACAATGTGCATGAAAAACATTTATCTATTAATTTTTGTGTACAGGAAATCGCTATATATGGAAAACTGAATATAAAGCATAATTAGTGAAAAGATACTTGTTAATTACAAGTAACACTTCTGAAGGAGAAATATTGACAAAACAATAGCTAAACACAATATTTGGGTCTTTACCTAATTACTCGTTTAAACCTGAGTTGATGCTGTTCCACTTTATAACAGGTGCGTCATGAATTAATGGACAAGCTGCAGTTACAGGAAGAAAAGAGAACTTCTGTTAGCCTGTGGGTCACTTTCCACATTAATATGCTGCAGGCGTAAGTGGTTTTGGGAGGGAGAGCTGAGCTTTACACTGCGGGTTCTGATCTGCTCCGGGGGGTGAGGTGGGGCTGCAGGGTGGGGCCGGGGTGGGATCTGCCCCGACCCTTCGCTGAGGCGTCCAGGGCCTCCAGCTGGAAGACGGAGGTCATAGGAGGAGAGTCACCAGCTGCATCAGATGCTCAGCGCAGGCCAGTCCAGATGCGAGGGGGCAGGGGGTAGCGGGAGGCAGTCGGCCTCCGAAGCCCTGGCCGTGCAGCCCTTGCGGGCTTGTCTGGTACCTGCCCCTCCTGCCCCTGGGAGGGTGAGGCAGGCGGGCGGTGCTCTGCGCAGGCAGAGGAGAGGAGGCCGTGGACTCCTTCAGGCCTTCTGCTCAGTGGGAAGCACAGGTTCAAATAATTCGAGTTTCTCTTAGGAGAATTTGAATACATTTAAAAGGATTTTCTGTTTAATGTTTGAATTACTTCTAGAAAATTGGATAGAAATGATTTACCTGAGGACGCGGAGGAGATTCTGAAGAAGACCTATGAACATTTAGGATATTATAATCACCAGGGCTTCCCTTCAGTCAGAGAGGAAAAGTGAGTTTCTGGTTTCCCATTTCACGTATATGTACGTGATCACTGTTCACAATTTGTTAAGTACAGGAACATGTGAAAAAATGCAAACGGGAGGCCAAAACTACCCTACCAGATGTCGGCCTTTGTGGAGGTTTTAGTACATTTCTGTCTAGTCTGCTTTTGTCCTGAGGTTTGTAGGCTTGGGACCTGTAACGTACTTCTGAGAATCAAGTCTGACTTCTAAGCGGAAGTACTTACCCGGTTAGGACGCTTTCTGAATAGCTGGGCAGCCCTAGGTGGGCAGGGGACACCCGCTGCCCCAGTGCCCCAGGTCTTGGTTCTGGGCTTCGGGCTCCTTGCTTTGGGGGTCCAGAGCTTAGGGTGGGTCTTAGGCTGGATTCCCAGGAGCCGTCGCTGAGCTGAGGCTGACAGGAGGCTCTGGAAGCTTCCCCCCTTTACTCTGCCAGGGGGACGGGTGTGCTTCTCTGGCCAGCAGCTGTTTGTCACTTTCTCCTGTGTGCTTATTTAAGGGAGTGCGGGAGAAACAAGCCTTGTGGACGGGGTGCTGATTTTCATCTGCACGTCTGTTCACCAGGGAGGTGTAGACTCGGCCGTGTCTGGGGGCCTCTGAACTGATCTTTCATTCTCAGTGACTTTCTCATCAACTGTTCTGTACTCCCAACATAGGAAATATTTTGGCCCTGTGTGTGCGATAATTACTTTGGATGTTTTTTTCAGTTTGTCATTTGAGAATTGATTTTGTGGTATTATAGGTTGAATTGTGTCCCCCTAGAAGACAGATTCAAGTGCTCACCCTTCCCACCTGTGAATGTGACCCTGCTGGACACAGGGCCTTTGCAGAAGTGGTTGAGCTAAGGGGCCGTCAGACTAGATTCGGTCGGGCCCTAAGCTGGTAACTGTGTCCTTGTAAGAAAGGAGAAATTTGGGGTACCGAGACTCACAAGGAAGAAGCCCCAGTATGGATGGAGGCAGAGATGGGAGCTGGCAGGGGTGGGAGGACCTCCCGGGAGCCTTGAGAGTGAGCAGGACCCTGCGACCCCCCCAGTGCAGCCTCTGGCCTGCAGACTGGGACAGAGTGACTCAGTTTGTGGTAACTTGTCACAGCAGTCCTAGAAAACTCACAGGGAGCATGTTAATTATTTTTTACTGTAACAAATTACTGCAGACACAGGAGCTTAAAACGATCATGTGGCTCATCTCACTGTTGGGGGAGGGAACCCGGGCACAGTGGCATCCCTTCCGAGGCTCAGCTGGGCCGGGGCCTGCCTCCAGGGGAGCCGCCCCCCATGCCAGGGGCTTGATCTAAGGCAGCAGTGGATTACCCGCCAGCACAGAAAGCCAGGAGCACCAGGGCACAGGGCAGAGGGCGTTGTGGGACCACCTGTGCTGGACTGGGTGAGAGGGCCGTGTTCATAGGCCCGTCATGTGTCACTTCCACCATTGCTCTAAAATTGGTACAGATCTCATGGGCCAGGGGTTGCACAGATATGTATTTTTTAAATGACTTTCACCATTTTTTCTCATTTCCAATTTCATTTGGAATTATGTTAGAAAGTTTGGAAATGACGTCAATGTATTTTTAAAAACTTGTTATAACATAGTTTCTAACCTGCTTTATCCACATAAGTTGTAAACATTTTTCTGTATCATGAAATATTCTTTTGCAGCCTAGCATGGGTTTGCAGATACTCTGGGAAGTCAAAGTGCTTTGGGCACATGAGCGTGTGTGTGTGTGTGTGTGTGTGTGTGTGTGTGTGTGTGTGTGTGTACACATAGGCACATGCATGCAGGTGTGCATGCACAAGAGACAAGCCGCCTGTGTTCCTGGGTGGCACTGCCATTACCCAAGAAAGGGCTGAAAGGGCATTGGCGCCACATGGGCTCTTGGTGTGCCTGGAGGCTCTGCTGTTGTTTTCCTCTGTGCCACTCCCGGCATCTGGCGCCTGGTGGCCAGGGAAGCTGCTTGGCATCCCAGGGTGCACAGGATGGGCCCCCCACCCAGCAGAGACCCAGCCGGCCCAGAAGTCCGGGGTGATGTGCACCAGGGCCGTGCCTTGGTTCTCAATTTTATATTAACTCTCAACTTCAGGTCCTTTCACTCTTCGACTTTTGTTCATTTTTAAAGTTGCTTAGGCCTGCATTTCCATAAACATTTTAGCATCAGCCAGCTGATTTCTACAAAGACCCTGACCAGAGGCTGAATGCTCTTGGTGACGTCCCCAGACACTCATCACGTGGTATGAAGAGCTGACCTTCAGCCAGGCGGTGTGTGTCTGTTCCCCGGGGTGCCACCTGCTCCTCCATCAGTCCAGAGGGGGACACGCGACTGGAGCTGCTGGGTGGGTCTGGTCCTCCACGCCGCTTCCCTGCACCTGCCTGGGGCCCAGGAGGCTGGGCTTGGGGACCATGGTGCAGGGCTCGTCCGCTGTTTCCCTACCTCCTGCCCGTGGCTGTGATGACTGAGTGCTTACTCCCTGCGTTGGTATTTCCGGTCACCCTGCACTTACCCTCCATGTTCTGTTTCTTTGTTCCCAGAATGCTTTTGCTTTTTGAGTTAGCTCGCCTTTCTCTGACCTTGAAGTGTGGGGAGCTGTGCTCTGGCTGCCTCTCAGACTTGAAGAACATCAACAGCGAAGTAAGTGGTCCGCAGTGGGACAGCATCTGCTCTCTGTGGCCCTGCATGAAGGGCAGAGGGCCTCAGCGGGGTGGCCCAGGAGTGTGTGGTGGCTCCTCCCCTGCATGCTCCCCGCAGCTGGGAGGGGTCCTCGTGCCCTGTGCAGGTGGCCACCCGGTGTTCACAGGGCTGCTCGGTATTGCCTGATGCTCACGTGAGGTCAGCAGCTTACGCCCCAGCTGTAACTGTAACTGGGCATTTCAACCCTGTCACTGCTTGCGTATTACATGAAGGGCTGCAATGATCGTTTTGTTCCTAAAGCTTTTTTTCTGCAGGTAGGATCTAGGATTTTTCCCTAAGATAAGTTTGCTGACATGAGGCTACCAGAAGTCTCACTTTGAAGGTTTTTAACAGATATCACAATATTGCCCTCCAAAGAAAAGTTCACATTCCCCACCCCCCGACAGAGGTTTCTAGGAGTGCATCTTAAGGCTGTTTGCTTAAGAAACTGAGAGGCCCCCTGCAGTGCAGTCTTGCTGCGCAGCTGGTGCGGACGGACGCTGGGCACAGTGCCGAGTCCCTGGGGACTGGGCCTGGCAGGCACTCTGAGAGTGCGGCTTGGCTCACGGGGGAATGCGAGGGCCGCCCGGTGGCACGGCTGGCATGCCTACTGTTTCCCTCCAGGGCCCAGCCGCCGACCCAGCTCCCAGAGGGCTGCCCGTGCAGATGGTGAGAAATGAGCCCAGCCAGTCGGCTGCTCATAGTCTTAGCTGTGCTGGTGCGGAACTGGTCCTAAAACAGGAACTGAGACTTGGGATGGAACATGGCATTCGGGCGGTCTTGGCCAGGACTGCCGGGGCCCTGCAGTTCTGTGCAGAGCGCGGGGCCACCTCCAGGTCCCACAGCCTGAGCCCTAGGGCGCTCCCGTCCCAACCCCTCAGGGACTGACATGGTTGCCATGTGCCCTAGCATCGTATCTAGAATGGTGCATTTAAAAGGTACAAATATTAAAAAGGGTGTATTATAGTATTTTAGTATCCAGTAAAATTATTTTCTTCCCTTCTATTAAAAAGGGAAAAAAATTGTTTTTAGCTATCTCACTTAAATCTTTGCATCCTTTAGAAACATTTAAAGTTTTTCTTATGTATCTTTGTATTGCCTTATCATTTTTATTTGATTTCTATCTAGTACATTGATTACTTATTAAGTGGCCTTTGAAGTCAAGGAACATGCATGATTGCTGTCATTAAAATCTCCATGTATCAAAAGCCATTTGTATCCTGCAGGATCCTGGGAAACTGATGGAAATTGAGTGCCTGGAGTGTGAGTTAGAAGCTTTAGGACTTGAAAATAAAATCAAAGTCTATGACCGAGCAGCTGTTGAGGTAAATCCTTGACCAGGAGACAGTATTACTGGATTGTTTTGAAAATTTCCCAGATGTTGTGAGAGTGGAATTGGGTGCCAGGTTTTAGGGTGCTGGGGACATGGGGACCTCACCGCTGGCCTCACTCTGGCTCTGCCACTTCCTGGGTGATAAGGGCACGAGGCCAGCCTCGTGCACCTCAGTCTCCCACCTGTGAACACAGCCTTTCTAGCAGGAACTCCAGGGGCTGGCTGGCACCAGAGCCACCAGGGCTGGCTGCCACCCTCCCCTGCAGCACTGAGTACGTCCCTCCCGGCTTCCAGGGCCGCCTCACCCAGCAGGGGCATTGGCATCATGCGGCAGTGCACCTCCCCACACACTGGTGACACTTGTCCCTGGCGAAGGCCACTGTGTCCCCATGAGGGCTCTGTGCCATCCTGACTCATGCCCCGGAAGGCAGAGTGTGGTGCCTGGAGGCCGGAGAGGCTCTGGGAGGTAGTGCATCCTCACCAGGGATGGGAGCAGGCAGGGCCACAGGGCACATAGAAGCTGGAGCCTGGTGGGCGGGGAGTGGGGAGCCTGGGGTGCAGGTCCAGAGGACTCCCGCCAGAAGGGTGAGGAGCCTGCCCGAGTGGCCCTGGGAGGCCTGTGGAAAAGTTGCCGCTTGTTCAGGGCGCCCCAGGGGTGGTGGAGAGAGGGCAGCTGTCCTTCTAATGAGGTGGCCTGGCAGCAGCCTTGTAAACATGGTGGTGAAGATCTGCAGACACTGCGGGCTTGCCTCTGTTCTCCTTACGTAAGTCGTAGGATCTGGAACAGCGGCTGCTGCCAGTAGAAGATCCAGAGATGATTTTAGACTTTTCTTTAATGAGGATCTTACAGTCTAAAAAAGGAGCAAAAATCTATCAAAAAGGAGTGATGGTGGCTAGCGCCGATTTGGGGCTGAGGCGGTCACTCCTGGTGCCAGCTGGCGGTGATGCCCAGCAGCCTGCAAGCCGGGAGGCCCAGGGCTGGCGGGGAGCTCTGTGTGGCGCAGTCATCACCACCCAGTGGGTATTCGTGCTCCTTCTATTGCTCATGTGGCTGCCCCCCACTAGCATGGGCTTTCGTGAGGGAGGTCATTAGGTGCTCGTTGACTGCCGTGACCTGACGATGAATGTTGTTGTGAAGATGATTTACAGCAAACACTGGCTGCCACATTTAATCATGAAACTGCAGTAGTGGGCAGTGTGCCTGTGGTGCTGTGGAGGCTGCACACCGTGCTGCTGAGCCTGGGCTCTCTGGCCTCTGCCTCCATCTGCCTGCTGAGGACCTGAGAGGTGGGCATGTTCAGGGGGCACCAGGCAGAAGGCTGTGGGCATTGGTTCACAGGGCTCGGACAGCCGCATCTTGGCATTGGGCAGCACAGGGTCATGTATCTCAAGCTTGGGCTGGACCCTGTGGCCTAGGGGCAGCGTGAGGGGTTCCCGAGGGTGCCAGAAGCCAGAGACTGGGGGACATGGCCAAGCTTAGGACCAACGGGCAGTCCCAGTTGGCTCTGCTGAGCCCGGTTGCACAGGCCCTGAAACGCTGGGCCCAGAGCTTGTTGGCTGGGAAAGGCCCGTGGAGCACAGGCCAGAAGAGATGTTCTTTGGGAAGAGGATGTAACAGGGCATAGGCCAGGCGACCACTCAAGACCAGGAAATAAACAGGTACAATGGGATCAGTTCAGGGAAGATGTGCAGAGCCCGTTCTAGGCATTTTGGGGAAGTGTCTTATAAGGTGCCCAGTCCCTTCTAGAGGCGATCAGGCCATTCAGACAGATACTGACAGCCCCTGGGCACCTGCTGCTTCCGGACCTCAGGCTGCCGGGCTTGGGTCAGGCCCCCGGGTCACGTGCAGCAAGCCTGGCACGTGGTGCTTGTCTTCTGCCTCACGATGGGCCCATGTCTTCTGTGCAGACCCAGTTGAGTATAATGCAGAGACTGGACGTCCTGCTCCAGCAAGCCACCCGCCTGGGCGACCCCAGGCTCATCCACGTCGTGTGCACCACACAGTGGAACACGTGTCTCCCGCTGCTGCAGCGTGACCTGCGGCGGCACCTGCGGAAGCCGCTGAGCAACCTTGCAGACATCCTGGAGAAGATGGACAGGTGGGTCGCTGTCCTTGCTCTGGGCGCCCCCTCGGGGAGGGGCCCCGTCAGAACCCTTCCACGCCTGGCAAGGATGGGATCCCACCCATTTTTCCAAGAAGCCATCAGGCAGGAAACCCACCTGTATCAGGAAGGCTTGAAAAGCTGTTGCAAGGAGAAAGCCATCACTGTGCCCTGGGCGGGGCTGGGCGGCCCCTCACCACCCACCACCTGCTACTGTGGAGTTAGGGCCAGCCTGGTCCCCGTGCCAAGGGCCCGCAAGCCTGCAGGGACAGACACCCAGCAGAGGCCAGACCCCAGCACAAAGCCACCTGCACTCCACAAGCTCTGGTGAGGGGCCTGCCGCAGCCAGGACATGGCCCAGAGCTCACCCCGAAGCTGGACGCGCCTGTGTCCCAAGTGCCCACAGGTCAGGGTGGGCAGTGCTGAGGCAATTGGCACCCAGTGGCTTCTGCCCTCGGGTCTGAGTCATCACACACTGGCTGATACCCACCTTGGTCCAGGCCCTGCACCAGCCCCAGAACACAGGGTGAAGGGGTGCAGCCAAGCACTTACACCTTCATCAGAACCTGTACCCATGTCTGCACCTACATCCACGTCCACACCCACACCTACACCTACACCCACACCCACGCCCACACACACACCAACACCTACACCCACACCGACACCCACATCCACACCTATACCCACATCCACACCTGCACCCATGCCCACACCTACACCTACATCCACCCCCACCCCCACCCCCACACCTACACCGACACCCACACTCATACCCACATCTGGGTCCCCTCCGCCCACTTGCACAGGCTCTGATAAGTGCTGAAAAAGCAGGAAAGCGGGATGGGGGGGCAGTACTGTTTTCGGCAGGGGGGTCCCAGCTGGGCCTTGAGCAGCGGACCTCCAGTCAGAGCCCAGACGGTGGGGCGCGTGGGGTTGGGAGGATGGAGCCCAGGGCAGAGCCCCGCATAGAAGCTGGCAGCAGGGCTTGTCAAGGCCCCAGGACGCCATCAGGGAGCCTGGAGTGCAGGAAGGTCAGCTGCTGCTGAGACCAGCCTGTGGGCAAAACTGGCGGCGGGAGAGCCAGTGAGAGACAATGAGGGAGACAGAGCTGAGGAAGACTGGGTGGGCAGGAGGGGGCAGGAGGGGGCAGGAGGCGGCAGGAGGCGGCAGGAGGCCCTGGGCCCTGCAGGCGTCCCCGGCTTGAGAGGTCTGGGGACACTGAAGGTGAGCTGGCTGTGGAGCTCAGTGGGGAGCCGGCGAGGTCACCCAGGTCTCCAGGGAGAGAGCAAGGCCAGGCAGACCCCGCCCGAGCACAGAAGGCAGGATGAGCAGGGGGGCAGTGGGAGGAGGGCACAAGGTAGGGCTGGCACGGGTGGCTAGGAAGGCAGGGCCCTGGTGGGGAGGCCTCGGTGAAGCCTCCCCCCCCCCCGCTTCCTGGGAGTCTGGTTCTGTTCAGGCAGCAGGAGTCCCAGCTCGCTGGGATTCAGGCCCCAATGGGGGGCACATGCAGGAACGGCTCCCTGTTGCTCCCTTAGAGACAAGAAGCAGGCGGAGGCTGGGAGGCGGGGTTTGGGCTGGCGAGAATGGGTGTGCGGGGCATCCAGGAGGGCAGTGCCCGCAGTGGGGGCCATGGGCACAGCTGGACCTGAGCCCTGGGAGGGGGACATGAGGGGCCTGATCCTCGGCACAATCATTACTGCTCAACACTTGGGGGTCTCTTCAAATCTGGAGGATTTTGCCCATTTAAAAATCACTTTTAGTTTATTTTCATCTTTCTTGATATTTAAAAATAACTTCTGGTTGTCTCTGTCTCTCTGACAATACTTCTCCCGCTGGCTTCCCTGAGATGTAACTGCCCAGCAGAATGGCCCATTCAAGTGCCCGCCCAGCCGCTTTTATCCATGCGGGGCGTCGAGTTCCTTCTGCTTCTCCTGAAGTGGCCCCGGGACTCTGCTCTTAGGTGCACGGCTCTGAGGTACCAGCTTTCAATGCGCTGCCAGGTTAGGGCTCCTCATGTGCGTCACAGACTTTCACCAGCCTGCTTGTGTGGGTGCTGGCCCGCGGTTTCCTGCCTTAGTATCTTTGGCAGGTCCCGATGTCAAGGTCATGCTGACCTTGTGAGATGAATTGGGAAGTTGGGAAGCTTTCTCCTTTGCTTTTGAGGGAGTTTGTGTCATTTGGTGCTTTTTTTCTTAAACATTTGCTAGAATCTAGTGAAACCTCTGGGCCCAGGGGCTGCATAGTGTGGCTGTTTGTGGGAAGGCTGTCGCCTGACGCACCCCATGGGGGTTGGACACCGAGGCATCCTGCCCGCCGCTGGACACTCCTGTCAGTGTCCCTCACCTCTGCTGACCCTGGGCCCTGATTTCTCGTCTGCTGGCACAGCCCACACTGGTCTCTCTGGCTCCCCACAGGCTCTCTGCTTGTGTGCTGGGTGTTTGGGGGGTGGCTGCCTTCTTGCTCGCAGTGCCTCTGACCCCACGTGCCTCACCGGCTCCCGTGTCCGACGCCATCACTGCCGCCCGGCCCCCTCTGCTTGCCGCTTGCAGCTCGGGTCCTGTTCATCCCCGCTCTGGCCAGTGTCTCTGGTGAGTGGAGAGGCTGGCGCTCCCGTCCAGGTGCTCTGTCCCCGTGTTCGGTGTGATCTGAACCTGTCTGGGGCATCCCCTACTCACCCCTCCATTCTGCCACTCCTGCTGCCCCACCATCCGTGAGAGCAAAGAAGCTTTCAGAATTCTGGTTCATTTCCTCCGTGGGCTCCTCTGTGCCTCTAGGCGAGGGCTGGGAGGCCATCACTGGAGGCCCAGCGGCGAGCACCCTCCCTCGGCAGAGGGTGTCCCGCAAGCCGCTGTCAGGTCTTTTACCAGCAGACGTGCCATGAACCTCATCTCACAGAGCTGCCAGTTCGCTTTCAGTGGCCGGCGGTCTTTACAGGACGTCGCAGAGGAGAACCACAGTCTTATGTTCGCTCACTGGTTTGCCGCGGCCCCTCTTCCTTGTCCACAGATCTGAGTTTCCGTCAGGCATCTCAGCTGAGGAACTTCCTGTATTTCTCAGCACACGCGGCTGCTGGTGATGAATTCTTCCAGCTTTCGTTGATCTGAAAATGCCCATGCCTCATCCTCATCTTTGGGGAGTATTTTCACTGGTTATGGGATTCTGGGTTTACTGATATTTTTCTTCTTTGAACACTTTGAAGAGGTTGCTTTCTTGGCCTCATCGCTTGTGATGAAAAGTCAAGACTTCCTGTCAGCTCGGATCGCTGAGCGTGATGTGCCTGCCCCTGCCCTGGCCGTCCCCCTGCCCTCTGTGCTCAGCACGGGGCGACGGGGTTGCCCGGAGCCTTCTCGGGGTCACCAGGACACTCGGACGTGGGGGGTGATGTTCGCGTCAGCCCCGAGAGGCACTGGCCGTCGCGCCTGCCCGTCTGTTGGCCTCTCTTTGCTCTCCCCTCCTTCTGGGCCTCGGCGTCACTCGTGTCGGGACACCGCGTGCTGTCCCCACGGGCCCAAGGCTTTGTTCTTGTTTTTAGGAGCATTTTTCAATCTGTCGGGTTGATGTGTTCTCAGGCCTGTTGACCCTTTTTCCTGGGTTCTCCAATCTGTGAAGCTCAACCAGGGATTTTCTTCATTTCAGTTACCGTTTTGGCTCTATTTCCACTTTTTATGGCTTCTGCATCTCTGCTGAGATTCCCTATCTCTTCTCCCATTAGTATCGTTTTCCTTCAGGTGTTTGGATGTATATATGATTGTGCTGTAGTGTCCATGTTAAAGGACGTGCCTGCGGAGCCAGCTGACGAGTCCAGCCACCTGTCCCTGCCGGGCCCTGGCTGTGGCTTCCGTTTGCTGCCTGTCCGGGGATCCTCCCCTGCGCGCTGCCCGGCCTGGGGCTGCTCCTGCCTTAGGAAGGCCTTGGCGCTGCTGGGCCGGCGGGCAGCTCAGTGCTTGGCTGGGCTGCTTCCTGCCTCACTCACGCTCTCACTCTTTGGGATGCGACCTCAAACCTGGGTGCCTGCAGGATCTGCGTTCTGGCTTTAGGCTTACTTTGGGTGGCCCTCGAGGAGGTCTTCCTCCAGTATGTGGACCTTCCTCTGAGGATGACATACCCCTGTGGAGCTGCGGCTTGATGTCCTGAGTGACCAGCCTCTCGTCGTGGCTGGGCAGCCCCTTGCAGCCCACAGCGCCATGTGGCCTCTTGGGCCCTGTGCAGCGCCCCCACTCTGCCCCGGCCTGTGACCCCACTGCCCCAGGAGCCTTGCTGCATCTCCGCTGCTTCACTCAGTGGGTCTGTGAACCTGCGCCAGGCAGAGCCGGCCTCGTGAGCTCCCCAGCCTGCTCCCAGGCCGGCAGGGCCAGACCCTCAGAGGCAAGTTGTCCGGCGTGTGGTCGCTCTGGACGGCAGAGTGACCACAGCACAGCCGGAGGCAGGTGGAACTGAAAAAGCCTCACTTCCGCACCTTTCCAGCAGGTCCCAGCACCCTCTGTGTCCTCTCCAGCTGGCAGCTGCTCTGCTTTGCCTGCCATCTTTGCAGGGTCTCCTCAGGCAGGTGCCTGCCAGGTGGTTCCGGAGGTGGGCTGTCTGCCGTGTGGACCGCTCAGTGGCGTGCGGTGCGGCCCGGTGTCAGTGCTGTGAGCTTGCGGCTGTGGGTCTGGCCTCCCTGAGGGGGAGATGTGAACTTCGCTGCCCTGGGGGCTCTTGTTGGCGCGGTGGCACCTGGAGCAGGGGAGTGCCGGCCTGCATCCTGTGCATGGCACCCTGCACACCCTTGTCCCTGGGGCACAGGCATAAAGCCTCTGTGAGGGACCAACTGGCTCCTGGGACGCTTTCAACCAGGTTTGCTTGATCTGCTGGCTCTGGTGTCAAGGCCCTGTGGTGACCTGGTGTGTGTGCTAGTGAAGTAAGGGCTTTGGGGACACTGCAGGCACTACTCGGCGCCACCAGCCCTGCCTGTCCCTGCAGACAGCAGCAGGTGGAGGGCCCTCAGGCAGGACAGAGCTGGGCCTCGCTCCTGCCTCACCCCATGAGCAGAGAGAAGTCAGAGCAGGGGCACCTGCTGGGCTTAGGCTGTGGACAGCAGGCATGATGGCCCGTGTGCAAGGGCCTTTGAGGTGACGCCCAGGGGGGTGGGCGTGTTGTGCACAGCTGTGTTTATGGGCTCTCCACTCAGCTGGCCTCTCTGGCATGGACCCTCTTGTGCCAACCTGTGGCTTCTCGGTGCTGGAGCCCAGGTCTCAGCAGCTCTGCCTGCTGGGTTCTGGGTCTCCTGTGGTCTAAAGAGACCTCCTCTCTGTCTCCAAGGCAGGGCAAGGTGGGACTTATGGGTGCAGGGAAGCCCGGAACACGGGGGTCCTGCCTGCTTCCTCCTGGAGGGCTCCCTGGATGCCAGCAGCCTGCTGTGGCCTGCCAGCTTCAATGCCGCGGTCCCTCCCCAGCCTCTCGGTCCTGCTCCGCTGCCAAGTGCACATGGAGCTGGCGCACATTGAGGAGGACGAGGACCGCTTGGAGCTCGCCTTGGGGCACCTCCAGAAGGCCCTGCTTCTGGACAGCCTGGGCCTCTACCAGGACAGGCTCACGATGGCCATCAGCCGGCTGCAGCTGTGCACCAGGCTGTACCAGGACCCTGTGCGTGCCGAGGACAAGGCCGTCCTGGCCATCGAGCAGGTGCTGCTTGGCCTCCCTGGGGTGTGTGCAGGCTGGGACTCACCTGACGGGATCCCCGCGCCTCTTCAGAGGCCAGGGGTGCTCAGACCCTGCAGACTGCGTCATGTCCGGTGAAATGATCGTGCTCCCAAACAGTCTCTTACTGTCCCAGGCAAAGAAGGCCACCCCAAGGGACAGTGTCCGGAAGAAGAGGGCTCTCCTGGTGACCGCGGGCCTGGCCCTGGCCCCCGACACCTTCCAGATTGTGCTCGACAGTGAGAATGAGGCCAAAGGTAGGTGCTGCCTTCACCCCGGAGTCTGGGTATCCTCGCTTGAGAGCCACCCTGGGCCTGCACCTCCGTCTGTCAAGCGGGATGGCGCTGTACCCCCTGAAGGGTGAGCACCCCACCCTTGGCTTTGCCAGCCGGCCCCTCCAACACCCTGTGTGGGTCAGCTCGGGCCCCGTGGCCGGGCCCTGGGACGTGGGAGCTGACCCAGCAGGGCTCACGTCTCGGGTCCTGTTCCTCAGGGGAGGAGGGAGGGTGGGGTCACCCCAGTAATGGATGGAGGTGGGCTGGGACAGGGCCCTCGGAGGGGCGGGCACCTTCATCCTCATCTGGGGCCCAGTAGTGCAGCCCTGGGTTTTCACCTTGCCCAACAAGAATGGGCTTTGTCCGTGTCACCCTGGGCACAGCTGGGGCCTTCTGCTACCCTCACTCCGTAAACTGCATCGCCGGCCTGCGGGGTCGGGTGTGCTGGTGACCAGGGAGGAGAGGCTGTGGGCTCTGCCAGGTGAGGGGCATCAGCGGGTGCCTGGACGAGCTCCTCAAGGTGAACGGCTGAGAAGCAGGCCGCCCCCAGGCCTGCAGGGACAGCGTAGGAGGACCGGGCTGCTGTGCCTCTTACTGCTCTGTGGGGCAGCTTGGGCTTGGGGGCCAGGGAGGAGGCCCGCATGGCTGGCGACCAGCTCCGCCCCGCAGCGGCAGCCCCGCGCCCAGTGGCCCCTCATGCCCAGGCCGTTGGCTGCCGGCCCCTCGGCAGAGCACAGCTTCTCCCCACGCTGTGCGATGGCAGGGCTTGCATTTCGACATCCGCCCTCAGTTTCCACCGGGAGTAGCAGGGGCCGCTTCGCCTACCTCTCCGCAAAGGCCCAGCACCACGCCGTTTGTGTGGACAAGGCTGCTGAACACCTGCAGCATCTGGGGACCGAGAACCACAGGGAGAGGCGAGTGAGGAGTGCACGGCCCCGTGGGGTGCCGAGCAGGGACAGGGCACCCTTGGAGCCGGCTGGTGTTTGGAGCAGACTTGCCCCAGGGGAGGCTCAGGTGCTTCCCAGTGCTGCAGCAGTGGGGTACATGGCCCCTGACCTCCCAGCCCTGACCCGGCGACCCCATCCTACCCAGGTGCCTGGCTGTGAGCACCCATTTGTTTCTAGGTCACTCTTTGCAGCTTTGAAACTGCGGCCCTGTGGCGTCCTTTGCTCACAGCAGAAGTTCAGGGTGCGTTCTGATCTCACCACCTACACATGCTCACTGTCCCTTGTTTGCATCTTTGGTGAACAGAATAGAGATCTGGGCAGAGCTCACCAAGGTTGCCCGGAAGCAAGGCGTGTGGGACGTTTGCCGGGCGGCAAGCCGCTTCTGTCTCCTGTATGACGTCAGGGCGAAGAAGCCGGCAAGAATGGAGGGAGGTATGTGCTCCTTGGCACCCAGGGCTTCACGCCCTGAAACCTGGGCTGCAGGGCCTCGGTGCCGCGGTCGCCCTGCCCAGGCCAGCTGGGGCCCAGGCCTGTCGTCTGCTGGGGGCGGCCAAGGCCTGGTCCTGCAGTGATGGAAAAGGCCATTGTGTGGGGGCCAGGAGCCTGCCGCCTCCACAGGAAAATGCTGGGACACTCACAGTGATCCTAATGGCGACGCCCGTTTCTGATGGTGCTTGCCACCAACTGTTGGCCATCCGCATGGCCGGCCCTGCTGTGGGCCGGCTGCTGTCTCTTTTGCGTTCTGTCCCTTGGGTTTGTTGGGCTCAGAAAGGGGCACAGACTTGCTGGGAGCCTGTGGTTGAGGGCAGAGGGCAGAGGCCGATGGTGTGGGTGGGGCCATGTGGACCAGCCTTCCTGGCAGGCATGTGCCTCAGGAATGAGGGTGGGGGCTCGGTACCCCACCGTCAGCACAGGGTCTGTGGACGAGTCCGGGGTGTCGGTCCTCGGAGGAGCTCCGGTCTAGTGGACAGTCTGGACGCGGACTGGCTGGGGCCCAGAGAAGGCCAGGGACACAGGGCTGTAGCCTTAGGGGGACGGGGCTGCTTGAGTGGCAAGACGTACAAACAAAACTGAAAACCGCATTTTTTGGGCATAACTAGAGATCAGTCATTGCTGAGCTGACTTTGGGGACACCTGAGTGGGCCATGAGGAGCCCTGCACGTGTGCAGAGGTGTCCTTCACCCCTACCTCCCAGCACCGGGGGGAGGCTCAGAACTCGGGCCAGGAATCCTCATCTCTTTGTTTGCTAGAAAAGGTGCACCACGGCTGACCAAGGCTGACGCTGTGCTGTCCCCTCAGGAAAGAAGAAGCAGGGTGCAGATGGCTTGGGGCAGGAGCCCTGGGGCCACTCAGAAGTCACCTTGCAGCAGCACAGGTCCCCCAGCCTGCTGAGGAAGTTCGCAGAGGTGGGGTTCATCAGTGGTGAGGTGCGTCCCTGCAGCGTGCACTGTGGTGCGTGCACTTGGTGATGGCACCTGGGCACCGGGTCCCCTCAGGCAACTTCCCAGGCCCCTGCCACTGCCTGCCTCTGCAGGGGTGTGGCACACTGACCCGCTGCAGCTTTGATGCTGACCCTCCAGCTCTGTTCCTGGCTTAAGACTGCAGATGGGGGACATTTTCCTGGGTTTTTGGGAGATTTTCTAGGAGAAAAAATTAAATCCAAATGCACTCTGATGTGTGTTAGACATTTTCCCTAAAAATGGTTTCTGAACCCAGTTATGTAGGCACTAGGTTGACTGTTACTGGGATCTTGGGTGTTTGCATCAGCCAGACTTACAGCACTTGGAACATGTGCAACAGACAGATGTGTGCATTTCTTATCTAATCCTGTCAGAGGTGGGCTGAGTACCCTGGCCCACGCAGGGCCTTCACACCAAGTGGTGGGTGCTCTGAGGCCTGGGGTCAGCCGGGTGGCTGAGCCCTTTCCAAGCTGCACCGGGACCCACGGTCTGGGCTGAGCCACACACAGTGCCTGTGCCTTGGCCCAGGCAGCGACACTTGGTGATGTTTTGTGACTTCAGAGTTCTTGTGGCCACCTGAGGTCATTTCTTCTGGGGGCTGGGAGGAAGTCCTGGACAGAGCACACACTGGTTTATTCGTTGGGTGTCTGCTAAGCACCTCCCAAGTGCCAGGCCTTGGCCGTGAGCTGGGACATGACAGCAGCTGGAGCAGAGCCCTGTGGTCAGGGAGCTGAGAGCCAGTGGTAGAACTGGCATCAACCAGGGAGACAGGTGGCAGGGCCACTGCCCACATCGCTTCAGTCCCTCAGCCTGTGCCGTGTGGCCCCAGTGGCCTGCACTGTTTGAATGCAACCTCACAAAGTAGCTGGGACACCGGGTGCTGGCTGGGCAGTCACTGGTGTTAGGGATGCTGTGTCCCGAGGAGTGGCGTGGCTTGGTGGGCCCTTGGGAGGAGCCCCCCTCCTGAGGCACTGGGGTGGCAGGGAAGAGACAGGACATGCAGGGAGGGGGGGCAGGGGACACCCCGGGGGCACACCTGAGGCTGTGAAGCCCGTGGGCTCCCCCAGGGTGTCCTCCCATTGCGCGTGGCTGCATGTCCAGTCCTGGTGCCGGGTCTGTGCTCCCTGACCTCTCCCGTTGCACACTTCCCCTGCAGGCCACCGTCCACTTTCTGCGGTCAGAAGGTGTAGAGCTGAATGACCCCCCCAACCCTCCCGAGGACCTGAGCCAGCACCCAGCCGGCCTCATAGTCAAGTCCCCAGAAGACGACACGGACTGGCTCATGTACCGGTAGGCGGCTGCCTTGAGGTGTCAGGGCCAGATGCCTCTGTGCCTGCTGGCACTGCTTGCTCACAGAGCATGCGGGCTTGTGGCCTGGGGAGGCATGGTGGGATGCCGGCGGCTGTGCCCAGAACAGGAGTGTGGCCTGTATTTCATGTGAGAAAAGTGAGGGGGCTGGTGTGCCTGTAGGCTGAGTGCGTCTGACTGGTTCAGTGAGAAGGAGACTGGGGAGCTGGCGCTGGCAGTGGGGCACTCAGAAAGGAGCAGCATCCCCTCACTCCATACCGAGGAAGAGCCACAGTGGGCCCCATGGGCGCTGTGCTCGGTCCCGGGCGCGCTGGTCACCCGAGTGGGGACAGAGGCCCACCCACTGTTCCAGAGGACGCCAAGTGTGAGACAGTCGTGAAGCTGGTGTGCTGAATGGATAGGGACGGGTTTTAGTTACTTCTTTTAAAATATTTTTTAAAGTGAATATGGAGACAGGTGCATGTCTGCATTGTGTTGTGGGCACTGCCTCACACCTCACCACTCACTGCTGAACAGGGTGTCGGCTTCACTAGCAGACAGGCCCTCGGCAAGCTGTGCCGCTGGGGAGGGACGGGCCACATGCAGCATGGGGAGACCGCCTGCTGTGGGAGCGTGGGGCACACCCGTGCAGGTAAACCCTCGGGGCCTTTGCAGAGCACAGCCTGGCCCTGCAGCAGGGCACATGCCATGCGTGTCTAGGCCCAGGCCCAAGGCTGGAGTGAGCTGTCCATACCTGGTGGCCCTGCCTGCAGTTGGGGGAGGGGCAGCAAACTGGGGCTCAGCTCATCTCTGACCCAGGGCCGGCTTTCGGACAGCCTACAATCTAAAGTGGTTTTAATATATTAAAATTTTGTAGAATGAAATAGAGAAAAGCATTCAACAGAGACTGCATGCAGCTCACAGAGCCTAGATGCTTGCCTCTGGCCCCTCACAGAAGGGTTCGCAGGCCCACACGGGCAGCCGTAGCCAGGATTCTTACTCAGGCCACCATGGGCTAGGGAGGTACGCTGGCACGAGGTACAGGAGGGTCTGGTTCATGCAAGAGCTCGTGGGAAGCCGGTGCTCATGGGGTTGGAGCAGGCTGGGTAGAGCCCTTTGAGGGGAATGTGGTGGCCCTCGGCAGGCAGCCCCTGGCAGGGCCACCTTTCTGATGCCCAGGCCCTACAGATGAGGTGGGGCCACTGGCAACTTCCCGTTGAGTCTTTAATGCCCATCTGGGAAAGGCTTTCAGAGGACAGGCTTGGTGGTGTGTGTCTCGCAGGACCTGGATCGGGAGTCTGTCGCGGAGTGCCATGAGCAGCTGGCTGCAGGCCGCCGAGATAGGACAAGAGGCGCAGGAGCCCTGGATCGTGCAGAATGCCGTGGTCTACGTCCTGAACCACAACCACCACCTCCTCATGGCCGGGAGGCAGAAGGAGCTCGTGGACGCCTTGGACCATCTCCTGAGCATCGTCAAGGCCACTGGCCACGGCGGGTGAGCGTGGCTCTCACGATTTCTGTGGCAGTGTCCCGCCACTCCCCTGCAGGCCCAGCAGCTGTGGGGTCAGAGGAGGTCCACCCTGGGGTGGTTCTTCCCGTGATGGTAGGGATGGCTTCTGAGAAGCCTGTGGGGGACACACGAAGGGCTGCCCACCATCCCAAGATCTCTGTTCACTGGCTGTGCACCCCTGAGCCAGGTACTCAGCCTCTCGGAGCCGCAGGTTATGCTGCCTGGGGAGGACGAGGCCCTGGCCCGTGGGAACCCTCATGTGCGCACACGGCCCCGCAGCGCCGGGTCCAGCCTGCCTAGCTTCCCCAGACAGGGTTTTGGGAAAGATGTGCTGGGGCCTGTCACTCAGGAGGGTTGAGGGGTGCGAGGGCAAGCTCTGTGCAGCCCCTGGTTCAGGACACGCCTCCCATGCAAAGGCCGTGAGCTCGAGAGCCCGCCTCCTCCCCACGTAAAATTAGGGATTTGAAAACGGCAAGTTGGGTCCAAGTTTTACCTAACTGGGATGAAAATGTAAAACTCAGTGTGTTTTGTTGGTTTGGCTTTTAGCCTGATTTGAATTTTTTTCACAGATACACATTTCATAGAAATACTAGAATGGGTGGAATGCACCAACTCACACATGAGTGATTTTTAAAAATTTTGAATGATAGAGAATGAGATGAGGAGCCGCTCGGCGCGAGGCCCTGCGCGGGTCCGGACGGCCAGCGGGGCCCTCGGGGACGCGGGCTCTGGGCCGGGCACCTGCTGGGGCTGCAGAGAGCCCAGGCCCTCCCGTGCAAGGCCGCTCTTCCGCGTCTGTTGCGGACACATCGAACTTTGAATCCCCAGTTCCTAACATGAATACAGACCATTTTTTACTACTTTAAATGTTTTAGTTCCATAATGTTTCCAGAGAGAAACATAAAGCTTCTGGCCCAAGCCATTCAATCTGCTAACCGTGGAAATGCTGAGGCCTCTCCCAGGGGCCTGCAGGCTGCCCCAGCTGGACTGCCAAACCAGGACAAGGCGTCTCTGTCAGGCCCCCAGGATGTCCTGGGGAGTGCAGCCCGTGCTCTCAGTGGGAAGGCCACCTGCAGTGGGCACCACGGCATCACCCAAGCAGCTGGCGTTGCTGGTGTCCTCCGTCTGGAGGCTGAGAAGAGTGCCTTGGATGGGCAGTCTGCGGCGGGCACCGTCAGACGCTGGAGTGGGCGCCCAGGAGGCCCTATCAGGATGGCTCCTGCCCCTGCGGCGGACTGTGTTTCCACCTGCCGGTGCCTTGTTTTCCAGAGACTCCACCATGTTGGTGACACTCTGCAATGCTTTGGCTCGAGGCCTGATCGTCAGCTGGATTCCAGCCCAGACACCAGAAAAATCCAGGAAGCTGGCACACCCAAATCCGCCTCCTGTGCCGCTGGACCCGGGAGCCACCTCCGAAGTCAGAACTGCGGTGGAGGTACGGCTCCTTGTCACACGTGGGCCGCGAGGCAGGGAAGACCTAACCGTCGCTGGGCAGGTGACAGGTGGGACAGCAGCGTGAGTTGGGAAATGGCCCAGGGTTTCAACTGCCAGGGAATGGGGCATGGGACCGGGAAGGGGTGCATGCCTCTCTCCAAACACGAGGGAGGCAGACAGGCGCTCCTGGTGGCTGTGCTGGCAGGGGGTCCCCGCAAGGCCTAGGTGCCTCTCTGACTGCTGTTCCAGAGCAGAGAAAAGTATGGATACGAAAGTAGAAAGGTGCAGAAATGCTACAAAACCAGATAAAATATTCACAAACCAGGCATACAAACAGGTTATGTGGCGACCTCATTTATTTCATGGAATTTATTTCCCAATAATGTTACTTTATTGTAGTGATCCATAATAAAGGAGAAAGATGATGGTCTTGGTGGGTGGTGGGGAGCACCCATTCCTTATTCAGAAGAACCATGGTAAACGTGGAGAAGAGCCAGTTCTTTGCTGAGTTTGTGGGAACCTGCTGCAGAGCCTGGGTGTGGACCCGGCTCAGAAGCGCCTCCGGGAGGAGGGTGTGAGAACAGCCTGCCGTTGGGCAGTGCTGTGAGGCCGGGGGCGAGGGGCTGTGGGCCCCCCGGGTCGTGGGAAGCAGGGCCCTCCCTGGGCCTCCTGGCGCCTGCCTGCCAGGTGCTCAGAGGCGGCAGAGAGCATGCCAGTGAGTTGGGGAGGCTCTCACCGCCATGGCACCCTGAGCAGGCCGGGTTCAGAGCCGGGAAGGGAAGGCCCAGTGGGGGCGGGGTGTGGTCCAGGGTGTGTGCTGGGCCACACCTCCACCACAGCACATCGCCCCTCATGCACTGCGGAGGGAGGGCAGCGCCTGCAGACAGTGCACGCCAAGGTGGGGCAGTGGGGACACACGACGGGCACACGACTCCAGCTTGTGGGGTCCTCACTGCACAGTCTCCCAGAACCAACGCCAGCCACAGTGAGAGGGTGTTCCCACAGCCCAGACCTTTGCTGTGCCCACCGCTCACTGAGCCCTGGGACCAGCAGTGCTGCGGGGTTGTGGCGACAGCTCGGAGGGGCTGCTGCTGGCTCTGGGGGTTGTGCCTTGAGGGTGAGGACTAGGGGAGCCCCTCTGCACCCCGGGGCTTCTCAGACCCGAGGCTGCCCTGCTCCAGGACTGCCACCTGGACAAAGAGCTGGGTCCACTCACAGGTCACCGTTTGGGTCTTGGTTCAGGTTTTCCTGCTTGGAACTCAGACAGGGACACGTTTGTTTTAGGTGTGCGAGTTTGCTCTGAACCTGACTGGCAACTTGGTGCCCAAGGAAGCAGTGCCTGCCCGCGCCTGGCAGCAGCTCATTGCCACCTGGGTGAAGGCTAAGCAGCTGCTGCGGCAGCCAATCGGGCTGGATGTGGGCGAGCAGGTGCCAGGCTCTGTGGTGCCCAGCATTCGGGAGCCCTGGGGCTCGTTCCTCCTCCCTGCAGCCAACTGGCCACTGTCCTTAGTGTCCCCAAGGGCCGCCAGGCCTCTGGGGGTGCTGCCCACCCTTGGGGATGCTCTCTGCAGCCTTGCCTGGAGGTGCATCCAGAGCCTCGGGCACAAGGCTGTGAGGGTGGGGGGCGGACTGGGGGCCCAGAGAGCTGGTTTATGTGAGCTGGGCCAGGAGCGGGGGCCTAGCGGGGAGGGACTGGGGGACTGGCACCCTGGGCAAGGGCCCTATGCCTCCTTCCCACCAGAACACCAGCGAGGATATGAACTCGGTCACCAGGGTGCTCATCGCTCTGGAAATGTACTCCTGCAATGGGCTGGGCCTCATGGACTTCACCGTGCCCCCCTTGGCCCAGGTAGGTGCCTCCCTTACAAGTCGCCGTCCCATAGGTGTCACTGTCTCCCCAGCTGTCCCCTCCCCCAGATGTCACCATCTCCCAGGTGTTCCCTTCCCCACTAGTGTCCCCTCCCCACCAGGCATCCCCTCTACCCAAGGTGTCACCTCCCTCCAGGTATCCCCTTCCCCAGATGTTCCCTCTATCCTAGGTGTCCCCTCTACGCAAGGTATCATCTCCCCCAGGTGTCCCTCCCCCAGGTGTCCCCTCTCCTAGGTGTTCCCTACCCCCACTGTTTCCTCCCCTAGGTGTCCCCTACCTCTAGCTGTCCCCTTCCATGGGTCATCTCCCCCTCAGGTGTCACTGTCATGCCGTCTGCCCAGGTGGGTGTCACTGGGTGTCCATAGGCGTCCCAGGGGCTGGGCAGAGTCAGAGCCGTCCAGCCTGAGGCCACTCGTTTGAAGCTGCTGCTCAGACAAGGAGCCGGGGTCAGAGGGCCTTGCCTGAGGTGGCCAGAGTCTGAACCCAGCTGTGCGAGTGGCCCCCACCCCACCGCACCTCCTGCCTCTCAGCAGCACAGCCTGTCCCCTTGGGCCTTGAGTCTCCTGTCCCGCGGGGCTTCCTGCTGTGCTTTCTTGGAGGCTCGGTGCAGTGGGGGTGATGTGTGGACCCTGGGGCCTCAGCCCCCAGACCGCAGCACCGAGGATGCCTGGCCTGGGCTCCCAGCCAGTGAGCAGTGATGGCCTCAGGGCCTCGTGTGCAGGGGGAGCCTTGCATGACACAGGTCATGCATGTGTTGGGATAAGGTAGCTAACAATACGCCAGGGGCTGTTAGGCTCCAGGGGGCGAGCTGCCTGTGGTCACGGACTTGCCACACTGACAGAGCCCCTGTCCTCCCACCGGACAGCTGGTGAAGATGGCTTCCGAGGGCGTCTGGTCAGACCCCCTGGTGGAGCTGCAGACGCTGACGCGGCTGACCCACTTCGCGTTTGTGGCCCACGACCACGAGATGACCATGAAGTGCTCACAGAAGGCCATCCAGACGGGCATTGGGCACCTCAGGATGTCTAGTCCGTAAGTAGCCTCCCTCTTGCTTGACTGGTGTCCTGACGATGGGGCCTAATTCCCTGAGGGCCAGGAGGGATGCCGAGCCACTTACGCGCACAGCGGCACGCACACGCACAATGGCATGCAGGCTGAAAGCCACTCACCCGGAGGTCACAGGATGCCGGCTCATCCATGTGCCCCTGCACCTCCCTGGGCCTGGACCACGTGGAGAGCTCCTGCAGAGCTGTGTCAGGGGGATTCTGAAGCGCCCAGCCCACAGGCAGTGAGCAGGGCAGGCCTGGAGGCGGAGGGGGACAGGCTGATCAATCCCTGCCATCCCTAGGGGACGTGTGCTCAGAGTGACTTTGAACAGGTAACACGGGCTCACAGAGAAGTTCAAAGACAACTGACGGGCAAGCCCCAGGAGCCCGTGGGAATATCAGCCTTCCTGTGGACAGAAGACAGTCACATGCTATGTGACCCACGTTACGGTGGACCCCCTTCCCTCCGGTGGCTGCTCCCAAGGCAACAGGCCAGGGTGCTATGTGTTCCCAGCAGGCCCTTTGTCTGCACCCCATCTCAGGATGTTGAGGTGCAGGCCTGGTTGAGGGGTGTGGCAGGTGAGATGCAGGCTCAGATCACATGTGTGTCCTGCACAAGAATTGCAGCCACAGGCCCGGGTGGAAGCGGCTGTGGCGGGAAGGTGGCTGGGCCTGGTGGTCTGCGTGGGCTCCCGGGACCATGGGCTGCACGGCTCAAGATGGGGCTGGGCTGTGACAGAGGGATTCTGGGTGTTGGTAGGTTCTGGAAAAACGTGGGTGCTTACTGGGATGGCTGGGGCTGGTAAGAGGGGAGGACAGGTGGGCAGGCGGAGGATGGGGGCCCTGGAAGCTGTGAGCTGCTGGCCCTACCCTCCGGGGGCCTCCTGCTGGGACATCTGCCCACTGGCCTTGCCTGAGGCACCTGCATTCACCAAGACGGGGCTGATGACGAGGATTTTCCTTGGAGCTGTGGGAATGTCAGGAAGGTTCCCCGTGAGAACAGGCGGCTGCTGCAAAGCCACGCCAGCCCAGGCCCATCATTCTACGGACAGCGTGCACCATGGGTTTCACCATGGACAACCTTCCTCCAAAACGGTGTGGGCTGCTCTTCATGCAGTTGACATTTTGCCCTCTCTTGGTCCAAGGCTAGAGGTTATTTTTTCTTGACAGTCTATGATGATGAAAATTATGTTGCTTCTGAAAGGAAAAGCTTGTGCTTTCTAGTGTCCCATCTAGCCTTACTAGGCATGGGTGATTCCAGAGGATGGCCCACTGCTGGCCTCTGCCCACTCAGGTAGCAGGTGTGCTGAGACCAGGAGTGTACAGCAGTGGTGCACAGAACCTGGGCCACTGGCAGGACACCTGACACCAGGCGCAGGGGTCAAGGATCTTTCTGGAAGCCTCTGATTTCTGGCAGAGGGCCCCTCAAGTTGCCAGCTGCCCACCTCATTGTAAATCCATGCCTGTCCACAGACAATCAAACCCACATAGCTACGGCTTCCCACCACACCTGAGCCGCACTCTCAAATGTGAGCCAAGTTTTCTCAGACTTCTGAGAAGGAGGCCATGTTAAAGGAATAGGGAAGGTTACCCTGGGTGAAACTGGTTATGCAGGGATAATCAGAAGATAAAATTCATGGAAATCCTCAAAGGTTTTTGAGAAGATGCAGCATTTAAAAAGTTAAAACATAGTGTTGTAGAAAAGGAATAATCAGGACTGAAGATCCCTTGAAAATCAAGAAGGTAATTTCTAGAGTTGCAAATAAATGCAGTAAAGGGTTAGAAGATAAAGTGTGAGGAAACCTCTCAGAAAATAGATGCGGAGGGTAGATGCGAGCTGGAAGATACAGAGAAGCAGGAGGTCCCGCATCCCGCGCTGGGGTTCCAAGAATGAGGGAAGTACCAAGAGAGGGGTGATTCAGGAGGGCACCCCAGAGCCCGGGGGCCTTGTCATGCCGCCCCCGCCCCCAGTGACCGGCAAGAACAGAGAGATTCTCGCGTCCAAACACAGTATGGGGATACCTCGGATCAGCACATAAGGAGAATGCTGTAAGGCTTTTAAAGGAAGCCATCCTCGCAGAGGCAGGGAGTAGAAACAGAACAATCTTGGAAACCATCCCTAGAAGCTGAAACAAAAATGGAACATTCTAAGTGGAGGTAGTAATTTCCAACCTAGAATTCTAACTCACCCAAAATTTCAGTCAACTATACTGGTAAGAGAAAGACTTTTTTAGACAGACAGGGACCTAGAAATTGTACTTTCCATACACCTGTTTTTAGAAAGTTACTTGAGTATATGCTTCAGAAAAACAAGGGAGTAAACCAAAGAAAAGTAAGACATGAGATGCTGGGATAACAGGCTAAGTCCAGAAGAGTTGTCAAGTTGTGCTGAGACCACCTGGGCGCAGGATGAAGGGGGGCCATGGAGGGTGGGGGCAGGGAGAGGAGCGGGCCGAACGCCAGGAAGAGTCCAAAAGATCCCGTGATAAATGAAAGTAGTGCTGTGGAGAAAAAGCCAACCGGGAACCCGAGGAAGCACTAACACACTGCTTGACCCTGCAGTGAAAAACACCGCTATCACGGCGTGTAGTGATATTCTAGTTTTAGGATCAGCGTTTTAACGAAGAAGACGCCTCTGGCAATTAGCCGAATGCATCCATTGCAAAGAGAAAGCGCAGCGTGGAGCGGGGAGGGGCCCAGTGGGAGAGAGTGGGCGCCGTGACGCCCTCGCCTGGGGAGGCCATGGTCAGTGGCCACTTGTGCAGAGTCCACAAGATGATGGAGCTAATGACGATATTTCAAGGCACAAAGATGATGAATAGGGGTGTTGAAAATAATGCCATAACCAGCTTTATTAGTAAGTTGAAAAAAGGGGAAAGGATGGTCTGAGTAAGTTAAACCCCCACTTGTCATTGAAGAGTTCTGTAGGTAATGTTTCAAGTTGGGAAATCAAATTAGAAGACAGGTTTTTAGAGGTAAGCATATACCTCCTAGAAGGTGGAGCTGAATATTCAGAAGTTGCTCCTCTGGCGGAAAGGACTGGGGGCTGCGCGGGAGAGTCAGTCCTGAGTGTGGAGATATCACTTAGATAAAGAATCAGAAGCTGTTTTCAAGAGGAAGAAAGAAGCTACAAAGACAGTCTTCCAGGAAGGGCCGGACGTGGGCGCGGCCTCTTGGCCCTGGAATCGTTTGAACATGTTTCGCTGCTTGTGGAGGGCAGAGTGGAAGTGGTGGGAGGACCCAGGTGCTCCCTGGCTTCACTATTCTCCATCCGTGATTCTCAAATAGAGTTTTAAAACAGCCATTCCTATAAAAAAAAAAAAAAAGAAGCTAAAAATGTAAATGTATACATGTGCTTATAGGGGACGGGAGGTCATAAAAGACCCTAAAAATTTGATTTTCTCTTAAGACATCCGAAAACTCATTTGTAAGCCATTGTTGCCCTCTGGTGGTAACCGGTGCCACTGCGCCTGGGGATTGCCCCCTACCCTGGGCGTGACTGTGTCATCCAGTCACGTTTGAGTGCCAGCTGTGCTCGGGCCTGGTACTGGGCACGAGGGGGCTGGGCAGAGAGATGGGTGGTCCCTAGCCCTGCCGGAGATGCCACACTTCACCGTGACCTTGAGGTCACGCAGAGCACTGGGCACTGTTCCACATGAGCAGAATACATTGACACTATTCAGCCACATGGCATAAAATTACATATATTTCAAACTTTTACATATATTTCAAACTTTTACACTATTCTTTTCCATTTTGCAAATTTTGTGTAGAAACTCTAGTCTGGAATTTGTCCCAGAGTAATTTTTATGATTGCATCTCACAGTAATAGTGAAAATGTTTTTCAGTTTTTCATGAAAAATAGTGCAACCACTAATCAATATTCTCAATTCTGAGTGTGTAATTACCAGACATAATTTCACAATTATATTGTTAATGTAAAGGAATATATATTAATAATAAATTTCATGTAGATCCCCAAATTAGACACAAAATAGATTAAGAGGAGATAGTCTAGGACTGTTCTACTTTTTTTTTAAATTAGGAGAATGAAATTTTGTAATTTTTCCCATAGACACATTGTTTTATTTTATAAACTTCATATAAATTGTATGGTTCACATTAATTACATTATTTAATGTAGATAAATCTCACACATTCAGGTTTATTCCTGTGCAACTTATAAGGTGAACACACGTTGTCATATGTGAAGTTTTAGATTTTATGAACACTGATTTTAAAACAGATACAATTTAATACTGAGTCATAAAAGTTTACTTTCCTGCTCGCCACAGGTTAATTATTTTGAAACTTTTCCCTGGCAAAGCGTCACACAGCACAGGCCTGGTGTGGCAGGAATCTGCGCTTTGCTGGGTCTGCGGGGGCCGGAATGTAGACGAGCAGCCCCAGAGCTGGGCGTCGGCGTGTCCTGCTGCGGGTCCTCACGCCCGCCCGTCCGCTGCGGACGGGGGGTGGTGACTTCACGGTCTTGCCGCGCTCTTCCCCCCACGCGTCCTCCACACTGGCAGAACACGAGGGTCAGCACCAAGCCCCTTTCTTTGAGCTTTCCTCGCAGGTGTGTTTAGAGGATCACCTTGTCCATGTGACTGTTTTGTATAGTTCTTTGCACAGTATCATGCTTTTAATTTATCCTGTAAAATATCAGTGAGAACATTTTGCTATCTCATGATGCGCTTCTATGGTTCAGATGATCTTTTCCTTGTTTGTAGTGTATCTCTCAGAACCATTAAAACATGAATACTCATACTGTTGCGGATCCCCAGGTGCCTCTGCCACAGAATGTTGCTTTCGTTTTTACCGATAGTTAGAAATCCGTGTTTCCTGCACAGTGGCCTGTGCCCGCGTCTCTCCGCCTGGCACTTCAGTGTTCTTGGAAGATGACTCATGTGAGTGGTTACCACCCAGGGGGTGTGTGGGGCAAGGGCGTTGTAGATTGTTTTAGGTTTTAAAAAATTAAAATACAGTTTATATGCACTATCGGTTTTAGGTGAACAACTTGATTCATCAACTATGTGTCTGACTAAATGTTCACCACGATATTATAAGCTATATTCCCCATGTATGCTTCCATCCCTGTGACTAAAGTATCTTTTAATTTGAGGTTTGTACCTCTTTATCCCCTTCACCTATTTCACTGGCTGCCCTCCGTGGTAACCAACCGTTTTTATCTGTGTTTATGAGTCTATTTCTATCTTTTTTGTTTACTGGTCTGATTTGTTTTTCAGATCCCATATTTAAGTGAAACTGTATGGTATTAATCTTTTTCTGATGGACTTATTTCCCATAGCACAATGCCCTCTAGGTCTATCCATGTGGTCACAAATGGCAAGATTTCTTTCTTTTTAATGGCTGAATAATATTCCGCTGTATGTACCACATCTTCTTTATCCATTCATCTATCTATGCACACTTAGGTTGCTTCTCTCGGCTGTTGTAAATTACGTTGCAGTGAACATAGGGGTGCGTGCACCATTTCAAAACAATGATTTTGTTTTCCTTGGGTAGATTCCCAGCAATGGAATTGCTGGGTCATACGGTATTTCGATTTTTAGTTTTTTGGGAAACCTCCATGCTGCTTTCCACAGTGGCTGCACCAGTTTACATCCTCCCCAACACTTGTCATTTCTTGTCTGGTTGACCTTGGCCACTCCGACTGGTGTGAGGGATCTCTCACTGTGGCTCTCATTTGCATTTTCCTGATGACTAATGATAATGGAGCAACTTTTCATGTACCTGTTGGCCATCTGTTTTTATTCTTTGGAAAAATGCCTATTCGGGTCTTCTGCTTACTTTTAAAATCAGATTATTTGGGGTTTTTTTGGTCTTGAAGTGTGTGAGTTCTGTGTATATTTTGGATATTAGCCTCTAACAGATGACACGTCACTTGCGAGTGTCCCCTCCCACTCAGCAGGGTGCCTTCTCGGTTTGTTCGCTGTTTCTGTCGCTGTGCAGAAGGCTCTTGGTTTGATATCATCCCGCTTGTTTATTTTTGCTTTTGTTTCCCTCATCTGGGAAGATGTGTTCAGAAAAATTACTAATGCTGATATTCGAGAATTTACTGCCTGTTCCTTCTAGGGATTTTATGGTTTCAGGTATTATAATTAGGTTTTTGATCCCTTTTGAGTTTATTCTTGTGTGTAGTGTAAGACAGTGGTCCAGCCTCATTCGTTTGCATATAGCTTTCCAGTTTTCCCAACACCATTTATTGGAGAGAGTGTCTTTCCTCCACTGTATGTTGTCGGTTCCTTTGTCACATACTGATTGGCCATTTAGGCATGGGTTTATTTCTGGGCTCTTCTGTTCCATTGGTTTAAGTATCCGTAACACAGTGGTATATATCATACTCTTGTGCTGTAAAAACCAAACCAAAATGAAACAAAAAGCTGTGAGACTTGACAGAACACACAGAACAGTTGTTTCCAGGCACAAAGCAGCGACTCTTGCAAGAGAAGAGCATCCGATGTGAGCCCCACATCTGCCCTGGCTCTCTGCCTTGGGGGTTGGGGTGTCGGCCAAAGCCAGCGCTGGGAAGGGGGCCCAGACAGAAGAAACACAGGGAGGAGATGAGAGCGGAACTCGGGGCTGTGGAGGCAGCTGGTGATGACAAGATCGCCATGAGAGAGGGGCTGCGGGACAGAACGTGTCAAGGTGCTATCAGAGCGCCGGATCCCTAGGGCCTGACAGGGAACAGGTCCTGGATGGGGGGAAGGGCCTCCAAGCTCAAGAGAGATGTGGGGGCCACACTGTGCCGCGGGGTTGGAGGTGACCGGTGAGAGTCAGGGAGACCTTGCTGGCCTCCCTAGGCGGTCCGAAAGGCTGTGCTGTAGGCACAGAGCCATCATGGCAGCTCCAGCCTTGCCCTAAGAAGCCTGATACAGATGGCGGTAGGATGAGCTGACCCGCCAGTGGACTAGCTCCCTGTTAGAATGAAACCCAACCTTCCTTTAATGGAAGGTGACATAATCCACACTCAACAGTACAGCCCTCCAGTGACAGGAATAAAATAAAAAATTGCCAGACTCACAGAAAACAAGAAAATGTGGCCCACACCAGAACAGAAAACAGTAGAACAGAAAAAAAATAACAACAACAACAAAAGTCAACGGACCCAGGCCCAACACAAATGGTGGAGCAGACAGCAGATTTCAAACAGTTACTATAAATACAAGAAAAGATTTTTTAATGGACAGATAAGTGTACAGTAGGGGATTTCAACAAACAAGTGGAAACTAAAAGAGCTAAGTGGAAATTTTAGAACAGAAAAAATACAGTATCTGACACAGAAATGTCACTGGCAGAGCTTAACACCTGTATACTGAGGAGATGATAAGTGGCTTTGAATGCAGGTCAGCAGACGACTGAGATTCAAGCACAGGGAGAAAAGACTGAGAAACAGGGTCACCTATGGGACATTCAAATACTATCCTGTAAACCGGGACAATGTCAAATGGCCTAACACAAGTGTAACTGGGGCCTCAGAGGGACAGAAGAGAAGGAGGCAGAAGAAATATATTTAAAAATAAAAATATTTCCAGTGTTCTTCAGCTGAAGTTTTTTCAAATTGAATTAAAATATCAACTCCGAGATTCAAGATTTTCAATGAACTCTAAGTAGGCTAAACACAAAACCACACCTATTTTCATTGTAGTGGAATACCTGAAGACCAAAGTTAACCAGAGATCCTCAGAAAGAAGTCAATGGGGAAAATGTGCATTACATACAATGCAAACCATCTTAAATATTTAAAAAGAAAAAAAACCCTCTCAATCTAGAATCCTATATCCACCAAAAGTAACCATCAAAAAGTCAAGACAAAATCAAGACGTTTTAAGATAAAAGCTGAAGGAATCAGAAGATAAGCAGAACAAGAAAGGCCAAAGGACATTCTTGAGGTTGAAGGAAGATGGAACCAGATGGAAACGCAGTTGCAGACACAGGAAGAGCCTGCAGATGGTAAATTGTGGGTGAATGTAAGAGGGTTTTTCTCTTGTACTGAATTCTTTACAAGCCATTTGCTTATTCAAAACAAAAATGCATTGTATTGTGGGATTATTAACGATACATTGCATTGTGGCATTATTATTGAATGTAGGAGTAAACGTGTGACAATGATAACCCAAGGGTGGGAGCACGATAAACACACGTGTATTGATTGGGACTCTTATGTCACCTGTGAAGTAAGATTAATTCAGGACAGACTGTGACTAGTTTATCTCTACAGCAAGTGTTAAAAAAATAGTACAAAGGTGTACCTAGAAGTCCAATAGAAGAGATTGAATAGAATGTAAAAAGTATTCAGTTAATCCAAGAGAGGGAAGGAAAGAAACAGAACATAGGGACAAAAGGAAAACAAAGGCAAAAAGGTGGATCCAACACCAGCCACGTCAGTAAGCCCACTGCCTGTAAGCAGACCGACGCTCCGGTCAAAAGGCAACGCTTCCCACTGAAGGCGAGAGGCAGGACCCGACCAGAAGCAGTTCTCAAGAGACACTTTTCAAATATAAAGACTCAGGTGAGAAGCGGAAGGGTGGGGAAAGTGCCGTGTGAATGAGTGCTGAGAGCCCTGGGGTGGCCTTGTCAGAGCGCCCGCCACGCGTCACCAGAGACAAAGGGACATTTCCTAGTGACAAGAGGATCAAATCAGTGGGAAGGGGCCAGAATCCTAGATGTGTAACTTTACAGCAGAAAAGCAGTCACATACAGTTACTGCTGCAGATTTTAGTGTTCTTCTCTCAGTAGATGATAGAACAAAATAAAACAAAAAAACCTCCAGCAAGTATATAGATGATGGGAGTGGTGCTGTCAACAGGTCTCACCCCCCCTGAGACTGATAAAATGCCCCCTTGTGAAGACTAGTTTCCAGGACGCAGCACCCAGCAAGACCAGGCCCTCTCCTGTGGGCTTGGCATACTCGCCCGGGAGAGCAGGGCCAGCCCTGGGTTCATCTCCAGAGCACGGATGTGACCGTGCATGGGAGACACGGCACGTCCTGCCAGGCTGAGGGTGCCCCTCTCTCCCCTTGACTCTGGACAGCCGAGTGGCAGAAGTGGCTGGCCACTCATGTAAGCAGGTCCTGGCCCACGGAGGGGTCTACCCAGGAACCAGTGTATTTCCCTCAGAATAAATTTAGTGTCCCCTGAGATGTGCCCCATCCAGGGCTGAACGGCAGTGATGTCTTTGCGTGGTGGCGTGTGTGCACAAGACAGCTTGGCTGGGTTTATAAACATCCAGGGAGAAGGGATCGTGTGGCATTCTGGACCCTGCTCAGCGCTGACGCTGCACGGGACTGAGCCCTCAGAGCAGGGGTCCTCTGAGACGGGATGTACGTGCCCATGGCTCCCGGGGCTCAGCACGCTGGGAGGGGCGGTGCCCAACAGGGCCCGTCCTGCTGTCCTGCGCTGGTGTCACAGCACAGACTCCTGCAGGTCGGTCACGCGCCGTTCAGGGCCCTGCGTGGTGGATGCAGCCAGTGAGCTCTGGTGCGGGGACTTTGCTGTGCACCCGGATGCCCCGGGCGCTGCACTGAGGCCTGTCTCTGTCTCCAGGGTCGAGGCTCAGCTGGTGGCGGAAATGCTGAGCACTGCGGCCTGCACCCAGGGCAGGAGCGTCATGGAGAACCTGAAGGGGAGGAGGCAGCTGCGCCTGGCGGCAGCCAAGGCCTTCCTGGAGAGTGTGAGGTGCGGCGCGCCCTGCGCGACACCAAGGGGACGGCCCCTGGCCAGTTTCCGGGGGAGGAGGGCACCCAGCCTCACCCCTTCGGTCCCGTCGCTTCGGGTGTGGCTGCCACTCGGCATCTACGCCTCCCCAGGTCAGGTGTCCCCTTGCAGGTTTGGGGGCATAGCGGGGAGCCCCACCCTGGTGATGCTGGCCGTGCGGCACTACTGGAACGCCTGGCGGCCGCTCCTGTCCTCCGCCGCCCACAGGAAGACATCCAGGGGCGCCGTCCGCAGGGTCATTAGCACCATCAACGAGACAGAAGCGGCAAAGCGGGTGCGCTGCGGGCCACGGGGGGCTGGTGTCCGGGCACTGCCTCTGCGTTCTTCCTCCAGAAAGGGTGGGCGAGATTCCCGGGGAAGACGTACATGGAGCTGCTCGACAAGGAGCTGGGCGGCCTGCGAGTGGAGGGTGGGGGCGCGCCCCGAATCCCGGCAGAGTGGGTGGGGCGGCTCCTGGCCGAGCTCCGTGCTTAACTCTGACCTCCCTGCCTCCCCTCCTCCTCTGCCTGCTCCCTGTCCCAGTGCAGCAGAGCCCTACACTTGCCCAGAGGGGGGATCAGAGGGCCAGAAATGGGAGGCAGGGGACCCACAGAGGCCACATCCATGCTCAGGGGCCAGTGGATCTTCTCTGACCGCAAAAATGGGTCGTTGGTGGGCACTACCCCTCCCACCCCCACCATGTGGTCTTAGGAGAGGGGCCTTCCCTGTCTGGCTCCCCAGGGCACAGGGGGCTCCCTTCCTCCCACCACCTGGCCCCTGAGGCAGGCAGGGCTGGGCCCAGAGAGCACATGGTCAGTAAGGCTGCCTCGGCTTGACCGCCAGCCTTGCTTCTGTGCACACCCTCAGCCTCCCAACCCAGGACTTGGCCTCCCACACGGCCTTCAGCACTTCTGGTGACATGGAGATGTCATCCCTACAAACCTGCTGTTTCTGGCAGGACCCTCCTGAAGGCAAGTTTGCAGGTCAAAGGCCTTGGCAGACAGATGTCTGTGGTCAGACAGCCTCCACAGCCCATGGACACACTTCCTGGGCCCTCAGAGGCCAGTAGCCAGCTGCACCTGGAGTTTTGGCCAGGACAGGACAAAGTGGGGGAGCTGCCCTCTGGGCTGCCCCTGGAGCGCGGCCATGCCAGGGGGACCTTAGCTGTGTGCAAAAGTGTGACCTTCCCTCGCTATCTCTTGCGGAAGCATAGCCGAGCCCAGGCGCTTACCTGTGTCTGTGGCTTTTGCTACACAGCAGAGTGGAATAATTATGACCCAGGTCACATGGCTGGAAAAGCCAGAAGTTCTTACCATCTGGCATCTTACAAAAAACATTTGCCAAACCCTGGTCAAGACATAAATCCTACAAAGATTCAGTTCTTCTAAGTTCTTCTAATGTACTTTTAAAAAATAAATATTGTAAAATATATACTAATGTAATATTTATCATTTTTACCATTCATTAAGTGCACAATTCAGTGACATTACATTCACAATTACACATGACCATCACTGTTATCCATACCTAAAACTTTTTCATCATCCTCAAGAAAAACCGTCCCCATTAAACAATAGCTCCCTCTTCTCCCCTCCACAGACCCTGGTGATCTTCATTCTGTTTTCTGTCTCTGAATGTGGCGGCCCCAGGGACCTCATATAAGTGGGATCCAGCAGCATTTGTCCTTCTGTGTCTGGCTTATTTCATTCAGCATGATATCCCCAGGGTTTATCCACATTCAGCAGGCATCAGCCTGTCCTTCCTTTTCATGGCTGAATAGTATTCCATGGTGCAGCTGGACCACGTTTTGTTTATTCATTCATCTGTTCATGGGCATGGGTTGTTTTCCATGTTTTTGCTACTGTGAACAGTGCTGTCCTGAACAGTATCTTTGCGTTGCTCCTGTCAGCTCTTTTGGGTGTGTACTTAGGAATGGAATTGCTGTGTTATATGGTGGCCCATGTTTAACCTTCTGAGGAACTGCCAAAGTATTTTCCACTGTAGCTGCACCATTGTACATTCCCACCAGCAGTGCACAAGGGGTCCAATTTCTGCACATGCTTGTTAACACTTGTCATTTTCCATTTTTAAAAAGATAATAGCCATCCTAGTAAGTGTGAAAGGGTATCTTGTGGTCTGATTTGCAGAGCTCTAATGAGTAATGATATTGAGCATCTTCTCCTGTGTTTATGAGCCATCTGCATATTTTCTTTTGGGAAATGTCCAAGTCTTTTGCCCATTTTGAACTGGCTTGTTTGTTTTTTGTTGTTGAATTGTAAGAGTTCTTTATATATTCTGTATATTAATCCATTATCAGATACATGATTTTCATATTTTTTCTCCCATTTTGTAGGTTGCCTTTTTACTCCCTTGATAGTGTTCTTTGATGCACAAAAGTTGTTAATTTTGCTGAAGTTCAACTATTTTTTTCTTCTTTTGCTTGTGTTTTTGGTGTCATATCATGAAGTCATGGCCAGATACAGTGTCATCAAGATTCCAAAGTTTTCTTCTAAGAATCGCATAGCTTTGGCTCCTCTGTTTAGTTTTTTTCCATTCTGGATTAATTTTACCATATGGTGGAAGGAAAGGGTACAGTTTCTTTTCTTTCTTTCTTTCTTTTTTGCATATCATTTTTCCCAGCACCATTTGTTGAAAAGACTGTTGTGTCCCTATTGGATTGTCTTGGCATCCTTGTCAAAAATCATTTCACCATATATGCAAGTGTTTATTTCTGGGCTCTCTTTTCTATCCATTGGTCTATATGTCTGTCCTTATGCTAGTGTCACACTGTTTTACTGTAGCTTTTTGGTTAGTTTCAAAGTCAGAAATTGTGATTCCTCCAACTTAATTCTTGTTTTTAAAGATTATTTTGTTACTTGGGACTTCTTGAAATTCCATTTGAATTTGAGGATTAGCTTTTCCATTTCTTCAGAAACTGTTGGAATTATGAGAGGGAATGGATTGTATTTGTAAGTCACTTCAGTCAATATAGACATCATAACAATATTAACTTTTTCTATCCATGAACATGGGATGCCTGTCCATTTATTTAGGTCTTCTTTAATTTATTTCAGCAATGTTTTATAGTTTTCATTGTGTATGTATTTCACCTCTTTGCAAGTATTTAATTCTTTTAAGTGCTATTAAAAGTGGAGTTGCTTGCTATCTTAGGTAGCTTGGGCTGTCATAACAAAATACCACAGACTGGGTAGCTTAAGCAAAATAAATTTGTTTCTTACGTTATGGAGCCTGGAAGTCCAGGATCAAGGTTCTGGCAGGTAACTTTCATTCTGACGCCTCTCTTCCTGGCTTGTAGACAGCTGCCTTCCTGCTTGTCCTCAGATGGTTGTGGGGACAAGATCTCTGGTGTTTCTCCCTATAGAAACCCCACTCCCATCATGAAGACCTCACCCTCATGACTTCACCTAACCCTGATTATCTCCTGAAGATCCCATTTCCAAAGACCATCACACTGGGGATTAGTGCTTCTACATGTGAATTTGGTGGGGGGGGGGCACAATTCAGGCACAGTACTTTGCTAATTTCCTTTTTGGACTGTTCATTGCTGATATACAGAAACACAACTGATTGTTGTATGTTGATCTTGTGTCCTGCAACTTTGTTGACTTTACTTATTCACTCAAGCAGGTTTCTTGTAGAGTATGTGGAATTTTCTATATACAGGATCATGTCATTTGTGAAAAGGGATAGTTTTGCCCGTTCCTTTCTAAATAGGATATCTTTTATTTCTTTTTCTTTTCTATTAGCTGTGGCTAGAATTTCCAGTAAAATGTTGAATAGCAGCAGTAAAGGTGGGTGTCCTTGTCTCGGTCTTGATCTGAGAGGGGAAGCTTCAGTCTTTCACCATTGAGTATGTCAGCTGAGTTTTTTCATAAATACCCTTTATTGTGTCGAGAACATTTTCCAGTCTTCGTAGTTTTCTGATAGAATCTCATGATGAAAGGTCGTTGGATCTTGTCACGTGCCTTTTCTCCATTAATTGAGGTGATCGTGTAGTTTTTCTCCTTCATTCTGTAATGTGATGAATTAAACTGATTGACCTTTTTATGTCGTATTCCTTGTATTTCTGGGATAAATCCCGCTCAGTCGCGGTGAACAATATTTTTACTCTGCTGTTGGGTTTGATTTGATAATATATTTTTGAGGACTTTTGCATCTACGTTTATACATAAAGGGCATCAGTCTGTGATTTTCTTCTCTTGTGGTGTCTTTACCTGGATTCGCTTCAAAGCAATGCCGGTGTCCTAGCATGAGTTCGGACGTGTTTCTTCCTCCTCCGTTTTTTGAAGAGTTGAGAATTGTATTGTTGTTTTACAATATAAGTTATACAACTTATTGCTTATGTTACTTAAACATCAGTTCTTCTTTAAATATGTGGTGGAATTCACCTGTGAAACCATCTGGTCCAGGATTTTTCTTACTGGGCGGTTTCTCATTACTGATTCACTCTGTACTTGTTAGAAGTTTGCCGACGGTTCTATTTCCTCCTGAGCCAGCTCAGGTGATTTGTATGTTTCAAGGGCCTTTTCCATTTCTTCTAGGTTCATCTAATTTGTCGGTGTAAATTTGTTCACGGGATTCTCTTGTGATCCTCATCTCTGTAGAGTTGTAGTAATGTTCCCACTTTCACGTCTCATTTTAGTTGCTTATGCCTTTTTCTCCTTGTCAGTCTAGCTTAAGTTTTGTTAATTTTGGTGATCTTTTAAAGGAGCCAACTTTTGGCTTCACTGACTTTCTCCATTGCTTTCTTGTGTCTGTGTCGCTCATCTAATCCTCATTATTCCCTCCCTCTGCCAGCTTGGGGTTTAGTTTGTTCTTCTCTTTCCAGTTCCTTAAGGGGTGAAGTTAGGTTATAGATTTATGCTCTTCTTTCTCAGGGTAGGAATTTTCAGCTATAAACTTCCCTCCAAGCATGGGTTTTGCTGTGTCCCATAGGTTTTTTTCTAATGTGCTTTGATCCCATTGCCTCAAAGCTATAAACCTGACTTGGACGCCTCCTGCCGTGAAGCAGCTGTAGAGTGTGTTGGGTTGTTCTGTGTGTGTGTGTGTGTGTGTGTGTGTGTGCGTGTGTGTGTCTGTTCTCTTGAGGTGGGCCTCGCACTGGGATCCTTTTCTTATGGTGAAATGTGATTTCACTTTTTGTGATGCAGTATTTCAGAAATTTAACTGCAAGTTCTACAATTAGATACTGAGCCAAATTAAAACAAAATGGTAAAATAATAAATCGCAACTTTCATATATATGTTTTTACTTTAGGAAAAAGGGAAAACACTGCTTCTGCACCAGTGGCCCACAGCTGACTTCCAAAGTGGAGAGACTACCGAAGGCTGTTTCTCCCCAGGTCTGCGGGTCCGTGACAGACGGAGCCATGAGCACCAAGGAAGGGAAGGGCGGGCACTGCCACATCCCTGCAGCCTTAGTTAGAGCCAGTTTCCCGTGACACAGGGAGTGTCTGCCCAGTGCTCAATGAGTGACAGGCCCTGAGAGTGGTTTTCATGAACGATTCATGAAATCCCCATAGTGGGCACAAGAAAGGCCCCTTGTCCAGGGCCACACCAGGCCCACCAGCCACCAGGTCCAGAGCCGGTGCTGTCAGCCTTGCCATGAAATCTAGCCTCTGGGTTATTCTGACAGATAAGTCATATTCTTCTACTTCCATGAAAGAAGTGGGAATATACTCCTGCAGAAATGAGAAAAATACTGACCTTAGAACAGTAAAACCATATTTTAGAATTCGTGTTTAAAGAAAAGATCAATTATCCACTAAACATGAATCCTCTGTGTTTGTGTGAGTCCCAGCATGCACGCAGGTGTGAGGACAGTCACCCCCACCCTCAGGAGCTTCAGGTCTGTATACAGACTAGCTTCCTTTGAAGTACTGAACTCAGCGGCCAGTTCTAGAAGGGCTGGTGTGTCGGTTTCCTAGCATCTGTTGTCTTGTGCCCACATGTGCTCAGGGCCAAGTGTCGTGTAGAGCTGGCTCCCAAGTGGGACAAGCTCAGCTTGTCCGCAGTTCCTGAGCAGCTAGGTGGCTCCGGGTGCTTCTCCCTCTCTGTTCGGCCCTGCAGCAGGGGGCTCTGTCTTGTCCTCAGTGCTGGGAGAGCTCCCTGTGGGCCCTGAGGTCCTGAGGGTCTGAGCACGACCTTGGGCTGCTCACATCTGCTCTGCACCTGCACAGGACCCTCCCAGTGGCAGGTACACACCCAGCCTGCAGGCCTGTGCCCTGAGATGCCCAGAGAGGGGTTAGCCTGGTATCAGCCCAGGGGTTGAGGGCCCCCCTTGGACCCCTGAGCCCTGTCTCCTGCCGCAGGGGCCGAGGAGGACCTGACGCTGCGCGCTGCGCTCTACGGCCTGCTCTTCCATTGCCATGCTGACCTCGAGGACTGGGAGGGTGGCCTCAGGGTGCTGGACGAGGCGGTGCAGGTGCTGCCCCAGACCGCACACCGCCTGTGAGTGCGACCCTCCCCTCCAGGGAGCCCACCCTTCTCGGGAGCCCCCAGCCCCCAGCACCCTCTGCACACGCCTCCCCTGCAGGCCCCCGTGCCTGCTGTGGCCTGCCCCTCGGTGCCTCCCGCACACCCCATTTCCACTGATGACTTTATTTCCCCAACAACAATTCAACACAAAAAGGGTGGGGCTTTAAAACACAACACACACACAGATACGAATAGAAGAAAAAGCAGAAACACAACAGAAAACCCTGAGTCACTGAGGTTCCATTTGTCTTTACATTTGTAAATAGGAAAATGGACAAAGATTTTAGTTTGGGATGCATCATATACATTTAGATTTTTATCATCCGATTAAAGCCTTAATTTTTTTGTTTGACTTTCCTTTAGCTTGATTTTCAAACATATGGTCACTGTGAAGGCCAAACTTGGCCAGAACTTTACAATGGAAATACAGAAATTCAAAGATGAAAGTGAAGATTATTTAGCACTCATGTGGCATGGCCTGGCCTTGAATTCAAAGACTGTCTCCGGAGAGCTGTACTGCTATCAAAACGCCATCCAAGTCCTGCAGGTCAGACAGAGAGGCCTCGGACCCTGAGGGTCCCCCTCCGGGGGCTCCCAGGGCAGTGGATGGAGGGGGCCCGGGATTCCTGTGCTGATGGGGCAGGACCGCAGCCGGAGCTTGCCTCCCATCACCCCTGTGCAGCGGGAGGGACGAGGGCCTGGAGGGTGGGCTGGGAGGCCCCCTGAGGGGCGGAGCCAGGGCCTGCTGGGGCTGGGGAGGGAGCGGGGCCCTGCCACCTTTGGGCGTTTGGGGTTCTGGGGACGTTCCCCGCCCCCAAAAAGTCAAGGCAGACAATTCTCTTGATGTGCTTGGAGAGAATTCGGGGAGGTTGGGGGAGGTCGTGACCCAGGACTGTGGGGCCTGCCTCCGGACAAGGAAGCCCCCGCAGCGGGACTAAAGCTGCCCCGCAGAGGCCACGGAAGAGCCTGCCACGGGGTCTCGGAGCACGCCAGGGCCAGTGTGCCCTCAGGCAGGGCCGACTGGGGACGGGTCAGGAGGCCACCCCGGGTCTGAGGCAGGCTCTGCCAGGTGCTGTGTGGTCAGCACCCAGGCCTGGGCCCCCTGGGCTCCCTGGGACCGGGCAGTGTGGGCCTGCCTGTCCCGTCACCTTCCCCAGGAAGGCTCCCACCCCCCACCCTGCCCCACCGTTGCTCTTTCTTAGGGGCACAAGGTGTGTTTTAGTAAAGTGACAGGGTCATTAAACTATCACCACAGCCAACCACAGAGCATGCCGCCACCAGAACACCCGGGTCACCTGGGTCCACTGGCTCCTGGCCCCTCCCCACCGCCAGTTCACTGTCCCTCCGGATGGGCTGTTCTGACGTGTCTCGTGCGTGTCTGGCTTCTTTAATCGAGCCTAACGCCTCCACGGCCCATCCAGTGGTCGCCTGTACCAGGACTTGGTTCCTTTTTCTGGCTCAGTCACATTCATTTAAGGTATTTTGTTGATGGGCATGAATGTTGCTTCCGTTTTTTAGCTACTGAGGGTGCTGCTGCTGTCAGGTTTCTGCGGGGACAGAAGTTCTCAGTTCTCTTGGGCGAGCGCCTAGGGGTAGGCTTCCCGGGTCACGCGGCGACTCGCTGGGGCAGACGGCACCTGTGTTCCCGCCGGCAGCACCCAGGGCTATGGGTTCTGCACAGCCGAGCCCACGCTGAGCCGGCCAGCCTGGCCCCGGCCGCCCCGCTGGCATGGAGGGCTTGCTCGTGGCACTTTCCTGACACAAGTGGGGGGCCTCTGCTCGCACGTGGGGAGGTTCTGTTCAGACCGCCGCTTGCCCACTTTTCAATTTGGCGTCTTGTTGAGTTTTCAGTTCATTGTGTGTCTTCGTCAGATGCAGATTTCTCTCACTCTGTGTCTTTCCACCCACTTGTGGCTGTTTTGATGTCATTGGTGGCACGGCGGTGAGGGCGCTGAGGAAGCCCCATCGCTTGCTCCCGCTGCCTGTGGTGTTGTATCGGAGAGACCATCGCACACCCACAGGCGCCAAGCTTCACTCCCCCTGAGTTCTTACATTTAGGTCTTTGAACTGTTTGGGGCTCATTTTCGCATTGGCTGCTCTGTCCTCAGCACGGGTGCCTGTTTTCGCAGCCCCACTGCCTGGGGAGGTGACCTCCTGTCCCGGACTCTGCAGCCAAGCTCCCAGCCCTCTGCCTCCCGGGCAGCTCTGAGAGCCCACAGCCATGGCTGCAGAGGCCCCACGGGCCCGGCCACAGACAGGCTTCCTTTCCCCAGCCAGCAGGCCCCCGCCCTTCTCCGCACCCCTCGTGGAGGGGAGGGCCTGGGCTCAGACCTGGGTGTCCTCGCGGCACCGCGCTCTCCCTGGCAATCTGTGCTGCGTGTCCTCACGGTGAGCACCCTGCCCGAACTCCACCCACAGCACCCGTCTACCTACCGGCATCTTACCCCTGCTTCCTGCCCTTCCCACCCCACGGAGGCAGCTCTGCCCTCCACTTTCATGGCGTGTGAGGTGTGAGAGCAGACCGGCTTCTCTGTGTGAGGGCCGAGGGGCGGTGGCTTCACTCCACCATGTAGTAGTTATCCACTGGGTCTGTGCACCAGCCAGGCCTGGGGCTGGACCCTGGGGCTGACACTGGACCCAGCAGTGTTTCCCCTGCCCTCTGGAGCTCTGGTTAACCAGAGGACCATCCAGGTAGGCCTCGTGGCACACCTCGATGCATTCCAGAGGTAACATAAGGCTGAGTGTGCCGTGGAGACGGGGAGCTGCTCAAGGCTGGTGTTGCTGAGCCGTCCGGCCCCGGGAGGCAAAGGGACACGCTGGGCCCTTGAGGGACTGAGCAGGGCTGGTAGGGCACCCAGAGGGGGGCAGAAGGCCTCGAAAACCTTTGCCAAGCTTCAGTCTTGCTACAAATGGCAAAAACCTTTCTGCACAAGCAGAGAGCCCTCAGGTGCCTGGGTGGCAAGGTACATCTTGTTAAAGGTGGTCCCACGGTAGAGACGGTGCAGGTGAGCCCATGTGCTTCTAGGAGACAGAGTAAGAGACCACCAGGGTTGGGTCTCAAGGCTCCCTCTGCACACACTGATGCTAAGTGCAACATCATTGTTTTATTCCTACTACCCTTTCTTTTATTTGTTTATTGATTTTTTAAGGTATCATTGATATACACTCTTATGAAGGTTTCTCATGAGCAACATTGTGGTTACATTCACCCATACTATCAAGTCCACCCCCACACCCCATTGCAGTCACTGCCCATCAGCGTAGTAAGACGCCACAGTCACTACTTGTCTTCTCTGTGCTACACTGTCTTCCTCGTGACCCCCCCCCCACACCATGTGTACTAATCATAATATACCCCACCATCCCCTTCTCCCTCCCTCCCCTCCCCTTCTGTAACCACTAGTCCCTTCTTGGGTTCTGTGGTTCTGCTGCTGTTTTGTTCCTTCAGTTTTTGCTTTGTTCTTATGCTCCACAGACGAGTGAAATCATTTGGTATTTGTCTTTCTCTGCCTGGCTTATTTCACTGAGCAAATACCCTCTAGCTCCATCCATGTTGTTGCAAATGGAGGGATTTGTTTTCTTCTTATGGTTGAGTAACATTCCATTGTATATATGCACCACATCTTCTTTATCCATTCATCTACTGATGGACACTTAGGTTGCTTCCATAGCTTGGCTATTGTAAATAGTGCTGCGATAAACATAGGGGTGCATCTGTCTTTTTCAAACGGGGCTCCTGCATTCTTAGGTTAAATTCCTAGGAGTGGAATTCTTGGGTCAAATGGTATTTCTGTTTTTAGTTTTTTGAGGAACCTCCATACTGCTTTCCAGGGGTTGAACTAATTTACATCCCCACCAGCAGTGTAGGAGGGTTCCCCTTTCTCCGCATCCTCGCCAGCATTTGTTGTTCCTTGTCTTTTGGATGTTGGCCATCCTAACCGGTGTGAGGTGATATCTCATTGTGGTTTTAATTTGCATTTCCCTGATAATTAGCGATGTGGAGCATCTTCTCGTGTGCCTGTTGGCCATCTGAATTTTGTGTTTGGAGAAGTGTCTGTTCGTATCCTCCACCCATTTTTTAATAGGGTTATTTGCTTTTTGGGTGTTGAGGCATGTGAGTTCTTTATGTATTTTGGATGTTAACCCCTTATCCGATGTCATTTATGAATATATTCTCCCACACTGTAGGATGCCTTTTTGTCCTATTGATGGTGTCCTGTGCTGTTCAGAAGCTTTTCAGCTTGATGTAGTCCCACTTGGTCATTTTTGCTTTTGTTTCCCTTGCCCGGGGAGATGTGTCCAGGAAAATGTTACTCATGTTTATATTCAAGAGATTTTGCCTATGTTTTCTTCTAAGAGTTTTATGTTTTCATGACTTACATTCAGGTCTTTGATCCATTTTGAGTTTACTTTTGTATGTGGAGTTAGACAATATTCCAGCATAATCTTTACCACCTTTTTCTGTTTGATACCAAAGAAACCAGAGAGCGAGTGGCAGAAAGTTGACTACATCATGGAATTCAGCAAGTGGCTGTACTGCAAACAGTTTCCCATGGAGGACGTGATCTTCCACCTGAAGCAGGCCATCGACATCCTGCTGCTGATGAAGGCTGCCAGGGACACACCTGAGCTGGCAGGTGAGGACACGCGGCCGCGGGGGACGGGACCCCCTGCACCGTCGGCTCTGGGGCTCATGTGCACCTCCTACCGCACATAGCCTGTGGTGCAGATGGTGCAGGGCCCCTGGCCCCCCAAAAGCTGCATGTCTGAGCTGAGGCGCTCACCTCTCCACTGCCCTCATGTTCGCCTGTGAGCCTGAGAGGGACGGAGGCAGAAGCTTTGGTTTGGACTGAGAGGCGGGGATGCTGGGCCCGGTGCTGGTGAGGGGGCAGCTGCAGCAGGCTTGAGGACCCTTCCCGTGGGAAAGAGGACCCAGGCCTCAGACGACCGCGGCTTGGCTGGGATGGGGCCAGGGGGCGACTCCACTGGGCAGAAGGGGAGAGGAGGCTCCCGAGGCTCAGCGGTGGGCCACCCTGCAGGCACCCATACAGAGGCTGGCCAGCACTGGCCTCATCAGGGCTGCGTCAGGGCTGTGTCAGGATAGATGAGGGGCCTTCTCAAGACCCCAGGGCCTCAGGGAAGGGTGAGGACTGGGTGCACAGGGGTCCCCACGGCCAAACGGCAAGAGGGAAGGTAGCGCAGGAGGCCCCTCTGGGGCGAGGGCAGGTGGTGAACATCAGCCTTGCAGAGGAAGAGCAGCCCGCAGGCCTCCCTTCTCCTGCCCCAAAGGGGGACTGGCCCCTCCAGGAAGGGAGCCCCAGCAGCAGGGGGTCCGTGAAAGGCAGGCCAGGCCAGACATGCAGCTCAGACCAGCTGGGTGAGACACACAGGGGAGGTTCTGTGGCCTGCAGACCCCAGAGCACAGGACGCCAGGACTGAACCCCAGACACCCCAGTGGACAGCTGGTGTTCCCCCAGGGGAGCAGCGCTGGGGAGCCCTTCCAAGAGGCTGTCCTTGACCCCCACACTGTGGGCACCCCTTCTGGAGGAAGGCTCAGCTCCAGGACAGGCAGTGGGCAGTGAATGCATCCCTGCCCTCAGATGGGGCAATGTGGGTGTCAGGGGGGCAAAGAAGAATGGCAGGGACCTGGGGACACCCCGAGTGTGGGCTCACAGCCCAGGTCTCCTGTCCTGCAGAGGAACTCCCACCCCCCCAGGCAGCCCCGGAGAGCCCGGAGCCCGGGGACTCGGGGACGCCATCCCTGGAGAGGCTGCGGAACGTGAGGCAGCTGGACACGCTGGCCCGCGCCTGCATCCTGCTGGCCCTGCTGGTGCCCCCGAGCAGCGCCGAGCACCAGGACTGCTGCCTCTTGGCCTACGCCTCTCTCAGGCGCATCTGGCAGGTGAGGCCGCCACTGCCCACCTGGCCTCAGCTCCCCCGCCACCACGCTCCTCTCCCGTGTCCATGCCAGAATTCCCGCTCTTCCCGGCGGCCCTGCTCTCGGAACCTGGGGGTCCCTCCTCTCCAAACACACCTGCGCCTTTGCCCAGCCACCCCAGAACGATCCCCCAAGGCTTCTGCCAGCCGAGCTCATCTTCCCAACCATCAACAGCCCTGCCGTTGGGCTTCCAGAGCCTTCTTCTGTGCCCCCATCCTGCATGGCCTCCTCGCTGCACCCCTTCCCCACCACCTTTCCCCGGGGCCCCCAGGCAGCTCTTGGTGGCCTTGTTCTCGGGTGCCCCCGGTGGACAGCGCCCCAGCAGGACAGCGTCCTTTAGGAGGCCTCCTGAGGCGAGCTTGCCCCCAGCCCCAAGGACTGTGCTGGGCGGCCAGGCCCACCCTCGGAGGTGTGGGCGACGCAAGGGTCTGGGAAGGCAGCCTTGGTCTTCAGACATGCCAGCCACAGCCCACCACCCACCCAGTGATTCCTTAGAAGGTTCTAGGAGGACCGCCGAAAGCCATCCACGATGGTTCTGGCTCACACATTAGACTCGCATCGCAGAGCTGGCCAGCCCTCCAGAGGGCCTGTGGGTCTGCCCTGCTCCCCCGGGACCCCACCGGTGCCAGTCCTGGAGGAACGTACGACCTCCTCTGCCCGGCGGGCTCACCGGCTCCTCCGGGTGGGCTGCCCCTTGCGCCTGGGGATCGCTGACCCCCCCATGTGGGCTTGGGGGCAGGAGGCTTGGGTCTATTCTTTGTGTCACGAACTTAGATTTCATTTTTCACAGGTTTCTTTATTAACAGCCAGAAAATTGATTTCAGAATGCAAAATCCGAGCAGCAGCTAGTTCCCATTTGTTATTGCCTAAAAAAGAGAAGGAGAGAGAGAAGAGCAAGGACCCCAAGCAGGTAGCTGTGTCCCTGCCGTGCACACCAGCCGTCCGCCATACCGGGCGCACGGGCCGCAGTGCCCCCTTCTGCAGAACGCTGGTCGCTAGGAGGGATGAGCGGGGGTGGGGGGGTGACCACAGGCTCCTGTTGTGCAGGGGTGGAAGGTGCCAGTTTGCTGGCATTGTGAGCCAGCTGGCATGCTACGGGGCTTGGGCTGCAGGGAGCGCTGAGGGCTGCGGGGCTCCAGGGGGAGCGCATATCCGGGCAGCCCTCCCCAGGCTCGCGGCCTGGCTGCTCAGCTGTGCCAGCTGGGTGTACATTCTCACCTCCACTTTGTGAAGCAAATCCCGGGTTCCTGCTTTACAGGGCCAAACCCCGGCTCCTAGCAAAGGACTTGGAGGCTTACCAGCAAGCACAGAGGAATGGGCCTCCTATTCTTGTCCTGAAGAAGTGGTATCTGTATTCAAACAAGACAGAAGCGACTTCACCGTTAACCCATCGAGTATCCAGAAGCCAGTGAGTAGATGTAAATTGTGCAAGGCCAGCCTGCCTTCCCAGGACCACAGCCCCTGGGCTTGTGGCTACAGCTGACATTTTCTGTTATGAAATGTTGTGGAATCCCAAAAGAGAAGTACCCAAGGGTTTAGTTTAAGGTGCTGTTAAGGCAGGAGCCCCACGTATATGGCCCAGGTCCAGGTGCAGAGAGCCGCCAGCCCCCAGCACCCTCCCCACATGCCCTCTAGCCACACTTGTTGCCCACCCCAGACTGACGACTCCCTGCTCTGTGGAAGTGCCCCCCCTTCCTGTGCATTCACCCCTAAACCCAAAAACCTGGGTGTATATCAGTGTCCTGGGGCTGCTAGAACAAACTGCCACAGCTTGGGTGGTCATGACAGCAGACATGTGCTCGGCACAGTTCTGGAGGCCACAAGTCCAAATGTGCTGCTGGGCTGAAGTCCAGGAGTCACCAGGGCTCTGCTCCCCCCGGAGGCTCTATGGGGGCCCCTTCCCCCTTCCCCCAGCCCAGGGCCTGCGGGCATCCTGGTATGTGGCCACGCCACCCAGCCTAGGCCTCAGGCCATGAGCCTCCTTTGTATCGTGTCCCTCCCCCTGGCTCCTTCATGTAAGGACCCGTGTGGTGACATTTGGGGCCTGCCTGGAGAGCCCAGGATGACCTCTCCATCTCAGGACCCTTACCTTAATCATACTGCCACGTAAGTCACCACCCGTCCTGGGGCAGCCCCTGGTGACTCTGGGGGCCTGTATCAGCCCATTGCGTTCTGCCTGGTGTTTGCACTTAAAGCAAATGGGGACATTCAGTAGCTAGCCTTTTGTTTATTCGGTCACAGTAGTGTTGGTGGGTCCGTGCATGCCCGTTGGAGCCTCCACTGTGTGGCTAGACCACAGTCCATTTGCCCACTCAATAGCTGCGGGCCTTTGGACCCTCTCCAGTTTGTGGTCATGAGAACAGAGTCCCCGTGCCTGGAGGACACACCTCCTGGCTCGCAGAGTGTGTGGTGTGCATGTCTTCCACTGTGGTGCACATTGCCACACTGCCTCCAAAAGCCTTGTGCCAGTTGCATCCCCCTCAGCGGGCAAGAGTCCCCACTGCCCACATCCTGGCCAACCTGGTGCGGCCGCCTCAGGCACGTGCCGCTTGGTGTAAGCATGGCAGCGTCTCACTGTGGCTTAGCTGGACACTCTCTGATCATGCAGGTCGGGCATCTTTCAATACCTCTTGGCCTCTTGGAGGTCCTCTTCTGTGATATGACTTACCAATCCAGGGCCCACATTTTATTAAGCTTCTGTCTTTTCCTTGTTGATTTGAAGGAATTCTTTATCTTTTCTGGAAGGAAGCATTTCAACATTTCACGAAAAGCAGATCAGCTTCCTCTGTGCCTTGACTTTCCTGAGGTCTTCTTGTGAATAGAAATTTCTACTTTTGCTGTAATAAAATGGTCAATCTTTCCCTTTGTGACTGTTAAAAAAAAAAAAAAAGTTTCCCATCCCAAAGGTCATGAAGACACTCTTACAATATTTTCCCAAAAGTTCTACGAATCACGTCAGATGTGGGTCCACGGTCCACCTGAGGCTGGTTTGTGCGCATGGTGTGAGGTAAGGGATCAGCTGCAGGCTTTAGCTCTGCGTGTCTGATGTCCTGCCACCATTCACTGACAGGCCCTGCGGTGCCACATGTGACAGGGGCCACGGGGCCACTCGCACTGCCGCCCACAGCCCTGGTTACTGAGCTTCATCCCCCCGAGTGTTCGGTGGACAGCGTCCCCCACCTACTCTTCAGGAAGATCGTGAACTGCATTTCTGTGTGTGTCATAGAAACAGCCTGTCAGGGTCCATTTGAAAGCCTGGTGCTTCTGTTCGGTGGCACTGGCCCCCTCGATGAGTTGAGGTTTGGGAGAGAGCCGGCATCTCTGCCGCATCGAGTCTTCCGGCCCACGGGCGCGCTCTGTCCACTTGGGTGTTCTCCGGCTGCCTCTGATAACTGGTTTTGAGTTTTCTGTCTGGAGGATACGCATTTGTTAGATTTGTTTCTATGTATTAGGTATTTTTTGTGCTATTAAATTTTTTTTTTCATTTTTTAACTCCAGACAAAATACAGAGATATGTTTTCATCTTCACCCTCATTCATCTATTTTGTTAACCTCTTAATAATTTTTGTGCTTTGTCTGCAGATTGTTTTGGGTCTTGTGTGTACGCAACAGTGTTTCGCTTTCTCACCTCTAATCGCTGCACTTGTTTCCCTGCCCTGCTCGCTCTGCTGGGCGGGGCTCCCGCACAACCCTGAGCACAAGTGCTGGCACCCCACGTCCTGCCCCTGCCCCCTAGCTCAAGGGAGAGTTTTCAGCCTTTCACTGTTAGGTATAATTGATGTTTGCTGTAGGTTTTTATTGATATTCCTTATTGATTGAGGAAGTTTCCTTTATTTTTATTTGCAAAAAGTTTTAATCCGGAATGGCTACAGATTTTTATCAAATATTTTCCCATCTATTCAAATGAAATCGTTTTTTCCTTAATTCTTTCAGTTAATTACATTGATTTTTTTCTAATGATTTTCAGAATAAAGTCAACTTGGAGGAGATGCATTATTCACCTTATTTATCATCATATTCAACTGGCTCTTTCATTTGGGGAGTTCGCCTCTATGTTCATGAGAAAGACTGGTGTTTAATTTTCCTTCCGCACTATGCACCTGTCAGGATTAGTACAGTCAGGCTGACTGAACCGTTCTCAGCTCCCACCTCTGACTCCAGACGTGGGGGTTTCCATGCCGATGTCCAGTTCTACGGGTCTTGGGACCCCAGCTGGGTGCCCTCCCAAAGCCCTCAGTCCTGACACTGTTCATTGCCAGCATTGGGTCCCCAGGCCACTGTCTGACGTGGCTGCACCCCGGGGGTTCCCGTGACCCCTCTAGGGTTCAGCAGTCTGCTAGGAGGGCTCGCAGAACTCTGGGGCACGCTTGCCGACTAGATCGCCAGTTATTACAGAGGATGCGATGGAGGATGCAGACAAACAGGCCCGGGCCCAGGAGCTTCTGCCAGGTGGACTTGAGGGACCCCGCCCTCCCCGTGTGGGGTGCCCACCACCTGGACACTCCCAACCCTCCCTTTAGGGTTCTGTGGAGGCTCTGAGATGAGGCAGTAACGTTGACTAAACCCTCGGGCACTGGGGGTTCTGACTGCGCCCCTCCCCTCCCCACGTCAGGGGTGGGGCGCTCGGTGTGGTTGGTCCCTGGGTAACCAGCCCTGTCCCGCCTTCCTGTCCTGAGGGGCTGGGTAGTAACCAGATTCCAAGGGCGTAGGAGCTCCGGGCCAGGGGCAGGGGCAGAGACTGGTCTGTCTTCTTATTGTGTCCCTACACCTCACTGATTGTTCCGTCAGTTAGGAAGGGTCACCTTTTTAAAAAACTGTTCTTGGGGAGCGTTCATATAAGATTAGTTATTTTTCCCTTAAATGTTTGGAAGAATTCACTGGTGGTGACTTCTGGGCCTAGATCTTTTTATAGGGAGATTTAAAATTATGAATCCAATGTATTTAACAGGTATAGAACTCTTCAGATTTTCTATTTCTTCTTGTAATAATTTTGGTGCGTTGTGTTTCTCTAGGATGTTCCCATTTAGTATAAAATTGCAAATGCATTGGCATGGAGTGTTCTGAACAGCCTTTCACCGTCTGCGGGTGTCTGTGGTGCCTGCGGGGGTTCCTGTCCCCCCTCTGCCCCTCGCCTCCGATCCTGCTCACCACGAGCTGTCAGTTATCAGCGTCTCAAAGGACCACACGCTCCCAGGCCACCCAGATGCCCCTGGGCTTCATAGGGTGCTGAGAAGGCAGCTCTCCACTGGATGGCCCTTCCCCAGCCCTGTGGGGCCCCCATGGGCACGGAGGTCTCATTTTTGTCTCCATCCTGCAAAAAGAAATGAGAAGAACTGTTGGGCCTGCCAGCCACGTCCTCAATCAGCTGAGCCCCTGAGGACAGACGTCCGCAGTGTGCGGGGCCCGCTCCTCTGGGCGCCTGCCTCCTTCCAGGGCCCCGTAATTTCCCAGCACTGTTCACTCCTTAGTCCCCTTAAGCAGATTGTCAAAACAGTTCATCCAGTTTTTCCACTGAGGAATAATCTTTTTTTCACACCTAGTCCAAGATTATAAGCAGCATTAGTTCTCTATTTATTATATCTTAAAGCAGTTGTATGTGTACGTAAATTCTGTTTTTAATGGGTCAGTAGTTTTGAGTGAAAAAAATAAAAGAAGAACATTAATTTGAGTGAGCACATAAGTGGGTTGTTCCTGTGGGAACCCTGAACTGCACGTGGCTGGGATGATTCCGGGTGTTGCGCCCAACAAGACGGGCGTCATTAGTGAGAGAACAGAGGGGGCGCGGGGCGAGCGCTGTGCCTGGCACTGTGCGCAGGGCTCCATGAAGAAAAGCCTCGTTGCCGTGGCCCACCCGTCCTCCCCCCTCGGACCTCACACAGGTTATGTGTTCATGCAGGCACACAGTCTATACTATCTGGACCACCTGGTCAAGGCCTTGCAGAAGATGTCCCTTCATGAGCTCACGGTCCCCGTCCTGCAGTTGGGTGTATTAATTTCAGCCTCTGTGGTAGAAAGCAAGAGCCTCCAAGATCTCTACCACCTCCGGTTGGTATACCTGCTTTATTTTCAGGGAAAGTGGGAATGTTTAAGTAGCTAATGTGAAATTTTCCCCAAAGAAATAGAAAAACAGACAGTATTTTTATCATTAACACTGCAGTTGCCTATTTGTGTAAATAATAAAGTCCCTAAGATCCGTAAAGCCAAATAAATCAAAATAAATACATAAAAAGTATCTTTATTTTAAAATTTCTACCTGGTCCTTTAGAGACCAGTGTTCTAAGGATACAGGCACTGCAGCATTGGAATGAAGAGGCATGAGTCTTCAACTTACTCTCAGATAGCTCAGCAAAAATACACTGTGGTGGTGGAGGGGGGGAGTGGGCACATACGGGGGTCTGCGTTGGGGGAACCTGGGGAAGGATGTGTGGTGATTCTCTGCAGTGTGTGAGCAACTTTCTGTAAGCTTGAAATCATTTCAAAATAAAATCGTTTTACCCAAGAATGCAAGCAGAGAGTCTCTGCTTGAAGCTGTGCTGGGGCTCTTAGCTGCACCCCTGAAGGTGACCTGAGACTATACCTGTGTACTGAGTAAAGTATGTGGATGAATGTTCATTTTTCTACCTGCAATCTGATAGAGTCTGCTATTTTTTCTTAGTAATTTTGCTTAGCTTTAAAGATCATTGAAAATATTACCAAATAATACATTTCTTCTCTTGTTTACTGCGTCTCATCAAGCCCTCTGAGCGCGGGCAGCCCGCCTGGGCTACGGGACCCTTGCAGCAGCATTGACTTTCCTGGTTGCGCCTCCCCTAGACTTGCCCTGGTTTCCTCCGATTTGAAGCTGCAGGAGGCGGCTGCTTACCATGAAGAGGTGGTCGGGCAGACGTTCCTTGGTGAGATGGAGCAGGCAAGGTACGCTTTGCTGACGGCCATGGGGCGTCCTGCGGCTGTTGGATCTCTGCTCTCAGTGTGACACAGGCTCGCCTGTAAAGATGGAATACTTTGGCCACCCTGGCACTGCCCTCCAAGCCCCAGGCCCCCACTTCTCCCCATGGCCAACAGCAGGGTGTTGGGAGGACCCTCAGCCCCGGGGGACAGTGCCTGCGGCAGTTTATTACTCACCAGCCCCTTCTGTGTGAGGGCAGCTGCCAGGCTGGCCGTCCTGAGTGGAGGGCGGTGGGGGCCTGGGAAGGGGAGGGAAGCCCGCACCTTCCAGGAAGGTGGAGTCCAGGGAGCAGGGGCTGGGCGCTCAGGGGCCTTCGGATGTCGCTGAGCTTGGGAAGCAGCTCTGTCTCTCTCTGTGGAGTGGAGTTCAGATCTGAACAAAGGTTTGCCTGTGAAACACGTGGGTCAGGATGTCAGATTAGTAGCCGGATGCCTGAGTCTGGGGTCTGGAAGAGGGGGTGGGCTAGACGTGTAAATCTGGGAGGTGTGTGTGTGGCTTATCAAGGAAGTTTAAAACTTTTATGAAAAACAAGTGAATAGTGGCCTCTTGTAGCCATTTTAATTTGTACTTCTTTGGTTACTAATAAAATTGAACATTTTGGGGTATTTCGTGACCATTGTATTTCTTCTTTGATGTATTGCATATTTTATATGTGTTTATTAGCTGCAGGAAAGAGATTACCTTGAAAAAGGAGAAAAATAAGGAACCATTATTAGAAGGAAGCCTGCCGGCCCTGAATGAGCCCACAGCTCCAGTCCAGCAAGTAAAGATGAAGCCCCTCATAGCAGAGGATAAGGTACCCCCACTGCCAGATGCCTGGTTCCCCCCCCAGCTGGGGCAGTGAGCCAGGACTTGCTTAACCACGTGCATCCAAACCCTTGTGCCGGCCTTCCTGGGAAATCCAGGGACTCGCTGGGTGCATCACCTCCACGGGGTGAGGGGCCCTGGACATCTCTGGGGACAGAACTGCCCACCACCGGAGGACAGGCCTGCCAGGGGCTGAGCAGTGGTTCAGAGAAGACAGGCAGGGGGTGGTGCAGAGGGTCCCCAGAAGCAGATGGCACTGCTGGGAGGGTTGAGGCCTTGCTGCCAGAAGGTGCCGGGGGCCTGGCCTTCTCCTGGCTCAGCCCTGCACACAGGGGGCTCCTCTGCAGGGGCTTCTCATACGGGCGAGTAACCACCTTGGCCAAGGTGCCCTGAGGCCCAGGGGCACTTGGGACTCCACTGTGGGAGACTGCAGGGACAGTGCCTGGACCCTGGAGCCATGTCCCACGGCACAGGCCCAAGCACCGCCCCGGGGCCCCCGTGCACCTTGCTGAACTGTCATCCCACGCTGGTCAGGGTGCTGCTGGGCCAGGAGGGCGGACGGGCTGGAGAGCCGGGTCAGGGCAGGTGAGAGAGACAGAGCCGGAGGGGCCTGGGCTGTGCGCTCGCCAGCAGAGGCCGGGCTGGGCCAGGCTCTAGGTGGCAGGGAGCTTTCCTGCAGACCAAGCCTCTGCCGAGAGCCAGGAGCCAGTGCCAGAGGCTGTGGCAGTTCAGGCCGGTGTGTCTTCCAGGTTTTGAAGCTGAACGGAGAGGCGGGGAGAGGCCTGGAGGGAACGTCCCTCCCCTGGCTGTGGACCCTCAAGGCCGAGGTGCTGCTGGCGATGGACCTGCACCAGCCGGCGAGGCTGCTCCTGGCGGAGGCGCACCTGGCCTTCCAGGTGAGGGGCCTGCCCCAGCCCAGCAGGGTTGTGGTGCCCCCGTCGGGGTCTAGAAGCGCTCCACACCGCACACCACAGCCGCACTGCTCCTCTGGGGAATGGGGACCTGTGTCCTAGGCATGTTGTTTGTCTTTCCAGCAACTGGACACCCCCTTCCAGACTCCCCCCACCCCACTGCCCCCGGCCGCCCCGCATGTGCCTCCTGCATCCCTTCCTGCACAACAGACCCAGTAGAGTCTGTTACGTCCCTGTTCCCACTGGCTGCCTCCAGCCTCTTGTCCCTCCGGGATGGCGGGTCCGCGGTTTCCTAGCGGGCACGTTTCCTTCCCACAATGCACATTCCGATCCGGTGCAGAGGCCCCAGTGGCTTCGTCTCCAGAGTGCTGGTGCTGGTCTCAGAGCGGGTGGTGTGCCAGGCCTGGCCGGGAGGGCTCCTCCTCCGGTGCGGGCCCTGCAGGTGCCTGCAGCCTCTCTGGGGCCCCCACCCACAGAGGCGGCTCCCCAGGCCCTGCCAGGCCTGCAGGCAGGTGAAGAGCACCAGAAACAAGTCCCTGGGCAAGGAAACCCACAGCTCTGGGAGGCACAGGTGCGGGCACCGAGTGTGTGCTTCAGACGGCTTGGCAGCGGAGGGCCGGCCAGACTCCAGAGGGGGCGCGGCTGGGGCAGGGGCTGTGGAGCGGAGCAGCGGGCAGGCTGCTGAGGCAGCTTGTTTGTCGACCTGCCACCTCCCACGCTGCCCCCCTCGCGGCCCATGCCCTGCATCCTGGACCTCCAGCCCCAGCCACCTTCCTCTGCAGGCTGCCCCGCCCCCGTCCCGCCCCACACGCATGGCACTTCTCCTCCTGCTGTCGGTGCCCTCAGCCACGCACCCCGCACCGCCACCCCCCCACCCTGGCCGAGATCTGGGCTCCACCCCTCTGGCTCTCTTCTGGGATGGCAGACCTCCCGTGGTCTGGTCTCCCCAGGGTGTCTGCTGGGGCCAGGACCGGCCCCTCCCTCAGTCCACTGCTCCAGCCTGGCCTGCATGCTGTCCGCACAGCAACCCACACCACCTGCTTCCCGCTGTCCCACCCACCTTGGCTCCAGTGACACTGCCCCAAGCCTACACTCGCCTTCCAGGGCATTGGCTTCTGGGGCAAGAGACCCCAGCCCACCAGGTCCCCTACTTTAGCCTCCTTGGGCCCCATGCTGGCTGCCCTATCTGGGCCCAGACACCCTGGCCTGTGCCCTTCTGCCCCTATGCCCTGTGTCCTCCTGCTGTGCTTGGTCCAGAGGCCAGCTCTGCCCCCACTCACACCCAGGCTCTGACCATGTGCAGGGGACGGAGGTCAGCTAGCACAGGGCAACCTAAAGATGAGCAGCTAGTCGGCCCTTCCCCCAGACCTGCACTTCTGCCCTGGACCAGCATCTGGACAGAGCCTCCCGGAGCGCCTGCAGCCCACTGTTGGGGTGGGGGCCTCCCCGGGCTGTCAGCACTGTCCAGAACCTGGAAGTAGGTTTTGACACGGGCACAGGCTTGGAGCCCAGCCCACACCCTGAGGGGCTCCTCCTCCATGGTCACAGAGAAGCTGGGGACGGGGGGTGTGGGACACCCAGACGCCTGGGGCTGCTGTCCCTCTGTCTGCCTCTCTCTCTCCCGCTGGCTGTCCCTGACCCTGGCCCTTCTCTGTACGCACATATCTTCTTCAGGAGCTTGACGACCCTTATGCACAATCAGAATGCCTACACCTTCTAGCACAACTGGCAAACAAGGAAAAGAACTACGGACAAGCGGAGAGGATGGTGGAGCGGGCCCAGCGCCTGGGGGGTGGCGAGGAGTTCTGGTACCAGTCCGCTCTGACCCTGGCGGATGCGCTGCTGTCTGTGGGAAGCCGAGGCGGGGAGTTGCTGGTGAGGAGGGCGTGGGCGCCGGGCTCACGGGAGGCCGGTGGAGGCGAGGCACCTGAGCCCCACCCTGAGGTCAGGGCCGCCTCCCAGGTCTGCCAGCTGTTTCAAAAAGTCATCGATGCCTTCAATGTTCTCAAGAGAGAAAGACCCAACCGAGTGCCCTTGCTGGAGTTCATGACCACGGACCTAGAAGCCAGGTACCTTCCCGAAGAAAAGCCATTAACATGAAATGCACGGCTTCCGTGTTCCATCTGTTGGTTTTTATGCCATATTTCAAAGTCATGAAGTTGAGAGAATCCCATAACAGGGTCACATGCCCACACCTTCCCCCTGGGCTGCAGAAGGCTGCACTGTCCGGTGTCCCCTCACCTTTGCTGAGAAATGGCCTCCCCAGAGCATGTGTGGGGCTGCATGCGGCCACTCGCACAGCGCCCCAGCTTTTCCAGAGGCCTTGTTTCATTCTGAAACTCGGGGAGTGTTTCTCAGCTCCCGCAGCATGATGCAGTTGCTGTAGAGCCTCCTGGTTTCGGGGCAAGCTAGTGAGTGGGCCCTGCCCCAGGCCCCCGCCCTCCACTCCTGCTGCTCTGCCGAGCCACGCGGGGCAGCACCAGGGGCTCTCTGCCCGTCTGGGCCGGCAGCAGGTGCTTCCGGACAGAACTACTTCTGCTCTCAGCCTCAGGCCTCTAGCTCGCCTTTGAGCTGTGGCTCTGGTAATCTGCGTTCTCCCAGAAAACCGTTTCTTGTAGGTTTTCGGCTGTATTAGAGTTAGAACATTGTCCATCTCCTCATCAAAGCATGACTGTGCCATATCTTCAAGTCAGAACGGCAGATTCCAATTTAACTGACCTTTTCAAAGAAACAGCTTTTGCTTTATTGACCAAAGCAACAGGGATTTTGTCTCATTTGGTTTCCTTGATTTTCTGGTTCGTCTTTGTCAAGCTTCCCATGCTGGCGAGAGGGCAGCGCTGGTTGTTCGTGACTGTCTGTTCCTGCTGCCCCAGCCCATCACTAGTCCATATGCTTTCTGGGTGCTTTCCTCATACACGTGCCCGTGAACTCCCTTGGGAGTGCCCCACAGGTTCCATGTGAACAGACTGGGGTCCTTTAGGAGAGTGGTTTTGAATTTCGAAATGGGTGGAGAGCCAGGGCCTATTAGCTCTGATTTTACTGCGTTGAGATGGGAGAGTGTGGCCTGGCATTTGCTGGCTTTTGAGAAACCCTCCTAAGAGTCTCGTCCCGCATCCTGGATGCCTGCTGGGGCTCGGCAGAGCCGCATGTGGGGCTGGCACCGCCCTGGAGCTGCCGGCCCAGTGGAGGTGCTCCGTCACGCCAGGGCCTGTGCTTCGTAGGTGCGCAAGCCTCCGGATCAGGGTGGCCCAGGAGCCAGTTGACGGTGAACCTTCTGAATGCCTGTTTCTGCTGAAAGAGATGGACGACTACTTGTTGGAAATTGAGAAAAAGTTCACTGACTGTGGCTACAAGGAGAACTGTGTGGACATAAAACTCGAGCGTGCAAAGATAAAGAGGCAAGCGGCAGACCCTCCCAGAAGCCTCTGCTCTGCACGGGGTGGGCCCATGGGCAGCTGGCTTAGCGACGGTCACTGCCCTCCTGGGTCCCTGCACACAGCCGTCAGGCCCATCCTGCCTTGGCCTGGGTCCCCACTTCAGTCCCACGGGGCCACAGGCCCATCCCCCTGCGCAGCCTTCTCTGTGCTGCCACTTCCCATGCCCAGACCACGTGCCCAGCTTTCCTCCTGGGTTAAGGCCCCACCAGCCCCCATCAGCCCCCACTGGGACCTCCTGGCCCAGGCCTGTAACCACCTGCAGGTCTCTCAGGGACACCCACACTGGGTGTCTGCAGCCACTTGGGGATGTTCCCCAAGTGCCACTCATCATGGTGTCCTCACTGCATCTGCCCTATCTGCTCAGTCTTTGCAGACACACAGACACACACCTCACAGCCCACATCAGCCCCACCGAGACTCCCAGCACTGCCACTACCCACACGCACAGGCATCAGCCGCATTGCACACACGCTCACACCACTCGCCACATTGCACACACATGCAGACACGTCACTTCCAGGTGTGCACATTACCCCCCATCGCTCCCAGGTGCTCACACACACGTGCACATGTCGCCCCGCACCTACCTGCCCCCATTGGCTCAGGTCTCAAGAGGTGGCCCTGGCGCTGCCCTCCAGTAGGGCACGGCCTCCTCCCGTCCTTGCCTCTCGGACATCCCCTCTCTCACCAGGGGACCAAAGGCGGGCCTGGCCTGACTCCCTCCACCTCAATAACCTCCCCTCTCCTGCCTCCCCCACCCCTGCCACCCCCATGCTGGGCATACTCGCCAGCATTTCAAAGCGCAGCAAGCAGACCAGCTGCACCCAAAACAGCCTTTATGGGGGTTGGGGCAGCCTGGGCACTCAGGGAGCACGACCACGGCCACATCACCGTCAGGCAGCAGTGCACAGTCACCGCGGAACTTTGAGAAAGTGCAGAAAGCGCAAATAGCAAAATGAAGCGTTCAGACCAGGACAGTGGCCACCGCGCTGTCGGCTCATGATTCTGTTAGGCACAGATTTAATTTTTATAAAAATAGCACAGTGTGCGTACATATTTTTGTGTTAAGATGTATTGAGAATACCTTTACATGTAAAACATCTAATCACACAACCTGAAGTACTGATAAGTTATACAGTATAATCATACAGAAATTACACATGACACATTGTGTCAGTACTAGTGAGGAATGCTTTGACATTTTTGTTCTAAATCCTCTCTTCCTTATTATAAAGGATATGTGCCCAAAATGAGAAAGATGAAGAGCGAAAAATGGCCTATTACCTGGAAGCGCATGACCTGGTGCAGAGAGCTGTGGCTGAAGAGGAAGGGGTATTTCACAGTGTCCAGGGGTTACTGTCCCTGCAGAATGTAAGTGCATGTCGCACACCCTTGGGCGTACTTGGGGTCATTCCTCAGCTCGGCCATCCCCATCAGCACATAGATACACACGTTTAGACATACTGTGAACACAAACTGCTTACTTCTGCTTCTGGCTGAGAGGGAGTAACAGTGACTGGATTTATCCTCCCATCGAAAGAACCAGAAAACATTTTTTCAAAACACTAGACATCAGCAAGGGCAGACAGTGACCCCTGAGTAGAGGGGACTCCACAGATGTCCATGTTCACTGTGGTCACAACAGGGGGCATCCAGGAGACCCCGGGAGCCTCCAGCTGAGGACTGGTCAGCAGGCTCCTGGGAGGATGCTGCCTGAGGCTGGGAGAGAACCACTCCAAAGGATTATAGGAAACTGCCTGACAGCCATTCAGGGCTCAGTCAGCAGCAGCTCCCACCAGCCAGACTGCACAACCTCGTGGTCCATGGGGACCTCGGCCGCAGAGGCCAGTGTCAGCTGGGGGACAGTTAGCCCTGGAGGAGCATGGTCCAGGTCTGCCTGAAAAGCCTTCCGAGGAACACCCCCAAGGGCCAAGCCGTCTGTCCCAGAACAAAAGTCAGCAGCACCCACAGGTGTGCAGAAATGTCCATTCACCATAAAAGCAGAATGCACAACGTCTGGTAACCAATAAGAAGTTATTATGCAGAAAGGTAGGAAAATACAACTTGTAATACAGAGAATAACCAACCAGAACCAACCAAAACGGACACAGACCCCAGAACCGGAAGACAGGACGTTAAACCAGTTCCCGCGGCTGTGTTCGGTGTGTTCTGAGAGTGAAGCAGATATACTGAAGGTATTAAAAGAAGATCAGAGTTTAACTTTCAGAGGTGTGAGTGTGAGATGAAGAGTGTGCTAGGTGGGGAGCAGCAGAGCCTGCCGGAGGTTGGAGAACCTGAGGACATAGCAGTAGAAACCACTGAACAAGGAGAGAGAGAGAGAGAAGGCAGAAAAGAGAACAAAAGCTGAAACTGCGGAACAGCAGAGAGCCGAGGAACAAGGCCAAGAGCACGAAGGCAGGTCAGCCGAGGCCTAGCAAGGGGGGGACAAACAGAGGGGGCAGGGAAAGTACTGCAAGAAGTAATAGCTGAAACCTCCAAATTTAATAAAATTAACTATGAACCCACAGATCCAAGAAGCTCAGTGAATCCCAAGCTCTAGAACTATGGGCAGGAATAAAGCCGTGACCAAATTGCCCAAATCGGTGACCGAAAGGGCCTCTTGAATTCAGCCAGAGGGGGACGTGTGTGTTCTATAAAGTGCAACAGAGACGAGACGAGAGCAGGTGTGTCACCAGGAGCAGTGAGACTGAGGGGACAGCGACGCGGCGTCTTCAAATGACTAGAGGAGCTGCCGATCTGGAGTTCTGTGCCCAGAATAGATTGCTTCCAAAGATGAAGGTGAAATAAAGGTGTTTCCTAAACATTCAAGAGCTAAAAGAACGCATCCCCAGCAGACACTCTGCAAGAACCTGCGGTCGGTCCTTGAGGCACTAGCACAGTGACACCAGAGGGAAGGATGGTCTACACGGACAGATGACCATTGGAAATGTGAGCTACCTGAGGAAACTTAAGAGTTTTTCATCTCTCTAAAAGAATAATCAATTAGCAACAGTGGTTTACGATGCATGTAGAACAAAACGAATGACAACAGCAGCATAAAGGACTTCTAAGCTCTGCAAGAAGCAGTGGAAACCCTGAAGCAACATAGAAATTACTGAACAAGGAAGTGCATCTAATAACCAAGAAGGGGGATCAAAGAAAATCTTAAAATTTACTTACTTATTCTCCAAAAATGTAGAAAAAGGGAAAAGAGAATAAGGAGGTGGGACCCATAGGAAACAGTGGATGACCTCAAACCAAGTCATAGTGACAACCAAACTAAACCAGAATGGTCTGAACACCCAATTAAGAGACATAATTTGTTAGACTGCATGAAAAAGCAAAACCCAGCTGTATCCTGCCCACAAGAAAGCCAACGTCGGCATAAAGATGTGGATCAGCTCCGAGTGAAGTCCGGGAAACGGTACGCTGCGCTAGCACGTCGGAAGGCAGCTGGAGTGGCTGTGTCAACCCCAGACAGAGTAGATTTCAGAGCAGAGAAAGAATACTACCAAGGACAAAGAAGTTCATTTCATAATGTTTATGAAGCTTTTAGGTTAAGTAATTTCAAAGAGGACCAAGAGGACATAATGTGCTAAGCACTTATGCTCCTAATAACAGACTTTCAGAATCAGTGAGGCAGAAACCAAGCACTGCAATGGAGAAGCAGACAAATAGACATTGAGTCAGAGATTTCAATGCCCCTCTCACAGATATTAATAGAACAACCAGACAGAAAATAGACAAAAAAAAAATACTTGAAGATTTGAGCAACACCATTAACCAATTTGACCCAATAGATGTTTATAAAATGTTCCACCCAACAATAGCAGAATCATATTCTTTTCATGTGCAAATGGAACATTTTCCATGATAGACCATATTGGGGATCATAAACATAAAATAAGTCTCCATAAATATAAAAGGATTTAAGTCATATAAAGTATGTACTGAAACTACAATGGAATTAAAATGGAAATCAAAATGCAGAAAGATGAATAAGAAACCCCATAGATAGAGAAAGCAAGTTAGTGGTTGTAGGGGATGGGGAATGGCTGTTGAATGCATAGGAGTTTCCTTGTGGAAGGATGAAAATGTTTCGGGAGTAGACGGTTGATGCTTGCACAAGGTTGTGAGTGTACTAAGTACCACTGAACTGTACACTTTAAGATGGTTAATTTTGTGTTATGTGAATTTTACCTCAATTTTTTAAAATTGGGGAAATGTTTAACTACTTGGAAAGTAAATAGCATATATCAAAATAATTATGGGCCAGAGAAGAAATCAAAAGGGAAAATATTTTTGAATTGAAAAACTTATTTTGAATGAAAAATACATATCAAAAAAAATTTGAGGTGACTCTAATGCAAAACTTAGGGGAAATTTTGTAGCACTAAATACCTATTTGAGAAAAGAAAAGAGGTCCCAAATCAAATGACCTCAGCCCCTCCACCTTAAGAAAGTAGAGAAAGGGCAGATTAAACTTAAAATTAGAAAAGAAGGGAAATCAAATATCAGAGTGGAAACCAGGAGGTAGAAAAGGAAAAATAAAAGAGAAAAATATTGAGAAGATCAATAAATTGATAAAGTTCTATCCAGATTGATCGGGAAAAAAAAAAGACAGGACATAAATGACCAGTATCAGAACCAAGCTACATGACACCCCCAGAGAGTGACACACACTGGGAAGAATGATAAGGGAGCTTCATGACCAGCTCTCATGCTGATGCATTTGACAGCTTAGGTGGAATGGAACAACTCCTTGAAGGACACAAACTGCCAATGCTCTCTTGAAAAGAAATAAATAACCTGAATAGCCCTCTATCTATTTAAAAAAATGAATTTTGTAGTTAAAAGTCTTTTCACAAAAAATGTCGGGCCCAGATGGCTTACTGATGAATCTTACCAAATATTTAAGGAAAAAAATAATACCAATTCTACACAAACTCTCACAGAAAATTGAAAATGAGGGAATACATCCCCCCTGTGAAGCTAATATTATCCTAATAGCAAAACCAACACTGCAGACCATTAGTCTTAATTAATAGAGATGCAAAAATTCTAAACAAAATTTTAGCAGATTAAATCCCATAATATACAAAAAGGATAATACATCAATGCCAAGTTGGGGTTATCCCAAGAATGGTTTAACATTCCAATATCAATCAATTTGCTTCACCATATTTTTTTAAATAAAAAATAAAAACATATGATCATCTAAGCAGATGCAGGAAAAGCATTTGACAAAATCCAACACCCATTTTTGATTTTTAAATAAAGACTTTTAACAAATTATTAGTATACACAAACTCCCTCAACCTGATAAAATGTGCCCATGAAAAAACTAAAGCTCACATCATAGTGGATGGTGAAAGCCCATATGTTTCCCCTTAGATGAGGACAAAGACAGGGACGTGTCTGCTTACACTTTTAATTGTAAAAAAAATTAACTCAGAAATGTGCTAGAGTTCTAGCCAATTTAATAAGGCAAGAAAAAAGAAACTAGGTGTCTAGTTTGGAAAGGAAGAAGTAAAACTGTCTTTGTTCACAGATAACATGATCATCTGTATAGAAAATTCTATGCAATCTATGAGAAATAATAATAAAAGGCTGATTTAGTTGTAGGATACAAGAACAATATGCAAATACTAATTTTATATGTCTATATTTTAGGAATGTTCAGTCAGATATTAAAAGTTCAAAAATAATACCATTTATGACAGCATAAAAATTAAATTTGACAAAAAAACATGAAAACCTGTACCTTGAAAACTATAAAACATTGTTCACAAAAATTAAGGAAGACCTAAATAATGAAAGATGTACCATGTTTGTGGATCAGAAGACTTGTATTACCAAAATGCTAGTCTCCCCCAAATTATCTGCAATCCTGATCAGGGTAACTGCAGTCTTTTTTATAGAAATCGACAAAATGATTTTAAAATGTAGGAATTGCAAAAGAACTAATGTGACCAACACAACTTCAAAAAAGAAAACAGTTTTAGGTCTTAACACTGTCTGGTTTTAAGACTTCCTGTAAATTTATGGGAATCAAGACAGTGTAGTTTTAGTGTAAAAGTAGACAAACAGATCAGTGGAAAGTAATAGTCCAGAAATAGACACACGCACAGAAAATTGATTTTCAGCACAAGAGCAAATGCAGTTCAGTGAAGAAAGGCGGCTGATCCTTCAAACAGAGGTGGTGCTGGAGCAATTGTACATCTACATATAAAAAAATACAGCTTGATTCATACCTCACACCAGATGTAAAAATTGACTCAAAATGGATCATAGGCCTAAATGTAAGAGCTAAACTACAATGCTTCTGAAGAAAACACCATTGCAACCTCTGTTTAGCAAAGATTTTTAAACATATGATACCAAAAGCATGATCCATAAAAGAATAAACTATGTTGGACTTCTAGTTTTTAAAAGACCTGTTAGAAGAAAAGGAAGACAAGTCACAGACTAGGAGGAAATGTTTGTTCATCACGTATCTGACAAAGGGCTTTTACCCAGAATATATAAAGAACTCTGAATAATAAGAAAACAACCAACCCAATAGAAAATGGGCAAAAATTTTGAACAGATATTTCTCCAAACAAAGCATGCCGATGGTGAATAGTCAGTTGATGAACTTCATTAGTGAGCCAAGGAAAGGCATGGTTGGAACCACACACACCTGCTCACCGTGGCTTCCAGTTTAGAGACTGGCCATGCCGAACGTGGACAAGGAGGTGGAGAAGCGGCTGCTGGGGCTGTGGAGGTACAGCTGCTTCAGAAAGCAGTCTGGCGTTGGAAGGTTGACCACAGGCCTCCCATCCAGTCCAGCATTTACCCAAGGGAGCTAAAGGAACTCCTCCACAGCCCTTGCCCAGCTGTGACGTGACAGCCCCCAGCTGTGAGAGTGGCCAAATGGTGAAGCCGCTCAGCCGCGAGGAGCGGGGGCCACATGTGCAGTGATGTGGGCGAGTCCCAGAGTACCCGTGCTGAGATGAGCCGGACAGACGCACGGCACACGGTTCCAGGCACACAGAACCGAGAGAAGCTGATGGGCTATTGCCTGGGGGAGGGAGGAGTCAGGCTCTCAATGTGAGGTGAGGCTCTGGGGGCACACCCAGCACTTGACTGCAGTGGCGGTTGACACCCACCAGCCAGGTGCTGAAGCTGATTGGCCTCTCTGCCTGCACCCCTGAACACCCCAGTTACAGAACGTCAACAGCCCCCTGATGAGGAAGCTGGCCCAGCTCAAGCTCAGCCTGGCAGAGGCATCCCTGGACTTGCTCCAGCTCACGTCGGGGGACAGCCTGGAGCAGCCGTCTGCGCAGGGCTCCGCGGACAAGCTGCTGGCCAGCTACCTGCACAGCACACGGGACTACACGTCCGTCGGCCTGGTAACCATGTCTGGAGACTAAGCACCTGCTGACCCTCAGTCAGGCACCCCTGGGACCTGGGCCCTGGTGGGGTCCCAGCAGGCCCCCCCACCCCAGCCAGGAGGGCTTCTGGTCCCGGGTCCAAGGGCGTGAGCTGGCTGACGAAGGCGGGTCGGTTGGGGTGTCTCCTGTGCACAGAAGCCTCTCCCCAATCACGAGTTTGCTGTGACTGGTGATGTCAGCACATTAAAGGGCTCCGGAAAGGTTATCTCATTTTGTTAAAAGAATAAGATGAATTTGCAAAATATTTGTTTTGAAGGAAACATACTCTGCCGTTGTAGACATTTCCTTAGATTCCATGAAGCATGAATCAAAGTAATTGGATGTAACTATAAATGGATCAAAGATAAAGAGAGTCCCCAAACTGAATTTGATAGAAACTTATGCGTTGTCAGTGAGCCCCAGATTAGGGTTATATAACCAAACTTGAGTGACCCTCCTAACACCTGAGACCTGGAGCCCCTCCCCCTGATGCAGAGGGTGTCACCTGGAGAGCTGGGTGCCACCGTCCCACGCCAGGGGCATTGGAGGGGGTCCTGGGGTGTTGGAGGGCCAGTTGCACTTCTGAGGGTAGGGCAAGGATAACCACGAGGTGTTTGTGTTCTGAAGAAGTGGCTCACACTGAAGCGGACCCTGGCCCACACTGCGCTGGCACAGCTGGTGAGCCTGCGGCCGCTGGGTGCCAGCTGCGTGGAGATCGGCGCCCGGCTCCTGAGCCTCGCTGGGAGGGCCCTCCGCCTGCTGGCCGTGCGTGCGGACCCTGTGCACCCCGCCTTCTACTGGGAGGAGAGCCTCTTGGTATGGCTCTTGCTCCCCACCTGCTCACAAACCCAGTGCTTAGAACAGAAACAAATACTCAAAACTCACCTGGTCTCAGGAAGAGAACGAGGCCTCAGGCTGTCTGGGTTAAGAGGGTTGGTGTGACCTGACAAAGGGGAGGGAGGCAGGAAGCAGGCTTGTATGTGCAACAATGGACGGGGGGAGCCTTGGTTCTGGGGACAGCCCATGGAGGGGAAGGGACGCCTCTGCAGGGTGTGGGCAGGAGGGGAAGGTGGGCAGAGAGGAGGTCCATGCCGGTGTCCTGGCGCCAGATGTGGGTGCTCAGCCCGCGCGGCTGCTGGCAGCTCCCTCCCCTCAGCAGCGCTCTACCCCAGGGGCCAGGGTGGGCCTGAGCTAAAAGCCCCCAGCCCCATCCTAATGTGCAGCAGGGCCTTGCCCACCTTCACTCCACTTGCCCAACAGCCCAGTGAAGCCCAAGTGGGCCAGAGCCCCCAGGCCACCGACCTTGTGTACGCAGCCTGCACCCTTCTCTAGGGCCCCAAGAGCTGCCCGGCAGGTGCACTCCCGAGGGAGCCCTCTGATGGCTGCTGTCACTGCAAGCTGTGGGTGCTCCCGGTCACTGCCCTGAACCCCTGGCTCATCCCCTAGACTCTGCTCTTGGAGGAAGACCCCCCAGCCCAAACAGGCCCCACATTTCTGGTGGGCTGTACAGGCCCTGGGGTCAGCCCTGATGAGTTATCTGTCCTGGGGTCCCCAGGTCAAAGGCAGGACTCCCATTTGGGTGAATTGGAGTTTTGCCCCCTTTTTCCACACCTGCACAGGGGGCTCTGAGCCAGGTAGACATGGGCCAGAGACACGGCCTACGTGTGGCCCTCCTCTCCAAGCCAGGGTCCTTGTATGGAAGGTGCTGATGATGGGAAATGTGCACCGAATCCTGTGAGGCCTGGGGCAGGGTGCTTCCAAGAAGGGAGCCCAGCCCGCCCTATTCCCTGCCGCTGCCTATCATGACCCCAAAACCCAGGAGCTCCCCCTCAACCCAAGTTCTCCTGGGCCTGATGCTCTGGGCAGGGTCACTTGGCACCCCAAGGACCCCATGGGGGTGACTTGTCCTGCAGACAGGCCGGCACAAGTCTGATGGGGGATTGTGCATTTGTCCCCAGCCCCCTGGGGCAAGCAGGCACCTGACTCAGCCCCGCTGCCTGATGCTCTTGGCACCAATGCCCAGGGAAGGTGGTTTTGGATGAGAGAAAGTGAACAGAATGTGGCTGATCCCAGACTGGTGGTACTCAGACTTCTCCAGGGCTGCTTCCCCGTCTTGGCTGCACCTCCGACCCCCGGGCTCTAGGCCAGGCCCAGTGGCCAATTCAGACGGTGAGAGGCCGGTGGTGGCCTGCAGCATCCAAGCCCGGGGGCCCTGCAGAGATGCCCAGGCCGTGACAGGTGCTCTGAGGGCCAGGCCGGGCTCTCCACAGGGGGCAGTGTCTGTGCTGACCCGTGCCGGCTGACTGGTGCCATGCACTCCACAGGTGGGTGCTGGCCTGAGTGACCTCAGGAGTGTGGAGATGACCCCGGAGGACAGGGGTGGTGAGGAGCCCTGCAGCCACCTGCCGGCCTTCAGGGCAGCCCCCGAGGAGCGCAGCAGGAGAGGCTCAGATCTGAAGGTAGGGCTGCTCCTTCTGCCCCGTGTGTGCCCTGCCCGGGGAGCCGCCTGAGCCCGAGCCCATGCCCCCGCAGAGGAGGCTGGTGCTGGCCCAGCAGTTCCTGGCCCAGGCGTCTGAGGTCTTGCTCCAGTGCCTGCAGGTCTCCCTGGGCAGCCGCCTCCTGGACATCGCAGCAGCTGCCAGCCTGGAGCTGGTGGAGTGCACAGGCACCCTGGACCCTGTGACCACCTGCCAGTTCCTGGCACTGTCTCAGGTGCAGCTGGGCCCCACGGGTCTCCTCAAGGCCCTCCTGGCCGTGTCGGGAGAGGGAGGTCCGCCGGCACCCAACCCCACGGCTGGTCCCACCAGCCAGGCTGTGACTGGGCCTTCCCCTAGAGGACGGTGTTCCACCAAGGAGGGGACTGCAGGCCCAGAGAAGGTGGCAGGCTGTCCTCTGAGCCCCAGCCCCTCTTGTCAGTGTCCTGTTGGTCCACAAGCAGCAGAAATCCACCCAGCCTTGTGCCCTGAGGCTCGGAGCAGAGAAGCATTTGAGTATTCTACCCTGGGTACCGCAGCAGGTGGGGCCTGGGGGCCCTGCCTGCAGAATGGCATCCCCAGGGAGCCGGAGCCGTGGAGCCTGAGTGGCCCTGGGTGGGGCCGTGGTCCGTTTCAGAGCTGCTCGGCCTCGGAGATGATGCGGGACGTCCTGCTCACGGCCACGGCCAACACCAGCAGCTCCCAGCTGGCGGCCCTGCTGTGGCTCGAGCAGGGGCTGCGGCTCCAGGAGAGGACCTCCACCAGCCTGTTCGCCAGCGTGGGGCGGAGGCTGGCCACCATCTCCAAGGTGACTGAGCCAGGGAGCCCTCCCTGCAGAACTGGCTCTGGGGCTCTGCTGAAGTGCCCACCATTGCCTGGCCCCCACTCAGCGAGGACACAGCCTGGGTCCAGTCCTGGCTCTGCCTCTTGCCGGCTGTGGTTCTGGGAGGGTCGCTCACCCTCTCCGAGCTTCATTGCCTCCTGGGCCTCGTGGGGAGGGCAGCCCCCTCCTGGGTGACTGGGAGGGTCAGCCAGCCCCCCTGCATCAGGCCCTGGGTGGACACAGTGTCCTGGGGTCTCTGTGAGGGTGGTGGGCTCCTTGTGGCCTTCACTGTCCAAGGGGACACTTTAGGCCCCAGGGGGATCACAGAGCGCCATTCCAAGAAACACCCTCAGAGCGGGGTAGCTCCGAGCGCCTGCCCTTGTGTTTGGACCAGCGGGCGTTTACGGGCATGTTTGAAGAAATGGACACGATAGAATTCGCCGGTCAGGGAGCAGCCTGGAGCTCAGCCAGCCCTGCTCCTTTTCCTTCACGGTCGCCTCTGTGGGGTGGGATCATTCTCTGACTGGGCCACCCTGTGCCCCTGGGGTGTTGAGCAGCGTCCCTGGCCTCCTATGCCAGGGGCCCATCCCCAGATACGACGGCCACACATGTCTCCAGACAAATGGGACATGGTGACATAGTGGAGGCTCTTCTCCAAGAGCGGCCATGACACACAGGCTCCTGTCACCACTTCCACTCATGATGTCACAGCAAGACCAGAAATCAAGGTCGAGAGGGAAGACGCAGGGCCGGCTGTTCACAGCCAGTGTGATCATGCCCTGGGGGCCAGACCAGCGCACCCTGACGGGCACTCAGCAGAAGGCCACGGGCCAGCAGCAAACAGTGCCTTCCACCCGCCAGATACAAACAGGGAGTGATGAAAATGTCTAAACAATACCGTTTTCCATGGCACCAGAAATGATCAAATAATCAGGGAAAGATCTAAAAGAATATGTGCACAACCTCTGCCCCAAAAACTATAAACCTTCTTAAGAGAAATTCAAGAATAGCTAAGTGAACTGAGAGCCCGTGTTTGGGGGGCAGGAAGCTCCAGGATGTTCAGATGCCACTTCTCTATGTGGACAAAGGGCTGAACAGGTGTCCTTTCCTCCGTCAGGTGACTTTGCAGCTCCGGTCCTCTGAGTTTAATTAATAGTTGACGCTTCTATAGAAGTGGCCCGTGACTGGTGATGTGTCCAGAGCCGCCGACAGGAGTCCGGGAAGGGCTGGCGGGCTCCTGCAGGGGCTGCTCCCAGGAGGAGGGGTGCCCAGCACCACCCTGCCCCCTGGGCTTCCTCATTCTCCTGAGGGGCCTGTGGGCCTGAATGCTGGGTCACCAGGAAGACCTCCTGAGGGCCAGTAACCAGTAGGTCCAACACAAACCGAATCAATTGCCAGCAGGCTTTTTTCTTTTTTTTTTAACAATTGATAGTCTAATTTTAACATTTGTATGGAAATTACTGTATGATTTGTATGGACACAACTTACTGTACAAGATCCTAAAACCTATTTAAAGCTGCAGAAGTTAAGATGCACAGATACAGGGAAAGCCATCAACAGGTCAGAAGGGAAAGTTCAGAAACAGACCCTCCCACTCGCGCGACCTGCCATCTGTCCAGGGTGCTGGATGGCGCGCTTTCACGAACAGCTCCGGGTCAGCGGCCTCCCCTCCGCCCACAGGCAGTGTCTCCCACCTGTGAGGGGACAAGCTGCGAAGATGTCAGAGGGAGACATAAGAGGGACAACCCCTTCATTACTCAGGAGCAGCTAAACATCCATTACGCAGGAGACAGAAGTCACAGAACATAGAAGGGAAAGAAATACCATTTGTTCTGCATTGAAATTAAGAGCTCAATTAATCAAAAACACGGTATTGGGAGTCACCAAGCCCCAGGGCTGATACTGTCCACTCTACCTGTACCTACACACGGGAAAGGTGGACACCAGCAGCAGAGGGTCAGAAGCCTGGGATTTCACAAGATACCCAAATGGTCAATAAAATTGCTAATGACACCCAAGTTCATTGGTCATGAGTGAAATGCAAAAATTACAGCCACAGATACTTCCAGATGCCTGCCAGGATGGCTGCAGTGGGGCAAGTGGAAATCGCCTAGAGGTCATGAGCCACAGGGCAGCAGGCACTCCGCCCGTGCCCGGCAGACGCAGACTTCGCCCAGCCACCCGACTCCCGGGTCTGCTCAGGAAAGGCTTCCACGTGTTGCGGTGTGCTCATCAAGTGGCCTGGTTGCCAAAAGGGAGGCCCCCAGATGCCCGGGGGCCACAGAGGGATAAGGAAGCAGCTAGCACCCATGCGGGGGATACTCTTCAGCGACAAAGAAGGCAGCCCCTGGGCATCAGCTCGGATGTGGGTGCATGGCACAGGGCCAGGTCAGGAAGCCAGCGCGCAGAGGTCTGCTGTGGCTCCCGGGGCAGGGTGGCACCCTGCCGCCATGTCTGGGCTCTTTGTGTCCTTCTACTTGCACAGATGTGAGGGTGGACATTGGCGTCTGTTTGCAAACTTCAAGCTCACTTCATCGCAAGTGGGGGATGGCTTCTGAGCAGCTGCAGCTCATTCCAGGAGCGTTCCGGGTGGGGAGGAGGTGGGGAGGAGCCCCCTGGTGTGTGCTGGCCACCAGCCTCTGACAGTGGGGGCCCCAGGATAGCAGGGGCCAGTGGGACAGCCCCAGGACATGCCCAGGAAGCCAGGGGACAGGCTGGGGGGCATGGCTGTGCTTCTGCACGTGGGTGTGCGTGAGACTGCGTGTGTGGAGGAGACAGGCGAGGGCCGCAGGGGTGGAGCTGGAGGGGGAGAACCCCCATCCATCTGGCCTGTGGTACTACGCCTGTGGCCTGCAGACCCATTTTCTGACATTAACCAAGAGAAGGTAAATGTTGACGAGCTGGTGAGTCCCACGTGTCTGCTGCCCGCGGGTGGCCAGGAGTCCCACAGGCCTGCAGCGCTCTCTCCTAAACACCCGCTGGCCTGTCGTGGAGCGCAGGGACCTGCACCTGACGTAGTTTACTGAGTTTGGTCTATCACATGCAGGCTTGGCAAAATCTCGGCGTCACTGACCAGCATCTTAACCTCCTGAATGAAATTCCTCCTACTTTTCGGATCCTCTTTCTGCACCACTCCCAGGACAGGTGAGGACTCCGCACTGTGATTCTTGCATGGTTCCCCCCAACCCCAGTCAGGAAGCCCATGGGCAGTGCGGCCACAGGGCGGGGCTGCCCTCTCCGGCAGGGACCACACAGAGCTTTCCTGCATGGGCCTGTTTTAATTCTGTCTGACTTGGCGGAGGCATTCTGGGGAGGGCCTCCTGTCGGGGGTGCGTGCAGTTCGCAGAATCAGCATCTTCAGGGCCCCTCTGGCACCCACAAGCTGGGCCCTGCCCCTCCCTACGTCCTGCCGGCAGGACCCACCTGTACGGTGCTGCATACGAGAGACCCAGGTTCACCCCTGCAGCAAAGGGCCAGGTGCTGCAAGTAGGAGGTGAGCGACACCCTGGGGCTGCTGGGGTGGGGCTCACAGAGACGGGCCCCTCGCCTCCCCCTGGGGGGCCTGTCGGCCCCAGCCCCACAGGCCATCTCCCAGCCTGCAGCCCAACTGGAGCTCTGGGAGGCCCCATGCTCCCTGTCCCTGCGGTCCTGGGGTCCTGGAGGCCGGGCCACCCCTCCGCTGACCCCCTTCTGGGTGTCTCAGGGCAGCCTTGGTGCCTTTAACTGGAACCACCTGGTCTGTCCTCCATTCTTCCCTGGCTGTCCCAGCTCCCGGCCTCTGCTGGCCTATCCTCCTGGGGCCCGTCCATAGCGTCCTGGCGTTGGCCACGCCTCGGTGACGCCACGCGGCCTCACAGCAAGGGCTGTCTTGGCCCCCTCTGGGGAAGCAGCCCATGGGGGTGCCCATGCGACGCCCTTTGCCCACTCCCATGAAGTCGGCTGCTGTCCTCCGCCCCAAGGCAGGTCTGCAAAGCCATGAGGGCAGGGGCCAGTGGCAGCGTCTGTCTTTGCAGGCTCCTGCAAGGTGGCTCGGGTGCCTGTGAGCCCGGCCTCCTTTTCCTGCCTGTTGGCCAGCGCCCAGCAGTTCCGGGAGCAGCCCCAGGCCAAGGTGCACGGCGAGGACATGGCCCCGAGCCCAGGCCTGGTGAAGCCCCCCAGCCCAGCTGCAGTGAGGAGGGTGGGAAGGGGGCACCTGCCACGGGGACTCCAGGCCGGGCCCTGCAGGGTGGGGGCCAATCCTGTTAGTCAGCCCAGCGGGGCCGTGCTGCCGAGCTGGGCCCCCGGCCACCAGGCTGCTTCCAGAGGGCTGGAGGCCGGGCCCTGTGGAGTCACCCCTCTTCGCTCTGAGTAGGTGGGGCTCTTACAAGGTCCCCTTAACCCCCAACCATGGCTGATGTTCGGGCTGAGACAGGAGTCAGAAAGCGCCCACCTTGAAAGGGGACACACTCCGCAGAGATTCCTCAGCGACATCCTCAGTCCCATGGAGGCGTATCTGAGGCCACTGTTCCCGCTGCTCAGGGGCCCTGAAGCCAGGTACCTGCTGGACGGGACAGCTCCCTGTGCTGAGGCGGTGGCTGCAGGCAGGGGAGGTGCTGAGTGGATAGCCTGAGGCCTGGGGGGCACGAGGCTGACAGCCATCTAGGGACAGACAGGAGGGTCACACTGCCTGTCCCCACAAGGGCAGTGGTGCCCAGGGCGGGCTCGAGGGTGGGGGCCTCAGCCTGAATCCCAGTGCCAGCCGAGGCTGGCTGGGGGACAGGTGGATGTTCACAAGTGGAGGCTCACATCCGATACCACAACTCCGTGTGTCTGACAAGCTCCACTAGTGCTTAACTGGACTGTGTCCACGTCAGTGAGGAGCATGCCGGGGCCCTTGTGATCCCGAATGCCTGGTGCTGTCCATCCGTGCTGGGCACGTCCCCGCCGCTTAGGTCCCCTCTGCCCTCTGAGCCCCTGATCGGGTGCAGGGTGGGAGGGGAGGGCATGGCAAGCGTCTCTTATTTTTGGTAGGACAGAAGCAGAGGGGCTGGGCACACGGCACCATTTAGATTTGCCAGTAGACGGGAGGTAACCCTGAGTCCTGTTTGCTCGCATTTGCCAGGGCCCCCGTGGGCCCCCAGAGGTGAGCTGCAGAGGGTGACATGTGGCACTCACTGTCTTAGTGTGAAACAGTCCGTCCACAGGGAGGTTCTTCACATTCTTCGTATACGTCGTTTTTGTGCACTTTTAAAAACCTGAATGTGTGCCTTTGGCTTTCAGAGTGCAGACTCCCTCAGTCACTGCAGATCTGGGAAAACTGAAGGTCAAAGGCCAGGAGAAGGATGTGTCCCTGCCTCAGGGTGAGTGGCAGCTGGTGGGGACTTGTGGCCTGTGGCTTGTGTTGGGACCCCCATCCATCTGTGCAGCATGGCCAGGAGCAGGGCCCCGTGTCTGAGCGTTGTCCAGGCGCCGAGCATCTGGGTGGGGGTGGGTTCCCATTTCCGCCAGCACCACTGTTGACCAGCACCCTGGCCCAGCCAGCTGCCTGCCCTCAGGGGCCCGGCAGCTCCACGTGCATGTGGCGACAGTGGTGACAATGTGCAGTCTTTGTATGGGGCCATGTTGGCTGTCACCATCTCATGTTTGTACACCCCACATGACATGAGGGCTATGTGGACGGAAAATGGGCCTCCGGGTGAGTGTGCGGAGGCCACCCGGCCTGCAGACAGGTCAGTGCTGGTGGCTTCGTGGCACCTGTGCACTTTCAGTACAGACCCCCTTGTTTCTCACTCAGTGTGCTTAAAGGTGTCGCAGTGTCAGGCTGGGAACAGTGTGCCTTGGTGGTGCCCTCCCCCAGCACCGAGCTGCCCTCAGCGCTGCCGGCTGGCACTGAGGGTGCAGGGCTCAGGAGTATGTGTAGCTGTTAAGAAAGTAAGTCACAGTTTACACTCGGGTTAAGAAGTCAGAGCCTGACTCACTGAGGCCACTTCTGCGAACTGAGAGTTGCCCTAAAGATTCCCAGGTCAAGACACTTGCTTGGTTTTAAGTAGTTTGTTTTTAGTTTGTAAAATTCAAACAGTCCAGTGGCCTCACCCCTTAACACTGTCTGTGCCCGCCCCAAGGGGTGGGTTTCTCTAACCAGCCAGGCAGGCCCAAAGGAGGGCCACCTGGACATGCTGCTGATGCCCCTCCCACAAGAAGCTTCCCTGGGGAACAGGACCTCTCTCTGGACCATCCTTCTGGAGGGATTAGTGCAAATTTTCATCCTGTGAAGGGGTTCCATGGTGAGAAGGAGCCATGCACCCCAGGACCTGCATGGGACGGGCTGCCAGAGCTAAGCAGGTCCTCAGAGCTGCAGAGGATGGAGTCCTTGCCACCTGGCTGTGCCCAGCCCGAGCTATGACTCAGCTGCATCCTTGGAGGGCCCCCGTGTGCCACCCAGCTCAGGCGACAGGCAGGCTTGTGGCCAGCAGGCTTACCCTGGGAGCTTTTCGGTCTTTGGGCCCATCTCCTGGGGCCGTGCAGCTGGTGTTCTTGTGCCCACAGTTCTGCCTGAGACTGCAGACAACCTCATCCTCATCGTGGACAGGCACCTCCTGGAGCTGCCGCTGGAAGGGCTGTCGGTGTTCAGCCAGGGGGTGGTCTCCTCCTTGTCCCGGGAGTTCTCGCTCCAGATGCTGTGGAATCGCCTCAGCAGAGAGGAGACGGGTAAGAGCCACCGTGGCCCCGCCGTGGCCCGACTCTCTCTTTCCAGAATGGAGCGGTCAGGCCACTGTGAATGGGGAGCATTAACTCATTACACAGGATCATCAAACGCTGCAACATTTTCTAGGTTTGTGCAAAGATGTTACAGAGCAGTTGTGCCAAGGGCTCTGTGTTGGTGCTGAATGTGCGTGCGTGCTTGCACACACAGAGGGAGAGAGAAAACTGTTCTTGGCCTCAAAACTGCTCAAGAGGCAGGCACGCGGGAGCCATTTGCCAGGTGGGGAGAGGCAGGGCAGGGTCAGGCCTGGGGCAGCTGGCTGCGTGCTGTCGCTGGGTGTGGTGACACAGAGACCCCGTCTGTGGGAATTCTGCAAGCTGTGCACATGTGCTGCATGCAGTTTTCAGCATGCATGTTGCACTTCAATAAATATCAAGAAAAATGAAACATAAATATATTGGACTTCTGCTTCCATCCAAGAAGTAACAGGGACCAAATCTGCCCTTCCAACTGAAATAAGAAAAAACCAGACAGAATACATGAAACAACAGTTTTCAGACATGGGAGACAGTGACCCCAGGAGGGGCAAACAACCAGTGAATCCCAGATTTCTGCCCGGTGGGGGAGACCAGGCAACCTGGCGGTCTCCCCAGGTTGAGATGGAGCAGGGGGCCTGGGGACCGCAGTGACGGAATCTGAAGGGCAGATGCTGGGAGGAGACAGCAGCACAGGGCACACTCCAGGGCTCTGTCGCGGGTCCTCTCAGGCCCTGAGCTGAGGGCTGGTCCATGCATGTGAGTGAGGAACCTGCCGAGGTCAGGGACAGAACCACCCTGAGTGGCAGAGGACACAGTCCTCCGGGCCTGTTCACGGCTGGGGACGGTTCAGGCGCCCACAGTGTGCATGAAGTCACATGCTTAGGAACAGTGAGGAGAGGGTGTGCACTGGCCGTGTCCCTCTAGTCCCACCTACAGAACTCAAAACCTGCCCCGGGAGGATCAAACTAGGTCAGGGTAACGTACCTGCACCCCCAAACAGTACTCAGGAACTACAGAAATGAGGAATGTCCAGCACCCAGCAAGGAAAACTTCAAAATGTCTAACATTTGATCAAATGTTATCAGACAAGCAAAGAAGTGGAAAACTGTGATTCCCTAATGAAGAGAAGAGCCAATCAGTAGAACAGACCAGACACAGGCCAGGCGGTAGGATGAGCAGACAGGCCATGAACACGTCCATAGCCACAGCCCTCGTGCTCAGGAGGTGGAGGGAGGCCGAGTGTCCCACAGACACAGGAGGGACTAAAGACCCAAGGTGAGCTTCCTGAGATGGACGGATGCACTGGACAGCGTCAGCAGCGGTCAGGGCGAAAGAACGGATTAGAGAACTGCAAGCGACAGCAGAAGGAGATGGGAAAGAAATGGACTGACCGCCGGTGAGTGGTTCGAGCACCCTGATACACTTGTGATCATGGTTCTCAAAGAGGGAAATATTTGAAATGATAATAGTAATAATGGCTAGTTTTCCTCCGAATTTGGTGAAAATTGTAATCCCAGAGATCCAAGAGGGTCAGGGAACCCCAAACAGGGAGAAAACTATACTGAGAACATATTGGCAGACTGGTTAAAACCAACGGCCGAGAATTTCAAAAGCAGCCAGAGAAAAAAGACGTTTGTATCAAGAAACAAATCAAGGGGACAACAGACTTCTTGGTGGAAGCAAAGCAACAGTGAACAGCATCCCTAAACTGTGAAAGGAAAAAGCTGTCAGCCTAGATGTTTTTGAAAACAACTTTCAGAAACAGTGTGAAATGAAGACTTTTCAGGTTCAGGAGGGCTGGAGGAACTTTTCAGGGCAGGCTGCCCTCGCTACAAGAACGCCCGGAGAACATGGGGCGACTGCACGCAAAGGGGACAAGCACCAGGAGCAAGGAGAGTGCGGGCACATAGCCAAAACACTTCTCTTATTTTTAAAATTTCTTCAAAATTTTGACAGTTCAGAACAAAAAAAATAATATGATGTATTGTGGGTCTTTATTTCATGAAGGAGAAGTGAAATGCAAGGGCCAGGGCCGGCCAGGGCGGAGAGAGGCCCACCGGGCTGTGCGTGCAGGCTCCGGGGGTGCTGAGGGGGCCTGTCTCTGGCGAGGGACTAACTAGTGCCAACGCTCACCACAGAGTGACAGGAACGCCGGCTAAGCGCGAGTCCAGCCTTTCTGATCGCATTGCAGAGCGGGGACGGCAAGGAGGGCTGCGGGCCTCCGGCGAGTGTCCTCAGGGCCGCGGGCTGCCCGGCTGCAGGGTGCTCTGTGGGTGCTGATACCCATGGCAGACCTTTAAGGATAATCACCAAAAGAACAGAACTGGTGTGTAATTCCCAAGCCAATAAATAGGGAAATGAATAAGAGAAGAAATGAACCAAGTACCTCAAGTGACAAAGAACCCGTGACAGAGGTACACACACAGAACACGCGGGACAAACACAGAAAGCGGAAGCAGAGCCGGGGTCAGTCCCCTTGGTTGTCGGTCACACCTGCAGGACAGAGCGGCACAAGGGCATCGGCCGGTGCTGTTCCAGGGACACCTGGGGCATCAGAGGGCGGGCGACCCCGGGGGGTGGCAGAGGGACGGCCTCTCCATTCCGATGTCCAGCCACCAGCACCCCGACGGGCAGGCCCTCCCCGAGCTGCTGGTGGGACCCGTCAGGGAGCAGAGCGGCCTCGAGGTGCGGGAAGCAAGAGGCCGTGACAGCGCAGGGCGTGGCTTGTGGCTCCTCCCCGCAGGCCCTTGGGCGCCCCGCCCCCTGCGCCCAACAGAACAGCGAGGACTCGGCCGCGCGGTCCGGTCTTGGCTTCAGGGGCGTGTGGGGCTCTGAAACAGAGACCCCCCCCCCCCCGGCAGCTGTTCCTTTCTTGGGGTCTCCTGTCCATAAGGAAGACTCTCCTGGCTCGTGAGCCTCTACTTTTGAGAAATCACTACCATTTCAACTCAAAAAAATTAAAATCAACTGTTCCTACTACTTCCTATTTTTCTTATTGGGGTGAAATTCACGTAATACAAACTGACCATTTCAGAGTGAACGATTCAAAGCACGTCGTGCGCTCACCTCTGGCGCTAGAGAATCACGGCTGCCTGTTACTGTCTCGACAGAAGGCGGCATGAAAAAGGACGGCAGGGGCAAGGAGTTCAGAAAGCAGAGTCCAGCGAAACGGGGCCAGAAGGTAGGGGGCCAGCCTCCGGCCGCCGCTGGGCGCCTGGGAGCATGGGTCCTGCAGGCGGCCCTGGGCTGTCTGGCTCCTGGCTGGAGTAGCCAGCACCCCTCAGCACGCAGGACGTCCCCAGCAACCTTGCCTGTCGCCGCAGGGCAATGCACGCCGGGTCATCCCTCCCGGCTGCCTCCTCGTCGACTCAGACAACTTCAAGTGTATCCTTTGACCCTTTGACGGGCCTGCCGCCCCAGACCCAGGATCCGCGTCCTGTTTCTCCTTAACGGCAGCCCAGTTGTGGTGGACCCCTATGAGGAGGCCCAGGGCCCAGGTGAGCGTGACCCTCTGCTCCTCTGGTGACCATGCCACGGGGCATGGCCTTGGCTGCCCGCCCGGCCTCTGCCTCGGTCCTCAGCTGCCCACTGGGCTGGCTGCGTGGGGCATGGTCCACCCTGTCCCCGGGATGTGCTTCTGCAGTCGAGGCTGGGCCTCTGTTGTGTGAAAAGTGGCTGCAGCTGCAGCCGTGGCATCTGGCGCCTGGTGTGTGAATGTGTGGCCTCTGTGGCTAAGTCTGCAGTCCCTCGGGTCTGTTTCCAAACTGGTTTGGAATTTCTCTGCAAAGGAGGAAAGGAGGCAAATGTTGCTACAAGCAGCAAATGCTGACTCCACCCCGGCCCCTCGATGTCCTGCTCGGTGACACCGCCTGTGCTTTGTCGCCATCCAATCCTCACTGCAGAAATGCTGGCTCCTGTGTCGGTAACCCAGGAAATTTTGGAAAAATTCCGAGACACGTTCACTGCGCGATGGGTGGGGCATCTGGGAAACAAGCGCAGTCCCAGGTTCGCATCTGGGCCCCGGGGCCACAGGGGCAGGCTCGCTGACCAGGGGCGGCCCCTCCCTCCCCGCAGCGCCCCGCTTCCCTCAGGCTCCCTCCTGCCCTGGCCCCTCTCCCCAGTCCTGTCAATCCTCCCTGTGCACGGAGCCTTCTGGTGTCCGACTTCTCTTCCCCTCACCTGGGCTCCTTGGCCCTGCCAGTGCCCACAGAGGGGTGTCACTGTCCTCAGCCCCCTGGACCTGGGTGCCCAGGGCTGTGCTGCATGTGGCTGGCACCCCTCACCACAGCCAGGCCTCCTGGAGGGGACATGTCTCCTGTGGGCACGCACCTTCAAGACCCTGGGCGTGCTGGCCCTCAGGGAAGCCCTTCTAGCACTTTTCAGAGCCACTGCCCAGTGAGACGGGGTTCATTCCAGGGACACAAGGTCCATTCTCTGGATGCCAGTTGGACCAGTCACCCAGGGAAACTGGGAGTCAGAACACGGGGTGGACGCCAAGGGGTGGGACATTGGGTGACAAGCACAGGACAGTTCTGGGAGTGGGTCTCCCTTGCAGCCCGAGGCCTCGAGGGCAGGTTGGGGCTGGCGGTGTCGCCCAGGCCCTGCCCCTGCCCACCCCCTGTTCCCTGCAGCCAGGCTGAGTGGGAGCAGCTCCTGGGCAGCTGCCAGGGCTTCTTCTTCTACGGGATGGAGAGCTTCCTGTCCCACGTGCTGGTGGAGAGGCTGGCCGCCATGAGCCTGCAAGGTGAGCGCCCTGCAAACCCACCCCCGGCTGCCAGGACCCACTGCCCACCACGAGGCTGGCAGATGCCGCAGCCCCTGTCGCCCTCAGGCACAGGGCCCTCCGCTCTAGGGAGGTGCCGCACGCCCGGGGCAGGCCTCCCGTTTCTCAGCAACCCCAGCCCCTCCTGTCAGCCGGTGAACACGCAGGGCCTCCTCTGTCCGTGAGCCCTGCCTGTGGCCCGTGTGGGTGGTCTGGCCCACCCTTCACTGGCCTTCCTCTGACGGGGTGGCTGGCTGCCTGGCAGTTGCCAGGGTCCTTCCCAGGGACTCCTCAAAAATGGCCACTGCCCTGGAAAGACATGAGGTCCTCTGCCGGCAGTCCAGCAGGCATGTGCACATTTTCCTGTGGTCAGGGCGCCCGCTGGTACCTGTCTCCTTTCCAGCCCCCCGAGGTGTGGGTAGGGCCAGGCGACCTGGGAGGGGGCAGCTTTAGTTTCCAGAGGAGGGGGCGAGGGCAGGGGGAACAGGCAGGCTCAGCAGGCAGCAGGTGTTACTCAGTGCCCCTGCAGTGCCCGCCCAGGCCTGCCCTCACCCAGCCTGTGCTCTGCCTGCCCCTGGGACACCCCGAGGCCACCTCAGCCAGGCCGCTGTGGGCCGGTGGGGGCCAGCCTCTGCCCCATGGGGCTCACTGCATGCCCACACCCAAGTGCTGCGTTTTAGACACTGGTGTCTGTCAGTGGGCACACAGGGCCAGGGTGACCAACTTGTGGCCTGAGACCAGGGCCTGAGACCACAGCAAGCTGGGGCACCCCGTTGGTGTGGCGTGCTGGGGGTGAGCCCCTCTGCCGGACCCGGAGAGGTGCGCAGGCCCGCTGACTTCCCCTGCTTGCTGTTGCCCAGCGTGGTGCCCGAGGAGGCTGTGAAGGTGTGGGGCTCCCGAAACAGGGCCCCTATGTGCCTGTGCGGCCAGTGGATCCCGGAAAGGGCCTGATGTCAAGCCTGTGCCTCCCCTGGCCTCTGCGCCAGCCTGGCGCCCAGTTGCTGAGCTGCCACTCCCGTGCCGTGCAGGGTGCCGGATGATGGTCGTGCTGGATCGGACGCGGTCTCATGAGAGCATGCGGCGGTGGGCGGCGGCCTCAGAGAGCAAGAGGTGTCCGGCGTCCCGTCAGCCTCGGCTCCCGGCAGCCCCGGGGAGTCTGGGAGGGGGCGCGTGGCTGACGGCTGTGTCCCCGCACCCTATGGGCAGAGGCCCACGAGTCCCCGGAAGCTCCCCGGCCAAGCCTGGGTGGTGGGGGAGGGGGCAGCTCTGGCGGGGGGCCCGGCTTCAGAGTGCCCACACCTCACCCACCTGTGGCCACTGTGGGCTGCCAGCTGGCAGAGCTCCCGGGCCCGGCGCTGTGTCTGGCTCTGAGATGCCTGCTCCTGTTGAAGGGCATTTACCTCTGGGCGGGGGGCTTCCCGACTCTCCCAAGACCTTCCGAGTCGCCAGTGCAGACCCCCACTCCCACCTGGGCGGCTTGGGCGGGGGCTGGGGGCTGGGCCTCGGCGCCGCCCTCAGGAGTCTGGCCCCCTGCAGCGGGCGCCAGCTGTCCCTGGAGGAGCCCGTCCCGACGGCCATCCTCCTGAGCCTCGTGGGCGTCGGGAGCGTCCTGGTGAACCAGTGGCCGGCACGTCTTCAGGACAACGCGCTGCGGGCCAGCACACTGTGGGAGAGTGAGTGGGCGCCGCCCCCGCCGCCGCAGCCCCCAGACGCCTGCCGGGGGGCCTGGTCCTGAGGGGGTGTTTGCTCCCCAGATCTGCTGATGGCCGGCAAGCCAGTCGGGAGAGCGGTGCGTCTTCTTCAGCAGGCGGGAGTCGGGGAAGAGGATCACCAGGGCGACGGTACCTAAAACCTAAGACCTAAAACCTAAGACCTCCCACCTCGGCCCCGGCCACACAGCGCTGCAGGGCTGGGTCCCCCTGCCACCTGTCCCTGCGCCGCCAGCACAGGCCAGCCCCCACATCGTGGCCCATGGGCGCGCTGGTGCCAAGCATCCTTAGGGACATTAGAAACGGGCATTAGAAACGCTGGCTCATCTTGAACATGGTTCAAGTCACACCAACCCTGGAAGCTCAGAGGGCTCTCAGGAGGGGCCCCCACGCGGCCTCCGGAGCAGGTGGGACCCTGGCGCCAACAGTGGCGGCCCACATGTGGCGGGGTCTCAGCCCCACAGACTACGGCTTCAGCAGTGGGGGTTCAGCGCCGGGCCTGGGGAGGTGACCCCGGGTTGATTCCGTCATGAGGTCCCTCGCGTGGCTCCGTGTCTGGGCTGCAGCCCCTGAGTGAGTGCTTGTTGAGCCAGTGAGCCCAGCGGCGGGCTGGGTCCAGGTCAGCGGGAGGTGAAGTGAAGGAGGGTCTAGGCTCACTGGGAACAGAAGTGGTCACTGGGGGTAGACACAGGTGCAGCCTGGCGGCATGAGGAGCGGCCAGTGTATTCTCCTGGGTCAGAATGAGGGCCAAGCCATGGCGCCTGCCACCTGGGGTGTGCTGGGAAAGGCCCTTGCCATGTGCATGGAAAGGGACAAAACTGTGATCCTCGGTTGGCCCCACAGAGCCCATGGTGGCCGCTGGCTAGTGGTAGCCACTGGCTAGTGGTAGCCACCCCAAGCTGCAGAACCTTCTGGGTCCTGGTGCACTCAGGGCTGGCATTGGGTGGAGGGAGGGTCCAGGTGCTCCAGTCCTGGTGGGGACCCTCCCCGGCCATGTGCCGCAGCCCTCTGGCCAAGGTGGCCGTCTGCATCTGCAGGCAGGGCGGGAGCACCACGCGCCCTGGCCATGACCCAGCTGCCGGGCACCCTAGTCCTGCGAGCACGCCCTCTCCCCACAGGGGAGTCTCCGCAGACCTCCAAGGACAAGCTGCTCCCCGAGCTGCCACCACTCCAGGGTGCCCAGCGGCTTGTGGCCTCCCTCAACCTGGTCCTCTACGGGCTGCCACACCAAGCCATCGCGTGACAGGGCGCAGATTCCACCAGGGCACAGACCCCGACAGCCCCTCCGGACCCCACCACCCAGCCCACCCCACCTACAGGCGCCCCTCCTCCACCAGCCTCTGGACGTGCCACCTGGGCCCCCCACCTGGTTCTGCACGGGGCAGCGCCTGCCTCTGTCCCCACCTGCCCGGGGTCCGGCCTGCTCTGCGGCTCCCTCCTCCAGCCCTCCTCCTGCCCAGCACATGCGGCCCCTCGTGGAGGAGGAGCAGGGTCACTGGGTGGGAGGGGTGTGTCAGGGCTGACCACACGGATGCCTGGACCCCGGGACCCGCCACTATGGTCCAGTCACGGGGGAGCCACGTGCACACCCGGGGGCTGGGAGGGGGGCTGTTCCCACCTCCTGAAAGGCCGCAGCAGCAGGCGGGCCCTCTGGCAAACGCCTTTCCCAGGGGACAGGACAGCTGCCCTCCCTGTGCTCCCTGGTGCCCAGGCCCTGGTCCCCGGGTGGGAAATGCCGCCAGGGCGGCCTGTGTGTCAGTGCTCAGTAAACGGCCCTTCCCAGCCTCTCTGTGTGGTGTCTGCGACCGGGGCATCTGTCTGAAGCACTGCCGGCCTCCGGCTCCGAGCCCTGCCTGCTGGCCCACTCAACCCAGATGCCGGCAGCTTCTAGCACCTCAAAGACCAAAGGGCCGCGTGCAGTGCATGCCCCGGGCCCCGACTCAGGCTCACGGCTGGGCCGTCAGGGCTCCTGGAGAGGGTGCACCTTTCTCGTGATCTGCTGAATATGCGTCCGACAACCGGTCCATGCCGCCTGGTCTCATGGAGACCCTGGCACAGGCCCGAGCCCAGTAGTGAGCTCCAGCTCTCCCGCGTGCTCCCTGACGCGGGCTCTCGGGGGCTGTGTCTTCAGCCTGGGTGGGACCTGAAATGTGAGGGCAGGCAGAGCAGAGCCACCAAAGTGTGGCAGAGCAGAAGTGACCCTGGTGGGGTGTCCTGGTGGTCTGTTGCCTTGGGGCCTGGTGTGGCCCACAACGTGGGGCAGCTCCCTGCCCGCTGTGCTCCAGACTTGGACCCCTCCTGGCTCCTTGGGGTCACCTGAGAGGTGATGGGGAGGTGACATCAGAGGGAGGGAGATAGGTGAGGGCTCGACTGCTGAACACACACTCCGGTCAGCGCCTCCCCCAACCCTGCTGGCCCCCAACCCTTAGATACGTTTGGCCCACTTGGGACCTATACGGCAATGGGCCCAGAGGACATGATGGGCGCCCACCCATCCCGTGGCAGCCCTGGGGCGCTGACTGGACATACGCTGCTCCCTGGGTGGCCCCACCTCCCACTGGGCTGGTGGAAAAGCCAGGAGACTGGGCCAGGACCTCATTTCCCCTGAGGCCAGGGACTGGAAATGGCAAAGTGACCCCTTAGGGTCGACAGCCCACGTCCGCCCTGCCCTGCAGTGAGCATCCAATTCTTCGTGGTCTGTGCCGCCTCTGGTGAGTAGGCGTGCGTCCCTCCGAGGGGCGCTTTGCCCAATGCCAGGCAAATGTTTAGTGAGTGACTGGACGAAGTCTAGCCGTGGAAGCCAGCAGGAAGCTGGGTGTGGACTCAGAGTGAGCAGGTGGGTGGGTGCCGAAAAATAGGGGGCTGGGGGGGCGAGCAGCTTGTCCCCGACCTCAGAGCCCCCGGGTGGGGTGTCCAGGCACCACCTGTGGTCACACCATGGACAAGGTGAGCCCCCAAAGCCACTGTCCTCACAAGTGGTCACTCAGCAGAGCTGAGGGTGGCCATAGGAAGGACAGACTATAGCCCCCAGGAAAGGTTCTCGCCCCATTCCCCAAGCCAGCCTGGCCCCTGTGGGGTCAGGGCAGGAGGCTGAGGCCAGGACCGTGCCGAAGGGTCTCACATGCCTGTGGCCAAAGGACAGATCTCTGGGCTGGAGCCACCCTGGTTAGAGGGTCCCTGGGCTGCAGTGAGGGTCAAGGCCCCTGCTGGCACTGGGTCCTGGAGGCAGTCCCTTGGGCATCTGCCTGGCTAGGCCCCAGAGCCCTGGTCTCCAGGGACCTAGCAGCCTGGCCAGGACACACCTCTGCAGGGTGACCGGGAGCCCCCAGGGCTCTTCCTGCCCTGTCCCACACTGTCCTGCAGACCTTGGGCAAAGGGTGTCCACATGTGTACAGCAAGTCTTGAGTCTCCTGCTCGCCTCACCTGGAGAGTTCCCTGGCCTCTGAGCGTAGCTCTGGGGTCGCCTGGCAGCCAGCAGCAGCCGTCCAAAAAGTCCACTGGATGCCAGGCCCCAGGCCAAGAGAGCCCTGGTCGCCATCTGCTGGCAAGGCTGAGCCACAGCAGCACAGCCTCTGCCCTCAGGTGCAGAGGGGCAGTACTGCAGCTTCCTGGGTCAGGATGTACTGCAGTCAAATAGCCGAAAAGAAAGCACAGATTAAGATTGTGATGAGGCACCACCACATACCTCCTAAAACATCTAAAATAAAAAATAGTGATAACACCAAATGCTGGCAGAGATGCAGAGAAACTGGGTCTCCCGACACTGCTGGTACGAATGTACAGTGGGCAGCCCCTGTGGAAAAATGTTTGGCAGTTTCTCTTAAACTATACATGCAATTAACAACCATTGCACTCCTGGGCACTCATCCCAGGGAAATGAGAACTTATGTCACAAGAGCACCTATGCATGAATGTTTCTAGCAGCTTTATTGCATTAGGGCAAAAAAGAAACTAGAGACATCCCAAATGTCTCTCGCCTGTGAATGGTTGAACTCCGGTATATGTATCAGTGAGACTCTGCCCAGAAAAGGGCTGAGCTACTGACCCCTGGCTGAGTGAAGAGGCTCTGTGTGGTCTGTCACATGACATTCTCAAGGCACCAGGACTGCACAGATGGAGAAGGGGTGTGTGCTGCCAGGGCGCAGGCTGGCCTGTGCACGAGGGGGCCTTGGTGACATGCCAGTTCTTACCTCGATGGTGGCAGTGACACAGACGTCCACCTCACAGAGCTGCATGCACACGCACACGCCTGGAGAGGGTGGTGAACTTGGGGCACGGTCGGCCGTGCCCTTCAGTTTCCTGGGGGACTCTGTACTGCCTGCACTGTTTTTGCAACTTCCTGTAAATGTATCATTGCTTCAATATAAGAAGTTAAAAAAAAATCTCACCTTTGATCATACTGAAAGGTAGTGATTCCCTCTTTTTTATTTCATTTTTTTCCTTTTTTTAAACACATACATGTTCCAGTTTTTTTAAAAAAACCTAACTAATGACCAGGGAATAAATCCAAATCAGAGCAGTATTGGAAATATGAGCTTTCTTCTAGAAAGATGTTGGCACACACCCAAACAACAAGAATAAAAGCTTCTGGAAATATTTCATCTGTGCTGCATCCCATTTTTACCTTACACCGTGTCTACTCGTGTGAGAGATTAAACGGGGAGCGCTATTCCATGTATCAAAGGCTTTAAAATAACTTTCTGAATTATGTCCCAGCAACATAACAAATCACATTATCAATTAGCTTCTATAACACAAGTGGCATTCCGTAATATATTCCAGCATGAAAAACTTGCGTAGGTGAAATTTATGTAACCCTACAAACTAAAAGGAGAAAAAAGATCACTTGGAATTTATTGGTAATAATAGGAGACAGAATGTAATGCAAATGGTGGGCAGCCCGCTGAGAAAGGCAGGCTGGACGTGCGTGTTCCGACTGTGTCCCAGGAAGGACGCAGGCTGTGATGGGCACCCTGGCGCGAGGGGCCTGGGATGCAGGAGGTCAGCACCCAGCCTCTGGCCTCCCTGACACCACGTGGCCCACGTGTGCAGGGCGAGGGGGGAGCCCAGCTGAGCTCCAGGCTGGCTCCGTGATGTGCGCCAGTCCCTCAGGAGCTCACGCTTCTGGGAAAGCACAGGCCCTGTGGGACTCGGGCAGCCCAGGGACCCAGGAGGGCCTGACCCCCAGCTCCAACCCCCACAGGGTCAGGGAGGCATCCACCCACGGCCCCAGCCCTGTGTCCACACAAGGTCTGGCCCTTCTACACCTGTGACGACCCGCAGACCCTCCATGTTTGGTTCTTGCTTGTCAATCACCTTTCTAAAGGTTCTGTTTGTTTTCTCAATTTATGTCTTGAAAACAGTGATGTCCATATTTTTTAAATGAGGTTTTTAAACAAGATGTTTTATTGTAGGAAATTGGGAAAATTGGAGTTAAAGGGACCAAGCCCTCACAGCCCGCACCAGAGGTCAGTGTCTCGACAGACCACCTGAATTATGTGCGGGCTCTTCCGTAGCCAGCAGTCTGGGTGGTCAAGGACCCTGTGTTCTCACTTACACGGTGGAGGATTTCCCACCACAAGATCTTTGAATCGGAGCTCTCACTCAAAGCATAAGCAGGCCGGTGCAAACCCGGAGCACCCCGTGCCTCAGGACGGGCCCTCCCAGATGTGGGAAATGGGGCTCCAGATGGGAAGGGGCAGGTATCGTGGGCTCTGGAGCCAGACCAGCCGGGCCACTTGGAGGTCATATTTGTGTGACCTATAAGGTGGACGCAGGCTCTGTGCCAATGCTGACATCCGTGCCTAGTAGGTCCCATCACCCAGGCACAAACCCAGCGCCCCACCCTGTGCAGCCATCACACGGTCTGCCTTTCCAGCCCTGACTGCCCCCAGAGTGCGCGCTGGCCTGGGCACTCAGGGCTCCTGGGTCTCTCCCTGGTATTCCCAGCGGGGTGCTCCGGGCATGCCCACCACCCCGCCCCTGCCGGAAGAGCAGGTTGGCAGCTCCGGTGGCTCCCCTGGCGGCCAGGCCTAGGGTGCTGAGGCGTAGCCACGTCCCCACATGGTTGATTCACAACCATAGCTAAAACAGGCTTTCCAGATTGATTTGGACTAAGAAATTCAGTGGGTTAATAAAACTAAAATGTTCATAGATACCTGTATATAAATTTCTATTAAGTTCCCTCATCCAACACTGGTCTCTAATAGTTTAATTTCTGTATTAATAATTAAAACTCTATTTTCAATTTCGGTGAACAATTGTTTTCCTTAATGATCTTCCTAGAGAAGCCAGTAATTTTATATCTTGTAAAAATGATTAACTGGCATCATTATCCCATATCTCTGAAATATAACTCAGCAACTTCAAGAAAGGCCATTTGTACTCGATTAATGCCCCCTGCATCAGGACACCGCGCCACTTCACGCCGTGCCGTCCTCTCATTCTATCATGGCTCTGATGAAGACAGAGACAACCAGTCTGATTACCCCATTCCAACAGGGAGATCGATTTCCCGGCGCTCTCACCCCTGCAAAGGGCAAGGTGCCATGACTGGCCCTGCTGGTGCAGCTGGGTGGACGGGTTCCCGGAGGCTGTGGGCTGGAGGGGGGACCCCAGCAGCTTCTGCAGAGCCTGGCTGTGAGTTTCCCTGCCAAGGCCCTGTAGGACCAGCAGACACTCTGAGGGGCCTGGGACCCTGGCCCCTGGGGTCTCGGCCTGGGCTGCCTGCTCCCCAACCCCCAGCAGCGGGCTTGCCGAGGTGTGGCTCCGCCCCAGGACAGGCAGACCTCCCAGCGGCCCACCCTCCACGGCCCCTGCCGGTGTGGAGGGGATTTATCAAGGAGTGTGGGGGGGCTCCCTTTGTTGGGTGATTCAGGGGACGCGCCCGCCTCGCTACTCAATCACTGCCACTGTTGGCCAATATAATCTAATTGTTTGACATTCCCATCGCAATTCATTGAGACCAGCGAGGGATGACTAGATTAATACCCTCTGTTAGCGTTGGCTGATGGCCGGGATGGAGCTGATGGGCCAAATTATGGGGGAGCACTTACATTTTCTTATTATAGATTTTAATTCTTTGTGACAAGAGACGAGAGATGGTGTTAGGACAATAAAGTGGGGGCAGCCGTCCTCCACCGGATGCCCTGGAGTTGCAGCGCCCCACACATTCTGGGGTGCCTGCTCCAAGACAGGCCCTGGGCTGGGCCACTGCAGGGCTTCAGGGGCATTCACATGGGCCCACATGGGGACAAGGGACCATCCTGCCAAAGCCCTGGGTCCCCCCATGGAACTTCTTTGAAATGGTGCTCTGGGTCTCACAACCACCCCCAGGAAGCTGCAGGGCAGCCCGAGTGAGGCCAGCTGCTGCCCCAGGCAGGAGGTCCAAGTGACAGCCCAGCATCCAGGTGCTGCTGAAGTGACCTTCCTCACAGGCAGGGGGTCATCCTTGTGTCTGGTAGCCGCCTGGGTCTCCAGTTCTGTGAATTTCTCATTATTTCTCCTCCTCATCTTTGGTTGCCTGCTTTCTCTTTGATTATTAATTTCTGGTTCTTTGTATAGTATGAACACTGACATTCTTCTGTCATGCCACTGAAAACATTCTCCCCCACTCCCACTGTGGCTGGTCTTATGTGACAGCTTTCTCGCTGCACACCAGGCTTCCCTCCCAGCCTGCACACCAGGCTTCCCTCCCAGCCCTGCACACCAGGCTTTCCCACTGCACACCAGGCTTCCCACCCGGCCTGCACACCAGGCTTCCCATCCGGCCCTGCACACCAGGCTTCCCTCCTGGCCTGCACACCAGGCTTCCCATCCGGCCCTGCACACCAGGCTTCCCTCCCGGCCTGCACACCAGGCTTCCCACCCGGCCCTGCACACACCTCTCTGGCACCAAACGTGACTGTTTTCTCCTAATGGGCAGGAGAGCAGCTCCAGGTTCAGAGCAAGGTATTCAGCTGAGACCATGGGGGGAGGTGGTAGCTGCCCCCAGGAGGGCAGGGGTGCACTGGCACAGGGACACTAGGCGGACACACTGGGTGAGAGGCCCCTGGATCTCCAACCTGTTCAGGAGCGGGTTGTAAGTTTGGGCTGACCAAAGATTCCAAATATGGGACATTTTCACTTATTGCTGTGTTTTGGTCTTGAAACCCTGCAGGGCTCCTTCTGTGCAAGTACCAGGAGGAGGAGGTGGTGGGACAGGGGAGTGGCTGCAGAGAAGACCCTGCTGGGCAGGGGGCAGTCTCCTCAGGGGAGACCCCAGCCCCTCTTGGAAGGGCACCTGGCTGGGCCCTGGCTCTGGGAAGAGACTGGCTGGAGGCTGGTGACTGGGCAGCGGGGTCAGAGCCCCAGGCACGCCCCAGATGGAGGGTCAGGCCTGAGTGTCCCAGGGAAACGCTCCGAGTTCCCAGGTGGAGAGACTCACACCCTTAGGCAGGCTGAGGGGAGGGACGGGAGGCAGGTGTCCGGGTGTGAGGCAGTGTCTGTTCTCCTGCATCCTTGGCCCCCAAACAGCCAAAGCCAGTGGGACGAGGGAAGGGACACAGTCCGGGCCCCTCGGGGATGGGGCAGGCCTGGCCTCTCTGTAGACAGAAGCTGCTGGCACCCAAGTGACACAGCGACTCCCTGAGCTGTCGCTGACCCTCCGGCCCACCACGGAGGCCTTATCAGTGCCTCCAGACAGGAGGTGGACACAGGATGGAGCCGGGGCTGGGGGGTGGCCCAGGTCAGGTGGAAGAGGGTGTGACCTCCTCCATCCACACCTCAAGGTTTTGGGGGCATTTCTTAGCACTGCCCCATTGGGCCGAAACCCGCTGGGGGGCTCCATGCCATCCCCAGTACCCACTCCCTCTGCCCACGCTTTCTGGGGGCACCACAGGGGGGCCAGAGCTCCAGTCTCGGGGGAGTCGGGGCTGTGGACCCCCCACCGATGGGAGTGAGAGCGGACCCCATTTCAAGATGTCCAGGATGACAGAGGCATGACCCAGCGTGGGCAGCACAGCGTGGGTGACCCTGCGGCCCAGGCAGGCCTGGGGCATCGGGGGGGTGCTTGAGCCCCCCAGCCTGTTCCATGAGGCATCTGCCCTGAATGCCCAGCAAGGCTGGTACCTCTGAGGCCTGGTCTATGGATTCTGAGCCTGCACCCAGAGCCCAGCTGGAAAGCGGGTTCCCCAGGGCGGATTCATACTTGTGTTGTGGCCCACACCACTGCCGAGGGCAGGGCCTGGCTGGAGAGGCACCCAGACAGAGGCCCCTTTGGGGCCTCTCCACCCATCCCCGTTTCCTCCCTGGAGGGGTCCCAGGAGCCCCCACTAAAGCCCACTTTGCAGAACAGAGCCCTGTAACAAGGCGCACAAGGCAGGGGCCTCACAGGCCCCGACACTGGGCCCAGCTCTGTACAGGCAGGGGCAACAAGGTGTCCCGGGCTCAGGTGAGGTGTCCCGGGCTCAGGTGAGGTGTCCTGTCTCAGGTGGGGTGTCCCGGGCACAGGTGACATGTCCTGTCTCAGGTGGGGTGTCCCGGGCACAGGTCAGGTATCCTGTGCTCAGGTCTAGTGCTGCGTGTCCCCCACTCCCCTCTGATCTGGAGTACCCAGCCCTCTCCCCTTCTCTCCCATGTGCACCAGGCCTCCTTTCCCAGACATGCCCAGTCTGGAATCCCACAAATACTGGCACCCCATGCAGGGGCCTTAGGCAGTTGCCCTGTCCTGAATTCCTGGGGGGAGAAACACAACACTTCTGACCTCCTATGGACATATCACGTAGCACATTTCCTGACAGGATCATCCCATACATTATTCTAGCAGAGGACATGTGGGGAGTCACATAATGGGGCTCTTAAGAAAAAAAATAACATGCATAAGCCAGCGCAGGACCAATACGATTTCTACATGGTGGTAGATGGAAGGGAAGACAGAGTATTTTTAAAAGCAATATTATTCAATTAGTGCAATCTGTCCATAGACTGAACATGAACTTTTTCCTTACAAGTACATACAGGTGTTAAAGCTTTTTTGTTTAAAAGTAACTTTTGCCCCTTATAACCTAGTATCCAAGGTCATTAATTCAAGTCACAGTGACACTGTTTTTTGAGGTACAGTTGTAGAAAAAAAAAAAAAAAATCAAAGAGCTAACATATTTACAGCCCATGATGTATTCTTTATTTTTAAAATATTCTTACTTCTACAGGTATAAAAGATTAATATTATTCCTAAGAGCCAATTGGAAAAGGAACTCACACCAATAAAACTTTTTTTGATTAGTCATTTGATTTTTATACTTGATTTCTATGTGAATCCCACATTTCTCCCTTATTTATTTATTTATTTTTTGAGAGGGCATCTCCCATATTTATTGATCAAATGGTTGTTAACAACAATAACGTTCTGTACAGGGGACTCAATGCACAATCATCGATCAACCCCGAGCCTAACTCTCAACAGTCTCCAATCTTCTGAAGCACAACGAACAAGTTCTTACATCACACCAATAAAACTTTAATAGACCTTAGAATAATCTGCTTAATTCTCCCCAGAGTATGTGATCGGTCTGATCTGGAAGTGTGCTAAACTCATAAAATGGAACAGGTGTGAGCAGAGCTCTGGGGTCTGGGCAGAGCGCGGGCCAGTCACACAGGACCGAGCGTCCTTATGTCTTTCGTGGAAGAATTGTTAGTAAAAGTCCAAGCGACGTTGTGACTTCCGCCCGCATGTAGCAGGAAGAGCTTTTGTCCCTCATTGCCCCTGTCTTGTACAAGAACGAGAGACCCTTTCTTCCGTCTTCTTCCAGAAGTCCCGCGTCGGGACTTCTGGAAGGATTCCATCACTCGGGGTCCTGACAGCAGCCACTGCCATCTGGGCATCCGGCTGCCTGGTGCTTGGAGCATCGCTTGGGAAAACCTAAGCTGGACGCACAGGCGGCTCTGGGCCACAGCCCCGGCCCCAGCTGCCTCCAGGGACCGCGGCCTCCATGCAAGGTCGCTGTGGAACCTGTCAGCCTGCCTGCCCTCTGACTCCGTTTCGGTGATGGGGACAAGTTTCAGAAGCCAGGACAGACACAGAGACCCAGGTGCGGCCACAGGTGCGCCATCCCACTGAGAAGCTCGCGGGGCCACCTGTCTGTGAGGCTGCCACCTCCTGGAGCGCCTTCTGCAAGAGCCACTGCTCCCACAGGCTTATTTGGGTTCCCTGAAGCTGAGCATGGACGCTGTCCTTAGAGTCTTAAGTCTTGGCCTTTGTGTAAAAGGCGGGGAGGCCCGTTTGCAGCTGGAGCCCCGTCAGTGGTCTGGGTTGAGGCTGGCCATCGCAGGAACTCTCCCGAGTGTCAGCCATCACAGCTGACCCCATTGCCCGACTGCGCTAATGACCAGGAAGCTACAGAATCATGACGCGATCTGCCAGGTAGGAAACCGTTTTGATGTGCTCAGAAATTAAAATGGAAAACATACAATTTTGTGTCTGGCAGTGGCCCAGCTTGCTTCTGGCTGGTGGGGTGGTCAGCGTCCTGCGGGGGCTGTCCTCCTGCTTACGCCCCAGCCCAGCCAGCCTGCAGCGCCCTGTGCCCTACAGTGACTGCCCTCTGTCCCTTGTCCCCAGCGGGCCCACCAGGCCTGCTCAGTAACCCACAACACCGATTTGCTAGTGACCAATTCAGGGTTCCGTGTGGCCTTGGCTGGAGCCACTCCCCAGCAGGGCCTTCCCGGGTGGCCTGCCCCAAGGTCGGCAGGAAGGAGACTGCAGAGAACCTGCCCCACAGACCAGCCTCTTCAGCTGGGCTCTGCCAACCAGGAACAACGGGCAGATGAATCCGTGAGGCCGGTCGTCAGAGGTAATGGTCAATGTAGAGGCGCCCGGGCCTATAGGCTGGCCCCAGCCTCATCCCTCAGTGAGCCAGAGATGACCCGTCCATTTCTTCACAGCCACCAGACCTGTTCACTCAAAGACCTGCCAGCACTGGACTCAAATTTCTACCCACCATTCGCTTAAACATAGCCCCATTCGGCCCATTTAGCCATTGATTGTCTGCCTGCTTGGCAGGCACCATGGCATGATGCATGCCGCCTGCTGGTTGACAGGACAGGACAGGCATTTGAGCTCTTGACCCAGGGCCCCTCACCCTCCAACCTTGCGGCGGCCGCCCTGCCATGCCAGACCTCGCCCAACATGAGCAGGTTGCTCATGTGCCCCTGGCAAAGCGTGTGGGTTCTACTGCCACATGGTGGGCCGTAGTTCCTGGGCCACCCCTGAACCCTTTGCACCCATGGTGGGCCCCCACACAGGCCTTGGAGTGCTGCACACGCACTGGGTGCAGCTGGGGTAGTCCTGAGCCACAGACTCAGCAAACAGAAGCAGCATGGGAGTGCCAGCCAGGAGCGGCCCAACGCTGATAGACCTGCAGCTCTGGGACACAGAACGGCTGCACAGAGGACTTATCCCTCAAGTCCTGGGGTGCCAGGGGCCCCCAGTTTGGTCAGAAGCATCTGGCTGCCCTCACCACACTTGCTGCTCCCAAGCGGAGGATCCGCACCGGTGCCCCGCCTTGGCGACCCCACAGCCGCCTGGGTCCTGCCTGTTCACTTGGTCCCCTGTGTCTGCAGTTTTACCAACAGAATCGGTCTTATTTGAGATTCTCCTGCTAATTTTGTGCACCCTTCCGATTGCACCCATGCACAAGGGGGGGATTGGTGACAGCCAGGTGGATGCTTTGAATTTAGCCCAGAAGTGGCCCCATCAGTCAGGAGGGAACGGCCACACCTGTTTCCAGAACCTTGGGCCTCTCCTGTTTTTTTACTGATAAAAGTAATCACACCCCTGAGGGGAGCAGCCAAAGTGCCACAGAGAACACAGAGGGCCTGGCCTGCGTGGCCCCTGCAGCCATTCCTCTGGGAGATGTCCATGCATCTGATGAGGCAGTGGCCTCCCTCTTTTTTACCAAGTACATGCGCATTGTCCCCAATGGTGTTATATTAGGCGAGCCATCAGCGCTTACCCTCCTGGGTGGCCTGTTTCAGATGGGCCCCCAGGACACGGGTGGCCTTGGCTAGGAGAAGCTTGCAGTATTTCCTTTGTGAACCTCAGGTGCCAACTCAGACCAGCTGCATCCTGTTCCGAGTTGCCAGGTCAGCAGCCCTGGAGACAGACTTGGGCGTGGACGATGGCAGGTCCCACTTGAGGCCTCGGCAGCCTTCGCCGGCAGTAAAGGAAGGCCCAAGTCCAGTCCTAGAGATCTGCTGTCTGGCCCACGTTTTTGATATGCGTGTGTGTGTGTGTGTGTGTGTGCGTGTCACACACACCCCACCTGTTTGCAGGGACACGTCACCTGCCTCACCTGGACCTCCCAGGACTTTCTGGGGGGAAGCTCCCAGGTCCCCACCTACACACACTGGAAAAGAAAAAGGAAAGCAAGCAAACAGCTGACAAGCAATGAGAACTAGAGGAGCCGGGCCCCGGGCCGCCTGCCGTGCCCACACAGTGGGAAGAGCTTTAGGTCAGGTCCTGCCCAGGCAGTCAGCGGCTTTGCATCTGGAACCGTGTTGTGGAAGGGTTGCTAAAGCGGGAAGTGGAGCAGCCCGCTGGGTGTGGGAACTGCGGCCTGGTCCCAGAGCAGGACAGGGCAGGCCCATGCGGAAGCCGGGGTCACAGCAGGCAGCCGCTGCCTCCAAGTGGAGAGCAGAAGGGAGGGTGGGCACACAGGTGCCGCCTGCGGAGGGAGACAGCAGTTCCAGGTCTCCCATGCCCTTCTGTGGAGGCCGCTGTCCTCAGCCAGGGGGCTGGCACCTGAAGGCAGCAAGCAGGGGTGTGAATGGGTGAGTGGAGAGAGGTGCGCAGGGATGATCACCACACCACCTGGGGGCAACTCAGGACACTGAGCATGGGGGAACATGATTTTCTCCCCTTTGTTCAATGTTTTACAATTGGTGTCTGTCATCTTCATAACCAGGAAAATAAAGTTTTGTTTAAAAAAAATTGCTTTCCACCCAAGTCTCTGACAACTTACTTCACCAAACACTTCAAGAATGCTGCCCTGACTTAGGCCAGGAGGACGCCCGGGGTGGGCAGAAGCCACAGCCCAGACTGCAGTCGGCCAGCCTTCACCTGTGCTGGAGCCCCAGCCCATGTCCCTACCTGCCCAGGACACCCCTGTGTGCCCAGACACAAGTGGGGTGTGCGCTCTCCCTTGGCCTGTGGGTCATGGCGAGGGGGCTGCAGAGGAAAATTCCAGTGTAATCCCAGAGAAAAATACAGAGGAAGACCCCAGGATCTAGGGGCAGGGCCTGTCCCACCGCCTTGGGCACAGAACGGGGCCCACCCCCCTGCCCATGTCCCCTCTGTGTGAGTGCCTCCAAGCGGCCCACATCCTCTAGATGGGGCCCTAGGGGGAGCCTCGAAATCTGGATCCAGGTACCCGGGGCCACCACCTGGCGAGCGTGCTTGGGGCCCTCAGGGACCAAGCCTGGCCACACCTTCCCCGAGTCCAGTGCACCTGCCCCGAGACGGTGGGAGCTGCCCAGCCCCATATGCTGTGGTCTTTCCTTCTGGGTTCTGTTTTTCTTACTTTGGGGCCTTAAGCATTTTAAAGAACTGCCTCTCCAGCGTGCACCAGGCCCAGCCGTCAGGGGAGCCCCAAGGCAGCTGCACACGGTGTTGCCAGCACGGACCCCAGTGGCACCTGGTTTCTGTGGCTGGGCCCTGTGAGGTTGGTCAGACTGACTCTGGCAGTGCCTCCACCTCCTGGGCGGCTGGACAATTCCAGCCCCGGTCACCACTCCCTCAGGGCCTCTGCAGTGACAGAAACATCCAGGGGCCAGGTGGCTGCAGGGTGGGCTCCAGGGCCCGTGAGACTGCAGTGGGGGTCTGCTGGTCTGTGCAGCCCACCTCCTGGGTCTGCTAAGCCCTTTGCTGGGAGGAGTGATGGCCCCGAAGGAATTCCTACCTTCTGGAGAGCCAGCTGCTTGTGCCCACATCAGGGAGCCCCAGGATTGCCCTGGGCCCCCCACCGGCCCACTGCGCCCAGAGCCAGCACCTCACTGGAGACAGGGGCCCTGCTGGCAGTGCCCTGTGGGGAGCAGACTGGTCAGTGGTGTAGGTAACTAGTACAGTACACACAATTGTCAGACTCAGTTATTAATTTTCCCTCATGGGAAGCACCCCTGCCCCCCATCCCCCACCCAACAATAGGCATTTAATAAAGACTATCCCTCAGTGGCTGAGGCCACTGGACACCCAGGGCCTGGGCTCCTGTCCAGATGTGGTCAGGAAGGTGCATCCGATGAGGGGAGGCTGCCCACCCCCAGGGAGGCGCTGAGCATGGCACATGGTGACCCCTTACCCACCAGGAATCCCCTGCGCAGGGGCCCAGGCCCAGCCTGGACTGCGGCCAAGAGCCCTTCCGGAAGCCTCCACCTGGCCAGCGCTGGTCCCTTCCATGCCGGAAACACCGCAGGGGCGCCAGAGCAGAGCCCTGACACAAATCCTTCACTGGCCCTCAATTAGTGCGTTTGGCACGCGGTCAGCACCCCCGGAGAGCAGCCCCTGGAGAGTGTTCATTACCCAGGATTGCACATCTGGTGCCCGCCGGGCCCTGGGGAATTAGCTCTGAGCGGTGATTTACAGCCACCTCTCTTTGTCCTTCCCTGAAGGAGACAGGCTCGCCCGGGAAGAGCACCTCTGCGGGCTGTGGCCTGAGGGCCGGGGTCCCTCGCTGGGAGCGCCTCCCCGTGATGTAGGGAACTGTCACATCCCCAGACATGGCTCCCATTCTCACAGGGCACGGGGTGGTGGGGACGGCTTCCAGCACAGGCCAGGACATTCTGGGCACACACCCTGCCTGACCCTCCCTGGGGAGGGGGCTGCGGGGGGCCTTGGGGCAGCACCCTGCACGCTGGGCTGTAAGGCGGGCGCCCTCCTGGGCCAACTGGCAGGAAGGAGGCTGCAGGGCCGGCAGCCACAGGTCCCCAGCAGAGAGACAGGCACCAGTCAGAGGTGAGAAAGCTGAGTAAAGGGGCACCTGCCAGGAAAGACTCCAGGAATGGGGGAGAGGGGACAGGGGGCCTGGGACAGGGGCAGGGGCAGGTTTGTCTCAGCTTTTGGCCTGGACCAGACCCACAGGGGACCATCCTGTGACTCCTGACCACTTTCCAGTGGCGGCTGGAAAGTCAGTCACCAGCCACCCACCCATTCCAGCTCTGGCCTCTGCAAGTTGGTGCCTGTGGGACCCCCCGTGAGTGGGGACGTGTCCCCAGGAAGCAGCCCTGGGAGGAGAGGGGGCCGCTTAGAGTGCACACTGTCCAGAGGGTGGGGAGCACGGCCAGGGTCATTGGGACTGCAGGGCTCCGGTGGCCCAGACCCAAGGCTGCCCATCTGATAGGGCTGCCCTGGAGACCGCACGCAGTGTGCTGGCCAAGAAACGTGCCTGAGAAGCATATAGACAAAGCTGGACATGCATCAGCAGAGTGTGGACACATTGCTGTGTAAGGTCCCTCGGCAGCAGAGAAAGGCCTGTGAACAAGTGTCCTTAAAGCAGAGAATGACCCAGAGTCGTGACAGGCAGCCGGAAGTCGCAGCCCATCCTGCCTGGGAAGGGGGGCTGTGCACCTGCCTGTTCTGGGAGGTCATGCCTGCAGACGTCCATCGGCAGGGCAGGAGAGGAGAGGCCTCCCCGCAGACGCCCTGGTGTGCCATCTCTGCACTGGCTTGCCATGGCATGTCTGCTGTGGGAAGGGAGTCCAGCAGGGGCAAGATGATGAAAGAACCTCAGGTTTGGATAAGATCGTGTGGGTAATTCTGCACACTTTTCCCTGGGCATCACATTAATCAAATTTAGTAATTTTTAAAGAAATGGAAGAGATGGATAAAGGGGGCTGGGAGACAAGGGGAGAGGCTTCAGGTCCAGCCAAGCCAGAGGGTCTGCAGAGGATGGGGGGGTCACCAGAGAGCTGGGGGGCACCTGCCTCCTGCTGCCTAGGTCCCAAGCCCTGGGCCCTGAGCACCGTCCAGGTGGCTTCCTCACAGGGAGGGTAGACAACTGGAGTTCCCTGGCCCTCCGCCCCTTCCTCAGCACCCCTTAGGGGCCTCGTCCCACCTGCAGAGGGTACAGACCTCCCAGGGCCTTGCCAGCGTCTTCCTGCAGAAGGGGGCTCCCCACGACCAGGAAGCCCTGGAAGTCCCTCAGTGGTGGCTGCTCCCTGGGGGCCTGAGAACCCTCCGTGGCCTGGGACTCGGCGCCTGTTCATCCCTCACGCTCCCTCACGGCGTTTGCTCAGCCTGGTGGAGGCTGGGAGCTCTGAGGCTGGGCAGGACACTCCAAGATGGTCAGGCCTGGCAGCAAAAATGCATTCAGCAGGTGCCTCTGTGTGAGGGGCAGGTCAGGGGCAGTAGGCTGAGGGGGAGGGTCCCAGTGCGGGCCAGAGGGACAGGGCGGGCAGGGTGGGTCAGGAAGCCACTGCGGGTCTTGGTGCAGGGCGCCCTGTTCATTACCTGGTAGACCAGGTGGCGCAGGGAGGCCGGACAGGCGATGGAACAGGCGGAGAGGCCGTGGGGGGCCTCATCTGCCACCACCCGCTCTTCCACCCCTCAACCCCAGCTCCCCGCCGCGGGTGAGCTCAGTCCCCACGCCCCCCCCCACCTGTGTAGTGACTGTGTCTGCAAGCTGCCTTCCCGGGAGGGCTGAACAGGAGGGCAGGGGTCTTGGGACCCCAGGGGTGTTTGCTCGGGAGGGGGCGGAATTTGCCCCAGCCTCCACCTCCCTCCGCAAATCTAGGACCCGCGGCGCCGGCCTCCTCTGAGGCCCCCAGCAGAAGGCATGCCCGTGAGTCTCCCCACCCTGGGATCCGCGGTGGGGCCCCTTGTGCTCTCTGGGCACAGACCCCTGGAGTCAGTACCGGCTGTGGTGTCTCCCTGAGCTCCGGGTGGCTGAAAACTTGTCACACCGGGGGTCGACGCCGGGGCGCTTTGCAGGGAACCTCCCCAGAGTCCCCAACCCTGAGGGAGTGCAGCCGGGGCAGGTGCGACCGGCCCAGGGCCAGAGCCCCACTCCAGGGTGAGGTCTTTGCAAGCTCGAGGGCCTCCCTTGCGGTAGGAGTCAGAACCCAAGCTCCTTCCCTGAGCGCAACCCCCTGGCACCCGCCTGTCCCCTCTCCCTCCCCCAGGCCAGGCCTGTCCTCCCCAGGGACCACCTCCCCTCAGCCCGGCCCTAACCGTCGGGGCCCGGCCCCCTTCTGCTTACTGTCCCCCGCCCCCAGGCTCTCCCGCGGAGCGCTCCCGCGTCCCGCCTGGCACGTAGGAGGCGCCCGGTCTGGGGAGTGAATGGAGGTCTCCGCACTCCCGGCCCTCCGACCCCTTCTGAGCTCGCGCGGAGAAGCGCCTTCCGCTCCCCTCGCAGGTCTCCTTCAAGACCAGGAGGTGGCACGCGCGAACCTCGCCGCTCGGCGGGAACCCCCGCGCACGACCCAGGGGCTCCCAGTCCCGCCGGCGGCGCCGGGACCTTCCCCGGAGGAGGGGAGGCGCTGGGGGGAGCGGGGAGCCCGGCGTAGCGGGGGAGGCCGCGGGCCCGGGGCGCGCAGGGAAGGCGGGCGAGACGGCGAGGAGTTAGGCCTTCATTCCCGGGGCTGGGGCCGCTGGGTGGAGGGTGGGCTCGGGAACCGCGGCGCGCGGGGCAGGAAAGGGCACCCGGGGGGCGCACCGAGACGCCTACGGCCAGAAGAGCGTGGAAGAGAGACCACCCTTACCCCGCACTCTCGGCGCCCCAACTCACCCCGGTTCCCCAAACCGCACTCTGGCGCCCCTTACCCGACCCCGGCCGCCGGTTCCCGGCAGAGCAGCGCGCGCTGCGGCTCCAAGCCTCGACCCCAAGCGTCTGGCCGCAGCCCAGGGGTCCCGGCGGCGTTGGCAGACCCGGGGTCGCTGGGCGCAGGGTAGCTACTCGAGGCCTCTGCCTCCTCGGTGGGAAAACAGGGCTGGGGGCGCCTCATGGGTGTGCGAGGGGCCAAGGCGGGGCGCCCGGAGCTCCTGTGCCCCTCGTGTCCCCCAGCCGCGGTTGCGGGAGCCCTTCTGGAGGGCAGTGGGCCCCTGCCGTCCCGCGCGGGCGCTCGCCGCCAGTCCGCCCCGGACGCTGGGTGACGCGGAGAGAGGGTCGGCGGCGCTGAGCGGGCTGCGCCCCCACCGGAGCCCGGGCAGGGGCCACCCCGACCGCCGCCTACGGAGAGTCCAGGGGCCCAGGCCCTGGGGGAGGGTCCTCCGGCGGCCGGGCTTTCGGGGTCACACATGCTGCCGTTTCCTGCGAGGAACTGTGGCGTAAGCGAAGCCGAGCGGGCCTCGCGCCAGACGCAGCGCGGGAATCAACGAGGAGAACCTCCTTCCCAGGCCCTGGCTCGGCGGGGCCGGTCGCCCGCAGGGCGGCCGCGCTTGGGTCCCGCGAGTGCTGCCCCGGCCGCGGAAGCGGGGAGAGAGGAATGCCGCGGGCACCCGGCTGCACCGCAGGAAGCGGGGGGCCCACGCGCTGCACCGCGTTCCATGGGGCAGCACTGTGCGCGCACCCGCGAGGCAGGGGCGGCCACCGGACCGCCCAGCCTGGGGAGGCCAGCGGCTTTCCGAGCCACGGTCTGGCGTAGGGACTCGCAGAGCCCAGCGTCCGCCACTGACTGCGCAAAACGAAAATGGACCCCCGGGGATCGAGGGGCCAGGGCACGCCGGGCTCCTGCATAGAGTCGCAAAGGTCGTTTTCATCGGCGCCACAGAGTCCCTGGCGGCTGGGGTGAAACAGGAAAGTCGTTGCCAAAGAACCGTAAGGGGCCCGCAGGCCGGCCGCCCTCAGCCGCCAAAGGGCCGTCCGACCGCGCACCTTCGGGTCGCGGGTCCCAGTGGGAAGCGAATAAACGAATGGCCGCCACTTACTAACGTGTGACATGGCCCAAGGGACGAAGGCGACGCCGCCCAGCATCTCAGCGCCCGCTCTCCGCCGGCACCTGGTCTGCCGAGATCTTATTTGAGCCCCCACGCCAGTTCCAAGGGGGTGGCGGTGGCGCGTTCCGTACCCAGCGAAGGCCGCCATGGGCCGCGCACGCTCGCCTGCAGGCCCTCTGCGTCGGCGCCCACTTGCTGAGGCCCTGGTCCTGGCCCCCACGGCCTTGGGTTTCGGGGCCCCCCGAGCCGGCTAGGGTCACCGTTCTCGCGGCTCTGGCCGAGCTTTACCGGGGATCCGTTGGCGGGCTGGGGTGCGGGGTCCGCTGGAAGCTCCGGGCTCGGGTCGCCTCCCGGGAGGAGAGCTGTGACTCTGCGGCCGGTGAACTCCCAGCAGGAAGGAGGGCAGTTCCGCCGGCGGGGAGGGGCAGGGACCCCCGCCCAGCGGCGCGCGCGAGTCGGCGGCTTCACGCGTGGCCCAAGACAGGCCTCGCCGCCACGCGCGCCGTCTGTCGCTGAAACCGGAGCAGGTTCGCGCGGGCCAAGCCTGGCCGTCCGGCCCGCGGGCTCCGAGGCCCCGCGTCCCCCGGCTGTCTGCAGCCCCGAGCCTGTTCCCCTAGACGTCTGCGCTCCGTCCCCAGCCTGAGTCGGGGTCAACCGTGACGCCGCTGGGCGGGCCTCTGGCCGTGCCCCCCGACGGCGACCGCTGGCTGCCCGCTCCGGCGCGCTCCGGGCTTCACGTAAACTGGAGACCGGAGCGTGCCGCGTGGATCCTCAAATCTGCATTCTTTCGGACGATAAAATATGTTCTCGTATTTTTTCCTGATTTCCCATTAAAACCTTTGCCTAACTAAACTCCCATCGAACGGGATTTATTTCGTCCCGGGGGAGATAAATCAGGGGGCGAATTTACGGCCGGGGAGGCCCCCGCCGCGCTAATGGGCCCTTCATGGAGTGCGCGGCCGGCGGGGGCGCGCGCAGCGGGCGGGGCGCTGGCCAATGGCCGGGCCTCCGGCGCCCGCAGCCAATCAACGCGCGCGCCGCGCCGGGGCCCCGCGGTTATCAGCGCGCCCGGCCCGCGCGGCGCCGCTCCGATCGACCCCGGAGCCGCCGCCGCCGCCGCCGCCGCCGCCGCCGCCCGCCCCGCGCCCCGCCGGCCGCCGCCCACCCGCCCCGGAGCCGCGGCACGCGCCCGCCTCCCGCGCCGTCGGCGCCCGCCCCGCGCCCCCGCTGCAGCCGGCGCCCCCGAGCCGCGCGCAAACTTCCCGGGCCGGCGGGCGCGGGCGGCGGCGGCGGGGCCCGGATGGGCTCCCGGGCCGGCGGCGGCGGCGCCCATGGACGCTAACCGCCCGGGCGCGTTCGTGCTGAGCAGCGCGCCTCTGGCCGCGCTGCACAACATGGCCGAGATGAAGACGTCGCTGTTCCCCTACGCGCTGCAGGGCCCGGCCGGCTTCAAGGCGCCCGCGCTGGGCGGCCTGGGCGCGCAGCTGCCGCTCGGGACCCCGCACGGCATCAGCGACATCCTGGGCCGGCCCGTGGGCGCGGCGGGCGGGGGCCTCCTGGGCGGCCTGCCCCGCCTCAGCGGGCTCGCCTCGTCGGCCGGCGTCTACTTCGGGCCCGCGGCCGCCGTGGCGCGCGGCTACCCCAAGCCGCTGGCCGAGCTGCCCGGGCGCGCGCCCATCTTCTGGCCCGGCGTGGTGCAGGGCTCGCCCTGGAGGGACCCGCGCCTGGCCGGCCCGGGTAAGTGGCGGGCGCGGGGCTCGGCGCGGGGCGGCGGGGCGGCGGCCGGGCTCACGTCCCCCCTCTGCAGCCCAGGCCGGCGGGGTCCCGGACAAGGACGGCAAGAAGAAGCACTCGCGGCCCACCTTCTCGGGCCAGCAGATCTTCGCGCTGGAGAAGACCTTCGAGCAGACCAAGTACCTGGCGGGGCCGGAGCGCGCGCGCCTCGCCTACTCGCTGGGCATGACCGAGAGCCAGGTCAAGGTGAGCGCCGGCCAGGGCGGCCCCCGCGGGTCCCGCAGCGCCGGGCAGGCGCGGCCCCCGCGTCCTGCGAACGGCCCTCGGGCGGCCGCCGGGCCCGGCTCCTGCGCGGTAGGCGCGGCCGGGGCTGGGGTGCCGGCGGCGGCGTCCCCCACGGCCACGCGCGGCGGGGTCTCGTTGCCCCTGGCCGGGCGCGGCGGGAGGCGCCCTCCTGATGGTCGCCGTCCGCCGCAGGTGTGGTTCCAGAACCGAAGGACCAAATGGCGCAAGCGGCACGCGGCGGAGATGGCGTCGGCCAAGAAGAAGCAGGACTCGGACGCCGAGAAGCTGAAGGGGGGCGGCTCGGACGCGGAGGACGACGAGTACAACCGGCCCCTGGACCCCAACTCGGACGACGAGAAAATCGCGCGGCTGCTCAAGAAGCACAAGCCCTCGAACTTGGCGCTGGTCAGCCCGTGCGGCGGCGGCGGCGGCGCGGGGGACGCCTCGTGAGCGCGCGCGGGGCCGGAGCAACCAGGGTACGGGGCGCGGGCCGGCGCCCCGGGCGTGTATATATATTTTTACAGAATAAGTTATAAGCGGTCGGCCGAGGCCCGGCGTGGGCGCGGGGCGCAGGGGGCCGCCGCGCAGGTCTCGGGCCGTGCGCCCCGGACGGAATCCGTTTGTACGATCAATAAATTATTTAACACGTCCCGACGGAGCCGCCGCTCCCGAGGCTGCCCCGCGTGTTTCTTCCGTACGGACGCCCCGGCGGGCAAGGGTGGGGCTGGTTCCTGTCTCCGGCCCAGCCCCCGGCTCGGTCTGCGTCCTCCGCGGGCCGGAGGATCGCCCGGGGCGGTCGCGGCGCGGGGCGCGATGGAAACCCCGTCTCCGTGTTCCCGCGCCCCGGTGCGGCGGCCGCTCGCGGGAGCCGGGGGACAGCGAAGGTCCGGTGCAGGGAGGGGGTCCCGGTCCCGCGATCCTCGGGCCGCCCAAGGGAAGGAGCCGCGAGGAGCGCGCCAATCGCGGGACGGAGCAGCCTCGGCACCTGGGCGCCGCAGGTGTGCCGCGAGCCAGCAGGTACGGCCCCCGCGCCCACGGACCCCCGCTGTTGTGCTGGCGCCGATGGATGAGATTTGGGGAAGATTTAAGTACTTCTGGGAGACCCGAAAGGGCAGGTGAGCAGGATTCCCGACCCCACCCAGTGCCGTGCGTTCTCTCCGTTGCTCCGAGCGGCCGAGGGGCGCTCCCTCCGTCCCTCCCCGGCACCGAGCCTCAGGTTAGTGCCAGGCTCCTGCCAACGTGCTGTGATCTGATTGTGCGGGTTTAAAACGCCTTAGCCTAGCAGCCAAGTATCCTTCTCTACGTTCACCGAGTGCGGTCAGTCAGGTTTTAAGCTGATTGGCACTGCGACTTCTCAGCTACCATTTCATAGATTTTTCACTGGGAGAAAGCGCCATTTAATCCATACTGGCACTAGGAAGAGAAATCCAAACAAAAGTTTGCCGGCCTAGGGACGGCGCGTGCGTGGGCCTCGGTCCCTTTCCCACGAATGGGTTGGTCCGCCTGGGCACCATGGATTCTGTGTGGGTTAACAAAGACCACCCACCGGCTCCAGGCTGGCAGGTGCTCCACGTGGCTGCACCTGAATAGACTTCACTGTTGAATTTTAACTTAGAAAATTAACGTGATTATATAAGATTTCTCCTGGAAGGCAGTTTTGAAAATGGTAGACAGGTAACATGACGTTTTCTCTGGGCTTTTTGCCACATGGCTGTACCATCAATTTAAAAAACATGTTTGTTTCTTCTGAGCCACTGGCTGGTTTTCTATTTAATGGAAGTGTTAACACTTGTTTTATTTCTGTGAGTGACTATTCTTTCAGCTCAAGCTGAGAGCAAAGGAATTTCCAGTTTTAAAGTTCTGAGGACAGGAATGTGTTTATATAATCTCATCTAAAATGCTGAGGGGTAAATCCCATTAGTCACCACTACAGTAAAAAAAATCCAAAAGATTACTTTTCTGCTCTCAACTGATGGCTTAGTTCTGTGTAACATAACCAGATAGAGTGACATTCCAGCATTTCCGGCGAGCTGGATGTGAAACAGCCCGCAGAGGGGCGCGCTCTTGCCACCCGGCGCATCAAAGCGCAGAGCAGGGCGGAAAAACACCGCGAACCAGACTCTTCCCCATGATCGGTTTTATTGCTTAGGAACCGGAGCGTCATTTCTAAAGGCCTCCACAGTGGCCAACAGCTGAAACCCGGTTAACAGAAGGGCCGTGTGGCACGTGGGCAGAGCAGAGCACACAGACCCCGGTGGTATTGTCAAGAACAGGTTCAGCAAGCGGACACCGGATCGCTTGCAATGGCGGTAATTCACCTAAAAGCAAGCATCTGGTGCCCTGGCCCGGTCCAGGAATTCTGTAGTGTTCTTGAGCAGATCGGCGAGACGCATGTTTGTGTTTCTTCCACAGGCTCTGCCGTCGCCCTTTAACGCCGTGCTTAGTGCTGAGAGGATATCCGCAGCAAGGTCATCATGTAGGTCGTAGCGGAGCGACCGAGGAAGTTACAGTTTTGTTTCTCTTAATGTTTTTATATACAGCCCATGTTAAAGCGGTTTCTATGGGAAGCAGACGAGGCTATTTTTATTTATCCCGTGGTATTATGGTTTCATGTAGGATACTTGGCACCATAGAACGGTAACAAAAGACAAACAGTTTACAAAATTCTTAAAAGGTACACCGAGCTAGCTATCGACTTCACATTCGGTTCTCAGTACCACAGCCGGCACAGGGGTCACACTGCCGTCGGGGTGGGGTGCGGATGGCTACAGGACGGCCCGCCCCGGCACCGCGTCTGCTTTCCAGCTGTGGTGGCCACGGCTGAACTCCTAGACTCGGTTCCATCTGTTGATACGACTCTTGAGCATTCATACTGGACAGTATACTTAGCCTAAGTTTTGGTAAGATTTATAAATTATTTTTAAAAAGTATATATTTATATATATATATTTATATGTATAAAAATGGAAAGCAGCTGCAGTGTGATTCCAAAACCATGAAACATGGCAGCAGAGTAAAGGACACAGAGGGGGCCCCGCTCTCCAAAAGCTGCCATGCAGCCCAAGCCCGCCCAGAGCCCCTGCGTCTCCCCAGCCCTGGGCACACCTCCAGCTGGCAGAGGGGGGCCTCTGACACCTGTGAGAAGCTCATCCACGCTGACAATTATTAAAAATTGAAAACTGTGAAGTCTGAAATACAGGATCTCTTTGCTGTCTATTAGAGTTTTGGCAACAGGACTGTGACTTATTAAAACAACCCAGTATTTCTACTTAATGTCACATGAACAGACAAGACAGTGAGGTATGTGAGGCTTTTCCGGAACGGTCCGGAGTATGAAGCGAAGTGTGAGGCCGGCCGTCTAGCGGGCGGCGCGCGGGCAGTCGTCGATGCAGCTGTCCCGAGTGTGCCGCGTAGCCTGCGCCTTCGTCGGGGGCTCCTGCTGCAGGGGGGCCTCCTGGAGGGCCCTCCCGGGCCGCTGCCACCTCTTCCCTGCCGAGGAACCAGCCGTTCGTTAAAGGAGCAAACACACCAGGAAAAGCTCAGAAAAGGTGAACTCGAGGGAAGGAGTCATATTTACCACCACGTCACTGCACGACACAACACTTGTGCACATGTGCGTGAGGTTTACCTGCCCCGGGCGCGATTCGGAAAGCCAGGAACACGGGCTGCGGCGGGAGAAGAAGAGCTGTGAGCACCCGGGGCGGCCCAGCCCCCTGCCGTCCATCCCCGCCCCCCGCCCCCGCTTTCCTCGGTGCCCCGCTGCCTCTGGCCCCGGGGCTCCCCGCTCTCCCGAGCCCCTCCCGGCTCTCCCCGTCCCCCAGCCCAGGGCCCCTGAGCTGCGGTGGAGGTCGGGGGTCAGCAAGGGCGAAGGGCCCCTGCTTCCCGGGCACGTGTGTGGAGCGCCCAGTGACACGGCCGAGCGCCTTCGTGTCCTGCTGAGGGTGTCATTTCCAGATGAAAATTCAGGAGAAGCGGGTGCAGAGCTGCTGGCTAAAAGCCCGAGCAAGGCGGGTGGCAGGCCAAGGACTTGCCCAGAGGCCACGGAGGTGCGCACGCGCGGACGGCTCTCAGCGGCTGGAGGTGAGGCTCCACCAGCCCAGCCCTCGGTGGGGACAGTCACACGTGTGACGCCGGGGTTCCCCTGCAGTGACGTGCCCGGAGCATGTTCACCACCTGCGAGGCCACTAAGCTACTAATGCATACTAAAAAGCTGACTTCAGAAACACTCGGGTGCAGACGCGCTTTACAAATGGTGAAAATCCCTTTATTTTATTTTATCGTGACCAGTCACTTCCACCTTATCTACCTGCCTTCTGGTGTTTTATTAGAACTAAGTAAGAACTGGTTTGGCTTGCTCTGGATTTGAGGGAAAGGAAGCACCCACCCCTCGGGCCCCCGGGCGGCTCACGGTACCTTGTGGTCCCCCATGCAGACGTGTGGCCCGATGTGGTCATAGGTGACGACCTTCTCCTCGCTCTCCGACTGGAAGCAACAGACAGGGAATGGTGTGGGAGACAGGCCTGACAGGTCCCGTGGGTGTGCCCGCCCACCCCCCTGTGGGGCTCTGGCCTGCGCCCCGAGGCCGCTGCACCGCCAGCCCCTACGAGGGGGTGGCCGACTGGTGGGCAGAAGGCTCTGGCAGGCATGGCAGCACCTTGGCACATTGGTCCCTGTCTCCTGCTGAGCGGCTCTGCTCCTGGAAGGGTGGTGACGTGGGTGGTGTGGTGCTGGGCCTCCGAGCTCCCTGACACATGCCCCTGGGCCTCTGGGGGAGGCACGGGGTCCCACGCTCACTGCCACCAGTGTAGCTATGGACGTCTCCAGCGGCCTGCAGCTGAGGCTGCTGGTCCAGCTCCCGGTTTCCCTGCTCACATTTGTTTGACCGCCAGTTCTGCAAACCCAGAACTCTGTTCAGGGTGGGGTGGGGTGCCCTGAAACCCTCTGCAGCTTGAGCACTGGGCAGTGACCACCGATGCAGGCATACAGGCTCCCTACCCACTTGCTGTCTCTGCCAACCTGGCAGTGCCTTTATTATGGGTGGGTGGGTGGGAACATGAATGGCTTGCTCCTGGCAATCAGTCAGCTCCTGCTGGACCAGGATTTTAGACCTACAGCGGCAGAGTCTGAGGCTATAAAGTTAAACTGAATTATCTTTAACACAGTAGGAAGCTTCAAGTCAGATTTCCTTTCCAGCACGGTCTCCTGCCAGCATGTGCGGAAACCTCTCTGGCAGGACGAGCACCTTCCGTCCTGAGCGGTGTGATGCTGTGCCCTGGGGGGACATTCATCACATGTGGCGTGATAATTTACAAAGGCAGCATACAATTGTGGATTTCCAACTGCATAATCTCGAGACAGGTAAATACATTACAGCGGCACAGAAACGCTCGGCCGAGCATTCAGCACCATGACTCCCGGCAGTGGCCGCTCAGCCGCCTTCCCGCCGTCAGTGATCTGGGACCAGGGAAGCACAACAAACACGAGGGCGGGCCAACCGAGCATGGCATGATGGATGAGCCGCGGAGGCGGCGTACCACGCGTCTGCTCAGCCTGTGATGCCCACCGCCCACCGTATGGCCCCCGGGGAGGGGCGCCTGCATTTCTGTGGGCAGGCAGCCGCCTGCTCAGCCAATCTCTGTCCACGCCTCTTCGGAAGCATCACGTCTTGGGCCCAAACACCACGGAAGATGTGAAGACACACATACAATAGGCTAAAATGCTGCCGTCCTCTGAACTCCCGAAAGCCCCAGGCCGTGTGGCGTGGAGTCCGCGCTGGGCTCCGGCCAGCCTTGCTTGCAATCTGACACTCGTAAGTTCACAAGACACTGTTTTCTTGGTCACCGGCGTTTTCCTTGGTAGATGACCCCTGTCTGTTCCATGCACCCTGGAGTCCCTGGGAGCACCCATTCTGGCTGCAGGCCTACACTCGGTCCACCTCGCATGCTCATAGGTGCAGGTGTGAGCCCCCACTGATCATGTGTGACTGCACGGCTCCCACCCATCTCTCTCTTTGAGCGTCATGTCCAGGCGCTGAGGGCAGGCCCAGTGGAGGACAGGGCTGTGTCCAAGGCTGGGCCCTAGGCAGGCTTGCCCTAGGTCTATATACTCGTGGCCAACGACCCCTGTAGCTCCATTCAAGGTGGCCTCATGGGGAAGTGGCCCCACCTGGCTGTCCTTGGTGATGGGCCCTGGGTTAGAGGGTGTCACAGCCAGGTGCAGGCTCTGCCCACAGCCCCCAGCCCCATCAGAGCAATCTTGCTGCAGACCACTGAGCAGTGAGCCCCCTGCCTCCAGCCCAGGCTCCTGGTGGGCTTCCTCCCCACTTGCCCAGGTGCCCCAGAACCTCACCAAAAAAGCCAGCAGGCCCTCTTAGAGGGGGCCTGCAGGGGCCCACTAAGCGGAGGGTGTGGGGACCCCTCTTGCCCAAGATGATCCACATCCCCAGGTGAGGGCCTAGGGTCAGGCCAGAGGGGCACAGACAGGGCCTCTTGGTTAGCCAGGGGGCCCATGAGGCAAGGGATGGCGAGGGCAGCTGGCCCAGGAGCAGGGCTGCTGTGAGTCACCAGTAGTCAGGGTAGCTTGTTGCCAGCTGCCCACGTCACACTGATGGGCCGTCCACTCTGAGTTCAGAACCCCTGATGAGTCAGTGCACTTCATTATTACCTCTGTTTACTGATGGGGCTGACAAACCAGTTCAATATTGTGTTAAAATGTGGACATTTTAACACAATCTCAGAAAAGAGGTCCAGAAAATCCCAAAAGGTCAGGAGGCCCCAGGAAGCCCCATGTGTTTCTGGCTCACAGAGCCCACATGTGAGCTTGGCTCTAATGTACAACTTAAGGAGATGCTGACACACATCTCCCCCACACTTTATGGCTCACGAGCCCTTCTGTGGACAGGAGTGCATTTAATTCCCAAGGACACGTTAAACTGTAATGTTTTTAGGCCCAAACTGGTGACCATTCCCATGAGCCTTGAATCAGGGATGACAGCGCATGGAAACCTGGCTCCAGCCCCAGCCGCCAGCCCTGAGCACTGGCTCTGAAGTGACTGAGAACCTATGACGTGGGAGGTCAGGGTCACCCTGGGCTCCACAGAAGGCATATTCCCTCCCTGGGGCCCCACCTGGCCCTGGCACCCCAGGTCCCTGTGTGGTGGTGCCAGGTGCTGGGTGACTCCAGCACTTACCCTCAGAACCAGCTCCTTGGCAGAAGGGGACATGAGGACACGGTCACACCAGGCGGGGCACCGGGTGTTCATGTAGTGCTGGCCCTGGTTGGAGTCCTCGCTGTACGGGTAGCTGCAGGCAGGACAAGAAGGCCGGGTCAGCCACCGGCCCAGCCCTCCTCCCCCGGCCCCCCAGAGCGGCAGCGCCAGCCAGGAGGACACGCGGGTTTCCGGGACACAAGGAGGAACCTGTGCTGCAAGTTCTCCCAGCAGTCCCACGACCTGCCCCAGTGTTCCCATCTCAGGAACTGGCCTCAGGGTCGCTGTAGTGGGTGAGAGCTCCCTGACTGGCTGTGGTGGCCACACAGCCCCCTCTTCCTGCCTGCTTATGGGGCCTGGCCATGGGAGTCCATAGAGGGGGGCCCCTCAGGAACAGAGCCACTGCAGCTGACCAACGAGTGCAGGTGGGGTGCCACTCACTGAGCACCATCGTTCAGGGGCCACCTGTGCACAGCTGTGAAGCTGGGCTGTGCCCGTGCCTGCCCGAGTTTTTCCCATTTGCAGACTCATTGGCAGTCCTGCCTCTGTGCCCAGGGGGCCTACCTCAGTCCATTTAGAGCCGCTGACCCCACCCCCGCTGACCCCACCCCCTGTGGGCATCTGACTCGGATAGCAGTGATGTGACGGTGGGTCTGAACTGGAACAGACTGGCTTTGTGGGGGCACTCAGCTGCTCATCTGCATGCCTTTCAAAGGAGTCTAAAACTTCCTGTACAAGTCTGTGTTTTTCTGGGTTAATTCCAGACTGTCACCTGGCATTTGCTGTGGGCGCACCTTATCCTCTGCTGTGTCTTCCTGCCGCTTTAGCCGGAAGAGAAGTGCAGGGGCTTTGGGGCTGCTCCTGTGGCGGGCACCTGACCCACTGCGGCCTGCATCTGAACCGTCTAAAGAGTGGTGGGGACTGTGCATGTTTCTGCCCCAAGCCGACAGTTCACAGCCTTCCCCACCCCCCTCCTCCGAGGTGTCCCAGCACTTCCACCAGAGCCTGGGGAGCGGGCCCAGCCCTGAGGGAAATGACCAGCAACACCCACACAGCTCCTCCTGCTAACAGCTTCATGCTGCTAAAGGACACCAGTGTCCCCGAAGTCCTTTTCAGGAAACCCGGCGAGCCAATGGCCGATCCTATTTCCACGCACTCAAACGACAGGTCCCCATGTGTGGGAGTTTCATTCAGCGGTGATAATGAAGGAATGACATTTGCCCATGTGGGCCCACGTACTCTGACCCAGGGACCCGGGGGATGCACCTCGGCCCTTGATGGGCTCCACACAAGCAGGACACGCAGGCCTGTGGCTGTGCTCAGGGAATGTGTCACCTGTGAGCTGCAGGAACTGGGGTCTGCACAGCTGTGCCCAAGCTTGCATCGCACAATGTGCTGAGTCACTCCCAACCAAAGCAAGTCCCTGGCTGGGGACAAAGGTCGGGGTGCGGCTGCCAGTGCACTCTAGGCCCATATAAGCCGGTCTGCAGGTGTGACCCAAGGCTGTGCTGCAGTGGGAGGGGCTCTGCTGAGGAGGCGGCGCTGGTTTATCCACAGGGACAGGGAGTCCGCGCCCGCTGCAGCAGCTACACTTACAGCTGAGCGCTACCCAGCGGCTCTGCACCCCAAGGTGGGTGGGACGCTCTGGGCAGTCCACCGCCACCCTCTCTGCGGCCCTGGCCCCAGCCTGCCGCGGGGCACGTCAGCCGGGGCAGTGCGGCTCAGCAGAGGCACTGGGGCTGGAAAGCCTCCCCCAGGGAGGCAAGCGGACCAGAGCAGGACTGCAGCTGGCGTGTTCAGGGCCACCAGGCAGGCTCCTCTGCATCCGGACGCCGCCGTCCCACAGGCCACCCCAGAGCGCCTGGCATCCCAGGGTCTCATCTCAGGCTGCACCAAGGGCCCACAGATCCCCACAGGGGTGCACCCCAAAATCGCATTGGAAATATGGGGTCCTGGGTTTGAAGCAGCCCACAGAGGGTGGCTTCTGACGAGGTCTGTGGTGCTCTGTGCACACCTTGCTGGCAACGGCTCCGCCCTCACCTGCAGGGGTCCCACAGCCCACTGTGCTCAGCCAGTGGCTCTGGCTAGGAGGGGCACATGGCCGAGAAGACTCTGGTGGTGAGCTTCTGGTCAGGTTCCCAACCCAGTGCACCCAGAAGGACCCTGGGGTCCCACGTGCTCAGAGATCCTGCTGCTGTGGGCATGTCCCCAGGTGACTCACAGAAGGAAGCTGGTCCTGATGGATGGGTGTCCTGGGGTGGACAGGGCTGCACTGTTGGGAGCAGAGGCTTACCCCACAGCCCAGGGGGTGCCCCATGGCACCTGACACCCAACAAGGAGCCTGGCTACCCCCAGGGCCAGGGAAAGAGCAAATGGGGTGACGCAGGCTGGATGGGGCTGGGGAGGCCAGCCGGGGAGCCCCTTCCTTCCCCCACCAGCTGGGTGCGGACGCAAGGGCAGGAGGAGGGCTGCCCAGGAGGGTGGCTGGGCGGCAGGGCACCTGTGTGCCTCCCGACCGTGCGAGGGGCGGGGATGCGGGGCAAGCTGGCCGCCTGTGCCCCCACGCGGAGGGCGGAGTGGCCATAATTACCGGCATGTGATAAGCTAACAATTGCTCACCTGTCCTGGCTCGGGCCTCCCCTCCTCCTGCCCCTGGGCTCCCACTCTCAGGATGTGGGCAGTGGGCCTGTGGCTGCAGCTGGCGACTGGCCCTGCTGACAGGGCTCAGGTCCCCCACCTGTGTGGCTGGGCTGGTGGTGGTGTCAGTAGCCGAGGCTGATGCCACACGGGGAGGCAGGGCCCCACTGAGCTTCCAGCCGGGACCTGCAGGGCTGCCTGGAGGGTGGGAGTGGCTGGGCAGAGTCTCCGGGCCCAGGCAGACAAGGCGCCCCTGCTAGCTCTGAGGCGGAGGGCGGGAGGTGGGGTGCGGCGTGGCGCTGCTGGGTGCTGAGGACAGAGCCCCTCCTCGGATCCTTGCCTGGCAAAACAGCACCTGTTCCCAAATGATGGCCATGCGTTGTGATGGCAGACACAGCTACGTCAAAGGCGCCCGGCACCAACGATATGCGGCTCGCTACACAACAAAATGGTGCAGACATGGCCACACGACAGGGCATCACTGTGGGGGTCTCTGCATGCTCCCGGGGGCCCCGAGGGCCCAATGACAACAGTGGCCTCAAATACTTGGTTTCGAAAACAACCAGCTGTTCACTAAAGAGAAACAAAAATGAAGTCAAGGAAACAGAGATTGTGGCAACGTGGAAAGGGCTGAACACCAGAACCAACCCCACCCCCACATCCAGGGAGAGCCTGGCCCACAGCCAGCAGCCCCCGGGCCCTGCTGTCACTGCCTGAAAGGCCAAGGGCTGTGACCCCAGCAAGGCTGCCTGCAGTGAGCTGCACACAGACAGGCCCGTGCACAGACTCCACGACGCCAAGGCCTGGCTGCTTACTGAGCTGTGAGCACGTTCCTTGTTCCTCCATGCCGTGTGCCCTTACTTCAGTGGCTGAGCCCCCTCCCACGTTTGCCGCCCTCTGTGCTGCCACTGGCCCTTCAGGAGAAGCGTGGGGTGTCAGTGGGGACCAGGAAGTGGACCCAAGGTGCTGGGGGCTGTCGCGCTCCTCAGCACCACGCGCACAGACAGAAGGCCCTCGATGGAGCAGCACAACGACGATGCTCTCGAACCCAGAGTCCAGAGCCGGGGGCCGAGATGCTTTGGGACGTGGGGACACGACAGGGCACAGAGGCCTGCATGTTGTTTCAGCCATTGCTGTGAACATGTGTTTCTGCTAGAAAGGCAGACTTGGGCATGTGACAGGCATTTCCTGAAAAAGGGATGACACGAACCTGCTATCCAGGGAGACAGCCGCGGGTATTGCTGCCAATGACAAAACTCAAGCTTTCAAGAAAAGCCCAGTGTTCGGTGTCTTGTACTCGCCCCGGCATCGACAGCCCTCTGCTGAGCTCCGTGGTCCTGGGGGAAGGGCTGACACTGCAAGGGGCACAGGCCAGCATCTGGACAGCTGCACAGCTCCGCAGGTCAGCTCATATGGTCGACGTGGCCAAGGGGCTGCCAGTTCACAGAAGAGCCCCAGTGTCTGTGCAGAAGGACCCACTCCAGGCCCACCTGGTGAGGGCGGCTCGGGAGCCCCGTCTGGAACAGCTGTCCTCTACCAAGCCCAACTCAGAAACACTCTTAAATGTGAAATAATACACATTCTTTCAATTTTTTTGTGGGGGAAACTGTTATTTTTTTTCATAAAAATGTTAACATGTGATGGGTTTTATTATGGTCTTTTTTTTTCATATAACTTGTCATACAGAATAGTAAACAAATTGTCAGGGCTCTGCAGAGATTAATTCTTTTTCTTTTTTTAATTGAGGTACATACAATAAAATACACAAATTTTAGTGCACATCTTGATGAATTCTGACATGTGTGTGTACACTCACGCAACCCTGCCCAGACCAGACATCAAACATTCTGATTGTCCCCTTCACCCATTTCACCCATCGCCCCCACCCCCAGTAGGAATCATCTGTCTGCTCTCTGTATCTAGGAGTCTATTTCTTTTTTGTTTGGTTTTGTTTTTAGGTTCCTCATGTAAGTGAAGTCACATGGTATCTGTCTCTGTCTGACTTATTTCATTTAGCATCACGCCTTCCAGCTCCCTCCATGGGAAGTTTCGTTCGTTCTTATGGGTGAATAATATTCCAGTGTATATGTAACCATCTCTTCTCTATCCAGTCATCTGCTGATGGACACTTAGGTTGCTTTCATATCTTGGCCATTATAAATGATGCTGCAATAAACATAGGAGTCCATGTATCTTTTTGAATTATTGCTTTTGGTAAATCCCCAGAAATGGAATTACTGAGTCATACGGTATTTTAGTTTCTGAGGAACCAGTGGCCGCACCAATTTACAGTCCCGCCGAGCGCGCACAGGGGGCCATTCGACCCACACTTCCCTCGTCTGGCTGGTACTTGTCGTTCTAACAGGTGTGAGGTGGTGATTTGGTTCTGACCAGTCTCTCCCTGATGACTGGCGATGGGGAGCACCTTTCCATGTGCCTCTTGGCCATCTGGGCATCTTCTCTGGAGAAGTGTCTGTTCAGGTCCTCCACCCATTTTTTCATTGGTCTGTTTGTTTTTTGGGGTTGAGTTGCAGGAGTTCTTTATGTATTTTGGGTGTCAGCCCCTTATCAGATACATCATCTGCGAGTATTTTCTCCCGTTCAGCAGGCGCATTCCGTTCTGCGCTTGGCGTCCATGGCCGTGCAGGGGCCTTTTAGTCGGGCATCACCCCACCAGTTTATTTTTGCTTGTTTCCCTTGTCTGGGGAGATGTGCCCAGAAAAGAACTGCTAATGCCGATGTACAAGAGCTTACTTACTGCCTAAGTTTTCTTCTAGAAGTTTTATGGTTTCAGGTCTGATATTTAGGTTTTTAATTCATTTTGGGCTTATTCTGCATATGGCGTAAGACTGATCCAGTCTCATTCTTTTGCATGTATTTGTCTAGTTTTCCTAACACCATTTTATGGTTATTTTAAAGTGAATTAATTAATATTTTAAAAATTGTGGTAACTATCAATAGATATACCCTGCGTAGAATAGCTCTTTGGGGCCCCCAGTAATAGTAGGAGAGCAGGGGGGAGAGACCACATGAGGAGAGCCACTGCTCTCTGGGATTTGCCCCGAAGCAGCCATTATGATGGTGGGATGCGTCTTTTCTTCTTAGTAAGTGGTAAGGCCCAGTCTCTTCACTACTTAAGGACTTACACAAATGCTTGTAAAGTGAACCCAAGTGCAATGATGTGACAGCCGACACCTTTGACACATGAAGAGTCCACGCACACAGGTATGGAGAACACACCTCTGCCGCCAGTACACGGAGCACAGGAGGGGACACGCAGGTGCTCACACACCGGAAACGGCTGCCTCTGCTGCCAAGCCGTCTGGACACCGGCAGGCAGGCTCCCGGCTCTGCTGCTGCGGTGACTTGGGGGAACGGAGCTCTCGGGCCTTGGCGAAGGGCGGTTTCAGAGTGGCTGTCCTGAGGGTAGCATGGGTCCCTGTTGGGCAGGTCTGGTTCTGAAGGCTCAGTGACCGCAGAGGACAATGCCATTTCATGGGGATGCGGATCCAGAAGCCACCACACCTCCCACCCCTTGGCTCCACAGAGCCACAGGGATAGCGGCAGCCATGGGCGGTGCCACGTTAGTGGGAGCGGCTAAATCACCTATCTTTGCACTTTGATCTCCTTGCTTTAAAACCAGTGACAGCCACTCTCAGAATTAAGCTTAAGTCAGAAATTCCACTTGTGTTGGCCGCATAAGAAGACAGGCCTGCTGGTTACCTGGCATATTCCAATTGCTGCCACTTACACCAGGCGCTCCCAGGTAAGGTGTGGCTCCAGCACGGGCTTGTAGGGCCCAGACCTGGGTTAGCGGTGGGAACTGTGAGTGGACGTGGCAGAGGGCGGGAGGGTGGGCGTCCACCTGTCCCTCTGAGGGTCCTGGGCACCCAGCAGCTGGAGTGCACGGAATGAGGAAAGCTCATTCCCACACAATCACCACTAGCATCATGCTAGGTCCTGCATCAATCCAAAGCCAGCCAGTTTCCACAGAGAAGCCAGCGTGGGCCCAGCTCAGGACAAACGCCAGTGCTGCGTTCTTTGAGCACCCATCGCCCAAGCACACTGAGAGCCTTTATGTTCGGGCACATGGGGACACCTCACGGGGCCCATGTGCCGTGCCTGGCAGCACCAGTTCTGTCCAGCAGCCTTCCTGCCTGTCCACAGCATGCTTTGCCTGTTAACTGCCACCTGCAACTGGTCACTTCTATAGCTGTTCCTAACGAAGGTGCCACGTACCAGTGCCCTTAGTTGAGAAGAATGAGATACAGAGGCTCTACTGATGTGTGAAATGCAGCACTTTCCAGCAAAATGACAGGCAGCACTAGGTTATCATCCATTAGGAGTGAGCTCCTCATCCGTGGAGACACCACCAAGGGCCTCTGCAGAAGAAACCCCGTAACTCTCAGGATGAGGCCTGTCTTCCAATGAGAGGTCTCCAAGGACTGCCACGGGTGTGTGATGGTGTCCACGTGGCTTTGAGCCGCGGGGAGCACAGCAGACACGGACGTGCCCACACTCTGTGCAGAGGACGTGGTGACCCGGGGCCATGGGGCAGCTCTGGCCATGCTGTCGCCCAAGAGGCCCTTGTCCCTCAGGGCAAGGGCTGGGACCACTTGCCCATTTGTACTGTGCTCAGAATCTGTGTGATGAAGGCCAACGTCCAGACAAGTTCCGGGTGCCAGAAGCCACAGCCCCAGAGTGGCACACTCAGGGCACCATGTGCCACCCCCGGGAGCAAGTGCCCACAGGTGCCACGATCCCATCTGTGAATCATGGAAGCAGACACAGGCACACTGAGTAGAAAACTGTGGGCTGCTGACCCACAGGCTCGGCCCTCACAGCCTTCCAGAAAGTGCCAGGAGCCAGGCAGTGTGAGGGAACACAGACGCGTTCTACGGACGCTGAGAGCCACACTGGGGGATGGCAATGGCTGGCCTCGGAGGCACAAGGGGCACCCTGTCCAGACCCCTGGCCAACAGGGAGCTGCTCGGGAAGCGGAGAGTTGCTCTCACACCCAGAAGCACATGGTGGAATGCATTCCAAGAGCCACGGGGGGAGTTGGTGCGGCAGCTTCTTGACCCTGCAGGTCTCCCTGAGGACACAGGCCGGGCGCTGTCCCGCACTGCCAGGGGCAGCCTCTGGGAGGACCCCCATGGGGCCCAGCCAAGCCTGCAGACACAGAAGCCAAGCAGGGTCTGCTTGCGGCGGCAGAGTGCCCCCCAAAGGGACCCAGCGTGTGGAAGCTGCACTGGCGCGACTTGAGGACCCCCTCCTCACGCAGCCCCGGACGTCTGTGGGCACCGCGAGCTCGCCCCGCTCCGGTACCCTGGCCCCAGTGGACAGCAGCCCCGGGAGACACCTCCACGGAACCCTGGGGCAGCCCGCATTCTGGCCGCCAGATGGGCCTCAGAAAGGTGGTGGTTGCCCGCAGTCGACCTGGGGCATCCCATGCTGGGCCATGGCATGTGGGGACCCCTCTCCAGACTACTTTCCCACAGAGGGGGCGCTGGGTGTGTGGGACAGGGAGGAGCTTCTGAAGAGGATGGAGGGCGTGTCCCCTGACCACGTGCTTCTCCGTTTGTGGGGCTCAGCCACGCTGCCTCCTCAGGTGGGGGTGGGACCGCACCCAGCTGGCTCTGCCCTGAAAGTGCCTGTGGGGAAGCCCCCAGGACAGGTCCCCCCACTTCCAGCAGCGACGGACTGCACTTTGTGGACAGGGGTGCACAGATGATACACACCCACACCCGGGCAACACAACCCTGCACACAACATGCACACGCCACACAGGCCCACGTGTACACACACGTACATATGCACACACGACCCACAGCCTCCATGCCCTCAAAGGCACCGACGCACGCCATACCCTCACCTCCATGTATGTGCATAAACCCATGAATGTGTACCCACTGCATATACATATACCCCACCATGTATATACTCACACCATGCATACGCCTCCATGCATGCGAGAACCCTGTATACACATATGCAAACCCATGCACTGCACATACACATGTGTGTAGTCCATAACCCGCTCATAACTCCCCCACACCTATGCATGGATACCCACACACACACACACGCTCATGCAATGCCCAGATATGCATAGGCACCTACACAGTGCACAGGAGCAAATACACACACCTACACATGTGTACGTGTGAGCTTACATCCCTGCATGGGCGTGCACACACGCAGCGTGCCCGGGGCCCTTACTGTACGGCACAGTGGGAACACCTGGGCGGCACCAGGCACTGACAGCCTTCCCAGCATCCCCGCTCTTCCCAGCACAGGCTTTGCTCACACTCCCTGTCTGCACCCCACACAGCAGCCCCGCCTGTGGTGTCCCTGTGCAGCCCAGGGCTGTGCCTGCACGGAAAGGCTGGGGTACTTCTCACTGTGTGCTGGGCTCCCAGGCTTCAAAGCAAATGTTTTAGTCTGGACACCTTTATGTTTCTTCTCCCCACACGTTCATCTCTGAAAACTTCCAATGCTATTTCCAAAATAAAAGAGCAAGTATTTGATAATTAAACCAGCCAGCCGGCCCCTCCCCCTGCATCTGCAAAGCCAGCTCAGGCCGGTGCCGCCTCCTGTCACCCCTCCTGCCTCCACCAGACAGCTTGCTGTGAGGGATCCTGGGTCCGGGCCCAGGGTCCGGGCCCACATCCCCACCAAGGGCGCTCTCCTAATCGCACCTGCGAAGCCGGTTTGCCACATCACAAAGGGCGTTCCCAGGTGTCCTGTGACCTCACCCCAGGGACCAATCAAGCTCTGCGAAGATTTATGCTCGACAGGCGCATCCCCAAGCCATACGAGAGGGTAGGGTGACCTCTCTATGCACACAGTCTGCCCTAGGCACGTGTGGGGCACCGCGGGAGGTACCCGCAACAATCACTGCATCTCAGGGCACAGCCTCCAGCATGGCCAAAGGTGGGCTGAGTCCTGCAGGCCCAGTGCCCGGCCACAGCCTCCCGGGCCACTTTTGAGAACTGTTTCTCTTTCTTTATTCTTTCCCTTCCCCTCTGAGGCCCTGGGTGTGTGTCTGGGCTGCATCCCCTGGGCTGGATTACTATTCCTGCAAATTTCAAGATTCTACAAACATCAGAGTAAACACAGCAAAAGCTTACATGCCTGAGAAAGAGAAAAACAGACAGAACCAAAACCCCCCCCCCAGGCACCCCGCTGTGGTCAGTCCTGGTGCCCCCAGAAGGACCCAGGGCATGGAGCTGCCTCTGTGCGCCCTAGGATGCTAATCTGAGGCCATATTTTGCAAAGCAGAAACAACATCTTTTCAAAGAGAAGAAAAATATCATTTGCTGCTCTCATCTGGTTGTCTTTTTGCTGTGACTGTGGAGAGGGCAGGAGGAAGCCTGGTGGCCCAGGCCAATGCACGGGAGGAGGAAGCCCTGCTTGTCCAGCAGGAGCTGCTGTTTCTTACCTGGGAGGGAACGAGATGTCCAGTTCATACAGTCTATCCTTAAAGACAGACAGCTCTTTGTCAAATTCTAAGAGCTAAACAAAAGAGACAAGAAAATATGGTTACTTTGGTTTGCTTTTCTGGGGTCACTGAGAAGTCCCTGGGGGTGTGGCATATTTGCAGGGGGGCCCCTGTTGCTTCTGGCAGACGGCCTGCATAGGCCTGGTCCATGTCGAGGCTGCTCTACTGAGAGCTGCCCTCCTGCCTGTGAGAACACGTCCTGGTCTGCAGCAAGCCTGCAGCTGGTAACCTGCACTGCTAGCTACGGACCAGCCGTGCAGAACAACCTCACCCTGCCGACACCGCGCAGCAGAGACACGCAGCACCCTGCAGAGGGGATGTGGCGCCGTTTTACCCAAATTATGTCAGAGAGTAATCACTGCCCACCTTGCGTGGGAAGATGATAAAAACAGAGTTCACACACTGGGGTTCCAGGAGCAAACTGGGTGTGAAGTTTTGGTTTCTACACGCAGAGGAGAGGAGATGGAACAGCCTGGACCCCAGGCCTCTTTAGAGCCAGACTGCATGGGCATCATGCCCCCGGGAGGGAAGAGGTGCCATGGCAGCGTCTGACCGCACTGGGCTGTGACAAGCCATTGCCACGCACTCTCTTGGGATGCATTCGTTAATCATATCCTCACAGCTGTGCAGACCATGGCATCGTGCAGGGGCTCCCCCTGAAGCCACCATGGCCCTCTCCTCCTCTCCACATCATCCATCACTCCCAAAGCATGCAACTCGCAGTGCCGTGTGCATGGCATTTAACCCACGGGCCAGGCTGTTATCTGACCCACCTGCTCGAGGCCCTCCCCAAGCACCTCCAGGGTGGGCCAGGGGTAAACAGCTGCATTTCCACCAGAAGGAGCCATGAGGTGTCTGTGGTCTCGGAGAATAAACCAATGCCCTTTTTGCACAAACAGGAGCCAGTATCAACCTCATGAGGTGCATTCCTGCAGAATCCTGGACAGAACCAACTCACACCTTACATCCTGCCTGGTGAGGCTCAGGTATTGGAGGTGGGGGCCTGCACCCCATGGGTGCCACATGTGAGCCAACATGTGCTGGTGCGAAACGCTTGTAGCCAAACAGACCTTGCCCACTCAGGCTGGCAGACCTGTAGGGGGTGTGTGCAGGGCCCGGTGGGGGGTGCAGGGTGGGAACAAAGGCATGGGGTGGAGGGAGGCTCTGGGGACCATGGGGGTGTGGGGGACCCATGGGTGGGGAGCACAGAGTGGCTCCCCTTCTAGGGAGGACCCCAGGCCAGACAGCTTCTGGAACGTTCCAAGGTCACCTCCTCAGTGGGGCTGGGAGAGAGAGGAAGTTTCCAGGGAGGGAGGCCACTTCACGGGTGGGGCCCGGGCCACGCTGCACTTCCCTGTGTGCTTACATCTGTGCTCGCAGATACACTCACAATCTCCCTCACACACACACACACACACACGCAGACCTATGAGCACATTCCTTATCTGGATCATCCCAGAGGTTGAATCCCTGCTCTTCCCAGATCAGGGTTGGAACGACAGGTTCCCTGCTGGGAGAGGGGCCCTGGGTGGCAGCAGTGGGCTGGGGTAGGAGTGCTGGCTTTGCATGGGTGCTGACGTCCTTGTGACCAGGAAGAGGAGCTGGCCCGCCAAGAGCCCAGGAGCTTGGCTTTTCTGGGAAGGGTGGGAGTGTGGGGTCTGGAGAAGGACCACGGAGAATCCAGGAGTCACGGCGAGTTGGCCACTGAGCCAAAACGCTGACCGCGGCTTCCTGCCAGCGCGGTGATGCCTCACGAGCATGTGGAAAGGACAGGCGGGGAGCACCTGTGTTCCACCCACCGGAGCTGCCAAATCTTGTTTCTCCCAAATCTACCTCAGACCCTCAAAGACAACCCTGCCCCCGCTCACCCACCCCTTCCTGGCTGTGACGCAGAGCACCCGGCAGCGTTTCCCCGCTTTCTGCCTCCACACCACGTCCGTCCCTCCACGCCCACGGCCCACACTCAGTCCCGGTGTGCAGAGCCCGCGTCCGTGAGCGCGGGGGTTGTGCTTGTCTCAGCTCTTCCACCCTGTCGCTCCACCACCAGTGGCTCCAGCCTCCTGTGGGCGCCGTTCCTGCAGGGCAGCCTGGCCTCCCCTGGGGCTGCTCACGGGTCCTCTCCACGAGGCCAGGTGCTCGCATGCCCCAGATGTTCCCTGCGCCTCTGCTGTCTGCAGCGTGTCCAGCTGGGTCTGCACCGCCACTCACCCCACCCGTGGAGACCGTCCCCTGTGGCCTGACTTCCAGAAGTTCCCTGTGTCTTCCATCTGCCTGCTTTTTCCAGGGGGCAGTACTTACTGACGTGTCTGATCTTCCGTGCTAACGATGGTTTCAGTGCTCCCACCTGACACTTTCCATCAAGCACCCCACTATTTGGTGTCCTGAGAGGCCGCCCTGACAGTGCCGCCTCTGGACCCCGGCCAGTCGGACGCCTCCTAACTCCTCCTGCACTTGGAACTGCGGTACGTCCACGGGCTCCTCACCATGGGAGCCTTAGGCCACGACATGGACGTGGAGCCAGCCCTAAAGAGATGCCGTCTGGACTCAGGCAACAGCAGACGAGGCAGGCTGTTAAATACAAATACTCAGAATGTAACTCACAGGTTACAAGGTGTGGGGACAGAAGCTTAATTCTCTTCCTTACTCTTTGCAGGAAGCTCCCGAAACCACCGTGGCGGTTTCCCAAGCCCTCCGCTCTGGACAAGGATGCAGACAGCAGCCAGGCCTTGGCTGCAGCCGTGTCCTCGCCAGCTCCAGCCTCCCACGCCGGAATGGCCTGTTCCTCGGCGGGCCGCTTCCCACTCCCCCCACCTGACGGCGGCCCCAGTGCATGTGGTGCTGACCACCTGGCCCCCTCTGCCAGCCGGTCCTCGCAGGCTGCACCCTTTGTTCGCCCAGAACATGGCCCGGCTGGGCAGCAGCGTAAGCCTGGCTGGTGCTTATCTCACACATGCGAAGTCTTCTTGTCAGCCCCCTCGGGGGATGGGGACTATGCAGAGGTGCCCGATTCTCTGAAAGAGGGCTCTTCCTCCCACATGCACCATGAGGACACCGCTGCCTCCTTCTCAGCCTCCGCCCCCATGAATGTGCCCACACGTGCCACGTTCTGAACACTCCGTTTTAACGCAGCCTCAGAAGAGGCCACGACACCTGGCTGGGTCCCCGTGAGCTCTCAGTGGTCGGAACCGCCCGGAGGGCGCCCACACGGGCGGGGTCCGCAGCTGCCACGTGGAGGGCTCTGCAAGGACTTCAGTGAAGGAGCAAACCGCTAACACACTCCGGGGAGCCGGCGGACTCTGGGAGGGGGACCCGCTGGGGCTCGGGCAGGATGGCTTCTGATCCCAGCACGACTGCATAAGACCTGCCAGCAGCTGGCTCCTCCCAGGGGGCAGCATTTAGGGATGGAGCTGTATGAGTCTTGCCGCTTTCCCACTTGTAAGGGAACAGAGTGAAAATAAAAGCAAATGAAGTTCTGGTTTGGGATGAGCTGGGTCTTCCAGCTGCTAGACCAGTTAACAGCGCCAAGCTGGGGGGCTTGGACCCCATGGTCTCTATCAGCAATGTGCCCTCGCTGGTCCCCTGCCTGTTGCCATGGACCATCAGGGACTTGCCCTCACCCGGCATCTCTGGGTGGTGCCGCCCGCACAGGACCCATCTGCTGTGACGTGATGTGAGCACCGGCGTGTTCCGCCCGGCAGGAGCTCTGGAGCCTCTGCACGTCGGGCTGTGCTGGACATGACAGCAAAGGCCGGGCAGCTCCAGGCTGGCCCGTACCTCCCGGGCCTTCTGGTCTGGGGGAGGCAGAGACAAACCCCACATCCACAAAGAGATGCAAACCCACGTGCTGGCAGCTGGCGCATTTACCTATGAACCCTGAGGGGGCCCATCAGGTCCTAGGCCCGGCTGCCCGGGAAGGGTGGAGATGGCGTCGACCTGTCCCTGTTGCCCAGGGCTCTGACGGGTTGGCGGGACCCTTCCTGCTGGGCCAGCACGGAGACAGCACCCAGAGCTCCATGGGGACCGTTCACGCCCCGTCCAGGGGGCAGAAGCTCTGTGCTGGCACAGAGCCCCAGATAGGGAGGCGCTTCCCATTACAGAGACCCTGTGTTTCTGTTGAAATGATAATTTGTATCTCTTTGAGATTTTTCACAACATGATAACCAATACCACATGTATCTTAAACATTCTTTTTGATTACAAAGTGAAAAACAGCGCGGGCGTGTGTGGACAATGATAAAGCTGCCGGCTGATCGTATGTATCTGTCAGGAGCTGTCCCAGCTGCACAAATTCCACTGTTACTGCAGAGACACCACGCTGATAAAGAAAAAAGAGCCCAGAAAATCAATGCGCCTTGAGCTAGAGCAGTTGGTAAATACACAGAAAACATCTCTATCCAACAGGCCAAGTGCTGAGAAAATTCCCAAGCCCTGCCCTGGGACAGCCGAGGAAAATTTAATCTCCCCAGATCCTCACCAGGGCACTCCATCCTGCAGCCCTGACAGCCACACTTACAATTAATTATACAATTTCGATGGGAATATCGACTAAACAAAGCCATAAATCATAGAAAAAGTCAATAGGCATGGACACATTCAATCATGTCCAGGCCAATGATCACTACTCTTAAAATACAATAATTATTTTCAGGAGCCAGCTTGAATTAAATTTCTGTCAGACGGGTACAAGACCGCTGGCTGATGAAGGATGTGGTGCTTTGGGGCCGTGTCCGGGGGCCCACCCGCCAGCCGCTGTCCCGGTGGCCAGGGCTGCGCGTCACCAGGTGGCAAGTGGCTCACCGGCCCAGTCCTCTGGCCCCCTGGTTGACGGGGATGACCCGTTTCCTGTGTATGACCAACATACAGGCCGACTTCCCAAAGGGCCAAGTAGCCGGGCAGGGTTGGCGGGGGCCCTGCTCACCAGCGTGAGCCCATGGACAATTCTGGAGGCACTGCTGCCTCAAGACAGAACCCGGATCTGCAGAGCGGGCACCCGCTGGGGACCCTGCACCCGGCCCTGTCCCACGGAGGCTCCTGGTGAGGAAGGCACAGGGGAGTGGCCACGCGGAGTCTACTCTCCACTTTGACTCCGCCACATTTTCTCATCTTAGAATCAGAGTCACGAGTTCCCCTAAACACTGAATGCTCCAACTAATTTTCTTTCCCCTTAAAAAACACATTTCATACGCTGAATAAACACAGAAACAGAGATGTACTTCCAGGTCCAAGCACGTCCTTTGTCTGAACACGAAAGACGAAAGCGGTGGTGGTGCCCACATATGGAGTGCCAGCCTCCTCTCCAGCACGCAGCGGCCTGGCTCGGGCCCGAACCCCCTCCACCGAAGGAGCCTCCTTCTCCGCACCTGCTGCTCCTCCTGGGACCTTCTGGCCCTTGGCCGCCCCAGGGCCACCTCCTCCCAGGGAGCCCCCACTTTCTTCCTGCCCTGGTGGCCTCTCTGCCCCCTGCCTCAAGGGGCTGTCTTTGTGCTGGGGGTCCTGCCAGGACCTCAAAGCCCACCCTGCCTGGCCTCCTCCAAGCTCAGACGGTGACACTGCTGCTCAGGGACAGGATGGCATGTGAGTCTCCTGGGCACTTCAAAATGTGTCCTGTCCCCAAGCCTGCCCCTTGGGCTCCTCCTCTGCCCCAGTGCCCCACGTCCTGCCAACATCACCAGGATGCCACCTCTTTAGGACAGACAGCAAGCAAGACTCAGTCCCCGCTCAGGGGCCTGCCATCCTGGGGTCTGTGGCTGAGCACGTGCACTGAGGGGTCACGTCAGAGGCACCCTTGCCAGGGCCTGCAGCTAGCTGCCCAAGGTGGTGAGACATGAATGGGCCAGGGTCGAGTGGGGGGTGCATCCACTGGGGGACAGGCTGGTGGGAAGATCAGGTCAGTAATGGGGCAAAAGCAAGCCAGGGAGGCTGAAAGGAGGGAGCCCTGGGCAGGAAGCCTGGCCCAGAGGGGACCGGGGAGGAGGGTTATGGACTGCAGGGGTGTGGGGGCAGGAATGGGGAGCTGGACATGCAGACAGCAGGACAGACAGCCCCTACCAGTGCAGGAAGCACAAACAGGGCGAGGTGACCCTTGAGATGGGCCAGGCTGCAAGCCCGGGAGGGTGCCCCTGCCCTGAGCACCCTCAGGGCCCTCATGCTTCTCTGGAGCATTACTGCACATGGCTTCTTGCAGGGCCCGCGTCACATATGGAAGCCCTGGGGGTGATGCAGGGACGGAGCTGCCCCAGAGCAGCTCCAGAGCTTCTCACATTTCCAGGAATTTGGAGCTGTGATGTCACAGCTTGGAACTGACCACAGTGGGCACATTTCTGCCACGGAGACTGGCACATGTCACATGTCAACTTTTCAACTCCAGGGTCACTGTGGCTGCCCAAACACACATCTGGTAAAGTCACTGAAAACAGGCCCAAGCCGACCGCTGTAAGAGCCTGTGGCACAGCCCAGGAACTCCTGCGCCTCTGCACGCAGTCCTCACCGCGCAGGACGGTGGGTGTGGCTGCTTGGGAGGGACCAGTTCTAGGCCGTGGGCTCTGAGCTGTATGTTCACACCTGTGTGCCCCCAGGAACACATTCACACTTGGTGCTGGGCATACCTCATCCAATGCACCTGTGTCTCCCATCCAATCAACACCCAGGCCCCCCATCAGCTAGGGGAAGCACCCAGCACCCTGCGGGTCCCGGGTCCCCGAAGCTGCCGGCCAGGCTGGTTGTCTGCCCATCACCAGGTCCCTGGAAGGGTCTCCGTGGAGACGGCCCCAGGGTGGGAGCTGGTGAGCAGGTCCCGGGCTGTGACAGCCGGGGGTAGGGCGGGGGAACTGGGTGGCAGGGGCCGAGGGTGTGGAGGGCGCGTCCCCGGGTGAAGGGCCTCCCGTAGCAAACTCACCGCTGTGCCGTTGTCGTCCCGGAACACGTCCTGGTTGAAGTAGTCGAAGAGCTTCTTTTCCAGCTGAAGCATGACCTGCAGAAGGAGAGGGTCCTCAGTGCCGGGGGGAGCTGGGGCGGCACGGCGGCAGGCCCAGGCCCCACGGGCACTTACCTTCCGGTCATTGTCGGACTCGCGGAATATCAGCTTCACTACTTCGTTGGTGTCAGCGGCCCGCACTGTCTGCATCGTGGCCTTTGTGCAGAGAGTCTGGGGAAGACACAGAGGAACTCAGTCCCGCAGCGCTGTTCCCGCCAGCCGCCGGGCCAGGGCCCGCTCAGCCTCTGAGTGCACCCCTTGCCCCAGGGGCAGCTCCCTCCCACTTCCATGGACTTCACCTCCACGTCAGGAGAGACAGCGGGGCCACCAACCTGCCCGCATGGAAGCAAGAGTGTCCGCGGTGGGCTTGTCCACGGGGCTGCTCCTGCAGGGCAGGAGGAGGTGCAGGGTGGCCAGGGTGCTCGGGGGACATGGCGAAGGAGCAAGACAAACACCCCAACGATGCACTGCAGGGAGCCGAGGGCTTGGCCCAGGCTGTGAGGCTGGCTCGCAAGTGGCGGCAGGGATGCAGGGGAACCGGGGCCCCACCCTGCTGCTGAAGGGGCCGCTCTCTCTGCACAGGTAACACTCCACAGGCGCCCTCTGCACAGAATGCCCAGAAGTGCAGATGGCAGGCAGAGGCAGTGCCAGGTGAGGCAGGCTGGGCTGGGCGGGCAAGGCGGCCTGGATGTTGGGGTGTGTGTAAATTATACCTCAGTGACATTGTTCTGTAAAAAGGCTCTCATAAAGGACTTTATTTCGAAAAAAGACCACTGCAGCGAAACAACTAATTTTGACTTTTCACAAACACTCCTTCACATGTGCCTTTGTGTAGGGTGCTGTGGAGGGGCACCCCACCCTTGGGGACAGCCAGCTGTGTGACCAGAGCCTGGCTTTCAGGGCAGGCCCTGTGGCTGGGACTCCCGGCAGTCTGGGATGCAAGCCCCCTCCAGGGCTGCTGGGGCTGAGGGACACGCACAGCCCAGGGTGCAGGGGATGTGGCCACTGCCGTCCCCAAAGTGCAGTCCGGGACAGGCCATTGACATTCTGGGCACAGATCAGCTAAGCAGGTCAAGCCCCCTAAAGTGGCTTTTGGACTCATGTGTCACAAATCAGTCTGGCCGCCTTCAAATGTCTGGTATTGGAACAAGCGCGGAACAATCTGGAGCAGAGCAGCCGCCCTGCTCATCCCTGCGACCCCAGGAGGTCTGCTCCATCCAGATGCTAATGTGCTAAGTGGCTTAAGGCTCCCATGAATGGAGAGAGCTTGGCGGGCAGACAGCCATTGTAGCCACCCCAGGGCACAATTCAGGAAATTCACGGTTCTCCCAAAGGCTCTGCTGAAAACTTAAAAAACCAATGCTTTATCTGACCACTTCAGGCAGGCCCCCAAGGCCTGTGCGGAAGGGGCTGCCCGAGGGCCCGTCGGCTCCCACGCCCACCCCCGCCTCATTCAGCAGGGTCAGCAGTGGTGGCGCTGGGCGGGCCTCTTCCGGCCTTTGAGCTGGCTGGTGGTCCTGACCACTCGTGCAGAAATGCGCAGGGCAGCTTTTCCTGCTCGCCTACTTGGCAGGAATTTTTCTCTTTAGAAGGGAGAGAAAAATAACCAGCATGCTATTTCTGGAGAGCCAGTGCTGGATCACTGGCACCACACAGAGGGGGCCCAGCACCTCGTCTGGGGCCTGGTTTGCTCTGGGGATTGAAGGCTGTCCCCGGGCTGTGTGTAGGCCATCTCTGCGTTTCTTCTCAGTCTGGTCTGGGGGAGCGTGCTACTGGATGGGGCACCCACAGGTACTCAGAGCCCTAGACTCAGCCCAGAGAGGCTGTTTCCAGTGCATTTTGCCAATCACGCAGGTTTATGGCCCATTTAGTTTGCACAAAGCCACTGGTGGTCAGAGGTGTCTGTGTACAATTAGCCCTACTCATACCAGGAGCTAGGTCTGTTCCAAGCCCCCTTCTCAACTGCCACAAACTCTCCCCAACGTTCAAAACTCTACTCTGGACCCCGAGAGCAGACTTACAGAACCCTCACCGTGCTCTGCTCCTGACACAAGGGCCTGGTGGTCCCTGGGCCTCGGGACTGTGAGCAGCTGGGGCTCAGCCCCCGCCTCAGGGCAAGCACCTGCGTGACAGCCCAGGTGGCTGAGGAGCCCCTGGCTTCCTGAAACGTAAGCCAGTCCTGAGATTGGACAGAACTGGTAGGAAAGGTCCAAGTTCACATCTCCTTCTGGGCCTTCCTGAACAGAGCTTGATTTGGGGGATGCATCTTCCAGAAAGCATGTTCGTACACTCTACATGGTGAGTGCTGGTCTGTGTTGGTGAGAGAAACCAGGCAAGCACACGCAAACAGAGCTGACCATTTCTATGATCAGGGGCAGGAATTAGTGAGGCAGCTTTAACCACAGAGCACGAGGTACAGACTTTGCAAAGTCTTCTCATTTAATTGCTAAGTTTCTAAATGGTCAGTAAGATCCATAATTATATCTCCTGTGTATCCACTTCGAGAGGCAGTAGGTATTTTAAAAAGCATCTCAATTTGCATTTACCAACAGCCTGAAAGCTTCAGGTCCATTTATAATTGTGATTTTTGAGAGCAGATTTCCCTTTGCACCAAGAGCAGCATAGCCACGGAGCACCCGGGACAGCAGCCGACTCCAGGATAGGCCCTGCCTGACACCAGAAGTTTCCAAAGGACCACCACAGTCCAACCAGGCAGGCAGCACTCTGCAGAGAGCTCTGCATGCCAGGCCAGGTGGGCACCACGCCAGGTCAGTAAAGAGCCAGGCGGGCACGGTCCTGCGTGCCTGGAGGTGATGGGGGTGTCAGGGTGTGGGTCACTAGCAAGGTGATGGGAAGCAAATAACACAGGCTTCTTGGCAGGAGAATAGGACAGTGAGGCCAGGAGAGGTGTTGGGGCTTCCAGGGAGGGGCTCAGCCAGGCAGAGGCTGGGGTTGGTCAGTCTGAGAGCCAGGGCTGGGGGCACAGGGCCAGCCATTTCCCGTCTTGGAGGCAGGGCAGAGGATACGAGGTCAGACCACGTCCCCGGAGCGGGGTGAGCCCTGGGCTGTGGAGGACACTGAGGGGGCTTGGCCCTGCCTCTCGAAGCCCTGGGGGTCCCAGGACAGCCCCAGTCCAGGGGCACAGGCCCCACCCGGGCCCCGTGGGCTCCTCCTCTCCCCTGGGGAGGAAAGAATCACAAGGCTTTGCCATTGTGCCGTTTTCCCTCCACCTGACACACAGAAAGCGACGCACATTTGCATTTACACACGGCTTGGCTGAACACAGACAACGAGTCTCCCAGCCCTCTGCCCACAGAGCCCTGTGCGGACTGGGTGCGCTTTCCTTCTCCGCCGGGGTCAGGACGCACAGGCGCACCGGGCCTGCAGGCTCCCGCGGTGCTCCAAAGGGCCCGCTGGGCCCACGGCCTGTGTGCAGGCACCACGTGGCAGGTTCCGATGGCACCGAGGTCCCCGGGGAGCACGTCCTGCGAGAAGCCGCGCTGGGGTGAGCACGCTCCCTGCTGGGGCCCAGGGCACCCCAGTCTCACAGCCCCTCCCTTGCTGTGAAGAATCACCAAGGTAGTAGGACACTGGGTCCCACGTGGGTGCCGAGGAGTCGGCGGAGCCCACAGCGCTTCATCCCCTCGGGGAGAGCGCCCTGGCGTGGCAGTGACTTCTGATCCGCTAGCGGTCACTGGTGTGGACACACTCGTCTCGATGTGGATGAGCCATCTGTGGGCTGGTGGAGCCCTGAGTGCCCTTTCTGTGACTTGAGCCTGACCGCCAGTGCTGAGCCACTCGTGCCCAGAACAGTGATGGCAGGCGGTCCACAGGTCTTGGCCTGAAGCTTTCTGGGGAGCTTGCCTGCAGGGGGACAAAGGCCCCCAGACCACTGTGCGGGTAGGCAGAGCTACCTCACCAGATCAAAAGGTCCAGATGTTGCTGTCCCCGCCGGAGCTGTCCAGTGGGCCCAGGCAGCAGGGGTGCATGTCTGAACCCCTTGCCGTGGCTCCTGACCTGGGCCACTGGTGTCGACACCCCATCCCAAATCCTCCCCACGGGGGAAGGGGCCCCTGATATGGCCTGCACCTCAAAGGCACAGATGCCTGGGCCAGAGCAGTGCTTCTTGGGGGTGGGCAGGGCCACTGTCACTCCTCAATGGCTGCACAAAGAGGTGTGGTGACTTTAGTCAGCACACGAAAACCGTCAGGCCACACGTCTGCAGCCTGTTTCACACGCAGGCTGCGTCCCCATGCCGCCCAGGCCTGCAGCAGGGTGACTGCGGGGCCTCCTGGTCCCGGAGCCTCCACATGGGAGCAGAAGGCACACAGACAAAATCGAAATGAACTACAAAGTCAGTTTACCCCCAAATTTAGATACACACTACAGGCAGCTATTGGGGGAAATGTTCTAGCACATTTTTAAGGAATTAAAATTATCACTGAGAGAATCAGACTTTTATTTTCCATGAGACCTCCTGGAGCAAGTGACCTGTGCCCCGTCTCTGCTCAGACACCCCCAGGAGAACCTCTCTTATGGAACAGGCCCCCAGAACATAGGAACAGACCAGGACCGAGGGCACTCCAGCCCCACCTGGGAGCTCTGGTATCCCCATGGCCACCTGATGCAGACAGGGGGCCGCTCTGCCCGGGGTGAGGGGCATTTCCTGCGAAGGGCTCTGGGTGGCAAGGTGGAGCTCCAGTAGCCAGCCAGGGCATCCTGCTCAGAGGGGCTCAGCTTCTGGGCACTCCATCAAATCAAAACAGTCTTAAAACAACAAATTAACAGAATGTAGCCTGCTCTCTGATTGTGAGGCCCCAAGCCCCGGTCCCAGCAGCAGCACCGTGGCCACCCCCACCTGTGGTCCTGGCCATCATGGAGGGTGACCAGCATGCTCCTGCACCCGTGTGGACAGCCACCCAGCCCCGGGGACGCAGGGCGGCAACTGCAGGCCACACCTCGAAGAGATGGACACGACTCCGCCTGCTCCAGGAGGGCCTCCTCGTGAGGAAGGAAGGAAGCGGCCTGCCACAGCCCTCCTGCTCGGCTGCGGTCTGCCCTATGCTGCACGTTTGAGAAGATGCACCGGAGCCAGGCAGCTGGGTGCTGCTCGGGGGCCCTGTCCCCACCTTGCCTCTCCCGACAGGCTGTGCTGGGGACCAGAGGGGCCACCCACGGGCAGACGGTGTCGGCGCCGGGCGGATGTGTGCTGAGCCCCGATCTTTGAGATTTACAAGCTTCCTTCTCTGCTGAGAAAGAGAAGTACCCAGTCTTGAAGAAAGTGTGTGACTGTTCAGCAGGGCGTCCGCCGTGCACTTCTCAGATGTCCAGTTGATCCCGTGGAAGGAGGAGGGAGGGGAGGGACCAAGTGCTGCCCCTGCGCGTGCTCTGCAGGACGCGTCGCTTGTGGCTGCGCCTGGGCCTCTGCTGGGGCTGGACCTAGGCTGGTGGGTGGGCTTGGAGAGACATCTCACTGGCCTTCTTGCCCATCCCTCTCGGCGTGACCCTGCCCCCGAGCTTTCATCCCTCTGACAACTTCACGTGGAACGACATGGACACCCCCAGTAGCATGAAATCAAACACAAAGGCGAGGGGACAAAGGGAGGTGACAGGGACGTGGCCGGATGGCTCCTGACTCCAGCCACCAACAGATGCTTGTAGGCCCAGCCCCTGGAAAGCTGGAAGCAGCAGCCTGTGAAAGAAATGGGCCTCAAAGCAGTGTCCTCAGCTTTAAACGGGGGGCCGGGAAGCAGCAAACCTGCACATGACAAATCCCAGCACTGGACACATCAGCGTCATCAGTGTCAGTGATGTGTCTCTGAGGCTGGCCAACCCCTGCGTCCATGCTGGACTCCAGACGCGGGTCAAGGACGTTGTGGTGGCTCTGGGGGCCATGGCCGAGTGGCGCGGCCCCGCCTGTTGCTTCTCAGGACGGCCCTCAGTCGGAGCCTCGCTGCCATCACGCTTCCAGAAACAGCAGCAGTTCCACGACACCAAAGTGGGCTCTGGGGGCCACGGCATGTGGGTGCGGCCAGTCACGCCTGGCTGTTCCCGGGTGTAGGCTGGAGGCCCCTTTGCAGGTCAGCCTGGGGCTCCGCCTCCCAGAAGGCATCCGCCCTGTCCAGCCCCGCAGAGCAAGGAGCCGCGTGTGCGGAGAGGCTGTGCAGTCAGGGGCGTCCCGGCCTCTGCAGCTCACCGGGGGAGCAGGGCCGCGGCCGGGCGCGTTCCTCTGGGGGCCTGGACCAGCTCGGGACACACCGGTGCCACACACAGCCTTCTCCAGGCCCCTGACTGTCTGCTAATGCGGCACTTGGCCCTGGGTCCACCCGCCAGCAGACGGCTGTCTGCCCCGTGTGAGCACTAAGTGATGAGGACATGGACTCGCTCGCAGCGGCAGGCTCCAGGCGCACAGCCAGCACCCGACCCCTCCGGGATCAGGGATTCTCCGTCAGCCCTGGAGCCCCTGCGACCAAGCAAACCTCCTCCCACCAGCACACCCCACAGCCGTCCCCCACCCAGGCCAGTGGAGGTCGGGTTCAAGCCCTCTCTACAGGGGCTCGTGGTGGAAGCAAGCAGGCACTGGCGATGTGGCAGTGCCAGCCGCTGGGCCCAGGCAATCCTGAGCCAGCCTGTCCTTGCCCCCCAGGAGCCGTCAGGTGTGATGGGCACTGAGTCCCCAGGCGCTGGGCTCCCGCGTGCCCTGTGCTGCATGCGCACTGGGATCAGATGCAGTGGGCACTCAGGCCCTTGGCACAGGGCTGCAGGGCCCCGAACAGCCCACCTCAGCCGCCCCAAGGTGACCCTCTCCCTGTCACCAAATTCTTGGGGTGCCTTTCTCTTCCCCCAGGAAATCACTGAGAGGTCAGAGAAACCCGCCCCTCGGCAGTAAGGGCCGTGAGATGGGCTCTGCAGACGCGGAGAAAGCTCGTCACTGAACAACCAGCTGACCACAGGCATGTCAGTAAAAAATTCACCACTGTTTCTCTTGTTACCCTGTTAGTTTTGGTCAAATTACAGACATAAAATGTCTAAAAATAAAAAAGGGCCAAATAAAAGTTGATCTACCATCTCTCATGTAGTGATTAAGAAAGGAGTAGAAAAGGATTTATAAAAAATGGTTTACAAAGACCTGAGTACTTTACATAGGTTTTCCTTTAAAACAAGTTAATGGAAAATCATTACCTTTTAAATTTAAATTTTTCAAATGGCTCTAGAAAAGAGGCCTCTACAGGATAAACATGATCTTTTCTGCTACAAATAATCTCCCAGGAACAGGAGCATTAATGTAAATGTGTGTCAGACTAGCACCCCATCAGCTCTGGGGGCGCTGGCGCCAGCCCTGTGCTGACTCAAGTGTGCGCATACACGTGGGTCTTACACCAGGCTGCCCAGACGCACTCTCAGAACAAGAGATTGAAAGGTGCACCTTGGGGTCGGTACACCGAAGGTCCAGGGTTAAACATTGGGTCACCGTGCAGTGGGGGCAGCACGAAAACGCTTGGTTCTGACCTCACACAGCCCAGGCCCCCAGGCAGGTGCTTCCCTCAGTTCCAGAAACACTAGGTAAGCTTAGCTGGTCCCAAGTGATCAGCTCTTACCTAACAGGTAACCTACGTTATTTCAGCTCCAAAATGTATCATCCAAAGAGGAGAAAGAGCCAGTAAAGCACCTGACTGGTGACCCTGGAACGGACGTCAGTCAGTGCCTACCGCTCGCCCTGGTCACCGGGGACTGGGTCTGGGGGAGAGTGCTCAGACATGAGGGTCTCATCTAATTCTCTAACTGGCCCCACTGGGGAGTATACATTGCACCCCCAAAATAAGAGCTCATCAAGCATGATAGCAAGAGGTGACCCATGCCACCGGTGCACCTGATGAAGGCGGTGCTCCTGGAGATGATGGCCCACGTGCACAGAGGAGAGCAGCCTGCGTGCCCAGCATGATGGCGTGGGTGCCACATGCCATCTGCGCTGGAAACGGCATGACTCAATGACCTGTGCTCACAGTCTCAGGAGAGCCCTGGCCAGTGCATCAGCCTTCCTCCTCTTGTGATATGCACACACACGCATGTACACATCAGACAGCACACATGCATTCACTAAACATACATACACACACAAATTGCAATGTACATGTGCATACACGGTGCATGAAAATGCACACGGGTATGTTTTTGCACACATGCACGTGTGCACACATTCAGTGGACGCATGCACACTCATGCACAGCTGAGCAGCAAGAGGGAGATGCATCTGTCGTCAGCACCGCCCTCAGAGGAGCCGGCGCGATGCTCTTCCAGGGTTCTCAGGATCGGGTCTCCTGCCTGAGACAGAAAGGGCCGTCCTGGTGGGGCCTGAGGACTGGGCAGTGGAGGCAACCCCATCAAGGGTTTGCCAGGAAGCACTGTGGGGCCTGCTGTCCTCACTCCACAGAGGCACTTGCTCCTTCTGCAGAGCTTCCCAGAACGTCCCACCATTTCATGAGCTCTGACTTCCTGGAGAGGACCCCAGGCAGCTCCATCTTTCTCAAAGACATTGCTGGCAAAGGCCCGGGCCCGGGGAGAGGACCACGCGGACAGGGCAATGGCCATGCACCACCACCGGGAGCAGGCAAGCTGAGGCAGCTGGTGAGTAGGCACTGCCATGGGGTTGCGTCAGTGTCCGGGCCTTCCTCCCCCTGCTCCGCATTGTCCACTGTCCATCCTGAACAACAACATGACATAAAGAGCCTTTCATCTCCTCCCCCAAGGCTGCTCCCGCTGACTCCATGCCAGCTTGGGGAAGCACGTGGGCGGCCATGGAGCAGCCGCAGTGCCCACGCAGCACACTGGGCCACCCTATGGTCCTAGGGGGAAGCAGCGTGGGCTCCTCGGATTTGTGTCCAGCAGGCATCTGGGTGCCCACAGCTCGGCCCAGGGCTGACTCCCAGGACAGCCTGGCGGCCTGGCTGGGGCACTCTGCCCACCGGGGGACCTGGTGAGAACACCTTCCGCAGACCCACCAGGTCCAGACCCAGGGCAGGGCGGGAAGGCATCATGGACCCCGGCCATCCCCTCCAGCGACTGGCCGCCAGGCTCCGGAGAGGCCCTCCTTGCTGTGCGGACGAGCAGTCGGGCGGCGGCGGGTGCGTGCAAGGCCGGACTGCACTCTGCCTGGGCGGTGGCGGGGCACAGAGGAGCTGGTCCGTGCCCCAGGACTGACATCCCCACGGGGCTGTGAGCCCCGAAGGCAGCAGCAGCTGTGAAGGGTGATCTGGCCAAACACGCAGGGTGCAGGGGGCAGTGCCGGCCTGGCCAGGAACCAGAAGCCCCACTCCCGTTAGGGCCTCTTTTTTAAAACAGTAATTAAAAAAATTAATTTAATGATTTGAATTAGTAATTCCATTGTCGCAAACCAAGATTCCCTAGAAAAAGCCAAGTGAACGACCAGGAAGTGTGGCCTGGCCAGTGCGTCCAGGCGAGGGCCTCTGACAGCCCTGTCTCGTCGCCAGGACAGTCACAGCTTCATGTCCACGGACGGCAGTGTGTCCAGAGAGGCAGGGTGCTCCACAGGTGGGCCGGGCCACGGCGGGGTCAGGACAGCCCTGTCTACACGGGCTCCCAAATCAGCACAACTACAGTGCCGACTGCTAACACACGCTGAGGACAGGCAGGACAGGCTGTGCGTGGGCCCACACGTGAGGGGGTCATTTGAAGCCGCTCTGTGAGCACAGCTCCTCCAGGGGACCTAGGGAGTGGGTGGCCCGTCCCTGTCCTCTGATCTGGGAGGCGAGCTGCCTGGAGGGCCCGGGCCTCCCGGTGCCCACCGCTCAGGGCTGTAGCGCTGCCAAAAGCTGCAGCTGCAGGGGGGCTTCTGGAGGGCGCAGTCCAGGCTGAGCAGCGGCAGACGCACACACTGCGCATGCCAGGGGCCCTGCCTGGCCCGCATCCTGCATCCCGCGTCCACGGTGCAGAGGTGCAGCTGAGGTTTGGTTTAGCAAGGCAATCGGAAACCAGATGGGAAGCAGCCCTCCATCCGGGGCTGACCGGCAGGGCGGTGGTGACCTTCCCGGCTGGGGCGGGGTCCTCAACGGCCTTCTGAGGGGCTGGCACAGGGAACGACCAGGCACAACGCCCCTTCCAGGCTGAGTGGGTACCTGGCCTCCCCGGGCCGCAGGCGCACCCCTGAGGGAAGGTGCCAGGAATGCCTGTGTTCTGGGAATGGGCTCATGGTGTCCCGGGCCGGCCACTCCCTCTTGCCGGTAGGGTCTGTCTATGGGGTCACAACATGCGGGGCGGGCTCTGCAGTGGATCCTTCTGTTCTCTCCCAAGGCCGTCATGGTGAGTGCGGGGACCCCGCCTGCTGCCATCTGACAGCAGTGTCCTCAGGAGGTCTGGCTGTTGGAGTGCTGCCCGGGCACCCCTCCTGTGAGTGCGTGCCTTCTGGACAGGTGTGCAAAGGACCCATTTCCAGCAAGCCCACCTAACACCTTAATACACATGTTCCTGTCAGCAACTGGCGACAGTTTTTAAAAGTGGCCGCCAGCCCCCAAGGCGCATGCATCACCACGGCTGTGGAGCAGTGATGGGTGGCAGGTGGGCGCACGCAGGGCCATGCAGAGACTGGACAGGCTGGCACTGCTGTCGCTCTTTGTCACTGTGGACAGCTGAGTGCCCCAGCTGCCAGTAGCCACCATGCAAGGCATAAAACATACCCTCCGAGCAATCCCGCCAGCAGGCGGCTGCATTATTAATTAGTTTCACAACACACGGCCTGTTAGACGGCACAGGATAATCATGTTTAATTCGTGTATGTTTTAATTACAGTTTAAGCGGCCAAATTTGATCACAGTATCATCTTCTCAGTTCTGCTCTGCAAGCATGTTTGTACTAATTTGCATCTGAAATGTGAAGCTGTTAGTCCCGGGGGCAGGCTCCTCTCTGTACACAGTGCCTCTGCTCAAGCCCTCCCTTGCTGCAAACCACAAGCAGGTTCCTACCTCCCTGGAGCTCTAGGGCCTGCCCCCCTCCTGGGGTGCGGTGCCCACTACGCCTGCACGGTGGAGGTGAGCCTTTCATTCACTGCTGCCCCAGCTTGGCTCATGGGCCCCTCGTGGTTTTGGAGACAGATTTTGTTGACCTCTGAAGACTCTTGCAGGAGCCGGGGGCACCGAGGCACTGCGGCACCGTGAGCCCCAGGGGCAGGGCCATCCTGAGAGAAGTCCCGAGCCCAGAGCAAGGTGGCTGGACTTGCTGCTCCGGGAGGCTCAGCAACAGGTGCAGAGCAAAACTGTGGCTTCTAATGGGACCTTCCAGCAAGAAGTCACGTGCCACCTCCAGACGAGATTTTGGGTCACTTCCAGGAGGCACAGTTGGACGGAGGGCCTGCGCTCCCTTCTTATCACCACCACAGCAACGGTGGTAATGCCTGCTGAGAAAAATCCCTAAGGCTGTGCTCTGTCCAGGACCCTCATAGTCACCCCTGAAAACTGCCTGTGGGGTGACTCACCTGAGCTGAGGGCACAGACCTGGCCAAGGACAGTGTAAGGGCCCAGGCTGGCGTCCCCAGCACCCAGTCTGCACTCAGTGTTGGCGTCTGAAAGCAGGTGTCCTGAGAGGGGTCACTGCTGAGGGGTGCACCTGCTCACAGGGGTGGGGGGAGGAGGGACAGAGCCAGCAGTGGCCCAGGCGTGAGCAGCGCTGGCCCAGCCCCACAGGGCCCGCGGCCCAAGTGCTTTCCCAGGCTGTGGCGTTGTTTGGAAGGAACAGGCTGCACCTCCTTGGGCAGGAGGCCTGGACCCCATCCTGGCCCCTCCTCGTAGCGGCTGCCCACACCCAGTGCCCAGGCCGCACGGACTGTATGCCAGTCCTGTGACACCCACAGACCACAGTCAGAGCGCCTGTGAGGACCCCACCAGGCCTTGCCCGACAGGAGGCCTGGCCCCAAAACATGGCCTGCTGGCCTGTGGCCGCACAGGCTCCCAGAGGTAGCTTTCCTTCTGAGAAGGGGCCACGGGGTGTCTTGGGCACCACAGGACGTTGTTCTTGTGTCACTTTCCAGACTTCCAGGGAGTCAGCCCGGGCCTGCAGGTGCGTCAAGAAGAGCAGATCAGGGGCAGGACTGGAGTGGCCCCAGGCCGGCCGGGGAGCAGGGTGGCACTGCCCACCAGGCAGACCCCCAGGCACTCTTGCCGCCAGGGCCCCCAGTGTGGGGGCCGGGCCCTGCCTCATCCTGGGCCCCAAGCAGGTGTGCAGGACACATCCGCAGGTGGAGACGCTGGCACGTCTAAGCAGCCAGCAGCGCAGGCGGGCACACTCCTGCGTCACAGGCCCCACAGGTCCCCTGGGAGGTAGTGTGCCCACTGGCCCGCTGGGAAGAACCCTAGGTCCGTGCTCTGCCAGGGACACAGGCCTGCTCCAGCTCCAGGCCTTCCCAAGTATCACTCAACTACCCAGAAAGGAGGCAGAAATACAAAGACATGGGAGCAGAGGCGCTGGGGCCGGGGGCTGGCACGCGGCCCCCAGGCCTGCCCTTTCCCTCCCATGGGGCTGCAGGCAGCCTCCAGGAGCACCCCCAGAGCACAGCGCTGTCACGGCAGCCTCAGGGTGGGGTCCCAGGTGCGCGGCCTGCCTGGAGGAGCACTTCATGGGGAAGAAAATTGAAAGGGAAGTGAAGTGCGTCGGAGGCGGCCTGCTCGGGAGCCCCGCCCCTTGGAGTGGCCGGGGTGGGGGGCTTGCTGGAGCTCGGGTCCACGGCCCAGGCCCCGGGCCTGCACTCCCTGAGGCTGGGGTCGGCGCAGGGACGGACTCCTGGACATCCTTCCTCAGCTGCCCGCTCTAGGACTTGACCGCTGCGGACCACTGACTCAGGAAAATTTGAAGAAATTTTCTTTGGTTTCCACAGATTTCTGTTAATCACTTTTATAGTTAGAAACTTTTTAAAAGGCCAAGTTATGCCATGTGAATGAGCAGATTCTGATTTTTCCAGAGATGCTATAGTATTTTAAAATTCAGCAACTTAACAGGCAGCTTTAACACTACTGAGACTAATCGCCAACAGAGGACATTTGGTCCTTTCGGTCAGACTTGCTTCCAGACACACCTTTGCCGAGGAACACGTGTGCTCCCTCCACGTTCAGCCCGCCGGCATGGGAACGTTGTGCTGCATGGCAAGCAGTTCCGGGCCCAGGGGCATCTCCAAGGCCAGCGTGTCTCTGCTGTCTGGCCCCCCACATGGTCGCCGCTGTGGCACACACGTGTGGCGGCATTAAACCACACAGGAAGGCTACGCGGCGCCGGCGGGGTCTTCCGTGTTAACTTAAGGACCCATTTGAAGTTGACTGCAATTCTCCTGACAGGCTGTATGTGTGTAAGGCTGACAGTGAGCGACGTGGCTGGGGCCATCAAGGGGGGCAGCTGGGACTTTGGGTGTCGGGCTGGCGGTCAGGGAGGTCACACACGTGGACACCGGTTTTCCACTGTCAGTCAACAGATCTCAGGAGTGACCTTCTCTTATGACATCCCTGCCCCTGTGAGGCCCAGCGCTCGGCCTCCGCGCCACCTCCAGCTTCCTGGGATCCACGGGCCTGTTTCGACAGTCAATGGTCATACTGATGACGTCACCGAGGGGAAACCAGTCTTGATTCCAGAGCTGAAGTCTCCACTTGACCACATGGTCCCCCAGAGACTCTGCTAAAGATCACATTCCACACGATGAGAATAAAAATCACCTCCCAAAGGTTTTATTAATGTAGGAAACCGTGCAAAAATATAATTAAAGTTCCTGTTTGTCAACTGAACGGTCGCCTATCCATGGGTTTTCAAGAGCCAAACAGACATGAAAATGACCCCAAATTAACGCATGGACCTCAGACACATCTGTATTTATCAAGCACGTAATTCAGTTAAGAGCTGCTGATTTTCCTCCGACCCTTACAAGGTGGCAGGCTCACTGTGCCAGGCCAAGGAGCCCGGCCCCTGGGCACACAGGTGTGCGGGGCAGAAGCTCACACATGCGGGGGCGGCACACCAGGGGGTCAGCGTCCCAGCAACGGGGTGACAGAGCCCAGGCAACTGCCAGGCACTGCCACCATGCAGGCTGGGCTGGGAAAGGGCCCCATGGTGGCATTTGGGTCCATCTGCCTTCACTTCCCAGAGGATTCACACAAGAGGCTGTTTGGAGACTGAACAGATGCCCTAGGAGATGCCTCTGGTCCTCGAGTGAGGACCCTGCACCTCCCAGTTCACAGTCGCAGACATCTCTGCCCTGCCAAGCCCAACACCACCGCCAGGCAGCAAGGGGAAAAACGTGCTTATAAATACTGCCCGGGGTGCTGGGGTCCCTGGAAACACAGCACCCCGACCCCTCCCTGCAGTGGGCAGCCTGCCTGCTTGGCCCTGCAGACCCAGGGACCCACAACCATCCACACAGCCCTCTGGGCCTCCTGCCTGCCATGGGACCTCTCAGCAAAGCAGTCGGCAGGTTTAGATGAAGACACAAAATGCTTCATCTGGGGGACACTGATGCGGCCCTCTGTTGACTGAGCTCTGGAGGAAGGGGCCGCGTAAACTCATATGTGTCATTTTCCCTAGCGCTGTGCACCTGAGCACACACACGCCCCGGGAGGAGCCGGCAGGGACGTGGCCGGCGGCTGCTGCTCGCCTGCCGACCTCGAGGAGTGCACACGGTCCCGCGTCCTGCCCTGCGGCACCACCTGCTCGGGGAGGGCAGGGCCAGGGCCATGCTGCCAGGGCAGCAAGGCTGACGGGCTGCAGACAAGGGCGGGGGAGGCTGGGGCAGGATCCTGCTGGGGTCAGTGGGTGGGAAGACATTTGTGCACTGTTCCGCTTCTAAAAATCAGCTGAATTATTTGAAATCAGCTGAATTATTTGAAATCAGCCTTCCAAATTCCTTATCTGTGTCAGTTAATTTTGATGCAAAGGTGACCAGAACAAAGGCCCCCTTTATGTCCTGAAGGAAGAGGAGGGGGCTGGAGGAGCTCACTGTGGGTTCGGGAGCCCAGCAGACACTGACCCTCGCGACCCCGAGCTCTCTGGGCTCAGCCACTCTCAGCAAAGCGCCTCGGCTCCGGGCGGAACTGCGGCCAACTCACCAGCAGCCCGCTCAGCGCGGGATAAGCACTTTGACCCTCTCGTAGTCTTGCATGTCACTTCCCCGTGTGCAGGCTGCTTTGGGAAAAGACCTCATGCCTTTATTAATGAGCAAGTAAGCCAGCTCTGGGCTCAGGTGCCCAGCCCTCCTTCCGGCAGCAGGATGAAGAGTGGGGCTGTTCACACCCACCTCATCTCCACGTGCCCTGCTGTGTCCCTGCCTCTGCCTCCCCCTCACCTGGGACACTTCCCACGAGTGTGTGGGTCCTAGCCTGAAATGCAAAGGACCTAGCGGGCCAGCCTCAGGTGGTGCCTCGCAGCTGCATCCAGGCACAGAAAGCCCAGCTGGACCCGCCAGCACGACCCTGCTTGCTGCAGCCACTTGAGGGGTGGGGCCCCCCATCGGGAGCTGGCCGAATCCTCAAGGTCAAGCCAGGCTGCTGAAGGTGACATATCCGCAGAAAGGGCACTGGGGATGCCAGGTGAGGACGGCTGTGACGACCACACATACAGTGTATTAAGGGGCGCCCGAACCGTCTTCCCTGAGCACACAGGCCTCCACGGGCTCTCCCACTGGCATGGGCTCTTCAGACAAGCCGGCCCCAGGGCACGTGACCCGCACCCAACAGCAGCAGCCCTCATGACCGACGCCAGCTCTGCTCCTACGTGGAGACCAGGGCAGCTGCCCTTTCTTGTGATATTTGTTCTACGGGGAAGAAAAGGCCACTTTTGAACTTCTCAGCCTCCTTGAACATGAAGGCTGCTGGGCAGCCCTTGGCTCGTCAGCTCGGGTCTTTGGAGGGCCTTCGTCGTGTTCCTGCAGCTGCTCCATTGGGAGGAGGCCCTGGCGAGTGGAGGGGCCACTCCCAGCAGGGCAGCACGCGGGTCCCCAACACCAGGCAGGAACACCCAGCTCGGAGCCGGGCCCTCGTGAGAAGGTGGCTCTTCGTCCCACAGGGGCCTGGAATCACTGGCGGAGGCAGCCTGAGTGGCGGGGGGTCTGGCTTGCGTGTCCAGTGTCAGGCGCAGGGCGGCACCGACCAGGCGGCCGCAGGCAGGTGCCCCACGCAGAGCGCGGACTTTGGTGGGACCCCTGCACCCAGTGATTAGCTCTCCCACCACAAAATGAGGAAAGAAGTATCAGCAGAACCAACTGAGGGTGTCCACAGGCCCCCACGGAGACACTCGTCTCTGAAAGCGCTCCTTGCACAGCCTCCCTCTGGTGCAGGGAGCGTCGTGGTGCCAGCCGGCAGCCCGCAAAAACACCACACGCCCGACCAGTTACAGATGTGTATTTGTAAGGCTGCCTGGTGAGGCCTCGTCAGCTTAATTAAATGACAAAAAGGAGGAGGTTTTGGATCCAACATTGCTCATTTCTGTCACCCAAGGAGCTATGGGATGACTGAGGACCTGCCAGTCTGTCTTTGAGAAGCGATGTACCGAGGAGGACGGGTATGTGTGGTGGCACTCAGAATGGGGCATCAGGAGGACTCTCACTTTTTCCTGCTACTTCCAGAGCAGCCGCCACATGTACACACCCAGCCCGAGCCAGTGTGGGACCAGCCCTCAGAAGGCTTCCTGGGGCACGGCTGCCTGCCTCCCCCCAGGGGTGGCTCCCATGCCCGCCCAGGCAGGTGGAGGTCTCCCCTTGAAGTGGGTGCTGGCAGAGCTGCGGAGTGAGACCGGGGCCCCTGCAGCAGACCTCATCCCACCTCCAAGAGGCGGGCCCCCGTGCCAGAGCTGCCCTCGTGGCTGAGGAGGGGCCCTCCAAGGTGCACAGCTGGGACTGGGCAGGGCGCACACCCACTTTCCGGCTTGATGCCCACATGGCCAGATGCCAGCCAAGGTTTTCCACCTGCACCTTCTACTCAGTGGGGGAGTCACTCCACGGCCCTGTGGGCGCCCCCAAGACGACACAGCCTCCAAGCTCTCGAAGACTGAGTGGCACTGAGTTACTAAGTGAGACGCAGTAATGAGTTTGTGGACACGCCACGGGAGCAGGTGGCTGGGCCGCCCGAGTAGGGGCTGGTCTCGTCAGGCTGTCTCCCCTGATGGCCTGTGAAGCTGTTTCCTTTACCCTGTAACAGTCGGCACTAGGGCCCCGGAGACACAGTGTTCGCTCTGGGGTCTGCACCAGCTCACCAGCTGACCACCCACCACACAAGCCTGGCGCGTTTGCATCCCTAGGCCACCGATGGCCCCTTCGCTGATGTGAATCGCTTTCCTCGGATGAGCTTTTGCCTCGAATGTGGCCGGTGAGGACAAGGGTGCTGCCCTGCATCTGCTGCCCTGCCTGACTGAGTGTGGCGCAGGCTCCAGGCAGGCCACAGCCAAGGTGCCTACCTCCACCACGGACTTGGAATCCAGCCGGAAGTTGAAGTCACCAAAGACAAAGTAGGCCGCTTTCTCGAACCGCGGGTCAGTGATTCTGCAGGGGAGAAGGAGACAGGGTTACAGGGGGGCTCGCACGCCCTGGGCTTGCCTGCCTCTCTCCTCCGCTCCCACCATGTTTTCCACCGTCTCCACTGAGGGCACTCATACCCCCAGACTGCATGGCAACCATGGCCGACACTCTCAACACCAATGTGGGTGCCACCAAGTGTGTGTGCCGCCGGCAGGGGCCACACCACACACTCAGCAGAAAACCCCAGCCTGCACTGGGGAAGGGAAGGGCCTGGCGAGAAAGGCTCACAGCGGGAATCAGGACTGCGGCGACTAGGCCGGGGGGCAGCAGGGGAGGGCGGCCGTGGGCCCCTTGCACCAGCAGCCGCCCCGGCTTGTGGTGCGTGGCCGGGTGCACCTCGGCTTGTGGGATCACTTACCTATTGTCACATCTGGATGTTTCAAAGTCACCAAGGAAAAGGAACAGCACCTTTTCCCTAAGTTGGTGCTGCTACGCTTGAAATCTTTCCACTTATTTTAAATCAATCACGATGCACCTCATTATGATCTGCCAACTGAGGCGCACACGCGGCACATGTCTGACAGTGACGACATCAGCAGCCATGCACACACGTCGTCCTTGTAACAAGAGAGCCACGGCAGCTGCTTGGACCCCAGATCCCGCAGGCGCCCACCACGCGGAGGCAGCTCGGCGACCCAGCACCGCTCACGGCGCATAAAACGCAGGGCCAAGAAGGACTGGAAGGCAGAATGAGAGCCGCTGCTGCCCGACGGCGGGCGGGACAGGCAGGGCTGGCGACAGGCTGCGTCTGCTGCCCGGATAAACCTCCCCGATCCATGTGCCATGACGTGGCTGCGGGCGGCACTCACACAGACTGCATCCTGAAACGGGCTTTTAAAACTCAATGGTATTAGACAGGCAAAAGTCAGATTAACTCACAACCTTTAACCGTCACCAAGGAATCTGCTATGGCAGCAGGCCTTCCTGTCACCCCGGCGGTGCTGGGAGAGCCTGGACACAGCCGCTTGGTGCCGTGAGCCGCCTGCTTATCACCAACTCGGCCTTTCCAACTTGATTCACTAGCTTGAGAAACTCCTAGAAGATGGACCTAGGACAGCTCGCAGAGTGGACGAGGGCTGACTGGGCGCTGAGGGCTCCTGACTGCCCGGCAGTGCTGCCAGCCCCACGCAGGGCGCAGTGTGCGGGCTCACCAAGGCTGTGTGCAGCTTGTCTCCCGAGGGAAAAACCTCATTCTGGCTTTAATTTGCTGTTGCTGGGGTCCATCTTTTTAAACACTTACTGGAACCTGCGGCCTATCTTTTAGCTCCTTGCCCTTTTCTTTCTGAATTCCAGGAGTTGCCTGTGGGCTGTGACATGAACCTCTGAGACAGACGTGGTAAAGCTCTCCCAGCCTGTGGCTGGTCTTGCATCGTGTTTCTGCCATCTTCATTCATGCAGAAGTTTTAATTTTCTTGCAAATATGTCGATTTCCCCTTGTAACTGCTGTGTCTCCTCCTGAAGGCCTCCCGGGACCACTTCATGAACAGGTCCCCTTTCTCATCTTTAAGGCACAGTGTCTGTGGTTAGCCTTTAATCCTTCTGGAATTACAGTGTGCAGTGGGGATCTGGGTTCATCGATTTTCCCAAGTCAATCGATCCGCACCGTCGTTAAACATTCAACCCCTCTCCCTGTGTTTGCACAGCACGAAATCCCTGCGTTACACAGCTCTTCTCAGGCGAGGTCCCCTCCTGCGGGCCCATATCTGCCGCCGTTTTAATTAATTCGACTTTTTAGAGAGAAGCCCTTCTTATCAACGATTCTTTTCAAATTGTCTCTGCTCTCCTGCCTCTTGAATATTAACTGCTGCATCATCTAGGTAATTCCGTGAAAAGTGTTGTTTTCCTTTTTAATTGGAACTTTCAATTTATACATTAATTTGACAGAAAGAAAGTACTTTAATAGATTGTTATTAGTAGCATGAAATACCAGTAATTTCACTTGTTTAAAAACTGAATCTCTCCAGAGGAGCCTGCACTCAGGAAAGGAGACTCCAGGGGTGCTGGTGGGGGTGCCCTGTGGACTCAGCCCCAGGGGTCTGTAGCGGGTCCATGACTGCCGCTCCCCCCACCCACTGCCCCACACGGGACTCTGTTGGCAGGAAGCCAGCTACCTGGTCACCCTGAATACAATGGATCTTTTCCTGTGCTTCTATGTCTTCAGAAGAAGGAAAGACAGTTCAGAGAGCCTGTGCAGAGAGGAGAGCGGGAGGGTCCCCCCCCGGGAGGGTACCCCCCTCATGACACCCGGGGTGCAGGCCCCCTTCGTGAAGGCCAGGGGTCCGGCTCCCATGTGCAGAAGCTCCAGCGGGAAATGAGAGGCCGGGGAGGCACTCTGCTCTCACGGGGATGTGGGGGCCGCCTTCCAGACGCCAGCAGTCGAGGGGGCGGCCCTGAGCTTGGCCAGCCTGTTTCCGTGTGACCCACAGTGGCGTCGCCTGCAGCCCGCCCGATGCCGACTGGTTTCTGGCTGCTTCCATAGGCCGCAGGGGCTCACGAGGAGCTGGTCCCCAGGGACGCAGACAGACCAGCAAGGCACACAGGCAAGGGCAGCGCCGTCGGCCCACCCGTCCAGGCCCCCACCGTGAGGCCCCGAGGGGTCAGGGCCCTGTGGCACCATCGCCGGGTGGCCGCAGGTCGGGGACCTGTTCGCGGCTCTCAGGTGCCGTGTTGCTCCCGGGCCGGGACAGCGCCCGTGACGCTCCGCGAGGCCGGAGTCCCAGCGCACGGGACCTCATTCCACGCAGCAGGACGACTCCCTTTTCTTTCCTCCCTTTTTCTTTTCTTAAGAGAAATGAAAAGAAAGCCGAGCTCCAGCTTGGTCTCCCAGAAGGCGCAGAGCTGCCACGGCCCCTGGGCAGAAGAAGTGCTTTGTTAAATATCTGCCCGTTTTACCTTGATCATCTGTCACGTCTGTTTACTGCCGAGCACGGGGAGCACTCCCGTTCCTTTGGAGAACTCGACGTCTGAAGCGATGGAAGCCTAAAGAGAGACAGGCTAAAACTCCCTTCTCTCCATGCCCGTCTCGGTGTCGGCAACACCAAGGCCGATCCAACCTTGACACACAGTTGCAGAAATGGGGACATGCTTCTGAGAGACACAGCCGGACACACGTGTGGCACGTGTGGATGTGTCTGTACGTCAGGTGTGTGTGACCAGTTCTTAGCGTTCTTCTGTCCTATGGGCTGTAGGAGACCAGCAACAGCGTGGGTGAGGGATGGACAGAAAGCCTCAAAGACAGTCAACAGGTGCACACCAACTTTCAGCTGTTTTGTCAGGCAGCACATTCACATGAAATCTTTACGCTGAAAATCACACGGAGGCTCCATGATGGCCGAGGCAGGCACGAGTTTCCTGGAACACCTCGACGAACGTCCAGAGGTCGTGGTCCCCAAGGGGTCACACATAGTAGCGCTGGGAGGTAACAGGCCCCACAGGCCCCGAGGAAAGGACCAGAAAGCCAGGGAGGTGGGGCTGAGCCTGGGGTCCAAGCGTGTAAGAACACAGCCACGAGGGAGCTCACAAGACACCACGGAGCCATCCACGAGGCCCCACCAGGGCTTCAGGCGAGCTGGGAGCCCCGTTTACGTATCTGGCATGAAGTATCAGGCTTACTGAGTGACTGTCCCAGCCTCTGGCGGGGAGATGGACGGTGCACAGGCAGTCACAGCGGACGCCTGGGGTTTGAACTAAGGGGGCAGACAACTATCGGATGAATGGCAGAACCCATTTTGAAGGAAACTCCTTTTTTTAAAAAAGCTAAGACATTTCAGATTTAACATCTGACTAAACGAGCCCAAGAAGCTGGAGTGTAGAGGGGGAAGATGCCGCCCTCCCACTGCGTCCCTGGGAGGCCTGGGCCCTCCCTGGCACGCCGCCGCGGGCCGCTGCGCACTCAGGGACGGTGGCGGGCCCTCCTCCACAGAAAAGCGCCTGGTGGCAGGCAGGTGGCCTGTGGGGCCAGCAAAGCAATTCTGGCAGCACGTCCAGAATCCTGTGACGCCATCATGAAGACCCAAACTTGATCATATTTCTGTGGCCTGTTCCTCCTGATATAATGGCCTGAGCCCATCAATCACAACCGCCGTCTTGAAAGGCTGAGGCGAGCGCAGGGCTGTGGCGCTGGGGCAGCTGCCCGAGTGCAGGCCTGCCCTGCCAGGCGCCCACTTTTCATTCCAGTGCAGTGCCATTTGGGCCAGGAGAGAGTTGTTTAAAATTAATTACCCTGTCAGTAGCTATTATGATTAAAAAGTAGGCCCACATCAATATCATGTGCCTAATTCAGAAAGAGAATTACAAGAAGAGCCATAAAAATCAATTTTTTAGGCCTTGAAAACAGAGTCTCTTTGGGGTTTGACAGGCGATTTCATTATGTGACCAACCTTGCTGACACGTGGCACCAGAGGCTGCACGGGGGCTGCAGACTCATGTCCACTGACAACGGGTAGACATGGTGCAAAGGCCTCTTTTGAGGGGTGACATCCCTAAAGGGGGTGGACATGCAACTCGGAAATCGCCGTGTCTCTACCAGCCCACCTGGGAGCAGACAGGCCAGACTGTGCCTGCGCCGCCTGTGGGGCTGGGCAACCACCCGCCCTGCCCACGGTCACCTGGAGGGCAGACGGGCACGTGCAGAGCTCCTGGGCTCTTCCTCCCGAGTCCTGAACGTCGGAGCCGGGGGGTGAGGAGGGGGCGACGGGAGGGTGCTGGTGGAGACGTTCCTCCCCAGACAACTCCGACCAGCAAACCAGGCAACAGAGAACCGACGACAGTGGCCTACTGAGAGCTCTTTGAAGGGTTCCCTTCATCTTGAAACATCTACTTGAATGGCTTATTAATGATGTATTTTAGTTGTTTTTAAAAAAACTGATTTATTTTCTCCTTCCTGGAAATGCATGGACTTTTCCATGACTTCACTTTTTGTGGTTTTTGTGCCGAGGACCTCTGCCCCGTGGGGCTGGCAGGGGCAGGGAAGAGGGTCATGTGTGGAGATGTGGGAAAACCTGTTCAGAGAACCGAGCTGGTGCCAGGTCAGAGTGAGGCCCACGCCCCTTAGGCATTGGGTGAAGCGCCAGCATTGTGCTGAGGGGCCTCCTGACGGCTGCTGACCCACCGCTGCCTCCAGCCAGGGCACCTCCCCGTCCGCACTGCACATGGTCCAGAGCTCCTCCAGGACGCTGCTCTCAAGCCAGCAATGCTCCGAGGCCCTGGCACACACTGCTGGCCGCTAGGCAGGCTGAGGTGCCCGCCACGGCCTGGAGTGGAGCCAACAGCCGCCCAGTCACAGGCAAGCACTGCGGCACCATGAGGTCGGCCTGGGAAGCAATGGCCTCAAGGGGCCAGGCCAGCTAACGTTTTGGGTGGTAAGGCATTAGGTACATCCCACTCTCTTCCACACCCTGCCACGTTTCTGAGATGCCACCTACCTCAGCCAACCTGAGGCCTGAACTCAGCTGTAGGAATGAGGCCATAAGGCCCTGCTATGCGCTGGACTGTGTCCCCCAAATTCTGTGTCAAAGCCCTGGTGCCCCAGGGACCGTGCGGGTGAGCAGCATTCAGGAGGGAATGTGGGGAGGGGGGCCTGATCTGCAGACTGTGGCGGTTTCCACAGGGCACCCAGCGAGAGGTGCCCTCAACGTCGGTCCCACCGCCAGGCCATGAGGCAGGGAGGACTGTTTAACCCTTGTGGTGCACCGGGTGCCTGCCAGGGCCGCTCCCCGCTCAGGCCCGCGCCCTAGTTCCCCCGGCCGCATGCCGTGACGGTTGCCAGCACATATGGCTGGAGGTGGAGAGCCGGGGGCAGGTAGGTCCAGGTCCCAGGAGCACCCCGGCACTTGGCAGTCGTGTGTGACCCCCGTGCCCCTCAGACAGGCTCTCCCCGGGCAGATCCGTCTCCAGGACAGAGCTGAGCTTCCAGCCTGCAGTCACCTCCACCTCTTCTCTAAGTGGCACTGCACACTGAAGATGCCTTTTCCACCCTGAGAACTGCCTGGGTGCCACATGGGGGCGCGAAGACCCTTGGCCTCCAGGCAGCAGCGACTTTCACGTGTCCGGAGGTAAAAATGAGCCAGAATCTCAGAAAGCTGAGCGAACCCCTATGACCTTCCACAGCAGGGAACACCGGACACCAGGTTCAGCCTCAAGGGTGTGGATGTCAAGCCATGCTGTGTGCCCAGACTGGCACAGCACACGCAGTGGGCGGCAGAGACAAGCACATCCCGAGATGGTCCCAAATGTGAGCAAAGCCCCGAGGACACGGCATGAGCACCAGTGAGACTGTGGGTGAGCACAGGGTGTGGCGAGAGGGCCACGGCAGCGGCAGCCAGGCCCCGGCGTGGAGGAGGTGCAGCAGGTCACCTGTCACACGGCTGCGAGAGGGACGCCTCCAGGGGCTCACAGATGCTCACACACAAATGTGGACGTGCAAATGTGCAGAGACATAAAGGCCTGCATGCCTGCTAACACGTGATGACAGTGTGGAAGCGTGCATGCAGGGGACCGGCCTGCAGCGGAGGAAGTGTGGGCGTGAGGGGCTCCGTGTCCTGCTCTTTAACAAACAGACACCCGTGAGGCAACGTGAGCCATGCATGTGACGGAGCCGAGCGGAGGGACAGTGAGCACCCCACTGCCTGGCATACCTGTGGGCACCTGAGATCGCTTTAGTGACAAAGTGAAGGGTTATGGGCCGAACAGCATCTGAGGCGTGGCGAGCAGCGGGCTCGCGGGTTGGGCCGCAGCCAGACATCACAGGTCCCTGCCCGGCGTGTGGACTGCCAGCAGGGCTAGATCCTAGGCCTGAAGGGGGCAGAGGCAGCAAGGCCCAGCCTGCCCAGCTCTGGGATGCCACGCCGAGACGCTGGGCTCCAGGCAGACACATGACAAGGGCCACCGGCACTTCCAGGCGGCAGGACACCTGAGCGCATGTGTTCACAGCCAGCACAGAGGCCCTCTGCTCCGCAGCAGTCGGAGCAGAAGTGAAGGCTGAAAGGGAAGCTCTCTGGCTACCACGCCGAGTGGCGGAACAACTGGGACCTTTGCACCAGCGTTCCTTTGCCCAGGGACGAGGCAGCTTTTCTTTCGCTTGCTGGACAGCACGGCAAGTTCTGGGAACAGCCTACAGAGAGACACTGAGATCGGAGGGGCCTTTGAGCCGGCTGACAGCTGACAGATGACCGCCCCTTGGGGACAAAGGGAGCTGTGTGGCGGCGCGCATCACAGTGCCTCACCCTGGGAAACTAATTGCTCTGAATTGTTCGAGCAACATTATTTTTCTGGCAATCATTTCCTTTGAATGCCCAAAATGAGCATGAAACAACTCTTTTGACTGGACATAAAAGTTAAATGTCCCAATGTTGATCAAATTAACTTCAGCACTGTGACAATGGACTGTATTTGTGAGAAAATAATGGGGGACAAAGGAGCGCTTCATGCCCAGATTTCACAGTTGTAATGTAAAAGTGCTTCTGCTGGGCCAGGCCAGGCCACATTTCAAAGGGGAGATAGACGGGCCCTGTCACTTGTGGAAAAAACCTCACCTCACAGCCAAGGGCCCGGGAGACTTCGGGAAGGGTCGGACGGCCCCTCCGGAGGGCTGTGCTAGCTGAAGCCCTGCTTCTGGTTAACCCCAAACGTCCCAAAGAGCTGCACTGTGTGTCTGGGGACACTAACCCCCGGTGGTCACAGGTGCAGGTGTCCTAGATGCATGCACGGCCGTCCCTGGGGGTCCCAGCACCGGGCCTACTCCAGAGCCGGGGACTCCAGGCCCCACACAGCGGCCTCGACATCCGCCAAACCCGGCGTGCTGCTTGGCCCCCAGTCTCTGCTCACACTCTTTGTTAACCGGGCTTTTTCTTCTTCAACACTTTGTAATGAGAAATTAAGAGCAAAAATTTCATAAACTGCACACAGAGATCATTGTGTTAATAAAGACCCTGGGGAACCCGCTGGCTGCACTGCTACTTTGGAAACCCTGTTTTAGGACGTCTCAAATGGGAATCCTGTCCAGTCACACCCGGACTGGGACGGGGCTGCTGGGGGGGCTGCTGGGGGGGGCTGCTGGGGCGGGGACGGCAGCACGCCCACCCTGGGTCACCGGCTCGCGCCGGCCCGCATGGCTGGTGCTGTGCGGAGCTTAAACACCGAGGAGCTGCCACGCTGCAGACGGAGTTTGTCCCTCTGATTTTACAGCGAGTTTCCATTTGGGATGATCTTAGATTTACAGGACATCAGTTTTAACAGGGCCCCACCTCCAGCTCCTGGGAGCGGCTATAGGCCACCTTCCTCTGGCTGACGCCCCAGCACCCCAGTGGAAACAGGGCCTGTGAAGCTTCATGGGGAGATTAAGCCAGGAAACGCGGGCTGCCCTCTCTGAGCCTCTTCTGTGCCCCCGTGTCCGCGTGGGGCCGGCAGACAATATGCTCCGAGAGGCTCCCAATGTCGTGAATGGGCCGCTGTTGGTGGCGATGTCCATTCACAGGGCCAGTGCGGCATTGTCCTCCCTGTGGCTGAGCAGAATGCAGCCTGCTGGTGGCCGCCAAAAGGTTAGCAGCCCTGATGAAAGGGCAGCCGTTATTCGCCGTGCTACAGAGCCGCCCTTTGTGCCGGCGGCCTGGCCCCGCACAGCGGAGGTCCGGATCTGCGGCTGGCTGCGCGCCCCACAGAAGCAGTCCATGGGAATGCAGGGCCGCAGACAAGAGCCCCAGGCCCAGTGCTGCCTTCCCGGCAGCCGCAGAGGTGTGGCCATTTGGGGCAGTGACACATTTCAATGCCCTACTCCCCCGACAACCTGACCGCAGTCCCCAAGGCCAGCCTGCTCACGGGTCTGTCTTGGCCCCAGCTCTGAGGGAGGTCCCAGCCAGAGTCTGAGGAGCCGACACAGAGCCCAGGTCAGGCTGGGAGACCTGCACAGGGCCACGCCCTGGATGAGGCCCTTGCACCCAGGCTGTGGGCTCAGGATATAGAGGCAGGGGCTCTGCACCCAGGGCCCCAGCCACGCAGCGTTGGGGAGGCTGGCCTGTGGTCCAGGAGGGGCGCCCCTGAGTCTGGTATAACCACACCCCCTGTCCTCCTGTCCTCTCCGCCCCCTCCTAAATCAAGATTCCTGTCGCAGGCTGGGTGCTGACAGCATGGCCAGAGTGCTTCCACCCGCCTGAGTGTTCGAACCGGCTCCTCAGCACAGGAGCAGCAACATGGCACGCATGCTGGGGCCCCCAGAGCAGGTCTGGGAGAGTCCGTGGGAGAAGGAGAAAGGACAGCAGGCAAGCTGGTCGGAGATGAGGCGCCCTGGCCGAGGGTCATGGGTCAGCGTGCTGGGACCCAGCCCTGGCCCCAGTGGAGGCTGCAGGCTCAGGTTTTGGTCCAGGCCCACTCTGCGCCCCCATCCACGGAGCACTGCGCAGTCCGAGCCCAGGCCAGTGAGGAATGCCCGGCCATGTGCAGGGCTGAGGGCAGGGCACTCCACATCAGAACACGGCAGAGGATGCTCGTGGGTCCTTGGCAGGGGCCTGGCAGGTGGAGCAGAACCAGGGGCTCAAGGGGAAGGAAGCTGGCCCCAGGGCCCCGAGATGGACAGACAGCCATGGCCACTCCCTGGCTGAGGCAGCACAGGAACAAACCCATACGCTGATTCCCCGTCCAGAGCGCGTCCCTGCCAAGCCCTGGGAGAGATGTGGAACACACGTGTAGCAGGTGAGCAGTGCTCCATGCTGGCCGTGCCCAGAGCCTGGGGGAGGCTGGGTACAGGTGGAGGGGTCAAAGGCCAGTCTGCAGAGTGCCAGAAAGGCCAGTTCGTGACACAGGACCACAGCGCATTTACATGGATGCACAACTCGGGCTCTGGTGCAGGCCGCAGGGTCCTGGGGAGATCTCAGGTCATCAGGTTGATATGGGGAAGGCACCACCCACAGTGGCACTGTCCCAAGCCAAGCTGGCCACTGACATCACTTAGGTCACAGGATGCGAGGGTAGGGGACGTCAACCTGAGGACGGGGCAGGAGAAGCACTGGCGGACGGGGGCCACTAGGCTGGCAGACGCAAGGCGCCACCTGCCAGTCAAGAGGGTGCTGGTCCCAAGACCACAGGCATCCTGTTATTCAGGGTGCAGGAGCCACCTTTCCAAATGACAGCCATCAGCTCTGACCCTGTGAAAGGTCACATGAAACCATCCCGACAGACTGGGGGTGCCACGTGGTACCCAGGGCAGAGTGCAGAGAGGCCATCGGGGAGCCTGGGCAGGACACGGGCAGCTCTTGCTCTGAAGACCAGTGGCCAGAGCCAGGAGGGAGGTGGCACTCGACCAGGCTGGGCCACACTGGCCTCACTAAGCTGACCCTGCACACCCGGGGCTGCACCAAGGTGCCTAGACCTCAAGCCTACTGGCTTGAGGGCCAGTGGGTGGCCAGAGCTGGGAGGCACCACCGGGCAGCAGAACCCGAGAGCCTCCAGCCCTGCGCACATGGCCAGACGTCAGCACCCGACGCAGGCACTTCAGCTGACAGCACAGAGGACAGAGTGAGGCCATCAACTCCATGCACCTGGTGGGGACCACGTAAGTTTTTGGATAGGGGTTGGGATCTGTGTTGTGCCTCTGGTCAACCTTTGTAAGTTCTGTATTTTTGGCAAAAGGGAAAAAACAAGGAAAGTGGCTTACAAGAACAAGCTACAGTCCTGGGAAGTGTGGGGTAGGGGCGCAGCGCAGCACCTACCTGTCAAGCACGTAGCCCAGGGCCTTGTGCCGGATCCCCGAGTACACAGAGGGGCTTGTCTCCCATGCAACCAAATTGGATGCATCGTGGAAAAGATGGATGTTCACCAAGTCAAAGGTGCTGTGGGACAGAGAGAGGACACATGACAGAGGGCTGGGGCAGCGGGTCACCCGAATAGCCCTCCTGGGCTGGGCATGCCCAGCCATGCTGGGCAGCTGCTTGTTGAGGCCCCCATGACCCAGGGCAGTTGGGCACTGGGTGGTTCGCTTCACTCCCAAGAGCCCCCAAGCTCACGGCCCTAAGAAAGCTGGGGGAGGCCCAGGGGCCGTGGTCGGTGGGCCAGAACACCCCCACCAGCCATCCCATGCCATTGGCCTGTTGGCACCAGTGTAGGCTTGAGGCCTGGCAATGCTGTCAGCTATTGGAGTGAGAACCACAGTTGTCCACAGAGCCAGGACCGCTATGCCAACCTGGCAGCAGCTCCTGGGGGCAAAGGGAAAGACCACGACCTCCCAAAGCCATAGCGACTGCTTCCTGCTGTCCACCCCACGGGGCTCCTCCCACACCGTGCCACGGGGTCAAAGTGGGGGCCTGCCACTCCCTGGATTAGGTCAGAGTCGGGCTCTGCCTGGGGCTGCAGCTCTCCTGTGCTCCCCTGCGCTCTGGGGCCCTGCCCAGGATGCTCTGACACAAAGCGCCCCAGAAGGCCTGCGTGGAAACAAGGGAAGCTGGGGAACCAGCTCCCCCTGCTCCAGGCCTGCCCTGCCCGGCAGTGCTGGCCCCTCCAGGCTTGGGTGGGGGGTGGCTCTGCTGCCGGACACCCGCTGTCCTTTGAGGTCTGGGCTGTAGCAGTCCTGGCCTCACAGCACAGCTGGGAACCCAGGGGGCACTCAATCTCGGTGGGCTAGGGTTCATGCCGTCTGCCTGCCAGGCCCAGCTCATGCACCGCAGCCCCCCAGGCCCTCCCTGCAGCCTCAGCTTCAGGCCCCAGTACCCTAGGGCCTACGCGGCTCCATCTCCAGAGCCTGAGTGTGCGTTACAGGAGGGACAGTCAGCCTCTGGCATGCTGGGAAGTAGGTCAGGGGTTTCCAGAGGTTTCCTGTCCCAGCAGAAAGGGTAGGGCATATACCACCAGCCATCAGCCTGAGGCCACCCAGCTAGAGGGGCTCCAGTCAGCTGTGTGTGGACGCCTGACAGCACGTGCGGCTGGACATGTGGGTGTGGCTGCAGTGGGACCAGCAGGGGGGCTGCCAGCGGGGGCCCCGTGTGGCTCTGTGGGGTTGCTTGGAAGCCTCACGCGAGGGAAAAGGCAGTGGGGGCCCCTGGCACGTGTGCCTGGACACTGGCCTCATGGGGACTGGATGGCCGTGCCCCGTGTCGCACGGCGGCACCGAGGGCACAGTGGCAGGGCCCAGGCCAGCCAGCTCAGGGCAGGCTCCGAGGGGGTGCTGGCCACACAGCGCAAGCCCTTAATACAAAAGCAGGGGAAACATTCTGAACCCAAAGACATACCAGTCCGCGATGCACCATCTTGTCCGAACGAAGCCTTTTCTCGACCATTTGCACTGAAAAATACACAGGGCACATGTGAGCACCACAGAGGAAGGTGAAGAACAGGCGGCACGTGTCTGGAGGGACGCTCGCCGCCCATCCCTCTGCGTGGCTCTGGCGGCGAAGCGTCACACACAGAGCTCCCCGGCCTGTGCACTGGCTGTGGGGAGGCAGAGGCTTGGCGGCCACACTGTGCTCCACCCCGGACCCATGAGATGAGGCAGCCCTGGGTGGGAGCCACAGGAGGCTCCGGGACGGGCTGGAGACCCGGGCCTGCTGCTCCCTGGAGCCAGCCACCAGAGGGGCCACGGGAGCACGGGGCCTGTGCCGTGTCCTCTGAGAGCCACAGAGAGCCCCTGGCGGACAGACGTCCCCCTGTGAAGCCTATCGAGGGACGAGTCGGACCCAGAAAGTGTTTGCCGGGCTGCACTCTGCGCCGCCCTCACACCAGTCTCTACCTCACACCAGTCTCTGTCCTGGGGTCTGGGGAAGGCCAGCCCCTCGCTTGCTGTTGGTGACGTGAGGACGGGGAGTGGGGGGGCAGGCGTCATACCAGACCCACTGCCACTCAAATGCCAGCCCCGCCCTGTCCGGCGCCCAGGACTATCTTGTCCGCTGTGCTCACACCGGGCTGGGAAGGTGGGGGACACAGCTGGGTCACGCTGCCTGACACGGAGGCCACAGTCACCTGGGAGTGTGACGGTGCTGGACACTGCAGCACTGGCTCGGCTGATGCCCGTTCACGTAGCCACGCTGATCTGGGTGGCTTTGTAGCCTTTCGGAAGTGGGGCTCCGCCCAGCACCCCAGCAAATCCCAGGAGGCCCTGGGGGGCCTCCCTGCATCCCGGTCGTAAACACTGTGTCGGCAAACGGGCAGAGCGGGACAGACACCCGCTGTCCTCCGGCACCTCCCTGGGCCCTCGGCGTTCTCAGCACACATCGGTACAGGCTCCCCACCCCAGCTTCCCACGTGGGTTTCTTCCTTCTCGTCATGTCCTGAACCTTCCCTACCGTCCAGGTGTTCTGTGCTCAAGATGCACTCAGTCTGAGAACTCAGGTCTTGAATTCTGGAGAAAGCTCCCCTCTTATCTTTTCCAGTCTATCTCCCCGGTGTTTCTGGTATTTCTTTTGGTTGAATACTGGAGCTTGTCAAAGTGACCATGCTTTTTAACTGATCTTTTCTATAAAAAAATTAAAATAAAGAAGCTGACCAAACAAACATAGCCAGCTCTTGGCTACGCTCTGGGTGAGCCCCTTTACAAGCCCACCTGGGGTGAGGATTTTCTCCTTGGCTGGCCTGGCTGTTACTTCTCGTGACTGCTTTTGAGCCGCTCTTCCCCTGTTCCCTATTTTACTTAACTGCATTCTTGCTCTTGATGACTTTCATCCCTTATGAACCCCTCTGAGTGTCCTGAACGCATGCATTTCAGATCTGTCAGCTCGTTCCACACAGTTCTATGCGGAGCGAATGCGTGGCCCAGGGCTGGCTAAGACCAGAGCCAGCAGTCGGGTCCCAAGCCCAGGGCAGGTGAGAACAGCACCCCTGGCCCCGGCTGCTGGGTGAGGGGAGGCCCCCAGCTCAGCTGCAGCAGCCTGTGCCAAGGGGCTGCAGTGCCCACTGGGGCTGCATGCCCGATGCCCGGGAGCCTGTCGTGGGCTCTGCCGCTGCTCCTTTATGGGCCAGGACACTGAGGCTTGGGAGTCAAGAACCGCACTGAAGCCACACGGCGCATGTACAGCAGAACCCGACACAGGCTGTGGTCACTGGGCCCCAGAGCCTGACTCCTCCTGCCCCCAGCAGCACAGCAGGGCCAGGCCAGGAGTGGGGCTGCAGACAGACCCATCCTTCCAGGGGAGGAGGCAGTGACGTTTCTTCAGAGGAGGACAGCCACGTGGCCTAAGGGGGAGCAAGGTCTCGCATGCCCCGCAGGCCCCTCAGGAGAACCAGCCATGCACCTTCTAACCCACGATGCTTCCTGTGGAGAGTGGGAGATGCCGGTGACCCTGCAGGGGCAAGCGTCCGGAAACCACAGGCCACAGCACCGCACAGCCCTCACACTGGCCGACAGCCAGGGCAGGACGTCTGGGGAAGGCCTGGGTGAGCTGGGGTGTGAGCTGGGCCCTAGCAAGATCCTACACAGAAACCCCGGATGGCCAGCACCAACACGCAGAGAGCACCAGGCAAGAGGCAGGACACAGGTGCCCTCCGTGGGCACCCAGAGCCCGTCGTCTCCTCTCTGGGCCATACTGAGCACCTGAGGATGCCATCTGGAGCAGGACCAGCTTCCTTGGAGCACGACATGCTACGAGGCAGTGGGTGCGCTGGGCAGCACGGGGCTTCCCATCAGGGTATGTGGACCCAGCAGTGACGTGGCAGGCTGTCCTCACCAGCAAGCGGAGAGGCCCTGCACCGAGCGGCCTGAGCCGCTGCTGCCCACCCCCAGCTGGGACGTGAGCTCTGCAAAGCCTGCAGGGCTGGAGGCCGTGGCCTCGGCTGTGCCACGGCACCCGTCCCAGGCAGCCTGCATCACTACGGCTGGTCCTGAAGCCTGCACACCACCCATGGGCCCTTCCTTTGGCAAAACAGGTCACCGGAGGGGAGGCATTTCTCAGTAATCCACTGGCAAACCCAGCTCTCCGGGCCTCCCCGTGGTTCCTCCCTGTTGGCCCTGCTCACCAGACACCAGCCTGTGCACAGAGCCCTGCCTGGCACCTCCTGCACCTCCGCAAGCCCAGTGTCCCATCTGGGTGCCACCTCAGCCCCTCCGAGGAGCCGGAGCAGCCGCCCCCTGTGACACTCAGCTTTCCTCGCGCACCATCACGGCCGGCTGTGGGCGGCGCTGCTCCTCCCCCCAGAGCGCCGGTGAACACGTGCAGAACCACAGAGACGGCCCGGGGCACCTGGAGGGCCATGTGCCACAGCGAGGAGCAGCCGTGCACGCCAGGCCCCCACCCACCCGGCTCCCAGAGGGCTTTTCCGCAAGCAGTGTGGCCAGAACGTACACCTTCACGTACAGAATCCTGAGCCCCGCCTCCCAGCTCAGAGGGGCCACAGGGAACCCACGTAAAACCTGCGTGTGTTTCCACATGGAGTTTAATATAACCACCAATAATTTTACAACCATGAAAAATGGAAGGCATTTGTGAATTTAATTAACCAAAAGGTAATTATTGGTCCTCTCAGTTTTCAATCTTTTGCGTTGACCAAGGTGTTGTGTGTGCACAACATGTGTGTGTGTGTGTGTGTGTGTATCTTGTCTTTTTAGACTTAAATTTTCATGATGGGTCATTGTTTTCAACATTGTTAATAGTATGAATACACAAAACAAAAGATACTATGTTACTTTTCTGTATAACAGATTCGTACTAATTTTATAATTCTAACTAGATTCAATATTTCTAACTGAACTGTCAGCAAATTTAACAGTACAATGTTGTAATACCCAAATACCTTGATTGAAATACTTGTGGACAATTTAGTCCTTCTGAGTTAAGTTCCACACTGTGGTGACAAGCATGTTTACATGCATTTCCAAACAATCTCACAGAAGGAAGTGGGGCTACAGCCGGCAGCATGCTGGCATGTCACAGCCACGGCTCCGGCTGTGGCCACCTGTCCTTGGGTGCAGCTGGGATGCTTGGTGTGTCCTGCAGAACAGCCACCATGGGTCCAGAAGGGTCACAGCCAGCATTGCCACATTCCCAGAGCAGGAATCAGGGCCAAAGACCTTCCTGTGCCCAAGATGCCAGCTCTTGGAGAAGGCACAGGACTTGCCTAATTCCTGGGCCCGGCCACTTCCCTATGACGGCTGATTGGAGCCCTCAGGGATCGCGGCCCCAGCACACAAGGTGGGAAGGGCAGTGAGCGCACCAGTCACCAGAGGACGCAGGGCTTTCCCATGGGGGGTTCCAGCCCCGCCCAGGCCACCCACAGAACCCCTACCTGCAACACACACGCCTGTGTGCACACACAAGACACGTGCACGTGCACACTCAAACACGCACATGCCCGGCTGTCCCCCACCTGCCTGCCTGGGAAGCGCCTGCCCCAGGGAGGTAGGGAGGTGGGGGACCTGGGGCCTCTGCCACAGGCCCACATGCTCAGGAGCAACACAAGGACTGACAGACGCTTCTAGACGTAGACGCTGGTGCGAGAGGAAGCAGGGGTACAGCAGATGGGGCCTCAGGTGTCCGATGAGCCTGTTTTGCTCCGGGCTGTGTTCAAAACTTTCCAGATACTGGCCACCTCCTGAAACCTCCATCAAGGCCTTGGGGCCTCGCGGACGGGTGACAGCAGAGGCAGGGCGCCCAGCGCCAGGCTCTCACAGAGGCCACCATCACAGAATGAACACACGCCACACCCTCGGGGTGCACATCGGTCACCTGCAATATTAAGTCTCTGCTCAGATCCCCTGTTAATAGGATTCCTTTAGCCAGCAGATGGATGGCAAATACAGGCGGTTTCATCTACTAAAAGACAGCATAAATCACGGCTGGGAAAAGAGAGGCTGTGGGAGGGTCATCACCACACAGCCTTCCCCATGAAAGGCCCGCTTTGGAGCATTAGTGAAATTAATCCATCTTTCATAAGAGCCTGGCCAGCTCCTATGATCTATGGTAACAACCAATTTCTCACTACGGGCACGAGAAAAAAAATGCCTTGGCCCCGACTGACTACACAAATCTGCCTTTTAAAAATGGCCTCGCGTTACCTGGAGCGTCGCTCCCAGAGGCAGCATCGGGGATTCATGCCGGGCCAAAAGCTCCCATAAATCAACACGGAGAGTTTTGTTAGTTTCCTATGCAGCGGGCTGTAATTATTTGGAATTGTATGATGCGTTCATCACGGTGATTACATTTAGATTACCCTTAAGTGATGGTCATAAAAGAAAGAAATCAGCCCAAACTAATTCTACACTGGTTCAGATAAAGCTGAAGGACTGGCTGAAGGCCCAATGGCAGGCAGCTGCCCCAGTGCATGTGGGCATGGCACCCGGGTCACTCGGGGGGCACACGGCCTGGCTGGGGTGGGGCCTCTTGGGGACTCCCACAGCATGCGACGGACAGCTGGCGGAGCTGCGTACACCTGAAAAATACCACATTACGAACAGAACACTGGAAGGGTTTGGCTTTTTTAAAGATTTTCCTTCTGTTAATTACTGCATAAAGGGAAAGCATGTGACCTCACTGGCCACCACATGTCAGACCACCAGGCCCTGCGTGGATGGCGTCCAACATGGCGACATCAGGTCCAGCAGCCCAAGGGTGGCAGCCCGGGAGGACCGGTGCCCCTGGAATGCGGGCACCCCGGCCCCAGCAATGCCATGCTCTCCAGCGGACACGCGGGCCCACCAGCAGCACCAGCACCCTTTTCTCCCAGAGATACGCTTTCCCCGGCCTGCAGTGTGACAGTAGGGCTGCCCCGGGGCGGGCTCCCACAGGGGCAGTGGCTGGGCAGCCCACCAACACTTAAGGGCAGATGACACATGGGCCCTGAGGCTGGGAGTTCTGAGCCTGGGCCCCAGGGTGCTTGCCCTCTGACCGCCGTGCTGGGGGTGGTGGCTCACCCCAACCCACCCACACGCAACCTCAACCTGAGCTTCCCCACCTCCTCACCCCATGCGCCCAGCTTGAGGGAGGGAAAGGCTGGGTGGCCCCAAGAGTCTGGGGCGATGCCAGAGGTGTTGGGAGCCATGCCGTGGGGGGGTCCACCTGGACAGGAACAACAGACGCCTAGACCCCTGCTGGAGAGCGCGCGCCCCGGGGAGATGGGCGTGAGGGTGCTCCCGTGGAGGGGGTGCTGTGGAGGACACAGGGCCATCTCAGGGCCGGGTCTGCCACCAGGGGCACAGCCAAGCAGCTCCCTGGTGGGCTGTGGCACCCGCATGCCACAGCATGGGTGCCCCCACTCAGAGCTCCGAAGGCGCGGCCATAGGGGAGCTGTGAGGCCTCCGAGCTTCAGGGGGAGCTGCCACCAGCGCCCCCACTCTGGCCCCCCAGTTGCCATGCTGCACGTGCCACATCCAGTGCTGTGTCTACCGTGCCAGCACCCTCAGCCCTGACGGGGTGAGGCAGCCTCCTGCCCAGCCAGGTGCACAGGCCCGTGTGGTGCCCGCCCAGGGCCTCAGTGCCGCGTCTCACTCCTCACCGAGGGCCTGTGGCCCACTCCAGCTTCCCTCAGCTGGCCTTGCCAGAGTCCAGACCATCAGGTGCCACCCCTTGGCCTACCCCCAAGCGGGGGTGAGTGTCCTCCTGGGCTGGGGCTAGACCCTAGGCTGAGGGAAGAGCCGGAGACAACCCTGGTCCCCAGACAAGTCCCGTGGGGCCAGTGTGCCAACTGAGCAAGACAGATGGGGAGAGGTGGGCCCGAGGCGCCTGGGCTTCTCACCCGGGGGTCCGGGTCATCGACGGAGAGCTGCGTCTGCTCGTGGAGACGATGCGGCACACGCCTGCCTGCCCACCCACATGGGGGCTGGGAGGTAAGTGGGCTGCCCTCCCGCGGTTAAGACACCTCCACCAGGAAGAAGCTGAGACTCATGTCATGAGGCTGTTGCAGTCCCCACCGCAGACCCCTCCAGGGCACAGGGACTCCTGGGGCGCCTGGTCACCCGCAGGGGAGGGGCTGGAGGGGAGGGAGGCTGGGGCTCGGCCGTGACCAAGCTCTGACGCCAACCCCTGGCCCTTAGCATTGCCCCCCGTGCTCCCAGGCTGATGCTCAGAAGGACCCAGGACGCGGACACAGGTCGGTCAGGCACTGAGGCTCCCAGAGCTTCCGGCGCAGGCCTCCTCCACCCAGCAAGGAGCAGGGCTGAGCTAGGACCCGGCTGGCCAAGAGGGGAGGCTGCGTGTCCTTGGCTCGGAGGATGGATGAGGAAGCCGTGCCCCCACGTGACAAGCACACCATCCTTCAAGCAGGTGGCCACGATTCCTCAGCTGGGGCTCGGGCCATAAAGCAAGTTAACACAGCCGTGGCCTTGCTGGAAGTCGGGGCCCGTGCGGGCGGGGCGCCTCGCCGAGCAGCGGGCAGTCCTTCCTGGGGCTGAGCAGGCCCTGTCACGGGGCGGGCATGCTGCTGGCAGCCTGGTGCTGGCTCCTCGATTTCTGCAGGTGCCTCATTCACAGCCTTGTGTCCCCTCATGATTTAATAGGAGGGAAGGGCAGTGACCACTCTGGGCCAACATGCTAATTACAAGGAGTAAGAACCCCTAAAATGCACATTATAATGTTCACTAAAGAATATCAGAACCTAAAATTAAGTGTGCAGCATCATGGCTGCACAAAAATAACAAAACTACATAGAAACGCACTAAAACCCACAGGAAATATACCAACACTTCCCGATCATCGTGTCTGAGCAGTGGGTGATCAGTAACCTTGGCACGTCCCTTAATTTCTGAGCCCCTGGCGCTGGCACTCCTGCTGGCTCATGGGCTCCAGGGTTCTGGCTGTGCCTCCTGCTGGCCACACCCCCCAGGGCTTCATCTCCGAAAGGAGATACCCTGGCCCAGGCATAGTGCGGCCACGGCGGTGGCCTGTGTCTGCTGGGAGGCCCTGCCGCACTCCAGGCCCAATGGACTGATTATCATCTTCCTACGTCTTTGCGGAAGCTCCCTGGCCTGGAAACGATCAGAGAACATCCTGGCTGGTGTGAGACAAGCAGCGCAGGTGCCCTGAGCCCTCACCTAGGACAGCCCACACGGGTGCCGGCCTCCCAGAAAGACAGTACCGGAGCACACAGGCAGGCAGGGTGGGACCGCTCGCGGGAACTGTGAAGACCAAAAACTTTGCTGGGACACGACCGCTCTCTGAAAAGGCCCGCAGCACGGCGGGGACGCACCTCGGGAAAGTAGTCCTGTGGGAACTTCGCCTTCTCCAGCATGGCCGTGCTCTCGAGCGTGTCTGAGTAGATCTCTTTGCCAGTGACCTTCTTATACTTCTTGGCTGGAAGAGACAGCAGGAGGGTGTGAGTAACTGCATGGCCTGCCCCTGGGGCTCCAGTGCCGCCCGTGGGATGTGAGGGAGGCCGGGAAGAGCCCCGAAGGGGGCGCCCACCCAGGACCCGGCGGCTCACGAATCCTGCTCCCTGAGCTGGGCTCTGACGTGTCGGTTACTTGTCCCCTAGGAACCCCCACCTGCAGATTTACAGGGGCTAATTGGCATACTCCGTAAAAGCTGTGAATACATTTAAGAGGGCTGTGGAATTGCCACTCACACCTTAATATGAATTTATTTAATGTCATCGATTTCCTCCCGGCATCCGCCAGCATCACTCATGTCCAGGGAGGAGCAGTTTTTATGTGAGACAGACGGGGAACGTCAGTCGGGGGCCCGGGCTGCGCCCCTCACCTTGCCGCGCACAGCCCGTGGGCCCTGCGTGCTGCCTCCACAGAGGGCATGACCTGACTCCCCGTCCACCAGGCCCGGGGGTGCTTCCCCCCGTGGTGAGAGGCCCTGCCCACGCCGGGATCTGGGACACACACACATGGGTGTCATTCCTGGAGCCCCAGGGCCTGGGTGGGTGGAGGGCTGCCGGGAGGGAGCTGGGCAGCATGCGCAGACCCAGATGCCGCCCGACCCCCTGCCAGGCCAGCCTGCCTCACATGGCCCCCGTGCCCTCGCCAGGCCAGCCTGCCTCACACGGCCCCCGTGCCCCTGCCAGGCTAGCCTGCCTCACACGGCCCCCGTGCCCCTGCCAGGCCCAGCCTGCCTCACATGGCCCCTGTGCCCCTGCCAGGAGCACCTGACTCAGAGGCCGCTTCTGGGTCTGGGGATTCCAGAACCGGCTTCAGAACCGGCGGCTGTGAGGCCAGTTTCTGGGGATCCTGTGAGTGGCTCCCACTTGTAGTTCCTGGTGCACCACCTGCCCTGTGGCCTCAGGACACTGGCAATGGGACAGGAGTGCAGTGTCTTGGGCAAAGCCCCAGCCCCTCCCAGCCTGGAGAGTGAAGTCCAGGAGAAAGCGAAGCACAGAGGCAGTGGACTCCTTGGGGGTGACCTGGGGTCTGGCCCAGGAGAGGTGACACAGGGAGCACAGAGCAGAGCAGTGACACGGTCCCCAAACGCAGAGCCGTGCACTCTGCCCGCTGCTCCTTCGGTCCTTTCCTAAACCGTGGGGTGCAAGCATGGCATCTGTGGGTGTGCCTGGCTCTGAAGCTGGTCCCCCAAACCCTGACCAGCCAGCGTCATCACTGAAGGCCAGCAGGGGGAACGGAGACACCCTCAAAGCCAGGAGGCCTGTGCCCCAGGGTGGGTGGACATGGGATTACATAACAAACAAGTGACCGTGAGGAAGCTGTGAGCCCATCCCTGACACCCATCGTGCTGGGAAGGTGCAGCAGGCGGCGCTCACTGTGACATCTCCGCAGGGGGACAGCCTTCACCACATGGCACCCTGCAGCCGGGGGAAGGCTCGCAGCATGCCTGCCTGGCCACAGGCCACTTCGGCTGCCCTCTCCTTCGCCAACCCTGTGGAGGGCAGGCTCGCCCCGCCGGCAACCTGATGGCTCTTGTGTGGTTTCAGCCTGCACCAAGGGTTCCCTGACCCACCACGCCCCAGTCCCTATGCCCGCACTCCCTGGCCCGCAAGGCCTGGTTCAGCATCCCCGTGTGGCCAGAGTGCTCCCCTGGGCTTCTGTGCCATTGGCACCAGGATGTCCACTGGGTGCCAAGGGGCTGGGCTACAAACACGGACAGGGGACAGCCATGGGGCACAGAGGCAGGACACGGGCAGGGGATGCGTCTGGGTCAGCCTCGTCCTGGCAGGACCCTCACAGAGCTCGTAGCAGCCGCCGGCTGAGGCCTAAGCCTGTCTGGATGGAGGCGGCAGCGGAATCAGGAGGAAGGAGCCGGGGTGTGTCGGGAGACAGTGGCGTGGGAGGGGGGAGCCCCAGGCGCAGGGGCTGGGCAGGGAGGCCTGGAGGCAGGTGGGGCCCCAGGGCGCCAGCTCTGCTGGTGTTTCTGAGCCCTCCTGGTGCACAGGCACGGAGCTACTGCTGTCACCACACTGGGCGGGGCAGCCCGACACCTGGCTCTCAGACTGCGTTGACCTCCTGGAGGGGCAGCAGGAGCCCGCCCACCTGGGCGCACCGGACACGAGGGTGCCTGTCACAAGGCGAGTGGGCCAATCCACTTGCTGGTCTCTCCTAGGGCCCTTGGCCAGCAGCCCTGGCTCGGCGGCAGCTTCTCCAATACCCAACAATCAAGAAACGCTCTTTCTCAAAGTCTGTTCAGGTACAGGGTTCCCTGCATCAAAGCCTGAATCATCACAGAGCCAGCCAGAAGCCCCAACTCATGAGCTGCAATGGGGTAAATACCCCAGAATGGATGCCCCTAGGACAGACACATGGACAGGGTCCCCAGGATAGACACATGGACAGGGCCCTCAGGACAGCCACGGACAGGACCCCCAGGACAGACAAACAGGACCCCCAGGACAGCCACACAGACAGGGTCCCCAGGAGAGACACACGGACAGGATCACCAGGACATACACACAGGACAGGGTCCTCAGGACAGACATGGAGAGGACGCCCAGGACAGATACACGGACGGGGACCCCAGGAGAGACACATGGACAGGAACCCCAGGATAGACACATGGACAGGACCCCCCAGGACAGACACACGGACAGGACCCCCAGGACAGACACACAGACAGGGGCCCCAGGACAGACACATGGACAGGGTCCTCAGGACAGACATAGGGACAGGGACCCCAGGACAGACACATGGACAGGGCCCCCAGGACAGAAACATGGACTGGGTCCCCAGGATGGACAGGGACAGGGTCCCCAGGATGGACACAAGGACAGGGGGCCCCAGGACGGACACACGGACAGGGCCCCCAGGACAGACACACAGACAGGGTCCCCAGGACCGACACACGGACAGAGCCCCCCCAGGACAGACACACGGACAGGGTCCCCAGGACGGAAACATGGACAGGGCCCCCAGGACGGCACAGGGACAGGGCCCCCAGGACAGACACATGGACAGGGTCCTCAGGACAGACATAGGGACAGGGCCCCCAGGACAGAAACATGGACAGGGTCCCCAGGATGGACAGGGACAGGGTCCCCAGGATGGACACAAGGACAGGGGGCCCCAGGACAGACACACGGACAGGGTCCCCAGGACGGACACACGGACAGGGCCCCCAGGACGGACACATGGGACAGGGCCCACAGGACAGACACACGGACAGGGTCCCCAGGACAGACACATGGGACAGTACCCCCAGGACAGACACACAGACAGGGCCCACAGGACAGACACACGGACAGGGTCCCCAGGACGGACACATTGGACAGGACCCCCAGGACGGACACACGGACAGGGCCCCCAGGACAGACACATGGACAGGGCCCCCAGGACAGACACACGGACAGGGTCCCCAGCCCTTGTGCACCCAGGCCCATGCAGGTGCAGGAAGGCCGGCAGCTGCTGTCGTCACAGGGTGGCAGCACAGTCAGGGTCGCCGTTTCATGTAAATGAAGAACGGGGAGGGGGCTTGGCAGGAAGGCAATTTTGCCAGAGATGAATAGACTTTATATAAAAAAATAGACTATTTTTCAGAGCAGTTTTAGCATTATAAAAAATTGAACAGAAATCAAAGAGTTCCCATGTATCCCTCCCTCCCTCCCCACCAGCTTCCCATTATTAACGTCTTGTGTTAGTGCCACACATTTGTTACAACTGAACCAATATTGATACACTATTTTTCACTGAAGTCAATACTTTACATTAGGGTCCAATGTGTGCCGTCCTTCCGTGGGCCTGACAAATGCACAGAGTCATCTATCCACTGTTGGGTGGCACACGGAACGGTCTCACTGCCCATCACCCCACCAGTCCCTCCGCCCTCCCCTGCTGCCGGTGCCACCGACTTCATTGTCTCTGTACATTCACTGTCCCCAGTGTCACTTGCTGGCAATATACTGTATGCAGCCATTGCCATTGCCTTCATGTCTCTGTGGCTTCAGTGTTCATTTCATTTTATTGTTGAATAACATCCCATCATACGGATGTACCAATCTGTTTATCCAATCACCTGTGAAGGACATATTCTGATTTCTTCCAGTTTGGGGTGACTGATGAATAAAGATGTTATAAACACCTCTGTATAGGTTTCTGTGTGGACATAAATTTTTACCTCATTTGGGTAAATAACTGGACTATGACTGCTGGACGGTCACATTGTTCAGCTCTGTAAGAAACGCAGACCGTCTTCCGACGGGAGCGCCACGTGCACCTGCGTCTGCAGTGAGAGGCGAGGGTTCCCGCTGCTCAGTGTCTCTGCCGACACCCGCTGCTGTGTCAGGGTGGGGCTGCCAGCCGCCCCAGCAGTGTGCGGTGACATCTCGGCACCGCCGACTCAGACGCCCCTGACGACATGTGTGTCTTGTTGGGTGACATCGGTGACATGTCTCGAATTCTTTGGGACATTTGTTTCTTTAACTGACTGTTCTCTTACTGTTGAGTTTTAAGAGTTCTTTGTATATTTTAGGTAATCGCCCTTTATCAATTACGGTACTTCCAAGTATTTCCTCTTGGTCTGTGCCTTCTCTTTTCATCCTCTTAGAGTGTCTTGCAGAGCGTTAAGTTCTTTACTTTAATGAGTCTGACCTACCAACTCTTTCCTTCACAGACTGCGCTCTTGGGGTCATGCCCAGGAGGTCGCCACTGCCTCTTAGGGGGGTCTGCCAGGAGGCCGATCCCTCCTGCTTCCTCACAGACGGGTGGCTTTGTAACGATGAATCCCACGCCCTGGTTCAAGTGCTCTAGGTCTGCAAACTGTCTTCTTGGTGTGAGCACAATAAACTTCTTGAACTTTTTGACCCAAGTATTTTGGGATTTTTCCAGCTATCTTTTTTACCCATTTCTAGTTAAATTCCACTGTGGTCCGAATGGTTTCTATTCTGTTAAATTTGTTGAGGGGGTTTTGGGGACCACAATGTGGCCCGCCTTGCCGAATGCTTACGTGAACTTGACAAGACTGCGTGTCCTGTGGTTCTGAGTGACGTGGCCTACAGAGGAAAATCAGGTCCAGCTGATGGATGGTGCAGAGCTCAAGTACATCCCCTCCACCTGTGGCTGTGGACTCCCCTCTCCCCTGGCAGCCCATTCGGTCTGTGCCACAGGTATGCTGGCACTGTGCTGTCAGGGGAACACACATGAAAGGCCGCTGTCCTCTTGATCCTCAGGGGATGGATGCACCCTTAGCCCCGGCAAGTCCCTCTGCTCTGGAGTCTGCTCTGTCCCAGGTTACTGTGCCACTCCAGCTCTCTCTTCATCAGTGTGAGCACGGCCTATCGTTTCCATCCCTCCACTTCTAATCTTTGCGTGTGTCTGTTTTAAGTGGGTTTCTAGCAGAAAGCAGAGCTGGCTCTTATTCGTCAACCACTCTGACGGTCTCTGTGCACTCACACCACTGACACCAAAGCGGTGGCTGGCAGGCCCGGGCGGTGCCGTCCACACACGCCTCCCCATTTGTTGCCTTGCTTCTGTTTCTCTGTTTCCTGCCCTCTTTCTTCCTTCTCAGGTTTAACTGGGCCTTTTTCAAGACTCCGTTTTCCCTCCTCTGTTACTGCATCAACTGTACTTCACTTAAAAACCTTTAGTGGTCACCGCAGTTTGCAATATTCATTCACAACGAAACCAAGCCGGCTTCCAAGCATCATTCTCTCTCTCACAAGCAGTGCAGGGTGCTTACAACCCCCTCCCCCACCCCTGTGGCGTTTCTGTTACCCCTGTTCTTGCATGCTGTCCCCTTTTTCTGTTAGCACCTTAGCATATTCATCACAGCTGCCCTGAACTCCCAGTCCGACAGCTCTAAATCTATGAAACGGTCTGGTTCTGACGCACACTTTTTGTCTCCAGACAGTATTTTCATCCTCAGCAGGCCTTGTAATCCTTGTTGAGAGCAGAACATGAACAATCTGGTGCTGTGCCTTTCGGGTGGGCCCTTGTTTTTCTGGCAAGGAGGTGGCTGCGGTTCCTGTAGGGCCGGAGGCTGATGCGTCCTCCGATGCCCTGTTCCTGTCTGGCTGCACCGAGGCTCCTTCTCAGAAAGCCTCCGCCTCATGGGGCACCTGTCCTGGCACTTCACCACGACGGTGTGCTGATGCGCGTGTGGGAAGACAAGGACCTACAGTCCGAGGACTGGGTCCTAGTCCTGCAGCTGCCACGTGCCCTGGGCTGCAGCCTCCGCGTGTGGCACCCTGGGTGCGGCGGGAAGAGGGGAGGGGGCTGGAGTCGTCTATCTCCCACCACAAGGGGCTGGGCTCTGATGCAGTGGTTTCCCTTGAGGACAGGCTGTCGAAGAAAAGAGTGCTCTGGGCACATTTAAAAAAACAGCTTCTCTCCCCCGGCTGCCGGAAGCACAGGGGCCTCCCCTCATTCTTCACGATGAGCGGGCGGGGCTCCGGTGGTGAGCCCCGTGGTGTGGGCCTCTGCGAGGCAGGGTGCCCGGCGGCTTCTCAGGCCAGTGGCCCGGCCTCTGCACGTGGCCAACCAGCCTCGCCTGTTCGTGCCTGCCCAGCCCCAGACGCCTGCTCCCGCTGGGCTGGGATTCTCCAGCTCTGCCTGTCTCTCCAGGGCAGGGCAGCAGTCAGCCCTGTGGCCTCGCTTCTCTGAGGGGCCTAAGAAGAGTCATGTGTCTTAGTTTGTTCAGACGGGAACGGTGACCCCCAAGGTCTCCACATGCCGGACCAGAAACCAGAGCCTCTCACACCCTTTTGCATCTGTACCTTCTAGGAATCCTGAGATTTCTGACTAGGTACTTACTTGTTAAAAATCAGGCTATTTCTTCTTTAAAAGTTTATTCAAACTTTTCACAAAGCCTAGGTTGCTTTTGCTGCAATTCAAGGCTTATAAGACCGATCCTTGAAAAGCAGGGGCTGTGGAGTAGGGGGGGGGGCAGTCTACCCTGCCCAAGAGCCTGGCCCTGCCCGCGTGCGCCTGTGTGTGGCACAGCACCTCCGGAGCTGACACCTGCCCTGACATGCAGCACGCAGCACATACTGCCATCTGCCACTACTGGTGCTCTTGTCACTCACAGAGGGGCCCCGGTAAGGTTCCAGAGTCAAACGGACACGAAAGCAGCAGTAAGGAGTGAGCCACGGGCCAGCCGGTACTTCATGGCTGATGAGAGACTAAGTAATAAGATGTGCCTGCAGCGCACTGCTTAGAAAGGGGAGAGGTCCGACAGTGTCGGCTGCCGTCCACGCCCGAGGTCAGGGCCCCTGGGGCCTGGCTGCTGGAGCACCCCTCTCGGCGCCTCCCTCTGCCTGCCGCACTCACAGCTCTGCTGCCTGAGGGCACAGTGCACTCACGGCTGGTGTCTGGGACCAAGGGGAGACTGGCCTCTGGCCCACCGCCCCAGGTCTGCTTGGCTGCTGCCACCAAGTCCCTTCGTGGGTAAGTCAGAGGCTTGTGCTTAAACGTGTGCAAAGCCTCCTCAGGCCACGGGCCCGGTGAAAAGCCATCCTGCCGCTGCGGTCTCGTCCCCGGTATTGATAGAATCGCTGCTCGGGCAGTTTAGAAAGGACTGCTTCTCAGTTCCGTAAGAAGTGATCTGTCTCCCGAGTGAGCAAAGATAATGAATCTGAACAAAGTGACATAATTAGTTGCTCTCCTCAGTTATTACAACTTTAATGACATCTCAAATTAATGTGATCTGGCTCAATAGCCTAAGTGCTGTTCAGAAAAATTTACACGTAACATGGAGAGATATCCAACGGGAGACAAATGCACAGACACCCCATGGTCTGAAGGGAGCGGATGTCGGGATGACGCAGATCTGGGGTAAGAGGCTCAGAAGCCCCTAAGGCCCAGAGACAACGGCTGTGTCACCGGAGCACCTCAGGGTGCATCCTCCCTGCACAGACATGTGATGTGTTCCCACTGACGTGGGACATTTTTCACTGCCACAGGCATGCTGGAAATGTGCTGCCCTCGCCTCCCGCCCTCCACCCTCCCACACTCGCCAGGAGCGCACAGGGGGCGGCTTTCTTCCCCTCCCGGCTCTATCGCAGCAAACCAGAGCTGCCTGCCGAGCCTTGTCCTGGGAGCAGGGGTGGCAGGGGCAGGCAGTACGGGGGGATGGCTAGGGGCGGGCAGAGGAGCAGGCCAGGCTGGTCATCTCAACAGAGAAGCCAGAAAGCCAGGCTTTCATCTGAGGTCCCTGGTGGGTGGCGGCTGGCGAGTGACTCAGTCAAACCCAGACCCCCCAGACCTCTCAGAGGGACAGGGCGGAGGGACTGGAAAAGCCAGACCACCAGGCATGACGTTCCAGAGGACGGCCAAGGACAGCACGGAGTCTTACCTTTGAAGTCAAACTGGTAGATGTTTTTTAAGGATTCATGAAGAAAGTAAAAGCTTCCCAAAGCCTGCAAAGCAAAAAAGAGAATCAGGTCAGAGCCACACTGGAGGCATTTTGAAGCGTTCTGAGTGACGGGCAGGAAGCTCCTTTGAAGCTGAGTAAGAATTTAACTCACTGTAACTTGATCATAGTCACTGAGACGAGGCTTAGTCACGCATCTTCTACCAACACCTGGGCACTGAGCCCGAGCCCACAGAGCCAAGGGTGAGGGAGGCGTTTCCTCTCACAGATGTACATTCTGGCGTGTCTCGCCTCGGCTGTGGGTGAGGGTGAGTGTGGGCAGAGCGGGACTGCTGCCACATGCCTGGGCACTCAGCTCTGTCATGGGCTGCAAGGCAGGCCTACCTGCCCATGGCTTCACTGTGCAACGTGTGGCACACAACACACACGTACACAATGCACACATGCATACACCATGAGCACCACACACACATACACGTGCGCACACCCATGCACATCCATGCTCATGCACACACACATACTTTGTTTCTCGCAGAATCATTTGCAAGTAGCTGTGACCGTGACCTCTGTGTCCGAGCACCTCCGAGTGGACCTCCTGTAAGAATATCCTCCCCTCCATAACAGCAGAGCTAGTATCTCCCTGAACAAAAACAGCAGCGATGCCAGGACTGCCAATACCAAAGCCCAAATCAAGTTCCCCGAATCCCATACAAACGTCTCCTGTGCTGCCCATTGCGGGAGGGCCTGGGGCCTGGAGGGGGGCTGGCTTAAGTGCTGAAGGGCTGCTCAGTCGGTACGGACGGGGAAGGGCTGCGAGGGCAGGAATGAGACCCAGAGAAGTCAGGAGCTGCTGTGTTTACCCCGCCACTTAGGGCTGCGGTGGGACAGGGGGACTGGCCGGCTCGAGGCATGCTCTGCACAGCTGGGCAGCAGGGGCGGCCGAGGCCCCGGTGACTGTGGCCTGGTCTCAGTCGGTGCCCACAACCCCCTGGAGGCCTCTGGGTAGGGATGCCTGCCGCAGATGTGTGACACGGCCTCCCCCGCAGGGACCCCCAGAGGCAGAAGCGTCTGTCCACCTCCTGCTAAGGCACCAGCCATGATGGACCTGTGAATTTGCTGAGCTCACTGCAAAAGAATGTGGCCCCCACCTCCTTCCCTGTGTCAGGGCTCCTCAAAAGGCCAGTTTCAAGCCACATGCTGGGTCAGAACCATCTGCAGTATTTACTTCCTTCAGTGTTTTATTGAAAAGGCAATCTAGCAACCTAAGTAGAGGAAGTCTTCCAAGTCTCCTATTCCACCCTGAGGAGAGGCCCTCGGGGACAGAGCTCCGGGCAGGACGGCGCTGGCGAAGTCCAGGACTCTGTCCACGTGTGCGTGTTCTCCAGCCTCTGCACAGGGACAGCCCTGCGTGGTGCTCAGGCCGACCGAGCCCCCGAGCCCAGTGACCTCACCACGGGGGCAGTGTCCACTTCTCCCAGGAGTTTGTGGCAGATCAACTTCCATCTTTCTGATAATCCATTTGTTTGATCCCATGTTAAACGTTTCATTATGCAGATAAGCTGAATTTACCACGGCATGAATTTTGATGGGAAATGAACTTATTTTAATAATTATAGGTTTAAAAACAATGTATTAGAATCAGTCAATTCTTGTCTCAAAGTGCACAGGTCATTTCCTTGCATGGACTGGCCCAGGCCACACTTCCCAGGACAGTCCGCCCGCAGGTGGAGGCCCCGGGGCGGGTGTGCGTACATGTGGCCCGCGCCTCACACAGGGCGGACGCTGCCTCCTCCTGGCGAAGGCGCAGTCGGCAGCAGACGGGTCAACTGCCAGAAGCGCGGGCGCCCACCTTCGAGGACTGCTGCCCGCTCTGGCCGTCAAGCTCTGCACCATGCAGGGACCTGGCCTGCCCCGGCGCGGGGGTCCACTCCCATGGCTGTGAGTCTGTGCGGTCTCTGCTGCTCCCTCTGCCCCACGTAGCCAACTACCTGTCCTGGGCACCCTGGCCCCCACCCCCAGGGACGGGCAGTAGTCTGTGTCCTGTCCTCTCTCCCTCGCCGGGGACCTCAGCGCCTCCCAGCCCACCTTACAACGCAGCCCCTGCTTGTTCCCTCCACTGCCACCTCTCCGAAGACACCAGGGCTTCCCAATGGTCTGGCTCCCCACCGTCCACTCCCGCAGAGCAGCCACAGCTCCTGCGCACAGTGCGGGCAGCACACGCACATTACCTTAAGCCCCAGGGACCCCATTCGCTCCTACTGAGAGCCTGCTGTGGGGCGGCTCCCTGTGGTCCCCAAACTCGGAGGCCTGTGCTGCTGGCTCCTGCCTGCCAGGCACACACCACCGGCATGCTGTCACATGTGGGGCCCTGCTTAATGCCCATGATGCCAGCTGGTCCAGATGGTGGGTGGGGAGTGAGGCAGTGTCACATGTCCCCACAGGGGTGGCACGGCAATGACCTAAGGCACATGTGCAAACCCCATGCACCCCGACTCCAGCATGTGCCCCCAGCAGGTCGCTGCAGTCCTGGAGTTACAGGTTCTGGCAGGGTTTTTACATCCCGGGGACACTGTGGCATCCTCCCGCGCTCCCAGCCGTCCTGCCGCTGCTCGCTGTCACTGTGGTGTCTCCCGTGATGATGCTGCACCCCTGGCCTTCTGTTAGGCTGGACTCCAAATGCTGCAAGTCAGAGGTCAAAGGGCATGGACACTTGTGATTCTTGATGTGTTCTGACCGGGCTAAGAGCTCCTCCATTCAGAACAACAACAGGGCAAAGGCTGGCATCTGCTGAGCCCAGCTGACTGGGGCTCAGAGCACCCTCGTGCCCAGGCAGGGGCCCGGCCAGGTGCTGGATCAAGGTCCTGCCTGTCTCTGCACCTGTGGCCGCACCACAGGCCCGGCCCTGGCAGCTGGGTGGCCTACTTCCCCCTGGGAATGCCATGGGCACAGAGACAACAGTGTCCTCGGTTCCAACCACGGTTTTGCCACACGAGGATTAATAAAAACATATCTGTGAAAAGCCAGAAGAGACCACCTCCCCTCCTGACTTGGCAAATCTCAGGTGCCCACGAGGGGGACAGTGCCCGAGGAGCCACAGGGTCAGCCACAGCCAGGTCATCCCCTGGAAGCTAGACAAGGGAGCCGACGCCAGCAGAGGGCCAAGGCCCCCTGCCCCTTCCAGGGCAGCACAGTCGCCCTCGAGCAGCGGCACGCAGGAGCCAGTTTGGCCTGCAGAGGCGCGTGCACAGGCCCCATCCTGGCTCTCCAGAGACAAGGCCCTCTTGTGCCAGCAAGGTGCACTTGATGAAGGGCCAGCAGGACCCATGGAGGCACAAGCCAGGGACTGCTCACTTTGGGTCTGCACATGTGTGGCCTTGGGGATGCAGGTCTGGGTAAGACCAGGGTGCTGGACTCATGGTAAGGACACCTCACCAGAAAATACGAAGTGGACCCTAGGGCCCCTGGCTGGCCCCGGCCATGTGCCTGAGCGTGCTCTCGGAGCCAGCCTCAACACAGCTCTGCCTGCTCTGGCCCTGGACTCGAGCCCCTGCTGGGCTGTGGCTTCCACCCCACTGACCCTGCTGCACAGTGTGGGGAAAGCTGAGCAGCTCACAACATCCCGCCCTCAACCAGGCCACACGCTTTGACCCTGTACACACACCCACACACATGTGCACACATGCTGAGTGCCTGATGGAGGGATGTGCCAAAGCCACAGGCCTCCTGCCCTGCATCCTGACCACCATCCGGATGCAGGCAGCTCGGGAGGCTGCCACGCCACGGGGCCTCTGGAGGGACGGAGGAGCTCCAGACGAACATGGAGTCCACATCCTCGCGTGCAGGCCAAGGACTTACACCCGGGGTCGCCGCCCCTGGGAAGTGGGGCTGCATGCTCATGGGCCTGACCCTGGGCCCCAGACCCAACCATCCCCCGCCCTCCTCCGTGCCTCGGCCCAGGTGGGAGCTGCCATCTGGTATTTTACTCAAAATGGAAATATCGTTCCCACATCCTTTTCCCAGCACTGTTCAGATATGACCAAGCCGCATCATTGCATGAGTTTCAGGTGCACGAGGTCTGGGGTGTCTCCATGCACTGCAAACAATTGCCGTGATGAGGCAGTTCTTCCACCCTGTTAAAATTTTGTTTTCATATGATGAGGACCCATAAGATCTACTCTCTCATCAATTTCAAATTCATAGAACAGTGCTGTCAGTGACGGTCAGCACCCTGTCCCTTACATCCCAGGACTGAGTGATCCGTGATGCCACCAGGTCTTAAAAAACACACAGTGGGGACTCGGGCATCCACTCAGGGCCGGTGGGCTCACCACAGAGCAGGAGCAGGGGCCGTGGGCAAGCCACCACCCACCTCCCGCTGCAGGGGCCGTGGGCAAGCCACCACCCACCTCCCGCTGCCACCTGCCCGCCCACCTGCCCCATGCCACCCACTGCCCGCCTCGTCAGGCATCTGCTCTGAATCTGCTCAGGAGGGGAGCTGAGGCCTCTTCACGGAGCACAAGTGGCACAGCCGTGTCAGCTTCTTTCCTGACAAGGACAGTGGAGGCCCCGAGTGGGTGGGGCGGGGGGGACACAGGCGGCACAGAGACCCGAGAAAGGGCACGGTGGGCCTGCACCCCACGGGCGAGCTCCAACAGCTGCTCCCTTGACGTCAACCCTTCCGGGGGGTATTTGTCGCTTGACGCAGGTAAAGGGAGCATTTGGAAGCAGCAGGGCGCTGCAGACGCTGGGGTGAGGCGACACACCAGCGTGAGTTTGCAGTCGGCGGGTGGAGAAGGGGCTGCCAGGGCGGGGCGGCGCCGCGACGGACTCAGAGCTCAGAATCAGCGCTGATGAATACTTCACGTCAGAGTCCCGCCCCAGCTGTCCGGTGTTTGACCTACGGTATCAGTACAGTCCAGGCACCCATTCATTCATCACAGGCTGGACGATGTCTGGAGAGAAAGCGGGCCTGCCGACCGGAAGCCTTCACTTGCCCACCCCGACCACGGCACCCATCTACAGTGTTTGTCGTGTCTCAGAATATTGACTCTTGGCCTGTTTTGGAAAAACAATTAAAATAGTTTCTACATATTTATAAACCCAACTGTCAAGAGTACCTATTAATTCTCCATTAGTGACACGTAGTCCAGTCGCAGGTACGTTTCTGCCGGAACAGCTGAGGCAGGGCCGCAGCCCTTGATCCGCCGTGGCAGGGTGGCCCTGGGGCCTCCTGGGGCAGCGATGGACTCTGAGAAGCCAGGATTCACTCGACAGAGCCGAGCCCCTCAGGACGAAGAGCGGGGCGGATGCGGACCAGGAACGGAGTGTGTGGCAGTCCGGGAGGTCAAGGCCCCACGTCAGCACGTGTCTCTCAGAGCACGGTCACAGCCTGGCCACGGCCACCCAGGCACGCGTGCAATCAGCACCCACCGTGGAAGGACCCACTCCAGCTGCCTCGGGAGCCTGGTGAGAACCAAGTGTTTGCACGCACTATTAAAACCCGCTCTCAGCCTCGGCGGGCATGGGCATCTGCTAGTGCGGTGAACGGCCACACCTGGCCCCTCAGTTTGTGTCCAAGAGCTGAGCTTGACAGAGTGAGCCCACCCCACAAACACAGCCAGCTCAGGACAACGAGGGGTGTGGACCGCTCCTCACACATGCGAACGGGAAGCAGCAGGTCGCTGCAAACGCCCTGTATTGTCAAGCACGTAGATGTCACCTGCTCCCACTTTCCTGATGGAGCTGCCCCAAGACTTGGGGGCGACTCAGGGTGGAGCAGAGCCGACGGGGAAAGATGACAAGCTAGTCATCAGAAAGGCCTCCATCACTCCCTGTTTGCAGACCAATCAGCGGCCAGCAATTTGTCACTCCTGCAATATGGTCAGCAGCCAAAGCACACATCATTAACCCGCCGGCCTCCTGCATCCGGCCTGCTTTTCCATGAAACAGAAAGTTCTGACACTCAGATCAAATCCACTGCACATTGAGAGGCACATCGGGACACATTTTCCTTTCCCAGATGCCACGAAAGGGGCAAGCACACAGTGCTTCTCACGCGTGACTCCACAGTGGTGACAGGCCGCATCATCGGCTGCCAACCCTCTCAGCACCGCTGCTAAAAGCTGTGAGCCCCCACGGCGGGTGCCTTCCCCGCAAAGGGCACCAGGACCAGACCCACGTGTCTCTCAGGGGACCTATGCTGGGGGGGGCCCTGCAAAGCCAGCTGCTGCAGGGATGGGGGCCCAGTCCGCAGTCAGGACTTCTGCTCACCTGGAAGGCCAACTGCAGGTATGGGACACAGCACAGGGTGCGGTGGCCTTTGGCTCCTCTGAGATGGGACAGCATTATGTTGTTTCTATGCATAAAGTGTTTGCAACTCGTTACTGTTGCAATAAATAAAATAAATGGACTGATGAACAGAGCCAAACCTCTTAAGACCTTGCTGACAACTAATCTTCCAGTTTGAACAGCACAGAGAGGGACAGTTGTTAGCAGTCAGACTCAGCAGGCTTGAAGGAGCCGTGGCCGGGGGCCTCTCAGTCCGGAGAGTGAAGATGATCCTCACGCTCTACTCCCCCAGCTCTGTCCCTGGCTTGTTCGGACAAGGACCCCCGGATGAAGGACGGGCCTGGTATGAGAACGTGCGGTCAGTGTGATGGAGACCGAGAACCAGCCATGCCCGGCAGGCAGCCTGTCATCCTCTCGGGTCGGCTGCAAACACCCCCACTCTGAGAGCAACTTCCAGAACCCAGGAGAGAGGCTGAGCCACCGAAGGGCACACTGAGCACGAGTCCGCTCTCATACGCTGCGTCCCCCTCATAATGAGAGACGCTGAGAGGTGAGGCGCAGTGGCCCAGGGGCACTGAGGACGCAGGCCGTAGGGGGGCGGGGTGTGTCCCAGGAATGCAGACCCCACGGCTTCACGGCTAGTTTGCACCGACCGACACACAAGCACATGCTTACACAGACCTTGCTCAGAGAAGCCGGCACTCCAAGGAGACACACACAGGAATGCAGGGCTGGCACTTAGAGACACAGACTAAAAACGACCACAGGCTTGACGACGCGAAGGTGGGTGAATACAATCTGCACTGGCACTACAATGGGATACTATGCAGCAAGGAAAAGAGATCGCAGCAAACCACAGGGGGCTTCACAGGCAATGCCGAGCAAGCTTCATACGGCACGATGCCAAGGTGAGGAAAACACAACCAAACGGAGTAAAAACAAAACAATGTGATGTCCAGACATCAAAAAAGGAGAAACATAATAAAAGCAGATTCAGAACAGGGGCTGTCTGGAGGGCAGGACAACAAGCACGGGGGACAGGCTGGGGCCCGTGCACACGGCAGGTGGAAGCTGACGTCCTAGAATGACCCTGAGCTGCACGGTGGCCTCAGAGGTGTCCACTGTCCTCTCTCCCCAGAGGGGGCTGCTGTCACGAACAGAACAGCAATGACCAAGGTCCGAGGCCAGGTGTGGTCAGGCTCAGAGCCCGGCATTACGAGTGCCTGTTTCTTTCCTCCTCAGAAATTTGTTTTCCAACCAACTTACACTTTGGAGACCCTCCATGTTGGGACATGTAAGTTTAGCTTAGTTTTAATGCTACTTAACGATCCAATATAAAAAGCACTGTAATTTTTACCCATTCCTCTGTTGGACATAAAGACTGTTTCCAACATTTTCACTATTACAACTGATACTAGAATCGAAATCTTCACATGGTGTCCTTGAGCGCACGTGTGAGATACAAACCTGCATGCGCATATGTATGAGATTTGCACGTATGTATGTGCGGCCACAGTTCCTGGGTCACAGTGTAGGTGCTCCTTACTGCCGTGATGGCCCCCCAGCCGGAGGGACAATAGCTGTTGTTCCACATCTTTGCTGAGACCCAGTGGCAGCAGACTTTGATCTTTGCCAGTTGGATGGGAGTGAAATTATACATCATTGTTGTTTTGATTGGCATTTTCATTATAGGGCAGTTGAGCATTTTTTAACATTCTTGGCAATTTAGATTTCTCCTGTGAAATCCTTGTTCATATCTTTTGTCTATTTTTCTATTTACCTTCCTTTCATTTTAATTTAAAAAAAATCTTTAAATAAGGAATTAACTTATTCATCTGTAACTTCTCCCTCTTTGTCTCATCAATCTTCTTATGGAATCTTGCATTAAATGAACATTATTATTTTTAAAGTAGTGAAATTAATCAATATATTCCTTTATGGTTTATGTCTTTATATTTTATTTGGAAATAGTTTCCTAATCTGACCCCACAATGATATTCTCCATATTCCTGTGTAAAAGCTGTAAGATTGCGGTTTCCCCATTTAGGTTTTTTACAGTAACAGGGCTTATTTGTGGGTATGGCACAAGGTGAAATCTGGTTACTTCATTCCTGACGGACAGCTGGCTGTCAGGTGTTCCATTATTCATGTTGTCATGCTTCCGTTTATTTGGGGATTATTCTTGGGTTCTTGACCCCGCTCCATGGGTCTCTGTCTGATGACAGTTTTCCTATATTATCTCTATAGTCTCTTGATCATTAGTAGCCTAAGTGCCCCATTTTGTTTTTCTTCATAACTGCCTTTGTTATTTTGGTTCTTTGTATCTCCACACGAAGCTTTATGACCACTGCCTGATTATATCCGAACAGACCGCCAGGGTTGGGATTTATACACAGGGACTCAACAGATTGACTTGGGGAAACCATAAACATGATGTATCTGTGACCATATATTAAGGTCTCTTAAAATGTCTTTTAATAAAGTTTGATAATTTTCTCCATAAAGGTTTTAAAGATCCTTTGGTTAGTTATATTCTTGGGTATCTTTTAGTTTCAATGCTATTAGAAAATATTTTTAAACCACTGTTGGTTTAGAACTATTTGTCACTAGTGAACATGAATTCTATTGACTTTTGTACATTAATCTTATATCCAGCAACTCTGCTCAGCTTACTTCTAGTCATGATCACCGCAGACCCTCCCGTACAATCCCGAGGAAGGACTGTCTGCCTCAGCTCGTCTCTCTGTCACCGTGCCTACCCTCTGCCCTCCCTTCTGCTTTTTGTCCTGCTGCACTGCTAGGAGTTCTGGTTCCGTTCTGACAAAAGCGCCCGACCGTGTTAAGAAGACTATGGGTGCTGGAACGGAGAGTGCAGGGTGATGGGGGAGCAGCGGTGTTAAGTGAAAATGGGGTTTGCTGATAAATTGGAAGCAGGGTATGAAAGAACAGGAGGGTCAAAGCTGCTCTCGGGGCCTGACCAGAGGCGCTGGAGGAGAGAGCAGCCATTTCTTGAGGCAGAAGAGCCTGCAGGAGGGGTGGGACGTGGTGGAAACTGAGGAAGCACGGCAGGCTTGTCATGCTGAGATGCCGGCTGCCCATCCACACAGGGGCGCCATGCAAGCAGCTGGAGTCATGAGTCTGAAGTTCAGGATCGACGCCTGGGCAGGAGAGACATTTCTGAGCTGCCTGTGAAGGTGGGCATCAGGGCTGTGCACGTGCCGCGGGACAGGAGTCTGAGGTCTGAGCCAGGGGCTCTGTGCTGGGGAGAGGGCAGGGCTGCCCAGGTGCAGAGAGGATCGTAGGGCATTTCTGGTGCTTATCTGGTTAGAGTTGTGTAGTGCTTTAGAGATTTTAAAATGTTCAGCCAGCTTTGCATTCTTGACACCAACCCAACTGGATCATGGCATGACGTGTTTTTATACTTTGCTGGGTTCTGTTCACTAATTCTGCATTTCAGAGTCTTTCATCACTTTCCATCTCATCTGTCCTCACCACCCTGGTGAGATTATTCTCTGCCAAGTCTTCAGTGGCCTCCCAGTTGCCAATCCAAAGGCTACATCTCATGACCCTCTCCTTCACAGTGACAGCAGGACACCTGCCCTTCCCTCCCCCTTTGGCACCTGTGTTCCTGGGTTTTGTACCCTACGCCCTGCCCCTCTGGAATCTGTCCTCTTCCAGGTGACCTAGTGGCACCCTGGATCTGCTAGGTTCCCCTCCGCACTCCCATCGTGGCCTCGCCCCTGCAGCCTTCCAGCGGACGGCTCTCAGGTGCTCAGTGCTGGGCCTCCACTTAAAGGCCCAGAGGTGCGCAGTGCCCACGTGGTGTCGCATAAGGAGTCCCAGCTCTTCGCACTCGGGGCACTGCTACATCCTTCAGCCTCACGCTGCCACCGGAAACCGCATCTCTAGATTCTCCGGCTGCTCCCACCCCCACCACGAGGCCCTTGCCCCAAACCTCCACCCCACCATTAATGCCACGGGTTATAGAGGCACCATCTACCCCTAACCACCTGCTTCTCTTCCCACTGCTCCAGGCCAGGCCAGGAACCCCGCTTCCTCACTGCCACTGCCCCTCAGCCTCTCCACTGATGCCAGGGGGACCTTTCACAAGCAATCTGATCGTGTCACTTCCCTGCTCCAGTGACTTCCAGCACTGGCCCTCACCCCACCCCAGCTCACGAAGCCCGCCACACTGGCCCCTCGGCCTGGTTCTGCTGCCATGAGGGCGTGCCCATCTTTCAGCTTCACATGACCCACGCCACTGAGTCTCCATGGAAATGCGCTTCCTCCAGGCAGCCTCCTGGCGGCTCTGTGCAGAGCCTCCCCAGCCCCAGCACGGCCCTTCAGGGGGCAGCCCACTTTGGCTACATGCTTGTTTCCCTCCTACTGTCTGCCTTCTTTACTGGGAGGGGAGGGAAGCTCCTTGAAGGTGATCTGGTCACAAGGTCTGGTACAATGCAGACATCTGACTCAGACTCCTGGTTAAAGAAGGGAGACGGGGGCTGCAGGTACCCACAGGGGGGGACCGTTCACCCAGGCTTCAGAGGACCACCTACCGCGCGTCTTCACGGTGCCTCCAAGAAGATGGATTGCAAAAAATCACGCACTTTTTACCAATAAGGGGAACAACTATTTCACAAGAGTAAGCCCCAAGACTCCTGGTTTTAAAACAATTTAATAGATTGAGTAATAAATCAAAGCAAAGCTACTATAACATTCATTAGATTATAAACAATAATAAATGAAACAAAGCTTTTGTTAAAATCAATGTAGAGTTTCATTGATCTTTTCCTGTATAATAAACTCACGGGCGGCCGATCTAATCAGATGAGGCGGCACTGCTGCCAGCTCCTCCGGTATCGCCCAGGAGAGCGGCGGGCAAGCCTGCATTTAGCATGTCACTGTCATGAGAGCTGTCCTGCCTCTCGGAGCAGCCCTGCAACCATCTGAAATGAGAGCTGACTTATTTACGAAGCACTGACTTTCCAATTTCAGCTTCTGGGGCTAAACATGAAGTGATGGCCAGAGGTGTCCCCCTGTATGACCCTCACCACAAGCCCCTCTCCAGGCTGGCTGCCTGCTGGAGAGATGCACATATAATTTCATTTTGTCTCCCGTCCAACAGCCGGCATTATAAGTTAATTAAATTGCTTGTCCATTGTGTTCATCTACTTACAAAGTTAATGCTATTCTGCCCCTGAATTAAAGAGCATTTTATAAAGCGTGCTCGTGGAGCTGGCATGCTGTGCGCTGGGGTGCTGAACCCTGTCAGAAGCCCTGGCTGTCGTGTCCCCACTTAGGCAGCCAGCGAAGGGCCAGGCACAAGTCATCCTGACAGGGAGGGTAAACACTCCACGCAACAGCCACTTAACATCTCTCGTGGCCTGCAATAAATCCACCAGATTAATATGCCTGTTAACATTTCATATGACCACAGAGAGGAGCGACGGCGATGCGACCAGACAGCGTTACCATGGCCTTGGCCACGGCCGTCTGTCTGGAGAGGGGCACAGCCCCGGGGGAGGCACGTCAGCTGGAGGGTGCTGGTCACGAGCAAGAATGCCAGACCCTCTGGCCTACCTTGTGCCACACCTCCGCACAGGGCGCCTCGCCGGGGAGCAGGTCACCGCCGGCTGAGGAGGCAGCCTTCCTGGGAACTCAGCCACCCCACGGGCAGTCCTGGCACCTGCTCGGTGCCGCAGTCTCAGGCGCCCGAGGCCTCCAGGAAGTGTCCTGAGAGAGGGCATGCAGGACGGTGACCTCGTTCTCTGCACCAAGGGCCAGTTCCTGAACACAGGGTCTCTGCTCCTAGGATGCCCTGACAGGAGGAATGTGAGCATGGGGCAAACACTCCAGACCGGCCCAGGAACCCGCAGGGCAGCTCGGACGGACCCGAGCCGGAAGGCTGTGGGGGGTGGGGGGTGCGGTGCGCCCGGCCCTGGGCTGGCTGGAGGTCAGACGGTGTGGGACATCGCAGAGACATGGGGGCAGCCAGACATTCGGGCCCGGAGTCCAGGACAAAGGTCTGGGCAGTCAGCACATGGACAGTCCTCAACACAGGGATGCCAAGCTCACCAAGAAAGAACTGGAGCCACACAGCAAAGGACAGGGCTGCAGGCCGACGCAGGACCACACCAGGAAGCTGCTGGGAGCAGGCAGAAGAGCCGACGCAGAGGCCACCAAGGGGCAGCCAAGGGACACAGAGGGGCAGTGGGGCAAAGGGTGGCCAGGGAGGACAGAACCAGGAGCTGGGAGGCGGGAGGGGCAAGCGGCCATGGGGCCTCGCCTGGCACACGGGGTGCATGGGGACTGACCCCGGGATCCCGCCACGGCACAGGTGCTAATGGGGGCCGGGGTCCCACCAGTGGTCAATTTGGAAGGGATTCTGGCTTGTGACATGCCTGGCTCTCCTCACAGGTGTGGAGAACAGCACGTGTGTGACGGAATTAAAGGTGCCAGAGGGCAGCTGCCACTGTCTGCGCAGAGGAAGCAGGGAATGCCGCTGTCTCCCGCCATCCTGCTCGCTGCCCAGGCTTGGCAGGCGGTCCCACAGCCGCTCAGGGGCCAAGCTGGAGAATGGGGGTATCAGCCCATGACCCCAGAGGCCCCTTCTCCACATGGCAATCGCTTGCTTTTCTTCAATAGATTACCTTGGACCTTCCTTTTCCAAAGTGAAACGTCACTTTTACCGGACTTGGTGCACTTTAGGGGCTGATACCTGACAACAAGGTGGGGACCAATCAGCTCTTGGGACCTATCTTACCTGTGAGGGACGGCAGGCAGAGAAGCCCAACACCACAAAATCCACCTCGAGCCTCCTGCCCCAAGCAGCAACAGGGAAGGACACAGAGCTGGGGTTAGGGTCCCTCTGCCAGCACCCTGAGTCGCTCCTTAGCTGGCAGCACCTCACTACCTTTGAGGCCAGATGCACTTGCACTGTGAATGCTCTTCTCAATGACACATACTGTGCAAACTGAAATTTTCAGTAATGAGCACAGGAAAATAGTCTTAAAATAACTAGCTTTAATTATGAAATTTATTAAGTCATTTTTCCACATCTAAATGATTTCAAAAGTAAATCAATAGACTTTAATGTCAATTAAATTATGTGGAGAGTTTGCATCATAATTAAAATAGCTCTTTTGTCTTCCAAAAATCATTAGCTTTTCAATTACAAATGTTCTAGGGAGACACGTCATATGCATTATGGACACATGATAATTAAAGTACTTTAGGAGATGGCTAACACTGAACTCAAGCTGTTTACCAAATGTCTCCTGCCACTGGGAAAGCTCAGGCCACATAACATGCTACTGAAAAGATTTAACTGAATTCTGAATTTCAGGTATAATGGGAAACTGCCCGCTACCTGTTTCAGGTAACTTAACTCAGTCCCCGGTCCACAGAAGTGTGAGCAGCAGCCTTCTTCCGAGGCAGGCCTGAGCCGGGTCCCGTGCTCATCTCCAGGGTCCCGTCGGGTGGGGGAGCCGGGCCCCCTCGCGCCCCCACCTGCACACCATGGGTCCGGGCCTCCTGGGGCCCTCGCTCTGCGCGCACATTCTCACTGCCCTCCGTCCCTCTCTGCACCTCTGCATGAACACCACTTACTGGCTTGTCTGTGGGTCTGTGGTGACAGATCTTTTTGGTCCCGTGTGAGTGGAACCATTCCACCTTCACACGTGGAAGGTGCCTCTGCACACAGAGCCCTGCGCTGCAGCTTCCCTATAGGGCTGAGGGCCTGCGGCTCTGCTCTCCCGCTCCCACTGCCGGGGTAACTGCTGCCCTGATCCTGAAAGGCTGAAGAGATCCTGCCCTTTCCCACAGCAGCTCTTAAAACATCCTTTTCGTCTGTGGTTCATTCAGTTTCACTCCCACCTGCCTGCGCGTGGCCTTGTCCCATCCAGTCTGTGGCGCTCCGGCAGTCTTGCATGGGTGTGCCGAGGTCTTCTGTACGCTGGAAAACTCTCATTTGTTAGCTCTTCAAGAGCGGCTCCCAGTCTGTGGGCTCTCCTCTCAGCTCAGCGGCACGCATGCTTCCTCTGCCCACCCACGCTCGGCTCCCCATGTGGCCACCGTACCACCATCTCAGCCACGTGATCAGGGAAGTGCTAAAGCCTCAGCTACCCCGTCCACAAAACTTGGCCACAGATCAGTTCTCCTGCAAGAAGGCCGACGAGAGATTGCACACACAGTGCCTGTCAAAGCCGCTGCCCCCGTCTGTCCTTCACTGGTCCAGGGTCCCAGGAGGTAGCCCCCAGAGCGTCTGTGTGCAGCCGGAAAACCAGCACAAAGGACCAGCATCCAGGTCAACTCACCCAACCCTGACCTTCCTCTGGCCCCGCGCCCTGAGAGGGCACATGGCACTCTCAAAGCCACCCTGCAGAGCCAGACCCCACCTGCCCTTTCCGAACCCTGGCGCCCAAGAATTCAGTGGTGCCGTGGGAGGCTGACGGCAGGACCTGCTTTGCAGGTCACCTATGCCCTCGATGGAGGCAGGTGTACAGCACACAGGACAGTGTGCTGGCAGTGCAACGTCAGCCATTATTTCCTGCTGCCCCCAGTCCCCGGCCAGGCCCAAGAACCGAGCAGCACCTCGAATGGGGCCTGGGCCCATCCTGGAATGAAGATGCAGCCAAGACTCACTGCCTCGGAAGCAGATGCAGGCGTTCCACTGCTGTTTCTCAGTCGATCCCCCAGTGATCTGGTAGGAGTCACTGCACTGAGCGCCCAAGGTGACCACGAGCCACCGCTGCCCCTCGCTGCACATCCCAGGCAGGCTGGCGGGCTGCCTCACGCTTCCCACAGGCTGGAGGAAAGTCCTCCTCTCCTGACCCGGCTTCCGAGGCCGAATCACAGTCAGCCTTTACAGGGAGACCCATCTCCCACGAACGGCCTGGAGAGGAATGAGGCCTACCGACAAAGCCCGCAGTGGGGGCGCACCCATCACATTGGCGTGGCTATCCTGACTGTGAGTGTCCATCATTTCCCGTAAGAAAGAAGAGAAACAGTGCTTCCGCAGGACCAAGAATATAGGGGAGGTATGGGGCCGACAGGGTTTTCCCATAAAAAGAGGGAAATGTGGGCATGTGTTTGCTGCTGGGGATGAGAAGGCACCAGGGAAAACTGGAGGAGTGGTGGGCGCTCCCAGAAGGCCAGTGGGGATGCGGAGTCCCCACAACAGACAGCATGACTCCCAGGCAATGGGAGGGAGGGGCATGGCACAGGGAGCCCCCCCCCCTCTGCTCCATGCCTGGGGATGCCAGGGCATCCTGCCTGCCCGCTGGCCACAGAGTTGTGCAGGAGAGAACGCCAGCAAGCCTGGGCCCTGGCACACATGCAGTGCAGTGGGGGAGGAGAGACACTTGGTCCGTACTGGCCAGGGGTGTGGGCTGCAGAAGGCTGGGCACAGACAGGGCAGGGGGTGGGCACAGGCTCAGGAGAGAAGGGATTTTCCGGGAGGAGGCCTGTGAGCCTGGGGGTTACTGAGGAGGGTCCAGAGGACCCCAGGGGGCTCGAGGGTTGACCGTGAAGGGCCAGGAAGGGCAGGCTGAGCCACGCTGCATGCAGAGACGGCAGGATGGTGAGACTGCTGGGCGGGAACAGAGGCCACAGGGGCTGGGGCCTGAGTATTCCCTGACAGGAGCCATTGAGGGGGTGCCAGCAACTACAGCTGGCAAAAAACACTGCAGGGCCAGAGCTGGGGGCCGCGTGAAATAACGGATGCCCACGGGAAAACCACATGACTAGGGTAGGGGGACAGGATGCGGCAGACAAGCTGCTCTGGGCTCAGCATCCAGGATTCCAGCACTGAAATCCTGCCTCCTCGCAAACGTCACTGCCCACGATTCTCGGAAATGCTGGGGCCACACTCTCCGTACCCCAGAGGATGGGGGCCCCCCTGACGTCAGCCCACGCTGGCAGGTCCCACACAGACACCTGGTGGGGAACCATCATGCTAACAACACCCTCCAGGCTCTCGCAAGCTCGTGAGAGGAACCAGCCACGGTTCTCCCTGCTTTCCGGGGGCATGGCCCTCTGTCCCTGGACTGTCCCCCTTAGGACTCGGCACTTCTGGTTTCTGGAAGAGGCCCTCAGGCACACTCCTGTTCTCTGTGAAGATGCACCAGCCAGGCTAAAGCTACAGGTGATGAACAGAACACATGTCGTCTCCCCATTACCATCTGCGTGGGCAGCAGGGAGCCAGGTGGCTGCGCCTGGTGCCCGCTGTCTGGCCGACGTGGCCCCCAGCTGGCCCTGCTTCCCGGCCGCTTCTCACCCTTCCACTGACTCGGGTTCCCCAGCTACGAAATGGGGAAATCACAGCCGGGGTTTTAGAACAATCCTGGCAAAAAGCAAGGTGAGGTGGTGACATCAGAGCACAGCTGTTTCTAAGGAAGTGAACAGAAATCAAGTAAACCGAGGAGCTGCCACTGGGGGCTGGGGATCCCTGAGCCATTCAAAGGGCACATAAAACGACAACAAGCTTTTAAGTCACACTGAGGAGAAATGACAAGCCCTTATGCTTCACCTGAGGAGAAATACCAGCGTTTCTCATTTCCCCGATCATGCTTTAATTAAACCTCTAGCCTGCTGCTTAAAATAATGCCATTATGGACACTGATCAAGAATGTCATCATTCCCTACGGAGCCATAAACTCAATCACCTCAGTCTTATTACACAGCCTCTGAAGAGTGAGGCGGTGTGATGTGCTCTGACGTCAGCCAGAAGGACCGTGCCACACGCTGCCCGCCGGGGCCTCCCCCACGTGGCCCATCTGCACACTTACAGGGGCAGCTTTGCATAACGATCACAAGGGGCCGTCAAAGGAGCCGAAAGGAGAGGCAAAGGGCCACGTTTCCACGGCCCTCGTTCATTCTGTCTAAACAGGGGACCAGTGACACTTAAACCTGGAACCTGCCTCTGGAATTTCTGAGCCATCGCTCCAGGGGCTGTTAGGAAACCCCCGCCCCGTGCAAACGTTTACCCATCGGCCTTCACCACTTCCTGCTCAGCACCCCACTGACCTCCGCAAGGGACTCTAGACACAAGAACGTTAGAAAAACTGAATAATTTTGTTTGCTGTTACTTAGAATAAGAAAAAAATAACAAATACTTACAAAAGTTACACCTGAAAAATTTCCACTCAAACTTACGTTCAATGTACTTAGCAAAAGGTCAAAGAGCGGAATTTGCTGGATAAATAAATGTTGGTGAGGCGGATGAATCACTGGAGAATTGGCGCATGGCAGCGAATGAATGACCTGCAAATGCTTCCCAAACCCCATTATTTCCCCCTTTCCAAGAGCCCAAGATTCATGTCCCCGCATGCCGCCAGTTCATTACCGAGAAACACCATCCCTCTTCCGGCTCTCGCGGGGCAGCGCGCGGCCCCTCGAGGACCCTTTAATGTTTAATTCCCCATCATCCGCTCCACTGAACAGCTTAATCTCTGCTTGTATGATCAATACTATATCAGTGTAAATTAAAATGACAATTTTAAAGTAATTAAGCCTGTTAATGCTCGATTCAAATGTCATTATTTGCACAAGGGATTGAGGAGAAATTACATCGTGTCCAGGGTGACAGGAAGGTGTCTGAGCGCCTCGGTCCTGCTGTGCGGTGCCCCTGGAGGCTTTAGCAAAGCGGATTAGCTTCTGCCTTGCCCTGCCAGGGTACCTATCCAATTTCTAAAGAGGATAACACAATTTGATAAATTTAATTCTAGCTACAAACTCAATTATTGTGATAATACATGAAAACTGGGAGGAGCCTCTAAACAAGGCCCACGTTTTAAAAAATACACTTAACTCCAGAATGAGATACAACAGTTATGGTTTGATTCAATTTGTTCTCTCTCTTTGGAAAACCCTTTAAATAATTACAATGGCTGCAAGAAGAGCCGACATCTATTAAACAGCCCCGCCCCAACCCAGAGGGGCTGCAGTGTGGCCGTCCGGGTCCCAGTGGGAGCGTCTGCAGTCCTGGGCTTGTCCAGCGGCATCTACTAGACAAGCCCGACCACATCCTTACATTACTGGGTCTCATAAACAGACACACAAAGCTCAGCCAGTGGCAGAGGGAACCTCGGCCCCAGCCTGGAAAGCTGTACCCAGACTTTTTTTTGAGTGGCAGGGTGGGACTGAAGGTTAATAACAAAATCACACCAAAAAAATCGCCGTTGCCCTTTGATGACCCCAGCGCGCTGAGCACACGACTTAGGTCAGTACGTGTGACAACTCTGCACAGGTATTTCTCTACCTGACCCTACCTGCAATGGGGGGCCTGCTGCAGATGGTTTGCACAGCACCCGCGGGGCAGCTGCAACGGCTGGACCTCATCCACTAGACCAGCAATAAAAACCGACAACCCCACATTAATTCCAAGATGAAGAGCACGGTGTAACAATTTCCGTCTGAAAGATGCTTCAGTGCTGCGTGGCAGGCCTTTCAGGGTTTTCTGGGGACTCGGGACACTGGTCCACTCTGCACAGTGGCCAGGAGGCAGAGGGGAGCCACGGCAGAGGGCTGGACCTCTGGCTAATTCGTTCTGGGAGAAGCCACAGGTGTTCCGGTGCTCAACTGTCCAAGTCGGACGCTCTCTGTAAAGGAGGGAGTTACGCCACCTGCACATAGAAAGGGCCTAACAGTTGGTCACGTGTAATGACTCCCCAGGCCTTCAAGAGCCCGGCAGGGACGGCACAGATCTGCACATTCCCAGAGGTGTGCCTGCGTGGGGCATTCTAGACCAAAAGCCTGGAGCTCCGATTATTCCGCCTACAGGTGGGAACTATGATGACATGATGCATTAAAAGTTAATCACAACATGGAAGAAAACAGTGAATAAAACCAGGCACGCCATTCTTTAATTTTAAGGCAAGCATGGGAGTATGGGATACTGTGGCTATGACACTCCTGCCCTCTAACCACAAAAACAATTACATGATGAGCGAAACCCCAAATCTCAATGCTTGTTTCCACAGTAGTCATCAGCAATCAGGTCTCTTGAAAGGTAACAGATACAAAATCGATGGGCAACGTGGGCTCTGGCAACTTAAGCACAGTACCTTATGCACCTAAGAGATGGCTCACCTGTGCTCTGGGGCCCGTGTCGCCTCGGGATGTGAGACATTGGAAGGGCGCTTTCCAGAGGAAAGTGCTGAGGCTCTGCACTGTCGGCTGTTACTGCCGCGACACCCACAAGGACAGGGTGTGGACCCTAACCCGCTCCCCGCTCCCTGTTCCAGTGGCCTGCTGTGCCAACAGGCCTGGTGGGGGATTCGCCCAGAGCTCATGAGCCTGAAGGCACTGGCCCAGCCAGCACTTCAGAGAGTTCCAGGCGAGGGGGGCAGCCTCCACCACCCAGCACCGATGACACAGACTCCTGGACAGCAGGATGCAGCTCTGCATGGGCCCTGGGCACTGAATGCGTGGGTGACCCACGACAGGCGGCCGTCCTCTCACAGGGGGACGTGTGTCTCCGGGATGGGGCTGAGGGCAGTCCTGAAGCAGGCACCTGGCCAGCCGGCTCCACAATGATCCTGAATGCATCACAGACAAGCCAGAGTCGTCAGCACAGAAGGCTGGCAAGGACTTCCCCTGCCTGAGAACGACGGCCCATGGGTCCCTGGGGTCCGGTGTGGCTGACACCTGGGAGCAGGGCCACAGCACACCGCGCTCCCCTCACTGCCTGCCTCCCAAAGACACCAGAGACTTCTGTGCATTCAGCTCTAGCAACACAAGCGCCTGCCAGACTCCCAGGTCCACACGCAACCTGCTGGACTCAGGGGGCAGCTCACCGGGAGCTGGTTTGGGAGCAGGGAGCCAGAGCTTGGCTGGAGTGGAGCCCAGGGACATGAGGATCCCAGCAAAGGAGGGCCCCTTTAGGAGGGTCGGGGAGCAGGAATCCCGCGGGGACTCGGGAGCGAGACGGACGGCACTCGGGGCCAAACGAACAGAATGGCAAGCTGAGCCGCGAATCAGCCATGGCTATTTTTTTATGTTCAGTGCTTCACTGATTTTCTGTCAAAAAATGCTAACAAGCGGGAAAGTCCTTAAGAGCTTTACAGTTTTTCAGTTTGTTCACCAATACATCTCAAGCGGTGTACTTGTTTCCCGGGCTGCGCGTGACACGGCCCTCCATCACACCGGCCTGTAGTGACGGATCGGCTGCCGCAAGGCTCCTCAGCTCTGCCTAGGCTCTTGCCGTTGCCCAAGGGCAGGCGGGAGTTCCTGCCCGGGGGATGAGTGATGGAGGAGGACCCCACCGGACAGGTGGCAGGGTGGGGTGCCCAGCGGTGGGCAGGCCCGAGGCAGTGGGAGGGGAGCCAGGACAACCAGCCACTGAGGCCAGAACTGACCCATGCAGAGGAACTCGGTGCTGCCCAGGGGCAGAGCCTCTTCACCAGGAGCCACACACAGCGCCGCGGCCACCCCGCAGCAGTGAGCATATGACAGAGGCACCGGCAGACGGGGCGGGGGCGGGGGCCAGACCTGGGTTGCTGAGCCACAGCCTATGGTGGGCACTGCCCCACAGGGCTCCCTCCCCACCCCCACAGCCCAAGGGGGCCGGTCAGGACCGCGTGGACAGGCAAGGGGTAGGGCTGTCAGAGCGGCCCTGACCACCGAGCACCCAGCACAGGTGTGGGTCCAGATCCCAGGTGCCGCGGATGTTGGGGCTCCCGCCTGCCGCTGGCCCTCCTCCTGTGGGACCTGTAAGGGGGCCCCAGGCAGTCCCGCTTCCATCGCCAGGCTTGGCTCTGCAGCTAACGGAGCACCCTCAGGACACACCTTCCAGGGTGGTGCGGAAGGTGAGGCTGGCCCCCCTCGGGCATCCACTTGGCTTCATTTAGGGGGTTAGGTGGCAACCCCTGGGCCCCCACTCATGTGCTGAAAGCAGCTTGGCCTAGATCACCCGCAGGAGCCCGTCACGTGGCCTGGCCACAGCACACTCTCCTGGAGGCCGGGAGCACATGCAGAGAACAGGCTTCCAGCAGTGCTCAGGAGGAATTCTCAGTATCACCCACAAGCAGGTTCCTAACAGAGGCACAGAGCGCAGTGTCCTATCAGCGGGGCGTCCTGGGGCCACTGTCCAGCTGTCAGAGCAGTGCTGAAAGCTCGCCTACTGCCATCTCATATGCTACCTTGACATTCTCTTAGGTTAAGTGAGGCTTTATCACTTTGGAAGGTGTATTATTCCAGCTTAAGCGAAGTAACTTTGGTTAACATCAGTGCGTGTTTTCCCTGAGCAGGCAGGTGCTGTCCTCTGGGTCATAGTTGGCCAGCTGATTTGCAGATGGCTCTGTGCCCAAGTGGGGCCACTTCTACAGGACTGAGTCCATCTCTTGCTTCCCCTTCTGAATGAGTCAGATCTGCAGGCCCCCAGTACTGGGAGCTTCCTCCTCTGATCCACGCACCTAAGTTGTGATCTTGTTCTGACCTGTGAGCTTCGGGGCCTGGAGGCATCCCTGGGGGCCCAGCATGCGCCTGGCTGTGAGCTCCTGCCTCGCGGGGCCCGGGCACATGGCCCTGTGTGCCGGGAGCCAAGCCCTCCCAGCCAATGGCTTTGCCTTCCTGGTACCAAGGGGTGCTGCTCACCCAGGTCTTTTTTCAATTTTATATTATCTGTGTCATGTGTATGTGAAATTGGAAATTATTCATGCTCTGCATTATTTCTGGGGAATGTTGTTTCCTTATTCACAAGGTATACACAGCAATTTCCATAGCTTTCACATAAAGTTAGCTTGTAATGGAAACATTTCCCATTTCAGTTAAATCAAAGTTTGACCACTTATCAGCCATTAGCCACATGAACAGATTTTCTCACAGTGTTATTGATGTATAATTGACATTCACAAAACAGCACAGATTTGAAGTAAGAAGACATCTCATGTATCTACACAGCCACCAAGCCATCCCCACAATTCAGATGACAAGCATGTCCCCTGCCCCCAGGACTCTCCCAGTGTCCCTTTGTCCATAATTATAAGCCCTTCCTTCACTCATCTGCTTTCTGCCATTGTAGACTGGTCTGCGTGTTCCAGAATGTTCAATAAATGGAATCACACAGAATGTGTCCTTCCCCTGCCTGGCTTCGTTCGCTCAGCGCCACCCCGACACTGCGCTGCTGATTAGAGCCTGCCTGCAGTGCTGAGAGGGAGTATGGGGTGTCCGCTCCCCTCCTGGGGGACCTCTGCAGTTTGGGGGAGCTGCCACGGGCACTCAAGTGCTGGCCCTTGTGCGGAAGAGCGCTGTCTCTCCTCTTGGGTAGAAAGGAGCAGGGTGGCCGGCTCATAGCGTAGGGGTATTTCCAACTTCTGTAGTGTTTTACCAAGAGGCTGTGTGACCTGACACTCCACTATAGCAACATTTGAGATGTCCTAGCTTCCAAACTCTTGCCAACATGGGTACAGTCAGTCTTTTCAATTTTAGCCAATAACGGAAAACCCGTCATCTTTAATAGACAATAGTCTTCATCTGCATTGCTCTCATGACAAATGGTGTTGAGTTCATCTTTTCATGGGCTTGTCTGCCATTTCTCTACCTCATTTGATGAAATGTCTCTTTAGACCTTTCAAAAACTCTGTTGTTTATCTGATACTACTAAGTTGTAAGAGTTCTTTATATATAGTACTCTATATACAAGTTCTTTGTTAGATATATTTTGCAAATATTTTCTCTTTGGTTATGAACTGCTTATTTTTGTATCTTTTGAGGGGCAAATGTTTTTCATTTTGATGAAGTACAATAGAGTCCTTCTTTTATAGTATTTTGTCTTTGTGTCATATTTAAGGGATCTTTGTCAAAGTCAAGGTCCCTGACATTTTCTCCTATACATTCTCATAGAGTTTTATAGTTTTAGATTTTGCACTAGGTCTTTTATTTGTTCTAAATTAAATCTGTATAAATTTTGAAGGGTTGAGCACACAAGTTGACCTGTGGGAAGACATCCTGCCCCCACTGGGCCGCCTGATGCTTCGTCCATGACAGACAGTGGGCCTATTTCTGGACTCATCATCCTGGCCCATGATCTATGCACGGGGTTTCACACCAACACCATAGTCACTGTCTTGGTTATTGCAATTTATAATAAATCTTAATCCAGTAGTGCAAGTGCTCCACCTTTGTTCATTTTACAAAGTTGTTTTGGCTAATCCAGGTCCTTTACATTTCCAGGTAAATATTAGAATCAGCGGGTCAGTTTCTAAAAAAGTAGAGGGTGGGGATCTTCTCAGATTTTGATTGGTATTGCACTCAGTCTTCACCTCAATCTTGGAAGAAATTACAATATTGAGCCTTCCTATCCATGAACATGGTATGTCTCTCCATTATCTAGATCTTTGATTTCTTTCAGCAATATGCTGCAGTGTTCAGTCCATATCTTTGGCCTAATTTATTCAGAAATATTTCAGATCTGGATGCTATTATAAAAGGTAGCGTTATTTAAATTTTCATTTCCAACTAAATCCTTTACAACTTGAAAGCTTACAAGCCATAAATACATGACTAGCCTTTAATGATGTAAAGAAAACACTTTTCATTAGCAAATGCATTCTGACTACTCATAAAAGCACCTCATTTTGTTTTTCTTTCCCCGGACATTGTCCTCATTACTTTCAAGGTGGTCAATTCAGTAAAGTTGATCTTGAGCTTCAAATAATTGACACTTGGCCCTGGACTGTGTTTCCAAAACCACAGCTGGCAGGGATAGAGCTACGCACTGGGGGCACAGTGCGATCTAGGGGAGCAGATGCGAGTGCAGGTGAGACGCAAGCCTCACCCCAGGACCAGGCGCACCCCACGGGGCTTCCTCGCCCGTGCCGAGAGGCAGAGAGCTGCGCTGTCTTTCACCCTCCTGGGTCTGACCCTATTTCTCCTTGGTGTTCACTAGGGGACACCCCTGGATGGTTAGAGCTTAGAGAGGAGGAAGGACTGGAGTCAAGAGAGTAAAAGCAAAGATCGCTACGGAAGCTACAGCGATCAGCCCCTCAAAACGGGAACGGCCCGCCACTTCCTTCTCTGCCCACGGCGCCCGCTGCTTCACCCTCCTTGAAACTCCACAGTGGCTCCCCGACGACCATCTCACATTCAGACCCTTTCACCTGATGTTCAAAGGACCGTCGGGTTCCAGCCCCTCTGTCCCTGCCTGTGGCCTCAGCTCAGGTGGCGGGAACTGCCCCTGCCCGCTGCCCCAGTGCCTCAGTGTGCCAACACACAAATCCATGTGCCGACCTCCTCCAGAAGCCTTCTTAAGGGCGTTGTTAGAAGGATTCTCTTCACCCTATGTTGTTTCTTTTTTCAAGTTGGTTGAGAAAAACCACAGTTCTACAGGCTTATGAAAAACAGTCCCTGATCCTTTCAATTTCCTCCCCTGGAGGCCCTGCCTCTCCTGTGCCCTGTCCCTCTGCTATTTACCTCCGAGTCTCCAGAGCTTATATTGCCACTTCTTAATTTTCCAGTTTTTCAGCACTAACTACTGATTCTCCCATGTGGAAGGTGAGGATTTGGCCCACACCACCTTCCCTTGCACGCACAGGTCACACACATACACACACATGATCCCTAATCCCCATCCTTGGGATATAAACAAATTTTTACTTAAAATTAATGATCAGTATTTACGTCATGAAAACTTTGAAAATATTCTCATAATGGAACCATTTATGGTGGCTGCTTTTCCTCCCTGAAAGCCTTTTTGTTCTCCCTGGAATTCATTATTGCCTTCTTTTTGTGTTAACTAAGTTCTTTAATCTACATTTATCAATTTGCATCTACACACCCTCTAAATCTCATCTCAACACATCAGACAACCTACCAGTTTTGCCTTCTTGGAGACCCTCCTGGAAACTGAACTAGCCACATGACTGCTCTCACATGTGTTATATGACTAGCCTCCAAGCGCCCCTTCCCTGCCAACCCGGGGCTCCCCTGAGAGCTGGGAACCATGCCCAGCACACACCGATGTTTCTAAAGCTGGATGGAAAGGGCAGCCATTTTTCATGCCCAGAAGCCAGATCGAGCCCTTCGTTAGGAGCCCAGCAGACCTCTGGTCATGGTGGGGGCAGCCGACACACACTCCTGAACCGCTACCTGCCCTCAAGGGATTGGTCCATTCAAGCCTGATTCCTGAGCTCCCTGGATCCTGGCACCTGCTCCTCTGGTAAAGCCCCTGATCACAGGGATTCCTGATAAATCCCACGCTGCTGTGTGAGGCACTGAGGTAGACCCGCTGCCCTGGGTTCAACTCTGAGTGACCACAGAGAAGCCACCACGTGCCCTGGCCTCCTCCTCCATCCAGCGGGGACACCGCAGACACAGGAGGATTCCCGGAGATGCCTTGTGTGAGGTGCTCTCGCCAGAGTCAGCGTGGAGCACTGCCCGCACGTCTGCCGTGTCGCGATGCAGCATCCACCATGGATGGCACACGCTGAAAACACCTGGCTGCTGCTTCTCATGGCGCGAAAGCAGGCCACTGGCAGGTGCATGCCAGGCCTTCCTGATGTCCAGAACACAAAGCGTGGGGCAGCCTGGGACATCCCAAGACCCAGCGAGCCTCCATGCCTGGCAGCTTCCCATTCCAGACATCATGCATGGGAAATGGTCACAAAACCCTGACTCTCGGGGGCAGCAGGATGTGCTGTTGGCCACAGACCATGTGGTGAGTCCTAGGGTTTTCCAGTGAGTTTTCATCCCACAAACAACCACACAGCAGTAGCCATCCCACCCTTTCCTCTGTCCTTCCCAAGCTTTCCCTGGCACCCACGCCTCCAGTTTTCCTGTCAGGCCACATGGACCCATGAGTGGCAGAGGCTCATCCCGAGCCTTCAGGGGCTCCTGAAAGCCTCTCCCCAGAAGCACACAGTCGAGGGTGTCCTTGCGCCACAGGGAACCACAGCATCTGGGATGCAAGCCAGCCCCCTCCATTTGGCCTGGCCATGGGCACCTCTCAGACCTCCAGGGTCGTGGCCCTGTTGGGTAAAGGGATTTACAGAGGCCGATAAATTTACAAAGGCCCACTTCACCACCCGGCCGAGGCCAAGACACACCCCACATCTCCTCAGAACACTGGGAGCCAGATAACATTAACCTTGCAGCAGCTGTCCCGTCGTTTGGCAGCCCCACATCAGCTCATCTGTTAGTGGGAAATAAAAAAGTCAAGCTTAAATGTATAAAAAATTATGATGGAAGCCCTAAATAAGGCAGGGGCTGCAAGCCTATTGAGTCAAAAATCAATCAATCAATGAGCGAGTGGATTAGAGCACCTCATAAGCCCCAAAGAAATAATTTGCCCAAACACTGGGATTTAACAGTGGAGGACCAAATTCCAACACTTTTAGGAAGTAAATAATGAAAAATCAATTCAAAGAAAAAACAGATCAAGAACCCTGGGCTCTGACGTGCCGACACATTTATTGCTGAACACCGCTTCCTGGCTGACCCCAAAACTTCGGGAGGTGTTTATTTACTTTCAGCACCTTCCCAAGATCAATATTTTTAATTTGGACCCAAGTTATTATTTTTCACATCACAGCAGCGGGGAGCAGAGCAGAGTGGCTCATATTTTAGCGCTAAAAAGATCGATATGACAGCTTCACCTCCACAGCAGCCCCGCTGCCCGCCGCCCGCCCACGCATCACGGCCTCTTGGGGCTGCAGGTGCCGGAGAGGGGAGGGGGCGCCGCCCACCAGCACAGCAGGCAGCGTGATTTAGCTGAGCGTGGAGGGCCTGGCGCCCCCAGAAAACCAATCTTGCTTCCCTCACTGTATCAGGCCTGTTCGGCCCCGCAGGCAGGACCAGGAGACAGGCAGGGTGCTGGCAGGGAGGGGCCGCCCCAGAGCAAATGAGTTTCCTCATCAGAAACGCATTTGCCTGCCTCCCCACCTTGGATCAAAGAACATCAGTAAACTCCATTAATTTTCCATAAATTTCCCCTAAAATCTTGCTCAGGAGAGCAGAGACGGGCGACAGAGGAGGAAGGAGGGCCCCTCCTCGGAAGGAGCTTCTGGCCACCTGCCCCAACGATGGGCACTGGGGCCATGCTGGGAGGGGCCCTGGAGCCCCCAGGGAAGGCAGCTGCCCCCACCCCCAACCCGCTTAGCCTCCCACAGACCCGCTGGCCAGGTCAAAGGGAGGCTCAGGCCCACCTGGAGAGGCAGGCACCACGGCCTGCACAGAGCCCTCCCGCCTGTGCCCCAGGAGGCCCCTCCTCCCGGCACTGAGTGGGGGAGCAGACAGGAGGAGCCCCCGAACAGGGAAGGAAGGAAGGAAGAGGACGGCGCCAGTTCCTTGGGGACCAGTAGTCAAGCTGTCCTAGGCCAGGAGCCACCAGCACAGACGCAGGTGGGAGCAGGGGCACTATCAGCTCCCACAGTGGACAGACCTCCCTGGGGCAGACCCATCCCCGGGCCCAGGGGCCACTGTGGACCGCACCGTGCGGCAGCTGCACTTCCCTGGGAACAGGAATGTGCTGAATGGGCCAGTTGCAAAGCAGAGCTGTTCTCTTGAAGCAGAGGGAGCGACTTCTCCTGGGCTTCGGCACCGCCCCAGAGGAGCCAGTCCATGCTCCAGGGAAACTATGGCGTCCCTCCGGCTCACGTCCCCAGCTTTCTGGTGAGGCCGTATCTCTGGCCCCATGGACGATGCTCGTCGTGCGCCTCTTTCCAGGGACCAAATCAAATCCCAGGGTGAAGGTGTGGGCAGGGAGAGCTGGATGTGCGGCCACACCCCTCAAACACAGAGGGGAGCTCATAGTTCTGCTCTGACAGGGGTCTGCTCCCGGGACTGCTGGCTGCCAAGGCCCCAGCCCCGCACAGCACAGGGCAGCCTCCCAGCTGGTGGGGCCTGCGCTCGCCACACCCAAAGGGATCCTGAGACCTGCTTAGCGGGTGGCGACCAAGGTTCCAGGTACAGCTGCCGTGCAGGCGCTTCTGAGGCCCACAGCTCATGAGCAAGGAGCGGAGAAGGGGCTGCCCGACTGCCTTCCCACAGCAGACGCAGCTGAGGCCGGCCAGGTGGGGGCGGCTGCGGGGGTCTGTGCCTCGGGGGCAGGCTGCGCCACCCGCACTCTGAGATGAACGACCTCACTTTTCCCACCCAGCCGTCTGAGTGCGGGTGAGTCTGGGAGGCTCTGTGGGGCCTTGTCTCTGGCACCCCTCATGCCCCACAATATGCAGCCTGGCATGGGGTCACCCAGTAGGGGGAGGATGGGATCACCTGGGAGGAGGACTGGGTCCCCAGGATTGGGGGAGAGGGCACCCAGGAAGCGGAGGAGGGGGTCCCCAGGGCAGGCTGCCCGTGAGCCCCACAGCACGGAATGCCTTGGATAGCCACCTGCTCCCTCTGGGCCTGTGGCAGGTGGGTTGAAGGCCCCAGGGACACTGAGGGCCCTTGTGCTGAAGCTTTACTCCCGCACTGAAATAGATGGCACCGTTTGGAAGTAAAGTGACTATTTCTTCCTCGTTTGGCCATTCTTGAAGCCAGAATGTAGGAAAACCATCACCTTTATGTCCTCACTGATGCTCAGGGTTTTCACGGAAAAGCAGTGTGTCTTCTCTACTCCTCTAGTGAAATCAGACCTAAGTCCTCTGCGATCAGGGCCTGATCCGTAGACACACGGAAGCCTGGGAGACTGCCTGCTTCCTCAGGGCCCCACCCGCTGCAGTTGCCTTAGCAAAAAGCGTGGTGGGGAACGAGGTCCCTCCACGAGGAGGTCCCAGGAGGCAGGCCCCGGAAAGCTGAGGGTGGGAAGCATTTTCCAAGGGGTTGGGTCGATGGACAGATGCTCAGTAGGCGCCTCAGCATCCCTCATGCAGGCACGGAGCTCGTGTTTCCTCGGGAGACCCTCCTCCCCGAGCAGGGCACGTGGCAGCCGCACGCACACACCGAGGCAGGGCCCTGACTCCTCCATGAGCTCCTGGGGCTGGAGCTGGGAGTGGGGGGACCTGGGCATCTGGGTCCCAGGAAGTCGAGCGGTTCAGCAAAGAGACGACCTGCCTCAGAGCCCTCCTCGTAACTGCAGGTTCCCCAAGTCCTTGTGCCAAGTCACTTTTCTGACAGTCACAGCTCACATCATGTGGCCGGTTACCGCTGCCCTTTCATACAGACGCAATGCCTAACACCATCGATTTTCAGACTCTGGCCTCACGGAGCAAGGACGACAGCGGCTGGGGGTGGCAGGGGAGCATGCCACACAGACAGGCATTCAGGAAAGGCCGATCCCCAGGAGGAGATGAGGGTGGCACAGGGACCCAGGCAGGGCTTTCCTGGGGAGCCAGGCTGGGGGCACCTGGGAGGAAGGAGCACATGGGAGGACAGACCGGTGCAAAAGCCCTGAGGCAGGCCTGCCCAGTGGCACAAAGGTGGCGCAGGTACCTGTGGGGGCGAGGGAAGAGCAGAAATGGCTGGGAACAGATGGTGTGCCAGGGTGGCAGCCACCTTCCTGAGACAGCAGGGCCACTGCTGTGTTGGCAGAACGTGACACAAGCACAGTCCACAAGGGGGTTGGGGACCACGGAGTGACAGCAATGGCGGGGCTTCGTTCGGCCCGTCTGTGCTTTGTGACTGTTCTCCAAGGAGCTGGCGTCCCTTGGACAGTGAGGACCAGCCAGGTGTGCGGAGCGGCGGCTGCTGGCTTCCCACCTGACACTGTGGAGTCCCCGACAACCAGGAGCCGCACCCTGGAGCGTGCTCCGTGTCGCTGGGAGTCGGTGGCAGGCTGCCTGCCTTGCTGGCCTCACACACCTCCAGGGACAGGGAGGGCGTGCAGCAGGGGTCCTACCGCACTTCCAGGGCTCCCCTGGTGCCCTTGGGCAGCCACACCACTACAAAAGAGGACCACGGGGCCTTGCCTTCTCCTCTGGGAGGACCCGAGCTTTGTTCCCTGCACAATGGGAGGAGAACCAGAGAGCCTAGAAACAGGCTGGTGATTGAAACTGGAACATCTTGGCTCTTCTCGGGAAAATGCAAAAACAGAAATGGGATGTTTAAACACCAAGTCTGCCAGGGAGTGGGAACATTTAACATTCTGCTGTTGATGACACCATATTCACTCCCTGGGGAAAGGGCACCCGGGGCATCTGCTGCATGCCCAGCTGGGTGGCATGGGGCTCGGAAGCCAGAGCTCAGATGGGCAGCCCCGGCAGGGGACTAGGCCTGGGAGGGAGGAGTCCTCGGGTCCCCCTTCTCCTGGGATCGTTCTTTTCTGCGATATGGCTTCTGGCACACCCCTGTCCCTGCCTCATATTCCCAATTGCCAAATATGCGGCCCCAAGCTCAGGGGCCCTCGTCGGACCCTCCTGCAGCCTGCGTCCATGGGGTCTCACCCAGCATGTGGTCTTAAATGAATCTGAATTCCGATGACCTCAAATTCTATCTCTGGGCTGGCATTCTCTTGTGAGTTCACCCTGGTGCCGCCACAGCCTCTGGACTCTCACTGGGAGGGGCGTCCATGTCTAGTTCATGGCTGAGTCCTGGTCTCCCACCCCAGGACCCCCACTCCTTCAGACTTGGAGCATGTTTGGCGGATTCCCAGTATGTGTGAGCATGACTCCAGGCTCCAGGTCAGAGCAGGAATCAAAGTGGCTGCCCTTAGGAGCCTGAATTCAGGAAGGAAGACAAGGGTATTCAGAGCTCCAACGCAGCACAGCTGCTGTGCAGAGGAAAGGGCCCGGGGCACCAGGGGCTCTGAGGAGCACACGGTCCCCATCTCCTGTCCGGCTCACATACGGCTGTGCTGACCGACACTGGGGGTCCAGGTTCTCGGTCACCCCATGACGAGCGTTTCACCCAGTTCCTGCAACAGTACAGCCACCCCTTCAGGGCCAAAGTCAACAAGCAAGACCGGCGGCACCTCTGGTGAAGCTGGCTCCCGACTCGACTTCCTGTAGGACGTGCAGGCAGGTGGTGACCTGGACAGCACGAAGGCCCAGGGGTCTGCACCAGTGGGGCCTGTCTTCTCAGACCCCTAGTACACCAGATGAGCCTCCTGCTTAAGTAAATGGCCACTCAGGATATTCTTACAAGCAAACAAAGTTTAATGGTTAATTTTTTTTTGTCTAAAAACATACCCTCTGAGCATCCCCTGTACCAAAGGCTCAGGACATAAAATGCTGCTTTGGCGCCATCTCCTGGTGAAAACACATATCTGCGGGTTCCTGCCTCCACCCTAAGCACCCTGCAAAGTCCTCCTGGGGCCACAGACCCCCAGACCCACAGCCTCCCAGGCCCACAACACCCCGGGCCACAGTCTCCAGACTCACAGTCCCCCAGGCCACAGCCCCACTCAGGCTCACAGCGTCCTAGACCCACACCCCTTGGGCCACAGCTCCCGCCTCCCAGACAAGAGCCCGCCAGGCCACAGCCCCACCCAGACTCACAGCTCCCACCAGGCCACAGCACCCAAGGCCCACAGCCCCATGCAGACTCACAGCCCCCCAGGCCGCAGCCCCACTGACTCGTGTGCACAGAAGCCTCCCCACCATCACATTTCTGCACCAGGTGCAGCTTCAGACTCAACTTCTTTCTGGAAACAGGCCACTACTTTCTGATCCCTATTAATACCCATGACAGCATTTACGTGAAAGATAAATTCATTTCAATTTCCTTTTTCAATTAATGGCCTATTATTTGAACCATACTCAGCTAAAAATATTGCTCCAATACCATTAATCTTGCAAAAATTAAATTTTCCTTCTCTGACAGCCAGAGCCACCAGGTGGGGGTGGGAGGGGACTGCACGTGGGCCAGCCTGCCCAGGACCCCGGGCCACCCAGCAGTAAGAAGGTGCCTCACGTCACACTGAGGGGCGACCCTGAGCACAAGGGCCCAGGGTCAGGCAGGTCCTTCCTGCAAACTACTGTCACGGGGCAGGGGAGGCAAGGGCATGGCCCTGTGCCAGCTCTGGGATGAACACCCTGACCACTGCCCACCTGCCAAATGGTCATCCCATCCAACCACCGCTGAGCACCCCGTGCAAGACCGCCATTGTGGGGGAGGCCCCAGAGGACAGCAACACCAGGAGGGAAAGCCAGACGGCAGGCAGTGTCAGAGCAGGGGGCACGGAGACGGCGCCATCCTGCCGTTCAGCATGTCAACACGCCAGGCTGCAGCACTGCCTCCACACTGCACCCCCACGGCCCCGGCGGCCAGTCCCCCAGGTCCGTGGTCTGCAGTGGCTACAGGTCGCCGCGGCAGGGCCGTGGACCATGCACTGGCCTCTGTCCCTGGGTGCAGTCCCCTCATCGGTGGGGAACGTGTTCCGAGACCCCCAGTGGAGGCCTGAAACCAAGGACAGCACCAACACCTGACACACTGTGTGCACATCTGGCCGTGTCTGATTGACGGACTAGGCACAACGAGAGATTCACAACAAGAGCCAGTAATGAAACGGAACAATTACAATACATGTAATAAAGCTGCGTGGACGTGGGCTTCCTCTCTCACTAAAACAGCTGGTTGTTCCATGACATTGCTGTGTTGGCGGAATGCTGGTTTTTGGGGTTTTTGTTTTTTTACTGCAAATCGTCAAGAGACATTTTGAGGTGAATCTCAAGGGATGAGGAAGAATAATAATAGAGCTCTCGGCCTTGCTGTTCCTCCGTCGTCCTGCCATCTCTCCGCAGCCAACCAAACATTTCCGATGGAAGAGAGAGGGAACTACTATGTCACCACGCAAAGACGGGACACGAAGCGGACCACGGAGAACCGGAGAAAGGAGAGCCTCACAAAAACATGGACAACTTCCTAGGGGTGCGTGTGAGGAGGGGGAGGGGCAGCTGCAGACCCAGGCCTTCCGAACAGCTCCTGGTCACGAGCAGCGCGGGAGCTGGTGGCCTCCGGCTCTGCTCACAGCACCCCCCACGCCCCTCGCAGCCAAGGCACCAAGGTGGGGACACCCGAGCAGCCCTTCAGGCTGGAGGGCATTCAGCCTGGGGGACCCCGTCGCCGCCTCGGTCTCAGGCCCAAACACACATTCTCATCCACTGAGAAAGGTTTATTAGATTTGTTAACCTTTTTAAGGAACCAGTTAAGTTTCATTAATTTTCTCTACTATTCTCCTTTATTTTCCACTGATTTCTGTTATTTTATTATTTCCTTCCCTCTATTGGCTTTTCATTTTTAGATTTCTAAAGTAAACATTTTATACTAAAAATATCCCTCTGAGCACTACATTGGGGTGCATCTCACAAATTTTGAAGGTTTTCAGTTTATTTTTCAAATAACTGGAAATACTTTCTAATTTCCTTTGTGAAATTCTCTTTGGCGAATTATGGGTTATTTACAAGTTTGTCATTTATTTCCAAAGATTTAGGAGTTTTCCAGAACTGTTTAATTCCTTTGTGGTCAGAACACATGTGGTCCAGTGTCAACCTCACACCGACTGGGCCTGTTTCGGCTGGACTTCAGTGCCTCCTGGGGAGCGTTCCACTGGGCAGCTCTGAGGCTTGTCCGGGCCTGGGGGTGGCTTGCAGCCCAGCAGCCGGGGCAGTAACGTCCAGAATCCAGCGTAGGCAGAGTCCTGGGAGCAGCAGCCCTCAGAGGTGCAGCTGACCCCCAGCTGGAGCTTCTGCACCCTCTGGAGCGGCTGGGAAGCCGGCTGGTCAGAGGTCTTCCTCCAAGCCCGCCTGCCTTCTTCCTGAAGGGTACTCTGCCAGCCATCCTGCAGGCACATGCCCCCGGCGTGGGGCCGCCCCAGGCCCACGTCACCCGCACCACGTGACAGCCTTTTCTGTGGCTGAGTCTGCTGCTCTGCAGGCCAAGTGTCCACAGGCATCCCTGAGGTGGTGCTGGCTGGCCCGGCTTCCGACCCCCCCCAGTATCAGGGTGCCAGAGGCCAGTCGTGTGCTTCTGCCGGCTCCGCCGCCTTTTGCGTGGGTCCTGACACTGCACACACGTGCTGGGCTTGAGCAGCTGACCCCTCACCCTGCAGCAGCCCGGTTCTGGGGTCTGCTTGGACCTGAATACAACCACTTACTTTCAACTTGCATCTGCACCTGTCTTCATCCTTTGAGAAAATAACTGTGTTCCAATTAGAGGAGGCGGTGAAGACCTGAGCCGCTTTCAGGAGGGGACCCATGAGCGCGGCGGGGCTTCAACGGGGAGCAGAGCCCAGCTCTGAGGGTGACGGGGCAAGGAGGCACCTCCACATCCCCGTTCTCAGTAACCTGACGGTGATGTGTCACAGCACAAGACGTTTACTCTGCTTGAAACTCATTACAATAACTGCATCTATGGGTTTGTACATTTTGCCAAGTTTTGAAAACTCTCCGCCATTACTTCTTCAAGTACCCATCCACACCCCTTCTGCTCGCCTGGGACCCCAGCCTCATGCACGTATGATGAGGGGCCGTCACAGGTGCGGTGCCCTCCTAACTCTCTCGGCCTCTTCACTCTGGGCTTATTCTGGGTAGTCCCACTGCTGTGTGTGCAGTCCAGCCACCGCCCCTCTTCTGCAACGCCTGACCTGCAGGGAGCCCACCGGCCACGCTCACGTGGCCGCTGCCCTCTCATCTGAGTGAGCCCCGTGGGAAGAGCAGGAGAGTGGGAGGGTGAAGGGAAGCAGCCGGAAGGGAGCAGGTGGGTCGGCGGGAGGGCGGGGCTGTGTCCCCTTCACAGGGCACGTTCACGGCCTTGGTGCACTCGAGGAGGCTGGCAGTGAGGCCACTGTGCACGCAGAGGGTGGGCAGAGGGTGGACGTAGGAATCTCAGTCACAGGCTATCTCAACAGTGGAAGGACACCATGCAACTGGCACCAATGCCCCAGATGTAATGACTGACCACCTCAGATGCCTCTAACCCAAAGGACAGCCTCGACGTTCCAGTGCCTCTGCTCTGTGCTCCCTGTGCAGGACACGTCCCCAGCCGCCTGCACAGGGTGCCCACTGCTTCCAGAAGCCAGCGAATGGCTGGGCACCTGCTGCGTGCTGTCCTCCCTGGGCCAGGGCCACGGTCTGCTGCCTGCAGGCCAGCCTCGCATCCTGGGGAAGCCAAGCAAACAGGCACCCTGATGCGGCCATGCAGCAGAGGCGAGGGGAGGGTGCAAGGAAAAGGAAGCAGAGGGCGCTCGGCTGACACGGCGGCTTCGGGGCTCCCCGGAAGATGGGGGCCTGGGACGCGGGTCCTCTGGACCAGCGCTGCTCAATGCCTGGGGCCACCCAGCCCCCACTCCGCCCCTGATCTGCCCCACGGGGGCCCCCTTCCCGGTTCCGCTGCGCTCCCCTGTGGAGGCCGCCGGCCCCTTGGGGGGTCTGCTGGGCTCCCAAAGGCCGCTGAGCACACAGGCGATCCAGGATGGGGTGTGACCCCTCGCTCTTGCCTTCCCTGCACATGGCGTCAGCCCCGGCCTCCCTCTCGGCTGTCCCCCTCCCTGCTATGAGGCCTCCTCTGTGCCAGCTGGGGAGGAGCCATCCGACAGGCACGCTCCCATCGTGCTGTGACCAAGAGCTGTCCACCCCACCGACCTGCCTTTCCCTGGAGGAAGGGCAGCTCCGACGACACCTGGTGCCCCACAGGGCGGAACTGCACTTACTGTGAAATGCTCCTGCGATTTGTAGTTTTCATCCAGGTAGACTCGAGCCCTGTTATATTCTTTCATTGCATCACTGGAGAGCAGTTCTCTGGAAGGAAAAAAGTGAGTTCTTTAATGCAGAAGCCACAGGCACTGCCCCCTCACAGGTGTGTCCAAGAAGGTATGGGTGCTGCCCGGATACCGCGCGTTACAGCACCTGCAACACCAACCAGCGGTCTGGGAGCCCAAGTGCAGAGACGCCCCGAAGGAAATGTGAGCTACGACGTAGAGGCTGCTGCCGACACCGGAGGCTGCAGCCCGAGGGCAAACTCTCGGCTTTTTAATTTTTTAAAAATAGATCCTGTTTAAGCAACTCATGGAAAACTTTTTCCAAATTTGATTAGAATTATAAACCTACAGACAGAAAAAGCTCAAAGGACCTCAAGCAAGATTAAACAAAGAAAATCAAACTAGAGTGGAACATTGTAAGGTTGCTGAAACCAGCCAGAAAGACACAACCGAGCCGTCAGGGGAAGAAAGGCACATTATATACAGAAAATTAAGATGAGAACAATGGCTAAACCCTCAGCCAGGTGGGGGGGACAATGGGACGGCACCCTCAGAGCTCTGAAAGAAAAACCAACAAGCTCCAATTCTACTACAACAAAAATATCTTTCAGAAATGAAGACAAAGACTTTTTTCAGACAAAAGCTGAGAGAATCATCAGCAGCGACTTGTGTTAAGATAAATGGTAAAATTCTCAGGCTGAAGGAAAAGGACACAAAAGAACCCCGAACAGACACGAAGAATGGGGGGCTCTGGAAACGGCCACAAACTGGTAAAAACAAATGACGCCTTCTCTCACTTCTTAACCTTTTTAAAATATAACAGGCCATCCAGAGCGAAGACAGCAAGCACACAGTCACACGGCCGGGAGCTGACGCACCTCCGACAAGGCATGTGCTGCAGGCGGCTGCCTGACGCGCCGCCCCCGCCCGCCCCTCCACCGGGAGGCGCCCCTTCTCCCGGTGGGCGTCTCTCACTGTCCCGTCGCAGTTCCTTATGTGCTAAAATGCTGGTTTCGCCAGTGAGGCGTGTTGCAGGCATCTTGCCAAGTGTGGCTGAGCTTCACCTTCGCTCATGGTGTCTTCCGATGAACACAGTCTTTGATCTCAGCGCGGCAAGACCCACCACCTCGCCACTGCAGGCCCCACTTTTTGCACCTTTTGAAAGAATTCTCTTCTGGCCCCAAAGCTACACTAGCCTGAGGACGGCAGTAGGCCCCTCGCGTTCCCTGGGGGCGCAGTGGAGCCCCCAGCGGGGAGGCCTGCAGGCAGGCACCCAGCTCCTGGTTCTGGCGCCCAACACGCCCCCAGAGACCAGCCATGCGCACCGCTCCTAAGAGCCCGCATCCAGAATTTTAGCTATTCTTGACCCTCTGCTCTTCCATTTAATTTTGGTATCAGTTTGTTAAGTGTTAAGAAAATATTTTGATTGAAATTGCCTTAAAAATATAAATTATTTTGGGGAAATCTGGCAGTTTTTAAAAATTTTTCCCTTTAACAAATTACCCCACGATTCAACAAGTGAAAACAGGTGGTTTGTGTCCACCTGCCACACTGGGGACCTCACAGGTCTGAGGCCAGGGACAGCAGACAGATTACCCTCTGGAGGGGCCCCAGGCAGAGAGATGCAGAGACCACCCAGAGATCAGATGCCACCCAGGGTCCTCCCAGCATGGCGGGCTCTGGTTGGTGACCAGCCTCTGAAGTCAAGAAGCGTCACTTGTCGACCACGCCGGCAGCTGCAGTCGTAGTGCCCAGAGTCTGGGATTGCAGGGGACACAGGTGGCGCCCCAGGCACTAGGCCAGAGGCAGGACAGAAGGAAGGAAAGACCCCCAGCGGCTGCCCTGCTTTTCAGCACAGAAGCCAGAGGGCTGAGCGATGCTGCTGCCAGCGAGCTCTGCCTACCCCTGTGGGTGGGTCCACTTCCCAGGGCATGATGCCTGCGGCTTCTTCCCCTGAAATGATGGACAGTTCACCTTCCCACCTGCCCATCAGCCACAGCAGTAGGCCAGCAACCACCAGACCACATGAGGTGTGACCTCACAGGTGGGACTCTGCCTGGAGCTCAGGGCTAGAGTCTCCAGGCCCTGAGACCCAGCATGCTGTCCCCTGGAACCACCCCCACCCAGTGGCACCCTGTGCCCTGACCCCACCAGGGGGCACCCTGTCACCCCAGAGTCCCCACCAGGGGGCATGCTGTCACCTTTAGCCACCCCCACCCACTGGCACCCTGTACTGAGCCCCCCACCAGGAAGCAGAGAGCACAGTGCACGCCAGCTGGACTTACTTGACAAACTTGTCCACGTGTGACATGGAGGCCTCGTAGCTCTTCCCTCCAAACTCCTGGCAGTGCAGGGCCATGAAATGCGGCTTGTGCGTGTGTACGACCTGGGGAGGAAGTACACGGCAGCGTCAGCCCCTAGCTGCAGGGCCGGCCCGTGTGGAGGGGGCCGCAGGACCAGGGCTTTATGACACGGGGTGGTCTTTAACAAATTCCAGGAATCACACCACCTGTATGCTTCTAACTGTTCTGGCTTCCAGTGCCTTCCATTTCCCCATTACCGTAAACTGCTTAGAGCCTCTTCAATAACGTAGGGGTACCGCTTCCCAACTGCAGCCGTTCGTGTCAAGCACAGAGCACCTGGCAGGGCCCCAGAGAACAGTCACAACCTTGCAGGAAGGAGCCATGGCTGACTCCCAGGTACGGCCTCAAGGGTGTGTGCAGACACACGGGCACGAGCAGCTGTGGACCAGCACGTGCTCACAAAGGGGTGAGGCACTGGAGGGCCAGCTCTCCTGGAGTGCAGGGGGCAGTGCATCACGAGGGCCCAGGGCACCCCAGCCTGGTGGAGAGGTGAGGACAAGGGCTTGCTAGGAACAGGAGGGGTCAGTCAATGGGGCCGCTAGGACCAGAAGGCCAAGGTGATGGTGGGGATGCACCAGGACGAGGGGATGGGGGCCCTGGGGCTCCTGGAGGCTGAGAGCAGGCTGGCCTCATGCCCACAACCCCCAGCCGGTGCTGCTATTAACCATGCTTGCCCATGTCCACCTGCTGGGCTCCTCCTGGGCACCATGCTCTGCACCCTCTCCAGGTACCTCCTGACTCAGAGCAGCTGCTCTAGAAGACTTTATCAAAAACCTGCAAAATTGCATTCCCTCTCCTCAAACACACCGTCCTTGAGGCAGGCCCTCTGTACAAGGCGGCCTGTGCCTAACACCCCAGTTCCAGCACCTGGAACCCAGCCTCTGCTGCAATGTCTGCCCTGCTGGTTCCCGGGGTCAGAGTGCCCGGCAGGTGCAGGCTACATGCCACTGGCTGCAGAGACAGGCTGTGCAGCAGCCGCTAAAGACAGCAGTGTCTCGGACTGAGCCTGCCTGAGCCCACAGGAAGAGCCCGCCACGGCCAGGCAGCACCAGTGGGACCGGCGTCGGGGCTTCTGCAAGAGGTGGGCGCTGGGCGGGGTCTCAGATGGAAGGAATGACAGGCCCTCAGGAGGCCCCCCGAGTGGCACCGGCAGCCAGCATGCAGGGTGGCGCGGCACTGGGGAGACTGACTGGGCCTCTCCGTTCTCAGCCATAAAACACAGACATAACTCAGAGTATGTTCCTTTAAAGGCGGAAAAGCTTCTGGCCAGAAAGCGCACTTCAGCCATGTGGGAAAAGCATGGACATTGGATGCTGGCTAGTGAAGTAAGTGGTTCCTGGCTGGCTCTTCATTCCTTTTTAAAATGGGCTTATGGGAAGTTCACTGAGGAGATTTTCAGTCCCCTTTAACGTAGCGCAGAGTGTTCCCGTTTCAGAAAACTGCCCACTGTGAGCTGCCTCCTCCCTGGGATGCTGATGACCATTCACACAAACAGTGACTCATGGCCACATGTGGATGGTCACCTATTTCATGGCAGGCAAACACCCCCTGGGCAGCCAGCTCCTGTGATGGGCAGTAGTTCTTACCCAGTTCTAAAGCAGGGGGAGTGAAGGGGCAGCCAGAGCATGGCACGGGACGCTGCAGCCTGTGGGCCGAGACAGGAGGCTGCATCCACGGCACATCCCAACTCTCGCAGATTCAAAGAGAAGTGATCTGCTCGCTGAGAGCACATCCGGGAGCCACGGCCAGCCCCAGAGGGAGGGCAGGCGGGTCACCTGTCACAGCTTCTGTGGCCAAGGGCAGAGACATGGCACTCATGCCAGAGGCCCTGGCACGGCCGGCACGGCCACCTGGGCAGCAAGACACACACCATCCTCCACGGTCCTAGAGCTGCTTTCGTCTAAATGCCAAGTGGCGGCCCCCCTCTTCGGGTGCTTGTTTAAAGTGAAATAGCCTTTTATGGTGCGGAATTCAATACTGAAATTAAACTCCTCAAACATTTGGCTCTGATCCCACAGATCTGCAAAGAAATGGGGGGACCCAAAAACAGCAGCTCCACAGGGGCCACGCAGAGTGGATTCCAGGGAAGCAGAGCTGCGTGGTTGTGAGGGTGTGGCCAGCAGGCCTGGGCACATGGCCACAGGACACCAGCTCAGCGGGCTCTTACTTCAGCACGTTGGGGAGGAGAGATGAGCTTTGCGGGCAGCCAACCCTGGGGAGCAGCAGGGGGCCCACCCCGAGCTCTGATCCTGGGACAGGCCCTAGGGCTTCTGGCCACACAGCTGCAGACCAGCAGTCCTGGCATGCCGCTGGCAGGGCAGCCAAGGAGAGAGAGGCATGGGCCCAGGAGAGCTGCATGCTAGGACACAGGGGTGCGGGAGGGACAGAGCACATGTGAGGGGCTGCTCACCGGGCCCCGAGACATGTGCCCCGTGAGCCTGGTATGGGTGCTGCAGGCCTGTCCTGCCCGAAGGCCAGGGGGAAGGAGCCTGGTATGGGTGCCGCAGGCCTGTCTGGCCCAAAGGCCAGGGGAAAGGGGCTTGGAGATGGCCTCCAGCATGGCGAGGCCCTGGAGCGAGGCCCTGGCAGGTGCCCCCGGGCAACCGCTCTTCCTCCTCAGGTGGGGGAGGGGTTGGTCCCCCAGGGGTCGCAGGGCAAGGCCAGACTCCGGGACAGCAGTGCAGCCCTGGACCCGCAAGGGCCACCTGCCTGCAACACCCGTGGGGAAGCCGTGCTCTCTCCAGGGCCTGCGCCAGCCTGCCGCCCTCACCCAGAGTAGGCAGAAGACGGAGACACTGAGAAGGGCGCGGTGGTAGCAGGCAGCATGCTGGAGGGGCCGACAGGGCCGGCGGGCATTCCCTGAGGAGACCGACAAGGTGGAAGCCCGGCAGGCTGTGAAGGAGCAAAACACCAAGATCCCCAGGAGAGGTGCGTCACCCTGCAGGCTTGGCACACGCAGGATGAGGCTGGGCGAGCTCCAAAAATTCAGATGGAACAGGCAAATCCACAGGAAAACGCCAGTGATTGCAACGGGCTGAGAAGAACCCCTCCTGCTGCCCCCAGTGGGGAAACTGAGCCACAGCCAGAACCCGCTGGGGAGCAAGTGCCAGGCCCCTGGTGAAGGCCCCAGACATCTCAGGGGAAACGGCGCTCAGTCAGCCTCCTCCAGGAGGCAACAGGCCAGTGACCAGGCCAGTGCCAGCAGATGGCTTATCAAGAGGGGCCCCAGCCGAGCCGCCTGGGCACAGAGGGTCTGGAAAGGCAGGTTCGGGGCAAGGGTGGACGGGGGAACATCAGTTGCTCTCAGCAGTTGAACATGGCAGGTAGGGTCAAAGGGCACTTCAGCCTTCTCAGTTAAGGTTTAATGTTTTCAGAAGACACCTGTGCGTGCATCACTCCTATGACAGAAGCTCCTTAAAAGAGCAAAGAATGAGTGAGGAGGAGCCCGGGGGCGGGGCTTTCAGGGCAAGAGCTGCCGGGCATGAGGCGGGCTGGCCAAGGATTTCCTGGGGTGTCTTCTCTTAGACCCCAGGGACTGAAGGAATCCCTCAAACCTGGTCTCTGACTTGGCTCGGCTCATATGAATAAGCTTTTAACGCTCTCCGAAGGCTCAGAATTTTGTAAGGCTTATGGTAACATTAATTCGCCAAGTCTACCGTTAACAGAGGCGGGGCATGGCCGAGGACAGCGCCTGCCAAGCAGGAGCCTGGTGCCGATGCCTGCGGCTGCGCTGACACCGGCTCCACCCTGCACAGTGGGCTGCCCGCCACCGCGGGGACACCTCCCTGAGCCTCGGGGGTCTGACCCAGCTGACCAATCTGACACGTGGACGGCACTGCCTGCATCCCGAGAGGGGCCGTGTGCTGGGGTGAGGAAGGCACAGCCAGCTGTCACTGCAGTGGGCGCCCTGCCCACCACCATCGATACAGTCCAGCAGGGACACCGTGCAGGGCTCACCAAGGGCCAGGGGGAGCCATGGGCACCGCCCAGACCTCTGTCCCAGAAGCCCCAACATGACCCTTACCACAGCCGAGGAGATGGACGGGCGGGGGCCCAGCCACAGCCACGGAGGCAGAGCCTGGGCGGGGACTGCATGCGGGGTGAAGGGGCAGTGCTGCCTCAGGCAGCGCCGGACACCCTGCCTCAGCTCACAGTGGTGCAGGGCCGACAGGGTGGGCACCCCTTTCACTGGCACTTACTTGGGCCCCCGGGCATGCACCAGGCCTGACAGCCAACTCCTCCTGGCCCCAAGGCCACCCTGTGTGCATCTCCACAGCACGGTCAAATGCTCTCCCCAGAGAACCACTCACCAGGCTTTGCTTCTGACAACAGAAGGCCTCAGGACAGACAGCTCTCCATGCCAGGGCTGAAGCTCTGGCTGTCCTGTCCCTGGTGCATGATACTGCGTTTGCCTCTGTGCACAGGGCAGGAGGAGGCAGGGCCAGGCTCGAGCACTGCCCAGATCTTCAGAGCACAGAGGAGGCCTCAGTGCTGTCCACAGGCCAGGCCAGCCAGGCAGAGGAGCCACCATCCAGGGCCTCCACTGCCAGGTCAGCCGCAGGCCGTGACTTGTGACCCTGCAGAGAGCTCTGCCAGGGGAAGAGCATCCCCCACAGGGCTCTGTCACTCCGAACCCCACAGGGGCCAGCTGGAGGCACCAGGGCTGGGGGCAAGTCCCTGGGCACAGCTGCCTCAGTGAGCCCACACTCCTAAACTGACCCAGGGGCACGCATGAGCAGCAGCTGCTTCAGGGCAGCAGCGTTTTGGGGTACACTGAGTGGGGCTGCCTGGCACATAACAGCAGGCACTGCCCTTCACCTTGCCTGTGGATGCTCCCCGAGGGGTCAGCGGACAGCCTGCCCACCGGGCCGGAGGCCTCTGCCCACAGCCTGCGAGTGCTAAGGGCATGTACAACGGCCTGGTGGCAGGCTCAGCTCGGCCAGCGGGCCTGTAGAGGACAGCTCCAGCCAGCTCGCCAACCCCAGTGTCAGAGCCCCTGGGCAGTCGGCCCCGAGGCCGGGCCTGAGACCCCAGCCTAGCAGCCACAAACCTGTCTGCCACGTAGCACCGCCTGCTCTCTGGCCCACAGGGCTCTCCCGACTTTCCTGCTCAGGCTGGGCCCGCCCTGCCCCGCCCCACCTGCCACCTGCTGCCTGACTAGGCGTCCGGGTCTGCTGGCTCTCGGCAGACCTTGGCCACCTGACCCTTGCTCCCCAGGGGCCCTCCCCAGGGCAGTGCCGGCTGCCGGCTGCCGGCTGAGGCCCACCAGGCTGCGCTTTTCCAGCCAGCTGCGCTTTTCCAGCCAGCTGCGTGGGGACGACTTGGTGGCCTGCCTCCATCTGTGTGCCTCTAGCGGGAGGGAGCCCCAAGTCCCCTTGGTAGCCTTTTTGCCAAGGAATGCATAGTTCTCATTAAAAGGGCACATCCATTGGCGTTACTGCCCCATCACGAGATTAGCAGTGGCTACAAACCAGAGGTTATGGACACTGAGGTGATCGGCGTGGCGAGGCCACCGAGGCAAGCCTGGCGCGGGAGCCTGTACCATGCAGGGCCCCAGCCTCAGTGCACCTTTGATGCCAACTCCAGACCCCACAGCCACTCCTCCCCACAGGCCTCTCCTCCATGCCCAGTCTTAGTCCCAAATGCCTAGTCATCTGTCCCAGGACGACACACTCCTCAGCCCCCTCAGGACGGTGACTTTTGGACTGACGCCCCCTCCAGCGGGGCTAAGCAGCACACCGCCAGCTCACCCTGAGGTCTGCTGGGCTTCCCTGAGGCTGGGACACGGAACGCCTTCTGTGACCAGCACCACTCCATGACTGGGCCTGGCTACTCATGCAGAGAAACCTACATCTGATGTATTTTGATTGGCAATCACCAAGACTTTCTGAACTGATGGTAAGTTTAAATACACAGCCAAATAAAACTGACTCCTTGTTTTACCTCCATGACATCCACTCAATCTCAGTGGATTCTATGCTGCGACCCCAAACACTCCCGTGGGCTGAGCGTGAGTCTGCTCTACGTACATGCGCACTTCGCCACACTGGCTACGGAACAACCCCGGAAAGTGAGATCACGAGCAGCTGTTACTCCGCCCTTCACCACTAGGTGGCCGCCCTGACCTGGGGTTTCCGCTCCACACGGAGAAATGGGGGTGGAGCATCTTACAAACAACTTCCATTTAGCTGCTGACAAAAGGTCCCGGTAATTCAGCCCGGACGCCCTCCAAAGCCACTGCGTGGCAACCAGACACCCCACGGCGAGGTTCCTCACGAGAGGGCCCTGCTGGTCAGGGCACACTGAGTGGGGCACACGGGCCGCCTCCAGCTCTGTAAACACACATCCTTGCGGGAGATGCAGGGTGTCCCCTCGGAGAGTCGGGGGTTAACGGGAGCTGCCGTGCTGCCGTGCGCACCAGAGCCATGGCCACACAGCGCCCTGCGACCTGGAGGGCTTGGTGAGCAGCCCTGAGACAGATCCCACAAGGTCCGGTCCTAAGGCATCACCCCCCCGGGCACCACCTGGCCTGCACAGCATCTGGGCCCAGTGCCTTGCGTGTGGTCAGCACCCTCGGCCTGAACTGCTGAACTCAGAGGAACAGTGGAGGGTGGTGGCTGCCGGGGTGGGGGTGGATGTCAAACGTGACACAGTCACAGGGCGACCAGGTTGGGGCTCTGACGCACATGGCGGCCACAGCTGACAGTATGGCATTAGGTCCTGGAGCACTGGCAGGATGCCAGAGAGGGCTCAGGGCACATCTACATGCGGCCATGTTGCAAATACTGGGGGCCACCCAGCATGTCAGAGAGTGTCCCCCAGGACACTGAGTGGCCACACCACCACTGGGAGGGCCCCGTGTAAAAGGTGCTCCTAGAGAAGAAGAGAGACAGATGCAGCAGGGCAGCTCAGGTGACCGGTGACAGAGGAGCCATGGGGAAACGGGGTGGGGAGTCTGGGGACTGCCGTCAGGCCAGGACACATGCCCGCCAGACCCCGTGTTCTGGACTCAGCAGGACAGACAGAAGAGGGCATGACTCTGCTAGGAACCCCGTAAGACCAGCACCACTCAGAGAAACAAAAGGGGGTTCAGCAGGTCCCTAAAAGTGGCTAAGAAAAAGTAAGAACAAATTTCACACATATAAACCAAGGAAAAGGACCCCGACCCAGGAAGAGAATAGTGAGAATAGAATCAGTCTGCATCGCAAACAGAATTAAATACTTGCAAACAAGCATCGGAGAACATGAAAACCTGCTTGGAGTCAGAAGCACGAAACTACGTCAGAAGTGGACCAGAAAGAAATGAAGGGTGCTTGTCGGCCTCAGGAAAGAAACAGAATAGCCACCTCAGAGGAACAAAGGACCAGCCACAGAGGGCCCAGCAGAGCCGCAGCCGAGGGATACCCGCTGGAGCAGAAGCGAGGCTCCCAGGGAGGCGGTGCGACCGGGAAGCAGGCTCAGCGGCCCGGCCAGAGTCCCTGGAAAAGGAAAACAAAGGGCGGACCGCGAGACTTAAATGTGCTATCTAAGATCCTACCCAAGAGAGATCACAAAGAATAGTGAACGCACCGAAGTCCACGTGGGGGTTTACCAGCCCAAGAAAATCAACCCGAGACAAATCAGCTCCCAGACGCGCCCGGCAACTATGACTTCGCAGAGGAGATGCAGCCCTCCAGGCCGCCGGGTTGGAGTCGGCCGCTGCAGCCCAGACAGCCTGAGTGGCTGACTTGTCGACACCGGCGTGCCAATCAGGGCGGCCCAGAGCTTGCTTTCCGAGGCTCTCAGTGAGGGTGTGCAGCCCAGGACTCCATGTCCAGCCAAGAGTCTTTCAGATATCAAAGACATACAAAAACAGCTTCCGACATACAGAAATCTAGGAAATTATGTCTCCGTCAGCCCTTTCTGAGGGATCCACTGGAGGGGAAACTCCCATGAGCAGCCAGGTCAGGGCCCAAGGCAACAGCTCCCCTCTGCTGGCGTGGACAAGAGCGTGCACACACGCACACAGGCATGCACACAGAGTCAGCACATGGAAGGCACTCAAGTACCTTGGCCTGACAGGCGCCAGGAACAGTCGGGGCCACAGTGCTGAGCGCACGCTCCCTCAGGCTCACTCGTGGAGACAGGTCACTGTTGGGCCATAAAACAAGCCTCTGTGAGCTTTATGCACAGAAACCGCACGGATTCTTTCCTGACTGCTGGGAACCAAAACCAAGCAGAGCAAAGGCAGCCCGACAAGAGTGGTCACGGACCCGGTTATACAAGACTGCAGAGGGCAGCCAGATGGACAGTGAGGGACCCAAAGCAAACCAGTGGCTGCCCAGGGCGGGCTGCGAGGAGGCAGTGAGCAGAGTGCCAGGCCCTGCGTCACGGGCAGAAACACAGCGGCTTCCCAGGCAGATGTGGAAGACTCAGCAGGCGCAGGTTAAAGCCCACCATGTGTCAGCGTGCCTCCATCACGCTGTGAGCTCATTCCAACGTGAGCCGTGCACAGCGAGCAGGCGGGGGACGTCAGGACACTGGCTGGATCACTGGTGAGGGGCTGGAACGACTGCGTCTCTAGTTGGGTCTAAGACAGCACCATGAGGTTTTCTAAAAATTACTTGAGAGACACCCACTGAAGTACAAGTGAAAGGATGCTGTCCACGTTTCCTGTCAATGATCGGTGCAGAGCGAGAGGGGGAAGCCCTCTGGGAAAAAGCTGGCTGTGAGCTTCAAACTGTCCACGGGGCAGCGGGCGGCTTGATGAACACACTCACTGCTCAGCTGGTGGGAAAACCAGAGACCCAAAGCACGTCGTCCTCCCGGCCACAGGGCCCGCACTGCCGGGGCGCCCCGCTGAGCGCATCCGCACGACGGAACGTGGCCCTCCTGCCTGTCTTCCCTGGTTCCTCAGAGGCCAGGAAGGGGCAGAGAGATGCGTCTGCTCTTGGCATCTACTCTGGAGCTCAGCTTGGGGACCACTTCTGTCTGCGTGCTTAGGAGGGCAGGTGCCCGTGCGTAGGAGGCAAGCCCGCTCGGAGTCTGGGCATCTGCACTCCCACCACAAAAGGAAGAGTGAGACCCAGAAACTAGGCTTCATTTAAATCGGATTTGATTACTGCCCAAGAAGAAAGACTCAAACATTAGAACACGACTATTTTAGTGGCATGCTGTGGAAACTTCTGCTAACAGAAAAAAAATACTTCCTTTGCAAGCAAGGGACACCATGGGGTACTTTATGAGACAAATGCAACCTCCACAGATGGAGCCATGAACGGCAATAGCACCAGACACAAGGCACCGGCAGCACGCGGGCAGACGGAGGGGGGGCCGGGCCCTCCTGGTGAAGGGCGATTCCAGAACATGCCCCCCAGCTTGTATTCCAGCTGCATCTGGAACACGTGGCACTGGCTAGACAAAGAGTCCAATGCTTGTTTCCCACGAACCCGGGATCACTGCCCTGGGGCCCTGAGACAGCGGCTGCCTACTGCTGCACAGTGTGCTGGCAAGTGGCTGACAACTGGCCTTCTGGGGGCAAAGCCCCACCTGGCCATGTTTACCCGTTTCCATGGTGTGAATGCCCCGCACAGCTCGGGGTGAGGTCCTCAGGTGACATCGCTGAGCAGGGAGGTGTGGGGGGATGCCCAGCGACATGGGATCCCCACCCTCAGACACAGTACATATAAATAACCAGGATCCCAGCAGTAAATGTAGTAAAATAAATGGGAAGTGATGAGCATGGGCATTTGTTATCTGTTTTTAATATAATTTGCTCAATCATAGGTTCATATAGAATTAGGTTTTTAACAATGCTGCATTTAACAGCTGGCCCCAGTTCTCAACACCTACTGAACACCTACTGTCAGTAGCCGTGGCAAGCAGCCAATTGGCTGGTTCACCCCTGTGTGGTGGTAAGAGAGGATGGGGTGGGCTGGCGATGTGGGCTTTCCACCCTTGGGTTCCTGCTCTGCCACCTCACAGCAGAGACCACGTGCCTGAGCCTGGGCTGTCTGAGCACCTACCCCCTTACCAGCCTGCCAGGGGCAGTCGGACGGCACAGGCCGCACACAGTGAGCTCCTGACAGGAGCTCTGAGTTTGACGCCACCACGCATGCATGGTGTAGGGAGACGGGCTGTGGTGGATGCACATGGATCAGGGGGCCACCAGGCCGTGCTGCGTGCCGATCACACAACCACAGACAAGCAGCCCCAGCCCTGAGGCAAGACCTCCGGCCTCTTGGAAAGAGCTCTGGGACCCAGGTGACCCTGGACAGATTCCTTCAGGATGGATGGCACAGACATCCTGAGGAAGGGCAGGAAGAGACCCTCCCAGGTATGGGACGGCAAGCTCATGTCACATCCGCTTGGAAACGCATGTCAGTAAAGAAGCCCTCGAGGCGGGGCCCAGGTGCCCAGGCCCCAGCCACCTGTGTGGGCAGATGCACGCGGCGTCCCATCTGAACCCACCCTCGGCGGCTCATCCTGCCTGACGGGGGCGCTGGCACGCCCTCACCTGCAACAACAGGTGGCACCCTTGCTGGATTCTGCAAAAGGCTCTTCTTCTAACTAAAAAAAAGTAGGCAACTGATTTTAAAAAACATGGGCTCTTTCATAGGACAGATCAAGAAACATATTTTGGAGAAGTGTGAATTAGAAATTTTGGCAAGAAAGAGCATAGGGGATTAAATGCTCACACACATACCAACCAGCCAAACCCCGAGCAGGCCCCTTCCTGCCACTGAGCAGGGGGCGGCCCTGGGCTCCGGGAAGCCAGCACGGCAGCCCCACAGTCCACGCGCTGCGTGGCCAAGAGGCAGTGCTGAAGACGGACACAGCCAGGCCAGGCCAGGCCTCTGCGTAGGGTTCAAAGGGACCTAAAAAGGAGAGACAGGTAATGACACCTATGAGCAGGCCACAGAGAAGGAGCAGAAGGGACAGAGAATTCCTTGAAGTGGAAAAGAGTGCTGCTATTTACCAGCTGTGCTCTTAAAACATCCCACATTACAAGACCCCCGTCCACCCTTCTGTGACGGCAGGCAGGGGCTCCTCCTCTGGAAACCCACTGCCCTCCCCCAGTCCCGGAGCCAGGACGGGGTGCCTGCCCCCAACAGGAAGCCCAGACTCAGCCCTCACAACGCAGATCAGGCGCCCGAGGCCATGCCCTGCAGTCGGCTGGCCGGGCACAGAGCAGCAGGCATGTCTCCTCGTGCCCGGCATGTCGGATGTCACAGGCTTCTGTGGCCTTAACAGCAGGTAGGGCCAGCCAGCCACGTGGGGCAGGCTTCCCTGGCCCGGTGTGGGGCAGGGCCACTGCTGTGTGCCGTCGGGATGGCTGCAGGCCCGGCTGAGTGCTCCAGAGCCCAGGCACAGACAGTGGCCGCAAGGCCGCGAAGCCACCGACCGCCCTGCCGGAACCCAGACAGCGAGACAGGACAGGATGTTGCTCCTCTCCAAGAGGCGGAGGTGCAGAGCTTTGCTGGATTCTAACAGAACCTGATGCTCAGGGGCACACTCGCTCTTCATGGACAGATCCATTCTAATTTAAGAAGTGCTTTCCCCCGACTGAGGGGAGCGCAGGGTCAGTCGAGTCCTCAGCAGGCACGGCGACGACTCTGCCTGGTCACCCACTCACCTGCTTCCCCACACTGACCGCACGAGCCAGCAGGCAGCCACAGCCCCACAGCCATGGCACACGACACCAGGCAACACCTCTGAGCCTCCCCAAAGCCACCTTTCCTGCTCGGGGCCACTCCACGCTGCAGCGACTGCGACCACCCGACCTAAAGGGTCCAGTGAGGCCCACACCTGGCTCCCTGCCCTTGAGCCCAGCATCGCCTGGCCCCAGCCCTGCCCTCAGCTGCACGCCTGCCCTCTGGCCCCCTACAATTGCCTCTTCCCCACCCCCCATCCAGTCCCCCCATTCCAAAGGGCCCACCCTGGACCTCACGTCAGTGTCCTCAGCAGACGACGCCACCTCGTCCCCTGCCTGGTCCCAAGATCTCTCCGAGGGAGTGGCGGCTCCCAGCCTTCCAAGAGTTCCTGGAGCCATTCCAGCCCATTGGGCCACCAACGCAGACCCCATAGTGCCCAGGTGACCACCCAGGCCCTCGGGCCCCACCTGCCTGCCAGGCCAACCCAGGGTGCTCCCCATCCTCCAGGAGGCCCACTGATGGCACTCTCTGTCCCGCAGCAGACGGCTGCCCCTCCGCCCCATCACCAGGGGCCCCTCCGGGCTCAGTGTCCTGCACCTTCGGCCCCTTCTGACTTCATCCCACTGCTGGTGACTCCCAGAGTCCTGCCAGCCCTCCCCTCTCACGGTCTCTTCTGCACCGACGGACCTGCCCACCCAGCCAAGAGGACAGAACCCAGCAGCCCCTGCTTCCCCACTCAGCGGCCAGCTCAGCCTCAGGGGCTGCACTGGCTGGACTCCCCCGCTGTGGCTGCAAGGCTTGGCCACATGGCCCTGGGCCACCTCTCTGCACTTCTTCACACCTCGACTTTCTGTGTAAAATGAAGGGTTCAGAGTGACCTCGTGTCAGGCGGTGCAGACACCCCCAGATGGTGGGTTTGGGTGGTGGGCGGGCCTAACCGGAACCAAGCTTCTGCTGCTCAGCAGACACCCTGGCTCTAGACAGTGCGAGACTGAAGCAGACAGGAGGGTGCAGGGACAGGGCCACAGTCCTGAGGTCCTGCAGCCACCGCTTCCTTCACTACCCACCTGAACCGCCTCCAAATGCCTGTGATGGGCAGTATACTGCACACTTGTCCCCCAGATCATTAAAAGCCCACAAGAACACAATCGTTATGGCTGCACCACAGCCGCTCCCAACGGATGTGAGAGTGTGCACCACAGGCCTGAAGCTAAGCAGAAGGTCTCAACGCTGGGGCTGCTGCGGGGTCTGGGAAAGAGAGTGTACACTACTGATCACCCACCTGGGACGGGGGCGAGGGCTGGGGTCACGAGCTACCGTGAGGCTCCGTGAGGCTCCCGAGAAAGACCAGAAGGCACTACCCCCCTGCAGCCCGGACCCGCCCGCCGACCCGTCTGCGGCAAGCAGCCTGAGGGGGCCGCCCTCTTGTTTCCGAGGCACAGGAGGGGACTCGGCTGGGTGGCTTTGGCGGAGTCGGAAGGGGCCCGTCCTGGAAACCCTCAGCCAGCTGCACGCCCTCCTGTCCGTCCAGAGACGTGCAGCTGCTGGATGCTCAGGAGGCGCCCTGGCAGGTCACCCCACGTTGGGGCGGGACATCGGGGTCAGAGGCGAGACGAAGACATGAACACCGCAGAGTTTCACACTGGTCACATGCTGAGATGGTGATATTCTGGATATACTGGATTGCATGGTATTATTTAAATGAATTTTACCTATTTCTTTTTATTTTTTAAATGGCTACTAGAAAATTAAATTACATATGTATTTCCCAGGATATTCTAGAAGACAGGCCTTTGACCGTTTTTCTAATAGAATTTTACATATTCTCTCATTCTTAAGAGCTCTTTATAATAAAGTTTTGAAACTGCACTCTTATCGAGTTAAATTCCTCAGTCCTTTCCTCCATGAGCCCTCCAGCTGTCTGCAGTGTAGAGAAGCCCCCCGCCCCCCCACAGAAAGCGTCAGGCAGTGGCTCCCCAGCGTCCCGATGCCCAGGGCACAGCCAGCTAGGCGGGTGGCGGGAGGGCAGTTCAAGCCCCTCCCCAGCGAGCAGGCACCTCGAGACGCTCACTGTGCACACAGGTGGACGTCCTGGGTGGCACCGCCACCAGACAGTGCATGGCCCTTCACCAGCAACAGGGTCTTTCCTTGTCAGAATGTCCAGTGGAGGCTCCAGCGTCATCGCCACGGAGAGGTAAGTGGCTTGCTTGGAGCACCGGCCGGGAGGCGCAGCACCAGGGCCCCTGGCCCACGACGGGCTTTCTGCCATGCCGCCTTACTGTCTTGGTAAGAAAGGGTCTGAGCTTCAGGCTATGCCAACAGACTTTGCCTAAAGAGAGGACGTGTCGTCAGGATGTGAGGGCCACACTGGCCTCACAGAAGGGAAGACACCGCTGGCAGCTCTGCTTTCAGGGCTTCCGGTTTGAGGTCAATTTCTTGTCCACACTGGAGGTGCTCCCAAGAGTGAGCTCGCCCTCCAGAGAACAGTGCCAGGGGCGCGTCCACAAGGCCAGAGCTCACCCAGGTCAACCACGCCTCTCTGGGCGGCACTGCTGGCCCGCAGGTCCCCACCTCCCCTGCACTGGTGCTGTTCTGGCCCAGGGATCCTCCCTAGCTGCTCACCCACACCCACCAGCCTTCTCCACACATCAACCATACCCCAGCCCACAGGCTTCACCAACTGGACCACACCACCCCTTGCAGACGGCAGTGGTCCTCACCAAGTCCAGGAAAGCCTGAAGCTCCTGATGGGGGCGGGCGTGAGGGTGGGGGTGGGGCAGGCCCTGTGCGCCCGCCCGCCATCCTCTCAGCCTTCCCAGAGCCCCGGCCTGCACACGTGCCACTGGGATTCCTGCAGGTGCATGTCTTCCGGCTTCCCTCACCCACCACTTCCAACCATTAACACGCAGCTACCGAGCTAGCAGACCTCAGGCCAGCAGCAGGGGACAGGGCAACGGAGGACAGATGGTGCGCCTCCCAGCCTGGAAGTGCCCGCTCCCGCAGGGGAGACGGCCACCGCACGAGCCAGCCAGCAACCACCGTCAGGGGCAAGTGGGGAGCTCAAGGAGGACGCAGAGGCTCCACAAGGCCTTGTTTGGGGCTGCTCTGTGCAGACGCTGCAAGGATGCAGGGCAGAAGCAGGAGGCCAAGGCAGCCGGTGGAGGGGACAGAGGCCTGAGCAGGGTGGCAGCAGGGACGGGGGAGAGTCAGATTCCGGAAAGCCACGGTTGGAGCGCAGACCCGAACCACACTGTCCTGAATGAAGATGCTGGTGTGGGTATGGGGCTGGGGATGGAGGGGGGCCTGAGAGTCCCAAGCAAGGCTGGCAGCTGGGACCAAGGGTCTGGAAGGAGAGGAGAAGACAGGCTTGAAATAAAGACCTGGGCAGCTCCAAGGTCCCGGGGCTGGGATCTGGAGAGACCCCAGCAGAGCCCTGGCACCACAGCCCAGGGCGGGTCAGCTGGGGCCTCAGAGGAGAGCCTCGTTGCCGCAGGGCCCTGGCTGCAGGGCCCGGAGCCACCAGCACAGGGGAAGCGGGCCGAGGGCAGCAGCCTCCCCCGGGACCCTGCTTGGCAGCAGCGGGCCTTCCCACCCCACATCTGGCCTGTCCCACACACCATGCCCAAGGCGTCAGACCCATGGGATTGGACCGCATGCAGCCTTCGAGTCTGGGCTCCCGCACGGGGAGATTCGCTTCAGGTTTCTGTGTCAACATACATTTCCGTGTCAACTGGGTCAACAGGGTGGGATTCTTGGGTCATGTTGTGGGAATGTGTTCAACTTTATAAAAACAGATTGCTTTCTTGGTGGCCATGCCACGGTGCAGCCCCCTAGCAGGGCGGGAGGGCTCCCTGCACTGGGTGTGTGTTCATTTCAGCCAACCTAGTGGCTATGTACTGATCTCTCCTGCGGTTTTGATCAGCGTTTCCCACGAGCCCATGGTGCTGAGCATCTTTCCGTGTGCTTATTCACCATTTGTGCGTCATCTTTGGCAAAGTGTTGGCTCAAATCCTCTGCTCGCTTTGGAACTGGGCTCTTTGGTTTCTTGTCATTGTCCTGGAGGATCCGTTATATGTTCTGGAGGCCAGCCCCTCACCAGACTCAGGACCTGCAGACCCGCTGCCCCTCTAGCCCAACACGTCTTCTCTCCTTAACAGTGTCTTACAAAGAGAAGTACTTACTGACTGCAGTGAATTATTTATCAATTTTTCCCTTTTATGAAATGTGCTTCTGGTGTTGTACCTAAATAGTCTTTGCCTAACTCAAAGTCACCAAGACTCTCCCCTACGTTTTCTTACAAAACTTTTATAATTTTAAGTTTTACACTTAGGAATATGGCCTATTTTAACCTTTGTGTATGGTGCAAAGTATGGAAAATCTGCTTTTGCATATGGACGTCCAATCGCCCAGCACCGTCTCTCTGATGAGCTGCTGTCAGCCTCGGTCAGTCATCTGCCCAGACTTCTGGGCTTATTTCTGTATCTCTCCTGTTTCACTGATCTGTTTCTCTGCCCTTTGCTGAGAGAACACTGCTTGACTGCTGCCACTCGGCAATAAATCCTAAAATCAGACAGGCCCCGAGCTGTCCGGCTGACTCTAGTCCCTCTGCTTTCCCACATGCATCTGAGAACCATCTCGTAGACTTCTACGAAAATACCACTGGAACCGCCTGGAATCGATCTGCCAGCCAGTGGACAGTCACACCCCGACACGATGGAGTCTCCCGGCCCCCAGACGTGACTTACCTCTCGATTTCCTTCCGTCTGCTCTGACTTCATCAGTGTTCCAGGGTTTTCAGTGTACAGATGTTAACATTCTTCATTAGCTTTTACCCAAGTATTTCATTTTAGCGCTACTGCAAATATCATTTCTTAGGTTTCCAATTGTTCATAGCTAACATAAAAATAGATGTTTTCACACTGACCTTGCATGTTGCAAACTAAGTAAATCCCCTATATCAGTAAAGTTTCTGTGGATTCTTCATGATTTTCTGTACAGCCCATCAGGTCTCCTGCCAGCAGACAGTCTTCTTGCTTCTTTCCAGTCTGTAGGGCTGTGATTTCTTTTCTCGCCTCATTGCGCCGGCGAGGCCCTTGGTGCCGCAGGGAACAGGGGAGGGAGCCCCGAGAGTCGTCGCCCTGGCCCAGCCTCCAGGCAGCAGAGCCTCCGTCCGTCCCCTTCAGCCGGGGGGCCGGGCTGCTTGCCGATGTCCCTTCTGGACTGCGGGGGCACCTTTCTGTTCTAAGTTTGCTGAGAGCTGAGAGCGCTCAAGACATGGCATTACGGCTCTGTCGGGCGCCTTTTCTGTACCTATGAAGATGATCATATGGTTTTCTTCCTCATCTGTAGGCACGGTAAATTCCATTTACTGATTTTGGATGTTAAGCCAGACTTGCATTCCTTGGTGATGATGCATCAACTCTGGGATATATTGTTTATGTGCTTGTGTGTATATCACATGTGTGCACATGCATGTGTGCATCACGTGTCACATATGTTTGTGTATGCTGCTTTATGTATTTGATTTGCTGAAGTTTTATGAAACCGCATTAATTTCACGGGGATATTGATCTCTCTACTTGTACCATGTAACGTCTCTGTCTTGGATGCCACAGAAATGCTGAGTCCACAGGCTAAGTCAGGAAGCGCAACCTATTTGCCATGTTCCTGAAAAATTTCCATGGAAGTGTTATTGTTTCCTGCTTAAATGCTTGACAGAATTCATCAATTCTACCTCGGACAGGTTTTTGTGGGACAGTGTTGGGAAAATTTCAATCTACAGATAGAGGACTATGGAGTTCCTTTATTTCTTCTTGATGAAGCTTTGACACTCTATTTTTCCAGAAATATGTTTTCAAATGCATTAGCAGAAGGCTGTTCATGACATGCCCCTTATTTTTTAATGCCTACAGGATTTTTAGGGATGATGGCTCATGTCAAATTCCTGAAATTAATAATTTGTTTGCTACTTTAAGAAGTTAGATATAGAAGAGCAGATTAAACCCAAAGGAATCAAAAGAAAGGGCAAAGTACAGAGCAGAGATCTGTGGAAGGGAACACGGAGAGACAGGACACCAGTCAGACCAGAAGCAGGCTCTCCGAGATCCATGAGACCGATGAACCTCTGGCCGCGCTGCCGACTTACTCCCCTCGCTCCGGGCCTCCCCTCTCCCCTCCCTGCCTCCGAGCTGGCCTGGAAAGTCCTGAGCGCACGAGAACAGGGGCCTCGTCCTCTCGGGCCGGCAGCAGGGTGGCCCAGGGCCTGCCTGCTCCCTCTCTCGGGGCGGCCTCTTCTCTCCTGTCTGAAAACCACCGTTTCACATACACTTCTGGTTTTAATGTGTTTAAGGCAGGAGGGTAAATTTGGAACCTGCTTCTCCATGTCAGCCGGAAGCAGATACTGCTCATCCCATTATTTTCAAAATAATTGACAGGAACAATTGCGACAGACGTAAATGGGCAAAAAGACGTAAATGGGCAAAAAAATGTCCTGTTCAGCTACCCTACTGTCTCTACCTTCACCTATCCCGGAGCTGCTTATGATTCTGTAACGGGACAGCAAAGCACAGGATTCCTGGCCATGGTGCACTGTGCCTGCTGGGAGGCAAGTGGCTGCCGGCCATCTGGCATCTCCTAAGCCAATTCGCCAGCAGTATTGACGGGAGGCCCTGTTTGCTCTCGGAGTCTGCTTTAAACAGTTCTAACAGCACCCTGGTCCCCTCACTAAAAAGCAGTAAGTATTAGCTCAGTGAAAACATCTTTAGTAATTGCTCTTTTTATATTTGCATGAGAAGCAACATTATAGCTATTTTAAAATGTATTCTATAGCATTACTATAAACAAACTTGAAACACCCTAATAGTCCACCAACAGAAAAATAACTCTAAAAAACAATGGCTTATCCCTTAGTGAAATATTATGAGGCTGTAAAAGTACATTCACAGAGTCTTGTAAAGAAGGGGTCCTTCTCCACCAGGTGCACAGCTAGACAGCATGCACACCCACCTAGAGGCAGAATGGGGTGGGACACTTATACTTTTCTGTTTTGTGCAATTGCCTCAGGCTGTCATCCAGTCAAGAAGTGCTAAGCACACGCTCTGTGCAGGCGCACCCTAGCACTCAGGACCCAGCCAGGGGAGGGCAGGCCCTGCCCCGAGAGCTGGCCCGCAAGTGTGCATCTGTGCAGTCTGCACTTGGGGCAGGCTTGCTATCCTGGCACCTGGCCCACAGTTGAAAGAACTGACATTACATCATGTATGTCCTTCAGGTCTGGGTGCAGCCTCCTCAGAAGCCCTCCGACACCCCAAGCACACTGTACCCCCAGCCCCAAGCAGGTTCATTTCCTTCCCAGCACTGCCCCCTGGGCTACCCTAGGGAGCTTCCAGCTGTCTCTACAGCGCAAGGGAAGCTCCCAAGGGCAGGGGGTGTCTGGCACATTCACTGCTGGCCCCCAATGCCTGGCATGGCTGCCGGCACCTCCCAAGCCAGGGTCTCTTCCTGTTCTTGTAAGGGCACGAATCCATCATGGACCCACTCTCACAGACTCATCTAACCCCGATCACTCCCGAAGGCCCCACGTCCTAACACCACCGCACTGGGGGGTGGGCTTCAACGGGTGGGCCCGGGACACAAACACTCCATCCACACAGACGTGGGGCTTGCATTTCCAGTGGGAGAGATTAGGTAAGTGCCCGACAGACACAGAACACAGGTTCAGACAGTGATGAGTCCACAGGGCACAGTATGAATATGCCAGGGGCTGAGAGGGTGCCCAGGAGGGGCCTCGAGGGAGAGCCGCACGGACAAGGGCTGGGACAGCGAGAGCGGGAGGTGCCCAGGGAAGGGCGAGGGTGAAGGCCCGATGCACTGGGGACAGAGCAGAGACCAAGGAGGCCATGGGGCAGGGCTGGGGGCCGCATCAGGACGTCCCAGAGAGCCACCCGCTGTGACACAGAGTGGGACAGGACGTGGCCAGGCCCCGGGAGACGGTGCGCGGGCTGTGAAGGGGGGTGAGGCTGGGACCGGCCCCACCTTGAGGCCTGGGCTCCCCACACGGGGAAGACCGTGGTGTTGGGGGTGGTGGGTCCGGAAGCCTGACCCTCAGGGAGAAGTTGGTGTTAGGAAAGGCACACAGGCCAGGGCGGGGGGAGGCGGCCAGGGCGACCCTAGGCCCTGCATCTCCTGGAAGGCAGACCCACTCTGGGGCCACAGCCGTGTTCAGGATCGAGCGTGTCAGAATCCCGCTTGTGGCAGCCTCAGCCGCTCGTCAGAACTGATGGAAACACCACTGACACTTTCTCCTGCTTCTCACATTTTTACAGTAATCGGGTTTTACAAAAAAGCCTGAATTTCTCCAAGAATTCCAAAAACCATGAAGGTCAGATCAGTTCTGTTTATAAAAGAGCTGGGTAAAGGTTAGTTTGAAAAGTAAAATAACTTCATAATAGACACTCTGGGCCTTAAAAAAAAAAGGACAGCGTCCCAGTGTCGCTCTGCCCAGAGGCCTCCTGACACCTGGCACTGGGCCCCGCGCCCTGGCTCTGGGTGGCACCGCCCCCTCTGCACAGGCTGGCTGAGCACCTCGCTGACCAAGTCAGCCTGTAAGTGTCAGAGGGTGCACTTGCATTAAAATCTTACTTTTAAAAATTGTGACTGAAAATTCTCTAAGTGTCCTGAAATTTATTCCTTTAGCTCACGAACCAGGAAAAGCTGCACATTCACCCAGCACATTGCCTCCCTCGCTTCCATTCTCTCTGCAAAGGCTCAGGGTCCCAGAAAGGAACACAGACCTTGGGGGACAGGTGGCCCCAGGGCTCTAGGTTCTGGGTTCCGGAAACAGCCCCACAGCAGTGAGGGGGCTTAGGGAGGAGCAAAGGCCGGGGGCCTGTGGTTTCCCGGGGCCAGAGCTCACAAAAAGCCCAGCTACCTCCCTCTGAGCCCATTCCAGACTGCTGTTCCAAACCGCACCGGGGACAAAGGGCATCGGTGTGACAGGCAGAAAGGTCAGAAGCGGCTCTGAGATGGGGTAAGTCCTGCCTGTTCAGTCTGGGTTCTCGCCGCCCACTCCCCACAACTGCCCCAGGGGCTCCACGCCGGACAGGCCCCCTGAACACTCTCTAGGCCCTTGCTGCCAGGGCCCTAGGTGTGCCCTGCATGACCTCAAGCCCAAGCCCCACGTGCTCCAAGGCCCATCCTTGGAAACAAACCACAACGCAAACCAGCAGACACACTGACTCGACGGCAGCTCTTATGGCCCCAACTGGCTCAGACTCGGGGCCGAGGAGCTGGGCCAGAGGGCGTGGGGTCAGGGCAGCCTGGGGTCAGGCCAGCACACAAGCAGGAGGAGCCCCTCGCCTGTCCCCAGTCGGTCAGCTTCCTGCTTGGCGCTGACGCTGGGGCAGCCCCGCCAGGCCCAGGTGGCCCTAAGGTCGGCTTGCACCCAGGCAGGATGGAATTCAGGGAAGAAGGGCCGAGAGCCCACCCCCCGCCAGAAGCCCCCGGCTGGCGGACTCTTACGGGCCCACCCAGGGGAGACTCCTCCGGGGATGGTCCTGGTGCCCTGTCCCCTGCCCTGAGCTATGCCCCAGGGAGCACCCCCATCCCTGGCAGACCACACAGGTCAGATGGGTGAGGGCGGGACACCCGCACTAGATGACGAGGGACAGGAAGGCTGCCCGAGGCTGCTCCCTCGGCCCCCCTGCCACCCCAGAAGAGGAACACCCCCCACGTCCTGCCATGGGGCCTGAGCCTCTAGAGGAACACAGACCCAACACATGGCCGCCCTCGGTGCCCGGCGCGGGTGCGGGAGCCTGAGGGACCTGCAGGCCCATTTCCCACCCTGGGCCCAGGACCCCAGACCTGCTGCTCCTGGCTGTGCTTGCGCCTCCTGGAGGGCACGGCCCCAGGAGGGCCCTCTGCCCGCCTCAGGCTGGTCCCCAGCACCCCAAACAGAACTCACCACCAATGAGTGGCTCAGCCAACATCTGCCCATGGACGGGCAGGAGCTGGGCAGCTGGTCCTGAGAGCATGCCCCCCGAAGTCTCTGACCCACGCCCCCCAGCCCCTCACCCACACTTCCTGCTCAGGACCCAAGGTGGCCCCACCACCTCCACATGGCAACCACAGGGCACCCCTGAAGGGCATCCTCATGCCGCCCCAAATCTGTCAGCGGCCCCCCCTTCTGATAATGCAGAGCCCGCACCCAGGCCCTCCCGGGGGCCCTGCTGTCGCCTGGGAGACACGGGACTCCCATGGAAGTAAACGGCGCCTCGCCGGAGCCAGGCGTCCAGAAGAGCACGCGGCCACCGCACTCCTTACCTGATAAAACTCCCGAAGCCAGTTCTTCTGAAGGTTTTCTGGCTGTAAATTAAGAAGAAAGAAAAGACGGTCAGACCACTGACTAGGCCCCAAGCTGCCACGAGCGGAAGATAAGTGTGGTTGAAGCCCCACGTTGGCCTCACTGTGTGGGGGTAGGGCACCTGCTGGGCACGGGGCAGGCCGCTGACCCGCAGGTCATTGCAGAGACAAGCCAGCCCAGCAGCAGCAGGTCCCCACACGAACCCTCAGCCCCACTGTGTCCCCACAGGCCGCCTGCAGGCAGGCAGGGTGGAGCCACAGAGCAGCAAGGGCAGCAGAGCTCTGTCCTTGGGGCACCAAGGGGCTGCCACCCTCCAACAGGCCTCGGGAACACCGGGCGGAGTGCGGGGCGCACAGGCCTCAGCAAGGAGGGGCACCGCCCTGCACTGCGGCCCTGCTGGGGTCCTCGGAGGCCAGGCTGGCCAGCCGAGGGGTACGTGGCCCAAACGCAAAGGGACAGGGTGCAGGGAGGGGGCGGCAGCCCTGGATGTGGACGTGGGCACTGGGTCACTTGCGGGGGAGCTCCATGAGGTGGACTCCGTGCTTCACAGTGCGGAGGGGGAGGTTCAGGGGGCCTGCCACCTGCCCACATGAGTGTCCCTGACACCACTGAGCAAGCACTCATGCCAGGACAGCGAGGCTAAGGTTCTGGGTTTTTACCACAACTGAAAGTGAACGCCACTCTCCCCCAAGGACGAAGGTGCCACCTGACCTCTGACCCCGCCCGAGCAGAGCTCCAGCGCAGGCTGACCAGAGCTGGGGACACGTCGCACCCCAAAGCCAAGTGGCTCACACGGGCAGGCTCTCCGGGCCCACAGGCGCTGCTGAGGGTCCTGACAAGCAGGGTGGCTGAACCTTAGGTGAACGAATGCGGAGGGGCCCCTGGGGCACAGGGCAGGAGACAGGCCTTCAGTCACCATGCCCAGGCCTGGGGTGTCCAGGCGAAGGGAATCCCAGAGGCTGAAAGCAGACTGTGGCCAGGGCGGGGGCACAGGTGTGGACACCATGGCCCCAGGCCTCTCTCGGGTATGATGATCATGTTCTAAGCAGACTGCAGGGGTGGCCGCACGGTTCCGAGCGCACTGAAACCATGGGAATGGGCACCCCCCTCCCATCAGCCCCGTCCCTGCGCCGCCTGGACCCGGGCACACATGGCCAGGAGAGAGCAGGCACTGGCTCCATCAACTGGCTCTGGCACTAAGGTTATAAAGAAAGAGGACTTCAGGTGCAGGGATCCCAGGCACCAGACAACAAGGACCGAGGGCGTGGGAGGGCCACCCCTACGGCCGCCCAGCACTGCTCACACATGCAAAGGCCCTGGGGCCCACCAGCACGCACAGTGACCTTCCAGAGAGAACAGGACTTCACAGAACTGAGCACACACTCAGGACTGGTTTCCACTTAAACAAAAGGGGGCTGGCAGTGACTCTGCACTAATGTTGAGTAAGACAAGAGGCAATCACTGGACCCCAGGGCCCTTCCAGCAGGGCCGGTCCTGCTGTTTGCTGTTCAGGCCTGGGGTTTGTGTCTGACAATGCAGGTTTCCCTGCATGACCCTGGACGGCGATGACAGGGGTTGATTCAGGGACATTGGGGACAGGCTGGTGACACTGGAGTGTCCGGGTGTCCCTGCGAAGCCACGTGCATCCCTTCCTGTGTGTCCTGCAGGGCAGCTGACCCAGTATGCCGGCTTGTGTTTCGGCCCCAACAGGGAGGTCCCGCTGGCATCCTCTGCCTGGTTCTGATGCCTCTGCACGACACCCCATGACCTCCTTCAGCAAACAGAAGCTGAGCAGGGTCTCCTAGTACACGCCACGGTCTGCTACAACCACCCCTCTTGCCCATGTCCCTGTCTTGGAGGAAAGGAGGCCCAGCTCACTGCTGCCCACCAGAGCCACTCTGTGCATGGCCCTGCTCTCCCCTCCTGGCAGCCCTGCACAACCACTCAGGAGGAGGGGCAAAGGAGCCCCATCACAAAGCCTCTGTGACCCAGGCTGCCACCAGCCCCACACTGACCAGGCGTCCCCCTGCTCTGGTGGCCCTTGGCCCCACACCCCACTCAAGCCATTGTGAGGAACTGCAGGTCCCGGCCCATTGGCAACATGCGTCAAGATCTGGGGGCAATGCTGCCCAGCCTGCTCTGCGCCCCGACGGCAGCCTACCAGGGACCCTCTAAGGACCACCAGATGCACAGACATGCATGGAAACACTGAACAGCTGGTCGCGACTTGGAAGCGGCTTTAGAAACTTCATGTCCCTACAGCCCAGTTCTGGGGCCGGCATCTCATTTAGGTCACTGATATGGTTTGTGAGCCACTCTGACTGCACAGACACTGGAATAAACCCCAACAGTCCTAAAACAGTGCTGTAAACAAAGATGTATCTGCGGCTGTTTGCTGTTTAGAAAAAGGCCTCTGGGAGGCCACGGAATAATCACACTCAAATCGAAATAAGCGGCACAAAGGCCAGACGCCCTCAGAGCGGCCAGAGGGGAAATTCGCTGGAAAGGACCGTGACCCTGGAGAGAACCCCGGGCCTGCCTGTCGGGCTCACTGTGACAGCCGTGGCGACCTGTGCAGTCCCCCCGTCCAGGAGCCGTTCCTGGCTGGCACTTCTCTGGCTTGAGGGCCGTGCCTGCCTGCCTGGCCACTGGCCCCAATGCCCCTCCTGGCATGCCCACGCCTGCCCCACTCAGTCCTCGCTGCTGTCTGTCCCCACCTCCCAGCACCCTTTCAGAGGATGCCCCTCTCCCCTCAGGAGCACTCCCTGCCCATCTCACCTGCCTCAACCCTCCACACCTGGGGGCTGCTGGCACTTAGCGGGCACAGCCACACAGCCTCCAGACACCACTGAGACCAAGGGCAACACGCCCCTCTCCCCGCCCCGCTCTCACACACTCTGTTGCACACCTGTGTGCTCACTACCCCCAGCCCCTCCACATGCGTCTCTGTCAATGGCATGTGAATCCCACCTGCAGAGACTAAAATGTGAGCTCTGTGTGCTCCATGGCTGCTGAGTGAACCCCACTGCCCAGCCCACCTCCCTCGCTCTTCCTCCCAGGAAGCCCCCTGCTATGCCCCCGCCAGCCCGCCACTCCTCCTCTTTGCAGCCGGCACCCCCCACTGCCCTGGCCAGGACAGCCAGTCCTTCCCAGGGCCGACGGCACCCACGGGGAGGCCAGCCTTCTTCCCTCCTTGGCCTCAGGGCCTTTGCACATGCCCTCCCACGATGCTGGTGCTCCCGCCTCCACTGCTCTCAGGTCGCCGGGCCTTCTGGCCCCAGGCCGGCCTGTTCCCACCCTGAGCTGTGAGCTGCGTCACACCGCTTCCCTCTTCCCTCAGCGCTGTCTCCAGAAGGACGCCTCACGTCCCAGCCCGCACCACAGTGGGGCCATGTGAACACTGGGGCATGGGTGGCGAAGGGAAGCTGGACCCCAAATTTAACCCAATGATAAAGCAAGCATAGTGAGGGGTTCCCAGGTAGTGCCAACCTCACACCTCAGCCCTGCCAGGTGGCAAGCCACGGGACAAGAAGAGAATGCCTCCCAGGGAGAGCGGGGAGACCTCGCTGACAGCCAGGAGTCGCACACCCTGGTGCCCCTGGGCAGGGGGCTGGACAGGGAGGCAGAGAGCCCACACACACTGGGGCAGAGACCCCGAAAGGGAGGAACATGGCCACGCTGGGGACAGTATAGCATTCCAGGAAAACTGATGCGAGAGCGCTGGCAGCCCGCCACACCCAACCCCAAGGGACACATGGAGACGGGGCTCCGCGACGCCAGGCAGAGCCACAGGTACAGGTCAAGGCGTGGGGCTCAAACAGGAGGCCACGGCACAGGTCGTGTTCAGAGCCGGGGCCACCCATGGAGGCCCACAAGATCAGGAGATGTGGAGACAAGAGGCTGCACAGGGCCAGGCTCCGCCCAGAGCCCGGGACTCATAAGCACGGGTTGAAGTTCAAATGCATTTGTAAACACCAAATTCTTAAAGACTTTTTTAAGTTTTCTTATCCTTAGAAGGATTTTAGAGAGATCATACTTTTTGCATCAATGAAACATTTTTCTCAAGTTCAGAAGTTCTTTCAGTTTCAATTCACTGGGGTTTGATTTAACAGTCTGACTAAGATGGCAGAGGCTGCAAACCTTGCTACCCAGCCCGCCCCATCCACAGAAGCTCCCTTGGCCCCGAGGGCCGCCTGGGAACACAGCCAACACATGCGGACAGTGCCCCTGTTTGGCGGGTCTGGGGTGATCTGTGTCTTCCCGTGATGCTTGTTCTTTAAGAAAAACAAGATGCGCCTATGAAACAAGTCCACTTCAGCAGGAGGTGTGAACACTGGGGTGGAGCCCCTAACAGACGACATCCAAACCGGGAAAGCCAGAGGCCCGAGGTGAGCTGACAGGTGCCTCGACCTCCCAGGGCCTCCCTCCCGCTCCGGAGCGCGGGGCAGGCACGGGAGAGGGGGACGTGGCGGGAGAGGGCACAGGCGCCGACTGACAAGGAGCACCAGGACCAGTTCCGTACTTACCCAGAGACGCTACCAGAGACCCTCTATTTGACAAACAAATACACTCCAGGTGGCATCAGAAGATAAACACAAAACCTGAAACCATAATCACAAGAGAACACAAGCACATAGCTGTCCTCGTGGTAGAAAGAAGGGCTTCCTAGACATAAAAGCAAAGCAAGCTGAGGGGGAGATACAGACCTAATACCCAGAACCCGAATGACCCGCGGCCAGCACTGTCCCCAGTGCTGGCACACCTGCGGCTCTTCCGCTGAGACCAGGAGCAGGGCACGGGCGCCCCGCTCGCCACCTCCACTCAGCACCGCCCACGAGTCCCAGCCAGAGCAACTGGCCAAAGAAAAATAAACCGCATCCCCATCGGAAGGAAAAAACTTTCTCTGTTCAGAGGTGACACGATCTTATACGTAGAAAACCCTAAAGACTCCACACCAAAAAATATTATAATTAATAAATTCTGCAAAGTGGTAGGTCACAAAATCTACACACACACGTCAGTGATGTTTCTATACATTAACGATCTGAAAAAGATTGAGAAAATTCTGTTTTACAAAAGCATCAAAGAGAATAAAATATCGAGGACTAACATTAACCACGGATGCGAGGGAGGCCTGTACACTGAGCGCTGCAGGACCCGCTGGAGGGAGGGAAGGCCTCCGCCCGATGGAGACCCAGCGGCGCTGACGGGAGGCCCCATGGCCGGGCCCACACCGCCCGGGCCCCCCGCAGAGTCAGCATCATCCCCGTCAACGTCCAAACGCTTGTGCAGAAACAGAGAAGTCTGCCCTGAAATTCATGTGGGATTTTGAATTCAAGGGACCACAAGCGGCCAAAAACAGTCCTGAAAGGGAGCAAACTGGAGGCCTCATGCTTCCTGAACGCGGACTTACTACGAGCCTACAGTCGTCCAGACAGCATGGCGCTGGTACCCACACAGGCCCACAGGCCCATACACATGGTCAAAGGACTTCTGACGACGGTGCCAAGACCGCCCCCAGGGAAAGGCAACAGTCTTTCCCAGAACAGGGCTGGTAAGACTAGGGATCTCACGCGTCAAGTCGGGCCCTCGGCTCAGCACCACATACTCAGGTCAGTTCCAAACGCATCACAGACCTAATCTACAGAGCTCTTAGAAGAAAACACAGGGGCTTCGGGACTCGGGATTGGCGATGATTTCCTCTTCGATGGGACACCAAAAGCAGAGGCACCGATGAAAAAGTGCACCAGACCATGTCAGAATTACAGACTTCCATGCCTCAAAAGGCACTACCCATAGACTGAAAAGGCAACCTGCAGAGGTAAGAAAACACAGACGACTCACGCCTGGTGAAGGTCTAGCAGTACCCGGAACACAGGTTAAAGCTCTGACACGGGTCGTGACGCAGACGGCCCCGGAGGATGTCACGCTGGACGACATGAGCCGTCACGGTAGGACAGACACTGCATGACCCCACGAATATGAGGGGCCGAGGACAGTCACAGCCACAGCAGGTGTGAGCGGGGTGTGGGTGGGGAGCCAGCGTCCAGGGTGCTGAGTTCAGCCTGAGAGGACGGGAAAGCCCTGGGGCGGACAGCTGTGACGGCCACACGACACGTGAACGCGCCTGACCCCCCGGCGCAGTGCACTTGGTCATAAAGGTGACTTTACATTCTGTGCCTTTTCCCACAGTAAAAGAGGGGACAGACCTAAACTAAGCTGGCAGTGCGACCATGCACTGTGCCTCAGCGTGCCCGCGGGCTTGCTCAGTATGTTATTACATTTTCCTCTTATTTTATTAGCCAATGAAGAAAACACACACCAAAAGCACAAAACACTGGAAATAAAAACAGCAAAGAGATGATGCTCTTCAATGCCAGCAAAATGAGGGTGTACACGTCATTTTTATATAAACAGCATATAAAAATATTCCCACCCAACCCATAACCTTCCAGTTTAACTTTCTGAATGTAGTCCTGAAGATGTGTGGAAAACATGATCTCCTGAACTTGTAATCGCAGTGTGACATCCTGGGGTTTGCCTCAAATCTCACCCCACTGAGTGCAGGGAGTCCGACACAAACCACTGCATCCTCCATGAGGAAAGTGGGGCTACCGAGGGTCCTGCTCCTCAAGGAGGGTAGCTCAGGACGGGCCCCCAACAGCCAGAACGAATACGAGCCTGAGCACATCCCCCGATGCGCTGGGAGAAGAAAGGGAGAAAGACAAGGGCAGAAACAACGGGACACTTAACAGAGTCCCAGACCCAAGACACAGCCTCGAACACCGAAACCCAGGCACGTGGACGCGCTCACACACGGACCCGGCAGGCCCTCTGCCGAGGCCAGAGCCAGAGCTGGCCTGTGAGGTGCGTCCCAGTGCTCCCGACACCAGCCTACCACCCCCACGGCCACTCCGGCCGCAGCCCTGCTGTCCACACTGTCCACTCCTGCGGCGTGAGCTGCAGCGGTGACTCTGCCCCCGGGGCGGCTCAGGCAAGGCCCCGAGGCCTCCCGACTTACAGCCTACACTCGGCTAATGCAGAGATATTTCTAAATCCACTAAAGTAGGAATGAAAGCTAAACACACAAACTAGATCTTGAAGAGATACTCATTTCAGCCCGAGGTGTGGGCCGTACCAGGCTCTGCATATATTCAGCTACCAGCTTTACAGAAAGTACTCACCTTATTTATCTCCTAAACACCCCGCGTTTGCTCTTATGATTGTGCAGAAAAATGCAAAATGATCAAAATGTGGCCAGCAAATGTTAAAAATACTCATTCCTCCCAAATGTGGAATTCTATTTCTGGAAGTCAATCCTCCAAGGAACAATTCTAAATAGCAAAAATGCTCTGTATGCAAAGTTCATAACAACACCATGTGTAGGAGAACTACAAATGGAATACTCCAGAAAAGTAGAGAGGGCTCGTCCATAAAGTTACACAGTCTGTGTGCGGAAGAAAACAGGAGGGAAGCAGCCAGAAGAAGCAGGTGATAAGGTCTGGGCACAGACATGCTGACAATCACCTGACAGTCGTACGTACCACTAACACATGCAATGCCGCTGAACTGTGTGTACACTTACAAACAGCTAAAGGGACCAGCGTTACACTGGGCATAGTTTACAAAAAAACCGAGCCACGTGATGACACATGGAAGCGGTTTATACCTTAGAGATGGGTGGCCACAAAATGAACCATATGCACACACTCCAGCCCCAACACGCGGAGCAGAGGCAGCCCTGCAGAAAGTGGCCGCCCAGCGTCCCTTTCCACACCCAGGAACCCACACTGGCAGAAGCCACCCCACGTGGGTCCCAGGACCGCATGGCAGAGCCCCGTGTGACTCAGCGCCCAGAGGGGTTAGCTGACTTGAACCCTCTCAACAGCGTTGTTACCAGGGGGACAGAAAAAAAGATGAGAAAAAAAACAGTAACATTTTAGAGTGGTTGTATTTGAGGCCATGGTTATTTTTTCCTCTATTTTCTTCATTCTTAATATGCATTCATAATTATCATGCATTACTTTCACCATTTGTAACTCTTAATTTTAAAAGCTCCAGGAAGAGAAATTAAGGGAAGTTCTCAGAACACGTCAGCAATGTTTTAAATACCACTAGTCACTATAAGCAACAATAAAAGGCCAGCCACAAACAGGGAAACTACCTGCAGCTTCTATGAGAGTCACTGGGCTAATAGGTCTGCTGCACGAGAAGCAGCTAATAAGCCAGCGAACCAACATGCCACACATGCCACCCACCACACGGTCTGCCACCCGCCACACAAACACGCCACCTGCCACACAGTCCACCACCCACCATATACACACGCCACCCGCCACACACACATGCCACCCACCACATGGTCCGCCACCCACCACACACACATGCCACCCACCACATGGTCCACCACCCACCACACACACACATGCCACCCGCCACACACACATGCCACCCACCACATGGTCCACCACCTGCCACACACACATGCCACCCACCACATGGTCCGCCACCCACCACACACACATGCCACCAACCACATGGTCCGCCACCCACCACACACACATGCCACCCACCACATGGTCCGCCACCCACCACACACACATGCCACCCACCACATGGTCCACCACCCACCACACACACATGCCACCCACCACATGGTCCGCCACCCACCACACACACATGCCACCAACCACATGGTCCACCACCCACCACACACACACATGCCACCCGCCACACACACGTCGCCCACCACCTGCCACACACACATGCCACTTGCCACACACACCTGCCAGTCTGCCACTCACAATACACACACATGCCACACACACCACACAGTCCACCACCCTGTCACACACACCTACCACCCACCACACAGTCCACCACCCACCACACGGTCTGCCACCACCACATACACATGCCACCCCCCCCACACACACACCACACACCACACACACACTGCCTGACACACTAGAACACACCACACATATGCACCTACTCAACAGCCCCCATGCTAGTGGCCACTGGATTGGACAGCACCTACTATGGCACACTACCATCAACAACGGAAAGGTCTCTGGCCCAAGGTCAGCATTGCTGGCAGCTGTGATGATGATGGCAATGCTCTGTCTCCACAGAAGCCAAACCTGCACTTGAAATGTGGCTGCTGGGACTAAGTAACTGAGTTCTTAATTTAATTTAATTAATTAAAGTTTAAACAGGCACTTGTAGTTAGTGACTACATTATTAGCACAGCTAGATGATAGAAAAAGAAGGGAAACAATGTGTCTATTATGGGCCAAACATATCATTGACATATAAACATGATAAAGGCAGCATATATAAGAAGGGAGAGACTTCACACCCATCTCACTTACGCTATCAGGGCAAACACCCCAAATTAAGCGATGCAGCCCTACTCTAAAAATCCACACATCATAACCAAGTGGACTTTTCCACGAATGTGCAGATGGTTCACTATTAGGAAAACCTCTAACACAACTGATCATACTAAGGCTAAGAAAATCAAATGATTGTCTTTAACTGAAAAGTTAACAAACAACTTCCAGTTGCAGCTCAAGCAGGCAAAGAGTTTGCAGGCCTCACCCCCATCTCCACAGTGACTTTTCTTGGACCCATCAGAAAACTGAAGTGGCCACTTCTGAACCCTGAACCCTGAACCCTGGAGAGAGATAAACAGGGTTCAGCCCAAATCTGCTCACCTGGGAGACAGGCTGCAGGAGCCATGACCTGGCAGGAAGACATCAATGATAGTGTCAGTGAACTGTTGGATGCCGAGGGCAGACAAGCATGAGTGCGAGGAGCCCCTCAGCACGCAGTTTTAAGGGGGACCCCACACTGTGCAGGTTTTGCCTCCAGGCATCCCCCCAGGTGCTGACTATGAAGACTGACATCAGGCCCCCTTTGAGAAGGAGGATCTGGCAGAGAACTACTGCCAGAGTGCTGTCCACAGCAGAGCTCCTGTGCAGAGGCCACCTAGCCTCGCCATCTGTGGGAGGGTGGCCTTCCTTTGTACCTGAGGATGGGTGCAATGGGTGCTGAGAAACACCTGTGAAGGCCACAGCCCAGGGACACAGGCCACTAAGACTAAGATGTGATTATCAGATGGCAGAACACACTCTGCCCTGTGCCCTCCCCCACCCACCTCCAGGGACTCCCCACCAGGCCTTCCCCGCCCCCCACCCCCACTTCCCACATACCTTCCTCCACCCCAACAGGGCTCCACTGTAATGCAGTGGATTCCAGCTGCAAGGGGAGAGGAGAGCTGAGGAGGGGTCCTGGACACAGAATGAGGGTGCTAGGGGACCGTGGAGCCCTGACACCCAGACACAGCAGACGGAAACGCAGCCCAGCTCCTCACAGATGAGCACAAGATCTCACGCTGAAAGCCAGGCTACCTCAGCTCCCGCCACCCAGCTTCCAAACAAAATGAGAAAGCATACTACAAGGCAAGAAGGTCTGAAGACATTAAAAATGCATCATGCTGTTAAGACACAGATTTTGGAATTATCAGAAAGGGAATTTAAAATGACTGAGATTACTACGCTACAGTTGCTAGAGGAAAACATGGGTGGCAAGCAACAACAGGGCTAGCGGGCACAGAGGCGGGAACTCCGGGAGAGAATCGGAAGAGGCGCTGCAGACGGGTGACCCCACGCAGGAGGGAGACGGCCTCCGACAGGCTCACCAGCAGCCAGGGTGCAGCCGAGCAAACAATCGGTGGGCCAAAACCGAAATGCAGAGAAGACTGAAAAATTTACAGAACATCCAAGAACTGGGAGACGCCTTCAAAAGCCAGAGCACCCGCATCATGGGAATTCCAGACGTGGAGAGAGAGCAGAGGAGCACCGGCAGCTGAGGACCTGTCAAACGAGTGACGAAGGCCCAAAGGCAGAGAAACGGGGGCCATGGAGCACCGGTGCGATACAGGGTGAACATCCACACGTGGCACATAGTATTCAAGGAGCATGGAACCGCAGACAGAGAACATCTTCCGAGAAAATGCCCCTCATCTACCGAGGAACGAGGGCAGGAGACCCAGGGAACCTCCCGACTGCCGCACAGGCAGCGGGGGCGTGAAGCGAACCTCCCCAGGGGTGAAACAGAAGGAGGAAAACGCCACCAACCTGGGATAATGCGTCCAGCAAAATCACCTTTCAAAGTGAAGGAGAAATAGAGACCTTGTCAGACAGAACTGAGGAAAGTCATCACTAGGAGACCTGCCCTGCAAGGAGTGCTTTAAAAAGTTCTTCAGGAGGAGGAAAATCACACAGGCCAAAATTTTGGATTTACATAAAGAAGGACGAACAATGGAGAAAAAAAAAGATGGAAGTTAAAAGTTAACTGAAAAGCTCTTCAGTAAGTCAGCAACCACTGGTGATAAAACGTTAAGAGGCCGAAACTGACAGGGGCCGGTTGGGAGGCAGGCTTCCAAGGGGCCGCCACCTGCCCCACCTGGTGCCGCTGCCCTGCAGGCGCCCCCGCAGACCCATGGGCAGGAGAGGACGCACGCCACTCCTGCGATCAGGTGACATTTCACGGCAAAGGTTGAGGAACTGTTCAGATGTAATTAAGTTCTAAAATTAACTGATCTTAAGATAATAAAGAAAGGGGCATTATCTGGGGCAGGTCTGCCCTTATCAGGGAGCAGGCGAGCCATTCCAAAGACGATCTAAAGGTCAGGGTCCAGAGGCAGAAGAGGCGGCCCCGCCCCACCGGGCAGGCTGCCCGATCCTACAGTCTCAAGGAAATGACTCGTGCCACACGCCGAGGGAGCGCAGCAGCAGACCCCATCCTGGCTGCTCCCCGACGAAGATGCAGTCCAGAGACCCTGAGTGGAAGACGCTGTCCCCCAGAGGCTGGGACAATAATGGGTGCTTGTTTAAAACCATTAGCTTTGTGGTAATTTGTTACACAGCATAGAAAACTCATCCATGTCTTTAATACTAGAAATATGTATATGTGTGCATAATAAAATAAAATAAAATATTGTTGTACGTCTTTTTGCTCCAGATTTTATTTTGGTGTAAAGCCCGCAGTAAGGATCTAATTTAAAACCTTACCCAAACGGTAGCCCCCATCTTACAGCTGTTAACCTGTACGAGTGATCCTTGCTCCTGGGGTTACTGTAAGGTCAATCCACCCACTGAACCTTCCTTCCTCAAATAATTAGTCTTATCAAATATTTATTTAATTTATGTATTCAAACAAGTAACTCAACATTTCCGTAACAACGTTTTTCTGGGTTTTTTTCCTGCTTTTTATTAATAATATTTTATCTTCCTATATTCCTTCAGTTTTTGGCAAACTTCTGTATTTTAGCTTTTTGAGTGAAATGTTTTACTTTAATTATTTACTTAATAGCAACAAGTGTGACTATCACAGAGTGCTTGTATGGGAAGTGCTACCACACACACTGACACCTCACCCCTCCTCACCGGAGCCATCAGGCCAGGACAAGGCAGAGATGCAGTTATTTCCCACAACGCATATGGAAGACACTAGGGAACAGTCACCGACGGATGGAGGCAGGACTGAGGGAGGTGGAACTGAGCAGCCCACACCTGGGTGGCACAGAGCACATCGGAACACCCTGGGCACGGGCAGGCGGGCAGAGCAGCAAGGGGGGGCAGGTGGCAGAGCAGGACAAAGAGTAAGATGCCAGCAGACAGTTGCCCGCCAACCAGTCGGTGCAGGGGTGGGGGTGGGGGGTGCAGAACACCGCCCGGCAGCAGCAGCCCAAAACAAGGTAAAAGCTGGGAATAAGTTTCAAAGTGTGAACATTCTGCAGTAAGAGAAAACACGACATTCCTGGCAGAGACAAAAGGCATTCCTGACGCGGGGGTCGGGGGGGAACCCAGCCCCAGGGCCGCTGGCCCCAGCGCAGCCCCAGCCCGAACTGGGTAAGCCGACTCTAGGTTCATGTGGAAAAATAAACTGTGACTCGAAATTCAGATACCATTTTTACAAAGAATGATATTCAACTACAATTAAGAAAAACACAGGGCAAAAAAAACATAAGCAAAGTCAAAAGACAAATGTTGAGCTGACTGAACATCCTTGAAACCAAATCACACAGGAAGAGTTAACATTTGAAGAACTTACAAAAGTAGAGGAAAACTGGCAGAAAATCTGAAAGAAAAATGTGTGTAGACACACAGGAGCAGTCCGACATTCCCAGTGACCTTGCCCACCCGAGGGGCAGAGGCCTGGGGGCGGAACGGGCTCCCTGCGCTCACCACAGCCCACGGAGATCCATGCACAGCTGCAAAACAGGGGCTCTGCCCACGTTCCACCACTGGGCCAGGCCTGGCCGCCAGCTTCGGAGCGTGGCGGGCAGATGCGCGCTCAGGTCGCCAAGGGCCGGAGAGGGGAAGGCAGGCGGGGGCGCCTGAGGAGCCATGCTCAGGTTGGGGGCTTCCCGTGGGGTCCTGGGGCAAAGCCAGGCCTCGGCAGCCCACTCTGCCCCAGTGGGCCCATTAGTGGCCCTAACCAGCCCCCAGCTGCCTGGTGCCCGGCATGCTGCCTGGACCCTCAGCAGAGGCTGGGCCCCCACCCAACTCCCCAGGGGTGCCAGGCCAATGGCGGGGCCAGCCTGCAGGACAGTACTGTGCTGGTGGCACCTCCTGCCTCCCCTTCCCCTGCCCTACGCCGACAGTCCAAGTGGCCACCCATCCTCGCTCCCCGCCTCCAGCTGAACTCAGGCCACAGGCCACCTGTGCCACAGCTCCCTGCCGCCACAGTGGCCGCCGGCTCCAGCAGCACCCTCCCTGGCGCTCCCCACAGACACCGGGTCCGTGGCCAGCTGGCTGGGCCACGCTACAGAGAAGGGACGAATCTTGGAGTGTAAGTGGTACACTGGAAGTGCAGCTCCCAGGGGGCCAGGATTCAAGTCCCCATTCCCCCTGCAGGGGCCTCAGAAAGGCACAGCCCCTCCTTCCCCATCTCAGTGAGGGACAGGGGCAACAGCACCCTCTTCCCACAGGTCCGATCCAGACCGCATTCCCAGGGAGGGCAGTCCCATCTCCCCGAATCCCAATGCACTTATGCCAGCCGCGTGCCACCTTGACCTGAGAAGGCCCTTCTCAATTCAGAGATACTGAAAATGTGGGAAATGCACATCTTAGAATCCACGAAATGTGGTAAAGGTGTTGGAATCCATTAGATAAGGTAAAAAGCGTGCATGTCAGCATGCATGTGCTGCAGCACCTGAAGACGGGCTTTGGAGGGCCTGACCCACTCTGACTCCCCTCGTGCCAGCGGCAGTGGAGGCTGCAGGACACCCAGGCGGCGGGACGAGTAGCCCCTGCACCTAAGAACTGCGCGCTCATCCAGGCTGCACAGGGAGGTGAGGGGTCAGCACCGCTGGAACCAGGGGCCCCTCCGGCCTGCCGTCTCACTCGGGATGCCGGCAGTGAGGGGTAAGACATGGGGCCCACTTCACCTTTCTGCCTGGGACACAGCAGTTTCTCAGATGTATGCCCCTGGATGCAGGTTTGAAGGTGCAGCCCAGAGAAAGGTCTAGAAGGACCAGCATCCTAAGGAGGCCAACAGCCCCAGCTGGGAGAGTGCACCCCAGAGAGAGGGGATGCTGGATGCAGAGACACCACCCCCCATGCGGGGAGCAGCACACGGCCCCTCTGGGGCGCACAGCTGCCGGGAAGGGACGGTGCTCAGGCAGGGGAAGGACCCCATGGGAGGAGTCGAGGCAGCTGCTGGAGGGGAAGGAGCCCACGGAGCGGAAGGCAGCGGAAAGCCTGCCCCCAGAACCACCTGCTATGGATGACTGTCCCCGCGGCCAGAGGTGGGGACCAGGGAGCCCCGGTCTGACCCTCCCCTCTCCTGTGACCCCTTCGCCCCCCGGACCTGCAGGCAGGGGAAGGAAGCCAATGGTGCCTCCCCAGCCCATGCACCAACTCAGCACACAGGGGGTGTCGTCCATCAGACCAAGCCGCCGTCCCTCAGCAGGGAGGCACCAGGTCACTTCCAGGAAAAGGACTCCAGAAAGACTGGGCCAGAGCCTGGACCCCAGGCAGGTGTGGCCCCAGAGCTCTGGAGCCCTGGAGGAAGCGTCCAGGGGCTGAGGACAAGGGCTGCCAGGAGACAAACTCATGTGTTCTCAAGCCCTTCCTTCAAGCTTTCAGACTCGAGCCATTTAAAACAGATGAGCACCCGGAGCCCCCTCACCCTGCAGACACAGTGAGGGTGCGGCCTCTCAGGGATGCGCCCACAAGGTGGACACAAGTTCCTGCTGCCTGATTCCTCAGGAAATCCTGCCCCATGACACAAGCTTATCCCAGCAGAAAGCCCTTTCCTTTCACGAGCAAGGAAATCGAGTCTGTGCAGTCATAAATACACCCAGGCTAAAAATAGTCTTGTAAAAGGAAGTTATGATCGGGCCTCCCAGCAAAATGACAGGCGCCAAGAGCGCGTCTGGCTGGGTGCACAGCAGAGCCGGGAGGCTTGGCTGGTGCTGGAGGGGCTGCGGGGAAGGACCAGCCTGCAGCGTGCGTGTCCCCGCTCACCTCTCCCTCTACATGTTATGCCCTTGGCTGGCCTGGCACAGCAAGATGGTTAGGAAGAGAATGGGCATGGAGAGCAAGACCCCTTCCCAGGGAGGGCACCTAGGGGCCGTTCTAACTAGAGAGAAAGCCGGCTTGCATCTCCACTGAACATCGAACCCTCTCAAAAAAATGTATGGTCCAGGGACCTCAATCCATGGGGAAGAAGGGCTTGGTGAATTTTACGACACAATAATCATTTTCCCCTAAAGGGAGCCCTGAACATAATCTAGTTAAAACGACAACTTATCATCAGACAGGATCAAATTCTAAGAAACAAAGCAAGTTGAACTTGAAGTAACAGCTTTTAAGAAATGAAATCACCCGCCTTGTGGACATGTCCTGTGCAGGCCACCCAGCCGGGCTAAGACCAACCAGCAGGCCCGCTTCTCAGCAGACCCGTCCAGCCGGATTCCCAGCACCAGATGCCGAACACAAGAGAATAAGGCTGGGAATCTGGCGCCAGCCTACACAGCATGGAAGCATGCCTCCTCCTGGGACCTGGCACCTGCCGTCACAGAGCCACACGCCCATGGCCTTCCCTGCAGACACAGGCTTCCCTGGGCACCACTGCCTTCTCCCTCTGCAGCACTGCGGGCTAGAGCAGCAAACTGGCCAGGGCCCAGCACCCAGAGCTGGCGCAGAGGCAGGTGGCCATGCACAGAGGTCTAGCCCCTCCCCCTCCTTGTCCTGCTGCCGTCACCCCAGCCATTGCCTCCCTCCCACCCACCCTCCTAATCTGCCCACGGTCCCCACGCCTGCCTTCTCACTGGTTCCCTCTAAGTGGGTGCCTACCCCACGCTCAGCTGTGAACATGCAGGTGGTCCTAAGGGTGTCAGGCCTGCAGAAACTGTGGGCTTCAGAGGTGGAGCAGGGGCTGGGAGTGCAAGAGTTTGTGGCAGGACATTGCACAGATGTGTACAGACGTGCACAGACAAAACCCCAAACCCGAAAGGAGCTTGTACTGGGAAACCAGAGGAAAACTCTGGAATGGTAAGCAGTGCTGGGGAAATGGGATGACGGGCTCCCACTCGGGTTTGGGCAGCACTGCCTCTAAACGCCTGTACGCGCCCTTGGTCCACGTCACCAGATGTCAAAAGTGAGTCACACTCGTTTCAGACATTTTGGGAAATTCAGCGGGAGGAAGTACAAAAATGAAATTCCAGCTGCCTACACTGCCCTCACCCTGAGGTTCTCACTCCCCTTCAAACATGGGCAACAACTGCAGTCACCCCGACTGCCATAGCGGCTCCCAGGCCACGTGACGAGCCACGGAGTCTGGTATTTGCTGACAGTGTCTCGAGGATGAGGCCCCAGTGGGATTTCTCGGGAAAGGCGTGTGGTTCACCAAGGAGCCCCTGGCCAGCCCCATGTCCCCCACAAGGAGGTGTCCACCAGCAGCCCCCTCAGTGGTCCTGAGAAGCCGAGCACATGCCCTGCCTGCCCTCACGGAGGACGCTTGTTTCTGCTGGACAGGAACCCAAATGCAGTAAGAGTGGGGCCATGGACGCCAGCAGGACAGCAGTCGGAATCCTGCTTCTTCCCTGGAGGCCACCCCTACGGAGGACCCGGAGGGAGAACACATGCCCAGCTGCTCACGAGGCAAGGCCTCCTCTGCCAGCTTCCTGGGCGACGGGCTCGATTCCTCAGGCGACAGGTTTCCATACTCCGCATCACCACTGGTCCCCACACAAGTGAAGCCAGGCTTCAGGGGCACGCGCCCAGGCCCCGGCCTTGACGCTGAGGAACGAGGCAGTTCCCGGGCTCTGGGGGTGACCCTGAAGCACCGCCTGCCCGCCGCAGCCCGGACTCCGCAGTGACAGGGAGAAGCCACAGCCCAGCCCAAGTCCGAGCACGTGTCACAGGCAGGGAGGAGCCGGGCGGACGTGCAGGCGGACGAGAGGACACCAGCCACACCTCAGGGAGCTCTTGGGCAGACGAGTAAAATGAACTAGGTAGAATGATCAAGGGGGAAGGCCACAGACGACCTGCCACAAGTCAAAGGTTATCGACACAGACGTTCCAAGAATAAGAGGGTATACGAACATCATGCCAATAAATTTGACAACTCAGATGAAGTGAATGGATTCCTTAAAAAATAAAGAACACAAAATGAAACAGGAAACTTTCATCTGCTGAGGAAACAGGATCTGTATCAAAAATCTTCCCACAAAACACGGGTTTAGCCCAGAAACACGAGTTTGGATGAACAATCGAAAAAACCAACAGAATTCACCAAATTTACACACTAAAGGAGAGAACTGTGGGGTCACTTCACTAAATGCAGAAAATGCATCTGACAACATTCAACACTGTTTCATGGTAAAAAAATAAAGACCTCGCAGCAAAGTGTTATAGAAGTCAAAAGGAACTTCCTCAGTTTAATAACAGACATCTTAAAAACAAAGGGAAAAAAACAACCTCTAGTTACCACCAGCTTTATTGGTGAACTAGGAACACTTTCTCCTGGAAGAGCAGAAGCCGCTCACACCCCGCTTACCACCCGCTCACCAACCCTATTCACACCCACTTATACCCCACTCACCTCCTGCTCACACCCCACTCACCACCCACTAATCACAACTGCTCACATCTGCTCACCGCCTGCTCACAACCCACTCATACCCTGCTCACCACCCCTGCTCACACCCGCTTACACTGCGCTTACCACCCTGAACACTCTGCTCACAACCTGTTCACATCCCACTTACCACCTGCTCACCACCCACTCACACTGCTCACCACCCACTCACCACGCTCACCACACCACCTACTATTGTGTGGAGGGCCCTGGCTGTGTAGGGGCAGAGAAAAAGAAGGCCTAGGGCCTGGAGAGAAAGGACACGACTGCGCTTGCAACAGCTGACAACACAGCCCCAGCAACCTTACAAAGCTCCCCATCAGCAAGGCCACAGGACACGAGATTAAAACAAAACCCAAAAGTGCCATTTACAGTAGCATTAAAAACACATGCAACACAGGAACATGCTTGACAAGAGATGCGCAGACCTGCACTCTGACAGCCAGGCACAGTGGTGCTGCAGGGAGGCCTGGGGCGCGACAAGAAGACTCGGAGGGGTGAGGGCCCACTTCTCCCCACGCTGGTCTGCGGGTCCAGGGCAAATGGGCAGTGATCTCAGAGGGATTTCTGTAGAAACTGACAACCATAAAAATGCAACAGGAATCCCCAGAACAGGGAGGTGTCGAGCCTCACTGCAAAGCAGCAGTTCAAGGCAGGTGGCCCTGCAGTGACCATCAGCGAGCCCCCAGCGGGATGGAACAGAGCCTGACTGCCCACAAAGGTGCCACAGAAGCCCACTGGGGAACATGAAATCTCATCACCTCGGCGGGAGACGAGCCGATGTCCAAGTCAGGAGCAAAACTCACACCATCGTGAAAATCAATTCGAGGCAAACATAAAAAGTACAGCCATGAAGCTAATGCTACCAAGAGGGAAGAGTTTCCAGGACTCAGCAACAGGCAGATTTCTAGGGCACGGAGAGCAGGAATCATAAAGGATCCTACCTGAAGACTGGTTACTGAAATCACCACGGAGAAAATGGGCCGGCAACCGCACCTCGGGGAAGAGCGGGTACCTCACAAGGACCAGGGCCTGGGACGTACAGAGACTCTGCAACTCAGCAAAAAAAAAACAAACAGCCTAGCAAAAACTGGTGCGACAGGAAGAAATACTTCACACACAAAAAAGATACACAAATGGCCAAAGGAAAAGATCCTTAAAATCCTCAGGGAAAAAAAAAAATCCTCAGGGAGATACACACCGAAAACACAAAGATGCCACTCCACACCCACCAGGAGGCTGAGATCACAGAGGCCAGAACACCAGACACAGAACAAGGGGGCCACTGAGATCCCAGACGCTGCTGGGGGGATGTAAGCTGCATCACCACTTCAGAAAAAGTTCCACCCCGTGACCCCCAATCCCACGCCCAGGTGGCATTACCTAAGAGAAGTGAAAACATGTCCATGGCTTTCCATGCACAAGATGCGCACAAGAACGTTCGGTGTCTCTGCTCGTAATAGCCGAAACGAGGTAACGGCGCAGGTGTGCATCAGCGGGAAATAGCTCCACAAATGGTGATGCAGTCAGAAAGCCATGCTGGGGAATACCAGCGGTAATGAACAGGAACAGACAGCCACCGGCAACAACAGGAGCCAATCTCAAAAGCATCTGCTGGGACGGAGGCCCCCGGGGCAGAAGTCCCAGCACAGGCCGAGCTGGCCTGCGGGCCCAGGGCTGGTGGGCTGACTGCAGAGGAACCTTCTGGCAGACGGTCATGTTTTGTGCACTGACAACGCTTGATTTCAAACCTCAGCAAAGATATACTTAAATGTGTACATTTCACTGTATGCAAATCTTAAATCAAAATCTAAAGAATCTAAAGAGAAATCTAGACCAACACTGAACTGCAGCTAATGATATTCCTACCTAAGTATTTAGGAGGAAATGCACTGATGTCTGAAATGCACGGGAGAAAACAAGGGCTGGTGGATGAACAGCAAGTATGAGGTAAGACAAGTCAGAATTAGCGACAGAATCAAGGCAGCGGCTAGTAAGCGGTAACAAGAAAATTCTTCCAATTTTACTGTACATTGGATTTTTATAATAAAATGTTGGAAAAGAGTTTAAAAAGGCTGAAGGTGCCACTCTCTGGGGCCCTTTCCATGGAGTTCTCCGTGAAGCACGACCAGCTCCCAGAGGCAGCAGATTCTGCTTTCCTTCTGCTGCAAGTGGTCATGGAATTCCCCTCTCAAACCAACTAGACACAGCCCCTGGGACCTCTGGGCAGACAGATGGTGCAAACAGGGAGGAGGAGGTACAGACTGAGGGAGGAGGGGTGTAGACTGGGAGCAGAGTGCCATCACCCCTAAGCACACCTCAGGACCTCTCGTTCCAAATCTGTGTCCTGCAACGTTCACACTCAGAAAACATGTCAGGCCCCAGAGCATCTGGCCGGCCCGCATGCCCCAGCCCTGTAGCCCATCCGAGTGACTATTCCTGGGGGGTCACGCCGCTGCCACCCCACACCACCACGCCAGGGCAGCTCTGCACCTGTCCCCCACAGCCTGAGCACTGGAGGGGCATGGGGCGCACCAGGAGGATGGTCAACCTCAGGCCCAGAAAGAGGCGGGGCCTGCAGGCAGGGTGGGTGGAGGCAGTGGGAGCTGCTGCCTGCAGCTGGCCCCGCAGGACAGCCTGCTTCAGTGCCACACGCCGCGGGCCATCCCCACGAAGGATGCCCGGAAACACAAGATGCCCGAGGCAGGCCCCAGCCCCAAAAGAGTGCCCACTGCAGGGATGGAGAGCACCCTCTGGCCGTGCTCTGGAACGGGAGGTGTGCGTGCCTGCAGGTTGCCCTGGGCCCCATGGGTGGGTGGGTCCTGGGTGCTAGCCGATCGCCCTGAGCCCTGGGCTGCTCACACAGACCAGCTCTACGCCATCCAGCCAGGGGAACTCGGGGCCACGGCCTCCCTGCCCCCACCCCCACAGGTAATGTGGGGGCTGTGCCTCAGCTTCCCAAGACTGCGGCCATGAGGAAGTCAGCCTGGGTCCACGCCAAGCCAGCATGGGGACAGTTATATGAGCCGGCAGATCCTGCTGGGGTTCCAGCCTCTCCCAGTGGCCGCTTCAGCCACTCCCTCCTGAAGCTGCCGACTGACCTGGCACATGGTGCCCATGGGGGCGTGCTACAGGCACAGACCCTGAGAGTATGGAAGCGACAGAAGAGAGGCGAGGGGTGGGCATGTGGACAGCCTGCACCCAGGCTGGGGGCCTAGAAGAGGAACCCAGGGTTGGTCCCACATGTGCCTATAGGACAAGGGGCCACTGTCACCTGGCCTGCAGGGTGCAGGGTCAGACACTGCCCAGGCTGGACAATGCTCGAGCTGGCAGGAACTCATGCATATATGGGGGGCCCTGCAAGGGAGAAACTCTCGGACAGCTACAAGAGGAAGGATGTGCAGCACGACCAAGAGGCCGCCGTCCATTCTGGGCTGTAAAGCACAAAGGCCGTATGGCTAGTCGTGCAAGTCTGGCCGCGGCAGCAAGCCTTCTGTGCCCCTCCCACAGAGAGCAAACTGGCGTGAAGCACTCAGAACTGTGTCTACTGAACGCGTGAACGATGCGTGTGGCTGCTGTGCCCGCAGACACTGGCACTCCACCATGCAGAGGCAGGACGGGGGCTGCCTGGGGATGGGAGGGGACGCGGGGTCACACGGCACAGGGCGACAAGGACCATGGGGATGGAGATGGCAGGCCGGCCGGGGAAGCCCCCTGGGTGTCCTCACACACACTGTGGCCGGAGGCAGGTCCCAGCTCCTTAGCAGGCCTCTGAGACCCTCCTGTGGGCCCCAAGGCCAGGCCGCCCTAACCAGACACATCCCCACTGCTGCCGATGCCAAGCCTAAGGCCAGTCCTCCCCACTGGTCCCCCAAGCGTCCCCCAGCCCTGCACACCCAGGCGACAACCCTCGCCCCCACTCTCCACCCCGACCCCCCACATCTTCCTAGGTGCTGGTCACACCCCATCCTCTGCCTCTGGGGCCTCCACTTTGCCCCAGACAGAGGGCCTGCAGCCAGGGCCTCACGCGCCTGCAGGGTCCCCTCCGAGGACCCGCAGTGGACGAGGAGCACGTGGCCAGTCACCCGGCTCTTGCTGAAGTGCTAATGTGCATTTCATCTGGCTCTGTTTGCACTGCAAGACACCACAGAACATAACATACGCTCTACGGTCACATTTTGGGGAGGGAGGCGCGGGCAGAGCCCCTCAGTCCTAGTCACATACAGGGTTACGCTCCACAGTGTTTCAAACAGACACAGAACAGTGACGGTTCTTATCTTTTTCACTAAGGCTAAATCAAAGTCTGGCAATTTTTTCAGGGGAACAGAAATCTCCCGAGGGTTAAATAACTCTTTCCCTAATATTTTAATCGTAGAATCCTGGCTTTCTTCTTTCAATGCAAGTTCAATACTGGGCCTAATGTCAAAACAAGCTTTTGGTGAAGCCAAACTACTGACATTTAGCAAATCCACCTGCAACTAACATGACAGGACTCTCAGTGTCGGCGCTACTCTGCCACCTGCTCTTGGGAGCACGGCCCTAAGAGCAGCCCTTGAGCTGCTCAGGATGGGAGTCCGTGCTTCTCTCTCGTCAATTCGATGGCTGCCCAGGAACAAACCTAACTGGAGCCAGAGAGCAAGCGAGCAGGGCCTGAGGAGGGCAGACAGTGCCCCCCTGGGCCCAGGAGAGGCGCTCAGAATGCCGTGCGACCCCACCTGCAGACACTGGGCCTTCTGCAAGACAGATGTGCCTGCACCAGTCAGCCACCAAGTGCCTGTCCAGGCCTTGGCCTCTCCCAGGTCCTGGCCATGCTCATTCCTGCCCGCCCAGCCATATATCCACAGCCCCACAGCCCCTCCTGGGTCCCTCCTCAGAGGTGTCTCTTGTCACCTGCTCCTGAGGCCCCTTAGTCACATGCACTCTACCTGCTGAAACTCAGGCTCCCCACGGTCACATCCACCACGGGGCTCAGGCCAGGCATGCTGCAGCCCCAGATAAACGTACGGCACGCAGGGTCAAACCCAGAGATGGCCTGCCCGGCACCTCCTGACCTCATGTCCCTCATATAACTTTAATCGTGGATGCACACTGGAGTAACCCAAGCTAGCTCCTGGGACAGTCAGAGGGCCGTTCTGAAACGAGTAAGTGATCCACACCACAAAGGAGGCAGCCACCTTCTGCAGTTCTGGTCTCAGGACAGAACCCAGACTCTTAGAAAGCATGTGCTCCAGTCAGCACAGGGGAGCCATGAGTTCATCCAGACACCCGCCTAACTTAAAAGTCCAAAACTAGATGCTGAAAGTACCATGTACAGGTTTGTGCTCCAGGATGATCTAGGAGAGTCTAACATGCACACTGGTAAACATCTGCATCATGGCAGGGCAGAGTGCAGGCTGGGTGGAGGGCGGGGAGCACCGTGCCCCAGCCAGGACCCTCTCCGGCCACCGAGGCACTGGGGAGCTACTGCCCGTCTAGGAGCCGAAGCGAGGTTCTCTCCTCCTTTCCACCCAAGGCTGGGCCCACAGCTCCCAGGGGACTGGGTCCTAGAGTCTGAGGGCACAGTCCAGCGCTTATACAGCCCCTCTTCTGAACCCACCCTTCACCCTCAAATACAGCCAAACCCCCAAACCAGGGGTTAGTCCACTCTGCCCCTGGAAAAGAGCCATTTCACCAGCACAGGGCCATGGGCATCTGCCTCTGCCCCGCAGCCTGGCCCTGCATCACACCTGTGCATAGAGCCCAGCCTCTGCCAATGTGGCCAAGGACCTGCACAGAAGGGCAGACACCAGGTGCCTGGAGAGCCAGTGGGGCAGGGCAGGGGTGCTGGTGCAGGGAGAAACCGTCTCCCCAGAAAGCACGTGGGGCAGTGCGAGAGCAGCCACACCGTCACCCGTCAGGCAGTCCTTCGGCAGCCTGCCCACAGGGAGCCTGACCCCACCAGGCCGCAGGGGCCGAGTTTAAGCTCACCCTGGCCCCTCCTCCAAGTAAACCCTGTACAGACTTCGAACAAACAATTTCTGCCAGGAAAAGCCCAGAGGCAAGCCAGCCAAGGGCCAAGCCCTCCAGGGAGGTGCACTGATGCCAGCCCTCCCCCTTCCCTCTGGCCTCCAAATGGCTGTGCAGGTGGTCAGACTGCTTGGTGACCTACATTATGACTGCTGGTCCAACTGATGCTGTCGATGCCTGAGGGCGCACCTTCCCGCAGGTCCTATGGTACCTTGGCCTGTGCAGCCCCTGCCCACCCACGGGGACCCGAGCGAGCTCATAGGAAGTATGCCACTCGCCACCTAGCGTCCCGCCTGGGACAGGCACAGCCCACCATGAGCCCCTGGGCTGTGCACAGGCCTCTCCTGGGGCTGCAGGTCAGCGTACTGCCACCGGCAAGCAGGCAATCTGGGCAACACCTCAGAGACTCGCAGACGCCAGGCTGCCACGAAGGACGCAGGTGTCCACCCGACACGCTGAAGAACCCAAGCAGCCAGCTGTGGGCCCGGGCCCAGCGCGGCCAGGCTCTTCTTATCCCTCACCTCCGTGGCCCTCGGGTTATCATTCAAACTGCTTAACGGGGTTTTCGGTTTCCAGGGAACAGAACCGCTACCGGACACACACTGGAGGGAGACCGTCGGCCATCCTGCAGGCTGAACGCCGTTTCGGTTCCAGGAGCCCCGAGAGCACAGTCGCAGTTTGCACTCCATTTCTGTTGAGCTGAAAGGCTCCTGAACTAGTCACCTCACCAAGGGAAAATCACAGCGTCGCACGGCCTCCCGCCGGAGCCCAGGAACAAGGGCTCTGCGCTCTCTCCAGAGCTTCTGGTGGCACCTCACAGCAGCCACCCCTACAGACCCCTTCAGGGACCCCTTAAATGAAAGGGAGTAAAACCACCTTCCCAGCCTCTATTCACTTGCCCTGTGCAGCCCCGGGTACATCATCAATAGAAAAACATCTCACAGGGCAGCTCAATAAAGCCCAAGCCTCTGCAAAAAGCAGCCATATATGAAATATGCTCAGCTGGCATTTCTTCCAAAAGGTACTATGATCAGGTCTCCACATGTCAACCCTCAGCAGAGCTTGGAAGGACTCCAGGGCCCGCTGCAGATGGACGGCTGAGGGAAGATGGCCCACAGGGAAGGTGGGCGACAGGCTGGGGGTTTACCGGAGCCCGACTCTCTCCATGGACGCACACCGGCGCCCAGACCGTTTCTAACACTAGGCTCCTTGGAGAAGCGGCTGCCCCAGGGGCCGGGCCAGGAGGCACAAGATGACCTGACTTGGGCACCCCACAGGGCCCAAAGGTCAGGAGTGAGCCTTCCAGAAGCCCCTTCCCCATGCCCAGCAACAAAGCAGAGGTGGTACATGAGCCAATCCACACGAACTCGAGAAGGGCAAGCAACAGTAAATGCCTTGTCGAGGCCAGAATCCCGGCAAGAGCCCAGGAGATGCGACGCCCTGCAAGCCTGTGGGCTCTGGGGAGGAGCAGTTCCGCGGGCCCCGCGCGATCCCACCCTCCAACCATGACCCTTTGGCCCTCTCTGTGACGACCCCAGAAACTCGGCTTCCTCCAGGACACGAACATCTCTCTCTGTCAAAGAGAAACTTCAGGGAAAAACCCTCAGTCGAGAAGTAAACCGACTCCCCCATGTCACCTGTGACCCCACGCCAGCTGAGAAAAACAACATTCTTCTGAGGGCACACCACTGCACAAGAGCATATTCCTGCGGGCAAGCTCCTAGGCTGAAGACTTCAGACTTGTGCGGGAGCCGCCCTCAGCTCACATATACTCATGGCCAGCCTCCAGGCCCACTCGGATCTGCGCACCAGGGGCTGCCCACCCGGGTCAGCCCACCCCGATCTGTGCACCAGGTTCTGCCCACCTGGGTCTGCCCACTCGGATCTCTGCACCAGGGTCTGCCCACCTGGGTCTGCCCACCCGGATCTGTGCATCAAGGTCTGCCCACCTGGTTCTGCCCACCCGGATCTCTGCACCAGGTTCTGCCCACCTGGGTCTGCCCACTCGGATCTCTGCACACCAAGGTCTGCCCACCTGGGTCTGCCCACCCGGATCTGTGCATCAAGGTCTGCCCACCTGGTGTCCCCAAACTGCAGTTACTGCCACTTCCAAATGGCTTATCTGGTCCCTTGGTTTTCTTGTTGGTGCACTGGAATTCTTGGGAAAATGAATGAAAGGAAGTTGGAACTTACGAGCTTAAGAATATATAATAGACTATTAAAAGCAAATGCCCAAAATGCAGAGTCAGTGGAAGCTGCTCCTTGGGAGGACCAAGCTGACCCTCCCCGGCAGCGCCAGGTCGGCAGGGATCAGAGAGACACCCAGAGCCGCGTCTCAGCCCCTGCCCGTCCTGTGGCACGGGACAGAAGGGCAGGATGACAGGAAGGCTCCACCAACAGAAACTGGAAGGAAGACCCTCCCTCCACTCCGGGGACCCTGCAGACCATCCTGCCTGCGCACAGGGTTGCCTGAGTCGGAGCTCGCACCACGCACCCAGAGGGGTCCCACAACTGCTGGGTCAGGTGGGGTCCAGGCCTGCAAGCAAATGTGCTCCTCAGTGAGGACGTGTTGAGGGCTTCCTAATGAGTTAACCTCACATAACCGAACATTTTAAATAAAGCAAATAGTTTTTAACCAGCGAGAATCAATAAGAATCCAAAAGAAAAAGATGTATCAGATTTAGCTCTACCCACGGTGTGGTTAGAATTAATCATGTGTTTTCAGATGCCCAAAATTCCAAAGAATTTCAAAAACAGAATACAAATAAGAACATAGTATGCAATCTGATTTATTGTCTCCCTTTTTGCAAATAGACATAGTGAGCTTACATTTTTGGGGAATAAAATCTCCATCCTTATTAACTAACCTTCAACTGTTCCACAAAAATTCTTAACAATTTTTGTGAAATGGAAAGCTCCAAGCTCAATTAAAGTAGTTTAATAATTGTGCTGATCTCAAAGAGCTGCTGGGAACAGCTTCTGAAACATTAGAACAAACTTTACTATCAGCACTTGTGCAAATGTGCACACACAGGAACCTTAGCTGGATGGGGCACCAGACCATGGCCCCAGAGGGACACTAAGATTTCAGCTAAAACTTAACTTTTTTCCAGATGTTGTAAATGAGCACTAACTTACCATATGATGACTCAAAACAAGTAGAGGCATAACTCACGGTAAATCTTTCCTCAAGAAAGTTTGTATTTAAAGAAAATAAAATAATGTATTTTAAGTAACTGTTACTGAAATAGTGAAATCAGAGGATCAATAGACAGAGGGGACAAGACCCAGGAAACCCAGTGTGCCTTCTGGGACCTCTCTGAGAAGGCAGTGGCCACAACACCTCTGCAAACACGCACACCGGCGCCCAGACCCTGTTTCTAACACTAGGCTCCTTGGAGAAGCAGCTGCCCCAGGGGCCAGGCCAGGAGGCACAAGATGGCCTGACTTGGGCACCCCACAGGGCCCAAAGGTCAGGAGTGAGCCTTCCAGAAGCCCCTTCCCCATGCCCAGGGTGTGCACAGGAGCCATCAGCACGAGGTGCGGGCAGCCCAGTCCACCTCTCCCGACCACCCCCCATTCAGGGTAAACATACCGCCCCACGCACTCCATCCATCCTCCATTCGCTCCAACCACCCTCGTACCCTGACCTCCACCCTGCGGCCTCTACCTTGGGTGGGGACACCCCTAAGCCCTCCCATGGCGGTTCTCACCCCTGTGCGACTCTGGAACCAGTCCTGTGCTTTCTGAGTCCCCGACTAAGCATTTGAGCTGGGCCCACAGTGATGCCACGGCAAGGGGCCCGACCAGCATGGCCAGCGCCACATGACATGGCATGTCGTTCTGCCAGCGACTGCTTTGAAAACGTCCCAGCAGGTTCTGCCTCGTTCTATCACAGAGCACGCCGTTCCACAGGGGAAAGGCCCGAGGACACGGCCATGTCTCAGCGGACACCAGAGCCAGGCAGCCCATGGTCCCAGCAGACGAAGGCACTATGATACCCATGCAGGGATGCCACTCAGCCTGCACGCACTGTGGTGCTGGTCGCGAGCTGACTTCAGCGTGGGAGGTCAGCCAGCTCCTACAGGCAGGCATCGTGGGTGTGTGCAGGCCAGGAGTGGTGGGTCGGGGTGGGACACTCTGGCAGGAGCCCCTGCACCCCCTGCAGAAGGGCCTAAGGACAGGAGACGGGTGGCAGGGAGAGCCACACTCAGGAGGCAGAGGGGCCCAGGCCTGGTAAGCAGGGGGCTGTGCACTGGCCCGGTGTCAGAAGGGCTCCCACAGGATGGCGTGCTAGGTAGGTGGAACCGAGGACACCCAACGTGTCCTCTAAGAGAAAGGGCACAGCCAGACAAGCCGGCCGGCAGTGACTCCAGGATTCCTGCAGCAGGAAAACTAGCCAACTGACCCAGTGACGTTAGGGAGAAGCCAGCACTGAGGCGCCCAGGCCGGCCCAGCCGCCCTCCCCAGCCTGGAGGCGCTCCAGATCCCTGCGCCTCCCCAGACTGTGCGTCTAGCCACAGGGGACCCGAGGGCCGCACAAAGCACAGGTCCGCCCACCCGACTGCTCGTCCCAACGTCAGGTGCACATCCTCTTTGTACACAAGGCAACATGCCCGACTTCAGGATCTCCACGGCGGCCTCTCCAGTCAAACTCTGGGCGCTCCCAGCTGGCTCTCCAGCCCACCGGCCACCACCCACAGCCAGATACCAGGGCCGCAGACCCTCAGGTCCAGCCCACAGGCTGTGCCTTGCAGCTGGGCAGAGCGCAGGAAGAAAGGCCCAGGGTCAGCGACAGTGGCGTGCGTGGGCGAGACAGCATGCTGGCTGCCAGGATGGCCGCGTGGAGAGCCCTTTCCTTGGGACGCTGTGTCCTGTCCCCTCCTCTGCAGTGGGCGTCACTGCCTCTACTTGAAGGGAGGGCAGTGGACTGGCCAGACCAGCCAGTGTACATGCACCCTCCTCTGTACCCCCCGACCAGTTCCAGGGTGGGCACAGGATCCCCAAGAAGCTAAGTGGGACTTCTGTAGCCTCTGAGCTGGTCAGGCCACCCCAGGGTGCCTTGCCGGGGACAGGGTGGGAAGAGTCAGGCAGGGCCCTGGGGAAAGATCTGCTGGTGTGCACACGGGGGGGTACAGAAGACACGGCACGGGGCAGGGAGCTGAGTGGGTCACCAAGGCTGGGGTGGCCTCTGGGACAAGCCCAGACACAGAGGAGGAACAGGGGTACCAGGAGCTCCACCCCTCCTCCTGGAGCTGACACCCTGCAGACACTGGCCAGACAACCGTGAAGGGCCCGCTCCTGCAGCCCAGAGCCAGGACCTTCCATGCTCAGGTCAACGGCCTGAGCAAAAAGCCCAGAGCGGTGCCGCCCATGACAGTCCGCGCACCGCATTTAGCCCAGAATTAACGACCCCTCGAGGCCCCAGACGCGCTCCCTCCAGGGACAAGGGCTCAGAACGGGACCCCAGGCAGAAGGCCAGCACTGCCACCAGGCCCCAGGACGCCCAGAGGCGAGGCCCCTCTAGGTGAACACATGCCCTGCGTGCCTCGTCGCACAGAAACGAAGCCCGCCACTCCCTCAGCTCTTGAACCGGTGCGCACTGGGAAGCAACGACGGTAATGCAGTTCACACCAAAATGCCTGTGGACACGTGCTGAACTCACACACAGACGCTCCAGGCACACTCATTTGGTCTACTTGCAGCTGGAAGCATTCTGACAAACGCCAATTTTATAAGTCTCAAGGCACATAGACACATTCCGCGTGCCGCGGCAAACCAGCTGCAGATGACTTGGATGGTGGAGGAGACCGTGAGCAGCTGCAGCCGCCCAGCTGCCCCAGCTCCTGGGCAGAGGCACGTACCCGACGGGCCGCAGGGCAAGCGGCCACAGGCTTGTACCTTTGTAATGTCTTTGATGGAAATGTCCATGAAGGACACTGTTAATGACAAGCTGCTGGAAAAGAACACTTCAGGCAGAAGAGTTGTCATCCATGTAAGCAGAATCCAAACTGGGGCACTCGGAAGCGTTGGCAGGGCTGCAGGATGCAGACTGACCCCCGGCGACAGCACTTGGTGCCTCCAGTATGCACCTCGAGGCAGTGGGACCCACATCACTGCAGAGCCCCTGGGCCCCAGCCCTGACCCGCCCGCACAGCCGGCCCAGGCACCAGTGACAGGGGGCCATCCGGACGCCTGTCCACAAGAGGGGGCAGGCGGAGGGACACTGGCTGCCGGGGCGCCATGTGGGTCCTCTGCTGGACAGCAGCACCAAGGCCCCACGGGGCAGGCACACTCCCAGCCGCACCTCTCCTGGGCTCACCAAGCTGGACTCCTGGCCCTTCCTAGGAGCCACCTGTTGTTAAAACTTCCTTTTCTGGATGAACACGCACGAGAGGGGTTCTGCTTACTTGCAGCTAGGAAACAGGAAAAAGATGGCTATAAAATCCTGTCACCACGCCTTTCCCTTCCCAAGGGCAAAGCTCACCCTCGGCTCTCCCGGGTTAAATAAGCCCGGGTTCAATAAGGACTACCACTCCCTGGGGCGCACCCCTCACCACAGCGCGGGCCTCCCAGTAAGGACTTCAAGTCCCGGACGGACATGCTGGGCCTGCCATGCCTGCCAAGATGTGCCCCTCTGAAACCTCAGCACGCGAGGTGGGGCTGTGCGCCCCCACAGGGACCAGCCCTCCACTGCAGCGAGTCCCAGAGGTGTAGCGGCCGTGTCGTGTCAGCCACAGCATTCCACTCACAGATGAGGCTGTCTCAGGCCACCCCCAAAAGGTATTCTGTGGTGGGAGAGATAACCTTGCCCTTCCAGGGCTCCCAGCTGCTGGGGGTCACTACAGCCTTGTGGGAAGAAAGGGGTGGGGCACTGTGGGGTCAGTGCTTCCCACAAGAGGCCACACTTTTCACTGAGTTCAAGTCAGTCTTGGGCCCACAGACCTGCCGGGGAAGCAGACCAGAGAGGCAGCGCACCAGGGCAGTGGGGGACACGGGCAGACGCACAGCGGGGGATACCAGGGCTTGCAGCCACCTCTGGTCCTAAGGAGCTTTAGGCAAACTGCCCTGAAGGCAGGAAGTGTCCAGACTCCCTAAGGACCAGGACACACCACTGGATCATCTTCTCCAGTCAGACAGTAAACCCCAGCTGGCACTGTGCAGAGAATCCAAGTTGTGGCTTCCCCGGGCCAACCCGGAGCACCTGCAAACAGAAACGGCCTACAGAAAAGAGCTGCTAAGTGGAGAGGTTGTAAAGGTCATTCCTTCCCAGCTGCACCTCTGAAGACTATTCAAGCACTGTCAGACGCAAGCAGTCAGAGAAGAGCGCCCACGTGAGCATGTGAGACCTGAGGCGGTGCCACGGGCTCCGGCTGCTGGCGGCCACATCCCTGAGGCTCTCAGAGCTGCCCACACTGTGCTCAGAAACGCCAGAGCACCCAGAGGAGCATCTGGCCAGAGGCTGACTCGTACCTGCCGTGTATTTATTTGAGCAGCAAGAAAAGTCAGCAGATCTGCAGCATGGGCCCCTCACCCGGTGCAGAGGAAAACTGCCCAAGCTTGGTGCTGCAGGGCAGACCCGACCCCAGGGCCACACATCACGGCACCGCCAGAGGAGAAGGGCAGCCACGCAGGCCTGCAGACCACAGCCCCTGCTCAGGAACCCACAGAAGGACGGTTTAGCGCCCCCCAAAACAAGGACAGACAAGGCAGAAAGCAGAGAATGAAGCTCCGTCACCAGGAGTCACAGCAGCATGGTTTTCAAGAAAGGCTTCTGTGTGATTTAATCCTAAACGTAGTCAATACAAAGAAGAGAAAAACAACCGAGAAAACCAATGACACCAAAAGTAGCGCTCTGAGATGGACAGAGCAGGCGAACCTTTAGCCGGGTCATCAGCAATGGAAGCTACAGATTACTAAGACTGGGACCGAAAGCGGCAGCATCACTACACCCTGGGAGAAATAAAAAGCTTCTAAGGGGTTACTAGGGTTACCATATGTAAACAACTGTGTGCCAACACACTGGCTAACCTCATTAAAGATGAACTCCTAGAAATGCACAAACTTACCACAACTAACTCAAAAGAAACAGAAAACCTAAATAGACCAATAACAAGTAAAAAGATCGGTAACAACGAACGAAGTACAAGACCTATGCTGAAAACGAGAAAACACGACTGAAAGAAACAGCAGAGGACGGAAGTCAACGGAGAGCATCCCGCGCCCACGACGGGAAGACACGACGCTGAAGCGCCTCGAAGCAGCCACAGTCGGCGCAGTCCTGCCAGAATCCCAGCCAGCTCCTCTGCGGAAACGGACAAGCTGATCCCAGAATTCACGTGGAAATGGAGAGACTCGGAACAGCCACAACAATCCTGGAAAAGGACAACAAAGTCACATCCTGATCTCAGAACTTAGCACAAAGCTACAGTCACCAGGACCGTGGGCCTGGCACAAGGGCAGACGTACAGATGAAAGAACAGGACTGAGAGACCTGAAATAAATCTATATGTTTATGGTCAATTAGTTTTCCAAAAGGGTGCATTCAGCAGGGAAGAACAGTGTTCCCAACAAGAGGGGCTGGGGCGACGGGGCGTCCACCTGCAGAAGGACGGCGTGGGGCCCGTGCCTCACACCACGCGTGAACACTGACTCAGGGTGCAGCAAAGGCTGAAAAGGTAAAAGCCAAACTACAAGTCTTAGGAAAAAGATCATGATAAATCTTTGTGAACTTAGATCGGGCAATGGTTTCTTAGTTATGACATTTGAAGCACAACAAAAAAAGAAAAAAACAGTAAGTTGGACTTTATCAAAATTAAAAATGTTTGTGCTTCAAAGGACACCAAGAGTGTGAAACACAGAATGGAAAAAAAATATTTGCAAGTCACACATCTGATAAGAATCTAGTATCTGGAATATATTTTTTAAAACTCAATAATTAAAAAGAAAAATTTATGTGGGCAAAGGATATGAATAAACACTCCCCCAAAGAAGATACACAAATACCCAATAAGCACATAAAAAACACGCCACATCATTAGCCATCAGGGGATGCAGATCAGAGCCTCCTCACACCCCCAGGATGGCTAGAATCAAACAGACCCACAACAGCACTGATTTGGGATGTGGAGAAGTCGGGGCCCTCACGCACTGAGGGAATGCGCCAGCCACCTAGGAAAACAGCCTGGCAGGTTGTCAAAAGGTTAAGCTAGCGTATGACCCAGCAACTCCACACCAGGTATATGCCCAAGGGAATTAAAATGTGCATTCATACAAAAACTTGTATATGAATACTCCTAACGGCAGTATTCATGATCCAAGTGCCCACCAACTGATGAACCAACAAAAGGCAGTCTGTCCACACGACACAGGGCCGCCCAGTCCTGGGGATGAGGCTCTGACGCACACAGCGGTGTGGGTGGGCCCTGAACACATGCTGAGCAGCGGCCAGGCACAAAAGGACACATACTGCTGGATTCTGCTTAGGTGGAGCATCTGGAATAGGAAATCCAGAGGCAGAAAGTACAGCAGTGGTTGCTGGGGTCTGGCCGAGGGAAGGAATAGGGAGTGACTGCTAATGGGAACTGCTTTGGGGTGATGGAATGTTCTGGAATTGGGCAGTGATGGCTGCACAACCTTGTGAATTCACTAAACCCCTGAACTGTACACACTAAAAGGGTGAACCTCATGCTATCTGCGTTTTGTCTCAATTTTTAAATAACAACAATAAACGAGCCCATGCAGACTCGCAAGTAGAATGCCCGATTCCCCAGTGTGGGGCTTTTACACCGAGCGACTGCAGTCAGCGAGGAGGTGCTTGAGAGAAAGTCTGGTCCTAATGAAGACTCAGGAAGGAGCCACAGTGACAACACTGGCCTAGGGTACAAAGGAGAGAACGCCCTGCCCACATGTGGGGAGAGGGCCTTCCTCTGAGGCCAGAAGCTCGGTAGCTTCATCAGTTTGTGGTCAGAAGACCACGAGACGGTGAGAGGCCAGCTCAGTGCACCAGCTGGGAGGAAGGGCACTAGCAACGGCACCAGGGTGGGTGCAGGGGCATGCCTGGTGGGGAGTGCTGGGTGGGAAGGGGCTGGTGGGCACGGATGCAGCACACAGAGAGCTCACATCAGGGAGGCTGCAGTGACCATTCCTCCCACAAGCCCACATGTCCGCAGGCAGGGGCCTCCTGGATGTGGGGTGCAGGCAGAACCCTGACTGGGTGCCTGGGAGGGAGCCTGCTCCCGCACGGGAGCGAGCATGTGCCCTAAAGGTCTGCCCACATGGGGCAGCCCTGGGAGGGCACCGCGAGGCGGCCTCTGGCTCCACAGGCCGCCTGGAGAAGCCAGCCGGCTCTGACTCTGCACAGCCTGGCAGAGGGCGTCCGGATGCTCAGCCAGCGCATCCCCTGCAGGGCGCGCGTGTGACATGCAGCACAGTCGCACTTTGCTCCCCTCCCTATAGCTGCAAAGGGAAGAAAACAGGCACCTCAGGTATGTTCCCAACAGCAGGGCTGCTGCTGCCACACCACGGCACCCCTGTGCCTCACCAGAGCCAGTGGGGAGGACGGAGTGGACAGTGGGGCACTGCCCTCTGAGGCGGACTGGGGCCTCTGCGGCACAGGAATGGCGAGGCATCCACCTCCGGAGGCAGGTGCTCCGACAGCCAGTACGGGGGAGCACCAACCCCCAGGGATCAGGGAGCCGCAGCAGGAGCGCGCTGCCTGGCATGCATGCTGCAGGGATGAGCGCACAGAGCCTCCCGACCCCGGCCAGGCTGCTTTTATGACCCTCTAACGGGCGCCACCAGCTCACAACTAAGCTTCAGCAACTCCTGGGCAAGTGCCCGCTGCCTTGCAACATGAGAGGCAGTCTGGAAGAGACAGCACCAGGCTCACCCACAGAGCAGACCCTGGAACTCCCTAAGAAGGGTGGAGAGAAGAGGTGCACGGAGGGCCTGTGCCCCAGGCGCCCAGCTCCAAGCTGGCCCTGGGGGACCAGGTGGCGCAGAGACCCACAGTGAAAGCCCACCTTAGGCTGTGACCCTGCACACACCCATCCATGTCAGACAGCCAGACACCCCCACCCACCCACCAGCCAGACTCACGGTCACCTCTGAACTGAAGAGTGGTGGAACCCAGCAGAGTGGCCTCCTGCCCCACCGCAACCTGAGCCCCGCCAGCTCGGAAAAGAGGCAAGCAGAGGGCAATGCTGGCCCTACACTGAACAGGCGAGCGACTGGGAAAATCACAGGTGCCTTTAGCCCACATTTCTGCCAGGAGCAGAAAGACCTAGCCAAAGGCAAGCCAACGGGAGGCTGCACACCCTGCAGCCCAGGATGGGTTGGCGCCTCCCCACGGTGGGGCCCGAGGCGGCTGCCCACCCCAGAGTCAGCCCGGTTCCAGCACATTCACCCGCCCACCCGACAAGACCCAGGACCAGGAAACCCACGGCGGGTCCTCAGCCTGCACAGAGCACGGGAGAGCCAGAGGAGGCAGGGGGTGCAAGGGAGTGTGCGGGGGAGCACGGGGAGGGCACAGAGCAGCATGAGGGGCATGAGGGAGCACGGGGTTATATGGAGGTACACAGGGGAGCACAGGGGGAGGACACGGGGTACAAACAGGAGCATAGCGGAGCATGGGGGTGCACAGGGAGCAAGGGGGCACAGAGGAGAACGGGGAAGCACAGGGGACATGGGAGGCACAAGGGGCACGAGTCTGGGGGCACAGCGACACGCCCGGGACCCAGGAGGAAGGATCACATGGAAATCCAAGTGCTTCCAGGCGGGAAGCACAGACCAGCCCTCAGAACTTGCTCAGGGTGTGGGAGTGTGCAAGAACACGAGGGACCAGCCAAGGGGGCTGGTCATGGCTGTGTGTAAGCGCCACCCTGAGTGGCCACAGGGCCCTAAGGAACTCGCGTCAGCAGCCAACGGAAGAAGCTATGCTCCGAGCCCCTGATCAGCTCTTACCAGGAGAGCTCCGTCAATGATCTAGACATGAAACCACAAGGGCTGCATAATTCTAAAGGAAAAATCCTAGAAAACTCAAGAAAAAAGTCTCAAACATGGTGCTACAAGTAACCAGTGAGACACAAATGAAACCATGACAGATGCCACGCTTCACCCATGACTGGCCATGTGTCGAAGTCTGACGATGCCCAAAGTCATAGAGGTGGGAGCGGCAGGAGTGGCTGAACGTCTGTGGTGTCACGTGTGTGCCAAAGGAGGGCTGCACACAGCATGCACATGTTCAGCCCTCCCTCTGGGCACACTGCAGCAGCTCACAGCAGCCCTGAGCAAGCCCTGACGCAGTGCCCAGGGGTCCCAACTAGGGGCCAGAGATGGTGCGCTCTGGGCTCAGGGCTGTGACAGCAAGAGGCAGGGCACTGCCACTGCCCACAGAGGCTCCCCAAGGGCACTGGGTAGCTCCTCCAGGGGCTCAGATTCCACAGCCCTCGTACTGCCAAATGGGCCTCAAGGTGCTGGGGTGGGGAAGGAGCAGCAACGCTGGCCCATGAGCATGCTGCCCACTAGGACCTCTGCATGTAGTGACACTGGCACAGGAGACAGACAGGGTCGGACTGTCTTCCCGGGGTCCCCTTCCCGGCTCCACTGTGCCCCTGGACGCCGTGATGCTGGGGCAGCTCCCTGGGCACGGGGCATTGCTCCCCGCTGGGGAAGGAACAGACCCAGCACACCTGCCCGGGCCTGGCAGTCCCACTGGCCCAAGGGCACACACAGACCCCAGGTCGGCCCCACCCAACTTGGGAACTGGACTTTCTCCATGAACAGCAAGAAGTTGCTGGAGTCAAGTTATAAATTCCAGTAGGAAACTGTGTGTCTCTTCTCTCACAAAATGTTAAAGCTTTATTCTTGGTCCACAGTACAGATTCTACCCTCACAGTACCAACTGCCCCAGCCGCTGAAATCATCCTGTGGTTCGCTGTGCCAGGGGCACTCAAAAGGCCTGCAGAACACGAGGCATTTCGGGAGGCTGTGCTGGGGTGCCCTATGTGACTTTTTCATTACAAAAAACTGAAACTCTTGAGACAATCAAGTTCACAGACATCAATTTTCTCCTAGAAACTAGGGTAAGTTCCTGACCTTGTCCCCACGCGGAGCTGTTACACAGAGAAAACTGAAGTGGTCACTTATGTGCTCCTGCACTCGCCCTCTGCCATCCTCGGCTCCTCGGGACCATCCCCGAGGGCCCCGGCCCAGGCCCACCCCCACGCCCACGCCTACCCCCCAGCACACCTGCAGGGCACAGTCTGCTCCTGCCTGTTTCCCGGGGCTGCTGGGAGCCCCCCTCCTTCCCCTTCCGGACTGACTCACTTATCAGCAATTGAAGAAATATGGGCGGGGGCGGGGCTCCGGCCAGGGGACTGAGCCCAACTCGAGGCCCCTGCCCCGGGGCCAAGGCAGTGCTACCCTGCGCCCCACCGTGTGTCCCCACAGGCGCAGAGGTGGGGCCACCCAACAGCACTGCTGGCCCAGGGGCTCACGCACACAGACTCACGCCGCCTGGGCCTGCAGTGCCTGCTTCTGACTCTCACACCCTCACCAGCCACACAGCTGCCCCTGCCCCGCAGTGGCCCCAGAGGGCTGTCTATGGACTCCAGGCCCAGAGCACCTCTGGGTGTCCTATGCCAGCCTTGCATCCACCTCCTGTTGCACCTGCCAGCCAGGGAGGCCTGGAGACCAGAGCCTGAGCTGTGAGCCAGGCCCCCCCGGCATGGCCCCCTGCCCTGAAGGCGGGCAGTGCCTGGCCCCGTCAGACCAGGTGAGCTGTAGCCCCTGCCTCAGAGCGTGAAGGCCTGAGGACGCAAGAGGCGCCTCAGACAACATCCAGGCAGATCACACTGGCTGGCCTGCTGGCTCCAGGCCCCCACCCACACCCTCAGCAGCCCCTCTTCAACTCCTCCTGGTCTCCCAGGAGGCCGCCCTCCCCGGCCCTTCCTGCCCCTCACCCTCTGGCCTCAGCCTGAGTGCCCTGCCCATTCTCAGCCCCTGAGCTCACCTGCTCTCCAGGCTCTGTCCTGCAGACCCCTCCCATCTTACACTAGGACTGACGGGGCAGGCATATGAAATGGGGAGCCTCCCCCCATCCCCCGTGTACTTCCCCACAGGGGCCCACAAGCTGCTCCCAGCACTTAGCCGCTACCCCCGCCAATCCCAAGAATGCCCCCTAAGCCTGGGGGCTCCCCCATGGAAGGGATCTGGCTCCAGGGAGGCACTCACTAAATGCAAGTGAACGGGAAGCCAGGCCACCAGGACCGTACTGCTGGGCCCTAAGAATGATCTCTTGTCACCCACACAACTGCAGGTCTGGCTGCAGCTGCCCCTGGACAGCACAGCAGAACCATGAGGCCACCAGACCTGGGCCTCCTGCCCCAGGGACTCCCTCAATACACTGGGAGAAGAGATGGGCTGCTGGCCTGGTCACTGGGGACTGGCCACCAGGCGCTGCCACTGGTCCCGCTGGTCAGGTCCCGCCACTCGCCCATGTTCTGCCAGCAGCACTGATGACCACAGGCCCTCCCACGCAGCCCAGCCTTCTGCCTCCACCTGGACTCACAGTGTGACTACCTGCCACGCCGCCTTACGGCGAAAACAGGAAGTTGCAACAGATCTGAAAACCATCACGGTGATGAAGGAGAAAATAAAAGCAAAGCTTGCGTCCTCACAAATGTGTTTGCTACCTGAACATAGTACAAACGCATCTGAAAGTCATCCCAGGCACCCCAAATTACAACCGAGCAGGCACAGGGCGTGCTCTGCACTCAGGCTGAGCTGACAGCGCAAGCACCCACAGATGCATCCCAGTGAGGCCTGGGGCCTCGCATCAGCACAGGACTCCGAGGGCATCCAGAGGGCATCTCGGGCAAATGAGGACGGGGTCTGTCCACTCCTCAGGCCTGTGGCTTCCTCTCAGTGTAACAGCTCCCAGGACTCTGCAGGCGGAGACCTCGCCATGGTCCAAAGGCCACTGACCCAGCGCTCGCCCCACACGCAGGCTCCCACGAGCCAGAGCTGCCCTGACTGGCCTCCCCACCCCAGCGTCTTACAGAGCCTGCAGGCACCCACTGATGGTCGTCGAAAGCCTGGGTGGGTGAGGCAGGGTGCACAGAGCCAGGTCCGCACAGGGACAGGACAGCTGCCCCCACACGCACCCGCAGAACCCAGCCCGCCTGCATCTGCTTTGTGGGCCCCAGGCAGCACCCGGGGACTCCTGAGCAGCAAGGCTAACAAAGCACTGGCCCAAAACGACCCTGAGCACACAGCCCCCCCTCACCTGGCTTGGCCAGGCCCAAGCAAGGAGGGCCACGCACCCAAAGGCCTCCCGAAGCCAATGCCACAGGGGCCGGCGAGACAAGCAAAGAGACCCAGCGGGTCTGGCAAACAATCCCCGCAATGCCAAACGCAATGCGGAGCGAGGGCGGCCAGGCCAGCGAGCACAGCCTCGCATCGCACACTCTCGAGAGACACAGCCTTCCCCAAAGGGAGAAGCAGGGCCAGGCCCGCACCTCCTCTGGCTCTTCTCATACAAAGTGGTCAGGGACGGGGCACTTGAAACCCATACCCGCTGTGTGGTGGCATCATCCTCCCTGGACATCCTGCACCAGAGAGCCCAGACCAGGACAGCCACATGCCTATCAGGAGGGTGACAGACCCACCAGCCCTGAGGCCTGAACCTCCTGTCCCCAGGCAGGTGTCCTCACACGGGACATAGCTGCCAGTTCATGGGGCTGCTGCACCCGACAGCCTTTGCTGGCCAGGTGAGTGCACCGTGAGATGACAGCCCACAGGTGTGTGCCTGGGTGGGAGCAGTGTGGACAGTGGCAGTGGTGGCACAAGAAACGCAAATGGGAGGGGACGAAGACAGGCCCTTCCCAGCCACCATCCCGCAGAGGCCTGGAGGGGAGAATTCCCCTGAGAGAGGCACTCTCTGCCCTCAGTCAGGGGCACGCCCTTCACATCCAGGGGCCAGGGAGGGGAAGCTGCGGCACCAGCATCCCTTCTAGGGAGCCTGCACACTGCTGCCCCGCTCAGAAGGACTGATACTGACAGGCTGGTCCTCGCACTCCAGTGCTTGCGACTCAGCCATCACACCGGCCCTGCAGAGCTGCACAGGCCCTCTGCGGGGGGAGAGGTGGGTCAGCGGGAGCCGGGGGGGCCTCAGCACCAGTGTCCTTGCTCCTGCCCCACCGCACGTGCCTGAAAGCACAGTGCTCTCGTCCAGGCAAAGGGGCCTCTCCCCTTGTGGGCAGTGCTGGCATCCTGTGGGCCGCTGCAAGAGAGAGGGCAGAAGTATGCCGGCCCCAAGCAGCCACCCCTGTGGATACAGTCAAGAGTTTGCAAATCCATTATCAGTATGACAGACTATCCGTCTTGGTGAGATGCCTGTTATTTAAAAGCAAAGGCAGAAAAGAAGCAAAGGACAATCACGAGACTCCACTGCACCCAAAATCAAACGGACAGCCGCAAGCTGGGCCCCAAGCTCCCACAGAGATGGGACACGTGCAGCTGCTCGGGAGAGCAGGTGGGAAGGTCCCAGAAAAAACAAACGTTCACTGACCACATGACCAGCCCTGCCCTCTCGGGCGTGGACCCAAGAGCCATGAGCACCATGTCCACACAGACGCACACGATCACTCACGGCAGCCCAGCTAGAAACAGCCCATACCTGCCACCTGGTGAGTGGACGCACGGCAGCACCTCCCGCTGTGGAAAACCACGCAGGCAGTAGAAGCTAACCCAGGACCACAGGTCCTCCAAGCCACGTCCATGTAAAGGCAGGATTCCAGAGACAAAGCAGCCTCCTGGGGCTGAGGACCAGAGGGCCGGGAGCCACATGTGTGCAGCAGGCATGGCTACACAGCTGCAGGCACTTCCTGAATCCACTGAGCTGTGTGGTGCCTGCCACCCTCAATGGGACACTCAGGAGGAAAAAGAAAGCCCAGTAGCCTGCAGACCTGCCTCCACCACGGGCAGCGGCTTTGACACACAATTCCAGGTGCTCACCTTTCCCGGGAACTTGAAGGGACCCTGGCCCCCCACCCTCTGACAGGGGGCATCTGTGGCCCTGAACAGTCACAGCCCAGGAACCCAGTAGGGTCACAGCCCTGACGCCCTGGGGCCACTCTGCTGAGCAGGACCCCAAGTCCCACCCCAAAGCTGCTGCCCAGAAGCCAGGGCACCTGAACCGGATGGAATGCGATGGAAGCGACGGGAAAGGTGAGACTGTGCCGGAAGCATAAAGCTTGTGATTAACTTGGAGGAAGGAGCTGTGCCCAGGAGGAGAGCAAAGCCCTGCGGCCTGTGCAAGAAAAAGAGCAGCTAGGGCAGAAGCTCAAGGACACAGCAGCACTTCTCGTCCAGGCCACAGAGGACGGGGCTGGGGTCAAGGCGAGCAGACGGTGGCCAAGGGGCTGGTACCATGCACCCCAGGGCCCAGGCAGAGGAGCGGCGGGCACAGCGGGTGTGCCAACTGGGTCTCAGAGACCCCGGGGGGAGAGGCAGTGGTGCTCTCGGGGCGGTCGGACACTTGGAACTGAAGAAGGGCCTCCCCTAGTCATCTAAAGCCTCCCTCAGCAACTCTTGAGAGATGAAAACAGGAAACACCAAGGACGAGGATGAGGATGGGCAGAGGGCGCCGTGCTGAGCAGGCTGATGGGCGCTGACATACGGCCTGCTGGGACCCAGGGCCTCAGGCAAGGGGACAGGGCAGCACACATGGCCTGCAAACAGATAGCTGCCACGTGCACTTCAAATTCCAAACCACATCAAAGGCAGGCCTGACATGGTGTTTGTGAGGGCTGAAAGGAGGCACGCAGGGGGCACACACGGTGTCCTGACGCAGAGGAAGAGGCGCGTAACCATGCTGGGCTCTGGACAACGTACTCATTTCATCCTCCCGCAGTGGGAATGGGTGGGTTCCCATCTAGAGCCCCAGACTCAGGCAAACAGACCCAATTCCCACAAAGAGGGTGTATGGAAATCTCAGATCAGAGGCACTGATGCCCCCCTAAAGAGAGCTGAGACACAGGCCACCTGTGAGACAAGGGTTCTGGGGGTGCACAGAGGCAAATGTGCAGAGGCCCAGCCCAGCTGGCCCCAACCCCTGCACCCGGCACAGCAGGCCTGCTCTGGGGGCCGTGGGGGACAGCAGACACTGCTTTTCAGAAATCCGGACCTCACGGAAGGGACTCTCCACAGCTTCAGGACACTGGCCTCCCGCACCCGGCTTTCCCAGGCACAGCTGGAGCGATCAGGCTGGCCCCCGACCCCCCGCGCTGCAGGCCCACCGGCGCTGCAGGCCAGGCTCCGGGTCTGCCTGCCCCCTGCTTCCTGGGTGTTGTAGGGAACCAGTACTTAGAAGTCTGAATCCAAGGAGGGTTTGAGCAAAGATAACAACGAGTTCTGAGAGAGCATGGAGGGAGCGCAGCCCTAGCAAGCTAGCAGGGCAGACACCACGCGACATGGTCCGCAGTTCCTCAAAAGGTCAGACGGGAGCTCCCCTCCTAGGTATGTGCCCAGGAGGAACGGACCCATCCAGGAATGCTCACAGCCCCAGCACTCTCAACAGCCAGAGGGGGAACTGCCCAAATGTCCATCAACTGGGGACCGCATAGCCCACTACGGCCTGTTCTGCGCGCACAACTGCACTTGGTCACGAGGGGGCAGAGCAAGGCCCCGCCCCACCACACCGGGCACCACAAGCACCAGGCCGAGTGAGGGGGGCCAGACCCAGGAGGCCGGGGGGTCCACTCTGATGAAACGTCCGGAACAGGCAAACCCCTGAGATGGAGGTTGGGCCACCAGGGACTGGGGGCCTCCGGGGAGGTGGACGCAGAGTCACCAGGGGAGGGCGACAGCCAAGGCACAGTGTCTTCTTCAGGTACAAAAATGCTCCAAGTTGGCTGTGGTAACAGCCGCACAGCTCTGTTAATACGCCGAGAACACTTTAAGTGGGGGAAACGCAGCATGTGAACACCGTCTCAGTAAAACCACCACCAAACAAGCCCTTGAAGGATTCGAGGGGTCCACAGGGCCAGAGGCCATGCACAGTGGGAAGTACCAGTACCGACCCTGTGCCCTCCAGCACGGCCTCGGAGCTGGCAGGCAGGAGAAGGGGGAGGGAGCTCTGCGCAGCACGGCAGTGGGTGGCCAGGAAGCCCTACAGTAGCCGAGGTGGGACGCAGGGCTTGGGGAGCTTTCAGGGTGGGACGGGAATGAAGACAGAGGGCGCAAACCTGGCTGCACAGGAGAGAGAGGGGCACTCACCCACGGCTCCCATCCCTCCCGCTCGGCTTGAAGGGGAGGGGCGGGTGGCAGGCAGGCACCTGCCGTCTGGATGGCAGGCCTCACTGCAGACTGTCTGCAGAGCCCACTTGCACAACTGTTCTGCAATCCCTGGGGAGAGGGCTGCTCAGGAGTTGACCAAACAAAAAGGGAAGCCAGCTAGAAACTGACATTTAGCTCCAAATGAGCAGCCAGACAAAGGCCCTGCAGGCAGACACCCAAGAGCAGGCTGTGCTCTCAGAATCCTACCACTTGGCTGAGTCTCTTTCCCAAGAAACAGCCTTACCATGTAAGGGTGGGACCCAGCTCGGAAACCACTGGCTGCAAGAATTCACCTTCACGGCGCCCTTCTAGCAGCAATGCAAAGAACCAAAAGCAGAAACTCAGTGGTCAAAAATCCAGCCGTCTCGAGCAGAACAGGTAAGTAGCTCCAGCCACCTCTTTACCTACCAGGCACATGGGCAGTGACAGCAGGAGCAGTGGGGATTAAAGAACAGCCGGGGGCTCTCTGAGGGCAACTTGGAGAAGCCACAGTGACCCCGGCTGGGTCCAGGCCCCCAGCCAGGAGGACGTGCATTCAGGTTCAGAAAGGGCCGCCAGCCAGGACGGAGGGCCTCGGAGTGCAGGCCCAGGTCTGTCTGGTCAGGGGTTCGCTAGGTCACAGCTATGTTCAAAACACGAGGCGAGATTTCCCTTCCCCATTCTCGCTGTCTCCTGAGTGACCAGGACAGCTTTCCAGAGGGTGTCTGATGTATGAGGCGGCACGGATCCGACAGCTTAGGTGACTTTCTGGGTTTCAGCTTTGCTCAGTTTCTGCCTCTTGGTATGGTTCCTACTGGTGCTTATAACTCACATATCTGGGACTCCTTGGGCTCCTCCATGATTCTGAATCATTTAGGGAGTAAGTGTGAGAAGCAGCTACGTGGCACAGCCCCTCTAATGCCACGCCAGGGGAGCCGTCAGAGGCCCAGGTGGGGACGAACGCAGCTCAGCCCTTCAGGCACACTGATAAGAAAAGAGCAGCCTGCCAAGAGGTGGCCCAAGTGCGGGCTGTGCAGCCACCCGTGCTCCGGCCATGTCCAGCGTCTGGATGGTGGCCACCTTGCGGGGTGGGGGGAACAAGGGGAGACCACAGGTCTGCACAAGCAAAAGTGTGCCCCTGTCCCACACACACACAAAAGGAAGACAGCGTCTTCCCAGCACACCGGGCTGTTTCCCACTCACACGCCCTTCCTTCTCCAATTTGTGACCCTCCTGGAAGAAGCCAGTGCCCTGGCCACATCTTGGAGTCCAGCTTCCGTGATGATGACACCGGGCAAGAAAGCCCTCCTTCCAAGGCCCTGGCCAGCGGACAGTGGGCCAGTCAGCACTGGCAGGTGTTGTGCAGTCGCCAAGCAGGCCTTCCAAAAACTCCTATAAACCAAGGAATTAAAACTTCCTTCACTCCCGAACCCGCTGCTCAACAGCCAGGCTTCTCCCCAACAAGCGGACAGCACCAAGTCTCAACCAAGAAGGTGCCCCTGAACACAGCGGGCCGGAAAACGCCAGCCCAGCTACTTTCCCGTGCCACTGCAGGAGGGCGGCTCCTGCCCCTCAACACTGGGACCCACACGTAAAGAAACCTTGGGGTTACAGACAGATGCTTCCCTACCAGCCCTTAGGTCAAAAGACATCTTGCAGAATTCACCTGGGCACTGCAGACCTCAACAAATGTTCCCCCCAGAGGTAAACCTAATGAAAAACCCCTCACACCTTTAAGAAAAAGGAAAGTTCAGAGAACACGTTGCTGAACCCAGGTAATTAAGTTACCCATTTTAATGTCAACAGAGAGAAATGTATATACCTGAAACACAACAAAAATGCTACAACTCAGAATCAAAGATTATTGGAAAGAATGTTTGCACAGCAAAATTCTTTTCCCTTTGAGACTCAAATGCTCCACCATGCTTAATTTTCCTGACATTTCTGAGGCTCTGAAGCCACAGCTAACGGATCTGAATCATCTGAGCAAAACCATGTTACAGAGGCATGTTACTGGAAAGCCGAGAATAGAATGCTAAATATACAGACACTCACCCATACTGGGCACTTTTGTACAAAATGATCAAACATGAAACTAGATAACGTTGTCCATAACAAAGTCAGAGGGAAAGCAGTCCACCTCCAGCAGGGAAGTATAATACATGGGCGCCTGGAAGTTAAAATATAAAAACACAAAAATAGCGCCTTCCGTGTATTAACAAAATCAAACCTAGCCTTTAAGAGTGAACTTAGCTACTGAGACCCTTCACCCACGCTCGCTGCTGACAAAGGCAGGCTCCGTGAGAAGAGCCTTCTCCGGAACCTAAGGCCCCTGTGTATCAATGCCTCACACCTTGAAGCTGGCCCACGCCCGCTGCCCACCTGGTAAGGCAAGGGGCAGGAAGCGTGAGGCTGCCACAGGCTCCCTCTGTGCCATCTCCCTTTTTTCTTAAACAAGCACACCACTTGGAGCCGCATTCTGCTGTATTTGGGTTGGCAGTGTAAGTACCAACAGTGGGGTGGCACTGTGGCTGCAGTGCCCAACTAGGTCAGCCTTGTCCTGCCTCGGGCACCAGGGCCTGGTCCTCATCTCCCAAGGGCCACCTCGGGCGCCTAGATGGGGCATCCCTAGAAGGTAAAGGCCTTAGGTAGTAACATCCCTTTTCTGGCCTTGAGGAGTTTTGGGCACCTTTCTCTTTAAAGCCCTCCAGGTCTTTTTTAGAGAACTAGAAAGATACTAAGTCACCAGATAAAATGAGGGCGCCTACACCTCCCGGGTAGTGACCACAGATGAGGCCAGCAGTGGGGCCAGGGCCACAGAAGGTCGGAGTCAGGAGTCTGAAGTCAGGAGTTAGGGTTTAGGGACCAGGGTTGTGGCCAGCTTTGGAGCTTGGGGCCTACGGACTAGGGATCTGGGGTCAGGATTTGGGGACCTTGGACAGGGATTAGGACTGAAGTTTAAGGACCTGGGTTCAGGGCTTGTCTGGGGTTTGGGATTCAGCCTAGAGTTTGGAGGCCAAGGCTAGGGACTGGGATTTCAGGATTCAGAGAAAAAGTTCAGGGGACTGTGGTTTGGGGTACTGGGATTTGAAGACCAAGGTTCAGGGTCTGGGTCCAGAGTTTGGGCTTCAGGGTCCAGGGCTTCGGGTTCAGGATGCCAGTCCAGATCCCAGGGCTTAAGAGTCAGGGATGGGGATCAAAATCTGGGTTCTGGGGTCCCAGGGCTCAGTTTAGGCTGAGGTCCAGGAGGCCAGGAGTCAAGGCCAGGGCTGAGTTTCAGGGCCCAGAAGTCTGCATCTAGGTTCTAGAATCAAGGGTCCCAGCATTCCGGGTTCAAGTTTAGGATCTTGGGGTTCAGGCCTGGGTCCTAGTTCGGGTCCCTCCAGGTCCCAGGGTCCATAGTACAGGGCTGGGGTCCGAGAACAGATCTCAAGGCTCAGGCACAGGATCCGGGTCCGGAGTCAGGGGTTCAGGATTGGGGTCTGGGTCCAAGTCCTGAGATTCAGGGCCGAGGGTCAGGGTCCATGTCCCGGGGTTCAGGGCACAGGTCGGGGTCCGGGTCCCAGGGTTCGGGACAGGGGTCAGTGTCCAGGTCCAGATCCCGGAGTTCAGGGCCAGGGTCGGGGGTCCCGGGGTTCGGCCGGGGCCGGATCCCAGGGTCCGGGGTCCAGGGCCCGGGGCCGGGTCGGCCGAGCCGCCGCACTTACGTCGTCGAAGAGTGAGCCCACGTTGGCCGTGACCAGCAGCACCGCGGTGCCCGAGGCGGCCGCCTTCCCCGCCATCGTGGCCTGGCCGGCGGCGGCGCTCGCTCGCGAACGGCCGGCCGGGGTCTCTGCGGGCCGCGGCGTCAGCTGCGCCGGGGGGCGGCCCCGGGGCGCATCGCGGGCTCGGCGGGTCGGGGCGGGCCTGGCCGGGTCGGGCCGCACGCTCTCGCTGCTGTTGCTCTGCGCCCCGCGCCCGTCCTCTGCACCCGCGCTCACCGCGGCCCGCGCGCAGCCATTAGGATCACCGCCGCCAAAGTTCCCGCAGCCGCTGCCGCCACCGTTGCCGTCGCCGCGCAGCCGAGGCGAGTCCCGCCCGGAGCCCGGGGGCGGGGCTTGCGCGGGGCGGGGAAGGCGGGGCCTGGGGAAGGACGCCTGCGCGGGCCGGGGCGGGGCATGCGCTGGGGGCGGGGCCTGCCCCCGGCGCTCCTGCGTCGGCCGGGGCGGCTCCCAAGACGCGCTCCCGTCAGTCAGAGGCTGACCGGCCCCGCGCCTCCCCGCCCCGCGCCGAGGCGGCTCTCTGACTCCGCCCTTTTGTGTGACGTCACGGCCCGGCTCGGGAACCCGTCTTAAAGGGGCGGTGCGCTGCTCAACCCAGACGTCTTCAGCCAGGGGCCAGCGGACTGAACGCGTGACCCGCGCTGGACCCTCGACAGTGGGAGGCACGACCGGAAAGTTTGCTTACGTGTTCCAGGACCGCGCGGCCGGCCGGCCGGCCTAGAGGGAATCGGGGGCGGAGGCGGAGCTGGGAGCCGGGCCCACGGGGACCCCACTGGAAAGGCCGCACGTCCTGATGGCTACCTTTCAAAGGTAGCACGTGACCGCCAAGCTGAACTTGAAGAGTATGTTTCATGCGGCGTCACCGACAGCGGACCTTCCTAGGGAATGTTTCGCGCAGAGGTTGGGGTCCTGTCCAGTGTCACGTCACCCCGGTCTGGAGCTGCGGCCACGCCTGGCACGTGGGGTTGCGGGCTCAGTCTAGTACAGAAGGTGCCACAGAGAAGACACAGCCTGTGTCCCTGGCCAACAGCCACCGCCGGCGGCACTGGGGACGGACATCCTGGCAGGCTTTGTGGGTTCCCCTAAGGGGGCCATCACGTCTCCGTGTTAATCCATCTCGGGATCCTGCCCACAGCAGCCTCTTAGTCTGACCACCAAAATGCATCTGACCTAGAAACCAATGACCAAGTAATTCAGCAAGTGTGGGCAATATGCTGAAATTGTACCACCCCTAAATTCATAGCTTGAAGCCCCAGCCCCCAGTGTGTCTGTATGTGGAGATGGGGCCTCTAAGGAGGTCATAAAGGTGGGGCCCTCTTCCCGTAGCATTAGTGTCCTTATAAGAAGAGACCCCAGAGCATTCACTGTCTCCCCACATCCTCCACCCTGACAAAAGACAAAAAAAGAGGCCCTGTGAACACACAGGAAGAAGGCTGCTTCTGCAAGCCAGGCGAGAGGACTGTGGACACAGAACCCTGCAGGGACTGGAGCTGGGACGTCAGTCTTCAGAGCTGAGAAATAAATGTCTGCTGTTTAGGCTGCCCTGTCTGGGAGAGCTTCCTCGTGGCAGCCCAAACCTGCATACGACCGCATCTCATTTTCCTCTTCCTCGGTCAGTCCCTTAGTAGAAACAAACACAGGAGCATCGCGGGGCTGGGAAGCTATGGGATGTGGCCTTGCCTCCTCACCTCCCTGTCCCCCCGCCCAGCACCCAGGCAGGAACACACACAAGCCACTCCCTCCGAGACGGCCCCTAAATTAGGGAAAACGAAACTGGAGAGCCTGGCCTGCGCTCCCCGCGTCCCTCAGACGCAGGGCATCCCTGCCCCCGGGCCTTCCTGGCTTCTCACCATCCAGGGGCTACTTTGCCCCTCTGAGCTCTCTCCATACCACCAGCAGGCCTTCCCGCCTGGCAGACACCCTGGGCCCCTTCAAGGAAGGATCTGCGGCTCGCAGTCTCCGGCTGAGCCAGCCGCACCCCACCGCTGGGCCTCCCCATCCCTGCTTGAGCCTCCCCTGCCGGGGTCTCGCCCTCAGCACAGTTGCCCTACAGTGTCTCACTGTCAATCCCCCTCTTTTGCCTCCGTTCTAATTCAGTGTCCAGTCCCCCAGAAACTTTCCGGTGAAGTTGACCCAAATGACCCCCCAAAACAGGGGCTGCCCTGGCAACCACGACATTCACACCTTTCTCCCCCTCGCAGCGCAACCCTCAGCCTCCTATGCCGACTCCTCCCCGGGCTCCACCCGAAATCCTGGGTCCTCCCTCCTGCACGTACCTCTTGAGACCTCTCACCTGCCCCTTCCTCTGTCAGACCCCCTGGCCCACCCACGGCCTCCCTGCGCCCCCGCACACGGCCCATCTCACTGTGGAAAGTAGGCCTCTCCCCTCTCGTGCTGACAGCCTCCCCTTCCCCGCCACAGGGATGCAGGCTAAAGGCAGGCAGGCCTTCTGCGGTCTGACGGAGGGTGACAGAGCCACACAGAACACTCAGCGAATATGAATCGTGAACCAGTGACACGTCAGAGCCGCCAGCAAGCCTGGGGCCAGGGCTGCCCAACTTTCAGAGAGATCTTGGACGCTGACATCACCTATGTTAAAAGCCATGTTCATAAACCCAAAACAAGGGGAAGGCTTGCCTCCCCTGAACGACCTTCACCTTTGGATCATTGACCCATGTCTCTGCTTCCTTTGCCAAAATAAGTTCTGCAAAGCCCGCTTACAGGACTTCAAGAGGAGGCCTGGCCCGCCTGGCATCTAGATGCAAGCCCTCGGTATGTGAGGGCCCAGAAGGAGTGCTGGGGACAGCCGGAGCTGTGACGTGCATTCCTCGGGAGGGACCGGTCGGCTCCCGTCCAGCCAGCCTGGCCAGGTGCTCTCCAAGCATCTGGTAAACAATATGCTGTGAGCTTTTTCGAAAAAGGACTCTGCATTAGCCTCTAGATATCACATCATTACTTTTTTTTAACATCGTAACCAATTTATTTATGGATTCAGATTATCCAACAGTTGAGAGATCCACAGCTGGGATTCCTCCTCCCCAACAGCTTAAAAGTCAGCAGATAGATGGATGGGATTAATAATCAATTTTCATCACTCCTGCCAGGTGGTCAGCCTTATTCCACCATAGAAGAACGCTGCATTAAATGACTTAAGTTACTTTTCTGTAGGCAGAGCCTGGCTGGGCACACGGGCATCCAGGGCTCTGTGCTCTTCGTCAGGGGCTGGACTCGGCCACTTTAGCCAGAGGCATCTTTGTAGTTAGTAAGTTAATGGCAACTCGTTGCTTGACCCCAGGATCATCTGGGAAGAGGAGAATTCTGTCCCTCTGACCTTTTTGGGTACTTTCCTCCATCATCAGCTTAGTAATAGCTATTACCTGGAAGGTGCCAGTTGTGTAGGAAGTGTGTTAAGATTCTTATTTCTAGTCCTCAAAGAGGTCTGACAAGGTATGTATCTCTGTTTCATAGATGGGAAAATGGAAGCTTCAGGGTGACCAAGCTGGCCAACTTCACACAACCAGTAGGTACAGGGCCTGGGCACCAAGCCCAGCTGGCCCCCAAGGCACTGGCCTCAGCCTCCATCCATTCCCTCATTCCCCTCCTCATTCATCTGTTCATCTAGCAAATATTCACCTGGCACCTTCTCTGTACTGTGCACTATTCTAGACACCAGAGACAAGATGGTAAGTGGCCTCAGGAAGCTGAGATTCCAGCAGGAGGCCAGGCAAGAAATGTGTGCACTTCGTGGGTCAGTCAGACTCAGGGGCATCCTGCCAGCTTACTGAAGGTTCCCTTATAAGTCGCATGCACACCACAGCACATTGGAGCACTCTGAACTGTACACAGAGTATGGCAAGGAGGCACCCTCACTGCCACTTTCACCCCGGATAAACCCAGCATGGTTGTGAAGGATGGCACCCCTGCCCAGTGTCTGTGCTCAGCCCCACACCCCGCCCTCTCATCATGCTGTACCCAGTTTTGACCCCTTATTTTAAAACCCTGCATTGTAATGTAGGTGCTTTCTGATATAACTGGAAGCTCCCTAAATGTCTCTGGTGCCTGTTCAACAGTCCCCAGTAAGATACATGTGGCTCATCTAACTGGAGACACCCTCCCTCCTGCTATGAATTCAGGTTCTTTCCAATTTTGCATGAGCAGGTCAATGGTTACAGAAAATGCATCTGACAAAAGTTAACCGTCCTTTTTATGATTAAAAGCTCTCCACAAACTAAAAACAAAGGGAACTTCCTAAATCAGATAAACTGCACCTACAGAAAATGTACAGCCAACATCATATTTCATGCCGGCAGACTTACGACGTGCTGCCTGAGTTTTGGAAACAGGCAAGAGCACCCACTCTCGTTCCCTCTATTCAATGTCAGACCAGAGATCCTTCTGGGAGATAAAATAAGAGGAGGAATAAAAGGCACACGGTGAGGAAAGGAACGACTAGAACTGCCTCTGGTTTCGGGCGACGTGAGCATCTAGAGGGATGTGTACGACACGCTGCCGAATCAGTGGATTCGACAAGGTCACACCAAGCCGGCACTCATGACTTCAGTTCAGGTTATGCCAACAAATGAATTTAAAAACAACTTTCCAGTTTTAGAGGATTGGCTTATGTTACTGTGCATAAGAAATGGTTCATAAACATTACGAAATGGTTCATAAACATAATTCATTTCCTTTTTCAAACATTCAAGATCAACCTTATTTAAGGACAACTTTCATACAATAATGTGCACCTGTGTTAAGCAGGCCATTCCAGGAGCTTTGACAAATGTACACATCCATCTGTCACCTCCCCAGCCAAGGTGTGGAATTTTTCCTTCCCTCTGGAAAGTTCCCTCGGGCTCCTTACACTCAGTCCCACCACCACCCTGGCCTGGCAACCAGTGACCCACTTTCTGTCCGCAGAGCACAGCGGCCTTTTTCAGAACATTGCATAAATGGAATCATATTCTATGTACTCTTTTGTGTCTGGTTTCTTTCACTCAGCTTGGTGTTGTCCCCCAACACTGACATGTTTGGATGTGAGGTTGGATACAGGGTCTCCCCCAGGCCTGCCGGTTGTGCCATGGAATATATGGGCTCTGTGGGCTGTCATCTTTCTAAAATCCATGGGAAACATTCTGAATCCTAAATACCATCTGGTCCCGAGAGGTTCAGGAAAGAGATTGTGGAGCTTTAATTGTAAGGGTGCATGAGAAAGCCGACGGCATTCAGATATGCACGTATTATTCTTCAGAAAAAGCACATCTTGAAACAAAAGAAGGGGCTGCCCTTCATCCTTCCCTGGCCCCTGGGGGGACTGACATGCTTTTCTTCATCAGAACCTGCCCACACTGGGCGCTGGGGCAGTTCGTGGCACGCAGCAGGCTGCCTGGGTCCTTACCCACCCCGGGAGGGGGCCGCACCTGGAAACAGTGCACCCTCCAGCAGCAGGCAGCATGTCTCCCAGGCACCCAGGGGTGGTGGTAGCAAGTGAGACATAATCCTGCATGAAAGTGAATCAGTCATTCCGTGGAGCTGAGCTGTGGTGCTGTCACCGCACACATAGGGTGAGAAGGTACAGTTTGGGAGAGGAACTTCGTGGGTGGCCACGCCTTCAGTCTACAGGGCCACCCATCTGCTTTCACCTGCCTCAATGTGTTCTCTTCTTGTTTTTAGTCAACCCCATGAAACTAATGGCACCCATAACTGTTCCCAAAGGGTCTGAGGCAGACCCACCCAGCCTGAGCTGGCAGTCTGGACCCCTGGACCTGCGCTCTGAGAGTGCTGGCCGTTCCGGCGTCCTTTCCAGGGAGTGAGGGCATCTGCAGGGTTTCATTACGTCTGGCTTTGGAGGTGATTAGGAAGTGATTTTTGGTTTCCCACTGCAAAGTCTTGGTTGCCTCTCCAAACAGATGCACGTGAGAACATGGGCAGCCTGCCCTTCCTGAACGGCAGCTAATTCCCCTCCTTCGGCAGAAACAGATGGTTGACACAGGCAATTTGTTTACAGAAAATCATACAGGCAGCCAGTGTGGACACGTACTGTGACGGAGGCAAGCAAGTGCCACCATATCACTGCGGCCTGTCCACAGTGTGTCCTCTGTGGTGACACCACCTCTGCTCGGGGACTTGTCCTCAGCCAGGCACTGGCCCTTCATGGCCAGAAGGACAAATAGGTTCCAGAACCATCAAGAACCCGAAACCACACACAATGACGGGAAGATGATACGAGGAAAATCTCTGAGTTGGCGGTGTTCTTTTAAAGTTGTCAAAGTTTCCAGGGTTGTGCCAGCTGGTTTTGAGGGCAGAGCAAGAGGCTTTTATTTTCTCCTGATGACCAACCAAGTTTTGAAGAAGGGTGGCTTCTTGCTCCAGTATCATCATTGATGGTTTTGGCAGTCGGTAGCCTCCATCTTTCAAAGATTCTCAACTCAACTGTGATTCCTATTTTGCAACTTTGTATTTATGAAATCAGCTTTAAAAAATACTCATCTTCATTGTCCGTTGTCGGAAGCTTCAGAAGGCCTCAAAACTATCCTAACATTGTCTAGAAAGAAAACCCCCCACAAGTATATAAACAACCCTTAATGCACAGTATTTTGTGAGCCCAGGTCTCTCCTCTTTTCTGGGCTGGGTCTGCGGCTTTCTCTGTTGGTGTGTAAGGACACAAAGCGTCCTTGCACGAGGGAAGACTCCGCCCGAAGTGGTAGCAAATGGATGATAGGCAAGTGAACACACGAATGAGCTTAGGGGCTCACTGAGAAGATACCATTCTATTACATTTTTACATTATTTTGAGCAGTGACCTGTTCAAAATTAGATCTCACTACTTACATTCATTACATATTTATATTAAAATTTGTTTTTTAATCATTTGTTTTTGCCAACCAGCTACATTTTTGCTTTGGTGGATCCTTGTAAATAACTCATCAGCCTCCTTATTTCTTTGTTTTAAAGGACAGTGGTAGAAATCGCACTGTGTTGGGGTCGGTGGCTTGGCGGTGGGCGACAGCTCGAGCGCTGTGACCAGCCTGGCCAGGGCAGGACTTTCACGCAGTAGCTTGGGCAGCTTGGCTGGAGGCGACCTTCAGAGAGTAGGAAACTCGTTGGTCAGCTGAGAGCAAGCAGAGGGCGCTGGGGGAGGGATCCCCGCTTCCTGGGGGCGAGTCACAAAGGGCAGCTATGCATCCAGGTGGTGGGCAGTGTCCCGGGGGTCACAGGAGAAATAGGCCAACGTAGGGGGCAGACTTGCCAACACACCCAATCAGCTGCCCTTCAAGGTCACGATGGCTCCTGCCTGATGACCAAATCCAAGTGAGAAATGCCTGTGGGACGAAACCGGTCCTTTGGGGAAGGGAACACAGGTTCTTTCGGGGCTGCCATTGTCATGTCTGCCAACAGATGATGACCCCAGATGTGCTCTGTGTTCAGGCTCAAGTCACTCAGACTCTATTTTAGAGCTAGTTTTTTGGGTTAAGAAGGAAGAAAGGAAGGGAGGGAGGAAAAAGATTGGCCACCATGAGCTTGGAAATGATGGCTCACACATTCAAAGACAAGTCCTGAATCCCTACTCAACCCCATCTGCCGTGGCTGACCTCCCCAGCTTCACCCCTGGGTGGGCTGTCCTTTCCGGGTGATCCGAGATGCAGGGCCTCACCTTTATTACAAAGGCAGTTCTCAAATCTCTTTCCATTAAAAGTATTTCCTTATTATCTAGCCAGTAATACCTCATTAAGACAGGTTCACTCCTAAAAACAAGAATATCTTGGGTGTAACTGTAAGTAAGACAGGAATATGTTTTCACTCAGTTACACTGGCTACTTCAATTTGCCTGTTGTTCATATCTAAGGATAATTCAAGTCTAATAAGGAAAATCACTAAAAATCAAATATCTTGTTTTTTCATTATACACATTTCTGGATTTTCAGTCCCTCAATTAAACAAAAGAGTTTCTGATAGTATATGATACATTATTTTACTTGATAGGCAGTTTTTAATAGCTTTTCATTATAAAATTAAAACATAATGTAAAGAACAGGCCTTTCTATTAAGCAAGGATTCTAATATCTTTCAGTGCAAGTCCTTTTTGTTTAATGTCATTTGTACTTATAAATTTATTTCTGTGTATTTTAATCTTTTGTATTGTTGTTAGGAATAACTGTCATCTACCACATATTCAAAGCTAGTGTGGGTTGCAAATGGAAAAGCTACTGACCTAAGCACATATTTAACATTTGAAAACCATCACTTCTGATTTTCTCTATGTAATTATTTATTAGCCACTCTCCTGGAGTTTTCAGACAAACAATCACATTAACATGTCTGAAATGAAGGTTTTAAGACTATGTAAAGCTAAATTAAGATATACCCAACAATGGGGGTAAATTGCCCAAAACTTAGCAGTGGAATTGCAAGTAGGACCCTCACCTTTCAACCTTAAAATAAGCCTGGGATCAATTGGTGGGAGAGTCGTGCTGATTAAAAGACTCATTCAAAACTCAAAGCCTGCTTAGTAATGGCAGATTCTGCCTTTTCCAGCCAAAGCCCAGGGAAAAAAGAAACAGGAGACCTTGCAACTTCAGGGGGAAGGGAACCACAGCCTGGCCCATCATGGCACTTGGGCTCTTGGCCTCCCTTTGGACCAGCTGCTTTCTGCCGTGCCCCCCGCTCTGTGATGGCGCCCTCCCACCAGGGGAGAAGGCCCCCCCCACCTCCCCTCCATGGGGTATGGGTGGGCTTGGGGTTGCCAGGACCCCATCTTCTTCCTTCTGGACACCTGCGGACAGCCAGCACCTTGGCAAGGAGGCCACACCTGTATGACAGGGGCCCAGTGGTAGATGCGAGGCAGACAGACTCAGCCTGGGGCAAACTTAGGGAGCAAATAGCAGGGTGGGATTGGGGTGGACTGGGGTCTTCTGAGCCCACAGACAATCCCAAGGATGTTCCCATGGCTGCACTTCTGAACACACGACCACTAGAGAGGCCCACGGTCCTGTCGCGGGTCAACCGCTGATTCTGCAGTCTGACGTTCCGGATGGAGCTCGCTATCCCCGCGCAGAGCAGAGACGACAGTCCCTGGGGCTGTTCCCGGCCCTCCACGGGCGCATCGGAGCTGTGTCCCCGGGGTGTAGTTGGAAGGGAGCTCCCCACACCAGGGACGCGTGCAGGGCTCCACCTCCTGCTGACCCTGGGGAGAGAGGCTCACGAGCCCAGCCCCTTGACGCATCTGGCCTTCATCTTTCAGAGGCGACTGGGCTCCTCCAGGACGTGGCCATGGCTGCACAGCAGGGTCTGGGATGCCCACCTCCCTTTCCTGGCTGGTGTCCTGATAAGTGCAACTACCAAGTGGGGCAAAACCAGGGTGGGGCACCTATGGGTTCCTGGGCTCCTTCGGGGGAGGCACTGGGCCCCCTTGCGCTCTCTGCCTGCAGCCTCAGTGGGGGCGGGTCCACTTGACCCTTCCCCTCAAGGCCAGGGGACCCTGACCCTATCAGACTTCTTCCCTCAGGGTCCCTGTCCCCACCTGCTGGCTCCGCTGAGACTGACCTCTTCCTTTACAGGGTTGTACAGGGTACAGGCGCTTGGCTGCCCGGGCTGGGAGCTGAATGGCAGGATGGTGCTGCCTCTGGGCGACGAGCTGTGGGAATGAGAGGACCTGGAGCCCCTCAGCTGACCTCCCCATAATATGGAGGAAGCTGCCTGCAGAAGGATGGAAGAGGCCACCTGCAAAGACCGCAGAGCAGGACCCAGAGAGACGGGCCCAGGGCCGGAAAGCCGGGGTCTCAGAGACAGAGGCCAAGGCCCGGGTCTGACGGCGTCATGGAGCCCTGCCTGCGGCCCTGGCTTCCTGAGCCGGCTCACCTGCAGCCCGCGCACATTGGCTCTGGGCTGAGACACACGCCCAGCCCTCTGCAGAAGACACACCCCGGGGTACGGGGCGACCCTCCGCGCACAGGGGCTCCTTGTGCCAGCCAGAGCATGGGAACAGGGACCTTGGCCATTCGCCTGAGCGGCGATGTGACTGGAGTTCCTATGGTGACCAGAATCAGGACTAGAATGAGGGTCCGGTGGGGCGGGGGGCGGCGGCTGTCGAGTGGGCCGCAGTGCGATTCTTCTCAGCCAGAAGCAGAGGACCGATGCTGATTGAATAGGCGGGAGAGAACCTCCCTGAGGACAGAATTTGGATCGAGGGGGGAGACGCTCCCCATGGGGAGCCACGTGTGAGCCACACCAGGGCCGACACAGTGGGGGTGTCAGCTCGGGCCCTTCAAGGCGCCCCCCAGGGTGCAGGTGGCCAGCCCTTCAAGGTGAGAAGAGGGGACCACCTGCGCGGCCATGTCACGCAGCCCAGGGCAGGGAGGGGGGGAAGAAATGCCCGGGCCACTCTCTCATTGGGCCTCTGTGGACTGGGCCCACGTAGAGGTCCGCAGGCAAGCCTGCGCTCAGAGGTGGGAGGATGCACAGGGGTGGGGCAGATGGAGAATGGGCATCACTGTCCCCCAAGGTCCTAAAGCTGTTATGTGGCCCCTAAGATCAGGCCAGGAGGGGACACCCACTCGCCAGCATTCACAGGACGAGGTGGGTCCCAGTTGTCTGGCTCGCATGGGGGCGGTTAGCCAGGCTGCACCCTTGCTGGGGAGGCCCCCCTTCCTCCCAGGAGTCACTGGGGTCAGCAGCCTCTGAGTCGGCCCAGAGGGGACAGTGATGGATGAACTCCATGCACCAGGGTCTGTGTAGTCATTTCCCCACAGACCCTTCCACCAGGAAGCCAGAGAGTGGGGACCTTGCCGGGACTGGTCCAGGAGTGTCCCCGTGGCATGGGGCGTGCGATGGCCTGGCCCTCGGGGGTGGGGGTCAGGTCCCGGCAGCCCCACTGGCCCCAGCCTGCAAAGCCCTTCCTCCGCTTCCCTGCTTGCTGGGCAGAAGCTCCCTCAGCTGGGGGGCTGCACCCCCCTTCCTGGGATTTGGGTTTGCACAGCACTGCCTGCCATGGGGCCCACTGGCAGCGCTCTGACATCCTGTTCCTTGGGGCGCCTCTCAACAGCCCCAACAGTGTGTCCTCAGCTGGGTCAGAGGAGGGACTTCCCGAGCTCCTGGTCAGCACGGCCTCCTCCCAGTAGGCCCAGGATCACTGCCCACAGTGGGGAGTCTGGGGCCACAGGCAGTGAGATAGTCAGTCAGGGCCAGGTGGCACAGCCGCCAGGGCAGAACAGCGTGTACACAGAGGGCAGCCCCACAGGGTCTGCAGCTCCCAGCATGGCTGGCGACGCCGCAGGGCCCAGAGGGACCAGGCTCAGAGACCGACCTGGGAGGACCTCAGTGCGGTCAGCCCCACAGCCACTGAGTGGCCAGGGGAGGAAGGGGAAGTGGGCTGAGATGGGGAGGGGCTCAGGAACTTCCTGGCATAGACCCGGGCTGCTGTCTGCCTCCGGCTGCGGAAGGAAGGGAGGGCAGCCAGGCCCTGGACCCCGAGGTCTTGTAAGACACCAGCCTGCAGACGCTCGGACACCCTGACCAGACTCTCAGCCCCATGTGGCAGGTGGCATAAGGGCATCTGGTGAGGCCTGCACAGGCCTCATAGGTGTCCCCATGCCCCCAGCTGGCCAGAGTGTTGTTTGACCCCTCACATCCACTCTAATCTGGGCCTCAGGGTCATCCACTTGCAGGCAGCCCAGGAGCTCCCCTGGCATCGTCTAGGGGCAGCTGTGACCAGCAGGTAGGGGTTGGTGCTCACTGTCGCCCCTGGGAAGCCAGTCTGTGCCTGCAGAGCCCAAGGGTCCTCTTCCCGGGCTGCCCAGATCAGGGTGTCGTCTGAGGGGCACCAGGGAGCTGTGCTGGGTGCCCTTCTGAACCCCACATGTAGTCTTGTCCAGTTACTGTGGACAGGAAGGCAGAGCTGGCCCCGGACACTGCCCTCCCTGGGAGTGAGCTCTGTGGGGTGGAGGGGGCCACGGGGACTCTCTGCAGGTCCACAGGAAGACCGGCCATGCTCCTCTTTCAGCGGCTTTCCACAGAGGATGTGGTCCTGGCCTGGTGGGGTTGGGTGTGGGGGCTCCAGGAATTTCCCCTCAGTTCCAGAGCGGCCCTGGGCAAACAACAGCACCTCCCAGACTGGGGAGCAATGCACCACAGTAGGTTCAGCCCCCAGGGCTGTGGGGGCAGGGGCAGCACCAGGCAAGGGTCTCAGCCGGATCCTGGCTGGGGCACCGGGGGCCACAGTCCCCAGCCTGGGCCACCAGCTGGGGTAGAAGGTTCTGAGGGAGAAGCAGCCGTGTGCCCTGCCCGAGTCCCCTCACATGCAGCCCTCAGGCCACACGCGGGACAGTAACTTCATGGAACCGACCCAGGATTTATTTGACTCTCAAAACATGAGGATCACAGCCCAACATTACATAAAGAGGCTGAGTGTCCTCCTTGCTGAATTCCCAGCCGCCTGCAGGGCACAGCCAACTGCCTTTAACCTTGGAAAAGCAGACCAGAGGGCCCGGCTCCAGGCTATTTTAAGCAGGGACTTAAAAAGTAAAAGCAGCTGTAAAGTGAAAAGTTTTAGGAACATTTCCATTTCCTGGAGTGATGGAATGGGAAGCCAGCAGCCGGAATCCTCTGCTGGCAGAGCCAGGCGTCCAGGCTGCCACCAGCCAGGCCCACTCTGTGCATGGTGGGCGCGTCCTGGCCTCAGGCAGGCAGCCCGGGCTGGCGGGCCATGTAAGTGCTGAGACACAGTGATTCATCAGGGGTGGGGGTGCAGGGCTGGGGCCAAGGCTGTGTGTCAGCAGGGCGCCACCACAGGCCGGTCAGAGAGGAGAGGACAGCCCTGCCCTGCCCTGCTCAGCGCCAGCCTGGTGGCGCCCAGGTGGCCCCAGCCACCCCATGCCAGAGTCTTACTAGGGCCCTGGGAGGCCCTTACAGCGTTCCATTGCCACCTGAGGTGCCTGCCCTGGAGGCCTCTGGCAGGATTTGGGGAGCAGGCTGAAGGGGCGAATCTGCTGGGACGTACCCCCAACTCTCAACAGCCTGCAGACCAAGCAGCTGAGCCAGTGGACCCAGAGTTAACAGTTTCTGCACTGGCGGTTTGCACCCAGAGACTGAGCTGGGACCCCCTAAATGCCACCCCTGACAAGGAGGCATTCAACAAGGACAGGCTTCTTCCATGGTGACCACGACTGGGGAGGCCGGGCGGCCCTCCGTGGGAACCCGGGGCGCTGCCTCACCCCAGCCCAGAGCACAGCCAGGCCTCAGGGAGTCCAGGCTGCCGTGGGCCTCTGCAGGGCCCATGGGCCCCACACTAGCCTGCCTGCCTGGCTGAGGCTTGGGGCCTGCTATTGTCCTGGGGCTGAGCCCACTCCGGACCCCACAGCCTGCGCTGGGGAGGGGCCAGCTGCGCAGTCCCAGAGGCAGGTCCCCACCTCCCGGTCTGTGCGTGGGGCAGGTGGGGTCCGAGTCCCCTGCCTCCCTCTCCTCCTTTGTGTCCCCGGTTGTGTCAGTGGCGTCCCCAGGCTGGCCTCACCATGTCCAGTGTCAGTGGGGCTGAGCACCTAGACACACAGGGCTCAGGGTAAGAAACCCCTCCCAGTGGAGACCCCGGCACCACGTCACAGGACCACCCTCACCCGTGTCCAGATACGGGGCCGTGCTGAGGGCCCCATCTCTGGTTTCTGAGGGGCTCCTGCAGGTGCGAACCTAGATGCTCCCCTTGGTTGTGCTCACAAAGTGGACACACGGGGATGGACCGTGGACCCTGATGCTTGTCCCAGGGACCACCTGCCTCAACATCAAATGCCCCCTGTCAGGGCTTGACTGTTGGCCTCTTGTCTCCCAGTGGGAGAGGGCTCTGCCTGAGCACCCATCTGCCCAGCTCCCACCCAGAGCGCCCACAGGGGTCTGGCTGTCACCTGCTCTAGGGACCCAGCCTCTCTCCTGGGAGGGACATGCGACCGTCACTCCTCGGTGGGCCACCTCTGGTCCCTTACTTCCTGGGCTTCCAGGGACACCACAGGCCCACGTCCCGCCTCTCCGGCCACCCACACCTGTGGGCTCTATCTGGTCCCTTGGGGCCTAGAGGGGAGGGGGTTCTCGTACTTGGGAAGGGGGGAAGCTGTCCATGTAGGCGGAGACACAGCTGCCCGGAGCTCTGGTCCACACGTGGAGTTTCTGAAAAATAATCCAGCACTTTGAGGAGGAAGATCGGCATGTGAACACAACCCCCAGTCCTTGTTTGAGGCGTGTCTATACCCTTCCTGCTCTCGAGGCCGCTGTGCAAGCACCCCTTTCCTCGGCAGTTTAAGGAGAAGCCCAGCTCCAGGGGCCCAGCCACCTGCTCTTGCCGCCCCAGATGTGGCCCAGAGCCTGTGCTCATCGCGCCGCATGCCGGCACCCCCGGGGTCACTGAGTTGCAGGACATGTGCACAGACGATGCCACGGCTGCTCGGCGGTGCCAAGGCCGGCTCGGTGCCCCAGGCCTCCGGGCTCTCAGGCAGTGGTGGCTCTGGCCCCGTCCTGCTCTCCCCTCTTGGCAGCCTCCTTCGCCCGGGACTGCGACGTGTCAGCTGCCACCTGAATCTTGGCTGCATAAGTGCAGCACACCTTCCCTTGTCGGTTCTCACTCCGCTGGAGAACAGAGGTCTCCTCTGAGGTCGGCATTCACTTTGGGCACAAGGCGAATGTGGGTTTTCATGTCCCCATAAGGGCGGTGTGGGCAAATGTGGCCAGCACCCCTTCCCCGTCTCCTCCCGCCCCATGCCCAACTCAGAACCTGCCTAGCTCCCTGCCTGCCCCTCCCTGGGCTCCTGGCTCTGAGAGACGGTGACTCAGTGGGCCGTTTGGTGCTCTGGGACTCCTGCTGTCTGTGGCCATGAGGCCGCTGTCTTGACTCCCTGGCAGCAGCCACCCCTGGTTCTGGGGACAGCACAGCTGAAGCACCTTCCTGCAACTGGACTCAGGCCCTCGTGGGTGAGTCCTAGGAGGGTTCTGTAAGTCCTGGCCAGGGCCTCAGAGCTCCTGTCTCCTCCTATTTCCAGGGGACCCCTGAGGAGCATGAGCTGGGCAGGCCTCGGCCACCAGCCCCAGCCTCACTACTTCCTGTTGGCTTTGCCCGGCAGTGTCCTGCTCACTTTCTCTCTGAGTCCAGAAGTTAACTCTGGCACATGAAGGCTTCCTTGCGCTGCTTTGTACTCAAATCTAACACCAGAGGTGACCCCACATGGGCAAGGTGGGGCAGGTGTGAGGCTGCCTGTCCGGCCGGCTCTCCTCGGAGGGACTCTGGCACCGGAGGCCCTTGGGGCTGGTTCGGGCTGGGCTGCAGGCTGTGGGGGCTAAGTGTGGACTGGGGCTTTCGCAGTTACCGGGCTTCCGGTTGCAGAAGCGCAGAACCAAGCTGGAGACGGCAGTGGGTGAGCCCTGGGGTGACCCTCCTGGTCTGGCAAGCACGCCCTGGGGCTGGGAGCTCAGAGGTTAACTGAAGAGTTTCTGAGCCAGAGGCCCCAGAGCACAGGCCTCTTACCCAGGGTCTGGCTCACAGAAAGCTGATCTGGGGGCCACCTGCTCCTTCACTGGCAAGCAGTGCCATCCCAAAGTCCGTGGCATCATGTGAAAGGCTTGAGGTGACCCTGAGAGGTACTAGCGGGCAGCTGCTTTTCCCGTGGAAACAAGCTGCAGGAGTGGGTGTCTCGGAGCTCCAGGCACCCTGCTGTGGCTCAAGCTCCTGCAGGCCCATGGCCATGATTTCTCTCTTCTGGTAAACAAATGACCTCTAGGAGTGGGGTGCAGGGCCCGCTTTGTGGGCCGTGACCTAGGCAGTCCCACAGGACACCAAGCTCAGAAGGACCCCCATTTGTCTTAAAATTCTTAATCACTTTCAAGCAAGAGGCCACGTTTTCATGTTGCACCCGTGTCTGGGGCCTCTCTGGGGGAACACTCTGACCTCAGTGAAGGGCCAGGTCCCAGCCCGAGGAGGGAGAGATGGGCTCCAGTGCTCAGGACTGGAGTGCCAGGTGGCATTGCTGGCTCTGGCCACATCCCTGACTTGTCCCGGGGCCCCGAGAGGGGGCACTCCCCGCACAGGGTCTCTGTCCCAGCCTAATAATAACTCCTGGCGCTGGCCCCAGCTGCCAGGCTATTTTTAGACTCCCTAACCCAGCCCCAGCGTGACTCAGCAGGGCCCCGTCTCAGCCGCCTTGAGAAAGTCACACGGTGCCGGTGGCTAGGATGCTCCGGCTGGCTGCATGCTGGCAGCCCGGGTCCAGGGCTGCGGCCGGGCCAGGAGCAGGGGAACCCTCTTGCCTCAGGCCTCTGACCGTGATGCCCTGGACAGCCTCAGACACGCTGCCGCCGCCAGCCCTACTGCTCCCTCCCGGCAGCACCCAGCCCCTCCCCTAGCTGAGCATGGAAAATCTGATGTCAGAATTCCAGCGTGGGCAAAGAATGTGGCCCGACCTTCACCTTCCAGGGAGCTGCAGCTCTGAGGCCCCAGAGGGCTGGGCCTGGGTGTCCCCCTTTCCTGCAGGTGCCCCTGGTGCCACCCACCCTTCTCCCTTCTCCAGGCCTGGCTGGCTCGGGTGGTCCCACTCTGAAGGTGCCCCCAGCATGTCCCATGTGGTCCTGCCCCCAGCAGCCCAGTTTTTTGTGCTGCTGGCCGGGTCCTTTGTTACTGGAAGGCTTTCTGGAGTGGGTCACGGGGTTGGGGTGGGGGAGACGGCATGCCGCGCAGGCGGATCCCTGTCCCAGCTCTGCAACACGAGACAGCCTGGCAGTACGGAAGCCCTTCGTCGTCACCTCCTGGAGGAAGTGCCTGCAGGATGTCAGTGGGGGTGGGGGGGGATCAGCAAGGAGCTGTGTATATACATGTGCACACACATGTGTGCCTGTGTATTGCTGTGTGTGCACACATACAAATACATGCATACGTGTGTGAACATGTGTGCACACAGGGCTTTGCAGGGTGTACATGTGTGAGTGCACACATGGGCACATATATGTTCGTGTGTGCTCCTATGTACACATGTACACAAATGTGTGTGTGTGCACATGTATGTGTGGGAGCTGTGTCCCCTTGGGGTGAACCGCCATTTCTTCAGCATATTCTGGTTGTGCGGAAGCCCTTGGAAGGGCAATTCTTACAAGCCCCCTGCCCAGCTCTCCTGGAAGCTTCTGTGGCTCTGGGCCGCGGGGCCTCCGCACACAAGCCACAGACACAAGGAAGGGGTGTGGCCCGAGCTGACCCTGCTGTGCTCTGGGAGGCTGCGGGTGCCCTGTCTGTCCCCCCGCCATCTTCCCAACTCCCCCACAGAGTGTCCAGTGCCTCCCAGGGGTGGGTGCACATTGTCACTTTCTCCCCAGAATGAAGTCACCAGGAGAGGCAGCACATCTGGTGTGGACCTGGCATCGCAGCCGTCAGATGGACGTTCTTTGTTTTCTCTGCTTCAAGTGCTAGGATGCTGTTATATTTAGAGAAGAAATTGCCTCCTGCAGATGGATAATAACAGTAAATTATACCTTGTTGATCCTGTGCCTTTCTTAAAGTCTGTCTTTAACAAAGTAAGGGAAAATGAAAAGATTCAGGAAAGCCACTATGTAAAATGAAAGCATTACACTGTTTTTCATTAACTTGAAAATCACTTAGAAAAAGGTTTCCATTTAAAATATCTGGCTGCCCACCCCAGCCACAGACTTCTTAAACTTCCCATTAAGGTTCTCTTAAAGACAGACAGAAACCCAGAAACCCACAACCCCTGGGACACCAGACTTACACGCTATTGTGAGGATCTGGCAGGACATGGCCGGTGGCAGAAATGGACGGAAAATGTCTGCCAGCCCACCTTTTGCTGTGCATGGAGGGACTGCAGGCCAGGAAGGTGGGCAACCCTGTGCCAGCCCGCTCTCAGCCGCTCACTCAGGCCCCCGGCCTGCGTCCATCAGAAACCCAAAGGACACCGCCTTCTGAGGAGCTGTGTGGTCCCAAGCTCCTCCCCATCAAGGCTCTGTCGCTTCAGACTCCCAGCAGGTGGGCAGGAGCCTGTGAACACAGAGCCGGAGACACAGGGGGCAGGAGGACAGAGGAGCCCCTAGACGTGGGTCTGGGGGGGGTGCGGCCAGCCCCCAGGTGGACTTGCAAAGAAGCAAACACGGGTGGATCCCTACCCATGCACACACAGCACAGAGCTCGTCCATCAAGTCCAGGGGCAGGGAAACCAAGTATCATTCTGATAATTAGATTAGAACCACTCTTGGGAGACAAAGCAAACGGAAGAAAGCCCAGGGTCAGCATGACTGAGGAGGACCGTGGTGGGAGAGGGGACCCACCCCTCCGACAGGGCGAACCGGGGAGGACAGCACCCGCGGGGCTGGTCCTGGAGTCCTGAACTTCAAGCCACAAAAGGCAGCGCGTGTGCAGCCCAGGCCCTGTGGCGCTGAGACGCACTCCCAAAGCCGCTGTGTGAGGGCGGTGGTCGTGTGGGGCCTGCTTCTGACAGACGGCGGTGAAGGCTACAAACAGCAAGGCTGAACTGACTTTTTTACAAAATGCTATGTGTCCTAGAAAGAATACAGTTGTTTGCAGGCCCATGTTCGATCTTTTTAAAATTCGTCATGTAGTAGACCTCATAAAACCTCAGTAATTCCAAGAAAGGATTTTTATGGAGACCACATTTTTTCATCTCGATGAAATACACTAGAAACGATTGACAACCATGTGATACGGATCCTCAAGTGGCTCCTGCATCCGGCACTGGCAGCAAGGGAAGCATGGTGGTGCTCTGGGGGGAGACCCGGCTCCAGACCAGGACGCTGAGGGCCTCCCCACTGCCTCGTGGCTTAGGAAGAGACCCCAGCCTCTGGGAATTGAAACAAATCTCCCAAAATGGCTATTGGGTCAAAGAGGCTTGCAAACCCGCAATCGCGGAGTATTGAGGACACAACGAAATTGGAAATGGTACTTGTCAGAATTCTGGGATGTGCCCACGACTCTCCCTAGAGGCAAAATGACAACCAAAATGTTGTCACTGTAAGTAAGAATGAAGTCTATGAAGTGTCATCTACAATACGAGTCGGGGGGATACAAAGTGAACTTGGGGAAAGAGCCGATCACCGTGAAGGCAGAACTAAGCAATCAGAGAAACTATCAGAGTGGTTCAATACATCTACCTGCTGGTCTGTGGGAAAAACAGCAACAAATAAAGAAATCCACAGCAAATAGGATCCAGAAAAAGAACTGAGATGTAAATAAGTAAGATCATATAACAACAGACATGCAGTTAAAATATTAAAACCCAACAAAAATTGTTTTATAAAAATATAAATTAACAAAATGGCCTCAAGAAGCATGGGGAAGACTAGATGGGCCAATAGCTATAGAAGATTTTTGAAAAACATTGTCCAAGAGTTACCACTCAATAAAGGTTCCACTGGTAATCCTTTCAAACATTTAAGGAACGAGCAATTCCCAAGCCATATACACTTTTCTGGTAAAAAGACTGGATACTTTCAAATTCAGCTGATGCAAAAATTATAAGTGGAACAGGAGCAAATCAAACTCAGGAAACTTTGGAAAGAATAACCTGTGGTGTCTAAGTAGGGTTTGTCCCAGGAATGCAAAGATGGCTTATTTTAAGAAATATGCAAGTTCTTCGGGAGTCAAAGGTCAAAGAAGAAAACGTAACCTTTCACTGAATTCCAAACTCGTGAGTACACAGAGCAGAATGAGAGAGAGGATCACAGAGTAGCTATCCGTGACAACGGCTGTCCTGGCAGGTGCGGGGACCTCAGACTGGAGGTTACCCCACGAACATGCAGGTCCTCCAGGTAGCTTGAGCTGGGCAAGGAATATACCAGAAGGCTCTTGGCATCTCACACACGCCGGGGCAGAGCTGAAGGCCCGCGTGGCTGGGAGTCAGGGGCTCTTCCTGTGCAGTTCTGCCACTAACAGTCAGCTAGGGGACTTCCTTTGGCGTAGCTGCCGGCCTGCCAGGCTGGACCGGAAGGCAGGATTGTGCAGCCAAAATGCTGCTGTGTGAGCCACCCTGGGAAGGCCGGCTGGCGGGGGCCCCATGTGGACCTTGGATGTTTGAGGGCACCTGGAGTGTTCTGCTTTTCTCCCCTCTCCAGTCCACCCCGCAGGTGGGCAAGTGACCCAGTGATAGACAGTGTAGAATGAAGAGATTTTTGCTGGGAATTCTGAGAAAAAATGCTCATTCCTCACCTGAGTTTGTACCTGAGGGGACACATGGCCTGGAGGTGTTGCAGCCTTCTTGTGACAAAGAAGGGAGGTGAGCTAGACCAGATACACACACTGAGAAACCAGACTTGGTTGCTTGATCAAGCCACACCTGAATCTTAAGCCATGTGAATTAATGAATGCCCTTGAAGTTAATTTGGTTGTTTTTGTCTTTTACAATTAAGAGTCTGGAGTGATAGACTTCAGTCATGACAGATGTGTCTGCTTTACCACTTTAATCTAAAATTGTCCTGAAAATTCTGACCATTTTTATTTCTATGTGATGACACCATTTTTTCATTCTTGAAGGATCAGCAAGCTCCCAGCTTGACTCGGCAGATCCCAAATCAAACCACACCCTGCTGACACCCTGGGGTGTTCACTGGGTGCTGCAGGCCATGACAGGGGCTTTGGGGGTCAGCTCACTGCTCCTGTCTGGTGGGCCCAAAGCACCCCCCTGCCCGAGTAGTGCCCCAGGCCTAGGGAGGTGAGGCAGCCGGCCCCAGGGCATGCACGGCCAGTGAGGCCCTTGATGGTTTCTGTGCACTTGCTCACGGCAGGAGAATGGGTGGTACCTGGTCTGCGCCGAGTCCCAGACCTGCCCCCACAACTCCTTCAGGACAGCTTTTCGAAGGAGAAAGATGTCTGTAGGAGCGTGAGCTCGTGAGCTGGCAGCGTGCAGTGAGCCTGAGGGAGGCATCGTCTGCGACTGGCCAGCCGGGCCGAGCGCCCAGTTCCCAGTAAGTGGCCGGGTGCGGCACCTCCACAACACGGCCATGGAGCAGTGGGCGCCCCCTGGGACAATGAAGGAGGCCCCCTCACAGCCCTGCCCCAGAGGTCTGCCTGGGGGTTGGGCTGGGCAGCAGGCTAGGGCAGGAGGAGCACAGGAGGCCGTCTGGGGAAAGGCACTGGCCGGCAGCGGCTGGTGGGCCGGGCGGCATCTCTTGCAGGGTAGGGGCACTCCCACGGTGGGGACCAGCTGGAGGGGGGGATCATGCCCAACCGAGGCTGGGAAGCCCTGGGGGTGAGCTGGCTGCGGCCTGCTTCTGGCCTGGCATGAGCACAGGAGAGGTCACTGGGGGGTCTTAGGAGAGGGGTCCTGCCTGGCAGGGTACAATGGGCATTGTTTGGTGCCTTTGAAGCCCTGGGTCTGATCAAGAGCCTGGGGCGGCATAGATTCTGGGACAAGGAGATCCTGGGGAGAAGGTCATAGGCAGTGCTGCCTGACATGTTTGGCTTCGCTGACCTGCCGATCTCTACTCTGGGGTCCTTGGCCTGGGGCTCGTGTCCCGTTTTTCTCCAAAACAGGAAGAGTGAAGCAGGTCTGGGCCAGCAGCCTGTGTCCCACCCCTGCCTCCTCTCTGCTGCCACCTCTGGGTGTGACCCAGGACACTGGTGGTACCTGGCCCTGGGTGGTAGGTGGGGCAGAGGGGCTGGCAGGTGCCCTGGGGATGGGGGTGCAGAGGGCTGGTAGATGCCCTGGAGGAGTGGGGTGCCAGAGGGGCAGGCAGGAGCCCTGGGGGTACAGAGCGCTGGCAGGTACCCTGGAGGGTGGGGGGCAGAGGGGCTGGCAGGTGCCTGGCAAGCCTATCTGCAGGATGAAGAGGAACCCCATGCAGAGGGCCAGGTGGGGCCCAGGGCAGGGCTCCAGGAGACAGATGGACCTTGGCAGGGGGCAGGTGATGGGGCGGGGATGATGAGACAGGGCCCCACCCAGTAGTGGGGACACAGAAGAGGTGTGGCCAGAAGGTCAGGGTACAGCGGTAGGTCACCTGATCGGTTGGGCCACGCCTGGGCCGACAGGAGTGGGGGGCATGTCTCCATGATAGAGGGATGTCTCCTTGCTCGGGAGACCCTAATCTTGGGACAAGAGGCTGCTGTGGTGAGGGCCTGGGGCAGGGGAAGAGCAGGGGCCCCAGCCCCAGGGGCTAAAGGAACCATAGCAGTGCAGATTCCTGCCCCCTGGGGTAGCAAGCCTGGAGGGCCCAGATCTGTCCTGGCCCAGAACCTCTCCTTCCTAACCTGGTTGGCTTGCAGGTCGACATTAGGAACCAGAGGGGGTCTGTTCCCAAAGGAGAATAGTCTTCATCTGTGAGCCTGGGGCATCAGCGCCGGTGCCCCATGCCCACCTGGCCCTGCCACTGCCTTCCCAGATGCCAGGAGCAGATGCTGTTCAGGAGAGAATGTCTCCTCCTGCCCTGTGCACACGCCTGGTGTCCTGCCCTTTGTGGTGGAGCACGTGGGGACAGGGACCTTCCTGGCAGCTATGGGACAGAGAACCAGCTTCCCGCAGTTGACAGCTGCTGGCTGGATCCCTGTTTGCCAAGAAGGTCTGGAGCCCCAGAGGGCCTACGAGTTGACTGAGTGGCCAGGGCCGGGCCTCTGAGCATTGGTGCTGGCACAGTGGGCTGTCCGTGTCTGCAGGGGTCACGACTTTCCCACTGGTGCCCATGGGGCGGGCAGGAGGGCAGGACTGGGGGCTCATGGGCAGTGAGCTATCCTGCTGGAAGGGCTGAGCATTTGGGGGTTGGGAAGGGTTGAAAGCATGGCTCAGAGGAGGGTGTGTGTCCGCAGCCATGGGCATCCTTCAGATGGCAGAGGCTCTTCCCCTGCCTGGAGCAGGGTACCTCCACGTGCACCCCGCCCTGGCCTCCATGCTCACCAGCCCCCGAGCTCCCTCCCCACGTGGAGAAGGCAGAGGCTGTCCCCCTGACATTCTGCAAAGGTCAGCGACTGCCAAGTCCTGTCACTGAGAATGCACCCAGCCCCGCAGAGGGGTCCCCTAGGCCCAGCACGGCCCCGCACGGGGTTCCTAATGCCCTCTTCCTGAGGGTTTCCTAGGAGCCTTCACTCAGCCTGTGGCTGTCTCAGCTCCACAGGCGCAGAGAAGCAAGCATGCCAAGTGCTCTTGTGTGTTCCGCCCTGTGCATGACACTTCTGCGAAGAATGGCTTTTTTCCATTGCTCCGTCCAGAATGTGACCACTTCCTGTCTCCTGGAGAGGCGTGGTCCGTGCAGACTGTCGTGAGGCAGGGGCAGCGCTGGGTGGGGGCTTGCTTCTCACGGGGCCTGACTTGGGGGCCTGCCGGTTCTCTGGTGCTTGGGAGGCTGAGTTGGCAGAGTGAACCAGAAACTCCAGCAGGCCCCCCTGGGAGGCCAGGGCCAGCTGGGTGGGAAGCTGGGGTGGCTCTGCCGGTGTTGGTTCTAAGCACATACACTGACTTGGTTCCTGGTTTTGGGGGCCAGGGAGCCCAGTGGCTGAGAATCTACTGCTAATGAGGCCTAAGCCGTGGGTCATCGCTGGGCTCGGCCCTTGGGCCTGCCGGGTTGTGTCTCGCTTTCCAGGGCCCTGGGGGCTCCTGCCCTGGCCTGGCAAGTGTCGGTTTGCACCGCTTCAGGCATTGCATGGACCACGGTCCCTTTGACAGAGGAGAGGCAGGTCATCCATGATGCAAGCACCAGAGCCTCAGGGTGGGGGGGAGCATCTCCCAGGCAGGCACGTCAGGGTGGGGACAGGAGAGTGACCTTGGCGGCCAGGTGTGGTGGAGGTGTGACCTGGGCAGGTACGTGAGGGTGTGGGGAGCGTGCCTTCCAACAACTCAGAAGTCCTGCCCAGTGCAGCCAGGAGGGAGGCCAGTACTGGGCCACAGGCTCAAGCCCCCTCGTTGCCACGTCAGCAGCCTCCTGGGTGCACAGGCCAGGGCCCCTGCCCCTCCCAGAGTCCCCTGCCTGGGCCCCAGGGAGCCATAGCGCTTGGCAGAGGCAGGCCCTAAATGCCCTCTTTCTGAGGGTTTCCCAGGGAGCCTCCGCGCCCTGCCCAGTATCCACCGGCCTCCTCCGGGAGGCTTTTAAATATCCTCACTAAATTGAAATGTGGGCCACCTACTTACAGTCAGGACGCTCTGCTCCAGGACCAGCTCCCTGGGCCCAGAATGGTCCCTGGCATTCATGTCACCCCTAAGCTTGCAGCCACTCCTGTCTCTGTGTCAGGAAGGGCCAGTAGCCCTGGGGGGGCCACAGCAGGAGCGCTAACCTCTGAGCCCCAAATGCATGGTGGGAGGGCAGGCTGACAGCCCTCTGTGTGAGCCACAGGGGAGGGGACAGAGGCCAGGGCCCCCTGGAGCCCCACGCATGCCTTCGCGACTGTTCGGTAGGGCCTGTCTGTCCTGTGCCCTGCAGGCACTGGAGGCTGGGGAGAGTGGCCCTTCGCTGGTGCCCCAGGGGTGTGGGAGAGCCAGGAGGCCTGGCTGCCTTCGGAAAGTGCCCAAGAAGACCTGGGACTCCACTCTGGGGAACTGAGGGGTCTCTGCCACAGCACTGGCAGGGACACTGGGCAGGGGGCTTCACTGGGGCCAGTCCCCCAGGTCTGAGCTCATGGACACAGGCAGCCCCCGCCTCCAGGAAGCACACCTCCTCAGCGCACCTCCTCAGTCCATGGGGCAGAAGCAGCTGCCCTCGGGCCGGGTGCTGTGGCTGCAGAATAGGGCTGTCAGCTGGGCACGGGCTCGGAGGCTCCCCTCCCTGAGCTCTCCAGCCCCGTGGACCATGGCGCCCTTTGGCCGGAACAGCTCCTAGTGCTTGGCTCGGCCAACAAGTGGGGTGTGCCTTCTGTCCCCCAGACCTGGGCCTGGGATAGGCCTTTCCTAGAGCCCAAAGGACCCTTGGGGAGGGCCTGGGCCAGGGGCCAGGGGCAGATGAATGAAGGGATGGTCTTCAAGGTCACAGCGAGGAACCCTTGGACCTGGCGAGAGACACTGCAGGGGCCCACTTGTGGAGCCCGGGGCCTTGGAGCCCCTGACCACAGACCTGCCTGTGTCCTCCAGCCTTGCCTCTGGAGGACACCCACTGACAGGCGGGCTGCCCCAGGATCCCCCAGTATCTGACAGCACCCTTGTCAGAGAGGCTGCTTTCTGGAACCTTCCCAGTGTGGGTGCCAGTCCTGCTGGAAAAACCGGAAGCCTCAGAAGTACTCCTGAGACAACTTTTTTTAGAAAATGAAGGATTAACTTCCACCCTGGCCTCTCCTGTTACAGCCGTGTACTGACATTGAGAACAAGCTCATTCTGAAAGACTCATTAAAAACATTATCTGTGTAGATCCTTACTAACTGACCTTTTCAAGTCATCATTACAAGAGATAAATCTAAAAAAAGATTTCCTTTGTCATTGACTCATCTTGGCCTAAATACTGTGGGAAATTTCCACGACTGCTTATATCTCACACGCCTAGTGTCCACAGCCTCGCACACTGGAATGGAGAACGGCGCAGAGGGCCAGGAGGCCAGGCCGGAGGCATCAGCGCCCTCCCCATGAGACCAGGGCGCAGTGTGGTGTGGGGCCTCACTGTGCCCGCCAAGGGAAAGGGGGTTTGGGGGACCCTCCGTGGCAGGAGAGGCTGGTGAGGGCACAGAGGTGTGTGGAGCAGGCCCACTGCACGCAGCGCCAAGACCTGGGGTCCAGTCCTTGCCACCTTTGCCTTAGGGATAAATGCACGCTGAGGAAACGCTCCTGGGACATTATCTTGTTTTAAGAACAGCTTCCTTGAGCCATAGTTCACATATGACACGCTCCGCCAATGCAAAGCGTGCCGTGCCACAGGTCCGGTGTGCTCACAGAACCACATGCCCATCAGCACCGTCAACCTTAGGGCACCCCGTATGCACACGAGGCACCAGCACCCAGGAGCCACGCTCTGCCCTGCCCCTCCTGCGGCCTGAGCAGCCCCTGCTGCACTTTGGTCTCTGTGGTTGCCTGTTCGGTGCTTTTTGCTGGCCTGGAGCACCCGCACGACCTGTGGCTACACACCTTTTTTGCCTTTGTCCCTGAACGCAGCTGGGTCTCTCCTGTGCTCACTGAGTCCTTGTATGAGTTTCAAGGAGAGTAAGGTTCATGTTAAGAATGTCACAAAAGACCTGTTTCTGTGACAGATTCAGAGGCCCGAGGGGCACTGGATACCTGGTCCACTGGTTCCCAGGCCCTGAAGAGGCAGCAGCTGCCTGCTGTGGGCAGTGCCCCGCTGGGGTGGGCCTGTGTCAGGCTGGCTTCCTCCTCACCAAGCCTGACTCTGCCCACCCCACCCCGGGCCTCTCCCCTGGTCTCTGCTCCTTAGGGGGAAGCTGGGCTCGCAGGCCATGTCCACATGACCCACAAACCCAGTGGAGAGTCAGACTGCAAGCCCAGGCCCTCTGGCAGCTCTGAATTGTGGGGTCCAAACACAGGCAAAAAGCTGTTTTAACAAAGGCTTTAGAGTCAGACCGGAGGTAATTTAAATGACTTAAAAACCAAGGGGCTGCACAATCAAGTTTGAGAAAGACAGTTGCACCCCTATGTTTATCGCAGCACTATTTACAATAGCCAAGAATTGGAAGCAACCTACATGTCCATCGGTAGATGAATGGATAAAGAAGATGTGGTACAGATACACAATGGAATACTACTCAGCCATAAGAAGTGGAAAAATCCAACCATTTGAAGCAACATGGATGGAGCTGGAGGGTATTATGCTCAGTAAAATAAGCCAAGCGGAGAAAGAGAAATACCAAATGATTTCACTCATCTGAGGAGTATAGGAACAAAGGAAAAACTGAAGGAACAAAACAGCAGCGGAATTACAGAACCCAAAAATGGGCTAACAGGTACCAAAGGGAAAGGAAGTGGGGAGGATGGGTGGGCGGGGAGGGATAAGGGGGGGGAAGAAGAAGGGGGGTATTAAGATTAGCATGCATGGGGGGGAGGGAGAAAGGGGAGGGTGGGCTGCACAACACAGAGAGGACAAGTAGTGACTCCACAACATTTTGCTAAGCTGATGGACAGTAACCGTAATGTGGTTGTTAGGGGGGACCTGATATAGGGGAGAGCATAGTAAACATAGTACTCTTCATGTAAGTGTAGATTAAAAATTTAAAAAAAAAAAAAAGAAAGAAAGAAAGAAAAGGGGATTACTCCTTGACAGGATAAAACTATTGGTAAATCAAAGATCAACGCATGCTTTAAATATCCTTAATGTTGATCACTTAAAGGGTGTCAGATGATCAGCTATGGAGGTACTCTTTTCTGATAATATTCCTTTCTCTTAATTAAAAAAAAAAAAAAAAGCAGTTCCTGTGTGCTGACCTCCAATGAGTTCTGCACAGTGGTATAGAGGGCATGTCAAAGTGTGGGCAAAGGGTCTGTTTGTTTCTATGCAGAAGATCAAGGCCTAGCTTGGACACCCAGAAAATGAACTAAGATACGATATGAGGAGGAGCTTCCGGCATCAGCACTCTCTGGAGGACTCGTGCCGGGGGATGATCATCAAAAAGCCTCCACAGGGATCCGGACGATGCTGCGGTTGTGGCTGCATCCAGCCCACCGTCTCCTGGACTTGCCATAAGAAGGAGGAGGGAGATGTCTAGGCTGGCATGTGCATACAGTGAGACAACGAATTTGACCAGATCTGTACTGTTGGAACTCAACCAGGAGTTGGGAGGGGTGCAAGGTGTAGCACTCCAAAATCTTACGACTATAGACTATCTACGGTTAAAAGAACATATGGGATGTGAACAGATCCCAGAAATGGGCTGCTTTAATTTGTCTGATGGTTCAAGTACAGTTGGACAATATCCATCATATCATAGATAAATTTTCACAAATGCCTAGGGTGCCTAAATGGTTTTCTTGGCTTCACTGGAGATGGATGGTAATTATAGATTTGCTTTGTTTATGTCACCGTATTCCTACTATGTTAATATGTGTGTGCAAATTAGTTAGTAGTTTAAAACCTATACATACTTAAGGTACTATACAAGAAGATATGTCAAAGAAATAATCAATCCTCCCAAGTTTCCTTCATATGCTACATCTATAGCTTTTCTTCTTCCTTCCTAATTACCACCCTTAAATAGAATTCGTGCCTCATATCGAATTTACCGAGTATCATAATTCCTCCAGGTGGTAAAGATACCTCGAGACAAGTGCTGGGCATAGAAGCCACAGGGCATAAATCTGCAAAGAAGGAAAAAGCTAACCTTTGCAAACAATATTGCTTCTCTCTCACTTACCAACTTTACATTTCCCTGTATGGCCCCGGAAGATGACTGGTTAGCCAGAGACGGGTAAGATTCCTCAAGGGAGGAACAACCTAAGACAGGCACAGTCGCAGGGGGGCCATTAGGTGAGAATTTGGGGATCAACAGAGGTGAGGCGCAGAACCTCACCCCCCCTGCTCTGAGAGAAATCTTCTGCATCCGTGGATGTCTTGCTGCCCTTGTCTAGCCTGGATTAATACTTAGTCCATAGGCACAGACCTGATCATCTGATCATCTACATTTGCCCTCTTACAGCACTAAACTATGTTTTCTACCTTTATCTTGCATCTACCTACCACTTCAGCATTTTATTAAAAATAAAAATAATAATAATAAAGGGAGAAATGTGGGATCAACATATAAATCAAGTACAAAAATCAAACGAATATTCATATTTGACCTGATTGTTTATAGGTCATAATGCATGATCAAAACCGATAGTTTCAGTGATGACTGCCCTTGTACTGTTCACCATGTAAGAATTCGTTCACTATGTAAGAATTCGTTCACCATGTAAGAACTTGTTCGTTATGCTTCAGAAGATTGGAGACTGACGAAAATTAGGCTTGAGATGGATTAATGATTGTACATTGAGCGTTGACCCCCCTATACTGAATTTTATTGTTGTTAACAACCATTTGATCAATAAATATGAGAGATGCCCTCTCAAAAAAAAAACAAAAAAAAAAACAAAAAACCAAGGGGCTGCAAAGCACAGCCTGAGCCCGGACAGGCCGTCCTCCCCAGGCTGGGAGAGCAGGCAGGTCCCGAGGGTGCAGGCTGTGTGGGGCCCACGGCCGGCCTCCCCGACAGGCAGCCCTGTGGCCACGCAGCGCACAGCTAGTGCCCGTGCGGGAGGTGCACCGCCAAGTGTAGATACGTTTTCAGAGACTCAGACCCAAAGTCTTAATACTTGTTAAGGGTTTTGTACATATTTGGGGTTTTCTCATTTTGCAGTACTGCAGAGAATTTGGCTTATTTAATTAACAGGTCACCTGGGATTCCAGCTCAAACAGGACAATTGGTAACAGACCCTGATAGAACTGTGAGCCCATCAGCACACAGTTAGTAAGTAGATAGCTTACCAAATTGATATATGGTTCTGGACACTTCAGAAAACATAAGGGGCGTCACATGTGCATGCTTACTAAGAGTGATAGGGCTTGTAAGTATTTAGGAAGGTTTGTCTTTCAAAAAATAGAACATTTTAAAATGAAATGGAACTTTAACATTTTATGATTTCCATTTAAACTGTTTAAAGAAGTTTAAATAGTTTTACAAATGGGACTGAATAATTAAAGGCGCCTCTCAAAAGTGTTGACGCATGCTAGGTTTAGGGCAGAATACCAAGGTGTGTATGAGCTTAAACCTTAAGAGCCAGAGTTTTGCCTTTTTTATTTAAATAAACTTACATTCATGATTTTTCTGCTTTTTAAAATTCTTTTAATTGTGATAAAATGCATAGAACATAAAATTCACCATCTTATTCACTAAACCAACACCCAGTTCAATGCACACCGGGGTTGCTACCACATTTTGGTCCCTGTGAACCCTGCTTGTGAACATGGGTGTGCAAGGATCTCTTTGAGACCCTGCTTTCAGTTCTTTGGGGTGCACACCCAGACGCGGAAGTGCTGTGCTGTGTGACAGCTGTATTATTTTTGAGGGGCTGCCACCCCGTTAGCCGCGGCGGCTGTTCCATCTTACGGGTGCGCCGGGGCCCCGGGCCCCGCACGTCCTCGTCAGAACTTGCCGCTCCTTGTTATTTGTTATTTTGGCAGCAGCCATCCTGTGGGGCAAGCTGTGCATTTGTCTATAAAACCACAGTGTCTTGCAGGGCTCGGCCCGAGCCACACCCAGTGGCCCCTCAAAGGGCAGACGCTGACCAGGATGCCCTTTAGAAATGGGTCCTGGTTGCCTGGGAGACAGCAAACAGGAAGAGGCTCTTTTTAAAAAAAATGCCTGATTTAGCCACTGGGACCAGCTCCTGCCTCTCCCCCGACTCCTGCTGCTGCCGTCCCTGTGCAGGGCAGCCAGGTCCTGGGTTCAGGTGGTTGTGTGTCAGGAATGTGCCAGGAGCTCAGCAGCAGGGTGGGCTCGGGCTGGCCAGCGCTGCACCCCTGGGTGACCCGCCCATCAAGGCAGGTGCTCATGAGCCTCTGCCAAAACACACCGGCCCTTAGGAGGGAGCCGGGCAATGGCTGTGAAAGGCCCCAGAGCTCCACGTCGGCAGGCACTGAGCCTCCAGACTGCCCGCGCGTTAAAGAAAACACGCGTGAGATGCTTACTGCCCTCCATCCAGCAAGTAAGATGCAGGTCAGGTGACGGAAGCTTTCGCATCTGCAAAGGTCCGTGGGCCAACAGACTTGACTCAGAAAATGAAGCTGAAATTCCCCAGCAAAACTTACCCATCCTACCTTTTATTTATTTTTTTGATAATTTGCTGATCTCAGCCAAAACACTTGTGAGGACAGACGGACAGATGTTCTGGCTGCTCACTCCTGCCAGCTCCTGGCTTCGAGGGCGTCATGGCCTGCAGCAAGGTGTCACTCCCAAGGGCAGTTGTGCTCTGGGCTGGCGGCCAGTCCCCTGGGAACTTTCACACCTGTAGTGGACACACTCTAACCAAGGCTGGAAGAAGAGGGTCCTCAGATGAAAGAAACGCTGGATAGGTCCTGTTGCCCAGTGGGGGGAAGGACACAGCAGGGCTAGCTGGGGACAATATGTGGGAGTTTAGGGGAGGGATTTGAAGGGAACCAACCAACCTCGGTAGACATGGGCTCAGCTCAGGATGGACAGTAGGATGGACCCAGGGCTGCCAGGAGGGCGTGTCCCCACTGCAGGGCCTGCCTGGGGGGTCCTGGCTCGTGATGCCACTTCACAAGGGCCAGGCCTGTGGGTGGTGTGCCTGTCCTGGTCCCTGTCCCCACCTGCTCGTGGTGCTGAGCTCACCTGGTGCGTGGGGTCAGCTTAGGCCCCTGGAGCAGCTGGGGTCTCTGTGCACAGGGCTTTGGCAGGTGGCTCCTCTGGGTTCATGCAGCACCTTCAGGAGGCTGTGGCTGAATCTAGGCTCAGCCTCTCACACCAGCCCTTTTATTTGGATGTCACTTGGATGAACAAGCATCAGCCCCGCTGAGGGTTTCACTGGATACCTGAAGCTCAATGTCCCAGTTCTTTCTGTAGAACATTTCTCAGAATTTCTATGAGGAAGGATTTAAAGCCAGCTGTGCGAGGCCACAGTGGCCGTGATCCAGGACTGTGAAGAGGGGGGCAGGTGCCCTTGCCAGACCGCCCTGGCTGCTCCCAGGGTTTCTGAACCCCCTCTGGACACGTGGCCTCCGTGGCGACCATGTGGTCTCCCACGGCTGGAAGCATGGACCTGGGCTGCTTCCAAACCTGGCTGCACGTTTGGTCCCAGGAATTTCTAGGGGTTTGCTTCCCTCCCCTGGGACCATGTGCACCAACTCGGACCCTGAGGGGTCTGGGAGCCATCAGACCTCCACAGGGAATCCCGGTCCTCCCCAGTCATCACCCAGCAGGTGGCTGTGTGTGTGCGTGTGACTGTGCATGTATGTGTGCATGACTGTGTATGACCGTGTACATGTGACTGTGTGACTGTGTGTGCATGTGACTGCACATGTATGACTGTGTGTGACTGTGTGCATGTGACTGTGTGTGTGCATGTGAGTGTGTGCACACTGTCAGGAACACCTATGCACCCCACAGAAAGGGGGCCCAAGCCTTCCTGAAGCCGGCCGCTGCCTCTGCCGTGGGTTCGGCCACCAGGACAGGACAGGCGTGGGGCCATGAGCTTAGCAGACCTGAGGCCAGCGGGGTCTGGACTATCACACAGGGCATGCCAGTGACATGTGTAGGGCATGGAGGTGGGAGAGGTTGACCTCTAGTAACCCGTGCCCATGCTGGTGGTCTGGGTGGACAGCCTGCCCCGGCAGGGTGAGGGATTCAGAGGGATCACGGAAAAGCGTATTAATAAGGAATAAAGAGTATCATTCTGAAGACTTAGAACAGCCGTCTCTGAAGATGATCTTTGGAGACAGAGGAAAACCCTGTGACATTTACAACAGAACGTAGGAGACTTGACCTGCGCACTGGGAGGAGGGGCCTTGGAGACAGACCCCTGAAAGACAGGAGGTGTGCGGGGGACTGGGTGCGATCAGGGATTACCAAGACTATATGACCGTGACAGAGGGTCCACAGGAGGTGAGAGAGTCTGCAGACAGCAGGACCGACAGGTGGCCTGACCGACAGAGCCGCAGGGCGGGAGCAGGGGCCATGTGGGCACGGCCGTGGAGGCCAGGCTGGGGAAGACCAAACAGGGCCAGGGAGGAAGGTGGGCACCCACTGCACAGAGCCCACAGGGGCAGGGGGCTGGCCGCCCGCAGACGCTGCCGGATGCACCTTTCTGCCGCGGACGGACCAGGGACGCCCTGGAACGAGCTTCCGGACCCAGCATTTACTCGGCAAACATCGCTCATTGCACATTCAATAAGCAAATACAGTCATTATCTGATAGATGATATGTAAAAAATGATGCTTCGTTGTTGATAAAACCAAATGATGTATTTGTTAGGTCTTAGTTTGCAAAGGATGTCAGTTGTGATAATAACTCTAGGAATGTGGACCCAATGCTAACCGAGCGCCCTTGAAGACCTGCCTTGGCCACTGAAAAGTGAATAAAGTCAGGCCCCCACCCTGAGGGTTCTGCTGCCCTGCGTGGTGCAGACCCCGTGGCCCAAACAGCACAGCCCCCCACTCAGCCCGGCTCCAGGGTCACGGCTCCCAGACCTCGGACTCCTCTCCTGCCCTCGGACGACCATGCAACTCGGGGCCAGACCTGAATCCAGCACGAGCACAACGTTCTGCACACTGAGACCCCACGCGGCAGGGACACCAAGCCAGCAGACAGCCCCGTCCTCAGCAGCCTCGTCATGTAACAGCAGCGTCCGCACTCCTTGCCAAAGCCTGTGATGAGGTTTCCTGCTCGTAACACCTCATAGTGACTCATTTCTTACTTTTATTATAAAGAATAAAAAGCCATGACCGTCGGGTTACCTGACCCCCAGCTCTGCTATCTCGTCCTCCACCAGGAACAATGGACGCTTTCACGCTGATCTGCCTCTAAAGCCAGTGCCCTGGGGGTGGTCTGAAGGGCCTGGCCCCTGGGAGGGCCTGGGAGAGCCGCCCAGAGGCGGGCAGCAGGTGGTGGGCTCCCGCACAGTGAGCCCGGTCCCCCTCCCCCCTGGAGTCCACCGGTCCTCTGCAGGGTGCATGCTTTACCCTCAAGACCGGAAAGGGCACCTGGCAGTGACCGCTGTGGTCCAAGCACCAGGCCGCTGGGCTGCACGCAGCACACATTCACACAAAGCACTGCTGGGCACCTCAGTGTGCACAGGATGGTCCACGGGGCTTTCCCTTCCCCCTGTTGTATTTTCTGAGTTGTCTATAGTACGGTGTACCACTTTTAAGCAGAAATCATTTTAATATAAAACTTAACAGCAGATGAAGACAGCCAGAGCAAGGCCCCATTCCAGAAACAGCAGCCCGATAGCCATCGGGGGAAACACCTTCTAGCCTTGTGGCTTAGACAGCCCAGCCTGGGTGGGGGCCAGTAAACAGCAGGTTAAAGACAGCCAGGTGCCTGCTGAGGTGCCTGCTGCGGGGGCCTCGGGGGCTATGGTGAGGCCAAGTGAGAGGCTGGGGCAGTGGTGCGGAGTGGGCACGCAGCTTCCCCAGCTGAATGGGTGTGTGGGGACACGACTGAGCTCCAGTGCCAGGCTTGGAGGGGAGGAGCGGACATGGGCAGCAGAGACTCGAGGGGCACGCCAGGGAGCAGGGAGCCTCGAGGGGGACCTCCAGGACACCACTTTGATAAGAAATTACTGTGCCAGTAGGACCCAAGGCCAGGCCAAGCTGGGCCCAGCGGGCACCCGGCTCACGTAGGCCGGGGCACGTGTGCTCAAGCAGTGTGGAGGTGCGGAGGGGCCCTGTTGCTGCTCAGAGCCAGTCCGAGGTCAGTGGGCCAGAGGGAGGCAGGTCCAGGAGCCGGGGTGGTCAGTCTGCATGCCTGGCAGAAGGGTGAGTCTGCAGGCCCCCTGCCCACATTGGGAAGTCCCACTGGGCTGCCACTCGCAGCTCCCACAGGCTGCTGGGGCCCAAGTACACTCACCCCTGGATGTGGGCAGGTGGCAGCTTTCTGACAACAGGGAGCCCGCCTGCTGGACACAGCGCTTGTGGCCCCCAGACCACCCAGTCCTCCAGTCTCTCCAGGCCCTGTGATGCCAGGAATCATAAAGGGGTGAGACACAGCCTGCTGTCGGTGTCCTCACCGGGGCCTGGGCGGCAGCTGGGGTAGCAGTGAAGGCCTCCCCTGAGGAGGGGAGGGGCTCCCTGGGCCCCACAGCGGACCTCCAGTAAAGCATATGATGGGCAAAGCATGGTGCCGCTCACTGGCTGAGCTGGCCACATGCCAGGCTCTACCAGGAAAGCATGAGTCCTGGGAAGTTAGTTCTGAACGTGCAGCCCCACTGGAGCCCACCCTGGGGCCCCCCTCAGGACTCCCCCTGGGTCCTCTAGGGGACAGTCCAAAGTGGCTCACCCCTGCCAGGGAAGATGGGGCAGGAGACCCCAAGCAGCTGCCCGTGCCCTGAGGGCTCCTTCCCTCTCCCCCTCCTGGTCTCCTCTCCCCCCGCTGCTCCCCCGACCTGGAGGCCAGGTGGAGCAGCTGCCCGCAGGCCACGCTGGTGCACAGGGGCAGCGAGTGCCTGACTCTGTCCTTCTCACCAGGCAGCAGCTGTGGCTGCTGTCGGGATGGGTGACACTCACTGGAGGAGGGTACACAGAGTTGGGGGAGCAATGACTGATTGGGGCTGGGGCCTGGGGTGGGGGACATTCAGGCGGCCCTTAGGGGTGGCCCTCAGGGGTGGACATGAAGGGTCTGAGAGCCCAGAGGTGGAGGGCAGGGCCCAGAGGCTCCACGGAGAGACCCCAGCCCAGCTAGGCTCAGCCCTGTGCCCAGCCTAGCAGACACAGGGGCTTGGAGGGTGGAAAGCAGTTCCCTCCTCACTCAGCAGACCCCCCTAGGACCCTCAGGAGCTGACCACAGAGCCCTCAGACTGTCTGGGTTGGGCTGCCCTGTTCCCTAGTGATAGGCAGGGGTGCCCACCTTTGCTGGGCCCCTGCAAGGGGCTCTGTGGAGGGACAGGCCCTGGACCCCAAAATATTGTGGTGGGCACTATAGGTGGGCCTGCCTGGTTCAGGAGGCCCGGCCAGCACCTGGCATTGCATCGTTCTGTCCGCCCCTCACTGCACGTGCACCAGGGCTCTGCCACATGCCAGCACCGTCCTAGACCCCGGGATGCAGCAGCGATCCGGCAGACAAGACCCTGCGAGGGCTTACATTATGGGGGGACTGTCAGACTGAGGAAGTAACAGGAAACGTGGGCTGCTGGGTGGTGATGCCGCTCTGGGGGAGCAGGAGGCCTGTGGGATCAGAGGGCATCAGGGCCCCTCCCTGAGAAGGGCCTTACAAAGGCCGGAGGAGGGGAGGGAGGCCACCCTTGGGTGCCTAGGGGAAAGCCCGTGTGTCCAGGAGTCGATTTTTGGGGTCAAAGTTTCATGACTATTCAGCTGTATGGGAAAATGCCCTGGGCTGAGCCAGGTGACACTCCCAGCGATGGCACACAGCTCCCCGGGGATGGAGCCTTCTGGTGTCTGTCTGACTTCTGGATTCCCATCCAGCTAATGGGGTTGCTGATTGTGTTTCCCATAGGATAAAGTGGGGCGTTTTCCTGTAAGGTTACACATTAATTATATCCCAATAAAACTGGTAACAAAGACCATCTTCTGGCGAGTGGCTGGTATTTTCACCTGGTGCTTTTAGTGAGTTGGAGTTTTAAATGCAACTACAGTCACTTTATTAAATATTCTCTTTCATGGCTAACCTTTTCAGGTCTCACTTAAATCCTTCCTTTCTACAAGGTCAGAAAAATAAGAATCAGATATTTTCATCCCAAAGTTCTAATATATATATAATTATTTCACAGCCTCACATTTAAAAAACCTACACTATGGATGCAGCTCGCTAATGATTTGTTTAGGGTTTTTACATCCTTACTTCGGAGCAAGCGTGAACTAAAATATTCTTTTTTTGCACTATTCTTGTCTGGTTTTATGTAAAGGTCATCCCGGCCTCAGAGTCCATCGGGCAGGTCTCCCTCTGCGTGTGCTCCGAGGAAGTTGGTGGGCGGCTGGGGTGCCCTGTTCCTGGGGGTTTGGTGGGACACGTCTGTGCAACTGGTGGCCTCACCTGAGTTTTCTCGTCAGAACATTTGTCTGCTGGTTAAATGTCCTTCCTGGCCGTCAAATATTGGGTCTTCTCTTCCCTCTTGAATCAAATTTTTTTTAGACTCATAATTTAATGGGAATTTGTTCATCTTGAGTAAGATTCCAAATTGATCGCTTCCTTTTGAAACCTCTGTGGGTGTTGGATGGCCCCCCCTGCCCACGCCTCACCCTGGTCTGGGTCTCTCCCCGCTCTGATCGGTCGTCAGAGATGTCTATCGATTTCTTGTCTTTCCAAATCCTCCCTCCCGTGCCTTCCATTTTTTATTTCGGTAACTTCTGCTCATATCTGAACCCTTTTTCCACTTGTATTGGTCTCAGCCCCTTTTCCTTTTTCTGAGTTAAGTCGGATCCTTGCCACACGGTCACTCACTCTTTTCTTCTTGAAGCGCCATTTCCTCAGGTGCCGCTTTGCAACGTTTGCGGCGTTCTGTCTACGTGTGTTTCCAGTGCTATAAACTTGACATGGGAAGTTCATAATAGGCCAGTTCCAAGTACTTCTAATTTCCATCATATATTCTGTGACTCATGCATCATTTGGAAGAGCATATTTTATGTTTCAAATAAAAAGTTTTAAAGACTTTTTATTTTCTTAAATTGTTGAGATTATTTTTTAAATCTTGTTTTGACTTCTAATTTCACTTTGGTCAGAAAATGTAATTCGTACATTGTCAACTCACTGGAATTGGTTGTTTTGGTTCACGTTGTGACATCGGTTATTTTTCGTGTGTTCTGTGCACACTTGCTTGGGGGCGACAGGAAAGCCCCTCTGGGAGCCTGTCTGCAGCAGCAGGAGCGGGCGTCCCTCCCTCTCGTGTCGGTGTAACGTGGGCATCACGGGCAGTTGTCACAGCTCAGCCACCACTGCATGAGGCTTTGGAAGGGTCCCGGGCACCCCCCGCCCCCACCCCCGGTGCCTGGGGCCCTGGGGAGGGCTGTCTTGGGTCTAGTCTGATCCACACTTTGCCAGGCTTCGGGCTACTTCCGTGTGAACCCCGTGGTGGGCATTTCCACCAAGGTTCTCCTCTGTCCTTCACAGAGCGTTCCCTGCACCCACACTGGCTCGGGATAGCTGTCATCTTTGTCAGTGCGACGGCCACCCCCCTGCCACCCCCAGAGGGCCCTGCCTGCCTCGGCCCCTCACCAGGAAGCCTCCAAACCAGCTGACAAGGCCCAGCTCCCGCCAGGAGCGGGCCCGGGCTCCCCCTCCTCTGCTGATGCTCAACAGCCGTGAGCCCTGTGCCTGACCGGCCAGGCAGCACCAAGCGCGTCCTTATTTTGGGGTTGGGGACATTTGCTTGTGGGGCGAGGCGGTGTGCTCATGAGGTCATGAGGCCACAGAGCTGCTCTGCACCAGGCAGCTGGTCTTGCCTCCCTTTCAGCAGAGGAGTAAGTCCCTGAAGAGGCTGAGAGTGCCCGCTGCCCTCCCTCTAGTCCCCCACTTCTTCCCTCGGCCAGCAGTGGAGGCTCAAGACCCAGAGCCTAAGTCGGGGTCAGAGGCGCAGCTGGTCCAGGGTGGCCTCCCTGGCCCGGGGGTCTGGCCCCGGGGCTTTCCTGGGGCAGCCTTCCCCAGGGGCCTCTCTGCTCGGCTGCAGGGCCATCTGGGCCTCCTGAGAGTGAAGTGGGGACAGGGGAGGGACCTGCCTTCTTTCCACCTGCCCTCTCTGCTCACCTTACCCAGCCGGACAAGCTCAGGTCCTGTGGCCCCGTGACTGGCGACTCCTCAGCCCCACTCAGACCCAGGGGTGGAGGAGGCTGCACAGTGGGTTCTCCTGCCACTTGCCCAGGAAGTGTGAAGCCAGGGTGTCCCCAGGACCCCGCGCCACAGCAGTCATGATGTCTTCTGCCCCGGTGAGCACTCCAGGCCTAAATATGACCAGGGGCCATCTGGGGCCTGCTGTGCTCCAGGGACTCCCAGGCTGGCCTTGTGATTCTGCCCCTGACTGCCCCTGAGCAACAGCCCTGTGGTCCGGGCTACTGGGGCTGATGCGTTCATAAACGGGCACGTCCCAACACCTCCCTAGCCACACGGCCGTCAGCGCCCACTGGTCCCTGCTCAGCAGCTTGGTGTCCATGGGGTCCCACATGCTCTGGAGCGGCCTCTGCTGGGAGGGGCCCTGGGCAGTGGGGGGGGTCCAGGTCCTTTCCAGACTGTGGGCATCCTTCTGACCCCTCAGAGGACTCGGGCCCTGGGAGGGGCAGGGGTCTCCCAGGTCACCTCTGATGGAGCGGGTCGGTCCACACTAGCAGGACTGCCCAGTGCGCAGGACCCCAGGGGGACACGAGGGGGGACACTCCACTGTGCCAGGTCCCTAGTGCCTGGACGAGCTGCCCGCTCTGGAGCCAACACTAGTGCGGGAAGCCGGAGGATAGGGGGCCCGGCTGGCTGGGGAAGGCTTTCTGGAGGAGGTGAAGCCTGCAACCCCTTGAACCAGGAGTGGGCCTCGGGGCACCGGACTGCAGGATCAGAGGCACGTGAACGGGAGGAAGCTGGGAGGGCTGAGTGGGTGGGGCTGCTGGGTCTCAGGGCAGAAGCACGGCAGCCCAGGAGGCCTGGACCACAGGAGAAGGGAGGCTGGGGGCGGGCAAGGAGCAGAAGCCATGCAAGGACTGGCTGTCAGCAGGAGGGCGGGTGTCGAGGAGGACCCTGAAACCAGGCTCCCCGTGTCCTGAGGGCCTGAGGCATGGCGGTGGGCAGTGGGTGACCCCGAGTGCCTGTCTGCACAGGGGTGGGCCGGGGACCTGTCCGTGGGTGATGGCAACCCCAAGCACCTCCCGGCCGATGGGGACCCGCGGGCTGCTCTGACATCGCGCCAGGGCCCAGCCAGAGGAGCACGCGGAGGGCCGGGCTGCTGACAGATGCAGTTTGCTGCTGATTAAATCTTTGCCGAAATGCCACCGGGGCGGCCAGACTCGCGAGCATCCCTCTTTCTGCAGCTGCAAATGGCTTATTGATCGCTGGCAGGAGTGAACAGAAACCTAAAGAGCTCAGAGCAGCAGCTGGAGACATGCCCTCTGGAAGGTCAGTCCACTGGCCAGCAGACAGCCGGCGGGAGGCCCAGTGTCCCATCCTGGAGCCACAGAGCTCAGTGGATGTGCCCAGAATGCCAGCAGATTTGGGTGGCCGCTTAGGGAGGAGGCTGGCCTTTACCTCCTGCAGGCTCTGAGCCTTCGCTGGTTTCTCTTTTCCCAGAGTGGCCTCTCTGCTGGGCTCAATGATCAGCCAGAGCCAGTGTGGCATCATCCTGGGAGACGTCCCGGGGGACAGTGGGCCACATCCACGCGTGGGGAAGCCCTTCCTCTCGGGCTCCATGGCCGCCAGCTCCCATGTGCACAGGGCTCTGCTGGGCAGCGGCTGCGAGGTGCTGGCAGCTGCAACTTGGAAGTGGAGTCTCTGCTGGCTTGGTTTTCTGGGACCTGTCGCCAGTTCATGCTCTGGATCCCGGAGAGTGTGTTGCTTTTCCTGATGGCCTCTCCTCAGTGGCTGCTGGAGACATACATACGGCACCCAACGTGCCTCTTGTTGGCAGTGTGGTAAAGAACTCTGGCTCAGAATTTTGAGGACATTGCTCCGCCACTTTGGAGCCCCATTGCCTTAGTTATTAGGATGTGACATCATCCTTTCTTGTGCCGGGTGGCGCCCTGCCCACCTCTACAGCGGCTCCATCAGCTCCAAGCTCTCGCTTCAGGTCACGTCTGGTAAAGGGAGGAGCTGGCAGGCGTGGGCCAGGTCGGGGAGAGTTCACGTCCTCTCCTGCCAGGCTGCTCCGGGCAGGCTGTGTGTGCTACCCAGGGCTCTCTCTGCAAGCAGCTGCCTTCTGGGGCTGGGGGCACTCTGTGCCCCCCGCAGGTCGTGAGGCGCACACCTGCTGGGGAATGCTCACCCCTCCCGGATTCCTCTAAACCCCGCCCACACCTTTGAGCAGACCCTGTGTCCACCCCTACGCCAAGTACCGACCAAGAACTCTGTTACATGATGAATTGTTAATTATTTGGAGACAAAAATTAAGTCATATCCATAGCCAAGTATCTCTATAAATTAATCCCAGAGGGATTGGGGAAACAAAAAGATTCATGCTATTGATAAAAAAGACACGTGTACGTATTGTCCCAATTCTCAGTTTGACGAGAACTTTCTGAGCAGAAACAGGTAGAATCATCAAAGGGAAATAGGGATAAATCAGTGTATACCGTTTAGCATTTATATATAAAAATATGTTCAAAAAATTAAAAGCCAAAGACAAACAGGAAAAAATATATGCAACAAAGGAAGAGCTCCAAAATTAATTCATAAGATGGAAAATGGGGAAACACTAGGATAAAACAATGTAAGTAAAATAAATCAAATTCTTCAAGTGAACATTTAGCATCTTAGTCGTTAGAGAAATAAAACACAAAGTAGGCATAAATCACCCCTTCCCACATTGCCAAGCCCCTCACTCCGCTGCCCTCAGGGCCCATGTTGGGGTGCAGGGAGACCTGACAGCTGTACCTTCAGAACTGCCCCTCCTCCACCCAGGCCACTTAGGCTCTGCTTGGTTTCAGGTCCAGACTGTGCCCTGAGATTCTCCTCCCAGACCTGACAGGCCACTTAATGAACTTCCCTAAACAAAAAAGCAGTTTCCTCTGGGGGCGAACTCACACAGTGCAGGGGGGCTGACAGCCCCAGGAGGCAAGGTGCCCCCCGCACAGCGCCCGCCTCCCGTCCCCTGCCCACCTGGCCTGGCCTGGGGCCCACAGGGCCTGCCCCAGCTGGCCGACCTCAGCGCCTTGGCCTCTGGGTGCTCCACCCCTGCCGTGCCGGGCCCCTCAACCCCAGGGCCTTGGCACTCGCTTTGGCCTCTGCCCACGCTAGCCTTCCGAGTCCTCCCACTGCCACCTCCTTTGCACAACTGGATCTCATTCACATGTCCCGTCCTCAGCAAGGCCCCTGCCCACCAGGCCAGCAGCCAGGTGCCTGGACCTGCCCCCGGCATTCTCAGCCACTCCCCGCCGCGTCCTGGTCAGTGACTAACCTCACCTGCTCATGGGCGTGTCCTCGGTTCCCCGTCAGGGTGTGTGTGAGCACCATGGTGGCAGGGACTCTGTCTCTGCCTAGGGCAGCATGGCCCTGGTAGGGAGGATCCTGGGGCCAGGCTTGAAGGACGCAGCCTACGTGGTCACCCCAGCTCCTCCCGCCCTGGGCATGTAGGCCGCAAGCTTTGCCTCCCGGGTGCCCCACGGTGAGGCCCTGCCCGCCCTGCCATCAGAGGAGGCAGCCCAGGGCATCTGTGGGGACAGGGAGCACCAGGAGAGCACGGCTGCACCCAGCGGACCTTAGTGGACGCAGACCTGGAGCTGGCCTGAGGCAGGCGGCGAGGACACTGCAAGGGGCGGGGAGGAGGCCTGGCATGGGGCTCTGCCTGGCCTGGGGGCCTTCGACACCTGCCCTGGAGGTGCCTAGATGCCAAGGCAGGTGCCAATGCTCAGCTCTGCCAGAGCTTTCTGGGCTGTGACGGGGCTTGGGGACACCCCACCTGCCCACCACACCCGGCTGTGGCCCTGGTGCAGGAGGAGGCCCGGACAGGGCACTGTGGGGGTCAGCAGGCCCAGGGAGCTCTCCCCAGGCCAGGGCAGAGCCGCTGTGGCTGTGGCCTTTCTTGCCAGTGGCCAGCATGGCTTGTGCATCTCCAGGGGCTGCTGTCGTCCTCCCGGCCCCTCCCTCTGCCCTCCTCCCTCCCCTCACTTCAGAGCCTGGGGGTTTGAATTTTCAGAGCTGGCCACAGGGGACCTCAGAGCCTTGGTGGGGGTGGGGTGTCTCCAGCAGGGCTGGCCGGTGCAGTCTTGACCAGCAGGGGCTCAGACCTTAGAGGTGCACCTCCTCTCGTCTCTCTGGCTCCCCATCCAGGCACCTCCGAACCCCACCAACCGAAGCCCAGCCCCTCCCGGGGGCTGTTACCTCTCTGCCAACCCTCAGCCTGTCTGCCCCGTCCAGCCCTGAGCCCCCTCAGTAATGTCACCCCCTGGGCCACTTTTCAGGGCACCCATGCCTGCGTGCTGTGCCCTTTAACCTGCCTGGGAAGGGGTGTTATCCCGCATATGAACACGGGGTCTGCAGGCTGCCCCAGTGTCTCTGCCACAGGACAGAGAGCGGCTGGGCCCGGAGGCCACGTCACCCCCCTTCTCCTCTTACTGCCTTTCAGCATGGAGGCTGCTTGGGTGGAAGCTGTCCTCCGCCGGGAGGCTGGGACCGGGCCTGGAGTGCGTCGGGGCCTCTGGGAGCCATGGTAATGAGGAACTGTGTAACCACAGCCTTCCTCTCTGGGCCTTTCCACTTAATTGGGAGTGTATTTCCAGAACAGAATCTGGGGCACCAGGAGGACAGCATCTGAGGGGAGGCAGGGCACTGGGAAGTGGGAGCCACCGGGCTCGCTCCCTCCCTGACCACCAGCATGCTCCTCCAAACCCGACGCTTGGGCTGCCAGGTCCGGGCTGGAGCAGAGGTCAGCTCAGGCTGGATGCCCAGCGCAAGCCCAGCAGGTGCACCGCCTTGTGGAAGCCCAGCCCCCACAGAGCCTGGGGGGGCAGCGAGTCCACAGACTCCTCTCCCCTTGGGGCTGGCCACCATTCTTTCACACAGTTCCTTCATTAGCAAATGGCTGGTGCTGGGGTGCCATGGTGACCATGCCCTGGCGTAGTCGCCCCGTGTCACCTGCCATGTGCCCTGCCTGTCCCTGCCTCCAGCTTGGAGGTTGACACAACACAACCTCAGTCAGTTGGCCAGACTGGGCAGGATCTTTCCTTCCAGCTACATCCTGGGCTTGCGCAGAGGCCATGTCCCCAGGTCGGGCTGACTCCTCCGGGCCTCAGTGTCCCCAGGTGCAACAGAGGAATGACCGGATGAGGGAGGGGCAGCCTGGGGCCCTGCCCCCACCTGTCCCAGCAGGTTTGGGGGCCTGGGAGGCTGGCCAGCCGCCTGCGGCACGTGGTAGAGCCTGTCATTCACCTCCAGGACTGGCCGCTGGGGCGAGCGCGGGGTCTGGACCCCGAGGCTGACGGCTTTGTCTGTGAAGAGAGCGTGGCTCCCGCTGAGCAGTCTCCCTTCCCAGCTGGGAGGGGGGCCCTCCGCCCTGTGGGTCACACGCCAAGAGGACCCAGCACCTTCAGCTTTCCTTGGCATGGGGGGCTGAGCCCGAGCTGGGTGCTCAGGGAAGGCCTCTTCCTCCTGGGTCTTGAGCCGGGATGAGGGGTCCTTCTGGGGCTATCGCTACTGCCTGGGGGCAGGCCCCACTCCGGAAGGAGGCTGGGCCCTGGAACCCGCCCTCCTGGCGCTGCTGCGGGCGTCCCAGCGGGGAGCCACCTTCGGCTGAGCTCACAGCCATGGGCCTTCCCTCCTGGAGGACAGAGATGGAGGGCCGGCCGGGAGGAGGCGATGGGCAGGCTTTCCAGGTCACCTGCCGTGGGCCGGGCACAGCCTTGGGCACCAACAGGGTGGGCACTGGGGACTTTGTTAGGAAGGAGTTGATATTTATTTCCAAAAAGGTATCCAAGTGGTCTCTGTGGGAAAGAGCAGAATTTTGACCTCCTTTCCTGTGTTTTATTGCTTAGTGTGGTTTTTATTTTGAATTACAGGTCGGGCAACCTATTCCTTCAACGCTGGGGGCCTCAGAGGGCCTTAGCTGGATCTTTGTGTGGGGTCCAAGAGGGACTTTGAGGCCCAGGCCCCAGGCAGAGGCCAGCAAGGGTTCGAGTGGGCCACACAGAGGACAAAGTGTGGCAACTCCAAGTCGGGGAGGGAGGCCAGCCAGGAGGCTCAGAATGGGGCACAACCTCTGCCCTGGCTGGGTGACCCGTGCCCCCGGGCAGGTGCCAGCCCAGCTCAGTCTGGGTGGCCTGTCAGGGTGTGCCTGCTGGGGGCGGGGGCTGCTGCCCACTTGGCCTGTGACTGAGGGGTAGGGCGACTCCAGGCAGTGTCCCTGCGTCGTCAGGCGAAGAATCCAGGCCTAGAGGTCACGAAGTGCCCAGAGCACCCAGCTGTCGGCTGTGGGCGGGCCCAGCTCTGTGTGCAGGGCGTCCTGGAAGCTTTTGGGCTGGGCTGGGGCCGGCACAGCCCCATGGACTCTGGCCAGAGAAGAAAACCAGATGGGCTTGCTGGGAGCCAGGCCCAGCCCAGTGTTCCCACCAGTGGGCGGGCAGTGAGCACTGCCCCGGAGAAGAGCTGCCACCTGCCGCCAGGAGCCCTGGTGCCCTCGCGGATGCTGGGGACCCCCACCCAGCAAGAACCACACCCCCACCCCGACCCACGACTCCTGCTCTCTGGGGAGGCTTCTCCATGTACCCCGGGCCCGGGGAAGACAGCACGGAGCCTCAGGGGCTGGATGGGAAGGCCTTCCCTGGGCCAAGTGGGAGGCTCGGCTCCACTCCCTTCTGGAAGCACGGCCAGTTCAGGTTTGGATGGAACAAGCTGGTGTTCCCTGCGGCCAGAAAGCGTGAGGCTTTGGCTGAGCACAGTGGGCGGCCCTCCCAGGGCAGGCGGGCAGGCGGACGGACGGCCTTCACCGTGGGCTCCTGGTCAGCCTGCCAGGCGGTGCACGGCCCTGGCGGGGAGCTGCTTTTGAGGGCCCCTGTGAGGCGCCTGTAGCCGGGCCTGGGCTGGAGCATGGTGGGGGCTTGGCTGCCAGGCCAGGTGTTCAGGCAGCCTCAGGGTCAGGCTCCCAGGTGGCCATGTGAGCCCAGTGCTGCTGGGGGACTCAGCCCTCTTGACCTTGCTGTCCCAGAAGGTCCGCAGAGATGCACCGTGAGCAAAGGTGTGAGCTCAGCTGGGCAGGGCAGGCCGGAGTCGGCACCGGCAGCTGGCGACCCTTGGTCAGGACCCAGCCTGTGCCCCTGCTGCCTCTCGGGGAGGCGGCCTGCTCCCTGCCCTCCATCCACAGCTGCTCAGGGGCCACCTGCCTCGTGTCGGGCCATGCTGTGCGTGGAGAAGGACCTGGCCCTCAGGGACCGAAGAGCCTCGGACGAGACTCCAGGGGAGGGGGGAGGGGTCTCTGCCAGGGTCCCAGGGAGGGTGTCGCTGACAGTGATGTCTGCCTGGGTCTTCACACTGCCCCAGGGGGCTCTGCTGGCTGACGCCCCAGGCCCCGCGCCTCTCGAGCTGGCAGGCTCCTTCTCAGGCCCCGTTTCCAGGATGGACGGAGGCTGGGAGGTGAGGCCTCCTCCAAGTCTGCGACTGCCATCTCAGCCTGGGCCAGGGTGCAGGGCGTGGTTCTTAGGGGGCTGACCGCCCTGTTCCCCAACATTGGCAGGGCCAAAGGACCCCATTGCCTCCACTGGGAAGGTTTCAGGCCACTGGACAGGACATCTTCAGGCCCGTGGGCCACGCCACTGGGGAGCTGGGCCGGAGGGCCGCCCTCCCAGCCTGACCTCTCCTCTCCCTCCTTGGCTGAAGGCCACCGCCTCCCCCGCCAGTCCTGCCCCCAAGCCCCCCTCTATTATTTCTCAGGGTGGCTGGGCCTGAGAAGATGCCGAGGGCCTCCCTGTTTGGCCTGGGGATATGACTCTATGGGTCCCCAGGGCCCTGAAGAGCCCTGCCATCCCTGTGCCTAACCTAGAAGTAACAAATGAGTCAACTGCCCCCAGAGAAGCACTGCCACCTGCCCTGGCTTAGAGGCACCTCCGCACCCCACAAGGAAAGCTGTGGGTAACCTGATTTACCCACAACGGGAGGAGGTGGTGAGCTCGGAGGGGCAGGCGGCAGTCGGCAGCGGGATCCGGGGACAGGGCAGGCTGCGGGGCCCTAGCCACAGAACGTGCCCCTGGGAACCTGAGATGCTCCCCACGGCTGACTGGCACCCCAGGTCTGGGCACCGCGGGCTCATGCCATCATGGTGATGTCCCTAGGGGGACCCTGGCTCTCTGCCCACAGGCTCCCCACCAGGGAGGCAGCAACACACACAGGCTCCGTCAACAGCAGAGACGTGGCTCTGAAGACGTCTAAAGGCCTGGAGGCTGCAGGCAGCCCCACTCCCTGCCCGCAAGCACCCCAGCAAAGCCAGGAAGGTCCCTCCCAGGAGAGCAGGTTGGCGTCTCCACCCATCCACTCTTTCATCCCTCTCGGGTCCCTGAGCACCCCAACACGAGCACCCGGACTAGTGCTGGGGACACGGACAGAGCAGCTCACAGTCCCAGGGTGGGGGGCACCAGGGCAGGGGCAGAGCAGCCTGGGGGGCCCACTGGGAAGGGGAGGGAGAAGTCAGGACGGCTCCAGGGAGGAGGTGAGGCCTGAGCTGGAAAGCATGGGGGTGGGGATAGGAGGAGACACCAGGGTCCAGGAGTGGGAGAGAGGCAGGCAGGGGCCTGTCCGGGCTGGCAGGTGCAGGCAGAGTCCACTCCTGGGAGGGGCCGCCAGGTTCCAAGGATGTGGCCAAATCATGGCCTGTCCCCATTCAGACCAGCCCTCTAGGACCTACTAGAGCAGAAAGCACAGCCAGGCTCAGGCTGCAGAGGGGGCAGGAGGGCCCTCGCTGGCCCTGGGGGAGGGAGCTGCCTGCCTCAGAGGCCTCCAGTGTGGCAGCCACCTGACAGCCACTGGCCTGCAGCTGTCCCAGGTCAGGCAGGACGGGGTGCCCATGGGTCACCATGCTTGCTCCGTCCCTCTCTGCACTTACCAGTGAGGCCAGAAAAGGCCTGGGACACCCTCACCCCACTCGGGCCCTGCCACAGGCCCGCACAGACCGCTGTCGCCCGGCCTCCGGCCCCCCGCAGGCCACAGAGGTGGGGGCTGCAGCAGCAGATGGCATCCTGTACCGCCCCTTTCTGGTTTTCCTGGACTGCAGAGCAAAGAGAAGTCCTTCTCTGTCCCTCAGGAGGCATCTGCCGAGGCCCATTGGCCAGCCGCCGAACTGGGGCCTTGGGTGCTGAGGTGCGCTGACCCTCAGCCATCGCGACAGCCCTCTTCAAGGAAGGTCCTGGACCTGCGGGTTGTGGGAGGCTGGAGGCAGGGGGGCCAATGGAGGGGCCAGTGGAGAGGAGGGGCCCCAGGGGAGAAGGGACCCAGGGGAAGAGGGGGCACAGAGGACGGGGGCCACAGGGAGGAGGGCGCTATGGGAGAGAAGGGGCCCCAGGGGAGGCAGGGGCCTGAAGAAGCCTGAGCTCCGTGGGGGGCAGCCTTAGAGGGTGCTGTGAGCAGGGGGCTGATCAGCTGTAGTCCCTGGTGGGTGACCCCAAACTACCACAGAGACCATTATTGTCACATGGCAAGAAGGTTTTTGCCCCATTGATCATGCTGAGAGCTGCCCAGGGTGCCCCCCTCCAAGCCCCACCTCCAGTCATGAGGCCTGGTGCCCTGGGAAGAGACCCTGATGGTGGGAAATAAAGACTCCCGAGGATGTCCACATGCTACATCCTGAGACATGTGAATGTGTCTCCTGTTCACGTGGCAGAAGGTGATACAGGCTGTAGATGGAACGAGGATGATATCAGCCGATTTAGGGTGGAGAGCTTGCCCTGATGGTCCAGGTGGGCCCCACACAGTTGCAGGGGTCCTTGCAGAAGAGAGAGCTGGAGAATTCAGAGTCAGGGAGAGGCACCCAAGGGCTGGGAGACAGAGGAGGGCTGAGACTCGAGGATGCAGAGCCTCCGGCAGCTGGACAAGACCTGGAGTGGGTTTTGCTCTGAGCCTTTGAAGGGAACCAGCCCCTCCCACCCATGGCTTCAGCCCAGGGAGGCCTGTTTCATCCAGCCCGAGGTTGTCCTGCAGACAGCAATTCTGTGTAGGTCCAAGGTGCAAAGACCACCGGCTGAGATGCCCAACCCACAGGTGCCCTCAATGCAGCCCTGGGAGCTGTAGCCCTGGCCCCTGGCCTTCCTGCTGGTCATGAACAGCAGACAGTTTCCCGGGAGACCCTCAGAGACTGCATGGCCTTACAAAAAGGGGCATATCCAGGGTCACGATCATCTGGGGAGCCCTGCTGGGCACAAATTTGAGGATGACTGTCACTGCACCCCCCTTCCGTACTTCCTGCCCTGTGGCCAGACCCTCCTGGGGTCAGAGCTGAGAGCCTAGTCACTTCCGAGTCAGGGAGGACAAGCCCCCTGTGCTGCTGCGCCCCACCCACCGCTGAGTTTCCCGACTCGGAACACAGGGGGGACAAAGGGGACGATGAAGACAAAGACGGCGATGGAGATGAAGATGCCGGAGAGGCCGACCACTGGCACTGCGGCCCACGGGGCTGCACCAGCCTGCCGAGAAGGCACCCCGGTGCCCTGAGAGAGCCTGGCAGCGGCCTAAGTGCCCTGCAATGGGCCAGCATCAGGCAGAGGCACAAGGCAAGGAGGCCGAGTGGCAGAGGAGAACACTGCCACCTGCCCTTTGACAGGTGTGCCAGGGAAGAACACCGTCAGAGGCTGTCTGCGGCCTGGGGTCACCTGTCTCCTCTTTCAGACTCCCCAGTCTTCTGCAGTGACCCCTGTGGGCTTGTAGAGGGATCTTTGGAGCCATGTTGTGTGCTGTGGGTTCTGGGGTGGTTTGGGGAGGGTGTGAAGAGAGGGGTGGCCACAGGGCTCTTGGGGGAGCTGCTGGAAGGGTGCCCTCTGCTGGCAGAGGTGGGCACTGCCACAGCCCAGGAGGAGCGCCCCCTCTGGCCACAGGAGGGGTGGGCCTCCTGGGCTTCTCCCTGGGACAGGGTCTCTGTTCTCTTGAGAATGTGCTTTTGTGGCTCCCCACCTTTACCCCCACCCTTGTGCCAGCATGTGCCCGCCTCAGGGCACCATTTCCTGGAAATGGGCAGGATTGGGACCACATCCTTGTCCCCTCACCACTGAGGCCCCAGGATGGCTCTGTCTGGGGTGGGGCTGGGTAGGGGGGCTGAGTGGGGTCCCCCTGGGCTGAGGGTAGGGTGAATGGAGCTGTCCTTGGGCCATGTGGGCTGTGCTGGGCCCTGGGGTCCTGCTGGAAAGGCCCCTCTGAGACCCCAACAGTGCGTCATTGTAGACATAATGTTTCCGGATCACGCTAGACATCGAGTGCAGCTCACCTAGGGACCCTCTTAATCAGCAGCTCACCAAGCTGCAGTCCAGGATTGGAAGTGGCCACCCCTAACCTGGTGGGCATTTCCATCCGTGCTGAGACCTACTGCCGCAGGCCCAGGGAAGGGGTCCGGGGAGGGGCCGCTCTGCCCCTAGGCTTGCAGCCAGCTCCCTCGGGGAAGCCCTGAGGGCGGCCCTCTAGGTGGGCAGCTGCCTTGTGGGCTGTACCAGGCACCGCCTACACACTCGCAGAATTTATCTGTAAACACAAGGCCACTGTGAAGCCCACCCACCCCTCGCCTCCCTAGGTCCGCCCCACCTGCTGCCCAGCTGGGGAGAGCACTTTCTAAGGACACAGAAAGACGCCTGGCTGAGAGGGGTCTGGCCCAGGCAAGAAGCAGGCACCTCCCAGCCTTGGGTGAAGAGGGCCTGAGTGAGTCCCGGCCACAGACAGGGCCTTGGGCACCAAGGCTGTGCTGTCCGCAGCCCCCAGGGAAGTAGGCCTGGAAGCCTCAAGGAGCCAGACATGCCAGTGGCTGGAGGTGCCAGACCTGGGCGCCCTCCTAATGCAGGCTCATGTCTGGGCAGAGTGTCCACGTGTGCCCATCAGCTTTTGGGGAAACACCGAGGGGCCTCGTCACCCAGTGAGTGATGTGGCTGCTAAGGGAATGGACGGCACTGCTCTCCGGGGACCTGCGCTCTAAGGACACAGAGCTGCCCCTTCTCCGTCCCAGCCCCTTCCATGCTGTCCCCAGTCCCTCCCCTGCCCTGGACTGCCCTGTGCGGGCCCCTCCCATCTGAAGAGGATGTCAATCCTGCTCACAGCCCCAGGGACTGCGGGGGGAAGATGCTCTGGTCCTTGTTCTGTTCCAGAGGCCCCACTGCCACACGGGCAGGGCAGGGCTCTTCTTCTCTGGAGGCTAGGGTGACAGCAGCTGGCACAGGGTGGGGCTAGAACTGCAAGAAGATGTGAGCCGCGCCCTGCCTTGGTGTGGCCCGCATGCAACCCATGCAGCCACCTGGGCCAGCCAGTCTGGGGGCCTGGGTCCAGGTCCCAGGACTTTCCCTGAAGCTGATGAGGGCACCCTGGGCCAGTCTTGTCCCAGGCTGTCCGTCTCAGTGTGTCCCAAGGCAGCGCATGGCAAGCCTAACAGAGAGGTGGCCCTGAGGCATGGGCAGCCTTCTCAGACTGAGCTGGAACACACTTCCACAAGGGCGTGAGATCTGCACAGGCAGGGGTGCCCCCAAACCCTACTCCACCCAAACTCTGCCAGACCCCCAGCCTCCCTGGAGGTGTGGGAGGTCTTTGGATCCCTACTTAAGCCAATAGAGCAGGGTGCTCTGGGTAATAGGGTGGGAGGGGCCCTTGGGTCACTGAGTCCTGCAGCCCACGGTCTCCCCTGAAGAGCCTCAAACATGCACGGGGCCCTGGTGGGTCCAGCCCCTGTGCCCCCAACCCAGCCCCGGAGGCTGGCTGTGAGGAGGGTGGCCCTGCACAGCCTGCCTCCTAGGGCCTCGGGGAAGGAGGCTGCTCAGAGCTGAGAGTTGAGAAGCGACCTTATAAGGTCATCTAAGTGACCGTGCGAGTTGGCCCGGCCCAGCACTATGGCAGCTTCACTTTAATGTGTGTGTGCAGCTGGGCGGGTTTGAGGGCATAAATCAGGCAGGACTCCACAGGGGCCAGGGCCTTGGCAGACATTTGCATGTCTTGAGAGCTGAAATCAGTCACGTGCAGGACAGGGGTTCACAGGGGCAGGAGTGACAGGTTTCTGTGCTCTGGAGGATCCCACCCATCTCCCCTGGAAGCCGAGGTACAGATGGCCTGCAGCTGGATGGGAGCCTGTGTGTCCCCCAGGGTTGCTGCCCAGGTCAGTGGGGCCCAACCTGGCTGGCGCCTTGGGCACAGGAACCTCAGCCACACGGAGCGGAGCATTGCGGGTTCTGTGGCCCCAGTGTCTTGGGTGGGTCAGAGTTATTTACTGCCTAGCAAAGCTGAGCTTGTGAATCCACACGGAGCAAGTACTTACGGAGGCAAAGATATTAAACCAGTAATGCTGGCAGTGGGAACAGTGATTCAAAGACCCTGTGATGGTTTCCAGACTTAAACACAGAATTAGATCCGCAGCACAAACGTCTAACTGCAGGAAGTCTGGTTTGGTTGTCGGAGCAGCAGGGCTCGGCGGGACCCTTGTCCTGGCCAACCCAGCCTGGTCCTTCCCCCCTTTTCCACCTGATCGCCTCCAGCTCCACTGCTGGCAGCTCAGATCCAGAAAAGGGCCCCTTCTCTCAAAAGACCCCAACAGTCAGTCGACCCCAAGCATCCTACCAGGCCTTGATTTAGCAAATGCTTGTGAATAAGCAAAAGCTATCTGGTTGTTCAAAAGCCTTGCTTAGGAAGAAGAAATTGTGCCTGCATCTCTGGAAACCTCTGGACCAGCTTTATAAGCCCTGCCTGTGCCCACTGCCCCTCCCCCAGGACACCAACTCCCCCCACCCCCACCCCCCACCTCATCCCTGCAGTCTATGACCACTCAGAGGCACAGTGCCCAGAAGCGTCAGCAGGTGGCACCACTGTGCCATGGCGACCCTTTGCCTGCAGTGCCCCCACCCACCAGCTGGGGGCCCTGCCCTCAAAGTCCCTGTTTGGACCTGTCCCCAACAGAGCCCAGTGGAAGTGTAGGGACTCACAGGCCCCTGAGACGCACGCGGGGCTCTGCTGACGCCAGGAGCTTCACACATCTGGACTCCCACACATTCCAGGAGGGGTAAATGTGGTCATTCCCAGGCCTAGGCTGGCTGCTTGGCAGTGGCCAAGTGGAGCCTGACATTCCGGCCTCCCTCCCACCCCACCCAGGGACCCCTCTGCTCCCCGAGCCCTGGATGTACTAACCCACAGGGGGCCCGTGAGCTCCAGGCTAAGTGGGTTGGGGGCCCAGTCCTGGCGGTGCTGGAAACACTGAGGGTCTAGTAGGGTCCCACCCCCAGAGCAGAGGCCACCCAGGGGAGCCGGCACAGTGCCAATAGAGGAACGTGAGGGGTATGGGCCCAGGGGACGGGGCTTGCGTGGGCCCAGGGGTTGGCTGCGTGGGACCAGGTGGAGCAGCATGGACCAACTGCGGGTACCTGTGCACAGTAGGACTGCAGGCTTACTGGTGCGGTATCTTCTGCAGATGGCCATGGGGCCTCACACCCCTCCATGGGGTGCAGACCGCCCAGAGACCACAGGGCCAGCTTGCTGGGGGCTCAGTGGGCAGCAGGGGCCCCAGGGCTGGAGCTGTTGGCCCTATGGGAGCCATGTCTGGGTCTCCTGGACTTACCCGCCTACGCCTCAGCTCTCTGCCTAACTCAGGCCCTTCTCCCTTGGAAGTGCGAGGCCTCCCCAAAGTGCAGGCGGGGGGATTCCCCTACAGCTCAGCCCCTGAGGGACAGGCCCCAGGCCCGGGCCCACTGGACACGCCCCACCAGCCCAGCCCAGCTTCACCTCCTGGGTGCAAGCTTGCGATGCTTCAGAGCCGCTGTCTGGGGAGGGCTGTGCAGGTGCAGGGGAAGGGACTGGGGGTGACGAGAAGGATGCCATGTCCAGGGTGATGTGGGGGCGGGGATGGTCCCCATTCTCCCTTCACCGAGACCTCACCTGGAAACCTGCAGGAAGGCTGAATGGCCGCCTGGCTGGCCAAGACCACCCCTGCTGCCCAGCGCAGAACTGAGGCCCTCCCTTCACACGGCCTCCCTGACGGTCAGAGGCCCATGTGTCCAGGGCCCACGGGGGCGGCCGGACTGGCCAGGAACCCCTGGATTCGGGCAGGGGTGCCTCCGGGCTCAGGGAGGAGCCTGCAGAAGGCCATGACCCCCCTTCCAGACCCCAGTGAGGTGGTGAAGGGGGCTGGGTATCTTCTGCTTCAGGTCACAGCCTGCCACGTGGACAGCAGCCAGGACAGGACTCACTGAGCACAGACACCCCACCCACATCCCTGCCCAGAGCCTCTGCGGGGCAGACGGAGCCGAGCTGGAGCCGCAGACTGTCCCGTGGCCTTCCACCCGCCTCCCTTGTCCTGCACTCTCCATTTCTCCTCCCAAATGGAAGATTGTTTTTCTATTTTCATGTTCTATGATAAGCAGCTTTTATAATAGCTTATTTCATTAAAATGTATGATTTACTTAAAAAAATGGCAAGTGCAACATGAAGCCTGAGTCCCAGTGCAGCCGGGTGCCCAGTGTGCATGGTCTCTCTTCTGGCTGGCAGCAACGCCAGACTGGGGCCGGGGGTGCAGGTTCCTGGGGGCACCTGGGGGAGGGTGGTGTGGCGCCAGATGTGGACACGGAGTTCCACTCTTTCCTTCCTTCGTGGTTAGAAACCCCGTTTCCAGCACAACCATGAGGTTCTGCTGGCGCCAGGGAAGTTCCCTTATCTTGGCTGTGGGACTGGTTCTGAGCCATCACTCACAGCGCATTTTAATTAGGAACCTTGACAAGTGATTTGTTTCCTGGGGGGAGGGAGCCAGTCTTTTGCCTGAGATAAAGGGACAGCTCCTCAGCCTCTCCAGGGATCTCCCCAGGACCCCAGACCTCCCCTTCCTGCCCCAGGAGGGCTGTGGGCCCAGCACCCCTGGGGCTTGCTGAGGAGGGTGCAGGGGGGGAGCCCTACTCTCCCCCTGAGGTAAGCCTAGGCTTCCCAGGTCGCTGGGCTGCCCCTCCTGAGCCCAGGGCTACCCCAGGCCTCCCCAAGCCGCAGCCTCTGGCATCCACATTCCTGAACCCTAAGACCCACCTGTTTGCACAGGCCAGCTGCCCAGGCAGCCCCACAGAACTGGCTTTTCCAGATGCCCCACCCAGGCCCTGGGAGAGCACCTGGGCTCTGGAGCTACAGGGAGGGGCCGGGATGCCAGGGAAAGGGGGTGGTTCTTCTGGTCTGGGGGTGCACTTGGTCAGAACCAGGAAATGGGCTTCTTGTCTGAGGCCCTGTAAGACCAGGAAGCAAGGGCATGTGCCCAGTCACCCCGGGGCCTGCGGGTCCTGGGGGGTTGGTCCCGCGGGAGGAGGGGAGACCCGGAGGGCTTGACTGACTGGGTGGGGAGGGAGGGAGAAGGGAGGAGGGTGCAGGCCCCCCCGGCGGCGTCTCAGCCCCGCTCCCACACCTCTCCTGCACACCTTCCCCTCCAGGAGCCCAGGCCAGGCCAGGAGGCCACTCTACAGGCACTCACCCCCACCCCACAGCAGCTGCTCAGGAAGGCCCCCAGGCCTGCGGAGGGATGGGCCCTGCCCCGTGCCCAGCGGGCAAGCCTTGAGGGCAGACTTCCGCTGAGCACTGGCTCGGCCCTGGCAGGAAGGCCTCTCAGGAAGTCCCAGCCCCGGATCCCACCCCCCACCCCAGGTCTTGCACAGACCCCAGGGGGGTCTGTCCCCAGGGACCCCTCCCTGTCCACCTGACCCCTCCCATCAGCTCCTCGCTCCCAGAACCCTCTGGGGCTGCAGTGGGGGCCCTTTTGCTCCAGACAGGCCTCTGGCACCAGCCTCTGCCCTCCCCCCCTCCACCCCCCTAACTTCTCCTCCTCTCTGCTACCCCTCTCCCCCGCCCTCTCCTACTCCTTCCCCTTCCCCTGTGAGTCACAGGAATGAAGAAGCCATCCCAGTGGTTAGTCCAGGGCCCTCCCCGACCTCCAAGCTCCTGGAAAGCTCTGCATGTCAGGCCTTCCCCTCATGTGACCAAATGTGGGCCCACCCGCACCTCTGCCCCCAGCCCAGCTGGGCTCCTTCCTGGGGTGGGGGCAGCACAGCAAAGCCAGAGAGTTGACCCTGCCTCCCTCCTGAGCTCTTTGTCTTCTCCTGCTGACCAGAGCCCGGGCCTCACCTCCCAAAAGTACCTTCTGGGCACCCCATTCCGTGAGGCAGTCCAGCTGGGAGAGCCAGCGGCCGGAGCGGGCCGGGGGGAGCTCCTGGGCGGCTTGGCCAGTCGGTCCTGGACGGTCCGGCAGCTGCCAGTGAGTGGCCTTCGCCTCGGGCCTCTCCAGGGAAGCCCCTGCCCCCAGCCACACCAGCCCCTCCTGCAGGTCAGAGGTGCCCGGCCGGCCTTGAGGGCCCCCAGCCCTGGGCTCCCTGCCCACGCAGCAGCTCCTGTGTGCCGGCTGCCATCCCTCCCAAGGGTGAGAGGGATGGGCCCGGCTGCCTGGCCACCTCCCTCCCAGCCTCCTGGAGATGGGGAGAGCCCTGGGGTCCACTAAAGCAGGGTCTTGGATGAGCAGTGACTCAGGGCCTGCGGCAGGGAAGGTGTCCAGGTCCCACTGGGCAGCTCCCTGCCCCCACCCAGGCCTGGGCACTTCAGCGGGGACAGAGGTAGACACTGGATGAAAGGCTGGTGGCTGGACCCCCTTGGCGCTGAAGGCTCCCACAGTTTCAGCACATGAGGTCTTCCCCTCACATGACCTCAGGCCCAGGGAAGAAACGCCCCCCGGTTTGGGAGACAGAGCAGACCGGGGGGTGCTATCCTGTGCTATCCAGGAGCCACAGCTGGGGCCGCCTCGACCCGGGTCAGGGTGCCATGTCCAGGGCCCTGGGCCCCCGGCGGTCCCGGACACTCCCCCAGCACAACCTGAGAGCTGAGGGCAAGTCGTGGCCCTAGAACAGCAGGGCCCACTTTTTCCCTGGTGGCACCCAGAGGGCCTCATGGCATCAGCCAGACGGGGGGCAGCTCGGAGCAGCCCAGCAGCCACCGGGAATCACCTCCTGCCACCCTCTGGCTGCCGCCCTTGGAGGCCAAATGCCCAAAGCTCGCAGGACAGGCCCGTGTGCCAGGGTTTGGACACAGCCCCTCACTGTGGATGCCATCCCTGCCCGGGGCGAGCTGGGGTTGGGGGCCGAGGGTGACGCTGTGGGACTTGGTCTGAGCTGGAGAGGCAGAGGGCAGGGACGCAGCAGACAGATGCCCGAGGCCAGGGTGGCGGGGACGGAGGCGCAGCCAGGGCCAGGCTGTCCGGGAGCTCCTGCGGGGTCACCAGGCCATCAGCACCCAACTCAGGTCCAGGGACTTCCACGGTCCGCAACACCCACACTCTGCTGAGCTCGGCGCTGCCTTACGGACATTCATTCAAGGATTAAAGCCCCGTCAAGACTAGCTGGTTGCTGATACTTACAAATTATTTTTGTATTAAAAAGATTTAACAGTTACAGGACTGAGGTCCAGGAAGCTGTGGGCACGGCAGGTCAGAGGCTGGGACGGGACGGCCCCACCATCCGTGGCGAGGCCTGGGGCCCCCTCCCCTGCCTGCCCACGTGCACCGTGGTCAGCTCCGCCGACCTCAGGGAGTTGGAACAGGGTTGGAACAAGCTGGCTGAGGAGGCTGTGCGTGAAGGTAGCGGCCTGCATGCTTCCCACACGCATTCTCTTCCACTGTTTCAGAATTTCCCAGCGCCCTTCCACACTTCTTAAACACTGTGCTAGGGATGTGGCCCACTGCGCAGAGCAGACAAGGGCCACGGTGCCGGGGCCCCAGCTGATGCTGGGTCATGTGGTCTATAAATACTTTGGTTTATCTCCAAAGGCCCTGAGCTCTTCTCTCTCTCCCTTCCCGTCCCCCTCGTCCTCCCTGCTGTCAGTGAGGCATCTGGAAACCTAGGTGCTCAGCCTCCCGGGCTGGGCGAGCATCCTGCACAATACAGCTATGTGCTGTGAGCCCGCTGCGTGCGCCGCACGCCTCCCGCGTCCACACGCTCTGAGGAGACAGGCCCTGGGTTAGCAGGCATCGCCTTGGTATACGGGAGGGTGGTCAGGACACTTCTTGACTGTTAATGCATTGTGATTCCTTTTGTAATAAGAACATGGGGCTTTAACAATATGGGATGGGGGGTCAGTTTCATTTTTAATTCTGCTTTTGGTCTCAAGTTTTGGTGATAGTCTCACGATCTTTCTAATCATTTATGTGAATGCTTCCAACCTCCAATTCATCTTTGCTTGAGTCCATCCATTCCTTTGGCTTTACTGTGATTTATTTGTCTCATCCCCATTTTTGGATGCTTACTGGCTTCAGCTTTCCAACAGGAAGTGCGCCAGGCAGCAAGCGCCGCGGGGATGCTCTGTACCCATGTGCAAGGCTGCAGTTAAAGACAGGAAATATGGGTGCTGGGAGGACAGGGAGAAACCAGAACTCTCGTTCCCAGCTGGTGGGTGGTGCAGATACTCGGGAAACAGCTGGCAGTTCCCCAAGAGACTAAGCACAGAGTCACCATCACTCCCAGCAATCCCAGTCTTAGACACATGCCCAAGAGAGATGAAAACACATGTCCAAAGAGAAACTTGCACACAAATGTTCATGGCAGCATCAGTCACTACAGCCAGAAGGTGGAGACGAGCGAAATATCCATCAACAGATGAGTAGATCAACAAAACAGCAAATCTGCATGGTGGAATATTACTCAGCCATTAAAAAGGATTGAAATATTGACACAGGCCATGATACAGATGAACCTGGGAGACAGTATGCCAAGAAAGAAGCTGGCTGCACAAGTCGACACGTGAGATTCTGTTCCTACAGAAAGTCCAGAAAAGGTAAACTGACAGAGACAGAAAGGGGGTTGGGTGCTGGGAGCTGGGGAGGGATGGAGGACACAGAGCTTGTTTTGAGATGATAAACTTTCCAAAGTTGGCTGTGGAGATGGCCACACACATCTGTGAATAAACTGACACCACTGAATTGTACACTTCGAATGGGTGAACTTACCGCTCTGATCCCAGCGGCTCGTGCCCATGGCAGGCCACACCCTGCCAGCCACTCTCAGGCCCTGCCTCGTCCTGCTCTTCAGAGCCTCCATGAAAATTATTTCTGAACAAATCTATTGCTTGAAAAGTGTGCATGAGACAATGTTGTGCACAGAATTATTCCAACTGCTTGCTTTGGGTATTTGTGCACATGTGTGTGTATCCACGTGTATCTGTATCCATGTATGTCTGTATTCATGTATCTGCATCCATGTGTGTATGTTTATGTATCTGTATCCACGTGTATCTGTATCCATGTACGTCTGTATTCATGTATGCATCTGTATCCATGTGTATCTGTATTCATGTGTGTATCTGTATCCATGTGTATCTGTATTCATGTGTGTATCTGTGTGTATCTCTGTGTCCATGTGTGTATCTGTATCCATGTGTATATCTGTTTATGTATCTGTATCCATGCATATCTGTATTCATGTGTGTATCTGTGTGTATCTCTGTGTCCATGTGTGTATCTGTTTATGTATCTGTATCCATGCGTATCTGTATTCATGTGTGTAACTGTGTGTATATCTGTGTCCATGTGCGTACCTGTACATATACGTGTCCATGTGTGCATCTGCGGGGCCCAGGAGCACTAGCGGGTTAGATGACTGAACCGAGCCTGCCACCAACACACATGAAGCAAGGGTGGCTGCTCATTCCTGGTGCTGGGTCCTTGGGCCCTGAGTAGGAACGGACCAGGGACCCCTCCCAGCTTGCTCAGCACCCACCCTGGAATACAGAGGGGGCTGCACCCTGGGAGAAGCCCGTCCCCTCTCCCGGACTCTGCAGGCTGCAGGCTGGCCACCACCTGGCTTTGCAGCTGTGATGTGCCCGATCTGGGTCCATGTGGCTCAGTTAGTTTGGACAAAGACCAGTCCCACCGTCAAGGCCATTGCTCCGCGGCTGCTTCCAGCGCCCAAGAGCCGCTTCTGGGACTGGGGCCTGTGAGAAATCAGACTCAGTGAGTCACAGGAGGAAACGCCCCTCCCCACAGCGTGCGGCTGAGCGGGCCTGCCGCCTCCTTCACTGCGGCTGGCTTTCCAGGAGAACTGGTGTCCGGCGCTCCTGTGTGTTCCTGCCCGGAGAGCTCGGGCAGGAGGGGAGCGACAGACACAGGCCCGCCGGGCACCCTCACCCGGGCGGAGGCTCCGCAGAGGGGGGTCGGCCCCCTGGCCACTCCCTCTTGTCAGCTTCCATTTGACATCTTGTCTTTATCCAATTTTAGCTTCAAGGGGAAAACGTGCTCGTTGAAAATGATTACTGTGAATTCTGCATGTTCTAATTCTTTCATTTGCCTCTAAGGTAGATGTATTCCAATTAGCAAAGAAGAAAATCTATGTATTGGATTCAAAGTGCGTCTCTTCAGGGACGGCGTCCACATCGGGCCACTCCTGGGGTCGTGGGGAGCAGAGTGGTGGGCACGTCGGAAGCCCCCCAGCTGGAGGCAGGGCAGCCCTGTGGGAGGAGGGCCCCGTAGCTGGGTGACCCCGTCGCTGGGTGCCCCCTCTGGCCAGCCCTCCTTCCCCCACTCTCGGTCCCAGCCCACTTCTTCCTGGGGGCTCCTGTGTGCTCAGCACAGGGGTTCCCTCAGAACACCTAGTCCTGGCCCCTCGAGGCTGCCCCCTGCCCTCGGGGGTCCCTGCATGGGGCGGGGCCTGAGACCCCCGCATCTGGGCGCCCTGCCCTGCGCTCCTCTGTGTGCCTTGAGGCGCGGGTGCCTTGTGGGCTGTTCCCCGGGACTGGGAGACGGGGGACAGCAGAGGCCCCATAAACGATGTGCCCTAAACATGCATTAGTGACCAGCACTAGTTGGACTCCAGGATGGGGCACGGATGAGGCACCCACTTTCTAGAAGGCTCCACTCCTGGGCTAGGGCTGGGCACCTGGCAATTGTCCTGTTCAGCCACCGCCCCATGCCCCTTGGCAGTGGCCACGGAGCAGCCCCCACATTGCTTTCACCAAGAAGCCCCGGGGGGCCTGCCGCAGTCCACAGCGTACACCTGCCTGTGGCAGCTGCCCGACTCACCGCCACAGACCCCGGGCACCCAGCCTCCCCACACCCACTTCCTGACACAGGAACCCTGTCTGAACAGAACCAAGGGGAACCCCCCAACCCCCGATTCACTCCCTGCCCCAGGCCATGCAAGCTGTCCAGGAAGTCCTTCCTCCTCTAGTGCAGGCCTCCCCGAGCTGACTCCCACTCCTGCTGGTCAGCTTGGAGACGCCTCCCCCAGGCAGCCCCCTGGGTGCCCCCAGGGCAGGCGGGTGCCTTCCTCAGGCTGCAGCCCCTCACAGTGCCACTCCCACAAAGAAACGGCACCGACAGTGCTGCGAGAGCTGAGCCCCTGTCACAGGGACAGCACTGCCCTGGGGTCACCTTGGTGCCCTGGGGCCTGGAGCTCCGCAGGGGCTGGCAGGGCAGGTGAACAGAGCAGCAGGCAAGTAAGTGGGTGAATGAGGTGTGGGCTCAGGGCCCCAAGGGAAGGGACAGGGAGGCGCTGACAGGAAGCTTCAGGGAGGTGGGCTGCTCAGGGACCACCCTGGGAGCGGAGGGGCTATCCTCCTCCTGCTGCCAGCGGCCACGGCCTCCCTCATGTGCCCAGCCTGCCAAGCCCCTGGACGGGTCAGGCCACCCTCCGGTCTGGGCTCCAGCGACAGCTGCAGGCTTACCCCACTGGTGTTTGCCAGAAGGCCCAGGCCTCTGCCAGGCCTGTGAGGAGGAGGGAGCGGGCCTTGTTGCCTGGCACTAAGCCTGGTGTTGGGTAGGGGAGCTGCCCATCCTGAGCCCACAGGCATGAAGAGACACACGAACAACACCCACACCAAGACACACTCCCACACACAGACCCCGTGGGGCACACACAGACACTCAGACACCTCCCGTCAGACGCCCCGCCTGCCCTCACACCAGCACGGGCACACACACCTTGGCAGCCCTCACCCCAGGTAGGTAGAGGCAGCTGGCTGTGGCTTCCTTGGAAATGCTCCAGGGCCTGGCAGTCTCAGGGGCCACCAGCGTGTGCCAGTTAAGTCCCCCAGAGCCTGTGTGGAACTCAGCCAGAGGTGGGCACCGGCTGGGTGCAGAAGAGATGTCTTGTGGGTCAGGGGGTCCTGGGTGGGCTCTGGACAGGCAGCTGAGAGCCACGAGTCCCCCATGTCCACAGCACCCATGAGCTCAGGCTCTGCAGCTCCAGATCCTAGAACGGAACGGGGCAGACCACCCACCCCACGGCTGCCCTTCCCCAGCTATGCCCGCCGCAGCCTTCGCAGGCAGGCCCGTGGGGTGGGCTGCCTTCCAGAGACGCCTGCTTTCCTGAACACAGAAGCAGTCCTGGTGTCCTGCTCACCCAGGAGAAGGTGGGGAGGGACTGCCAAGCTGGGGAGGGGACAGCACCTCTAGGGACTGAGGGGATGAGATGGGAGCTCATTTCCTGAGCAGGGCTCCAGCCTGGGCCTCTACTGGGCCCCGAGGTGGGACCCCGGCCAAGCTCCCCCCCTCTGTGCTGCTGTCCTGCACTAATGCAGGCTGGGCAGGGCCAGGAGAATGAGAGAGGCCCGGCTGGGCCCTGAATGTGCAGAGGGGAGTGTTCAGCTGCTCCACAGACACCAGGTGACAGTGGCAGAGGCGGTGAGCCTGGCGCTGGAGCACCCTGCAGGGCACGCCTGAATGCAGCCAGCCCTGGCTCACCCACTGCCGGCACTGAGGCTCGGGGCTGTGGGCAGCAGAGGACGGAGGCTGCTGCCTGCAGCCAGTCCACCAGACTCTAGGGTGGCCTCACTTACTCCCTGATGCAGAAACACTGAAACATCGCCCGACTCCCTGCACAGAATGTGGAGTCCGTCTGCAGTCAGCGCCTCTGCACACAGCCCCAGATAACCTGGCAGTGGCGCCGGCTCGGGGGAAAGTGCAAGGCCACAGAGCCAGGAGGGCCCAGATTCAAGCCCTGGGGCTGAAACTCAGCTGCTGTGCGGCCCCTCTGAGCCTCTGCTGCCCCCACCGAGAGCTGGGCTGGCATGGGGCTGCACGTGGTGTGGGCCCCCACATGTGGTCACCTGGCGGGGCTGCTTGCCCCGGCTCACAGGAGCTGATGGCACACATCTCCCCAGCCCTCACTCAGTGATGTCAGGAAGCCTGAAATTGTCCACCACAGACATGGGCAATGCCATGGACCAGAGCTTTTTGTTCCCTGGAAAGCCACTCCTGAGAGCAGAGTGTGTCACCTCTGCTGCCCCAGCAGCAGAGACATACAGCATGTACATCCAGCAGGCCCAGCACACAGCGGGCCCAGGGTATACAGGAGGCCCAGCACAGCAGACCGGGCACACAGCAGGCCCAGGGTACACAGGAGGCCCAGCACAGCAGGCCCGGCACACAGCAGGCCCCGGGTAGATGGCAGGTTCTAATCAGTGCCTCTGCTGCTCAGGCATCGCACCTGCCGCCTGCCTCTCCCAGGCCCCCTGAACCCTCTGCTCCGTGTGATGGTCCTGGAGCAGTGGGGCTCAGCTATGGCTGTCTGGTCAGGGGCAGCCCCTGGGCTCTGCAGAGGAGTGAGGCGGGTGCTCCAGGAGGCTTCCTGGAGGAGGGGCCTGGCACAGCTTGAGGCGGCAGAGGGGAAGGCACTGTGGGAGGCAGTGTGAAGGCCCAGGCTGGGCAAGGTGGGCTGCCCGGCTCTGCATGGCCTCCCTCGTTGGGCACAGCCCATGATGAAGCACATCTTGCTAGAGCTTAGCGTTCCGGACAGGATGGCGCCCTGTGCTGTCCCACTGACCCTGGGAGGCTCTGCCCAGCAATGACCCCACACAGGTGGTCCCTCCCCTCACAGCCAGCTGACAGTGGGACTGAGTGCGGCAGAGCCTGCCCGTGGGGTGATTGTGGGGCAGCACGTGGACACTGGAGGGGGCAGAGGGGTGTCAGACATGCGAGGCCAGGGCAGGGAGCAGACCCTGTCCTTCCCATGCAGCAGCCCCAGCACGCCCTGCCCTGCTGGCTCGTTGGCCCAGAGCCAGCCTCCCTACACACAGGGTGTCAGCCGCCACAGGAGGAGCAGGGACGCCCAGCGGCCGGCCCCTGGGAGCCTGTGGGCATCCACATCCTGGACTGACCGACCCAGGCTCTCCCAGACCTGCCCCACCCTTGGCCTGCCGTTAGGGACCATCGGCCTTAATTTCACTCCCTCTGGCCCGACCTACTGACTTCGAATCGGCGCTCGCTGTCGACGTGCCGTGACTGGATTCACTCTGAGCCAGTCTGAGACCTGCTCAGCTACATGTGAGGGTGGTGATTCCAAAAACGACATATGTGGTTTTGAAAACATGTTTTCCGTTCCTGTCAGCATATGTTCTTCGGTTCACAAGCTCCCAGTGTTTTCCCCCACAACAGGGACCCTTAATTCAGGGGTTCTGAGAACTTGGACAAAAGACGACATCGTCATTTCCACTGGCTTCTACCTGATAGCACTTCCTTCCATTGGGAGCATCAGAGTCCTGGGATCTGGTCGCTAACCGGAAAGGCAGCTAGTCTGTGCCGGCCCCTTGCGGACCCCTCAGATGACACCACACACCAGAGCCTCAGTCCTCGGGTGCAGGGCTGCCCCCACTTCACACCCCTGCTTCGCTAACATTTGGAATTACCCCAGAATAACTCGTTTCCTTTGTAATCCTGTGTGTCTTCATTCCTTTAAAATATTAATGAACAGGTGGTGGGCAGGGGATTTTTAGGGCAGGAAACATTCCATGTGACACTACAATGGTGGACAAAAGGCCTGTGCATTGATAAAACCCACAGAATGTAGGACACAGAGTGAATCCTAACGTAAACCATGGCATTAATTAATAACAAGGTATCACTATTGGCTCATCAATTGTAACAAACAGCCTGCTTGTGCAAGGTGTCAGTAACGGGGGACACTACGCGAGGGGCTTCCATCTGCCCGTGGGAGCCTGTGCCAGGCCCTGGTCCTGCTCCCAGCTTGTGCTGCCTACGCCCACTCATGGGCCCCTCCCCGCTCCCCCAGGCCTTCCTCCAGGCCCCGCCCCCAGCCCACCGCCCAGTCCCCGCAGGGCCCGGCTCCTCCTGCCTTCCTGGCGGCTCCCAGGGCCCGGTTCACACTCACCCGCCCAGCTTGCCCTCCACGTGTCCACACCTTCCCTGAGCAGACTGGATGTGTGTCCCCCAAATCCACATGTTGAAGGTAACCCCCAGGGTGGTGGGATTTGGGGACAGGACTAGGGGAGGGACTCGGCTTGGCTGAGATCATGGGGATGGAGTCAGTGTCCTCATAAGACCAAGCCTGGGCCTCTCCCAGCCGTGCAGAAGGTGGCTCTCTGTGAGCCAGGCACCGGGCCAGCCGGTGCTGGACTGAGAGATGTGCGCCTGTAGCACTGTCATGGCAGCCCGGGGCCTCTGAGACGCCCAGCCCCACGTCCACCCCCAGGGGGGACACTCGCCCTGCTCAGGCCCCAGCCTCAGTGAGCCCACCTGCAAAATGAGACTGACCTCTGCCCCCGACCCCTGGCCTCAGCCCCACCCAGGAAGGAGGGCGGCCCCATGCCATGCCCCCTCACGTGGTCAGCGATGCCCGGCCAGTCCGTCAAAGCACAGGGTCAGGCTGCAGGCTGCCCTTCCAGAGGCTGGACGGCTCCAACTGACATCTCTGATCTCCGAGGGGAAAAGGCCAAGCCTGGCGTCAGGCAGGGCTAAGAACAAGTTGGCAGGGCAGCTGGACCGCCTAGGCATGCGGGACAGGAGGGGAGGGGCCCTGGAGACAGTGTCACTGAGGACCCGGAGCCCAGCGTGGCCACTCAGGAGGGGCCACTGACATGCTCCACCCCAAGGAGCGGCAGGCAGCCTGCCCCATCCCTGGCCCTGCCTTTCAGAGGGGCACTGATCCACTCTGGAAGCTTCCTCTGGGTTTCTGGGGGCAGTGGGTGGACAAGCACCAGCAGCGTAACCCAGCAGAGGACAGGCACCCTCAGGCCAGGGGTGCACCCCAACCCAGCCAGCAGGGTGGCCACGCCGCCTGGTTTTCCCTCTTTCCTGCTGTGGCCTGGTAGAGGCTGTGACTCCCTTCCCTGCAGGAGGCTGTGGGGGCATCTGGCAGGTCCGAGCCCGGCAGAGGCTGCCCCAAGCCCCAGGCCGTTGACAGCTTTCTGAGAAGCATCCGTGAAGGGAAAGATGCCCACTGGACGCACCCCAGGCCCAGGGCAGGAAGGCAGCAGGGTGGGAGCCGCCAGGACCCGGGAAACCTGGAGAAGGAGGGTTGGGCAGAGCTTCCTGGGTGGCGTGAGGCTGGCAATGCAGAGCAAACACCTGCAGATGCCCAGAAAAATCAGCAGAGAGTGTGAGGACCCATGGGGTGGGAGACGCAGATTTTCATTTTCTTGTCTGCTTTACTTTCTAGCACCAAAGGGAGTCATCTTGTAATAAGAAAAAAAAAAGTTTTGTAGAAAAGGAAAGACACGTTGGACCCTTGGCACAGCAGGGGTGCCAGGCCCTGCAGGCAGGACCAGATGCCCGCCCTCTCGGTCCCTCCAACTGTAAGAGCTGGTGGAGGTTTGCAGGCCCACTGGGCACCACGGTGCCCAGCCCACAGTGAGGACTCGAAATGTCTGCTCTGCCTCCACTCCACCATCCCCAGAGCAGCCTAGTGGGGCTCCTGTGGACACCCGCCTGTGTGCTTTGTGGGGAGCAGAGACCTGGGGGCCCAGCGGAGGCTCAGGCTGCGGGCAGCAGGAACAGCCACCAGGAGCCGCGAGCCCCACCCAGCACCTCTGAGGCAGTGCCCTGCCCCCAAGCCCAGGCTCCCCAGGGCCAGCCCTACACAGCCTTGCGCTGCCCCACGTGGCCAGGCCCCGGACCCCATGGGGATCTGGCTGGAGGGGCCCTGCCTCCTTGGTGGGCAGCAGAGCAAGCCCACACCCCTTTCGCATCACCCTGGCCACACCGGAGCCTCGTCACCCCACCCGAGTGGTCGCCGTGGGAGCCAGAAGGGGGGAGCTGGGCAGGGGCCAGCCAGCCGCAGGCTTCCTGCCCTCCAGCAGGCCCACGTGAGGAGCTGGGGGGAGCTGCTTGGCCCCCCTGGTTCCCACTTCTCTCCCAGAGGAAGCCCCTCCAGCCCCTGACCCACCTTCCTGCCTCAAAACCCCCAAGCCAGCTGCAGTGTCCTTCACCCTGACGGCTCGTCTGCAGACGTGTGATGTCTGAAATGATGCTGTCACCTCCCTGCGTCAGGCAGGAACCCGGCCACCCCGGCTGTACCCCTCTACCAACACTCTACCTGGGGGCTTGGCATAGATGGGCCACGTGGCTGGAGGGTCTCCAACAGACCCAGAGGAAGGCGACCTGTGGGGAGCAGGAACCCGGGACCAGGAGGTCTGGCTGCTGCAGGGTCCAGTAATAGCTGGGCGTCTGCAGGAGTGCAGACCAAAGGGGCCACAGCAGGGCTCCTGCCCACGCTCTTGGGCATGCAGGTCTGAGGAAGGCACCACGCCAGGTCCGGCTGGCTCCTGCAGCCATACTCACCCCACCCAGCGCCCTCGAAGGCCGAGGGGTCAGAGCCCTCTCCCCAGAGGACCAGGGGTGGATGGGCTGCATGTGGGCAGCCAGCTCTGTTCTCAGACCAGCTCCTGCAGAGGGACCTGTGGGAGGCCAGCATCTGGAGCAGGGGGCCCCCAGGATTGCCTGTCTGGCCCCTCTGATGTCACCAGCCTCATGCTGCCTTCCCCCGCCACCTCATACATAGGACCTCTTTGAAAGAGGCAAGCAGCCCCCCACCAAGCCATGCTGTGGCGGCCATTCTGCACAGAGGACCCCTCCCCAGCCCCTTCTAAACTGGCACGGGCCTTCCTCCTCCACTGAGTACCCCCCCGGCACCCACTCCCTGGGAGCCCACCCTGTCCCTTGGCCATCACGCTGGGCCCTCCAGCGGGTGGGCCGAGCACCAGAGCTCCAGGAGTCACGAGGGCACTCCGATGTCACCAGGGGCTGGATAGCAACCAGGCCAGAGGGGCCAGTGCTTAGCGTGGCGTCCTGGGGTGGGCGCCGTGTGAGCCACCGCAGATTCCAATGGGGAGACATGGGTAACTTATGCCCAGAGGAACAGTCACAGGGACCCAGGGGTGACAAGCTGCCTTCCCCTTTAATTAGAGCTGCTCTTTGCCCCTCCATGTCAGGAGTGCATGGACCCCAGCTGGGGGTGGGGTGCGGAGGGAGCCAGGCCGACCCTGGGGGGGCTCTGCTTGCACACAGCTCCTGGCCCAACCACCCTCCGGAGGGGTCCCCAGGGTGGCCTGCACGGTGCTGTGTCTGGGCCAGCGGGAAGCTGGAGGCGTGGCTGGCGGGGGGCCCAAGCCCCGGGTGGGGAACAGACCCAGGCAGGACTAGCTGGCATCAGGTCACTGGGAACAGGATGGCCAAGGGGCTGGGGAGCCCAGAGGCCTGAGGGTCAGTCAGGCTAGGCTCCAGCCTGCGGGGTACCAGCCAGCCCTTTAGGGGGGCGCTGGCCACAGGTGGTCCAGCGCTGACGCTGGCGGGGCCTGTTTGTGTCTGGGCTCCCACACAGTTCCCCAGCCAGGGCTGCTTGTGGCTGCCCATCGCAGGGGCCTGTCTCTCCCAGGAGCGGTGCCTGGTGCACCAAGAGCACCTGTCTCTCTGCCCAGCACTGCCTCCCCAAATCCTGGCATTGCCCCACAGCCACCACGTCTCCCTGCACTGTGGGCTGGAGGCTGGGAAGCATTGGGCAGTGAGGAGCACAGAGGGTCTGGACAGCCCCTCCAGCCTGCACATGGAGGCCAGGCTGCCCTGCCGGAGCTGAGCTGGGAGGCTGGCTCTGTAGACTCCTGGAGCAGGGGTGGGAAGGGGGCAGGAGGGGCTCCGGAGCAGACAGGCTGAGCATAACACGCGCTCCCCTTCCTCCAAAGCATCGGCTCCGCCCTCCTGGACTCACACCCTCCCCCACCCGAACCCCCGGGGCTCTTCCGGTTAGATTCTGTTGGGGAAGAGGTCTCTCTGCTTCTGGAATGGGACAGCCGTGCCCTTGTCCCTACCCCCACCAGTCAGGTCCAGAGCAACAGGAACTGCCAGGGAGGGGAGACCCCTCTTCTGTTTGGAGAGGACCTGGGGTACTCCCACCCCCTGCACACGCTGGCTGGGACAGAGGCGCCCTTCGACGTGGAAGGCGTCCATATGGCGTCCGTCCCACCTGCAGGACCTGACGGATACAAAGCCGGGCACGCGCCCCTGATCACAGCGCAGACTTATCTTGGTCTAACATTTAAACAAAGAAAGAGCAGAATGTGCTTTCTTTTCCTTTCTGAATCTTTTTGGTCTTTAAAGTGACAAAAAGGGGAAAAGGAACAGCTCTGACAAAAGACAGAGGGGGGCTTCTCCCTGTCAGCATTTAAGTCCGGTCTCTAAGTGACAGCCCCACCCCCACGCAGGACAGGTAACTCCCAGCAGTGTTTTGGGGACAGGGTGGCCCCAAGTACGGGTGCTGGGCACCTGGGGGCCCCAAGCTCTGGGGTGAATGTGGCAGGGAGGCAGGGGTGGGCTCCCCAATTCTCAAGTGCACAGAGACCCCGTGCCTGAGGGCCTGGGTGGGAAGAACCCTGCACATGCAAGCCTGCAGGGTGGCCCTGAGCTGACAGCAAGGGCTGGCCGCCCTCAGGACACTGGCTGCCAGGCTGCAGGCCCTGCTCCTCACAGGGCCCACCTCCAGTGGCTGCCCGTGCCCCTGGTAGGCGTGGAAGCAGCAACTATGTCTCTGGACTCCCGGAACGTCACAAACCAGACAAGCCAGAGTCAGAATAAACACATTCAGCAGAGGGCAGCTGCGGGCTCCTGGGGCTCTGTCCTTGGCGCCATGCACACCTGCTGCTCTCCTGGCGTCTGCCCACCTGGCACACAACTGGCCAGAAGGCATGTGGATCCCTTGCGTGGAACGGGCAGCTCAGAGGACACCCCAAGCCGAAGCTCCAGAACTGCCATGCCCTCATCATCGGTGACCTTGGGGGAAGCAGAAAGGGGCAGAGGTTACCACAGGGTCGAGTGCTGGGGGACGGGCCCCTTGGGGTCCAAGCACCGGCCCAGAGCCCCTGCCTTGGGTCTTCCTAGCCACGTCCCTCAGGCTCCGTGCCTCACCAGGGACCCCCGCCTCACCACCTCGGGAGCCCTGCCTCCCCTGTGCCCGTGCCAGGGTGTGCAGGCCCCATGCGCCTCCAGAGACCCCTGCCCCCACCCATGCCCATCCCACCTACCACGGGGCCTGAACTGCCAGGGGAGGGAGCAGGACCTCTGACAGCTCAGGGGCCTGAACCTCAGGCTTCCACCTCATGCTCACAGGGTGCTGGGTGGGGGCAGCTACTGTCTGGATCCTCCCATGGCTCGTGGCCTGGGTGCTGGGGAAGCTAATGGCTGTGCACAGAGTCCCAGGGCCCACGGCACAGAGACCCAGCATATAGCTGACAAAGCGCATGGGCGTAAGGCCCTGGATGGACACAGCCCCCAACCCCAACGGCCCCCACCCCCACCCATCATCCCCTCCTGGCTTGGGGCCCCCAGGAGGTGGGGAACAGACTCTCAAAAAATAATCTTTTCCCAAGTTGGGGGGAGCCCAGGCTTCAGCCCTGCTTCTCTCTGTGTGCTCTCCTCCCACCTGACCACCCCCGTCTCCGCGTGGCTGTTCCTAAGAGGGTGGGCCTAGCTGCAGGGACAGATAGGCACCTTGGCCCAGGGTCTCAGCAGCCCCCACACCCCACACAAAGAAAGCAGCGGGCTTTCAGGGAGGGCAGCTGCTCGAACCCAATAAGCCAGGGGAAGTGTTCTCCTGCAGGGCTCTGCCCGCCACGGGTCAGCGGGTGGAGAGGGAGACGGGCAGGTGGACAGTCACACGGCCCAGGAGCCAGCGGGCAGGGGCCCAGGGGCCCGCTCCTTCCACAGAGGGGGAGGTGTGCCCACCGTGACCCCGGGACCACACGAGGTGCAGAGGTGACGCTGCGCTGGTTCCCAGCCCAGCCCCGGGACAGCTGCCACTTGGGCCTGTGCTCACGGAAGCTGTGTGCCCCTGCAATGAACCCCGAGCACCTTGAGCCACGGCACCCAGAGGGAGCACAGCCCACCACGTGGGGGGGCATTGTGAACCACGTGTGCGTGAACGAGCGTGTGACACTGTGTGTGTGTGTATGTGTGTGTGTCTGGGGGGCCACCTGCCTGCCCCGACCGCCCCAGCCGAGGCCTCAGGCAGGTGAGGAAGCCCAGGAGCCCAGAATTGTGGGAAACAGACCTGCATTGTTCCCAGCTGCTGAGGTTTGGGGAGGTTTGTTCAGACAGCTCGTGAACTGAAATGCCTGCGGTGCCTGAAGGCTCCAGGAGATTCTGATTCCCCTGAGTGGTGGTCAGAGCGTAAGACTGACCGGCTGAAAGGGGAGGCCAACTAAGCTCTGCTGAGAACGGGGTCGAAAAATATACTCACAATTATCTACATGGCAAAGCGCAGTTTTCATTATCAAGACTGAATCTGATTCGGCCAAGAATCGTGTCTGCGTGTACATGTGGCAGAGGATTGGGGGCTTCTAAGATTGCAAAATCTATATCTTCCTTAGAAAAAGAGTCCATAAGTAATGCCTACATTGAAAAATCACTTAATAAGAAACAGCAGGTAAGTGCATCATTTAGGAATATGGAGATAAATTCTTTTATCATACACTTTGTACCACTAGGGAACTTTTAAAATTTGAATGTATATATAACACTGGTCCAAATAAAAATGGAATGACAAGAACTCATGTTCAGCAGCACCCGACTTTGCTGAGAAGTATGACATCATTCACATCTCATCACACCCAGGACGCAGATCTGCACAGAGAAACCCAAACATCTGCCCTCCCACCCAGCTGCTGGCCCCCAGCTCCCCTGCATGGGCCCAGCCCTGTCCACTTGCACCTGGCGGGGGCCGGCCAGCAGGCCCCAGGACCCACCCTGCGCCCTCAAGGGAGAGAGGCAGGACAAGCCCGAAGCAGTCTCTGTAGAGGGCAAGCCTCCTGAGGTGGGAGCCCGCGGCGGCTGGCATGCTGGTCAGCTGGGCCTCTGCGAGGACGTGTTCTTAGAAATCGGATTTCTTCCCGCACCTTCCCCTGAGCAGCCAGGACGGTGCCTCCGAGTGGGATGACGCTGCCCTCTCGCCCTCCTGCCCACTCCATGGCCTCCAGGACAGCCACCCCGTGACTGTGGGGTGTCCAGGGCACCCTCCCTCTGGGCACAGAGGTCCCTGATCCTTAGCCATGTTAGTCTGGGCGACCCCCAGGACATCTTAGCCCCTCTGTCCCTCCCACCCCGGGGAAGTTGCAAACAATTGCTGGGGGCCATTTCCCCAGGGATTCCGAGGCAGAGAGGCCCCCCACTGGCCAGGAACCCATCCAACTGCCCAGCGAAGCTTCCTCACTGCCTCCCACAGCCATTTCCCAACAGAGTCCTTCCTCCCTCAAACAGTGTCCCCATGACGCTCAGCCTAGGCCTGGCCTGAGACCCCTCTGCTGCCCTCACATCCATGGATGGCTCCACAGCCTGCCTCCCTCTTGGGCCCTGGGGCCCCTGCCCCTCAGCCTCCCCATGCTTTGGGGGTGCAGACCTCCTGGGTATCTCCCAACAGGGCTCTGCCTGCCTCACCCGGTACTCTAGGTCCCAGCAGGCCAGACCACCTATCTGCAGGGCTGATAGCCCTCCCTGCCGGCCCCTTGCTGGCCCAGGACCTCCTGGGAGCAGTGGTCCCCTCCAGCAGTGCCCCACTGGGCCCAGAGACCAGCAGGGCCTGGTCCCAGAGGTCAGCTGAGGCTGCTCTGCCCCACCCAGGTCACTGGCACCTGGAGACTGGGTTCCCAGGCCAGGGGCTTGTTGAGAAGACGGGAGGTGACGGGAGGACTCTCTCACCCTGCACAGGATCTGGGCTGTGTGAGCACCACGTGGGAGGGACAGTGGGTGCCAGGCAGAGCTCGCCCCAGGGTGGTGACCAGCTGCTCTTAATGCAGAACCACCATGGCCTGCATCCCGGCTCCCCCAGGATGACAACACGGTGCCACCCCTGAGCGACGACAGGAAGTGACGACTGTCTGAAGTGAGAGCCACCAGGTGTCCCAAAACAGACCAAAGGGGGTGGCCGCTGGCCTGGGATTGCCAATGTCCACTGTCTTAAGCAGAGAGCATGTGCAGGGCCCCCCAGCAGCCGAGCAGGCACCCCCCAACACGACCTGGCTCCCATGTGCCCACCGCCAGCTGCTCTGCCACACAGCAGCCACCCCTGCTCAGCCCCGGGCCCGTGGCCCTGTGTCCACCCCATGAGCCCTGTACTATGTGGTGCCCCACAGGCCACATGGGGCTCTGCTGACTTGGCTCCTGGGGAGATTAAAGGCACAGCCACTCCCTCAACCCTGCTGAGACCAACGTGGCCTTGGTCATGGCTGCTGGATACTGCCTGGGCAGAACTGGCTCCTGCGTCCCCTGCTCTGACCCCAGGGCTCCTTTTACCACATGCATCCATGCTGCACCGGGTCTGGTGGAGACCCTGGTCCAGGCACGGTCACTGAGGTCAGTGAAGTGGGGTGCAGCCCTGTGCCCTGCAGGAATTCACACACACCAGCCAGAGGCCTTCAGGTCAGGGCCACAGGTTTGCCCACAGGACAGGGACAGTTCCCGGGGCGCCAGCTCCTCCAGGATGGAGATTGGAAGGTTGTTGTTCGAAGCAAAGTTCTCAGGGTATGCAGGGTACCGGCCGGTGGCTTGGACATCCTGGTCCAGAGGCCCAGGCAGCCCCACCTCCCAGCCACTGGTCCCTCTCTGCCCGCTGAAGGCTTGGGTCAGGGTTGGGGAAGTGCTAACAGCACCCAGAAACCCCCGGGCAGGCCTTGTGGTACGCAGGGTCTGTAGACCAGGTGTGGAGGCACCTGCTCCAGGCTGCTAACCCAGGGACGGGCAGGGGCAGACACCAACCTGCCCAGCTGTGCTGGCAGGACTTTCCTCTGGGCTGCTCCCCCTCTGATCACCACCCAGCTGTAGCTGGAAAGCCTCTGCCCTTGCCCACCATGCCAGAGACGTGGGGGACACGTGGCTGGCGTCAGGCTCTCAGGCCAGCGTGGGGCCACACAGCAGCTCCTGGGGTGCTGGACACACGGTGGGGAGCCCAGCCTGGGTGCGAACCCAGGCTCTGTGCCTCCTTGGGGCCCATCTCCCGCGACCTGTGAGGTGGGTGACACAGCCCCCCTCTCTCTGGTGATGAGGCCCTAAAATGAAAAGTCATATGGAATAATGACCCTACTGTGTTCGCAGCCAGGAAACCCAGAGAGAGGAATAATCTCAGTGACTTTGAAACTATTTGACATATACCCCAGAGGGCCAGACCCCAGGGACAGAGACCTGCAAGGAAGCCCTGGAACGTTCCCGCTAATGGCCCAGGTAAGGCTCCTGGGATTGTCATTCTGAAACAAGTATGGATACAATATACACTCTGCATATTAGATACTCGACAATGTTACATGTTATATATGTGATGTAGGTATGTTAAATATTTCAACACTTTATATGTGACCTGACTGTAAGGCATCTGGCCAGGGGAAGGGACAGCACTTGGCCGGGAAGGCACAGGCAGGCAGGGGGCAGCCTGAAGCCCTGGGCACCTGATCCCCTCGCTGGCCGCCCCCTCCTGGCCACCCAGCCCTCCCTGATGCACAAGGCGCTGCCAGGAGCTGGGAGGTGGGATGGGGCCTGAGCCTCTGCAGCAGGCTTGGAATTACAGGCCTTGGCTTCCTTCTGGAACAAAATAATTACAACCTTCACAGAGGACCTGAGTTCTCAACGAGCACCTCGGGAAGTCAGCTGAAAAACCCATCTTCAGAAGCACAAGTACAGTTTTATTTAGAGTTGGACGAACAGGCTAGCTGGGGGCATGCAGCTTCCAGGGTGCAGAGGGTGACGGGTGCCCCCGAAGACATCCGGTCCCAACCCCTGGAACATGGGAATGCCACCTTCTATGGAAAAGGGGTTGCAGGTGTAGTTACACCAGAAATTTTAAGATGAGTGGGTCATGCTGGGCTATCCGGGTGGCCCACATCACGGGGTCCTTAGGCAAGGGAGGCCGAGGGAGTTGACACAGAAGAGGAGGGGCCACGTGACCACGGAGGCAGAGACTGCACGCCCAGGAAGCCTGCAGCCCCCCGGGTCCCAGTGGTGGGAGGGGGGCCCCTGGAGTCCCCAGAGGGAGCAGGACCCTGTAGACACCTTGACTTTGGGCTTCTGGCCTCCAGAACCATTAAGAATAAACTTCTGTTATTTCCAGCCATCCAGCATGTGGGCATCTGTGAGAACGGCCACAGGATGCTGATACAGAGGATGAGCAGACCCCAAGGAGGGGTGGGAAACCCCGCCCTCAGATTGCCCACCCAGAGGTGCAGCGTGCTCTGCTGGGTGAGCCCGCAAAGGTCCCTGCCTGCCAGCAGACTGGTCCCGCAGGCGCAGGGAAGGGCCTGGGCACCCTCGGTTCCACGGGAGCTGTGCGCCAGCCCTGGGGACCTTCCAGTTCACATGGAGCCTCTGAATTTCCCACTGGCCCGAGAGGCCGGGAGCCTGGGGGAAGTTGCCCTCCCCATGCCAGGGAGGTTCCATGGCCCCAGCCTGGGCCTCAGCTCCCCCGGCGGGGGCCTAGCTCAGAGCACAGCACACCGGGGCTCCTGGGCCCCAGCACCTGGGTCCTTGGGGTGGGCTTCCAATGACTGTATCCCCGGTGACTGTCCCTTGCCACCTGTCCTCTCTCTGAGGCTGGGCAGGGCCTCGGCCCATCTGTGCAAGCCCTCACCTCCCCACAGACCTGGCCAGCGCTGCCCACTCTCCACTCAGCCCTCTTTTCTGGGCCCCCAGGCCTCACATCTCTGGCCACCTCTGTCTGCAGCTCTGGGCCTCCTGCCCCTTGGCGGCCATCCCATGGGCCCCTTCATGCCCTAAACCCCACCCCATGGCATCGTCCTCACCTAGGTCATTCCATAGGTCTGTGACCCCAGCCCCTCTGCTCCTCTGAGCACTGGACCCCAAGATGCCTCCCAGACAAGATGCTGTCACCCAGACCCCAGCCAGCTGGACCCACTCGCCCAGCAGTGAGCGCCACAGGTGTCCACAGTGAGCGCCACAGGTGCCAGGAGCTGACACCCATCATGCCCACCTGTCTCCCCAGGCCTCTGGGCCTGGCACTCTGTCTTCCCTCCTTGCCCTTTGACCGACCCACCCAGTCTTGCTTTAAGCCTGTGTCCTGTCGGGCATCCATCCAGCCTCCCAGGCCCTGTTGCACACCCATCCCCGCAGCCGGGGGCCTTCCCAGCACAAACAGGACCACTCAGCCCTCTGCTTACAATTCTCCGATGGTGGCCCTTGCCCAGGACAAGGCCACCACCAGCCCGTTAGCCTCCTTCCCCCACACCTTGGAATAGGCCTGGTTTCCTTCTGCCACAGGCCCCAGTTCATGGACTCCTTCTGCCCAGAACACTCACCCCCTCAACCCTGTCAGCTCATGATTAGTTCACTGTTCTGCTCTCAGCCATGTGCCACCTCCTCCAGGAAGCCTTCCTGGACCCCCAGTCCAGGTCAGCTTCCTTGCCAGATGCTGTGCCATGAGGCCCTCATCCCTTCTCAGCATGTTCCCATGTGTGATTACACATGGATTTGAGGACTGTGATTCACAGGGCAAGGGCGTCAGTGACTCTGCACACCCTTTTGTCCCTCATCCAGTGGAGCACTTGGCCCTCTGTGGGCAGGTGGGTGGGTGGACTGGGGAGGGAAGAAGGATGTGATCATGTGTCTGTGGGGAAGAGGCCCTGGGGCTCACGTACCCCAGGAGGCGTCTCCATCACCTGTCAGGTTGGGGGGCCAGCCCTGCACCCTCAGGGTGCTGGGTCCCGCCTGCAGGGCAGGTCTGGCCAAGTCGGATCCCATGGAGTCCACACCCGCTGGCCAGCAAGGCCACTGAGCAGCCCTGCAGGCAGGGTGAGGGTGCCTGTCCCCAACCCTCTGGAGTGCAGCCCGTGCCTCCCACACCCGCCCTCCTGTGGTGTCCTGCCTGCCCAGGGTGAGGGCCTCTGGAACAGCCTGCAGGATGACACACAGGGTGCAGGGTCACCTCCAAAGGCCTGCTGGCAGGCGATCAACAAGCCCTCGGGGTCACTTCTCTCCACCCAGCCCGAAGGTGCGTGCTGCTGTCCCCGAACACAGACGGACAGACAGGCTCCAGACCATGGCCTGCCGGGCTGAGTGAAGCGACTGACCAGGACATAGCCGGTGGCCCTGTGCCTGCCCTGGTGGGCAGGGCTCCCTGGAGAGGAACACCGTGGGCAGAACTGTAATAGTTCCAGAATATCTCGCCTGGCTTTAGTCCTCAGGGGTGGGGAGAAGTTCATCTCCATATCAGTGGGTAATTACCTGGGCCACCGAGGGCGTATCTGAACCCGAGAGGTCGGGGGGCAGCGGGGGGCCAGTTTTGCTTCTGCCGGAACAGGAAAGAGAGATGGCCAGGACTGCAGTTTGTAAGCAATAAGTGGCTTTTAAACTTTATTTCTCCCTTTGACTGATTTTGGTTTTAGAGGCATTTTGTCCTGGGATTTCCTCTCCCCGGAGTCACAAGCAGCCATGCACCCCCACAGTGGCACTGACACTTTGGGGCAAACTTGTCACTAGCACAGTGCCAAATCCCCAGAGCAGGAGGCCCCGGCTCTCCAACGCCAACTGGCACAGACCTCTGATCACAGTCTTCAATCCTCAAAAAACAAAAACAAGAACCAAACAGGTGAAACCACTTTGTGCTCTGGCACCCAAACGGCCCAGTACCCCACACTCCCGGCTCCACGCCCCCTGGGGCGGCTGGGCACAGCCTCAGGAAGGTGGGAATGGAGAAGAGGCCTGTGTGTGGGCACAGGCCCCCGCAGGGCAGACCTGTCGGGTGACATTCTTCCTCTGGCTTCCGGAAACAGCCCGGAACCACTGGGCTGCATTCTCCCTGCCTGGGGCTTCCTGCCAGCCAGGCCGCACTGGGTCCCCAGGGCGCGAGTTTCCTCAGGGCTGATGCTGGGAACACTCAGTGTCCCTGTAGCTGCCCACCGTGAGCGGGGAGCTGCAGGTCACTCTGAGCGCTGGCCCACCCCCTTGCTCACATGGGCCCACAGCACACACAGAGGGGTTGTGGGGAGGCACCACCCTCCGTACCGGGTCGCAGATGGCCGTGGGAGCAGGGGGGCTGGGATGGGGGTGGCGCAGAACACAGAGAGGTAGGGCCCTGCAGCTGTGCCCAGGCCAGGGCACGGCTGCAGCCAGGTATCGCCGGCTAAGCCAGCCCACAGCAGGGAGAAGCGCTGGGATGTCAGTGCCTGGGGTCTGGCATTTCTCTGGACCCTCCCCCTCAGGTGAGCCGGCCACCCTCCCCACAGGTTGCCCTCAGGGAGACCCTCACTGGCTTGACGGTGCCATAGCATCGCCACGCCCACACCCAGCAGGAAGGCCCAGAGCTGGCAGAAGGTGGCTGGACTCAGGCAGAGCTGAGGGGCAGGGGCAGGGGCAGGGCAAGTTCTCCAGGGCCTGGCGGGGACCCCCACCCAGAGAGGCCTGCGTTAGTGCCTCCCAGTCCCAGGGCCCACACAGGCGGCACACAGGGCCCCACGACCCCTCCCTCAGCCACACCCCCGCCCTGCTGAAGCCCAGTGGGCCAGGCTGACCAGCCACCTGAAGGTCACAGAGACCCCTTGGCAGAGGTCAGCGGGGTGCAGGACCACCCTTGTGTGCACAGCCCACCCCCACCCATCCTGCATCTGTGCATCGTGCACGGGGCCACAGACCCAGGGAAAGAGCCCTGCAGGACACCAGTGGGGGGACACCTTGGGGGCCACAGGACCTGCACTGCACCACAGGGAGGAGAGGGAGGGCAGCTGGCCCTGCACAGAGCTGCCAGCAGGGCCAGCTCCCCGGTGGGCACACCCTGCTGCCCAGGCCCAGACCCGAAGGCAGCTGTCAGAGATCCTGCCAGCATCTGCCTTCTCTTCGCTGGGGAAGCATGTGGCCGGGCCTCAGCTGTCTCCTGGTAACTCCATGAGACATGCCATGCGGTGACTCCCAACCCCATGAGGCGATGCCCACCCCACATGGTGACCACAGGTGTGCCACATGGTGATGCCCCAACCCCACATAGGGACCGCCCCTCAGGCCCCCTCAAAGTTCTGTGGCTAGAACCCCATGAAGTTCTCCTGGGAGAGATGGAGATACTGACCCAGCCCAGGGACAGACCCCAGGGTCACCTCCAGAGCCTGGAGCACCTGGGCCGGAGAGCTTCCCGTGCAGGCTGCAGCAGGAGGGGTGGGGGCTGCGGCCATGGGCAGGTGGCTCAGCAGCCTCATGCCATGCTGCCAGCTCAGGGTCCTGGCAGCACCGTGAGCAGGGGTGGGGGGTGGCACATTCCCTCAGAGTGAGTAACCAGACAGGAAGCCCCGCTCTGTGCCCCCTATCAAGACCGTGTGCTTTAAAACGTGCCCCTTTCTCCAAGAAGCTGGTAAGAGGGTAAGGAGGGCATTCGTGGCACTTCAAATAGCTTCAAGACGCAAACCAGCCCATTCTGAACCCTGGCCTGCTTCCGTCTTCTGCCAGTTGCAAGGCTAAGGACACAGCCAAGGAGCAGCCGACCTTCTCCATGGCCCCTTCGGGAGCAGCAAGCCAGCCAGCTGAGGGCCCAGAGCTGAGGGGCGGCCGCAGCGTGATGCCAGCTCGCAGGGCCCAGGAGAGGTCACCCCCTATGCACACACTCACCTGGTTCAGGCACTGCATTACGTTTCAAACTGGGTTAAGAGCTGCCTTATTTCCGGGGCCGCGTGTCGCACGGCGTCTGCGGCCTCTGTGATGGCTCTCCGATACAACCCCCTCTTCTTACGGTTAAATCTCAGTTTGAAAAATTCAGAGAAAGGGGAGAGTTTTGAAACAGACAAGAACGATGTAGTTGGAGAACCAAACCATGAGACTTTTGCCTCTTGCCAAGAGGGCTCCCCGTCCTCCTTCTGGCTGAGGCTGATGTCAAGGACACGCGCTGGCCACCAGGGGAAACCATGGATCTTGCCCCACACAACATCCCCCACGGCCACCGTCCTTCCATCTTCTGTGACACACTTGGAGACGCTCTGCGTGTGCAGCCTGACCGTGAGTGGCGGGACTGTCTGCTGGGCGTCCCTGGACAAGGACGGAGCAGACACCCCGTCACCAGACAAGAGGTCACACGTGTCTGGTGATGTGACTTCTGAGCTGGTCGATCTGGACTCGTCGAGGCTGTCGCTGCTCCACACCGACTCGCTGGCACGATCCATCTCTGTCTGAGGGCAGGTGGCGAGGAAAGCCAGGCTGTCGCTCCCACGTGTGCCCTGGGGGCACCTCCTGACGCTGTCGTCCTCGCCAGAACTCCCGGAAGACAAGTCCACCAGCCCGCTGTGAACGCCATTGGCAAGGACACCGGGTGAGCTGGCCCAGGGGCCTCGCCTGCGGCCATTGAGCTCCTCCACCAGCTCAGCCCTGTAGACCGGCTCCCGCTCACCAGTCCCCAGGTGGCGGGGTTTCAGGCGGATCTTGGGGGGCGGCAGGTCGGCACCCGGAGGCCCAGGCCGCGTCAGCTTCAGCTTTGGGATGGAGGCAGAGGGCCCGCCGGGTGGCCTGTCCCTCGGGGCCGCAGGGTCCTGGCCACTGCTGTGCAGGGCCTGCAGGGGACAGAAGGGCTCCAGGGAGCCGTGCACACGGGAGGGGATCTCCACCACCTCGCCTGTGCCCTGCGGGGTGCTGTAGGAGATCTTGATGGCTGGGCTCCTGGGCACCCGGGCCCTGTCCCCGGCCGGCCGGTCCCTCTTGCCCCTGCTCGCAGCTGCCTCGGCCGCCAAGTCGCCTCCGCCCTGTGGGCCCTCAGGCCTGCCGGGCTCCCTGAGGGGGCCGGGGCTCCTGCGTGGCCGGGGGGCCGGGGGCCCAGGGCTGGCCTCTGGGGGACTCAGGGTGCTCTTGCACTTCTCGCAGAGTATTTGGCGCGGCCGCAGGCGGATGGGGCTCAGGGCCAGCCGGCCCGGGTCACGGTTGCGGGTCAGGCGTCGCCGAGTCCTCTTGATGGTCCGGGGTGGTGGCTGCGGCACCCACTGCTGGTACGTGTTTCTCAGCCAGAGCGGGGGAGGGAAAGGGGCACCTTCAAAGTACGGTGGGAACGGGGGCAAGCTTCCAGGGGCCAGCAGCGGCACGAGGGCTGGGGGTGTCTCGGGGCCCGCAGTCTCAAGGGGCTGGTCCCCACAGGGAGGCAGCGGGGGCCCCAGCCCCAGCTGCATCGCCTCGGTGTCCCCCTCTGCTGGGGCCAGGCCATGGCAGCCATTGACAGGGGCATCCTTGGGCTGGGCCAGCGGAGCCGATGGGAGGCCGAAGAGGCCAGACCTGGCAGTGGGGAGACAGAAAGGGGCAGTCAGCAGGGGAGGGCCTGGCAGGAGCTGGGCTGCTGGCACAAGCCCGAAGTACCTGGATGGGTCTCTGGGGTTTACACAGAGGCAATGCCCCAAAGCACATGCCATGTGAGGCACCAGTGAGGGGTACGTGGTGAGGTCATGCACTGGCATCGAGGCCACGTCTCAGGTCTGACAGGCCCTGAGTGTCCACATCTCAGCTCATGGCAACAAAGGCATGTGAGTACAGGCATGGGGCCAGGAAGCCCAGGAGGCCGACCAAGATGTGACCCAACCCTGCGGCTCACAGGCCTCGTGAGGGGAGCACCCCCAGTTGCAGGCCCCCCGGCCCCAGGAGCCTTCCATGTCTGGGGTGGGGGCCACAGCCCTAGAATCCGCCGCCCGGAGAGGGCAAGGACCAGTGCCACACCGCAGCCCTGGGCTTGGGAGTGAGCCCACCCCTCCTGAATGCCCGGTGGGCCCCAAGGGTCGCCACTGTCCTCAGCAGGGGTGTGGTTCATGCCCTGGCCCTCGGTGACAGGGAAGGACACTCCCTGCCTGGCACCCAGGCCCTCCCCTCAGGATCCACACTCCAGGGCTGGGTGGCCAAGTGACTCCAACAAGAGCACATGACCGACGGGAAGGGGGACACAAGACAGCAGGAGGCCCAGGCCTCACAAGGACCCACAGCTGGGGCCATGCGCTGCGGCTGGCCCCCCGGTCTCCGCAGCTAGCATGTGCCCGCACTAGAGGCCTGCTCTCTCTCTGGGAAGCACTGCACCAGGCAGCCTCCCTCGCCGTGCAGGCGCTCAAGATGTATCGGGTCTGTGGTTGACAGCTCGTGGGCAGGCACCTTGCTGAGTGGACAGCCGCCCCCAGGCCCGACTGCCACGCCATCAGGAGGCCCAGGCCCTGCAACGTCAGCAAGCTACTCGTGCAGGAGATGGTCTCCATGCTCCAAATGACCAAACACAAGCCCAAATGGCCTACAGCTTTCTTCACCAGTGAACACACAACTTCTAAACAAATGTGATTCAACTTGTAAGACTGCTTTAGCCAAAAGCACTATTTTTTAAGAACAAAAATAGACTTTCAGCCATGTTGTGAGAAGCAATGTTCCGACTGTGGCTCACCTGGACCGTCCCTTTCCCGTCTAATTTAATCGGAGCGAGGAATCAATGAGCTTTTCTGTTTCAATTTCCAAACGATGTCTCCACTGACTGTTCTCAGCAAGAATCCAGGGGTGCTAAGAGGGGCACACCCCCACGACCTCACCGCCTGCAGCACGTCCTGAGCACCACAGCCCCGTGGCTCATGCCCACCCTGGGATGGGAGAGCACCAGGGACGTGGCCAGGCCGGGGACGGGTGCAGGTCCCATGGAAAGCGTGGCTGCATGGCCAGCAGGGAGGGCCAAGTGGACAGGGCTGGCGCAGGGGCTGCGGCCTCCCTGAAGGTCCTTACTGTCATTGTGTCGATGAAAACAAACATGGGGACATGTCTGTCATGTGGACACCTCCCAATTTTTAACTCAAGAAACAATTTTTTCCTTTATCCGATCAAGATGAGTTCCCTCTACTTGAGGTCACTCCTCTGAATCTGTCAAGGTGCCAGGTGGGGGGGGGGACTCATGTTCTCTCCAGTGCCCAGAAGTCCAGCAAACACAGAGCCACAGCCACCTGCCACTGGGCAGACGCTCCTGCCCTCAGCTTGTGCAGAGGGCTGACCCGTAACCCGTAACCCTGAATGACCCAGGGAGGAGCAGGGAGGGACCAGCCCGGAAGGAAGCATCCTGCCCTGGGGCAGCAGCAGGAGGCCTGGCTCCCTCCAGGTAGGGTTCTGCTCTGGGTGAGGGGGCGGCCACAGGGAGCCCCACTTCCAGCCTCCCCTCCCCACCTCCACTGGGCATGTGACTGCATGGCTCGCTCACTGGGAGGACCTCCACCCCGCTGACCAGCACCCACTGTGGCCCCCACAGCCACATGCCCCACATCCCAGCAGGCCAGCAGCAGTCATCGCCTTAAGGGCTGGCCACCTGCAGCATGCCAGCTGAGCACCGCACATGTATCTTACCGCTCCTGTGCCAGCCTCCAAACACGGGCACCATGTGGTGTCCATGCCAGGATGGGCTAGACTTGGGGGACAGGGGTGGGAAAGCAGCCCAGGACCATACCCTTAACTGGGAAAAAGGGTTCCCAGGGGCTCGGCCCCCTCACCAGCCCATGGACCTAGGGCCGAATTAGCACCACCTGGCCCAGAAGCCAGGTGTCATGGTGCACGGCCACATGCTTGCCTGTGGGCCACCCCTCCTGCCTCCCGCTCCTGGGGCCGTGGAGCCACTGAGACAGGTGCCACTTGACCACCAGAGCTAAAATAGTCACCGTCCAGTCCTCTGTGGAAGTCTGCAGAGCACAGGTGTGGGAGGTAAGGCCCTGCCCAGGCTGACCCCTGACCCTCCTGGGGTCGTGACAGGCTGGTGTGTCACCAAACATCACCATGAGTCCCCAGGCCAGACCCCACGCTGAAATCAGTATCTGGTTCATTCGTTTCGAAAGGCTAAGAACCCTGAGCACTGAACTCATGTGCTCACACTGAGCCTGTGCACACAACACCCTGTCTCAGGGCAGCCCACTTACTGCCCCGCCACTGGGGGGGGGTACCAGGAGCCCGTCCATACAACTCAGGGCACCCCATAAAGGGGCCTCAAATGAAAGGAGCATGGCAAGCAGGGAAGAGATGCCAGGGGCCAACCCCAGGGAACAGCGGTGCCCTGGCAGAGGGGACAGCTAGGGGCGGTGGTAGAGCGGAGCCCCCGCGGGGTCCTCCAAGGGACAGACTCGGGCCCGGCAGCAGCGCCTGGATGGCCGGAGTCACCCGGGCAGACCAGCCCCTCCACAGGGAGGGCAACCCAGCCAAGGGTGAGGAACAATGGCACCCCAACCAACACCCTGTGGGCACGAGGCAAGGGGCACAGTGAGGGCTCTGGGGTTCAGAGAGCAGCCCTGCAGCAGGGCCCCCAGAGCAGGGTGTCCAGACACCAGGGGTCCATAGACCAGGGGGTCTTGCACACCAGGGGATCCGTAGAGGGTTGGTCCCACAGGTCAGGGTTGCCCATTCTCTAGGGGGTTCCCACAGACCAGGGGGGACACACACATCTGGGGCCTGAAGAGTTGACCCCGAGGCCTACCCCAAAGCTCACCTACTGCCCATCTTTGCAGGTAGCCAGGCCGTGAACTCGGGGTTCACTCTGACACTCTCCCCTTCATCTGTACCCCAGACAACCCCTCCCAGGTACTTGTGCTGTCACCCCACTTGGTCCCAGCCCACACTCCTCCCTGGGGCTCCCCTCCTTCCCACTCCCAACACATTGGCTGGTGCCCCATACCAGCCTGCCTGAGCTGCTGCACAGCCCCTCCTGCCAGCTGGGCCCAGGGAGCCCAACACCAGGGCCCCAGGAAGATCCCTCCCTGTTGTCCTCACAACCCAAACTTATCTCCCCTCCAGGTGTCTCCTGTGAGGCTGCCACCCTTGGCCAGCGTCCCCAGGGGATGGGAGGGAGGGGGGCTTGGCAGTCTCTCCCCTCCACTTACAGGGTGGGCTCCCGCAGGGCAGTGGGGAGTGCTGTACCACCCCAGAGTCCAGGGGGGCTTTGCCCAGTTCATGGCATGAGGGGTGTCTGCATGTTTAGGATGGTCACAGTGCCGTTGGCCAGAGACCCAGGCCCTGACCTGAGCCAGAGCCCTAGGCTGTGGGCCCCTGGGCGGGCTGGGCTCGGACCCTTCAGATGCAGGCTAGGGCTGGCAGCCGACCCCTCCCTGCACTGGCACATCAAACAGGAAGCAGCCTCAGCTTCGCACAGCGCCCAGGCCAGGACCACAGGCCTGCCTGGCCCTGGTGGGCGTGCGCCCTCAGCCCACGGGGCCCTGGCCTGGGCGGCCTTCACAGACGGTGGCTGCAGCCCCGTGACGCTGACACCGAGGGAGCCATACTTCCTCCCCAGAGCTGCTGCCCTGCCCAGGCCACACCCATGGCTGCCTGGTGGGTAAACAGTGGCCAGCGGGACAGCTCGCTCCCCAGGCCCTTCAAGCAGCCCCACGAGGCACACAGCATCGCCAGTCCCATCTCAGGGACAGAAGAGCAAGGCTGCAAGAGGCCAGGTAACAGAGTGGGCTGGGGGACGGCTGGGGTCTGAGCTCCCGGCCCACAGCTCTGCCGCGTCCAGGCCCAGAGCCGGCTCAGCGCACGTCACTCTCTCCAGGAGGACCTCAGCAACCCGTCCCCAGTGGGGCTACCCCAACTGGACCCCAGGGCACAAAGGGTGGCACCCCTGGGGTCTGCGGTTCGTCTGCAGGGCCCGGCCCCCGAGGAGACCAAGCTGTGCCCGCACTGGCCTGTACCCAGGGATGGAGGCAATACCCCACAGGTGGCTCCATGGGGCCGTGGTGGCCCAGAGAGACAGCCTGCCAGTACGAGGGTGAGGCCCAGGGCCACCACTGCTCCACTCCCTGCTGCGCTGAGGGTCTGCCGGGACTTGCTGGGCCACCTGGGCCGAGGGTGCGGGAGGAGGATGCTGGGGATGGGATGACTCACAGGGGGGCCAGGGCCTGGCCCAGCCTCGACCTCGATAGAGTGCCAGGCCAGCCAACAGCTCCACACAGAAAACGGGGGGGCCCAGCAGCAAACCAGCATAGCGTCCTCGGGAGCTGGGGGAGCGGCGGGAGCCTCAGCTCCGAGGGAGGGCTGGGGAGACCAGGAGGCCCTAGTGGGGGTCAGACCCAAAAGCAAAGAGTTTTGTCCCCAAAGGAAGAGGTGGCAGAATCCCCAGGGTCACCCCCCACTCTGCCTTGGGTGAGGCCCAGCCACCTGGCAGACACTTGGCCCAAAGAGAAGTGGCCTTTAGGCCTCAGTGAGGCAACAGTGGCCGAGCCCTGGCTGCCCGCATCCCTTGGGTCTCGCCCATTGACCGGCCTGCCCGCAGCCTTCCCGCCCTGCACGCTCAGGGTCCGGGAGGCTGTGGTGCGAGCTACGGCCTCTGACCCCAGCCAGGTCCACATCTGCCCTGCACCTCCCTTCTTCACATTTCCACGGGACAGGCCACCACGGTGTCTGGCAAAGAGGTGAGAAAATGTGGCTCCCAGAACAGAGATGTCCCAGGGGTCCAAAGCCCAGGGCCAGGTGCCCCCAGAAGCCGTAGCCAGCACCTGTCGACAGAAGCCTGTGGCCGGGGACAGGCCTGAGTGCGGGCAGTGAGGCTTCCCTGCAGCCAGGTGCTACGCCCTACGGTGGTTCAGAAAACACACAGCGGACCCCCTCTCTCACAGGCCTGCAGACAGATGGCCGCAGGGCTGCAGCCCGGAGGGAGGGGCCAGCGCAGGCTTGCTGGGCCTGCCGCAGCACAAAGGCCTCCAGGTCCATCTCTGCTCCGGGAGTCGGGGAAAACCGGTTGGCAGGGGAAATGGAGCCCGGAGTGGCCCTCGTGTAAGGTCACACATGGGAGCCTGCCTCTCTGGGCAGGGGTGTCCAAGGAGAGCTGCGGGGCCAGGCCACCACAGCTGGCCCCAGTGTCCTGAATTCAACGGTTTAATACTCATCAGTCAGAATCATCCCAACAACACTCAGCTGCCTGCGCCCTCGCTAAGCCCCCAAGGGCTCCTCAGCAGCACAAGGCCAGGCCTCAGCCCGCGCCTCCTGGCTATGTCCTTGCAGAAGTTCCAGAGAGCAGGCATGCAGGCCAGGCCTCCCTGGGCAAGGTCTGCCCACTGGCTGCTGGTTGTGCAGCCCTGTGACAGATGGGCACCTTGCTCTCGGTCCCTCTAGCCCCCCAAGTGCAGGGAGGATGTGCCCAGTGAGGCCTGGGCCAGGTGTCCCCCTTGTCTGTGCAGTGAACCATCCCAGGACACCCCCCCGCCCCACAGAGGCCCATGCTCCGACCTGCCTGCAAGGGGCCCAGGAGTCTTGCATGGTAATGGCACTCTGGGTGACTCACAGTTGGGGAAGCTTGAGAAACGCCAGCTCAGAGGTCAAGGCCAGAGGTCCCGCTGGTCCTCACACCCACTGTCTCTTCATTGCTGTGAGCCTGTCCTGTCCTTGGGTCACCCCTCAGCAGGCACCACACCACTGAGGCCCTCAACCAGAGGTATAACCCTGCAGCACCCACAAAGCCATGCCCATGCCAGCCTGTGCCCAGCCTGGAGAGCCAGAGCAGCTGGGGCAGGGCAGGCCTGGGCTGTCAGCGCCATTAGTGCATCAGAAGGAATTCCGGCTTATGGGGATGCTGGGAAGGCTGCTCCCAGCAGGGCACCTGGGGCTTAGCCCACTTGCTGGCACACAGTAAGCGCTCAATGAACATAGATGACTGCGTGAGCAGGCAGGCTGTCAGAGCAGCTGAGAAACTTGCTTCAGATCAACAGTAGGTTCCAGACTCAAGGGATGAGCCCAGCAGCTGGCCCGGCAGCTCCATGCCCCTGCTGAGACCTCATCCCGCCAAAGAGCCCCCTTCCCCTCTGCGGACCCCCCTCCAAGGAAGGGGCTGCCCCCTCCCAGTTTCCCAGCAGTGATGGATGCTGGTTACTGGGCCTGCTCCAGGAAAAACACGACCCGTGTGACCAGCGCTCCCTGTGCGTCTGCAGGCACTGCCCATCTGTCACTGTGCAGGGCTCCCAGGCCTGCAGGTCTGCATGTGGGCCTGGGAAGCTGCCGGCACACAACAGTTGTGGGCAATGCCCAGCTGCTGCCCTGAACAGACCCAGCACAACTCGGCTCCTCTGGGGCCCAAGGACCCACACCAGTCGGGGCCTCCACTGACTGGCCCTGAGGGCAGGCAGGCAGCAAGGAGAACCTGGCCCCTGGGCAGGCAGGTCAGTGCTGTGGACCCTGGGGCCTGAGGCCAGATCCCAGCTGCCCAAAGTACCCAGGACAAGTTGAAAGCTACCTCTGGAATCTGCCTGACAAGCAGGCTGTAAACTCGGGCATCACAACACCGAACATTATGGGCAGAGAGCTGCAGTCAGGGGGAAACCTCGGTGACAAGCAAAGGTGGGGGTGGGGGTCAGCTTCAGGAGCAGGCCCTGGAGGGTGGAGGGCCTGGGGGAGGCCAGATTTTTATTTTCAGATTCTCCACAAGGGCAAGAGGCCAAGTCCAGCCAGACAGAGCTGCAGAGAGCTGAGCCTGCCGAGGCCCCGCTCCTGGCTCCGGGTGGCTCTGGTTACAGCAGAACGTGGCTACAGCAGGGCTGACACCCACCCACCCTGTGGCCGTCAGCTCCCATGCTGGGGACCCCAGCCTGCCTGCTTGCTTCCTTCCACTAGGGGTGAGGAAGGGGTTGCAGAAAGTGATCTCCAAACCAGATCAGCCAGAGGCCTGGGGGGAGGCAGAGAGGAAGGAGGGGCGGCTGAAGACGCTGTGGACACCCCCAGCCACAAGTCGGGGCCTGCAGCCTCCCTCGTCCTGAGTCAGGGGGCTTAGAAAACAGGGGGCCGGCCAGGGAACCTCTGCTGCCAGTGGCCCTCTCTGAGGAAGGAAGGAATGCCGCCCTGCACATACCGGGAGCAGGAACAGGCCCAGGCCGGCAGCCCTGCCTGGCGAGGAAGCCTGGGGAGGAAGCAGGGGCCATCGGTGGCAGGGGACCTCGGCCACCCCAGGACAGGCTTGGCAGCTCCCAGGTGACTGTGCTGCAGCCCCGAGGTGTCACCTGGCTCCACTGAGCACTCTGCAGTAGCCAGCTTGAGTGAGGCACCTCACCCGGGAGGCCATATGTTCAATCACATGACTTGTGCTTAAATGGCTTCTGGCACATTTAATGACGAGATCATGCCAGCAGGGTAAATGCAAGGGTGATGGTCCACCTGCCACATGCTCACCACCACAGCCCAGTCTGGGCTCCACAGAGGGGAAAAGTTGGGTCTCTGCAAGGGTAGCTGCTCACCGCTCCCAATTTCTAAATCAGGCCCAGCAGTAAGACATTAGTGCCTGATTAATGCCTAATCACTTATCTGCGCACGGCTCACTACCATGTGACACTGTATCCAGGAGACCCTTCCCTGCTGCAGGAGTCCCTGCAGTGGCCAGGTGCATCGCAGGAGGCATCTGCCCCAGGCCCTGCCTGCGCGCCCCTCCAGCAGAGAAGCCAGTCGCCCGGCCCAGCTCCACAGCTTGGACCTTCTCACCCCTGCGCTCCCGGGGCCCCTGCACTTAAAACTGTTAAAATCCCCCCACCCCCTCCCGCCGGACACAACTGCTTGTCACCAGTTCCAACCTCAGCCCGAGTCGCTCCTGGGAGCCTGGGGGACCTGTGATACTAGACAGGGAGCCCCCCCTTTGTGAGTAACTGGCAGGCCAAATCTGGCGCGCCTCTGACCCCACGCTCCCCGCCGCCACCGGATGACAGTTCTGAAAACAGCCGAATTCAATAGTGCGTCTGAACAAAGAAAAGTGCATGAATTATGGCAGACGTGCGGAGTTCGGGGAGCCGGCGGCACGCGGCGCGGGAGTCGGGACCCGGGCTCCCACTTGGCGCCCCCCGCGGCCTCCCGCTCCGGAAAGTCTCCGCGACTTTTAGAGCCACTCCGGCCCCCGAGCGGCGGCAGCGCTCGGGCGCCCCGAAACCCGGGCTCGGGGAAACCGAAAGCGGGCGCCCCCTCCCTGGGGCCGGTCCGGGCCGCGGGCCCGCGCGGGGGGCAGGGGGGGCCCCGGGCCGGCGCCCCCGCCCCGCTCACTTTTTCGTGCAGTCCAGCAGGATCCCGGCGAAGCTGCGCCCGCCGCAGCTCACGGTGACCAGCAGCGCGCCGTTGACGACCTGCTCCACCCGCGCGGGCAGCCGGCAGCCGGCCCGCGGCTCCATGCTCCGCGCCCCGCGCCCCCGCCCGCCCCGCCCGCCGCCGGGTCAGCCCGCGCGTGACGCCGCCCGCCTGACGTCACAAAGCTCCGCTCGGGGCGGCCGCCGGGGCGGGCCGGGGGCGCGCGGGAGGGGGCGCGGGGTTCCCCGCCGGCGCCGCTCCCCCGGGGCCGTCGCGCACGGACGCGGGCTGCAGCGGGGCCCGTCCGGGGCTGGGCGCGGAGGCGCAGTGCGGAGCCCACCGGGACCGGCGGGGAGGCGTCCACCTCCGGGCCTCGCGGATCGCAAGCGTCCGCGGAAAGGCCCCGAGGGCGGGAGCGCAGGGCGGCGGGGACGCTGCCCTGGCCGCTGCTTGGGGCCCCTCCCCCCCGCCCGGGGCCGGCCTCGCCCCCCGCTCCCCGCACCGTGAGACCCCAGCCTCGGAGTCTGGCGCCCAGTGGCCGCCTGGGCACTGCGCGAAGTCCCGGCGGCGCGAGCAGGGGTCGGGGCGGGCCGAGGGGACGGGGGGAGCAGGGGAGGTAGCGGCTGGTGCGCCGCAGCGGCCCAGTTTCACTTGGCGACACCATATGCCCGGCGCCTACCTGGGCGTCATGAGGGCGCGCGCCTGGCTCAGGGCTGTCCTGTGTGCCCGGGGGTGACCCGCACCAGGATTGGGGAGGATGCCCCTAGGTCGCCAGGGAGACCGCGGGTACTATACGACCCCGCCGGCGGGACGGGCTGGGGCGCCACGCGGCCGCCTTACGAGGGAAAGGACCGCCTTCCCCGAGCGACAGCGGGGCTCTCCGGCGCGCGCAGCCAGCCCGCTGGGGGCAGTGGGAGGTGGAGACGCCCAGCAGTCCTGGGACCCCCACCCGGACCCTGCCCCGTGCGCCTCCAGCCCGGGAAAAATTGCGCCTCCTGCACCCGCCAGGGACCCCGTAGCCAGTTGCAGTGACCTTGCCCGGAGCGCGGCGCAGGCGGCTCCTTAAGCCAGGCCAGCCTGGCTCGGCAGCGAAGGCTGGCCTGCAGCACGGTTGTCCTGACAACCGGACGCCGCCGCCGGCCCGCCCCTCGCTCGCAGGGCTTGGACCTGCGCCGCGGCCGACGCCCCTGGCGCCGCGGGGACAGTCCTGGCGGCCACGGCGCAGCGCGTCCTCGCCCTCCCGCGGCCGCGCGGGCGGCGAGCCGGCCAAGAGGAGCCAGGGCGGAGCTGGGGGCCCGCGGGGGCCTCGCACTGCCCTATCACCCCAATTTCAATTTTACAGAGCTGGGGAGTGAGGCCTGCCGGCTGAGAGAGTGCCTGTGCTCTAGAGGGCTGGGGACCCCCGCGGAGTGAGGGACCCCCACCAAGAGGCTTCAGGCACTTCAGTGGCCACCCCTCCAGGATCAGCTGCCCCTCCCCGTGACCGCTTGGCCCTGGGACCTGCCTGTCTGCACCCACAGGCCTTTGCAGCCTCCCCCTCCAGAGCTGGGTGGGGCTGATTTGGAGCAGGGACACAGGCAACAGGGACCCCTGCTGGCACTGGGCGAGGAGGGCTGGCCGGGGCTAACCCGGGCTCAGCAGGGGAGCCAGGGCACCCCAATGCCTGCTGGGCACTGTCCTTCCTTGGCATTGGGGACATCGTGTGGACCAGCTTGTGGGGGTGTCAGCTCCCAGGCTGGTGGGGACGTTACCGGTGGGGATGTGTCAGTGTGCGCGCAGGGTCTGTATGGATGGGGTATCTAGAAAAAACGCCCTGGAGGGTGATGCTTGAGTGACGCAGGGAGGAGGGGCCTGCAGGGGAAACCTGGGCAATGCGGGGTTCAGGGCTGAGGTGCTGGTGCTCGGGGCACGGGGGTGGGGGTGCAGAGAGGCACCAGGTTGTGGTGAGGAAGGCAGGCTTCTGGGTAATTCCCAGATGTCAGTCGGCTGTGGGAAGACAGCGGTACCTGAGGATGCCGGGCTGTGGGAGGGGCCGGGCTGAGGGGAGGTGGAGCCTGCTGGGACTGTGTGTGCGGGGCGCCCCCAGAGGGACCTGAGGGCCGCAGACCCACCTGTAGCTCCCTAGTCCCAGGCAGGGGTCTCAGAGGGGAGAGGGGTGGGAAGGAGTGAGAAGGGGCACCCTGCCCCATCCTCTGGCCTCTGCCCCAGCCCACTGTGTGCTGTGCTTTCTAAGTGAGCTTGGAAACTGTAAAAACCTGTTCTCTAGTGTGCTCTAGGGTTTTAGAAGGGGGTCCAGCAGATTGACAGGTGGCTGTCCAGGGCCTCCCCGGCAGGTGCATCACCCCAGCCCACTCACCTGCTCCCGCTCCCCAGTGGCTTCCTCACCACCATTCCTGTTTCCAGAGCTGCTGATTAGAATGTAGATGTCCTTCAGAGGGGTCTTGGGTGCTGACCCCCCATTGCTGCTGCCTCCTGACCCAGTGTTCCCTGAGTGTCCCCGTCAAGGGCCAACCTTGCCCCATCAGCCAGGCCCAGCAGGTCCTGGGCAGTCAGGGCTGAGGGTGGCTGCCTGGGGAGGCCCTATGGGGGACCCTGCTGAGGGAGGCCTAGGCCAGGAGTCTTCTCTCTAGGTCTCTGGACTTTGCCCCTAAAGCCTTTGCTCCTTGCCACAGGTCCCACAGCCACTATCAGGCCTACCAGCACTCAGCCTTGGCCTGGCGTGCCCTATAAGGGTTTATAAGGTTGATGCCACCAGTCACCACCACCACCATTAGCATGCCCCCCACACACACTGTTATCCCCAACAGGGGCAGTAGTGGCACCCTCAAGCCCCATGCCACATCCCTGTGCAGCACCCACACCTTGGCTAGTGTTGGTGCCGAAGGGCCTCACAGAGGCTGGGGCTTGCAGAGAGCTGTGCCCACCCGTGTCCTTGGCAGAGAAGCTGGGGCAGCCTCTGTGAGCAGGGTGGCTTTCAGCAGTGGCCCGGATCCCCATCAGGCCTGGATCCAAGACGCCCCGCAGTGGCAGGCATCTGAGCAGTAACATTTTCAGGGTGAGGAATCTCTTCCCCAAATAAGTGCTTTAGTTTCAAAACAGTCGATCTGTGGCGTTTTCTGTTTTTTGCTCAAAATAAGCCTGTTCTCTTGACAAGGAGAACAATGCAGAGCTTTCCGGGGTGGCGTGGGTCGCAGCGAGCATCTCAGCTTCTTCCTGCACACGGCAACCCTGCACCCAAGGCTCAGGGTGCGTCCGGTGCTCCGGTTACTTGGTGTGCGGCAGGCCCTCCGTGTCCCAGTGTCGGGGGGAGGTGTCGATCCGAACTACTTGAGCTCTCCTTAGACTCCAAGGTTGGCAATGTTCCTCGTGAATCTCTGCATGAGGAGGCACGGCGTGAAATGGCCTGACGCAGAGTCACAGTCCTAAGGCCTGCCTGCCTCACAGAAATGAAGTCGTGCGCATGGAAGCGCAGAAAAGTATGCGTGTCTCCCCAAAGGGCAGCTCTGAGGGGCCACAGCGGGGCCGGCCGAGGTGGGGGTGGACACGGCTGGAGTGGGTCTTCGAGGAGGCACCCTCCAGACTCGCAGAGCTGAGGGAAGGGTCTTTCAACTCGCCTCCAGCAAGTAGACTGATAGGCGGGGCAGCCACACTGAGATGCAGACCGGGAGCGCGGGAGGCGGTCAGGAAACACACCTCAACTCTGAGCAAAAGAGGGAAACGGCAAGTGACAGACAGCGTGGGAAGGGCCGGGGGCTGCCCTGAGGACCGAAAGGCTCCGGAGGGCCGGGGGCAGGGGGGGCGACCATCCAGAGAAGCCGAACCAGCTCCCTCCGGGTCTGGGAAGACCCGGGCCCACAGCCAGGAGGGAGGCGGGGCTGCCCTGGGCACGAGGCGCAGAGCCCCATGCACGCCAGCCTCCACCCAGGGGACACCCGCCGACACGGGGCGTGCTCCCTGCCTCCCCTGCTGGTGGGCTGAGGAAGGACACCATCGAAACCGGAGCAGAAACCTTGGGGTGAAGCAGAGCCCCTTGGCATGTCTGTGTCCGCATGGCCGTCAGGCCAGCTGGGAATGTGGAATCAGTGTGCCGTGCACACTCCTGCACTCCCTCCTCCAGGGAGGGGCACTCCTAAGGGGAGTGAGTGGGAAGCACCACCGGACCTCAGTGGAACAGGGCGGCCAGGATGGGTGCATCTCCATGGCAGTCTGGGTGCGACGCAGTTACTGAGAGGACGCGGAGGCAGAGGCGCTGTGCTGGCTCTGGCCTAGGCCTCAGGAAGGTCTCGGAGCGCCCACCCTGCACCCCAGAGCCCTGCCCTGCTGTGGAAGAGGGCGAGATGCGCCCCTGCGAGAGCACACCGGGACATGTGCAGAGGGCAGGGGCACCTTCCAGGAGACCTTGAAAGGCATGGGTGTGGGGGGGAGCCGTCCAGGACCGTTCTGTCCAAGGTCACAGCATAAGGGGGACCAGCCTGTCAGCCCACGCAGCATAAGGGATCACAAAACAGGTGCTGTGTGGGCCACTATGCGGTTTGTCACCCAGCTCTAGGCGGCGGGGGTGGCGTTCAGGCAGAAGCACCTGGTGGCCTCATCTGTCATCTCGGAGGGGAGGCACGGGCCTTGGGGTAGCGAGGAGGAAAACTGACATTTACTTTCAAGATTAAGAGAGAAATACCTGTATGAATAAGAGATGGTAAAGGGAATGTAGTCCTACGAGAATGGAGAGGGCATGGCGATTCAGGTGACACAGAGAAGGTGGAGTGGACAGCAGCCTGAACAAGCTGGGAACACAGGCACGAGAACATAAGCATGGAGGGAATTAGATCAAGTGTGTCAGCTCCGGGGGGCCCCCCAGGTGCTGAGTGCTAAGCCAGGAGGGAGGCCAGCTGCTGTCCTGGGGCAACAGTGAGCTCCTTCACCATCTCACAAGGTGGAGGGAGCAGTATCCCCCGGAGGGCAGGGCCTGCAGCAAACCGCTGACAGCTGTCAACCTCCAGACATTTGGAGGCAGAGGTAAACTGAGTCCAGCTCAAGTGCTACACAGGCTCAACCCAGCTCAAGCCCTGAGTGGATCAAGGTGATAAAGTACATCCCTATTTATATGCCTAACCGAGGAGAAGGCCAACCAGTCCTCTTAAAGGAAAATAACATTGTTTTCAGTCTCCATGGGTTAAAAAAATGTTTTTATAGCAATGTTTGGCACACAACAAAAGTTATGAGACAAATGTAGTATGTGCTAGCAAATGAGAAGAGGTGAAATGGATGATATAGGGAATTTCAACATGGAACTGGCATCCATATAAAAATACCAAACAGACATTCTAGAACTGAATACTCTCTGCAATTAAAAACTGATTGAACATAAAAACGTTATTTTAAAAAATCATGATTACTACGTTAAAGGACCTAATGGAAAAGGTGGACAGCATACATAAACGATATGGAATTTCAGCTGAAAGATGCATGGTAACTATAAAGAGACACATGGAGCTGCGAGCAATAAAACACCCCAGGCAGAGGTCCCGGGTGGTGCAGCAGCAGGGCCGTGCGGCTGAGGGGAGGGAGGTGTGCGTGGTGCCCAGCACGCTGCTTCTAAGCTTTAAGTACCATTATCTAAGCCCCCATATTTATTTTTTCTCATATAATATAGTTTGATTTTTTTTAATCTTAAAAAGACCTCACTGATCTTTCTGATGAACGCATCAGAAGACAGGATCAGCGAGTACAAAACCACAGAAGGAATAAAGAGTGGAAAACAAGAGAGATGAGGCATGTGGGACATAGTCAAGTGGCTCAAGATGCATAAGCCAGAGTCCCAGAAGGGAGAAGATAGAGAATAGGGGGAAAAAATACCCAAAAAGTAATGGCTTAGAATTTTCTAAAACTGATGAAAGATACTAATTCACAGATTTGAGGAGTTCTGTATACTGCAGAGGGATAAGTCAGACCACATCTAGGCACAAACTGCTGAAACTCAAAGACAGAGAGGGGTCTTTAAGGGGGCCAGAGAAACTTCAAACGGTGCAACAGTAAGGATGAAAGTTGAATTTTACCCACATAAAAATATATGGAAGTGGACCAGTCAGAAGTGGACCAGCATCTTTAATGTGTCATGGTGATAAACACTGCCAATCTATAATTTGCCCAAGCAGAAATTAGGCAAACTGAATTTATTTTCTGACAAACAAAAGTTAAGTGAATTTATTGCCTGCTGAGCCATAACCATAGCACAAAGAAATACTAGAAAGTTCTTCTACTCTAGATGGAGGGAAATCACCTCTGACATGCATGAAACCGTGGCAGGGAAGGCGAGCCCAGCAGGGATGTAAAGAGCATACAAACAGCACCAGCACCGGCCTCGCGGGTTCACCAGGGTGCGGAAGGAAGCCACAGCCCGCAGCAGCACAGGGGCAGGAGTGGGGCAGGCGGCACTGCCCACGGGGAGGTGCCTGGATGTCTGGCAGGCAAAGGCATCCAACCAAGTGGGTGTATTACAACCTCTGGGGTGGCACCCGAGAGAGCGGTACAGGAAGCTACCACTCTAAAGGGAGGGAGAAAAAAAGAATAATAAAAAAACCATTTGATTAATTTATCAGAAAAGAAAGGGACAAAAACGTATGAGACACATAAAATTAGTAGCAAGATAGCAGATGTAAAATCACCCGTATGCACGATTACCTTAAATGTCAGTGGGCAACACACGCTAATTAAAAGACAAAGATTGGCAGGCTGTATGAAGAAAACAAGACCCAACTATATGCTGTTCACATACAATGTACTTTAAATAAAAAGTAAAAAGTAAAAAAGATGCACTTTAAATTTAAAAAAGTAAAAATAAAAAAGACAGTAAAGCATGGAAGATGTATCTTCTAAATACTAACCAAAACTCGTGGAATGCCTGTATTAGTATCAGAAAAAGTAGACTGTAAGGCAAGAAGTATAAAATGAGAAATATTTCATAAGGATAAAAAGGTTAATTCGACAGGAAGACCGTCTTTAATGTGTGGGCATCTAATAACATGGTTCCAGAACATCTACACGAAAACTGACACAGCTAAAAGGAGGAATACACAAGTCCACAACCACAGCTACGGATGCTAACCCGCCTCTCCCAACAGCTGACAGACAAGATAAACACATTAGAAAGGACACAGGACATTTGAGCAACGTGATTAATCAACTTGACTCAACATGCAGAAAACACTATATCCACCACCTACGAAATAAATATTTAAATATTCTTCTCGAGTGCATGTGGAATACTTACGAGCCTTCAGTTGTGTGGTAGGCCATAAAGCGAGTCTTCACAGATTTCAAAGGACTGGACTGAAGAGAATTCGTTCCGACCCGGAAGCAGGCCCCCCAGCCCAGTTGAGCCCTAGGAGTGTGCAGCCCCAACTGAGGGAACCAGAAACCCCAGCTGAGCCACCCCCAATTCTTGACTCTCAGAAACTGTAAGAGATGACAAGTGTTTACTCCCCCAGCTGCTGTGTTTTGGGGAATCTGTTTTGCAGCAGTAACTAATATATTTTCTAGCCTCTTCAGTTGGAAACTTACTGATTTTACACATTTCTCCTCTAACACATGCATTTAAAAGTGATAGATTTACCTCGAAGCACCCGTCAAACCCCAAGAAAGCAGAAGGCAGTGAGTGTGAAGAGCAGAAACCAGCGGCGGAGGAAACATACACACAGTGGAGAAACTTACAAAGAGAAAAACTAGGTTTTGAAAATACTAACAAAACTGATAAATTCCTAGTGAAGGCTGGTTACGGAAAACACCAATATCAATAATGAAAAAGGAGACATTATCATAGCCTCTAAATAACTGAAAAAAATAAGAGGAATTATAAGAAACTATATGCTTATCAATTTGACAATTTGTAGGAAAGTTCACTGAAAAACATATGTACCAAGGTTGACACAAAAGGAAATAGAAAATCTGAATAATCCTACATTTACTAAAGAAATCAAATTGAAGATGTTTTTGAGATTAAGCCCTTATTTAACGACAATCAGGCATTCAGACAACCTTTTCTGTACAAGAGGTTCAGTGGGATAGAACCTGAGTGGCCTGGGTGAGGGATGACACATAAAGGGCTATCCTGTGATGGGAGGCGGGCACCCTGCTAGGGCTGCATTCACCGCCCCACGTGCAGGATGGGGGTCGGCCACCAGGACAGGTGAGAGCTGAGGAACAGCCCTCCAGGCAGCAGGATGGTGTGTGTACCTGAAGCCCTCATGGCAAGTACCCCTTCCTCCCTCCTCCTGGCAAAGACGGAGGGACGGACTTCTGACCTGGCAGGGTCGGTGACCTGGCCTCTCCTACGCTGAAACACATCAGTCAGTGACAGCCAGGATTACTCCTGAGACCAGGGTTGGGGGCTGGGATGGGGAGGCAGGTGCTGATGCCCAAACACTCATCAACAGCAGGGAGAAAGTAGGCAGAGGTGGAAACAATGTTTACGGTATTTTCTTTTAGTGCCACTTAAGCCTTTTCAGCCTTCATGAGGGCAACACCGATCCCGAGCGGCGGGCTCTCCAAGGCGCTCCGTGGAGTGGGTCCTGAGAACAGTGGGAGTCCTGGCACCCCCTGCCACCCAGGGCTGACCCCTGAGAGAGGACACACCTGCCGAGCCGGTGCTCGGGTGTGGCGAGGTTTCCGTCCGTACGAGGACACTCAGTCACTGGTATTTGTCGGCTTCTTCAGACTCTTAATGTTTCATGTTAAAAAATATATTCTGAGGCTGTGAGGCAGGTGGGCCAAGTGAGCAGCTTCCAGTGAGAGTTACAAGAGGGTGATTTCCATTCAAGGTCAGTCCCGACTTCAGTTTCATCACATCTGCCTGTAGCTTCCTGGCCTTGGGGAGGAAAGGAGGGGATGCAGTCAGCCAGGCTGGCAGCACCTGGCATGGCACCTGTTTGCTTTAGACAAATGGATCCTGAGTGCAGGTGGCAGTGCCCAGCCACTGGGCCACGTAGCCTGACCCCCCTGAGGAGCCTACTTACTGCGCAGCCCTGCGATAGAGCCAGGCCTTTTCTTCTCATGAGGACAGCAGCTCCTCTTGGAGACCCAGGGCCCCAGCTGTGTGAGTCCACGCCGGTCAGGGACGGGCCACTGGCCTGCGGCACCATTCCTGGCCACGATTCCCCCGACACAGGAACAGGACCGGGGTCCCTAGTGGCGGGGAGGAAACTGCCCAGCCTAGAGTGAGGTGTGTGCCTTCTGCTCCAAATCCCATGTTTCCAGCTGAACTGCTGGGCCAGAAAAGGGTGTAAAGAAGGACAAGACCCTGTGGGAGGCCCCAGGGACAGGGGCCAGCAGTAAGGGGCAGGCCTCAGCCCCGAGAAGCTGGCCAGCGGGCAGCTGTGTCCACAGGGCCGGGGCCTGCCCCAGCCCCCAGGAGGCCTGTCCTGCGTCCCCCTCCCCTGCCCTCTCCCTCTGTCCCCCACCTCTGGCTGCGATTTCCCCCCTCCAGCCTAGGCACCCAAGACGCCTACGCTCCCCTCCCCGAGCACAGAGCCACCGCAGCTGCGGGTCGACGCTCAGGTCTGTGTTGTCAGCGTGGGCAAACGCTACCTGAAGCCGGTACCCACTGTTGACAGTTTCCTTTCTGTAGAAATTTGTCCTTTGTGGTAGTGACAACCGCTCCTTTAAGAAGTTTACTTTGTTTTCTACACACCTGTTATTGAATCCCCCCAAACTACGAGCCCCTGCCCAGTGGGCCCCCTCCCCTGTCAAACCCTTGGGCATCTGCCTCCTGGGACACCCTCCAGGGTACTCCCCCCACCCCCCGCTGGGGCGCCTGGTGGTCTGCATGCAGACGCCTGGGTTCCTGCCCCCTTTCTGTGGGCACCCACTCCCTCTCCCCCTTGGCCTGGGAGAGTGCACTCCTCGGGGGCTTCTGGAGAAGGGCACCTGGAGGGGGGTCGCGGCCCCGCCACCTGGAGGCGCCCTCCTCCTTTCAGGCCCCTGACTCTCACCTGGGGTGGAGCTGGGCCAGGGTGGGCCTGCGATCGGGAACGGCCCCCACGAGGGCCTCTGTGCCCCACGTCTGTCTGCGGTGCTTGTCGGCCAGGCAGTGAGCCCTGGGCCAGTCCTCTGGTGTGTCGTGTCTGTTTCCCATCCCTTGTTTCCTTTTCACTCTGTTTCCTGGTGGAGGCAGTGGGTGGTTATCATTCAACTTCATCTTTTTTCAATTAAAAAGAAGTTTGCCCTAATTTTAACTTAACTCCGAGAGTTCTTGGTTATCTGGGTGTCGCTTCTGTGACGACTTGCTCCATGGTCGAGTACTTTCTACCGCTGCCCCCGGACTCCGTGTTGGTGCCAACTTTGTTTCTGACAACATCTCCATTTGTTTGAGTGTGCGCTTCCCCGGCTGGCGTGGCGCCCTCCTGCCCTGCCCTTTGGCTCCCCTCCACTCTGTGGAGCGAGGGCTGGAACAAGCGAATGCTGTGGGGGCAGCGGCAGCACTGGAGGTGCCCCAGTGTCAGGACGCTGGGGCCACATGTCTCGGTGGGTCCACTCCTTCAGAGAGGGCCCCCTAGCTCCACCAGGCCCAGCGCGGGGGGCCGGGCCAGACCCTCACCACTTGGGGCTCAGGGAGGTGCTACATGGCCTCTCGCCTAGAGTGGTGCCTTCTTGCTTGGCTTCCCTGGGGACCACACCCCCTGTCCCCTGCTGGGTGGGCAGGTGGTCAGCAAGCTGAGCAGGGCTGGGGAACTAACCTGGCCTTGTAGGCTTTCAACTTGCTATCTGTTTTTAGTCTCATGGTTCTGTGGGACCAGCCCCCTTGCCTGCTGTTGGCATTGCTTCCCGGGGTGCAGGGACATGCCAAGGACCGGCGCTGTGCACTGCGATGTGGCCTTGGTGGCCACCAGGTGGAGCACTTTATCTGAGAGGGCAGCTCTCAGTGCTGGCGACCCTTGCTCTGCTCCTCAACCCACAGCCTTCACCTCAGAGTCTGAGATGGCTGCCCCAGCTCCTGCCATTGTGTTTGCATTCCGGTGGGGTGGGGGAGAGAAGGACAAGCTCAGGAAGTCCACACACGTCACTTCACCACCTCTACTTCCCAGGGGTTGAGTGGGGGCACATGTCATTACGTCCAGGTATGTGCCCACCTCGGGCTACAGACAGCTGGCTGCCTCGCCCCTGGCGGGGGCTCCGTACCACCTAAGGATGGGACCAGGGCTTTGGCCCTGGTGCTGCTCCAGGGTCTGCACACTTGGGTCACGGTGCAGACATGCCCACTCTGTGCCCCGCGAGCTCCATGAGGGGTGGGCTCTCCTGGGGCAGGACAGGCTCGCGCCTCAGAGCGCGGGGCCTTCCCTGCAAGCAGAGCCAACACTGCTCTCTGAGGAACACAGGCCTTTTCTTTGAGGCTAGTGGCCCTGCATGGACAGCACAAAAAGAGATGCTCATTTGAGGTGGACTGGCACTACAGGACACTCAGGTCCTCAGATGCCAAATTTCAGAAAACACTATCATTAAGATCATCTCTTAAGATAAAGCCGTCAGACTTGCCTTCAGGCCCTGCACCTGCCCTACAGCGACCCAGCCAGTCTTGGAAGTCTTCACCTGCGGCTGTGCTCTGTGGCCTGGATCTTGTTTCTGACTGTACTGAACTTAAAAGGGCGTCTGAACGCTGCCCTGGCTGGTCCTGAAAGGAGGCCCACGTGAGGGTGCAGCGTGTGCTCTGCGTAGGTTTCTCCTGGCATCCAAGTCACTGCCCAGCCATGCCGCCAGGCGCTGCTAGAGGCCTGGGGTGAGGAGGGGAGGACGCGGACAGCCGGCGCCACCTGCGAGAGCATGATGCCGTGTCGATGCAGGCGAGTTCACGGGGGTCAGGCTCCGCTGCTTCCTGGCCACACCCCTGGGAATGTGAACCCCCTTCCTTGGCCTGGCTCCCCAGTGCCAGCACCTGGAGTGTGGCTTGGTCTCTGACAGTGGTCTCAGAGCAGTTGGGGAGGCCACTCAGGGGTCATTCCTAGGGTTGCAGGCACTAGGTCAGTATGGGGCCAAGAGCAACAATACCGAAGCATGAACATGGGAAAAGTAAAGAAACACCAAGATCGCAGAGCAACCCCTGTTCTGTGTGGGGGGCGTGGGAGGGGGTGTATGCAAGACGGGAGCGTGATTCCACGGCAGCTGGCTGAGGCAGGAAGAGCACCTTCCCACTCCGCATCCCCCCGAGCCCGCGGCGCGCCTGGGCCTCCAGGAGGTGCGGCCGAGCACTGTGGGGACGGTGCACCTGCTGGTGGGGACCCGAGCCGCCCCGGCCGCTCACCTTAGCTCGCTATGCGCTTTCACTGACTTCCTGCTCTGCCCCGTTTCTCCGGTACGCTTCAGTGACATGCCCTTATCCATGAGGTCCGTGGCAAAGGGAATCTTCGATGCCACCTGGTAAAACACAACAAGATGCTCTCAGCGGTCCAGGAAAACACTGCCGTTAACACAAGCCAATCGATCACTAGACTTGTTCTTCATCTGCGAGATCAGTCGGTGGGCATCAGAGGGGAGCGTTCTCCCCGCCCACAGTCATGAGCCTCCGGCCTCAGCCAGCTCGCAGCCCCAGGGGCCCGGGCCCAGCCCCAGGCTGGGAGCCGTTGGGAAGGCTGCTGCAGTGCCCTGCTCAAAATTCTGTCAGCACGACGGATGGGAAATGTACTGTCTATAAGGGACCCTGGTGTTCCACACAGATGTGGCTCTATCTTAAGTCACTAAGTTTCAAGCCGATGCAAAAGTGATGAGGTGAGGAAAGATCAAGTCTGATAGGTAGAAAGCCTATTATAAATCCACTGGTCCAGGGTCAGGGCCAATTAAACACTGAAAACTTAGGAGAAATACTTCAGTATTGGCTTTTTCTGATAAAGTGCGCTGAGGTTCCCAGTGACGGCACACTGCTTCCTCACGTGCGCTTCCTCACGTGCACACACAGCTTAGCTGCACCCTGGTCACCAGCCCCGTGCCCCCTCCCCGCCCCCGCAGTGAGCGCCTGCTTAACCTAGCCGCATGCTGGCCAGCAGGTCTCGACCATGTCCGCAGCCACCGCTATCATCCAGCAAGACCTCTTCTAGTGGCCGACAGCCGCTCAGGCTGTGGCCCATGGGTTTCACTGGAGGTGGGAGGTGGCCAGGGGCCAGAGGGTGACGTCCAGGGCCAGAGGGAAACAGGATGGATAGAGGCTGACCTGTTTCTGGAAGCTTGCTGTAAGAATTCAGACAATTTCTTTAAAACTTCCCAGTTACAGTGTTTCATAAAATGCTTACACATCACTACAAATGCTAAAATGCTCATTATTTCTAAGGCCTGCCGACACAGCACGTGGGCTTCCTTCTCTGCCTGATGCCCCCTTTCCCTACCTGCGTTTGCCTTTCTCGAACCCTCCGTTCCCCTCCTCCCTCTTGGGCCACAAGTGGATGTCTGGTTGGGGCCCCAGGCTCTCCTAAACATATCCTGACCGGCCACTGCCTCCTGGCAGAGGGATGCCCAGGGCAAGCGCAGGTGTGGGGAGGAGGGTGGGACAGGTGGGCTCCTGGGCGGGCAGGGTGCCGAGACCCCAGCAGGGCCCCTCCCGCTGGAGCCTGCAGTAGGGCCCCCCCAGCCTGCGGCTGGAACTGTCCTACCTGCTGCGTCACCTCCAAGTGGATTAGCAGGGCGGCACCCGGTCTGGCCATCAGTTCACCAGGGCAAATGCCTCACTCTTTAGAGGTGCTTAACCTCCAGAAAAGGGAGGAGGGAGAGACGGGTGGGGGGTGGGAGGCAGAGCCACCGTGGCCTGGGCTGTGGACACAGCAGAATTTAGACCATCTGCCGACTGTCTGAGGGTGGGCACCCTTTCAGTTCATCAGGACCCCTGAGCAGCACCCTGAAGGAAGAAAACAAGGAATGCTAAACCCAGTAGATGTTCTTTAAAGTCAGGAATTTAATTTTGTTTTTAAAAGTATTAAAAGCATATTACTTGGAAAGAAGCCCCAGCCATATATTAGTATTCCCACAAAGTGCAGAGTTGGAGGGCCCAACAGCCAGTCCCCTGGTGGGGGCACCAGGACCACAGACCTGGAGCAGGAGGGTGGGGGCCCATGCCGGTCTCTGGGAGGCAGGCCTCACACCTCGTGACACCCTCTGCAGCCCCAGTCCCACGTCCAGGCCCCCGCACAGGAGTGGGGACAGGAGGGGCAGGGACGGGAAGGGCAAGGACGCAGCCCTTTCCTGCTGTGTCGCACACAGAGCTGGTGGCTACTGTTCCCATGTGCCCGGCAGACGACACTGGAAGGCACATGTCGGTCCTCGCAGGTGCACACCCAGGACTGGGCTGCTTTCCTTTCTCTGAGATGGACCGCCGGGAGCGCGCAAGGGAACTCACACTTCTGACCGGAACACGTGTTTTCCCAGCAGCAGCAGCGGCTGGCGGCAGCTAGGCTGGAACAGTGTCCACTCTGCCCTTCCTGTGCTGTCACCGTCCCTCTCCTCTGCCCCTGAACTGTACTCATCCATGGGTTCTGCCAGGTCCCATCTTAGGCGTCCCACAGGTGGGGTGACCTGGCCTGTGTTCTGTGTGCTGACAGACATCTGGAAGAAGAGCTAGGCAGGGGGACAGTGCCCTGAGGGGCGGGCAGTGACCCTGGGGCTGGGGGGCCTCCGCACTCCCACATACTCTAGACTCACTGACCACTGTGGTTCTTAAGCAAATATTAGACAGCTTTGGCCAAGGTAATTACCTTCTCATAGAAAGTGAATTTATTTAGTCTTTTAAGCCCAATTTATTGAGCTACCCTCTACCTTTTTTCCTAGTCAATTACAGTATCTGGCTGGATAGGCAACATGCTGAAAACGTGGGATTGTTTACTGGGCATGCAAGAAAGTTGCCAGACAAAAACGTCTGATAAGCCCATTCTTAGGTGTCCAGGAGTAAGGCCTTTCACTGCACGTGTCATTAAGGGGTTGTCTGACGGAGCCAGCAATTCCTGAAGCGGTAGCCTGACGGTGGCTTGGTGGCGTTTCATCTGATTTATCCCGGTGAACTTGCACCCAAACGCACCCTAGAGAGGCTCTATGATGGGTGCTGAGGACACACAGCCATGAGCGCAGAACCAGGAAAAAGCACAGCTGTGATGGCTCAGGGAGCGGACTTGTGTATGACCAGGCGTATGCGGTCCAGCAGAGGGCACGTGCGGCTCCATGTCCCTCATGAGCCACTACTAAAGAGCACACCTGCTCCCTGGTCCCGATTCTAAAAAGCACTAACTTCAGTGTCAAAGCAGTTTGTCATGACTGTCCCACAAACCTCACGAGGTTAAACCTTTGGGGGAGCAGTTCTCCGCCGCACAGATGCGAAGAAAGGTCAGGATGGCTGCCAGCCCTTTCTGCACAATAAGTGGGGCGGGGAACTCCAGAGGGCGGTGTCTCGAATTCAGCGCCTTCGGGGTAGTCACGTTCCCTGCAAGGGAGAAGAGCTGTCAACAGCTCACACATGCTTCCGCAGGGTGGAAACAGGGTGTGGAGGATGCCGTCTATACCCTGAAAACAAGATCCTAGGGAGAATTCGCGGCAAAATGACAAGCTGTCTTGAGATTTGCTTTTTAAAAAACTCTGTAGGGGAGACAGATTCTGCGGGTTAAGGCCGGCTAGTTACAAAATTAAATAGACAAAAAGAGAAGCAGCAACGATAGCTGTCAAGTAACGATGAGAGGCTGCCTGTTCTCGGCGCAGAAACTGCAAGGTGTTTACTTTGGGGTACAGTGCCGCAAAGCGAAGGGAGCCGGGGTTACCCAGGAAACAAGCGGTCAACACAGACTCTCCTGGACTGGACCCAGACACTGGGTTTGTGGACCAAAACTTCAAAGCAGTCATTATAAATGTGTTCAAAGAAATTAGAAAACCATGTTTAAATAATTAAAGGAAAGTAATAAAATGACTGAAATACAGAATATCAATAAAAAGAAAAATTACAGAAGAGAACCAAATAGCAGTTCTAGAGTTCAAAGTTACAAAGACTGAGATGAAAATCTCACTAGAGTTACTGAACAGCAGGTAACAGTTGAACAAAAAGTGAACCTGAAGACGGAGGAATAAAGTCTCCAAAGTGATGGTCAGAGAGAACAGAGATTCGAGCAGCCGCAGGCCCGTGTGCCCTCCGACGCCCATCAGGTTTGCGGACACACACGCCACGGGTCACCGGGGAGGACAGGGGAGGAAAAACATCCGGGGAGCCCGCAGCCAAAAACATCCCCAATCTGATGATAAACACTGACCTACACATTTAGGAATCTTAGTGAACCCCAAGTAATATGAGCTAAAGGGAACCACACTTACACACATCAAACTACCAAAAGAAAGAAAAATAAGAAATCTTGAAAACAGCAAGAGGAAAACAACTCATGATATAAAAGGGAGGGAACAGCTAACTTCCTGTCAGAACGATGGTGGCAAGAAGACAGTGGAATATATTTAAAAAACCTGCTAATCAAGTGCTCTGAATCCACCAAGACTACCCTTCAGAAGTGCAGATGAAATGAAGATATTCCAAAACTGATGCACATAGAAATAGATATTCTGAAATGACCCCAATAATTAAACAAGTGAATAAGCAATCTATGTAGTCAAATCCTGTTGAAAACCACTGAATTAAATGGATGAGTTTAACAGCAGATGACAGAATTTGTGAACTCCAGGGCAGGTTAACAGAAAATAGTACTATTAGAACAGACAGAAAAAAGAATGGAAAAAAGGGAGTGTTCAAATCAAGTGGGACAGAATCAAAATCTCAACATTTATGTAATTGGAGTCCCAGAAGGAGTGGAAAAAGAGAGTAAGAAAGCAGTAGTGTCTAAATAGTATCAATAGCCAGGAATTTTCAAAAGCTAATTAAATATATCAATACACAGATTCAAGAGGCTCAGTGAACCCCAAAGTAAACACAAAGAAACTATACCCAGGTACATCACAAATGGGGAAAATGAAGCACAAAGATAAAAATTTTAAGTAAGCCAGAGAAAAAAGACACATTTTTTTAAAGGAAAAATAATAAGACTGACAGCTTATTTTTCAACAGATAATGGAAGTCAGAAGACAAAGACATTTTTAAATAGTGAAAAATCTCTAAAATCTAGATTCCTGTACTCAGCCAAGTATCCTTCAAGAATGATAGAAAAATAAAGATGCCTTTTTCAAAAACCAAACTTGAATGATTCATTGCCAGCAGACTAATAGTACTAAAGCAAAATTTTTATGCCAAGACAAGTTATCCCAGATGGAAGCATGTAACTTCAAGAAATGAAGAGCGCCAGAGGGTAAATTCATGAGGAAATATAAATAAATACTGACAGTTCTCTTGAGTGGGCCGTCACAAGTCAAGGATGCACAGCGTAGTCTCCTAGTAATCACTGAAATGCCACTATGCACGGCGCCATGACATCCAGAGATGCTGGAGTGGCTCCAATCAGAGCTCCTGCTGACAGCTACAGACCGGGTGAGGTATCAGTCTCAGGCAGGACAGCACAAGAGGCGAGCAGAACTGGGGAAGTGGGCGGGGGGCCAAGACAGCTTCAGGAAGAGACTGGCCCCAGATGGCACTGCTTCGGGCAGTATAACATGGACAGAGACTGGGCAGTCATAATGAGTTGCAGGGCCAGAGGACAGATGTCAGAGCTCCCGCCACAGCTAAAAAGTGAAGGGGTGTAGTCCAGAGGAGAGGGCTGTAAGGGGGACCCCGCAACTGTGCATGTGAATTCTGTACCCAAGCCTCTAGCAAAGTCCTGCAATTCACGTGCATGGGACAGACTGCAAACAGCACAGCCAAGGCCAAAAAAGCCAGACCGAGAGTCCACCTACTGCCCACACCAAAAGAGATGGAGTCTGTGCTTAATCTTGTCAATTTAACTATCTATTTTTTAAAAATTAACACTCTACAGAGGAATGTAACAGAACTCAGAACCTCTACAATGTATCTGTGACAATGTCCAGATTCAACTTCAAATTACTGGGCACGTGAAGAAACAGGAAAATGCAACCCACATTCGAGAGCAAGGGCAGGCGATGGAGATCAGTCCTGATAGTCTAGATTATCAGACAAGAATTTTAAAGTAGTTTTTTGGACTGAATTGTGTCCTCTCAAAATTCGTATGTTGAAGCTCTAAACCCCAGTACTTCAAAACGTGACTGTCTTTGGGGACAGGGCCTTTGAGGGGGTGATTCAATGAAATGAGCCTGTGGGGCCGGGCAGATCCGACCAGTGACCCTGTAAGGAGAGGGAGAGACACCAGGGATGTGTGTGCGGAGTGGGGACCAGGTGCCGGCACAGAACGAAGGCGCCCCCTGCAGGCCAGGGAGGGAGGCTCAGGGGGAACCAGCCCTGTGACACCCCTGCCTCGGACTTCCAGCCTCCAGGGCTGAGAAAAAGTGATTTGGGTGGTTTAAGCCCCCAGTCTGTTGTAGTTTGTACAGCAGCCCGAGCAAAGCGATACACTCAGCTATTATAATTATGCCCAAGGACATGAAGGAAAATGTGTTTGTACCAAATGAAAAAATAAGAACTCTCGGCAGAAAAAAAGAAACTATGCTTTTATAATATAGAGATTCTATGACTGAAAACACAATATCTGAAAAAGAATTTACCAAGCCAATTGGAAATGGCAAGAAAAAAAAAAACAAAAACAGACTTGAAGATATTAATTTATCTTCCCTGAAGAACAGAAAAATGATTTCTTTTAAATGCACAGAAGCTCTGTGGGACGACAAAAAGGTTAAACATATAGGTAAAGCGGGAGAAGAGAAACAGAAAAATATTTGAAGAAATAATGACTAAAATACTCCCCAAATTTGGCAAAAGACATGAATTAAAAAATTTAACAAATTTAACAAACTCCGAGCAGGATAAATACAAAGAAAACCTTTGACTTGTGGGTAGATCACAGTTTTAATCTGTTAAAAGGGAAGGAAAGACACAGAGCTGCCTTAAAAGTGACCCAGGGCGACCGACAAGCTTGCACAAGGGGGCAGGGTGAGTGACCGCCAAGGCCCGTCCTGGGGGAGAACAATCCAACCCTCTTTTCTGCATCAGAAATATCCTGTAGGAATTAAGGAAAAATAAAGATATTTCTAGAAAAACAAAACTTAAGAGAATTCTTTGCCAGCAGACTGATTTCAGGAAACATGAAGGGACGGTCTTCAGGCTGAAGGAATGTGATGCTGAATGGAAACTCGGATCTCAAGGAAAGAATGGGGAGGCATTTCCTAGGAACGCTAAACACTGACGGAATATATGACTTTTACCCTCTTAGTTTCTTTAAACATATGTGATTGTTTAAAGCAAAAACCAGAGCGCTGCGCTGTGGCTCACGACAACACGTGGGGCGGTACTGGCCCCGGGGGGACCCGAGGGGCCACCTGCTCTGTGACATGGCCCAGGGCTGACTCTAAGGATCTGTACTGTGACCCCAAGAACCACCGTTAACCCACTGAAGGAATGTAAGAGGTACAGCTAAAAATTCGATAAAAAGGTAAAGCAGAAATCTTAGACTATCTGACCAAAACAAAGTTAAATGGAAGGTAAGAACAGAGAAAAAACAAATGAGCAGAAAACAAGCAGTAAAACAAAGACCTAAATCCATTCATATCAATGATTACATGAAATTTAACAGGCTAAACACTTCAATGAAAAGGCAGAGACTCTCTGACCAGACAAAAGAATGAGGCGCGACCACCCGCTGCCTACTAGACATGTACTGTGAATGCAGACGGGTTGGCAACAAGTCTGTAACATCTTTCTGGCTGGCGAGGCCGCGCTGACACCCATCAAATGCCAGTGAGCGGAGCCGAGGCGCTCCTTCCACATCGCGGCCATCGGAGCAAACCACAGTGAGGTATGACGACCACATGGCCAGAATGGCAAACATAAGAAAATAAAAGATCCTAAATTTTTATTCAACCAGTAACATAGCACCAAAATACATAAAGCAAAAGCTGACAGATCTAAAAGGAAAAGTAGGCGAATCACAGTCACAGTGGAAGATTTTAACACACTTCTTCAGGTGCTGACAAAATAGACAATAACAAGGCTGTAGATGATTGGAGCACTGATTAACCTACTGACCTAACTGAATACATAGAACATGACGTCAGACAACACTTGAGAATGCACAGGATCACGTCACCGGGCAGAACACATCCTGGGCCAGAAAGCTTCAAATATCCAAAACTACACAGTGTATGTGGCACTAACCTAGAACTCAACAGCAGAAGATGATCAGAAAATCTCCCACCATTCGTAAATTAAGCAAAACACTTAAAAAGAGCCCGTGGCTCAATGTTCATAGAGAGAGTCAGAGCTGCATGACGATAAAGCACAGCCAGCTGGACTTGAGACCTGTGGGATGCGGCCAAGGTGGCCGTTTGAGGGAAACCGGCGTGACCGCCTCGGTGACGAAGAAAAGGGTTAAGAGCAATGATCCAAGCTTCCAGCTCAGTGAGTTAGAGAAAACAACAGACCTAAATTAATGAAAACAAAACCAAACAGAAATCCACGAGACAAAACATTTGTAGAACAGAGAAAATCGACTTCTTCCTCCTCCTCGTTAGTATTTTCAGCAAGGAAAACAAACAGAAATGAGTAACTGCAGTTCCACATGTCCATATGGGCAAACTTCAAAAAAACAGTGCTGAGCAGAAAACCAGGAGATGGTATGATAAACACGCAACAGTTCAGCAAGCGGCCCTTTAACCACACCCTGAATCCCTGTGGCTTGTGGGGGGAAGCGGCACCGGGCGAGCTCGTGGCCTGCAAGGTCCGGGTGACGCTGACTTTCCCCATGCTGTGCTCGGGGGGCAAAGCTCTTCATTCTCAGTACCCCTTCCACCGCGCGTGTATGGCCACGCTACGTGCCCTTGAGGGGCAGCAGTGCAGAGGCTGTACACATCAGCCAGCCCCCCTCCTGTGTCACACCTGTTTCCGTAACAGGTCCCAGGAACTTATGAAGGCAGCATTTTAAGCCAACTTTTACTTTATGAAGACTTACCTACCTCCACAGGTAACATCTTGTTAGGATCTCTTTCCAAAAGCAAAGTTTTCAAATGTCTTTAAAACAAAACAAAAATATATATCATTCAAAAAGCAGAAAATAAAATGACCATCCCTAAAATATAGCCTCAAATTACTCCATTTATCTTCTGTTTAAGAGAATGACTTCAATACAGACAACACACGTCCCAACAGGCTGACATGCACACCCAGCACTAGCACCTCTGAGCCGGCCAGGCTCTCAGCCTGGCACTGCTGAGATTGGGGACAGGCCATTCCTGGGGAGGGCTGCCCCAGCTCTGTGGGGTGCTCAGTAGTATCCTGGCCTCTCCCCACTGCCAGGGTATCGCCCAGTCCAAGTTGTGACAAACACACCATGTCCAGACGATGTCCACTGGAGCAAAACCGCCTGGCCTGAGAGCCAGCTCAGGTGGCCACATCTCCCAGCGGTATCCTCACTGCACACCAGGGCTTCCTGGGGTCTGGCACGTCTCCATGGTCAAGTGTGTGGGCTCATGTCGCAGAGCAGGGCCCTGCTCCGGGGTGAAGGAGGCGTGTGGGGAGGACTCTGAGGAGCGGCAGCAAGGAGACCTGGTCTAGGGGGTGACTCTCCATGCACTGGCCTCGATGCCCTCTCTCATCTAACACCCGTTACTGTCTCCTACAACATTTAGCACAAAATACATCACAGACAGACAGGAGAGATGGAAGGGACCCAGCAGACAGTTACCCGCCAAATGATGTGGAAATTCCATCTTGAACTTCCGCTTGGCCCTTCTGCGTTCTTTTATTTTTCACATTGAATTCTTAGAACTGTATCATATGCTAATGATCTATTTCTCTGACTTGTCAGAGATCAGCAGCTGCAACCTGGCATGGGAAGACTGCATGGGCCCTGGCCCAGTCAGTGTTTTCCGCCAGGGGCCCGAAGGCTCCTTCTCCAGGGGACCCAGGTAGAGGGCAGGACCCTGTCCCTCATCCCTTCTGCACCTGCTCCATCACAGGCTTCAGCAAGAGACTTCTGAAGAATTGTTGCAACTGCTGCCGCACCTCATTCCCAGGAAGGTCTGCCAGCCCAGTGTCCCCACTCACAGCATGGAGCAGGCTGTCCCGAGGCTGGGGTGCTCAGGGCCGCTCACCGAGGCTCGGGCTGCTCTGTAGGGGATGGCTGCTCGCCACATGGAGACCCCATAAACCCCTGGAGGAAAGCCCTGCTGGCTTGGCAGAGGCACCGTGCCCTCAGCAGCCCCAGGAAGCCAAGGTCTGCAGCGCAGACCCCTCTGTGTCCCCTGTCTGCAGCTTTCCTTTCCCCAAACACGTCTGCAGAGAGGTGGCTGCACGTGCAGGCCGCTGAGCACACTCACTAACCCCACGGATGAACTGAGGCTGCGGAGACGGGTCTCACTCGGCAGTGGAAGGCGAAAAACCAAAATCCAACACCACTGGCCAGGGCACCCAAGATTTGAAAGAAGAAACCATGATTTTCCCAACACTCAATCGACAGTTCTAGTAAGTATCTCATTAAAATTAAGTGCAGTTTTTTGATTGGCACCCCCCAAAGCAAAATCAGATTACTGGAGGAGTAGATAATTTTCTTTCCATTTACTTCCCTGGATGTTCCTTACTTGAAACTTAATAAACTCTATGAATTAAACATTTGTTGATGTACACAAAGGTGAATTGCTTCAACATTGTTACTGCAACCAATTGCTTTGGTTTGGTCCCCTTAATTTTGCCGACAGAGAAACGGCCCATGAGGACTGTGTTTGCTGTTCAAGGCCTCCTCAACCACCCCAGACGGCTGCAAAGCGCCTCCCCAGTCTGACTGGTCTTCCCTGAAGCCTAGCGGGCCTGTCACGGTGGGGAGCGGTTGGCTGGCAGTGCGCAGGGGATTTTTCTACCATATATAGTATCACAATATTCTCATGCACACCTCAAATGACAAATTAATAAATGTTAATCCCTTCAATACTATCATGATCCACCGATCATCTCACTCCGTGGGCTTTCCACAGAACACATTAAGTCATGTACTGATCCGGAGTTACTGCCTACAGAGGCAGATATGCTAGTGCACATTTCCTAAATCTCTCTCTCTGCTGGCAAGCTCACTCATTGAAGACATTGAGAAAAGGGGAGAATATTAATATTGGCATGTTTTAATTAGGCTTTCTGGAAAGTTTAAAGCTTTAAAAGAAACATAATTACTTAAAATTTTTTATTATATCTTCCAGCTTTTCAGCAAGCTGATCTGATTTTAATGACATAATGGGTTATAAATCACATGCAAAATTATATATTAAACAATATTAAGCAACTTGCTTTTACTGGCAAAATTAAAGAACTCCAAAATTTGAGAACTGTGTGTTTATTTTAGAAGAAGGAACAGTGCTGATGGGAATAGGCTTTGGTTTATTTTTACACTGAGTAGCAATTGCTCTCCAGAACTGTGTCCATGATAAAGCAATTCACAGACAAATGGCCCTAAATTATTCTAATGACGGAAGATGATGAGCTTGTGAGAACTAAGCCTTTCCAAACCGCCCTAAACCGCAATCTCAGAAGACTCACGGGGCTACTTGGGTCAGGCTGTAAGGGACAAGGTGGGAGCAGGCCCAGAGAACAGTCAGCCACTCGCCACACAACCGGCTGGCAGACGAGGGCTCAGCAAATGTGCCCAGCCCCAGCTGGAGCTGAGGACACTGCTCTGTGTGGCCAGTGGCACAACCCACAGCAGGGGTCTGCTCTGCAGACCTCTGTCCCCAGGCGCTCCAGAGAGATGGCTCCCAACTGTTCCCACCCTGCCGGAGGTGCAAGCTTGTGGTGAGAAATTAGTGCTTTCCTTGCAGAGCCTGAAAAGGCACAAATGATTCAAGACTTCCTCTTACTGTTACATGTGACAAAATATTCACTTCCAAAAAAATACTTTTAAAAACAGTGAGCCACAGTGCAGGCAAGGAAAGGGCCTCCCACAGGCCTCCACTCTGCTGTTTCGGCAGCCCTGTGGCTCTCTGCAGACACAGTGCTTCAGGTAAGAACTGGGGTCACCCCTGGGCAGCTCTCGGCCACACGCCCTGCGCCCAACCTGAATGCCACCGACTCCCGATCTCCCCCAGCTCTGACTTGCCCGGCGGCTGCCTCCTGGGTGGACTGGGCGGCAGCCTCTAACTGGCTCGCGGCCACCCCCCCACCATTCCTCACAGAGCGCCCCCAAGGCCAAGTCAAACTCCAGCCCTCTGATACAGACGCTGTGACTTCCAGGCTTCCAGGATGAAATCCAGAATTGCAAGGACACCCACGAGCCTGGCAGAACCTCTCAGCCTCAGCATGCCTCTCTGGCTCCCCTGCCCCCACACCGGCCTTCCTGTGCCCCCGCATCTGGCAAGCACGTGCCCGCCTCAGGGCCCCTGTGGGCCTCCCCCCACCCAGGTCGCGGAGCCCTCACAGGGGGGCTGAACATCGGGAGGTTTTCAAAAGGTCAAGAAACACCAGTGTGGAGACATGTGGGCACTGAAGGCAAAGGGCGGGATGAGGGCGACCTCAGTTAGGATGGCTCCCAGCTGACCTTTGGCTGCTGGGGAGGAGGGGCAGGCGAGGGGTCGAAGGGCATGTGGCATTCGCTCTAGAAGTAGAGCGCAAGGAACTCCCTGCAGTCAGCGGCAGGAATGTGGCAGGATGGCACACACATTGCTCACCTTGGGGTTCCCAGTGGTCCGACATGGACTGCCTGCCCTCTGTTCACCAAGAACCAGAGCAGATACACACGGGCCCTCAGGAGTGGGGGCTGCTTGTAACTCAGCAGTAGTTCCCACCCCTCAGTTAGCTTCTCGTGATGAGTCAGAGATGGAACCACATGTTGCAAAAACTGCGTGGACACTTCAGCAAAGGCACTGTGGCTACCAGCATTCTTTGTGGGATTGAATATTCTAAATTGTAAGTGCATGTGGTACATTCAACCATTGCACCTCTGAGCAGGCTTTAAAAAATGCCATTAAATGCTTCTATTCTGAAACCAAAACTAAAATTCAAGCAGCAGTAGGGCTTGGCAGCAAAAGACAGGCACTCAGATATTCTAGAGATGATGATTCTTAGGTCTGGAAAGTAAACACACAACTTACTTGTGAGATCCAATCCCAGAAGGAAGCGCTGTGATTCTATTACGCCGGAGGTCTAGCCAAGTAAGGTCTGGCAGTAGCACAAAGATCTTCAGGAATCGAGCAGAGGGCATTTCTGTGAAGATGCAATTGCTCTCAGGGAAAAGAGAAGAGAACGTTCATCAACCACCTAACTTTGAAGGCGTCCCCAGAGAACCTCCAGCAATTGCAACCATACACACCAAGTTAAGAGGAAACCTGAAAACCGTAATACTTTCCCTTCGACAGTTCAAACAGTAGGCACGGGCACCGGGAAGAGCGGCACCAGGCAGCCCTCAGCTTTCGGAGCTGAGCACAGCCTCCCAACCCCGAGACGCTGCTCTCGCCCATCTGGAGGCTCAAATCGCCTTCGATACCAAACGGCCTCCCCAAGGCTTGCAAGCCGCCGCTCTCCTTGCCGGCCCACACCCGGTGCCCCTCAGGCCCTGACGGTCTTCCCCAGTGCCCGCCGCAGCTCTGCGCTCCGAGCCACTAGCAGGAGCCATGCCTGGCCCTGGGGACCCAAAGAAATAATTAAAGGGAAGCTAAGAGACACATGCCCTGAACTATTTGTGTGGTTGTCTATGATAAGCAGCCACACACAAACAAGCCCAGTCACCGCCATTCCACAAACAGCTGGGCATGAGAACTCAGCAGAATCTTAAGTCACAGTCATAAACAGAATGTAATAGTAAGGAAAGGTGGGAAACCAGATGTGCAACGCCGACTGTGCTGTGTTGGAATGGAGATACATACGATTTTACTGTCATAGTGGCGCAGGATTATGGGTAGCTTAAAAAATGTTCCTTAGCACTGCTGTTGTGTGTTGCACACATTTACATGACTTCATCGGTTATGTACAGAAATAACTTCTGTCTACTGAGGCAGAAGAACACAAATAGATATAAATAGATAAGGTAATATAGATAAGAGCAATAGCCTGGTAGCCTGACTTCCTGGTTTCAAGTCTAGGTTACAAAACCTATTTGCTGAGTGACTTTGAGCCAGTCCCCAAATCTCTCTGTGCTCAGCATCCTCACTGTAAAGCGGGCCACAGGACCCATCCCCAGGGTACAGCGTGAACCGTGCTTGGCACCCAGGAGCATGGGGCAGTGCCAGCCATGTGACTGTTGCCTTTTCTACTGAAGAGCACCATGCAAAGTGTACCAGGCTGCTCTTCCCCTCCCACAGTCTCATGACACTCAATTCTGCCTCCAGTACCATCTTCCACGTGCTTTCTAGCTACAAAGTGCACCTCAAGCTCCTCAGGGTCTATAGCTCTGATTGGGCCCCTCACCCAAAGACTAGTTTCCAAGGTAATAAAACTTATACTGACATCTCTGTCTTCTGAAAGGCATAGTTACAAAGTGTCTTTGTAAAGGCTGAAGAAGGATTTTGGAATTTCCTCCTTCCTTTATGCACAAAGGTAATAACCTCATGATACAGCTGGACTCCTCCCGCAGAGTTGAGAGCATTTCTTCGTTAAAAGTTACACCCACAGAGGGAAGCCTTGATGACCTAGTAACTTCACCGGGTGGTTGCTAAGGTAGGAAACTGCAGCCCAGGGTGGGCCTGCCCATCTGAACTGTTTGCTCACGTGCGCAGGGCAGACAGAGATGCCCCACTTACTTCAACATTGGGAATTTTAAAGATCTCTCCTAAATGGTGCAGACCACTTTGACTCAAATCTAAAATTGGCGAGGATGAAAAGGTGATCCCCCCAACACTCTCGTGAGCATCTTTGGAGGGGGAGGCAGGCGTGCACGGAGCTTCACCAGCACCGTTCTCCGGATCAGCAGCCCCAGAGGGAGCCTTGTGGGAGCTGTTTCCCTCCATCTGCCAGCCCGGAGGCGGCCCTCTGGGAGCCACGGCTCATTCTTCTCGGTCTGGACCCACCTGCAGATGGGGACACACAGCTACAACTGGGCACCCCGACACAGTAACAGGTGGGAGGGGTCAGCTATGGGGCAGATCTGCAACAGTTTCGCTTGTTTACAAAACCATCTGTTAATAACAGTATGGTAAGCTTGTAAGAAAAAAAGCACTAGAACAAAATAAGTTGATTAGTGTTCTGTTCTTCCCTTTGTACTGACTTTGGTTTTTAACAAAATTAGGATTCCAAGGTTTAGTGCTTAACTCCTGGAAAATGCAATGAGGCAAAATAGGAGTGGTTATTTTAGGGATGAAAACAGATCAGAACTCTGTGAAGTCCGAAAAGCAGTGCATGTGTTCCGCACAACGTGTGTGTGTGTGTTGCGGGGGTGGGTACTCCTAGGTTTGCAGTTTCTTCCTTCCACTGTGGTTCTGTGCCCTTTCCACCAGGCATTAAGCAACTCGTGGCCAGGACCCCTGCCAGTTTCGTTGACTATTTTGGCTCAGTGACCAGTCCTGGGTCTGGCCAGCATAAAGTTGAGCGCTGGGAAAGTTTTTGGTAGTTTGGCAATACTTCTGCTCAACCCGAAGTTCAAGAATTGCTGCTCACCAAAACCTCAGTGGGGGAGGCACACTTCCACTGTAGTTCCAGGACTACAATGCAGCAATTTCGCCAGCAATGCAGACCCGCACCGCAGCACTGAAGGCCGCGATTCCTTCGCCAGCACGCCCCACGCCACGGCCCGGCCACCAGCACAGTGCACGTGCGGCCCCCCGGATGCCGTTTGGGTGAGTTAAGGAATTGTCCAAAGTTAGGAGGCACACAGGCGCGACCCCAAGAGGCCCCTGGGCCCCTCACTGTGAGTCACAGGACGCGGAGGGACGGACGCCTCACCTCCTGCACCTCCCGATAGGAGCGCCGTCCGAAAACCGAGAGTCCTCAGCAGGCCCGGGGGCCGGGGGGCGCTCCCGTGGAGGCTGCTCGGGCCCCAGCGCCCGGCCTCGGGGCCCATCCGTTCCAGGCCTGGGGGAGCGGCCTTTGTCGGGCTCTCCTCCTCTCCCCGGCCCCCCAGCTTCTGGCGCCCAGTCTCGCCTCCCGCGCCCCTACCGCGCTGCCCCCCAGAACACAGCCTGCGCCCCCAGCCCCGTCTCACCTGCGGCGCCCCCGGCCCGACATCCCCGCCCCGGCTCCCCCAGCCTTCCCTGCGGCTCCGCTGCGCCCCGAGAACGCTGGCATCTCGCGGGCGCGGAGAGAGGCAGCCCGCGGCCCAGTAATGCAGGCCACCGTACCCACGCGGTCGTCATGGAGACGCAGGCCGGACGGGAGCCCGCAGGCGCCAAGCCGCGCGGAGGGCGCGCGGCCGCGGAGGGTGTGGTGCGCCTGCGCACGGGGCTCCTGCGCCCTGACGCCAGCGAGCTGGGATTCCGGCGCCGCGTCTGCATGGCTCTCGGTGACGCGGACACGGAGGCTTTGGGGTGTTCTGGACAAGGGGCACGTGTGTGCCGAAGCCCGGAGGGTCGTGATGCTCTTGGAGGACGTTTGTGGGGTCCCGGGGTCCTTGTCCAGCGACCGCGGTGCCAAGAATCGAGAGTCCTTTCCGTTGTTTGCTTCGCCGTCTGCGGCAGGCAGGCCTGGCTCCGGATGACCACAGCGCTGCTGTCGCATCGTCACACGAACCCCATCGTGGGGAGAAGGGGCCTCTCCTTCTGTCCCAAGGAAGCATTCCTCCCGGAAGCCCCGTTCAGTTGCTGCCAGGATCCCGTCCAGGTTGCTCTTACCTGCACCAGTCGCCACAGGGCAGCTGTGACCACGTGATTCAGGCCCCTCGGGACTTCCCTGTGGGGTCACCGCTACCGGCCAGACGCAGCTCCCTCAGGGAGTGATGTCGTCAAGGGAACTGTGACCTCCTGCGGATGTGGAGCCGGGTGGACAGTCCCTGAGGTGTTATCCTTGCCTGAGGCTGCAGCTTGAAGTGTGCAGAGCAGGTGGTCAAGAAGAAAGGCTGGAGGCAAAGCGGGAGCCCTGAAGACGAACCTGCAGTGAGCACAAGCTGGACCTGCAGGATGACCTGATCCAGTGGTGTCCTGCACCCCTGCAGGGGTCCTGCAATGGTACCACTGGTGCCATTCATCACAGACTGCAGACGCGCCTGCTGGAAAAGCCAAGCCGGCTGAAGAGGTGGGCAGCTATGCACCTGCCTGTCATTAGTGAGGTGTGCCAGCAAATAAGGACAACGTGTGAGCTGCAGCCACACCTGAGCCCCTGCACCGACCTTCCAAGTATAAAAACACAGGGCTGATGCTTCATGCCCCCCACCAGAATCTCTCCAAAAATTACCCTTTGGGCCCAGTTAGAATCCTTGCACAAGGAGAATTCTGCAGAAAGTGCAGTCTAACTACGTTGGCACATCACAAAGCCACCACAATACCTGGAAATAAATTGGTATTTTTTAAAGTGAGGAAAGGGAGTGTCTGGTCACTGAGCAGGCAACCAAAACTATTAGCTACAAAGGCCAGGGCAGATTTTATGTTGGTTTCATAATCATTCAGTTTTAAATACTTCCTAATTATCCTTGTGATTTATTATTTGGTCCATGGATTATATTATAAGTCTATTGCTTAATTTCCGAAAGTTTGTAGACTTTTAGGTTATCTTTTATTGTTGATGTCCTATTTAATGTCACTGTGTTCAGACAACATTCTGTATATTTTAAACTTTTGAAATTTACTCAAACCTGAGTTTGTTTGTTTGTTTTTGTCACAAGACATGACTTATCTCTCTGAGTATTCCTTGTTGTCTTGCCAGTGGGTTTCAGCCCAGGACAAGCTCACTATTCAATGGGACTGAAAAAATGACAGTGGAACGTTCTTGGGGTGAAAGGGTCATACCCAACTTTATTCCCACGGTGGCAGGTTAATCATTAGAACCCCGTCCACTCAGAGCGAGTCCGCACGCAGCAAGCCTGTCTCTGCCTCTGGGCCTCTCAGTCTCTGTCCTCGGTGCTGCCTCCACTCCAGCCTCTGCTCTCCTGCAGCCGTGCGGCCCAGAGCGCTGGGTGGAGCTCTTTATATAGAGTCAATAACAACGTATTGCCCACACGTGTATAATGAACGGGCCGACCAGGGCAGGTGAGAATCCTGGTCATAGGAACTCCCACTCTTTCCATACTTGTATGTGTGAAAGTAATGTGTAATATTCAGTTCTTGGTAATACTGTTCTACAGATGTCAATTAGGCCAAGCTGGGTAATATTGTTCCACAAGCCTCTATATCATGAGTGATTCCGCATGTGTGGACATGTTCCATCACTTACTGTGGGGGGAGCACTTGCATCTCACTGTGGTTGTGGATTTGTCTGTTTTTTCTCAGGTTGCAGTATTAGCAGGGTTCTCCAGAGAAACAGAACCACTTGAATATATAGGGATACACATAAAAGGAAATTTATTACAGAAACTGACACACCATTAAGGAGGTCTGGGAGCCCAAGGTTTGCCACCTGCCAGCCGGCTAGAGCTGAAGGCCCGATAACCAGGGAATAGAGCACATGGGATGGGCGAGGCTGGCGTAGGTGCCCGAGTCCGAAGGCCCCAGAATCAGAAGCTCCAATGTCCAAGGGCAAGAAAAGACGGACAGCATGGCTCAAGGAGAAACTGTTTTTCCTTTGCTTTTTTGTTTTCTGCTCCGTCCCTCAGCTGACTGGACGAGGCCACCCCTGATGGGGAGGGCAATCAACTTTACTCAATTCAAATTCTAATCTCAAAGTAGATTCAGATGCTTCTCTCTTCCAGAACCATCCTCACAGACACACCAAGAACCAGTTTCCCAGCTACCTGGGCATCCCTCAGTCCAGTCAAGTCGTCACATAAAATTAACCATCACAAGGCCGCCCTTTGTCAACCTGGCCCCCTTACGCATCTCCTAAAGCCATGCTGAATCTCCAAGTAAAGATAATCATGAGGCTTAAGTTCCACCTGATGGGACACAACTATCCTGCCCACACCTGCAGAGCACCAGTGCCTTCCCCTGTGGGCAGTAACAGGGTGGAACTCAGCCACTGAAGGCATGGTGGGCGTGGCTCCTGCGACGGACCCCAGAGCCAAGCGCGATCTGAATAATCTGACTCAAGTAGGTCTGTGCAGTTGGCTGGTCATCCTGCTGTTCCTAGAAGGAAACTAGAGAGGAAGCCAATTAAATTCTTACTTGATCTCTATTAACATAAAAGTAGAGAGTCATGGCCCCTCAGTTAATTCCCTGACATAAGTCAGTTTACAGACCCAAAATCCCAGAATGAAGGGGACGCTGGGTCTCCTTGAGAAAGCACCCCAGTACATTGCTGAAAATGTGTACTGTTAATCTGTCTCCCAGCCTTTCCCAGGGAGACCTATGCCCTTCACCCTGGAGGCTGTGTACTGGGAAAAAGGACTAGTCAGACCTCTTAGGGACTACTGGATGTGGCTCTGAACTGACGCTGATTCCCGGAGGATTGGTAGCCACCATTCAGCATGAAGATGAGGTGACCAATGGAGTTTTAGCCCAGGCTCAGCCCACAGTGGGTCCAGTGAGTCCCAGCACCCATTCTGGGGCTACTTCCCCAGCTCCAGAATGCACAGTTGAAGCAGACCTACTTAGCAGCTCACCGAATCCCCACGCTGGCTCCCTGACCTGGGCAGTTGGGCTGTTGTGGTCAGAAAGGCCAAACGGAAACCCCTGGAAGAGCCCCACCTAGAAAAGCAGTAAGTCAAAGGTGGCACCACCCTCCTGGAGGGCCCGCAGAGATTGGTGCTGCCATCAAGGGCTTGAACGACGCGGGGTGGTGATTCCCACCCCACCCCCCCTCGGCTGCCTCACTGGGCCTGTGCAGAGGGCAGGTGGGGCCTGGAGGATGACGGTGGGTCACCAGAAGCTTGACGAGGTGGTGACTCCAGCTGCAGCCCCAGATGTGTTCACTGCTGGAGCAAACCCACACATCCCCGGTACCTGGTGTGCAGGTACTGATCCGGCAAATGCCTTTCACCAGGACTGTGAGGAAGGTCCACGAGCAGCAGTTTGCTTTTAGCTGGCAAGGCCGGCTTCATGTCCTCCCTCCGGTGCGCACCCCTCCCCAGCCCTGTGTCATGATTCAATTGGCAGGAATCTTGATCACCTTTCTCTCCCACAGGGTATCGCACTGGTGCATCACACTGACATTATGCTAATGGGACCTAGTGAGCGGGACGCAGCATCTACACTATACCTGCTGATAGACTGTTTGCACAGCAGAGGGTGGGAGTAAATCCCATTAAAATCCAGGGGCCTTCTACCTCAGGGAAATTTCTAGGGGCCCAGGGGTTGGCACATGTCAAGATACCCCATCTAAGATAAACGATAAGATGCTGCATCTGCCCTCCTACAACCAAGAAGGAGGCACAGTTTGGCTGTAGGTACTGTGAAGCTTCCCATTAGGTGCCTACACATCTGGTAATATTCCTTGTCTTAAGATCTCCTTTGCCAAATGTAAATATTGCTCTATCACCTTTCTTAAGATTATATTTGTACAGTATATCTTTTTTCTATCCTTTTATTAATCTCTTTTTGTTAACTTAGTATTTAGGCTATAAACCATCTTTATACATCTTTTTAAAACAGCATATGCTCAGGTCTCCCTTTACTACCCAGCCTGACAGTCTCTACCTTTCAATTAAAGTTAAATAGGCCCAATTAAGTTTACTGTAACTGGTGATATGGATGGGTTTAAGTCTACCACTCACTTGTCCCGTCTGTTTTTAATTTTTAAAAATCTGTTATTGTTTTGGATTAATAGAGTATTTCTAGTATGCATTTTTATCCTTTTTTTTAGCTATACCACTTTACCATTTCTTTGTCCACCTTTATTTGTACAATTATCGTATACTTTACTTCTACACATTATAGACTTTACAGTGTTATGATTTTCAAAGGAACAATCAGTTATTTTTTTTAAGATATTAAATGTATGGAAAGAAAACAATGTTTTCTACTTACCTACTTATTTGACATTTTGGGAACTCTTCATTCTGTTATGTAGGTGCAAGTTTCCCAACAGAATAATTTCCATTCATCTTGAAGAAATTCTTTTTCCATTTCTTATGATATTTATGATGCTGGTGACAAATTGTTTTTTTTTTTTTTTATCTCAAAGTGTATTTCTTTGCCTTTATTTTTGAAGACTATCCTCCTTTGATACAAAATTCTGTGTTGAAATTTCTTCCTTTTAGCAAAGTCAAGATGCTGTTCAGTTGTTTCCTGGCTTCCACTTCTTCTGTTAAGTCAGCTGCCATTTTTCACAGTTTTCAAGGTCCCATTCTATCCTGACTTTTCTACATACATCACTGGATTTCTGTTGAGCTGCCTGCATAGTCACTGTTTTTTTTCTTCTACTTTTTCCAAGATAATATTAAGCTTGTTAGGAAAAATTTAAATCTCAAATATTGTATTTTTTAGTTCTAGACTGTTTATTTGGTTCTTTTTTAAACTTTCCATTTCACATCCAAAATTACCATTCTCCTCACCCATAATATACACCTTTTTCTGTACATTTGCTAACAAATTTATAATTGTTATTTGTTTTGCCAATGGGTTTCAGCCCTGGGAAAGTTCACTATGGATTCAGTGTGACCAAAGAAATGACAATAGACGTTATTGGGGTAAAAGTGTGTACACCCGACTTTATTCCCACGGTGGCAGGTCAGTCACCAGAATCCCATCCACTCAGAGCGAGTCCACACACAGCAAGCTGGTCTCTGCCCTCTGGGCCTCTCTGCTCCCAGTGCTGTCTCAGTCTCTGTCCTTGGTGCTCCCACCACTCCAGTCTCATCTCTGCCCTCCTGCAGCCTTGCAGCCGTGCCACCGTGTCACCCAGAGCCCTGGGTGGAGCTCTTTATATAGTCACTAACAACGCATTGCCCACATGTGTATAGTGAACTAGCTGACCAGGACCAGGTGAGAATCCTGGCCACAGGAACCTTCACTTTATCCACATTATTTAAAGTCCTTTCTTGTGGCAGTTAACAGAGAGGGGTTAATCATCCACATATATCTAAGAATCAAGTTGATCTGGGGGTCAGCTGAGTTTTAATTAGATTGTGTTCCTACCGGTTCTAACCTTCAGCCTACTAGGCTGATTGCCGCCAAGGAACTGTGCCGGTCAGTAAGTGGGCTGGGAGGGATGCGGCCACAACTTCCTATCGTTTGTGGCTCACCTTCTGATTCCATGTGCCAGGGCTCCAGAATCCAAGCTCAGTGAGAATGATCAAGACTCCAGTTCCCTCTACGTACCATCGACCTTTCCATTAAATCCTGGTGTGAGCGCCCAGGTAGACAGATCTGGCCCAGTCAAGGCCGTATCTCCTCCTTCCTGGTCTAATGCCTCTAGGCTCCACTTCCAGGCCTTCTTGTGGATACAAACAGGTGAGGCTTTGTATCTCATTTTGCCTAAAAGCTCTCTCTTCCCAGAGCGGGCTCTGTTGCCACCTGACCACCCAACTCTCTGGGGCCTTCAGGCAAAGGAGGACCTAAGAGTGGGTCTTGAAAAAACTGGCACCAGCTTGAGCTGTACCTGCCCCAGGTATAAACATGAGAAGCTTCTATGCACAGGAAGGCTTATTCCTTCCAGGGGGAGAAGGATTGTTTCTGCCAGCAAGGGACCCCCAGATTTGGGGGTCCAAAGTTCTCCACTTTATCCATGTCTGCACAGATGTCTCCATCTGACTCTCAAGGTCGTCCCTCCCCACACATGGTTCGCTCTAACACAGGCGTAATGGTTAGTTTTATGGGTCGACTTGGCTAGGAGTTATTTAACCAAACACTAACCCAGGTGTTGCTGTGAAGGTATTCTGTAGCTGTGGTTAACATCTACAATCAGTTGATTCAATAAAGATTACTCTCGATAATCTGGGTGGGTCTCTCCAATCAGTTGAAATGCCTTGGAGACAAATGGTAGGATATGGATTCCATGACCTTGAGCATCAACACTGTCATAAGCAGCCACTTACCCAGCACTTGGCTTCCCAAGCTCTTGGCTTCCACATGACTCTGTCCCATGTCACACCAGGCTACTTGGATAGCACCACAGCCTGCTGGGAAGGAGGCTAGCCATGAATGCTCTGTGTAGGTGAGCAACTGAGGGTCAGAACCCTATTTTAGCTCTGTTGCCTGTTTCCTGGGGGCTGTTCGGGTGTCTATTTCTCAGCACATTCAAATTTGGTAATGTAGGGCATTTAATAAGACTGTTTACCACGGTGCAGGCTGTGTGGGAAGCTCACAAGTGTTGACTGAAGAGTGGTGATATACAGCACAAACACGTGGAACCTGGTCCCCGCCACACATTGCCCGGGGCCCTGTCCGCACACTCCTGCAGCTGCACGTTGTGGACATACGAGCCTGTTACTGACTCACCTATTTCTTCTCTCATTGGAATAGACAGACGTGGATTCTGTCCCCAGCAAGCTGGTGTTCCTGGTCAGTGCGGCACCCAGTCCCTTTCCGGTCTCCATCCTCCATCCCTCCCAGCCCCTAGAATGCCACAGTCACCTTTGAGGTGCACAACAGGTCTGCCTGTGAGGCAGCTCAGCCTTTTCTGTCTCCTTTTCACACTGTGCACCCCTCATTCCAGCCTGCCTCGAAGGTACGGTCCCACCTTGCTGTGGCCAGGCATGGGGTGGGGGGGTGTCTCCTGGGTGGTTAGAGCTGTGCCCTGAGTCCCTAGGCCAGCGCAGGGCTCATCTGCTGGGATGCATCCTCCTCTGTCCTGCTGGAGCCCAAGGAGGAGCCGCAGCTCTTAGGGTCCCGGGATCTTTTGCAAGCTGCTCAGGTTCCCCAGAGGAGATTCTCCCTATTTCCTGGGTGGGGCTGGTTCCTGGTTGCCAGTCCTGCCTAGAGAGCTAACCTGGGAGGGGAGGTCCCCTGGGTGGGAGGATCCTGGGTGGGGGAACACCCTGGGGCCTCACAGCTCCACTGGGCTTTCCTAGCCCCCTCCTCATTTGGGTCCTGCCCCCCCCTTGTGGTCCTGGTACCTCCAAGCCCTCGGTCTCTCAACGTCCCAGTACTTTTCCAGCTATTTTCTGAAGCCACTAACATTTTTTTCTACTAAAGTCCCTGATCTTGTTCCCTCTCTGAGAGGGAGGGTAATTTATTTACTTATTTTCTATCCCGTTAGGGGGTCTTGGAGGGCAAGGAAATGCAGAAGCACGGCCAGTCTGCCCTGGGGAGTCTGAAGGTGCCAGTGTGCAGTCCAGGGTGTGCGCGGCCCCAAGCATCACCCCGCCTTGGGGCCTACCCCGTGGCTCCTGCAGGGCGAGGCCCTGCAGAGGGCCTCCTCTGGGCAGGCACTGAGACCTTCAAATGGTGACTGGAGGAGTAAGCCAAGCACAGAGCTGCAGGGAGGGGTGCTGAGCTCCGCCTGGGAGGCCTGAAACTTCTCAATACCATGAAGTTTCACTCCAGGTGGGATGCACGTGTCAATCAGGCAGGTGGGCATGGGGCTGACCCAGGTTCTGCTGTGGGATGTGTAACCCCCACACCTCAGTGGCTGATTCCCTTGTTTTACAGGTCTGGGTCTTGTCTGCAGGTGGTCCCCAGGTGATGGGGGCTCCATGGCCAAGAAGTTGTGCATGGCCAGTAGGACACTGGCCCTGAAAGTGTAGCCCAGAAGCAGCGTGGAGTTTGCTCACATTTCACTGGGGAAGCAGATCAAGGAGTCACTGAATTTCAGAGATGGATGGGGGACAAGTATACAGCTTAGGTGACCAAGGAGAGAGGAGGTGGAAGCAGCCAGACTGGGCACCATAGCCAGGGTGGGGGCTGCGAGGGCAGGGTAGGGACCAGGGTGACTGAAGGGAGGAGTGGAGGAGAGATGCCCAGGGCCTGGTGACCCACCTGCAATACAGGTGGGGGTCTGCCCACGTGAGGCGGCAGAAGACCCTTCCAGGACCTCAAGCAGGAGGGAGGGCTGGCCAGCTTTGGGGCCTGGCCACAACGCAGGGCTTAACAAGCAGAAGGCTTCTGAAAGTCAAGGTAAAGAAACCCACCCCAAAACGGTTCTTCAGTGACAAAGGGCCAGGATCAGGTCTGAGAGGGCAGCCTCCCGAGGCGCTCGCTGTCCTCAGCGCTCTTCGTGGTCTCACCTGGCCTTGTGGGCAGGGCCAGAGGCGCGCAGAGGTCAAAACCGGCGTCTCTGCCCGGGAAAAACACCGCGAAGGCCTGGAGAGCCCAGCGGTCCGTCAAGGCCTCTGCTGGGTCAGGGGATGCTGTGCAAACCGGGCGCGGGGGGGCTCTCACCTGCGCCAGGGGCGCCATCTCCGGACCGGCGCCCGGCCGTCCTCGCTGGGAGTAGCGCCTGGTGCCCAGCCAAAGGGATCCCGAGGGCGTGGACGGGCAGGTCGGGGCCGCTGTGACCGTGTGCAGCCAGCTTCCGGGCCCGCCGCGCGGGGAGGCCTCGCGTGCCAGGCCCCTTCCCCGTCTTCCCCTGTCCTTCCCGGGGCGCAGCTGCAGGGCGACATCCGCACCGGGCCTGGAACCCGGGCGCCGAGTGTTCTGACCCCGACCCGGCCTAGGCCCCTGCGCGGCGGTTTCCCGCCATGCGCAGAGCAGCAGCATGAAGTTCAAGGCTCCCCGGGGGCGGCTGCGGTCCGCGGTCGCGCTTTGTTCACTGCGGCAGCGGAGGTGGGGAGGCCCACAGGGATTCCGAGTCCCCGTCCCCAGGACCGCATCCATTTGGGACCCACCGGATGCTCGGAGGGGACCGTGGCCTTTCCTTCCTCGCTCTTGTCCCTCCAGCCCAGTCGGCGTCGCGGCCCCAGCGTTGGCGCAGACCCGGCCCCTCCCAGTGTGGGGGCCGGGCACCCGGCACCGCGCGCCGGGGCCGCTCCAGCCCCGCCCCGTCCCCGCCCCCGGCGCTCGGCCCCGCCCCGACGACCCCGCCCCGTCCCCGCCCCCGCGCGCTCGCTTTCGGCGGAACGCGCGGGCCGCCCCAGACCGCGAGCGCCGAGGCTGTGGCTCACGGGGCCGCGGCCACCCGCTTCCGCTCCTCCTCTGCTCCGGGCTGGGCGCGGGCCATGCCCCGGGCTCCGGCCGCAGCGCGCACACGGGCCCGGCCATGAGGAGCGGCGCGGAGCGCAGGGGCAGCAGCGCTACGGCGCCTCCCGGCTCGCCGCCCACCGGCCGCGCGCGACCCGCCGGCCCCGACGCGCCCCCGGCCCTGCCGCCGCCCGCCGCCGGCCAGCCCCGGGCCCGGGACGCGGGCGATGCCCGCGCGCAGCCGCGCCCCCTGTTTCCGTGGAGCAAGTGGAAGAAGAGGATGGGCTCGTCCATGTCGGCGGCCACGGCGCGGAGGCCGGTGTTTGACGACAAGGAGGATGGTGAGTGCGGCCGCGCGGCCAGGTTCCGGGCGGCCCCCGGGGACAGCGCGGTGGCCCCGCCGCCTGGGGACCCCACGCGCTTTCTGCGGGATCTCCTCGCGTCTGGACACCGCGGTCCCCTAGGCAGGCGTCTTGGGGAGTCTAGGTTTGTGGGGACACCCGCGGACGCTGCCTGCGGTGGCCACGCGCGTGCAGGGCGCCCGCCTGCATCCCCCGTGTCCCGGGGTGGCGCCGCGGACGAAGCAGGCTCGGGCTGGCCCTGCTGGGTGAGGGTCCGCAGTTGGGGAGGCTTCGGGCCGTAGCGAGGGCTGTACGAGTTTATTTTCCCTTTTAGAGGCCGTGTGCGGGTTCCGTCACTACTATGTACCTACAGTGTGCGGAGTTTGCAAAGGGAGATGCCTGCCCCACAGGTGGCGCGGGGGCCCTGGCCCTCGGAGCTCTTGGTCTCCCTGGTGACCGTGCCGCGGGGCCGCCTGCAAGCCCAACCTTTGCCCTCAGATGGTGGAGGTGGCCTTGCCTTTGTGCAAACACTGCCCTTTGGGGAAGTAGTTTGCTCTCAGGCCCTGCTGAAGGCAAAGCTGCGGACTGGAGGGCAGGTGCCTCTTCGGTGGCCGTTCCGACGTCGGCACTGGTGGAAGGCAGGTGCCAGGCAGCGGGTCAGGCAGGATTTTTCCGGGGGCCCTGCTGGCACCAGGGACCTTTGCCTTAGTGCCCAGAGGGAAGGTGGCTGTGCAGTGTCCGCCTTCGGGCACTGTGAAACATTTATATGCAACACACAGCGTTTTTCTACAGTTGTCAGGCAGATAGTTTAAATGGTAAAATGATGACACATTTGATGTTTTTTGACATTTTCTTAAAATAGTTGAAATATGCATTTTTCATTTGTAGGCAGCCTGCAGTGGTATGACAGATCTTTTATAATTTTAGAGCACAGCTCAGTGCAAGAGCCCAAGCTATTTATTTCTGATAAATAATTTAAGCATTATAGGAAATTATAATAATATGACCTCAGGCCAGTGTTGGTGAATGTGCGGGCCGGGTGCCCGAAATCGTCAGAGAGAGTGATGGGGAGCCTGCTCTGGTGCTGGCCAGGGGGTGCGGGGCACGGCTGAGCCTGGCCCCAGTCAGCAGGGGAGGGGCATGGATGCTGGGCCAGCGGAGGGGTGTCCAGGACCTGCCACACTGGACGGTATGTCTTGCAGCTGCCTGTCACAGTGCTAAACTGGGGGACAGCAGAACTTACTGCTGTGAATGTTTCCTATGTTACACAGTTTTGTTTTTCACATAAATAACCAAAGAAAAGAAAGCCCAGAGTGAATTAGGAACTAATCAGGAGGCAGATGTACATTGAACTTCTGGCTGCAGGATGAGAAAACATCTGAGAAATACATTGATTGCAGCACTTGCTGGTGTCAGCTGGGAGCTGGCACCTCTGTGGTGCCTTCCTGTTATGCTCTCCAACGCAGAGGACGCAGAAATAGTGAAACTGATGCAGCACAGAGGCTGCCTTCTGCTTTTTAAGGTAGAGTTCTGCTTGCTAACAGTGTGTTAGGTGTCAGAATTGAAGGGTCATTGGAAAGGCAGAAAGAGCACAGAATCTGTTTATGAGGCTCGAGATCTGATTTGAGGGTTATTTAACCCCCCTGTATTTGCCTGCAGTGACTGGCAGAGGTGCCTGCGGTTCTGGGCCTGTGGGAGTTGGGGTGGGAGGGGGGGTGGTACCTGACTGGCTACAGGTGCGCGCTCTTTAGGACATGTGACCACTGATCGCTGGCTCTTCCCTGGGCATGGTGGCCACGCCCCCAAGCTGAACACATGACCTGGTCTTACCTGGGCTGTGGCGAAATAGGGAGACCAAGCCTGGCCCTGGGCTCAGCAGTTGAGGACATTGTCTCTGTGGGTGCCACTTTGTTGCATTTTTATTCCAAGTTTGTGTACCATTGCCAGGGCTCATGTGGCGTGAGTCACAGCACATGTTTGCAGAGAGGCTGTTGTGCAACTCTTGGTGTGAAGGCCATGCATGGGTTTATCTACATGGGAAGAATGGGGCTCAGAAGGGACGAAGGAGGGTCTCCTACTAGGGACCCTGACCCCTGCATCTTTTCTGGGCTGAGGGGTGAAGTCACTCTTTCCATCCCCTCCAGACAGTGTCCCGTTGCTTTCTCGGCCCCGCTGCAGAGCGGGCTTACTGAGACATCCGTGTCATGCTGTGACTTGCATTTGCTGGGACTACATGGTTACTATGGCAATGTGAGACCTGGTGCATTTTTTAGATTAAAACACCCAATTAATACATCAAATTCGGTATGCAGAGAAAAGGAGAAAGTAAAATAAGAGGGCAGTTTAACAAGTGGCAGGTAAATTCTAAGTAAAAGGTGTGGCTATAACGCAGAAGCTTAGATGTCCTCTGTCTCTATCAGTCCCGTGGAGTCCAGAGCCATCGCCCTTACCTGGCAGGTGCTGGGTCCATGCTTAGAATTCTCTGCACCTCTTCCTCACTCCAGAGCCCAGAACAACTCCTCCTTTTCCCTCCACCCTGTCCCTTTCTCTGCTCTGTCCCTCTCTGATTGCTGGGAGCAATTGATTTCAGGGATTGAGCCTGCCAGGGAACCTGAATTTCTGCAGAGCTGTGGAGTGTTTGGCCAGAGCAACTGCCCTTTTGTTTTTCTCATCTTGGTGACTTTGTGTGAGACACAGGCTGAGTGGTTCTGGGGGTCGGAGGGCTTCCAGCACTTTCCTGCTGAGCAGCCCAGCAACCTGGTGGGTCACCTGCCTTTCTCAGATGTCTGGTCTCAGACTGGCGTGGATTAGCTCGCCAGTAGGGAGTAACTAAGCACTGGGCAGGTTTGCCTTCGGCCCGAGGACACTGGAGGTAAGGGGGCCCTTGCAGGTTGCAGAGTTCCTGGCCCCGAGCTGTCAGGTGGGTGAGCAGGATGGCAGGACAGGCTACCACATTCTCAAGTCACCTTTCTTAAAATTTAAAAAAAGCCCTTGATATTTTCTAGTTATGTGAACATTAAATGTGTAAGTTTGTAAACATTTTATACTTCGCTGTTTTTCCTACAGTTGCCCCAAATAGGAAAACTGAGACATGTTGGTGCAACTTCAGCATGTCTTCCCCAGCCTTTTCTAGGAATGTGCTCACACGTACCGCTGTACAATGTGTCGCCACTGTCCTATGGCATCATTGGTTGACTAAATTTACAACAACGGTTCTCAATTCTGCTTATGAGCTAGACTCTTAAAAAGTAGGGGTGTCTGGGCCCTGCCCCTCCAAAGTTCAGGTTGAATCTGGTGGCTTGGGGTGGTAGGAGGCAGGGGAGGCAGTCAGGCACCACTCTGTCGTTAAGCCCCCTTAGTGATGCTGATGGGCAGTCATGGCCTTTCACTTTCCCCTGTAGATTTTATGTTTTCTGTTTACTTAATTTCCTATTGTAGGACATTTGGGTGTTTCCATTTTTTAAATATCATAAACAATTTAACAGTGAACGTCCTTGTATATTCAGTTTTGTGTACTTGGTATTCTATCCTCAGGGTAAATTCCTAGGAACGACACTGCCAGGTCGGGGGTGTCCTTGTAAGTCAGGTCGGTGCACCCGGCTGGCTCGGGTAGCTCTGAACGGTGCTCCATGTGCCTGCTGCTCACGGGCGCTTGCTCTGCAGTGGTGACCAGATGGATGTGGCCGATGCGAGTGCGGGGAAACTGGACAAAGGACGAAGTGGGGGGACCCCAGTGGACAGGAAACGAGTAGACTGAGCAGCAGGGACCCTGCAGGAGACAGAAATGGGCAGAGCTATGTTCAGCGGGGTGGGCAGGGAAGGGAATGCCCACCTGGCTTGCTCCAGGGGTGCACGGCCGCCATCTTTCCCAGAATTCTCACCAGCCCTGGGTGTTAATGATGTCTTTACTTTTTGACAACCTGAATGGTAAAAAGATTGTATTAATGTCTTCAGTTTCTTTAACGATGAGACAGGCAGTCTTTTTGCTCTTTGTAGGAGGCTGCTGTCCTGTTTCTTTTCTCTGTTCTCTGTACATGTGAAGGGCTCACCCTTGAACAGTCCCCACACGTTTGTCATTTTACCTTGTAATGTTGCTAGGGCTTATTTTGTACAGGTGTGCTAACTTTTGTGTGGTCACATTCATCAGTATCTTCCTTTCTGGCCTTTTCCAGCCTGGAGGTCATGTTACTAATGCCATTTCCTGGCACAGGCGACAGTGGTTCAGTTCACACACACGTGCAACTGCCCTTTTTCTGGTGCTTCTGTGGCTTCATTTTTATCCTGACAACTCCAGTCCATTTGGGATAACATTCTACCTGGAACGAGACAGTTTTCCTGCTTCGCATTCTGCATGTGCCCAAGTCGGGCCCGTTCGGGACGTCCCTGGGTCTTAGGTGTGCCCTCTGCTGTGTGCTGCTGGTTTTCCTGGACCCGAACCAGGACCGTGTTTCACGGTGGTCGCTGCTGGCATGGGGAAAACCGTCACTCACTGCAATAGCCGTCCTGGAAATGGCCGCTCTGAGTCCCTGTCAGCTTGAGCTTCCGGGTTGTTGCTTTTCTTGGGCTTCCTGGTTGGCCAGTCATGTCACCAGCAAGGGATGGCCGGGTCACTTTCTGGTGCTTATGCTTCACGCTGTCTTCACCGTGGACCCCTCCCTGCGGGGCCGAGGAGGACTGAGCGCCTGTGCCTGACCCGATAGGGCCACAGTGTCAGTGTCAGTCTGGCCCCTGTTCTCTGAGAGTCTGTTCCCAGTGGATGGGGACTTGCGTGTCGATGGATGACTTTTTCCTTCCCTCCCAACCCAGGGGGGGCGGGTGGCAAGGGTTGGGGCAGTGGCTCTTTGTGGACCCAGACTTGTGATTCACACCTCTTCCCCACTGCAGCGGCCTTGGGGACAGAAGCCTGGTGGCCACAGACCCTGGGGTCCTTTCCCAGCTGGTAGGAGCAGTGCAGAGGCCCTTGGGTGTGCGCATTTGGGTTCACACTGGGCAGGAGGGCACGTGGTCCCTTTGGAAAACCCCCTTCTGTTCATTCCAGGCCCCCAGGATCCAGGGCACAGCACTGGGTGTCCTGGGGAGCCTTCGGACCACCATGGAGCTTGGTGGGATTCTTTGCCTGTGGCTGACAAGGCTGGTGTGGAAGGGACTCAGGACCCACTGTCACAGTTTCTTATGTAAGAAATGTCAGCTCTTGCACGTCTATCCATCTGGCTCTGTGTTTTAAAATGCTAAAAATAAGCCGATTTTCTTTTAAAAATTTAACCACCCAGCTTTCTGGTCGAGAAGTGATGCAAGAATGCACGGAGGTGACTTCTGTCCCCGGCTTCCCTCTGGGGATGAGGAGGCCCCAAGGCCGGCTGAGGGAGGCAAAGCCGTGGAGAAGCATCTGGAACAAGGTCAAAGCAGGCCGGAGCAGGTCCTCGAGCCACCCTGGGGGGCCTGTAAAGCCACACTGTGAACGGCCGGGCGGGGTGGGGACAAGAGTCCACACGCCCGCCTGGCTCCCAAGGCCGCCTCCGCTGCTGTCCAGGGCTCAGCTCACTGAGGGCAGAGGCCACGGGCTCCAGCCCCTCAGTGCCGTCCGGACTGGGCTGCCCTGGGCTGTGGTGCTACAGGGGAGACTCCAGACTTCCCGCTCATCCACCCTTTGGGGACAAATTGGCTTTTGCTGCCAAGTGGCCAGTGATCAGCTTGGCACTCCAACACCGCAGCAGTGTGGCACCCCTGGCTTTGTTTTTATTTCTCTGTCATCCCCCCCATGTTTTCTCAGGCCGCTGTGTTCTACCTATACACGCAGCGTGGCCCGCACGCTGTGCCCTGGGTCCCCACCGCCACTGTGGGTCGTGAGCTGGCGTCTTTCCCGCCTCCCACCCAGGCCGGCCGTGGGGTCGCTGCGGGGGGCAGGCTGCCGAGGGGTGGGTGCGCTCCCTTTTCTGGTTGCTGTGCCCTTCGTCCCAGAGCCCACCTCAGGGGGCTCATCCTCCCAGCGCCTGCATCGAGGGTGTCTTGGGTCTAGCCCCAACCCCCGTGGGCCTGGCTGTGGAGTGCTGATGGGTGCTAATGGGTGCTCCCTGCCATGCCAGGAGGACCCTCCTAGGGAGGCTGGTTGGTTCTTAAGGGCTCAGGCCCTGTGGCCCTGGTCCGGGTCCCTTGCTAGTAGGAAGCTCAGAGCCAAATTTGGTGTTCACCTTAGGAAAGGACCAGGCCTTCCACCTGGTACCATTTTCCTTTTCATCCAGACTTTTCTTCCACACTTAATAGGTATGTGAAACTGCCTCTTGGTACCTGCTTCTCTCTGCTACTTATGTATAACTACAGATAAAAATAAAGTCTTGGTAACCACGATTGACAGTGGCTGGTGTTTTCTCAGACATTCCCTGTGAGTGGGGCATGCTGCCTGCCTGTCAGGCGGGGTTACGACCTGTGATGGCATCTCTGTGCCCAGGGTGCCTCTCAGAGTGCCTCGCCCCTGCACAGGGAGTGGGCATATACCTGCCAGGTGCCCGACGGGGTGCTGGGCTCCACTGTCCTCCGCAAACACAGGCCAGATCTAAACACTGGACGATTGCAGTGACCAAAGTTTGAGATGACTTAGGGGCAGCCTTGATTAATAAAATCGTTATTTTTAAAAATTGGGATGCCTGCTTCATCTGAGAATGTTTTTCTATTGACCTGAAATCTAGTATTTTACAAACCAAAGCAGCTGACCAAAATCAGCGTGGCCGAGGGCAGAGAGCTGACTCAGGGCTTTGTCCCTTTGTCCAGCCAGAGGTGGGCCACTTTCCCATTGGCAGTACAGGGGCCCATGGCTGGTCACCAGCATGCTGCCAGCTCAGGCCCGGGCCCGTGTCGAGAGTGTGAATACCCTGCTTGGTGTTATTTAAGTTCTGAAGCCAAGGAGACGGTGTAGGTGGGAGCTGGTGTCGCCCCCAATTTATTAAAAATAGGCTCTGAGCACATTCCATTTGTCACAGTGATTTACAGAGCTGACTCCGGAAAGGTCTCTGCTCTCAGAATCTCATGAGGACTCCGCATGCTCGGTGTGCATCAAGCAAGAAATAGATAACTGTCACTTTGTGACTTGATGGGCCAGGCACAGGCGTCACATCCTGGGGGTCTCAGAGCCTCTCCTGGCTGGCGGGTCAGGTACCGAGAGTTACTTAATGCTCAGGAAGTCACCTCAGCTTAGTGGCTTGAAACAGTAGGTGTCCCCATGTGGCCTGAGTTGGTCTCCCAGCAGCAACTCATCTGGGAGGGTCTGCTCATGGTCCTGCAGGAGGTGGTGGCAGATGCCTGCAGGGCTGCATCACCCGAAGGTCAGCGGGGCTGGAGACCTCAGCTCCTCACCACGTGGGCCTCCCCGTAGGGCTGTGGAGTGGCCCCACGGCTCGGGGCTGCACCCATGCACACATGGACAGACGGGAGCCACAGGGAGCTTCAGAACCAGCCTCTGGGTCGCCACAGCCACTTGCACCTCAGAAGCAAGTCTGCGTCCAGCCCGCACTCCAGGGGAGGGACTCGGCCCCGCCCTCTGAGGGAGCATCTGGGGACAGAACCTGGTTCTGTCCAGCGGCCTTGCAGCCTGAGGGCGCCTTCTCTCTGCTGGTCCCGGCAGTGGAGAGGGGAGCTCCCTGCAGATACTCAGTGTTCCCAAGAGTGCAGACGAGATGATGCCAGTCCTCTCCAGGCTGGGGCATGGACTGGGGTATCACTTCTGCCATGTCCCCCTGGCTGGAGCAGGTCACGGGTCCACCTGTGTGTACAGGGCCATGCCTCTGTCTGGGGCTGTGGGGCCACTGATGACTGCCAGGTCTGGCTGCAGGAAGATCTGCACACAGGCAGGGGAGGGCAGGGACAGGCCAGGGGCCACCAGCCCCCTGGCCGCTGCTTAGGAGCCAGGGCGTCTGCCTGAGCCAAGAGCTAGGCCTGCTGAGCCCGGTCTGAGCACGGTGACCTCGGGGAGAGCAGACTGCCTGTCTGCCCATGCTTGCCCCAGGTCTCTGTTGGCCAGCTCTGACCTCAGACCATACTGGGTGCCAGTGCAGCCAAGTGGACCCAGTCCCGGCCAGGTGCTGTTTGAGAGCCCCAGAAATGCTGGAGACTGACAAATCCCGTCCTTGGCATCGAGACTTGAGCCCAGAGGACCACGCTGTTTGTGCTTTGAACCTCATGTGAAGGTGGAGTGGGAATCACCATCTTCCTGAGTGTGAAAAATAAAGTCCAAGAAGCCAGCAGGCCACCGGCTGTCCCTGTGTCCCCACCTGGTGACAGCCTTTGCTGGGAAGGGCCCCGAGGTCCCGGCTTGTTTCCTGGGTGGCCGTGGTGGGATCCTGTGGCTGTCTCACGGTCACGTTTATGTTGTCTCCAATTCTTTTCTTTCTCCTTTTTCTTCTAAGTTTCAAGGTCATTTTGTTTCTGAAATCATGTTCTAGCCCCTCAGGAACAAAGGGTGCTTTGCAAAGTCGACACATGCCTGAGGGCCACAGCCACTGGGAGGGGAGACCCCCTGGCGCTCTCCCCCATGGCGGCTCCTGCAGGTGGGCATTGCCACACTCAGCATGGATCATCTGGATCCACCTGCCCCTTTCCCTGAGCCCTGGGCAGTCAGAATGTGCAGAGCATAAGGGGCCTAACTGATGGGGAGTCCCCAGGAGCTGACCTGGCGCGGACATCACGGACCCGAGAGAGGGATTTGCGGGAGACAGGAGCGAGGTGCCGGGTGCACCCTGTCTCCAGGCTTTGCCTCACCCTGCAGGGCAGTGCTGCTCTTTGTGTCCCAGGCTGGCTCCTGGCCCCCCACCTCCCTCCTTTGGCTACCTGCTGGCCCTGAGGCTCCTTTCCAGGGTCACCAGTGCTTGTGGGAATCAGGGCGCATGCCTGCGATTCCTGCATCTTGTGGTGACTGCACCCCTGCTGCCAGAAGCCCCATTCGTGCCTGCTGACTGGGCATGATTATTAATAGTGTCCCCTTTACTCTTAGATGTGACCTGCTTTGGATGATAGATTGCATGTCTGCCCATACAGCCGCCAGAATGATCTTTTCGTTTCCTTTATAGCTTTTTATTATATAATGAAAAGTGACAAGAACAAATATTAAGAAATTCAGTGTGTTATGTAATCTCAGTGCTGGCATAACAACCACTTGCCGGTGTTCATATCCCCTTCCCATCTATACTCGGGTGCATACAAAATATATGCCACTTAAAAAGACTTCTTCCTGATACACTTATTTTAGGATATTTTAGACTTACAGAGAAGTTGTGAAGGTGGCCAGGGCGCCCCCGTTTGCCCACCCTGTTTCCCCCGACGTCGTAGCCTGCTGCATTGCCAAAGCCAGTGAACCAGCGTGACTCATTATTGTATGAGTCATGGTTCTCCAGAGACAGACCAGTAGAGCGTGAGCGCATGTGTGTGTCTGTGTGTGCGCGAGTGTACGTGTGTGTGTGCGCGAGTGTACGTGTGTGTGTGTGCGCGAGTGTACGTGTGTGTGTGCAGACAGATTGGCTGACTGACGAGGAGGAATCCGCTCACTCAGCCATGGAGGCTGGGAGGTCCTGCGCTCTGCTGTCTGTAGGCCAGAGGACCGGGTTTCAGCCCAAGTGTGAGGCCCGGGGAGCCGGGGAGCCGGGGTGTGGATCCTCTCTGAGGATGGGACAGCATGGTGGGCAGGGGAAAGGCGCGGATTCCTCCTTCCTCCCACTCTCCGCTCGGCCCTCTGGCAGGACGCGGCCCGTCGCGCTGGGGAGGGCCGTCTGTACCGAGTCCTCCCAGGCATGTGTCCATCTCAGCGGGAGACACTCTCCCAGGGCACCTGTGCCATCAGGTTGGCACATAAACTTAACCATTGTAACTCTCAGTGGCTGAAGTCCACAGTTTATTCATTGTCCTGGGCCCCCAGCATCCCCAGGCCTTTGGTCTCATGTCCCTTGGGCTCCCCTGGGCTGTGACAGTTCCTGGGCTCCCTGGCTTTTGGTGACCTGAGAGTTTGCAGGCCTTGGGGCAGGCGTTCAGGAGAATGTCCCCACTGGGATTTGATGACCCTTTTCTCTGCGTAGATGGGGGTTGCGGGTTTAGGAGGACAGCACAGACGAGAAGCCGTCTCCTCGCGTCAGGGCAGCGTCCATGGCTGGCACGCCTTGTCCCTGGTGCCCTGACCTTGATCCCTGGGAGGGCATGTGTCAGGGTCTGCGCTGTCAGGTTGTTCTGGGAGCAAGGCCGCCAGGCGCAACCCACCCGAAGCACATTCATACCCCCCTCCTGGCGTGGGGGCCAGGGCCAGGGGCCAGTATGTACACAAAACAGTTTGGAATTCTGCACAGGTTTGCCTGCCCTCCGTTTACTTTGTTACTCTGTCACTCATTTACATCAGTGTGGACTCATGGGTATTTGTTGTACACTTAGGGTGATAGCACCGTGCCCCGGAATGTCTGTGGCTCATGTTGCCCCTGCTTTGACCACGGCAGCTCTTCGCTCAGCCCTGTGTCCCTGGCAGGCTCCTCCCTGAGCACCCTCACACGCAGGTGTGCAGCCTCCTCACATGCATCTCGTACATTCCCTGACCCAACCCTAGAATCAGCTGGTTCTCCCAGGAGCCCTGGGCCTCTACTGGGGACGGCACCAGAGACCAGGACCTGGGGGCTGGGAGGCCCACGGTTACTGAGAGAGGAACCTGTTTAAAGCACAGAGCTGAGCACGTCACTGGTGGCTGGAGGCCCTGATGTCTCCCAAGACCCCTCCCGGAGCTGAGCGTGTGACTGTGCCCCAGCTCTGTGGGCTGCAGGTGCGTAGGGAGGGGTGTGCATCAGTGCAACCATTTGGAAACTGCTTGGCAGGACCTGCTAAACTGCACACGCCTGTATCCTGGGGGACAGAGCCCAGCCCCTGACACTTGGGAGCAGACCTGGCTCTCAGCTGGCCCCAGCTCCCCTGTGACCCATGACCAGGTCACAGAACACTCACATCAGACTATCAGGCCTGTCTGACCGTGATGGCTCATGTCAGAAACAAGACCGCTCCATAATCCTGTCTGAACACAGACAAAACATGAACACTGTCGGGGCCAGATGAGCAGACCCCGCCCTGGCTGATGGGAGTGCCGGCTCCCGGACAGCAGCCACAGCCCCGGATGGCCCACCCCTCCCGCCTCTGCAGAAGGGGAGGTAGGAAGCCTGCCTCCCAACAGCATCGAGGCCATGCTGCCCGAACCCTCGTAAAGGTCACCTCCCTGGGCCCAACCCTTATCCATCCTTCCAAATAGCCTCTTGCTGAGATGCCCTCGTCCCCCAGGCATGTTCTCCCTCTCCTTGCAAGGAGTGGCAAAGCCAGAGTGTTCCGCCTTAGGCTGTTTCTGCGTCACTGACCTCCAAACCGAGGGCGGTGTTCCTGGGTATAGACCTGACGAGAAGCTTGCATCTGGGCACTGAGAGGCACCGATGTCCACGCAGCACCATGTGTGACGGGCAGAAGCTGGAGCCAGACCAGACGTCCCCCGGCATTACCCAGGCATGTAAATTCCTGTGTGCTTGCACAGTGTGAGCCACCAGCGAAGACGAACACCCCGTGGCACGCCCCTCACGGGTGGGCATCATGCTGAGAAAGCCTGGCTGGATGCTACCCCCAGTCCTTTGCTCCCCCTTTTCAGCAAGACTCCTTGGAAGCTCTCTGTCCCCGCTGTCCCCACCCTGTCCCCAGTTCTCCCAAGACCCAGCAGGAGCTGGGATCCATCCCCATGGCCCCCTAGCTCCTGGGAAGCCCCTTCCATGTGGCTCAGCCTAACGCCCAGCCTCTCGGTCCTCCTCATCCCTGGCCCAAGGCAGAGCTTGGCCCCGGGGACCCCTTCTAGGCCCCCCTCCTCCCAGGGCCGCACGGCCCCTTCTGGGCCCCGGGGCTGGTCCCCCCTCTCCCTGCTGTGCCTGCGGAGCCCCTCGGGGCACCTTCCTCTCCGCTCTGTCCCTTCTCACCATACTCACGCCTGGTGATCTCACGGCTTCAAATACCACCCATATGCCAATGGCTGCCAGATTTATCTCTCAGCTGGGACCTGCCTCCCACGTGCCAGATTTTTCTATCCAGTCTGCCTTGACACCACCATGGCGTGTCTCCTGGATGCCTCGGGGGCCGCATGGTGAGACTCAGGTGCCCGCCTGCCCTTGCCCTCCTATGCGGGCCTGTCCTGGAGGCGGGAGGGCGGCCTCCACTCCCCGGAGCCCCCGCCTGCCTGCTCTGCCCTCTTGGCCCCTTGCCCCAGAGGAATGACCCCCAAGTGGGTTCTTATTCCCTCTGTCCCCCTTTGTGTCCCAGTGACTTGGCAGTGAGGCCAGTGGCTGGGACGGCGGCCACTGGGGGCTCTGGTGCTGCCTCCTGGCCAGGCCAGTGAGCAAAGGATGCGCTCTTTCTGCCTCTCCCACCAAAAGGGCAAGCTGCTGGGAGAGCAGCTGGCCAGACCTCAGACGGGCTTCCCAGGGTCCCTACTCCCCTGACAGGCTGGCGAGTCAGGGCCTGGGCACAGTGTCCGTGGGGCCCGTCAGCGATGCTTCTGTGCCAGGTGGGCAGGCCCCACCTCCCTGGCCACTGGAGCCTGTGTCCTCTGGATGGCAGACCTGCTTCCGGCCCCACTGGCTGCTCTGTCCTCCGGTGGGCATGCTTCCTGTCCCCGGCTCTCCAAGCAGGTGGGGAAGGCCGGCTTGTCACTTGGAGAGACAGGCCCAGAAGGCTGTCCTTTAGAACCGGTCCAGGGAGCAGCTGAAGCAGCCAGCTGCCCAGGCTGTTTGAAGGAGGCTCATGGGGCCACTGCACCTGCCCTCAGGCCAAATGTGATGGATGGATTTCAGGGGCTGTGGGCACCGTTGTCCAAAACTCCTTTCCCTGAATTAGGCTGACAATCCTCTGTAAGTGGGCCGGCTATGATGTGCGCACAGACAGGAGTGAGAACTGGCTGTGGGGCAGGCCCCGCCTCATATCCAGGCCTGGCGGCCTCCTGGGGAGGTCAGTGGTGGATGCGGAGGCCCAGGACCTCATCTGGGTGTGGCTCTGACCACAGGACTCCCTGGACTTCTCCTGGCCGAGCCTGCGGGGGTTGGACAGTGGGGCTGGCCTGTGCTGAGTGGGGCAGAGGCAGCCTTGAACCAGGCTGGCTCAGCGCTGGCCTCAGATCATCCATCACACGCAGGAGGGTGACAGTGTCCCTGGCCTCCGCCCACATGCCAGCAGCACGCCCTCTCCAAGTGTGCGGTGGTCACTCAAGCCTCTAGGCAGCGCCACATGCCCCCTGGGGTAGCGTTTCCCAGCAGAGAACCACACTCTGAGCCCTAGAACAGGGAGTCTCTCGTCCCTCCTGTGGCCTCAGCCTGGCTGAGGCGGGGAGAGTCAGTGCCTCTGGAGCTTCGTTGGGAGGGCCTGCCCCAGGACTAAAAGGTCTAGAGATCGGAGGTCATGGACCTCAGCTCGCAGGCAAGACTGCCCATGTTTGTCCTGATGGGGGTCTCCAAGCCAGGGCCAGGGCCCAGGTCCCCCAGCACCAGTGCAGAGTCTGACATCACATGGCTGTTTCTGCTGACCACAGGGCCTGCCTTAGAGGAGCCCCTGGGCCGCCCCTGAGGCTCTGTGGGTCAGCCCGTGTGTGCTTGGGAGTGTGGGAGCGTGCAGGTCTGCATTCATGCGTGTGTGAGCCTGTGCTGGGAAGAGAAGCAGCAGTGGAGTGAGGCCCCTGCCTGGCGCACGAGCATCCTGGGGAGAGGACAGGGCTGTGCTCACCAAGTTGCCCAGCCACCCGCTCTAGGTGGCTGCCTCTGTCCTGTAACCTGCTGCTGGACTTCCCACGTGGCAGCCTGCCTAGGCTGCTGTCTCTCCGTTCGATCCTGGAGTCCTAAGCAGTAGCTGGAGGACCCCATGGACCCCTGCGGAGGAGCCTTGGATCTCGTGGGAGGCCCAGGGCTGCGGGGAGGGAGGCAAGGCTGGTGACTGACCCCGTACGTGGGCTCTGCCTCTGGCCCCTTCTCCATCTGGCTTGCCAGGGCAGGTCGGAAGGGCTGTCTTATGCACAAGGGCTGACCTGGAGCCCACGTGGCCGCACCCACCAGCCCTGCGGCCGAGATCTCCCCTGCCAGGCGGCTGGCTGGTCTGCCGAGGGGGGCGGGTCTCCGAGCTGCGTCTTGGGGCTGTGGAAATCTTGGTTCAGCACAGCCTACCCATGGGCTTCTCACTTCCCTGGGCAGCAGGGACGTGTCCTGCACTGAGGGATCATGGGAAAGCTGAGCTGCCCTCTTGTTTGGGTGGCACACCCCAGGTACGTGCAGACTGGTAGCAGGAGTGGCAGGGGCCGGAGACCCAGGGCTTGGTCATCTGGGCGGGCCGTCCTGGCTTTGGACCCATGGGAGCGTGTCCAGTGGAATCTCAAGAAACCATTCCAGGATGAACTCAAGTTCTTTTTAATTTAAATAAATGCACTGCTCCAGAGAGCAGAAGCCCGTGCCTCTGCAGACTGAGTTAATTGGGAGGCTCAGAAGGTTAATTACTCTGACTGCCGTTTCTTCTCTTCCGAGGGCCACCCTCCCTTGATTACATCTTCTCAGTGTGTGGGATGAGCTTCTGCAGAGATAGGGTCATCTGGGAGTGGAGGACACACGTGCAGGGGTGCAGGGCACCTGGCCTTGGGGCTCAGTGGTGGTGCCCAGCACCTCCAGCTGGACGTGGTGCCATCTTGGGTAGAGGGCTCACGGGCATTGGTTTCTCAGGGCGCTCAAGGAAGCCGTCCTCGTGGAGGTCAGAGCAGTGAGATAGCCGGTCCAGGGAACCTGGCTGGCTGTCTGGAGGCGGTACTCTCCTTTGCATGTGTCCATGCGCACACACACGCCCTCTCTAGTGTCTCCAGTTGTGAGATGGCTCATCTCTCTCCAGGGCTGGCAGAGCCGTGAGGCCAGAGCTACACATTGTGCTCACTGATCACGGAGATTTCCCCCTTCCTGTCCTAGAATCTTTGTTTTAGCTGTTAATCTGCACTTATGTTCTGTTTCAAGTTGGTGTTTTGTTGATATGAAATGGAGGTCAAGGCTGTCTCCCTCGCCCCCATCCCTGCCTCCCCAGACAGACCACGTGGCTGTCTGTCTGTCTGACCCAGCACCACCTGTGAAATGGCTGTCCTTCCCCCAGTGAAGTTCTTTGGCATCTCTACTGAGTCAGTTGAACTTGAAATTGTGGGTCTGTTTCTGAGCTCTGCTCTGTCCCCTGGTCTGTCTTCACACCAACACCGTGCTGTACTAATGATGGTAGCTTCATGGACACCTTGAAAGAAGACGTGTTTGCCCTCTAAGTCTGTCCTTTGCAACACTGACCACTCTGGATTCTTTACCGTCCATGTATATGTGAGAATCCGTTTGCCAACTCCTAAAATGTGCTGTCTCAGATATTAATTGGGAAAGCATTGAAGCTATTGATCGGTTCTCAAAGAAGGGTCCCCTTAATGTGCTGAGCCTTCCAGTCTGCGAACAAGCCTTCTGTTCTGGCGCCCTTTACGTCTGCCAGCGTGGTTCCATGTGAAGCATTTACTTTCCAGTGTACAGGGCTTGCACGCGTTTTGTTGAATTTATCCCTATATATTTTCTATTTTTTCAAAAATAGTTGCATATTGACTATACCCTAAGCGTTCTGAACTTCCCTATTGTAGGATCTTACTTGTACATTTCCTGGAGCTTTCTGTGCCACAGTCATGCCATTTGTGAATAAAGACAGGTCCATTTCTGCCCTAGTGGAACCTGGTGCCCCCTGCGCTGTCAAGGAGCCTCAGCACAGTGTTGTTTAGATGTGGTGAACGCGGATATCCTCACCTTTTCCTGATGACAGGGGGGCAGTGTTCGATATTTCATCGCTAAGTATGATGTCTGCTTAGCTTTTTCAAAAACGCACGCAGCAGATTGAGGGAGACCTTCTCTTCCTAGTGTGTTGAGTTTTTTGTTTTTAGATTAGTAATGGTCGCTGAATTTTGTGAAATGTTTTTCTGTACCCGTGGCATTGATCATATGGTTTTCTCCCTTAACCTGCCAGCAGGGGTTGACTTTTGAGTAGAGCTCTGACCGTGCGTGCCAGGCCGGGCTTTGTACCTTGCCGGACTGGGTTTGCTAGTGTTTGATCCTAGGCTTTTCTTCTGTGCTCATCGGGGACATCGGTCTAGATTCTCTTTTCTCGGGGTGTCCTTGTCCGGTCCTGATGGCTTGGAGATGTTCCCCTCTCCTCCGTGTCATGAGGAAGCTTCGTGAGATTGACGGGTGGGTATTATTTCTTCATTGAGTGTTTGCTAGAATTCACCAGTGAAGCCATTTGAGCCTAGGTTTTTCTTAGTGGGAACAAATATACTTTCTTTAACAGACAGGAGGCATTGAGATTTTCCATTTCTTCTTGCGTCAGTTTTGGTGATTTTTTTCAGCTTTGAAGGAGTGGAATTTGTCCATTTCGTCTATGTCACTGGCTTGTGGGCATGAAGCTGTTCTTTCCCTCTGACCGTCTGTAGCCCCCCTTTTGTGTCTGAGGCTGGTCGTTGGTGTCTGTGTGTCAGGGACCGGGAGGAACCTCAGAGCCTCGGGCGCTCGTCAGCCCCTTCTCCCTTCCCGTCCGGGGCGCTTCACGCGCTGTGGCCCGTTCCCGGGCACTTGACATTCACACTCATGCCTCTGTGACGGCTTGAGCCTTTCGTCACCATGAAACGTCCCTCTTCATCGCTGATGACGGTCCTTGGCTTCAAGTCTGCTTTGACGCTGATGCGGTCCCTTGGCTTCGTTCTGGTCAGTCCTTGACATGATGTGTCATTTTCTGCCCTTTTACTTTTCAGCCCATCTGTATCTTTAAGTGGAAAGTGGCTCTTTTATAAATAGCACATAGCTGAGTCTTGCTTAAAAATCCAGTCTGAAAACGTCTGCTGTTTGGATACAAAATTAACACACAGAAATCTGTAGCTTTCCTGTACACTAACAATGAACTAATGGAAAGAGAAACCAGGAAAACAGTTCATTCACAATTACATCAAAAAGAATAAAATACCTAGGAATAAACCTAACCAAGGAAGTGAAAGACCTATACCCTGACAACTACAAGACACTCTTAAGAGAAATTAAAGAGGTCACTAACAAATGAAAACTCATCCCATGCTCCTGGCTAGGAAGAATTAATATTGTCAAAATGGCCATTCTGCCCAAAGCAATATACAGATTCGATGCAATCCCTACCAAATTACCAACAACATTCTTCAACGAACTGGAACAAATAGTTCAAAAATTCATATGGAAACACCAAAGACCCCGAATAGCCAAAGCAATCCTGAGAAAGAAGAATAAAGTAGGGGGGATCTCACTCCCCAACTTCAAGCTCTACTACAAAGCCACAGTAATCAAGACAATTTGGTACTGGCACAAGAACAGAGCCACAGACCAGTGGAACAGAATAGAGACTCCAGACATTAACCCAAACATATATGGTCAATTAATATACGATGAAGGAGCCATGGACATACAATGGGGGAAATGTCAGTCTCTTCAACAGATGGTGCTGGCAAAACTGGACAGCTACATGTAGGAGAATGAAACTGGACCATTGTCTAACCCCATATACAAAAGTAAATTCGAAATGGATCAAAGACCTGAATGTAAGTCATGAAACCATAAAACTCTTAGAATAAAACATAGGCAAAAATCTCTTGGACATAGACATGAGCGACTTCTTCATGAACATATCTCCCCGGGCAAGGGAAACATAAGCAAAAATGAACAAGTGGGACTGTATCAAGCTGAAAAGCTTCTGTACAGCGAAGGACACCATCAATAGAACAAAAAGACATCCTACAGTATGGGAGAATATATTCATAAATGACAGATCAGATAAAATCTTGACCTCCAAAATATATAACGAGCTCATGCACCTCAACAAACAACAAACAAAAAGTGAACAATCCAATTAAAAAATGGGCAGAGGAGCTGAACAGACAGTTCTCTAAAGAAGAAATTCAGATGGCCAACAGACACATGACAAAAGACAAACAACAACAAATGTTGGCGAGGCTGCGGAGAAAGGGGAACCCTCCTACACTGCTGGTGGGAATGTAAATTAGTTCAACCATTGTGGAAAGCAGTATGGAGGGTCCTCAAAATGCTCAAAATAGAAATACCATTTGACCCAGGAATCCCACTCCTAGGAATTTACCCTAAGAATGCAGCAGCCCAATTTGAAAAAGACAGATGCACCCCTATGTTTATCGCAGCACTATTTACAATAGCCAAGAAATGGAAGCAACCTAAGTGTCCATCGGTAGATGAATGGATAAAGAAGATGTGGTACATATACACAATGGAATACTATTCAGCCATAAGAAGGAAACAAATCCTACCATTTGCAGCAACATGGATGGAGCTGGAGGGTATTATGCTCAGTGAAATAAGCCAGGCGGAGAAAGACAAGTACCAAATGATTTCCCTCATATGTGGAGTAGAACAAAGAAAAAAACTGAAGGAATGAAACAGCAGCAGAATCACAGAACCCAAGAATGGACTAATAGTTACCAAAGGGAAAGGGACTGGGCAGGATGGGTGGGACAGGAGGGATAAGGGGGGTAAAAGAAAGGGGGCATTACGATTAGCATGTATAATGTCGGGGGCACAGGGAGGGCTGTGCAACACAGAGAAGACAAGTAGTGCTTTTATAGCATCTAACTACGCTGATGGACAGTGACTGATGGGGTATGTGGGGGGGACTTGGTGAAGGGGGGCATCTAGTAAACATAATGTTCCTCATGTAATTGTAGATAAATGATACCAAAAAAAAAAGTCTGCTGTTTAACTGGACTGGCAGCCCATTTACTTTCATGTACTTACTGACATGTTTGGGTTTAAGTGTGCTGATTTTCTGTTTTCCCATCTATCAACTGTTTACCATCCATTCCTCCATGTTGGACATAAGCCCCTTGGGGGGTATTGTGTTCGCTGTGCACCCCTGGCCTTTGGGACACTGTGTTTGGGTGGAAAGCTGCATGTGTCAGTGTGGGGTCTGGCTGGGGTGCCTCTGCCCATGCTTCCCACCCTGAGCCACCGCCTGACCTGCAGACCCCACACGCTGAAGCAGGTGTGTGGTCTGGGTGGTCCCCGGCCTTGTTTGGTCGCAGTTTGTTCCTTGACACACCTTGTCCTGTGTCTATCGGATACTGTCTGTCTGGTGGCCAGTGGGAGTCAGAGGCTGCAGATGCCATGAAGTCCCAGAATTTGGAGAATCTGTTGCGGGAAGAGCAGGTTCTGCAGCCACACAGGCAGGGCTGCATGCCGTCTGTCTGTCCGGGCCCCATTTGTTCCCTCTGACAGTTGGGGTGGCTGCACCCCTGTTCTCCTGCAGGACCCCTGGGCTCTGAATGGGGGGGAGTGGGGGAAGGGCTGGGAGCTGGGTAGCACCTGCTGGTTGCAAGGAGGCCCCCCGAGCCGCCTGGAGTGGGCCGCCCAGCAGTATGTGGGGAGAGGTGGGCGCCATCTGGGACCGTGGGGAGGAGAGTGGGGGGTGCCAGCTGGTGGTTTCCATGCAGTCACCGCCACAGCAGAGCCAGCCTGTGGGCGCCACCGTTACTCCCCGTTCTGTAGTGCTGGGCCATCTCCATGGCAGCCTCGTCCGTGTCCTCCGCTCCCCTCAGCGGCCTCTGGCTCTGCAGCAGATACGAGGGTGCAGACAGCCAGCCGGGCCCACTGGCTTTCCTGCATCCTGGGAGGACCGGTGCACGCCCGAAGCCTGCCCGGGTCTGCTCGGGCTGCAAGCTGCTCCCTCCAGGCTTCCTCTGCACCCGGGGAATGCTGGCAGCCCTCTGGAGGCAGGACCCTCTTCACCACAGCCTGGCTCCCCGCCTTCCACGAGCCCTGGGCTGCCCTGCCCAACGTGCCCACTCTGATCTGGCTCCTCAGCGCAGCCCACGGCCCAGGTGGGTGGGTGTCCAGGTCAGCAAGGAGTCTGCCTGCAAGGCAGGGCGGCCACAGCGCTGGACCTTCAGACCTGCCACTGCGTTTGGCATTCTGGTCCCTGGTAATACCTTCTCACAGGACCATGCTGCCCCGGCGCCCGGTGGCAGGTCCCTCCCCTTCATGCTTCTCCTCTGCTTCACCCACACTGCGGCTGTCCCTGGAGCCACTGGCCGTGTGTCACCCAGAACCAAGTAGAGCGAGGGCTGTCCCAGGGCTGCTTCACATGGTCACAGACACCGAGAGGGCAGGAGACGCCGGCCGGGCGAGCGCGTGAGTCCCGGTCAGGCCCGGGGCTCAGCGGGGCTCGGGCTCCCCCTGGTCCTGCCCGCCCCATGGAGGCGCTCACCGGCACTGCCCAGACCTCAGCCGTCTCTGCTCTGGGCTCCTGTACCTGGCCTGCTGTAGGGGGGTGTCTGTGTTGGCCTCGGCCCTTTGTAGGGACACTGAGGACATGAGCACCCTTGACCAGTGCCCTCTGGCCTCATCCTTCAAGAGGCGGCACAGGGCTGAACACAGCCCACCCCCGGGCCTTGGACCGGCCGGCTTGTCCCTTCCCCTGTCCTGCGCCTTCCCTCCCCTCTGACAGCAAACAGGATGCAGCCGGACCCCTTCTGCTGGTGGCCAGGACGGGAACTGAGGGCCCCATCTCATCGAGGCGGCCATGCGGTCACAATGCCTTTGGCCATGTTTTCCTAACAATGACCTTGTCATTTCTTTCCTCTCGAGGAGGCATCACTGGCGAAGCCTGTGGCCATCAGGTGACAGAGCAGCACCGGGTCACAGGCCCAGGATGGGCTGGTAGCAGTGCCTGGTGCCGGGGGAAACCGCAGGAGCCGCCTCAGAGAAGACGCTGTGCTCTGTTTGGGGCCCCGTGGGTGACACCCCAGGGAGCCTTTTGGGTCCTGGTGGGCACGTGGGCCCTGCAATCAGCCACCATCACACCTCTGGCATCCTACCCAGGCATTTGAGGTGCCACCCAGCTGCCTAAGCACAGTGTGGCAGGAGTGTCGTGCCATTGTGCACCTTTACCCCACCGGGTGGCCAGTGCTAGCATGCAGCCATGGCAGATGGGCTGTGGGTCTGGACGATAGGACACGGGGCAGCCTCTCTTGGGGCCGCCGCACTGGCTCCTTGTGGGTGGCTGGGCACCTTCACCAGCTGCAGGCCAGCTGCCACTCAGTGTGTCCCACTGGGGTTGGTTCTGTGGCCCTGGAGCCGGTTCTGAAGGGCCCGGGATGGCTGGTGCCCTTGTGGACTCATGGCTGCACCTGCACCTGACTGGCTGTGTGGCCAAGACCGGCTCATGTCACCCTGGGATGGTTCTTTCACAGCAAGATTTTAATTTCCTGTGCCCGGTTTCCTGGACTGGGTTCCAGGAGCGGGCTCCCGGGGCCGGGTGAGGTGCGTCTTGAGAACAGAAGGGCCATTCAGATTGAGGTTGAGAAACGCTGGCCTGGGCCTGCTGAGAGGCGGCTGGCGCACGGGGGTCCATGACTGGGCGGGTGGGCCGGTAAGGCAAATCAGAACAGCGGGGCCTTAGTTTCTACATCACGTTTAACAGGGTTTTGATGAGTTTCTTACAAACAGAATGCAAGAAGAAGACAGGAGACAGCCCTGACCTCACGCCCAGGTAATCCCCAGCTTTGTGAAGCGCTCCGTGGTCAGGGTGAAAGTGTCCCAGCCGTGTAGAGAAGTGGGAAGCGAAGGCCTCCATCACATATGTAGTGCACGTCTCCACATGTGTGTGCCGCTTATGCAGAGTCTCTAGCGTACACGAGAGGGGTTGTCATACCCAGCGTGTCTGCACTTTTGCAAAACCTTTACATTGTCTTTGGGGCATTTTCTTATTGGCACATAAACCTTTTTAATGTCCACACACAATTCCACTTGAGGTGGTGACAGAGTAACCCGACCGGCATGTGCACCTGGGCTTCCCTGGGACTGACCTCCTGGCCGCCGCCCTGGTCCGCATGGAGTTCTGTGAGTTCACCGGTCGTGGAATTCCCGGGCCTGCCTGTCTCCAGCACCGGCCGGAACCGTTCATTCCGCTCTGGGAAGTCGAAGTGCTGGCTCCTCGTTCTGCCCCCGGCAGCTTTACCCGGGACAGAGGTGGCCATTCCGGCATGCGGCTCAGTGCCCGTTACGCCCATCTGCCCGTCAGAGCCTCGGCCCCTTTCCCCACAGGGCTGGCTTCCTCACTGTACAGCTTCATCGTAATGGAAGGAAATCAGGCCCCACTTATTATATTTCCCCCTTGCAGTGTTTTGATAAAAACCCTGCTTTTTCTCTTCAGAAGTTTTACATTTTTGTGTGGCTGAACTTATCTTACCCATTTGATGAAGAGGCCTTCCTCTGTAGCTTCTGGGGTTTGCTTCCTGCTTGGAAAGGCCTCTCGATGCAGATGACTTCACTATCACCCATTTTTTTTCTAGCACTCGTAAGGGTTCTTTGTGTATATGTGTGTGTGTGTGTGAGAGAGAGAGAGCGAGTGAGTGAGCGAGCTTCTGCTGTGTTTGGGGTTTGCTTTGTGCTTCAGAGTGAGGGAGGGTCAGGCTTCCCATCATTCCCCTTCCCCTGCCCACTCAGAAGGCCTCCTCTGTCCTGGATGCGTTTGCGTCTTTCTGCACCTCCCAGCATGTGGGTGGGTCTGTCTCTGTCTGTTTTGTAGCAGATACGTCTGTGTGCAGTATTTTAAAAGGACTCTTTTAAAAGACAGTTGAGAGTCGTATCTGAGGGTAAGGCCTGCAGGGAAGGGTGGTGGGAGACAGAGTCCCTGGGAATCTTCATGTGAAGGGGGTTGTCCCCTGAACTGTTCCCGAGACCACCCCCGATGGGGTTTAGAATATCAGCTTGCCCGGCAGCCTCCTGCCTTCTGTGGGATGAATGAATGTGATTGCATTGTGATTTGGGTGGGGAAGGAAGGGCCTTTCCCTGCAGCTGGAGCCCAGGCCGCCCTGCAGTGGGCTGTGCGCGGTGACCGAGCAGAGGGTCAGGCAGGCCTGCGTCGGCCCCCGGGGGAAGGAACCAGCTGCCTGCAGCCTCAAGGCAGAGGTTTGGAAAGGAGTGAATGTGTGCATGCATGTGTAAGGGATGCAGAGGTGAAACCTGCTCCCCCAGAGCTTTCCCCCAGCTCAGCTCAAGGCCACATAGAGTCCCCCCAGGTCTGGAATGGTGCCCGTGGGTCACCTGGAGGGGTCACAGGCCAGCATGTAATTCACATGCTCAGCTCTCCATGATGCCCCGTGCTAGGGTGTGGTGGGGGCCGTGGGGCCTTGGGCACAGGGCCAGGGCTGGTAGCTGGCTGATCCTCCGGGCTCCTGAGACCTCACAGAAGCCTGCTCAGGTTGTGGGTGAGGCAGGACACTGACATTCCTTACTGTCTGGAGACCTGGGGTGGTCCCACAAACGCCAGCCTGGCGCCTCAATGCTTGGGACTGCACGGGGCTGGGAGCCAGTTCTGCGGCCATTGCTCTGCCCAGGCCTCTGGGAGCTGGCTAGCTCTGGCTTTCTGCCCAGCAGCCCTCAGGGAACTCCTGGCCGGCCTGCCGCCCTCAGCCTGCTGCCCCGTGCTTTCTGCGTCCTGGCCAAGGCTTCCCTCTGGGGAAGCACAGAATTAAGCACCCACAAGAGTGCAGACAAACACCTGGCGCTGCTCAGACCTTCTTCCTCTTTTTTTGGAAACATGCAGGAGAACAGAAGCCTGATTCTCCACCTTGAAATAATGCCTTTCTCAATTCCATTCACTTTGGGCCCCTAAAAGACCCACCTCTTTTCCAGGATGATAATTAAGCCTCTTGAGCCAGGAGGAGGGTTGAGGGAGGGGAAACTGGGCTGGAGGCAGGCCCCCGCATCATGGCCATTGAGAGCTCGGCCATGGCCTTGAGCCCGGGGGGCGTCCACTCTGTGCTTCGGCTCCTGGGTCGTCCCGGAGACCGACCCGGGGCAGAAACCTTGTATGCTCGCGTACGTGGTGGGTGCCCCTTCTGGCACCTTAGGAAGCACATGGGATCCCACCCAAACCAGACCCAGCTCGGGAAAGGTCCTGACCCTGTCTGGTGCTGGCAGGTCTGCCGGGCAGCTGCGTTTGTAGGCTCACGGGTCCAACACAAGCTGATCCCATGCTGCCCAGCCTTTTGGCATCTTACAACTCCTTAAAAATCTCCTTTTTGTTTCTTTCCTTGAACAATTTTTCCTGCGTGTTTGTGCTGTTGCCTAGGTGTGTACCCACATTCTGATATTCTGTGGAAAACAAAAATTGGTGACCAAGAAGAGTGGTCATCAGGACAGTGGTGCCGGGACCTGGGGCCTGGGTGACTGAGCACAGTCTCCCACACGGGGTCCTCGGCCGCCTGCAGGCTCCTTCCCGAGCTCAGGGGCCTCTGTCTTCACTGCTTCCCGCCCCGGAGTGAGGGGCTGCGCGGGCCCAGACACCACAGCCAGAGCGTCTGTGCCTCCTACGGGGAGGCCCGGGGCTGGGGCTGGGGGCTGGGAGGGCAGAGCGGCCCGGGTTCTTGGTTGGAGGCCGCTGTGTCTCCAATGGATGGGGTCATTCGAGGACATGGTGGGAAGAGAATTGGTGGGCCGGGTCCAAGGGAGGAGGTGTAGGAGTCCCGGGCGGTGGGAAACCACGTGTGGGGGTGGCTCTGGTTGCCTGGGTGCCGGCCGCACGTGGTTTGCTGGCCCGTCTAATTGAATTGTCGGAGGACACGACGGGAACGGAACAGGCCTCGGGACGCCGTGTGACCTGGGGGCACTCACGTCGGCCTCTGGGGTCGCAGGCTCCGCTGCAGGGTCAGGCTCTTCCCTTCACTCGTGAAGCTGAGTCCAGGCTGCCCCAAGGCCAGGCCAGGCCACGGCTCCCTCCGCAGGTGGCAGGGCAGTGCATCCTCAGCCGACTCGTGCTGGCCAAGCCTTCACTGTTGCCCGTCTCACTCTTCCGTGGGCACCGGCCTGCGCCTGTGGGGCCAGACCCCACACCTACCAGAAGACCGTGTGTGTCTGGATGTGGGCACAGGCGGAGGCCGGCGCTGCCCAGCGGGCATGCAGAGCGAACTGCCCTGGTGGCTGTGGGGCAGGGGCCGCGGAGGCCTGGCAGACACCTGTGGGGTGCTCCGTTTACTTCAAAGGTCCTTAGACCCCAGGGTTTCGTTGTGTGGGGGTCACGGGCTGATGTCTTAGGGCCCCCGTCATGGCTGTCACCTCCATTTGCCTCCTTCTGAGGTGCCGCTGCCCGGGGTGTCCTCAAGAGGGACGACTCAGCCCTCGCCAGTGCCACCTGGTGAGCAGTGCTGGTCCCACCTGGGCGCGGCTCTGAGGTGAGAGGCCCTGTCGCGCGGGGCGGCATCGGGCTGCAGGTGTCTAAGGGCCCGTCCTGCTCGGGGCTCTGCAGCCCGCTGGTTTGCACTCGCCCAGGGTTACTCTGCAGACAGGCCAGTGCCTGCGGGGTTGAGGCGAGGCTCCTGCCTGGCCGAGGGGCAGCGGGTGGCCCATGGCCGGGCTCCAGTGAGGCCTGCTGGTATGGCCTGCGCAGCCTGGGAGGCTTTATCAGCACTCATTCCTGCAAAACAAACAACTGTATGGTTTATTAATCATTAAATATCGACTTTCCATCAAAACCACATGCAAATTCCTTTTCAAAGTAAAGGTCTGCGATAAAACCTTCCTCTTACAGTGAGATGTGATTTAAAGCAGCAGCTTTTCCTTAACAATGCTGCGTCCATTTATCCAAGCTCAGTGTGGGATTGGGGTTTGACTGAGACGCCATGCTGCCCTCCGAGAACAGCATCAGGCTGCCTGCCAGCTGCTCCAGAAGAGCGGAGCCCGCATCAAGCGGGCCGGTCCTGGGGCAGCAGACCACGGCCCAGGGGAGTCCGGTGGGGGGCCTCTGCTGAGCCCAGGCTGGCCACGCCTGGGGGCAGCTGGCTCGCTGTGCAGGCCATTGTTCTGGGGAAGCTGGCTCTGACTGTGGGGTCCTTGTCCACAGGCAGGAAGAAGCGTGCCTCCCACTTACGCCCCCCCTCTAGCCACAGGGAGGGTCTGGGCCCATCCTGTCCTGTCCTGTCCAGTGAACCCTCCAGTTTGCAGGTTGATGGCATGCCTTGATTCCTGCTGAAACACTTACTTATCTTGCAGCTGTTTGGATTCATCCCGTGTTTTTAGCATCCCACAGATTATAAAAGAGAGTAGCTGAAGCCCAGTATCTTATCAAGGGTCTGCCTGGGAGAGAAAAGCTCGCTTGGCGTGGGGCCGGGGATGGCACAGGGGTGGTGGGACTACAGTTTGCCTTTGCCCGTCTGGTTTGTTTGCTCATTCAACAAGCCTCCACTGGGTACAGCGGGCTAGGCTGGGAGCCGCTGGGGGCTTCAGAGGGCACCATGGTCAGCCTGAACAGATCTGCCAGGGACCCACTGCCGGGGCCTCAGGGCACCTTCTGGGACCAGCACCTTCCCCTCCTGATTAGAGGCTGCCCTCTGGCCATTCAGTGAGCCTAGAAAGCACCGTCACATTCCCTCCATGTGTGAAGCTGCTCGGAGGCTGAGCAGGTGGGAACTGGCTCTAGGTGAGGCTGAAGGAGGCATGTGGGTGATGACACATGGGGCCACAGGACACGGAGGAGACCTGAGGTTGCCCACCCATGCACCGCGAGGCGAGGGCGCCCCAGGTAGATGGGGCGTGGTGACTGCCTGGAGTCTGGCAGCTTTGATTTGTAAGCTGACACAGGGAACGAGGCCTCCACTCCTGTCAGCTGGGCATCATCGGCCTTTGTTCCCTTGGGGATAAATCAATCCATCTGCCAGTCCCAGGCCCAGCAGCCTGCGCGGGAGGAGGCGCGGCGAGGAGGTGATGGCTTTGGCAGGGCCGTGGGGCATAAGTGATAAGTGGCTGTAAAACCCACACTAGCCTAGACACACATTTCCCAAGCACCACCTCCTCCCCATGGCAGCTTGTGACACTTCCCGAGTTCTCTGGGGGATGGTCTGGCCCAGCCGGCAGCAGGCTTCATCCTGCGTCCCTTCCCCATAGCTTGGGGATTTCCAGGATGCCCTGCAGCACGTGGCCTCCAGGCAGGATGCGTCAGTCAGACCTGGGCTGGGAACTCAGTGAGCCCACCTAGAGGAGCCTGGGGCAGGACCCTCACGCCCTACCACTGTGTGCACACGCACACAGACACACATGCAGAGAGCTACACCTGCAGGCATGCACATGCACACCAGTGTGTACACATGTGCACACACACAGCCATGCCACAGGCACACAATTCACACCCGTGTGTACACATGTACACACACAGAGCCATGCCACAGGTACACAACCATGTGTACACATTTACACACATAGAGCCACGCCACAGGCACACAATCCATACCCGTGTGTACACATGTACACACACAGAGCCACACCACAGGCACACACATTCACACCCATATGTACACATGCACACATACAAAGCCATGCCACAGGTACACACCCATGTGTACACATGTACATACAGGCACACATATATACACCCATGTATACACATGTACACACACAGAGCCACACCACAGGTACACAATTTACACCTGTGTGTACACATGTACACACAGAGCCGTGCCACAGGCACACACAAGTGTGACCTAAGATAGACAATTGGCTCCAGAATAAAAGTGAATTCTGTGCTGTGCAAACTTCTCCCATTTTGGCCGGGTTTCAAAGGGCTCTGAAAGGAGAGCAGCACACTGTGCCTGACACCCTGCTTCTGAAGGGGGGTCGTCCTCTGGAGTGGTTTGTTCTGCCCAAACTGAGCTTGACACATACTGTGGGCACGGCTTCTGGGTTGGGGTGGGTGGAGAGGAGCGGCGACTCCCTGCGACGGCCGCAGTGCTTGGTGGTGAGTGGCAGGCATGGCAGCCCCAGGCCCCGGGGTGGGCTGGAAGCGCCGCTCTCGTGACGTAACATCAGGCAAGCTCTCCTCGGAGCCCCTTCCCGCAGGCTGAGCCCAGCCCCACGCCCCTGTCCCCCAGAGCACTCCCGGCCCCCTCTGCACCGCCCCCGCACCCCCACGCTCCCCTCCCCAGCCTCGCTCCCCTCCCTCGATTGGCCTGCCCATCTGCCCCCGGCCCCAGGGGCTGTGCACCCTGGATTCCTGTCCTGACTGCAGTTTGCCGGCTCCGTGGCCGTGGGCAGATCACCCAGCCTCTCTGATCCTGCTTTCTGCTGTCAGATGGTGAATGACTCTTTCCCACAGTGTAGTGAGTGGACTGGATACCTAAAACCCCTCTACAAATGGGCCATAATCTGTATTTTATGTATTTGTACTTGGGCGTAAGTACAGTAAAATGCACAGGCCTGAAGTGTGTGGTTTGATGAGTTTTGACAAATGTGTAGCCAAGAGCTCAGTCGAGGCACACAGAGCATCGCCGTCACCCTGCAGGGTCCCTTCTTGCTCTGTCCCAGGTCCCCCACTCGCCCCCCTTCCCCGGGGCAAGGGCGAAGCTACTTCTGTCACTGTGGGATCTTTGTCTGTCCTTAGATGTATGTAAGCAAGGCCACACAGTATCTGCTCCGTCGCTCAGAGCAGTGTCTCTGAGATCCGTCCATGGGACGAGACATCAGCACTTCATCCTTGTTTGGAAGGGAGTTGCCTGGTCGTGTTCTGCTATGTGACTGTGACGCCCTTTCTCCACCCATCTCGTGCGGATGGGTATCTCGGCTGTTCCCTGTCCGTGGCTGCTGGGAGTGACGCTGCAAAGAACATTCCTGTGCAGACATCTGTTTGGTTTCTCCTGGGAAACATCTAGGAATGGAATTGCTCGGTTGCCCAGCAAGTGTATATTTAGCTTTCCAAGAGACTGCCAGTTCTCCAGACTGCCTTGCCGGGCCCCGCACCCCCAGCCACCTGTAGAGTCGAGTAGCTCTGCGTCTGTGTGGCACCGGGTGTGGTCAGCCTGATTCTGACTGGCCATTCTGGTGGGGTGAGTGCGCATCGCCCCAGTGCTGAGGAGGCTGAGCATCGTTTCCTGTGTGAGTTGGCCTTTCATAGGTCTTCCTTTGTGAATTGTCTGTCCAAGTCTTTTTCCCAATTCTTAACTGGTCTGGTTGTCGTTTTGTTATTGATTTGCAGGAGTTTGTTACTGAATCTGGTTGTGAGTCCTCTGCTGCCATATGTGTTGCAAATATTTATCCTGGGTCATACTTTTCATTTTCTTAATAATGTCTTCTCAAGAGCAGGCATATTTAATTCTGATGAAGCAAAATTGATCAATTTTTTTTTAATGGTTCATGTTTTTGGCATGTGGCTAAGAAATCTTTGCTTATCCTTAGGTTGCAAAAATGTTATCCTCTGTTTTCTTCCAGGCATTTTATACTTTTAATTTTCTTATTTACACTTGGAATCCACCTAGAATCGTTTCTGGCCATGGTATGAAGTATGGGCCAAGGCTGACATGTCTCCCTATGGGTGCTCAGCTGGCCCAGTACATGTTGAAGGCTGACATGATCCCATAGATGTGCAGTAGTGCCACCGAAATCTCACTGGCCGGTTGGCGTGTGGGCCTGTTTCTGCCCAGCCTGTCATTCCATCGTTTCGGGTGTCTGTCCTCACACCAGCGCCACGCCAACCCAGTTACTGTCCCTTTACGGGAGGTTATAAGGTCAGATAATAGTGTGTGTCCTCTAACTTTGCTCTTATTTTTTTAAAGATTACTTTTTACTATTCTAGATACGTTAGCTTTCCATAAAAACTTTAATCTGCCTACCAGTTTCTCTGAAGAGGGCGAGCTAGGGTTTGGACTGGGGTTGCGCTGATTCTGCAGACATGTGGGAGGCGTGGCATCCACGCGCTCTTGCTCCGGCCCGGGCACGGGTGCGTCTCCACCTGTTTAGCTCCTCTGATGCCTGACGCCTCTGGTGCTACAGGGGTGACTCCCACACACCTTTCTTCAGGTGGACCCCTATGTGTATGATGATACCTTTCTGCCACTGCTGGTGGAATTTTTAACATCTTACTTTTCAAGTTTCTGGTTATTTTATTAGAAATACCGGAAGTTTTGTGTATGGACCTGCACCATGTGCTCTTGTTTCATTCACTTAATTCTAGGAGGGGTCTGTGGATTCCGCAGATCTCTCTGGATGGCCGTGTCATCTGGGAGCCATGACATTCTGACTTCTTCCTTTCCTACTGTTTATTTCAACTTCTTTCTTGCATCCTTGGCTGGGGCAGGATAGTGAGGAGAGGTGAGAGCAGGCAGCCTTGCCCCAGTCCCCGGCGTAGGGGGAGGGCGTTCAGCGTGTCCCTGTTCAATGTGGCCTAACAGGAAAGAAGTTCTGTCCTGTTGCGTCTGCCGAGAGTCTTTTCCGTGAATTGCAGCACATTTTGTGAAATGCATTTTCTGCCTCTGCTGAGGTGATCATTCGACCCTCCTTCTTCATTCTGTTAGTGCTGTGACTCCCACACTGATTTCAAAGTTCGACCGACCTTGCATTCCTGGCATGTACCTCACTCATTCATGATGAGTTGTATTTTTTACATATTGCTGCTTATTTGCTAACATTTTGTTAAGGAATTTTGTATGTATGTTCATGAGGAATATTGGTCTGTGATTTTTTTTCTTGTCCTTGTCAGGTTTAGACGTCAGGAAAATGCTGGTCTCATAAAGCAAGTTAGGAGATGCTCACTTTTTCTGTTTTCTAAATGAGTTTGTATAAGATTCATATTGTTTCTTCCTTTAAAATTTGACAGAAGCTGTCTGGGCTGCAGGCTTTTTTTAGCAGGGTGGTTTTCAATTATGGCTACATTGTTTTAAATGATATAGGGCTGTTCAGATTGTCTTTTGTCATTTTGCATTGGTTTGTTAAATTGTGTATCTCAAGGAATTTTTCGATTTCATCTACAAATATCATTTGTCAACATGTTTGTATTTATTATCCTTTAAATGCCTGTTGTATCTGTAATGACATCCTCTTTCTAAAATTCTTAATATTTGTATTTTATCTTTTTAAAAAAATCAGTCTTCCAAAGGTTTTTCTCAGTTTTATGAGTCACAAAAGTGACTTGGTTTTGCTGACATTCCTCTGTTATTTGTCTCTGATTGATTTCCAGACTTTGTTATTTTCTTCCTTCTGCTTTAGATATACTTTGTGCTTTTATTGTCTTCCCATTTTCTAATGTACTTCGCACTATAAATTTCCCTCTTTGCACCACTTTGGCTACATCATTTTTGATATGTTTCATTTTCAAACTTGTATGTACCCAACAAAAAGTCTCAAAATATATGATGGGCCTGCAGGGAGGGATAAACCCAGCATTGCAGTGGGAGGTTTCGGTCTCTGTTATTGTCAGGCCAAGGGAACACAACGCAGCAAGAGGATAAAAGACCTGCACGTCACAATTAGCAGTGCACACGATTAGTGGACGCATGTAGAACTCTGCTTCCAGTCATTAGAAAATAATGTTTTTTTCTACAGCAAACCAGGAGTATTTATAAAAAATTTCACTTCATATAAATGAGATCATACAGCATCTGCTCCACTGATGGAGCGTCTCTCTCAATGCATCGCACCTGTGAGATCCGTCCCAGCTGATGTGTGAGTGGTAATCCATTCATTCTCTGTCTGTCTGGAACTCTGTGTGACTGCATGGCACTTTACTGACCCATCTGCTGATCTTGGGCATTTGGGGTAGTTTCCAGCTTCTGACCGTCCCAGCCTTCTTGTGCGTGTCTCCTGGTAAACATGTGGTATTTTGAGGTGTGGATTGGCTTGACTGTGTGGGGTGGGCTGGGGCCGGGCTGGGTGGCACCAGCTCCCCTGCATGGCCGAGGGGCGGCCGGGAGCGATGGCTGGGCTGTGAGTGGGGCCCGGCTGCCACCCCTTCTGGGAGGTCAGGGCTAATGCTGCCTCTCTGCTTCTGAGCAGCCACCTGCCTGGAAGCTGCTGGCATCTGGCTTTGGGGGGGTCTTCAGCGGCTCTCTTGCTGGCTCGGCAGGCGGGGTCCAGCCAAGGCTGCCTGGGGACAGTGGCCGAGTCTACAGCGAGGGGCGCCCCTGTTGCAGGGACGTTTCCAGGGACAGCCCTGAAGCAGGAGCCCCAGCCTGGGACCCTCTCTTTCCCAGCATTCGGGCTTTGCCTGTACTTGTCCCTAAATCAAATGCAATGCTGCTTGTGCCGCAATACGCTTCTGGGCCGTGGTGACATGGGCCCTGCCCTTACCCAGTGACAAGAAACTATGGCGACCCCCAGGCTAATAGTTAGCTGGCTGCCATGTAAAGGCTGACAGGTCGATGATAGCCTATTGAAAATGCTCAGCTGCTTCACTGAAGCCACCTGCCTCTCGGGTGCCATGGCCCAGACGCTCTCAGGGAGGCCACGGGGAAGTTCTGAAACCCTGGTGCCTTCCCGACAATGGGTCGCATCCTACCCTATGAGGAAGGACGTGCAGGGCAGCGTTCCCACCTGGCCAGGTGCATGTGGGAGGCTGCACGGGGAAGATGCCCACATGGGGTGAGGACGGTCTCCCAGCCTGAGGCCTGAGGAGCCTCCTTGGAGAAAAAGGGGTTAGAGTGGCATTTAGTCCAACCAGTGCTGCAGGCAGGCGTCTGCCGGGAGCTCCAGGACTGTCAGCTTTTCTGGGCCCTCAGGGGCACGTGAGCCTTTGGGGGAGCCCCAGTGAGCCTGGAATTCAGATGGCGAGGGGCCCACATCAGCCCTGTGGACACAGCTCAGCTTGTGCACACACAGAAGTGTGCATGCATGCATGTATAAATGTGCACATATAAAGGATACACACACTTCAGGTACAAATGCATGCCATGCATACAGCACACAGATGCAGTATAAACACACATGCAGGCACATGCTCACATGCATACAAGCACATGTGCATATATGTGCACACGTATGCACCCTCACCCAGAATTTGTCCTTCCCAGGCAGGCAGCAGGTGGCACGTCTGGCCTGGCACCCCTGTCACCTGATTGCTCATGGAGCCCCTGGACTCATCCTCCAAAAACCCAGAAAATGACAAGTATAGCCAAGGATATGGAGAACCAGGAACCCTTGTGCACCTTTAGGGCTGTAAAATGCTGCAGCCGCTATGGAAGCAGCATGGCGGCTCCTCGAGACATTAAACAGGACTACCAGGCGACCAAGCAATGCCACGTCTGGTCTGCACCCACAGGAAAGGAAGGCAGGGGCTCAGAGAGAGATCTGAGCACTTATGGCACAGCAGCATTATTCACAGTAGCTAAAACATGGAAGAAATGCAAGTGTGCATCAACAGGTGAATGGATCAGCAACATGTATATATGCACGATGGAATATTATTTAGCCTTAAAAAATATAGGCCACAACTTGGATGAACCTTGAGAACATTATGCTGAGTAAGATAAGCCAGTCACAAAAAGACAAATTCTGTGTGATTCCATGTGCACAAGGTCCCTAGAGCAATAAGGCAAATATCACAATAAAGGATGTCAAATGAATAGTCTGCTCTCTTGGTGCATATAAACATTATGTTGACAGTATACTGCAGTCTGCTAACTGTGAGGTAGTAATACATCTAAAAAACCAATGTACATACATTTATGAAAAATATTTTATTGCTAAAAAGTGCTGACCATCATCTGAGCTTCCAGTGGGTCAATCTTTCTGCCGGAGGAGGGTCCCCATGGGGATGCGCTGGCTGGCTGATCAGGGTGGTGGTTGCTGAAGGCTGGGGTGGCTGTGGATTTCTTAAGCCATATCCCTAAGGGTTGGGACCACTTTTTACCCCCACGGGGAGCCAGCCCCTGGTAGATTCCCAGTGTGTGGCCTGGGCCCCTGTGTGTGCAGCTGGCACTGCCCAGAGATCAGGCCTGCGCTGGCCATCTGCTCACAGCCTGGGCCTCACTGCATCTGCCCACTGCCCTGCTCTCTGGATGGGGTTGGGCTGTTGCTCACACAGGCCACAGGAGCTGCTGGTTCCCCAGAGCCGTCTCCACTCAGTCCCTTTCCTGGCACATGCCCTTGGCGTAATTCTCACTCCCAAGCACCCAGGAGGCACATCCCCCAAAATGTGGAGCTCCCAGCAGTGCTGAGATGGGAGGGGTGATCAGAGGACCCAGCACAGTGGACCGGGAGTGGGAGCCAGGGGTCAGTTTGCTCCAGAGTCAGAGCTGAACTGTTCCAAAGGCCTGCTTCCCCCTCCCCTGCTTGGCCCCGCCCCAGACCAGGGTGGCTTCCCCCCAGCTCCTGGGTCCTCAGGGCACACCGTCTGCCCACACGCCCATCCTGGGAGTCCCCAAGCAGCTTGCACGCCTGGTGCGGGGCCAGGTGGCATCAGGGTCCCTCCCTGCTGCTGGAACTGGGCTGGGGCTTAGCGTCCGGGTGGCGGGAGGCAGCTAGTCAGGGGCCTTGAGTGGCAGATTCCCTCCAGGTGGCCTGGGAGGCACTGCTGCCTACAACCCCGGGAGGCGACGGGAGCCGAGCGTTCAGTCCTTCCCACCCCGGGCGTCTAGTCCTTTCCACCCCAGGCAACCCCCGCCAAGCCAACCGGGTACCTTACTGATCTGGCTGTTGCCTTAATCAGTAATTTATGAGCATTTCCCGTGCTGGGAATGTCAGTGTGAAATGCAGGAACACAGTCTCAGACCACCTCAGACCAGTCAGCACCCAGCACAGCGGCCCTCTGGGCTGTTACTGTAACAGGCACGGGAGGTCTCCTCCAGGACCGCCTGAGTCCAGCCTGGCAGGAGGCGCCAGCACTTGCTGGCATCTGGTCTTGGCCACTCAGGCCTCCACTGGGCCCCCAGAAGCCTCACGCATCTTTGCCCCCATACCTGCTGTTTTTCTCAGAAATGACAGGCTGGTCTAGTTGCTCCTGCGCTGGGGCAGTGAGTATCGGGCAGGAGCACGGAGTGCTGGCCTGGGATCCCACGGCAGTCACAGGGCAGTGGTGAGCTCTCGGAGAGGCCGGTGGAGGCGCCTGGAGGAGGGCCAGCAGCCGGCAGGGTGGCCTGGAGAGATGGAGTGTAGACGCCTTCCCCGTGGAGGGACCTGGACCTGAGGGTCAGGGTGCTGGCTCCCCTCGGGAGAAGGTGACCCGTTCTCTTCGGCCTCTCTTACCACGAGTCTGCCGGGACCTCCCAGCTCAGCTCTCTCCTCTGTAGAATGTGAGCACCCGCCCCCTCCCAGGTTGCTCTGTGTTAACAGTGATAAGGACCAGGGGCATTTCCCAGAAGGCCCAGCTCCTGGCGCCTGCCACGCTGGGCCTGCTGGGGCTCCGCTCCCTGGCAGGCTTGTGGCCTTGGGGGACGGGCAGTGGCAGACGGGTCAGGATCTCAATGTTGAGGCGACCATCTGATGGCCCACTCCCACATGCACAGGTGGACTGTTCTGTGCAGCCCTGTGGGGATGTCCAGAGGCCACACAGACTGTGCAGCCAGACTGCAGCTCTGAGTTTTCTGGGCCAGAGGGTGTCTGACAAGATGTGATTGCCTCCTGCACGAGTCTCAGCCCCCTGGGACGCTTGGTTCATCATCACGATTTCCCACATTATTCTCACGGCTGCTGTGGCACTCTCCCGAGGTCACGCGCCAGCTCCACCAAGGATGCCCTGTGAGCTGAGGCCTCCTGGTGATGGGGGGGTGGGGGTGGGGGGCTGGGTGGGGAGGTGGGCTGGGAAGGGAAGGTGTGGGCTGGGTTCCAGGTACTTGCCCTGAGAGCGGGCAGCTCACCCACCATGCGGCTTCTCTGCAAGCTACCCTGGCCCCCTGGCCCCAAAGGCACTGGGACTGGGGTGTGTGTTAGGAGCAGGGCTGCTCCCGGCCCGGGGGCATCTGGGCGAACGCAGTGTGTTGCCATTGACGGTTGGTCACAGTGACTCAGGACTCTCCCAGGACCTGTCTTCTGCTCTCCTCACTGGGGGCAGTTTTGGGGCTGTTTTACACAAAGCCCTGGCCTAGGGAAGGACTGCATTTTACCTGAAATCTCACTGGGAGATTTCCTAGCACTTTCCTGAGATGTTGGAAATGCCTACCAGGCTGCTCACTGCGCTCAAATGGGAAAGAAGGCTCAAGCCAGGCCCACAGGCAGTGCAGACCATCATTGTATTTTTAGGAAGAAAGTGTCCAAACATTGCCTAACACTTGGCTTTGGATTTTGTGGCAGCTGTGCAAGAAGCCTTAGGCTTTCTCTGCCCACTTCTGTCCCTGTGCAGCCAGCACCGTGCTTTAGGACGGTCCCTCTCTCTCGTCCCCCCTGCCCACCTTTGCCCTGTGAGCCCGTGGCTGCCCTCTCCTGTGACCCACGGGACTGAGGACACAGCCCATGTACAGGCTGGATGAGACAGCACCGGGGGCCCTTGTTTCAAAACAGGACCATCTGTGGCACGGTTATAGTGGCTGGCAGGGCGCCAGGAAACCACAGATGTTTTGCATGAGTCTCGCTGGAAACAAGGCCCCTGGAGGGCTGTCCAAGCTTCAGGAGCGGAGCCCCTTGCCTTTTCCTTGAGGGGTGTGGGTGGCTCCTAGAGGAGCCCCGAGATGGAATGAGGAACTCTGAGCTGTGACAGATGGTGGGAAGTTCTACTGGGGCCGCTGGGCTGAGTGGAGGAAAGTGCTCCCTGAGCACTGGGCTCCCTCTGGTCAGTGACCCTGGGCAAGCCAGCAGCCCTCGGAAAGGACTGGTGTGGGCGCCCGAGGCCATGGGCTGTGCGGGAGGCTTGTGTTGGCGTCTCGACCCTGGTGAAATAGAGTTCAGACGTCTCCCGCTCGCGGTCAGTTGGCTGCATCGAGATGACCTACTTTCATAGCTCTGGCCTGCTTTGGAGGGCCAGCGGTGTGAAATAAAAGTCTTCAAGAATACATACTCTTAAAACCTTCTTTTTAAATATTTACCTGAGCCAGGAGAGCCAGTGCCGCTCCCATGGGGCAGTGTAGCAGGGCCCCTGGGCTCGCAGCCTTGCTGTCAGGGGCACGGCCCAGCCACCTTGGCTTCGTGTCCTGGGATGGACACGCCTTGGCGTCAGAGGGGGCTGTCGGGAGCTGAATCACCTTGTTTGCCTCCGTTGTGACTTGGGAGGCGTGCACAGGTGTCTGACGCGGTGCCAGCCCTGCTGTGGTGCAGTATGATTGCGCTGAGAATGAGGCAGGCAGTCCTGCTTGTCCATAACTCAGGGAACCCCGGCCACACCGTCACGCCAGCCCAAGTGTCAGCTTCAAAAATGTACCCCCGAAGGCCACGTAAAAAGTTGCCCCTGATTATTTTTCTCCCTGGTGGTGGGCACGTGTGTGTTTGCTGGCTAAGAGTCTGACTCCCCGCACGGGAGGGGCTGCTCTGGGAGGGCACGTCCATGGCCTTCTTCCGGGATCGGGAGCCCTGGGCTTGCCTGGTGGCACCCGGCCTCCCGAGCAGACCTGTGCCCAGAGCCCATAGTCAAACACAGCCAACGTCCTGCCCCAGTGACCTAGGAGAGGTGAGGCGTTCCCTGCAGAGTGGGGGTGCTGGGGAGCCCCCCAGGGCTGAGGCAGCTCCTGGTGCCAAGCACAAAGCAGGAGGGCCCTGTGAGGCTGCCCGCCTGCCTGGGAGGACCGACAGAGGGCCAGAGGACAAGGGACGGTGGCCCCCAGGCTCTGGGGTGGCGACCTGCATCTGGAGACTGAGGGCTGGCATGTGGGGCAGCCTGGCTTCCAGGGCTCAGGGCTCCACCCCACGCAGAGCTGGGCTTGAGGTGAGACCCTCCGGGGCTGCCTGGAGCCACAGGGGGCTGAGGGCGGGTGGGGCAACATGGGGCTTTAGCTCCCACCCCTCTGCTGATGGGTCTGCCCCTCCCAGGGTGACCAGCAGCCTTGCCCCCGGGCTACAGTCCCTCCCTGGGTCTATTCAGTGCCTCTCACTGTTGGGGGTGCTGAACTTTGGAAGTGGTTCTGACTTCTGTGCAGCCTCCGAAAGCCCGGGGGACAGCCTGTGAGCAGTGTCCCCCTCCTGGGGCCACACTTTGCCTGGGGTGGAGGCCTGCATGCTCCTTGGGGCACCGGGGACTCACCCTTCTCCTTACTGGGGAGGCCTGCCCAGGGTCCGGTGTTTGGGGACCTTCACTTTACCAACATCAGTGCCCTCCACAGGCGTCTGGGTGGTGGCCACGTTTGCAGCATGGCTTCAGTTCATCTGTGTGATTACAATATTCCTCTCTCTTCAGGGCCAGTCCGACAACTGTTTTAACAAATCTGCATGGGATCCCCCTACCCCACCCCCGACTGCCCCCATCCTGCCGGCACCTCCCCCTGGAGCAGGGTGGGCTAGAAGCAGCAGGCATGGCTGGCCCAGACAGGGGCAGCTGTGGGAGGGCCTAGCCCTGCCCGGGTAGATGAGGACCTGCGTGCTGCTGCAGGCACGGGGGACGGGCCGCAGACAGCAGCTGGGGCTCCCGCTCCCCTCGGAGGGCCTCATATGAGTTGCTGGGCAGTGGGTGGGTGGGGTGGACAGGGGCCTGGGCATCAGGGTGGGACTGCAGGTCCATGGGTGCCTGAGGAGCCCCCAGTCACAAGACAGAGGGACTCCGGTTAGCCTGGTAGAGCTTCTCTGGGTGCTGGCCACCCCGCTGAGCAGGCTGCAGCGGAGAGGGCCACCCCTTGGGGATGGTCTTTCTCAGGCCTTCTGCTGGGCCTGGAGGGATGTGCACCCCGCCCCACTCTGGGGCTGCCTGGGGACTCTGCCTGCCTGCAGTCTTCACAGTCACAGCCCCTCTTATTCATCTGTCTTTCCTGCAGTGTGTCTGTGTGGCCCCTTGGGATTGTACCATGAACTCCCTGGGAGGGTGGGGGACCTGCTCCCAGGCTCTGGGTGGCCCTGAGACTCCTGGGGCTGCCGATTGGCAGGTCTTCCTGGTTCAGGGTGGCTTCTATGGGGGTTGCTGGGTGCCTGGGTTTAAGCTGAGCCCTCTGGGTACCATTTGCTCCACTCATGCTGTGTCCTGTCTGTGGGTCGCTGACCTGGCTTGGCCCACAGTGAGTGGGAAGAGGGGCCCCCGGGACTCACCTCTGCCTCGACTCAGGGCCCCCTGCGTTGCACATAAGCCTGAGTTTAGCCCCAGCCAGCAGCACGAGTGACCCTCTTCCAGGATGAAGGGGGTGGCCAGAGGTCTGCAAGGGGCTCCCTGCAGAGGTGGGTGGCCCTGGGGACTCTTCCAGCTGGGGGCTTGTTGGGGGGCATGGCCTTCCTGCCACCTCACCTGGCATCCACCTCACCTGGTGTCCTTATGTTCTTTCTGCAGTGAACTTTGACCACTTCCAGATCCTGCGGGCCATCGGGAAGGGCAGCTTTGGCAAGGTAAGGCGGAGCCACAGAGGCCATGCTGACCCTGCTCTGAGAGGCTGGCCCACCCCGGTCTGTCTTAGAGGCTGTAGGTGTGCGGCGGTGGGGGGACTGGCTGCCGGCAGCGGAGGGGGTGTGCACTGAGCTCCTGGGGCCTGAGTCTTTAGTCCAGGTCTTTGGGGGTCTTGCGGAGCTCAGCTGGGAGCAGGGGTACAGCCAGCACCAGTGCTGAGTCCGAGGGCTGACACCAACACCCCCACGTGCTCAGGATGGCCCTTCTTAGAGACGGAGCCTGGGTGTGGGCCACCCAGAGTGCAGGAGCTGCTGTGGCCCTCTCACACGGCCGCGGTGCATGGGCCAGGCCGCTCCCCCAGGGGTGCAGGGGCATGGGCAGCAGCGTCCTCGTCCCGGGCAGCCATGCCGCTCCTGGCCCCACGCGGCCTGCGTCAAGCCCCCATCTCGCCACCCTTTTGCTTCCTCTTGGCCAGACCTAACTTCCTGATTGCAGCTTGTACTGTCTAGAGACTGGGGGTAATTACAACTCAGAGAGGCTAATGAGGCCCTGGAAAGTCTGAAATCAGCTCTTGGGACCCTGCCTGTGGGTCTGTTGTAGATGGATTGCCTCCGAATGGACCTTTTCTTTCGAGCTATTGAGGGGGCTTGGCGGGTGAGGCCTTTGTCCCCTGCCCCGCCTGCGCAGCTGTGTGGATGCCCTGCCTGGCGTGATTGTAACAAGGGCAAATTGGCTCCTTTGCATGAATTCACTGAGAGACTCTCACGGCCTTGTCAGAGACCAGAAGGGCCCTGTACAGTGGCCTGGGCATTCCAAGGTCAGGCCCCGGCTGGACGAGGCTGGGCCCCAGCACCAGGGACGGCAGGGGCTGGGAGCATGGTCCCCCTCCTCTCCCGACCGCAGGGAGCTGTTCGGTGAGGGCAGGGACTGTTTCCGGCTGCCCGGGCTGAGGGTGGACGCCTGGCCGTGGAATTGCAGGGACCCAGCGTGGGGGCCTCCCCTCGGAGCAGTGGCCGTCGGAGTTTATCTCATGTTCTGAAGTGGGCCGAGGTGCATGAGAATGCTGGCCCCTCTCTGGGTCCCCAGGCCTTGCTTGTGGGCCATCTTCTGTGTGGCCAGGTCCCTGTGCTTGCCCCAGGACAGTGTGTGAGCGCTCGTTACCTGGCAGGGTGCTGCTGGCTGGGCCCAGCCAGGTGCCTGGTTTTGGGCCGAGCAGCGTGGGCAGATGGAGCTGGTGGACGGCTGAGAGCGGCAGGAGCGGCCAGCCCCGTGTGTCCCGAGTGGGGAGGAAGCTGCCCTGCCTGGGTGCTCGGCCCATGCGCACGGCGATGCAACCATCTGGGCTGGAGGCTGTTCTTTGCGATCAGAGGAGGTGAGGGTGCCCACGCTTACCCTGGGCCTGGGCTGCTTTGTCTGCAGTGGGAGCCCCGTGGCCCATCCCTGCTCCTTTATTAGTTTTTAATTTTGAAAAACTTAAAACCTAAGCAAAAAATAGAAGTAGAATAATGAGCCACCACCCACTGGCTCCCACTCAAGGCTCCTGTTCCGCTGTTACCCCTCCACAGCCCCTCTGCACGCTGGGTACTGGAAATGAGCTCCAGAGAGCGCATCATTTACTCATAAACACTTCACTGTGAATCTCCAAAAAATAAGGGCTCTTTCCCTAAACATAATCGCAATATTTTTTCACACCTAAAATGATTAACAACATCCAGATATCAGCAGATACCATGCCAGGCTTCATGTCTCCTGATGGTTAGGAATTTTTCATTTTGACTATGATGATTTGTTGTGATTACTTGGAGTCAGAATCCAAACGAGGCCCCCCTGGTGTGGTCGGCTGCGTCCCCGTCCCTCTTTCCCTGCAGCTTCTCTGCCGCGGGTCCAGCCAGCTGTGTGCCCTGAGCGGCTGCTGTCCGGGTTCAGCTGGCGTGTCCCCCTGCAGGCTGGCGTAAGCTGGCCGTGATCTCGCCCGGCTGGACGGAGGGGGTTGACTTTGCAGCAGGGCTTGCCCTGGGGGCACCCCCCAAGTTCTCCATCAGGAGCCCGAGTCTGCACGCCTCCTGAGGCTGGTGCCACCGACAATCATTGCCAGCCGGTCACTTCCTTAGGGCTGTGGCGGTGGCTTTCCAGGGCCGTCGCTTTATTCTGATTAGCTGAAACAGGCCAAAAATACACTTCCTCCTTCATGTTTGTAGAGGATGCATTTGAGTCGCAGCTCACCTAGGAGATGCTCTTCCCCATCACCAGGCGGTTTTCAAAGGACAGGGTTGGTTCCCAAGGCCTCTGAAGGCCAGCGAGGCTGTGCTCCACTGGGAGTGTGCGTGTGTGTGAACTGTCTGTGTGGCCACGTCCACCCTGGCACTGTGCTTGTGGACACCCGGAAGGCCCTGCTGCTGGCCCCCTGGTATGGACCCCTGATGCTTCCCATGCCTGGACGGCACCCTCGCTTGCCGGTGTGACGGGGTGCTCTTGCCCTGAGGAATGAGCCCATTTCTCCGTGGGACCCATCCTTTGGTGGCATGGCAGTTAAAGACCATAGTTTGCTCAGGGCTCCTGGCCGGTCATCTTTGCAGTCCTTTGGGTGGCCAGAGCTGGGGGACCCTCAAGGAGCACCCCACAAGGTGTGTTTAAGGCCACTTGAACTGGTTCTTCTCTGGTGAGTCCCCCACCTGGATCCACATTAGCTTATGTTTTATTTTGCTGTCATTTTTAGGGATTGCCTTTTATATTAAATTTAATGATTATGTAAGATATTCAGATGGTGTTAAAATAAAAGCAGGAATAATCAGGACAGGGCAGCTTCTGCTGCTCTTCCTTCTATGTGGTGCCCTCCTTCCTCCTATAAATACCCCTTTTGAAAAAGGTTTTGGCTTACATTTCCATTGATTTCTTTTTAATATATTCACACGACCTGCTTCTTACCGACAGCAGCCCAGCACTCCCACTGCCTCCACGCTTTGCTTTGCTCCTTAGCGGTATTTCTGGAGACGTGCTCCGCCCGCGGATGCGGCGGTCGTGGCTCCTCACGGCAGCATAGTGCCGCTGGCAGTACAGGTGCAGGAGCTCCCGGATGCCGGGCCCGTGGCTACAGGCGAGTGGCCTAGGCAGCCTGTGCATGGCTGGCGGGCGTGGAGGTCAGGGGTCCGACGTGGGAAGCAGCTGGCCACCGTGGGGGTGTGGGTGAGGCTGGCTCCCGGCTGATGCCCCAGGAGAACTGGTCCCCCGCTTCTCCTGCCCGCAGGGGCGTCATGCAGTGCTCGCGGCCCCACATCCCTGACACGGCCTCTGTGCTCACGTCTCCTTGGACTCCGGCCCCCCTGCCTCTCTCTTCCTGTATAAGGACCGTTCTGCGGCACTGCGCCCACCTTGGATGCTCCTGAGCAGTCCCCCCGTGAGCTGTGTGCCACCCAGGCCCATCTGCAGAGCCCCTCCTCTCATGGAAGTGGCATCTGCACACAGGTTCCAGGGGCTAGGACCTGGACATCGTGTCTGGTGGGCCTCAGGGTCTCCAACCTTGAGCGATCACAAGCAGTGCTGTGCCACCATGCCGCACACATAGTCCGGGGGCGCCTTTGCCGCCACATTTTCGGGTTAGCTCCTAGGAGTGGAGGACGTGGGCTGCATGAGAAATGTGTGCGTGATGGTGTGAGACGTCGCCACCCCCCCCACACACCCCCGCACAGCCCTGTGCTTGTTCCCAGCACGGCGCCTGCCACGGGGCGTGTGCCAGAGGCTTGGATTTTTGCCAGATGGCAAGAAGCGGCATCTTACTCAGCTTTACTTTGCATTCCTCCTGTAATCAGCAAGGGGGAGCATCTTTCCAAGGTCAGAGGGCCATTCGCACAGCCTTTGCCCGTTCTTCTACGGGTTGGTGGCCTTCTTCATTGTAGAGACTCATCTCTGAGATGTATTATCCTCTTATCTCTGACATTAACTGCAAATACCTTCCCAGTTAGTCTCTCAACTTTGCGTGCTTTTTCTTTGTAAAATTATTTTTCATTTTCGTGTGGTCACGTCTCCCCACCCTTTTCCTCGCTGCTCTGGGTGCCATGTCGCAGGAACGTGGCCGCCCCTGTGGCCGAGGGCTCCATCACGCGTCTCCATCGCCTCACCTTCCACGGGTCACATTGAGGCTCTTCCGTATCTGCAGTGCACTCCGGCTACAGGGTCACGAGTAGATCAGATTGTGTCTTTGCTAATACAGCTGTTCAGTTATCCCAACGTGACTTATTAGAAAGTCCACTTTCCTATATATTTGAGATGCCACCTTTATGATGTACTAAATATTCTTCGGCAGTTGGGCCTATTTCTGGATTCTCTCTTCTGCTCCACGGCCCTCCTGTCTGTTCTGCTGCAGGACCCCACGCTTTATTGTGGAAGCTTTATATAATACGCTGTGACACCTGTTAGGGCTCAACACCGCTGCCTTGTCCTTCTTTTCGAGGTTTTTCTGTCTAGTTTTGCTTGATTGTCTTTCTGGATGAATTGTACAACCAATTTGTCAGCTGTGGGGGAGAAAGCCCTGGTATTTTCACTGGGACTGTGTTGAGTTTATAAAGCACCTTAGGGAGGAGTCACATATTGATGCGAAGCCTTCCCGTCTGAGACCCTGGCCTGCTTTCCATCTGCTCTGTGTGTGCGGCGTCTCTGAGGAGCGTCCTGTAGGTTTTGTGAAAGTTTTTTATTTTGCTTTTATAAAAGCATTTTCTCTCCCATTACATCTTCAAACTGGAATTTGTTTATATGTACTAAGGCCAGCAAATTTTGTATATTGATCTGATAATTTGCTATTTCACTAATTTTTCTCATGATTGCAGTAGTTTTTCCATTGCTTATTCTGATTCTGTTGAATCCAGATGCAAAACTGCCTGCAGGCAGAGATGGCTGACATCTTTCATTCCAGGTTTGGCCCTGCATCTGGGCTCTGCGTTTGCTGGCTGGAACTGGGGCTGCATGGGAACCCACCACACTCTGATCCTGTTTCCTTCTCTGCAGGATGGGGCAGCCGAGGGACCTGCCCCTGGGAGAGCTGTGTGGATTAAATGACAAATCAGTGTAGACCCCCGGGCCTGCTCCTGGCACGAGGGTACCAGTTGGAGGGCCTGGCTGTGGACAAGGAGTCCTGTGTGGCCAGCTGATGCCTGTGGCTGGCTTGTGGAGCCTCCTTGTGGGCCTCTGGGGCGGGAGTCCGGCCATACTTTCTCCTCTGCCTGGAAAGGACCTTCTCCTGGATGGCACTGGGACCCTTCTGCAAACATTTATTGAAATATTCATTATGATCTGGCAGCTCTGTTCTAGGAGCTGCGAAGCACCTGGGAACAAGGCAGATTAACTCCCTGCTCTGGGGGCCAGCACTCAGTCGGGGAGAAACAGAGCTGGGCAGGTCAGCAAATGACCGTGTGGCATGGGAGGGACATTAAAACATGCAGCTGGGAGAGGCAGGGGTGGATGAGGCTCTCTGCCAGGTGGCCAGGCAGCCTCGGGTGAGCAGAGGTCCGCTGGCCTCCTCCCCATGCATGCAGCCAGCCACAGGGTCAGGCGTGGGTCCTGATCAGTGAAGCCCACACTCGCACAGAGGTGGCGCTGTCCAGGCCTGGGCTCCCGCTCACTGCTGGGCTGCCCTTGCTGGCCAGCTTGCCACTCACGGCCTCAGGGTGGCTGCTGCACCTCCAGGTTCCAAGCCTGGCAGAGGAGCCAGAGACCCTGTGTTCTCTGCCCAGAGAAAGTCCTAAAAGTGCAGACTTCAGAACAAGTAGGAGTAACACCCTTGCTTGCCAATATCTGCTCCAGAGGTAGAGCATGTTCTGGCCGCTGCAGAGACAGGCAAAGGCCTGGTGCCCCTCCTTTCTGCTTCGGGCTGAGGAGGAACCTTGGCATAATGGCCTCGCCCTGACTCTGGTGGCCAGCGCTGGGTGGACGGTGTGTATCTGCCCACGCTGTTCCCCTGCACACCTACCCTTCCTGCCATTCTGGCTCCGTGACCAGGCCCTGCAGCCAGGATCCAAGCCCTGGGCTGGGGGCGCTGGCCTGTCATCACTGCAGTCAGCTCATTTCTGAGCGCACAGCATTGTGTCCTGGCTAAATGACAGCATTCGACCAGGGAAGAGCCACGGGCTGGGAAGGAGTGTGGCAGGAACATGGGCTGGCCGCCTGCAGGCCGGCTGGGCTGGGGCGCCTGCAGACCATGGGAGGCCCACTGTCTCCTCAGTAGCTACGGCTCTGCCCGCGCACTCGGTTGTCTGTAAGCTGGCCTAATTAGCCCTTTACTTGCCCAACTTTGCTAGGCCCCCAGATGTCCCTGCAGGAAGGATGCAGAGGGTCCCCAGCATCTCTTAGGAGGTAACCCAGCTATGTGACTGTAGCAGATGCAAGAAAATAACCTCAGTGTCAGACAGGGCCACTGCCAGCTCACTGCCCTCACAGCCATCGCCTGGGGCCCCTTTGGGGGCTGCCAAACCCTTCCCATGAGTTTTGTGCATTTCTGTGGCCCCAGGAGTCTCTGTCAGTATACTGGCCATGGTCCGGGTGGCCGCTGCTGAAACCCCAGCTGGCCCTCTATACCCACCTCACCCCCAGGGGATGGCAAGGCAGGTCTGGGCCAGGGATACATGCTGGGGCCATTGCTGCCCAGGGGCATGTGTGAGCTCACTCTGAGAGTGAGGGGACCCTGGATAGGGCCTTTGTAAAAAAAGAGCCACCCCAGGGGATCCTGGGCAGGGGCAGCTTCTCAGGAGGGTCCAGAGGAGAGGGGTCACCAGACGTGGTGGTCAGGAGCCTGGCGTGGCTCTGCTGTGCATTCTCTGAGCATCCTTCCGGTTCAGTGTCCAGAGCTGGCCCCGCTCCCCATGGGCTCCCCCCAGATGCCCACTGCCCAGCTCCCCCACCCAACACCTGCAGACATGCATGGGCCGGCCACAGGGACAGAGACCCAACAGAGCAGGGCTCCAGGCCCTTGGACGTCTCCAGGAGATCCGTCTGCAGCCAGACTCTGCCTTCCCTGCGGCTGCGGAAGCTGCCCAGGTGGGAGTAGGAGGCCGCTTCCCTGCATCATGTCAAGGCTCTAAGTACCTGTTGTCATTTGCTTTCTGGGGAATAAAAATTACTTGGAAAGAAAAAGAATTTGAGGTGAATCACTAAATGTGCAGAAGATACACAGGTGTCCCGTTAAAACAGCTGTCACCCACCATCAGTCACCAGCTGTCCCGGCTGTGGCTCAGTGCCCCGTGGCAGTGGCGCTTCCCTGAGCCCCGGGCTGTTGGGCTGGGGTCAGCAGGCTTTATTTCGCGGCGCTTAGATCTGTTCCTGCCTGGAAGTCGAATGTTGGAGGAAGTAGAGACCAATTCCATTCGAGGAAATGGCTGAAGGTGGTCAGCCTGCTCCGTTTCCAAGGCATAGTCATCAGAGCCGGGCCTTCCACACCCTTTTCATGAACACTGCCCGTTTGATCTGCAGCACCTGGGGCCCCTCTGGACGGGGTCGGCCCCGAGCCCAGTGCTTCACCCACCGCTAGCTGGAGCCTCAGTGGCCCGGCAGCCCCCCCAGAGAGCGTCAGGACAGGTTGAGTTTAAGGGGGACCTGGCCCATCTCGAACAACTGCGAGTGGACCCAGCAGCCCGTGGGCCTTGAGGGCTGGTCCCAGCCTGCAGCGTGAGGCCAGGCCGGCTTGGACAGGTGCAGGCAAGGGGCTCTACCCAGCGCCAACCACTCCGCCCCTGCTGTACTCAAGGAGGCGGACCTCCATCTGCCTGCGTGGACTTGTCTGCCCCCAGCTGAGAGGGTGTGTGCGCGGGGACAGCGCGCGGGGCCAGCTGCTCGCCCTCCAGTGGACGGAGCTCTTTCTGGGCAGCATGAAGTGTCAGTCTGGAAGGGCCCTGCACTCAGCGGAAGGTGGGCTTATTTTCATTTGCCTCCTGACACTTAGAGGCCGGTAGATGGTCAACCGGGGTTTTGCTCTTCCAATGGCTTGCACGCCCTTCCTGGAGCTGGGAGGGTGTTTCTCATCCGCTGTGGGATAGAATTGCAGGACAGATGGCAGGTTTGAGGTGCAGGCCGGGCAGGACCCGAGCGTGTAGATGTCCACCACGCAGCCCTCTTCTACCTGTGGGCATCGCCTGGGGCTGGCAGTGTGGCCTGGGGTGGGTGGCCATGTGGTGGTGTTACTTTGGAAGCCGCAGCTGTGCTCGGGGAGGTCCTGGACTGGATGAGCTGGGCCGTTCGGGCTGAGAAGCTGCTAGCTGCTGTGTCCAGAACCCCGGAGCCACACCTCCCTGGGGGCTGAGGGCACTGTGTCGCCAGACGCCTCAGGATGATGTTGCAGAAGCCAGAGCGGGGGACCGGGTCCCAGTCTGCTGTCCCCAAGTGTGGCCACTCCCTTCCACCCATGCTGATTCCAGCATCTGTCTCTCTGGGCCCATCATCTCTGTGTTAAATAGTGGAGCTTTTCGTTCTTGCTTGGTACTTTAAAAGTTGTCATGTGTCATTAAAAGTCTTCCTAAGTGTCATTTCCGTGGCCACATCTGTGTCTATAGGTCGTTAATGTTAAGGTTGTTTGAGTTTGTTAGAAGCAGTTCGTTTGATGAGATGAACCTATTTTGGAGAAAAGGATCTGCATTTTTTAGGTGCATCCCTGGGCGAGGGAATGGGGGTCCCCGGGGAATGGGCTCCTGCTTCCCTGGCCCGACTCGGTTGCTCCTGGACACGTCTGGTCAGTTCCAGGCCGCCTGCCTCTGCCTCGGTTCTGGAATCTTCCCTTTCCTCCAGCCCCTGGCGCCTGCCCTGTGAAGACTGGAGATGACTTGTGGGGACTCAGAAATGGCTCTGGGTGTCTGTCCTCTGAGGGGTGGGGCCCTGGAGCAGGTTCCACAGCCCCCCGACCAAGCACATAGCCCATTAGCTGCACCCCATTGCCAAGTGGCCTGCAGTTCTGTGCTCAGAGGGGCAGTGGGGTTTAAGAGCTGTGCAGGGACCCTGTCATCACAGGGGGCTTGAGTTGGGGAAGATGGCCCCTGGTTGAGGGAGGCAGCTCTCTGTGGCCTTCCCGGGTGCCAGGCTCTGGCTAAGGGCATCTCTGCCAGTCACCAGCAACTGTCCCAGCCAGCTGCTGTCCTGAGCCCTGGAAGGGGAACCAGGTCATGGCTGGCAAGGGGCGAGGCACCGGAGAGGCCTGGGGACCCCCGGCCTGTTGTGCTCCTGGGCAGCTCCTCACTGCTTTCTGAAGGTGCGCACAGGTGCCTGCCCTGCCAGACACTGGGAACCGGGGCGGAGGCTGGTGGGGCTCCATCCCCGGGCGGGCGTGCTGAAGCTCCCTCTGCCCCCAGGTGTGCATCGTGCAGAAGCGGGACACGGAGAAGATGTTCGCCATGAAGTACATGAGCAAGCAGCAGTGCATCGAGAGGGACGAGGTCCGCAACGTGTTCCGGGAGCTGGAGATCCTGCAGGAGATCGAGCACGTCTTCCTGGTGAACCTCTGGTGAGCCTGCTGCGGGGGCAGAGGCCCGAGGCTGGGGTGGCCACCCTCGCCTGCCCTGGGCTCCCCTCCCTGGGTGCCCTCCTGCCTCTGGGACCCCCACGGCCCTCCCCACCGTCCCCGTCCAGTGTCCCGGGGCAATAGCCGTAACCACCCAGCGTTCGTCTCCCAGGCCGCAGGAGCCCGGCTTTCCCAGGAAGGGTGGCTGTGGCCCAGGGAGTTTTGCACCAGAGATGGCAGGGGAGCCCTGCTGGGGCCAGGGGCCTCCCCAGTGCAGGGCCCTCCTGATGTGGGGTCCTCCCCAACACAGGGTCCTCCTAAGGCCTCCCAGCAGCCTCCCACTGTAGGCCGGTGCTCCCCTGATGCACCTTCAGGTGGGGCATCATTCCCGAGGACGCTTGGCGGGCACGGTGCTCATGGCAGGTGGAGAGACATGTGAGAAAGGCACCCTGGGCTGACAGTGCCTCCTCGGGGAGGTTTACAACTTCTCCCCAGTCTGTCTGACCTGAGTGTCCATTAGAGGCAGCCCAACCAGCACTTGGGGACGATAGAGTGGGGACACCACCTTCTGTTGGAGAATCATCTGGTGCTGAGTCTTCCAGGGGAGTCACTCAGGGCCCCGACCCCCACCCCCAGTTAGTTACTCACCTGGGGTCACTGCAAGTGCAGGAGGGACTTCAGAATGGACGGCAGTCTGCAGCCACACCACTGCCAGTCAGTCACCTGGTCCTGCTCCATAGTTACGTGGGGGAAAGAGCCGGGTGGCATGGGGGACTGCTGTCTTACCCAGGCTGCTGCGTGGAGACGGACATGCTGACCAAGGCCTCCAGGGCTCCTAGGTGGAGGCCCGGAAGCTGCCCAGTTCTGGAGGAAGGAGCACAAGGAAAGGGCCCTGGGCCTCCGGCTCCTTACCCATCTGTATCGTGGGTCCTGGCCTCACTCCCTGCGGCCCTGCGGCCAAATGGTTGTCTAGTCCGCAGGCAGGAAGAGGGCTGCCAGGGCTGTACCACATCCCTGTGCCCTGAGGTCTTGTTATTGTGCTCCACGGTCTCATGGTTCTAAAGCGAGGGGTACCCAGGCACCAAACACCGCCTAAGCCTGCCCCCTCCACCAGACAGCTGGGGAGGGTCAGATCTCTGATCCGCAAAGGTGGTGACTGCCCCCCTGGGGTGGTGGGTCAGTGGGGTGGAAATGGCCTCACCGAGGCAGCTCCTGGCTCGCAGCCTCACGGGAATGGGCTGCTGTCTGTGGTCAGCCCCCAACCACAATGCTGGCATAGGACCAGGAGCTTCTTACAGAAGGAAGACCTGGGATTTCCCTCCTTGGGGGCCTTGGCCTGCATCCTGGCCCTCCCTGCCTCTCCTAGGGGCCCAGCATGGGCACCTGGGCTGACTCCCTCCATCTGCCGCAGACGATGCCCTACCCTCCCTTTACCAGTGCCCTTGTCTGTGGAAAGGGGTGCGAGGGTCCCTGAGCCGCACTTCTCAGGCTGGCAGAAGTTTACACATGTCCACACAGCCAGAGCACACCAGTCAGGGCCGAGCAGGGGTGCAGGCTCCCTGCCTGCTCAGCTGACGTCTGCATCCCCGCAGGCTGGCCTGCCAGGGGGTGTCTCCCACCACCCCGCGGCTGGGCAGGGCAGGGCCGGGCCGCTACAGCCTCACCTCCACTGCTTGCTGGGACCCCCGGCCTGTCCTGGAGGCTCACGTGCTGAGTTCCTGTGGTCTGTGGCCCAGCCCCATGCCCTCCTCAGGCCACAACCTATACGACCCTCGTAGGGCCACCCCTCCTCCCCGAGAATGAGGACAGGTGACTTCTGGTGAGCAGGGAAAGGGGCATCACATGGAACATGAACTTGTCACATGGCTCTTGGAAGAGCCAGTCGATTAACAATAAGGGTTCCTTCTGAAAACTCACAAGAAATCACAGAGTAGGGGTTCCTTAGGCCATCGTACTGCCACTTTCATCGTCACCATCCTCACCACTGCCACCATCCCCACCGTGCTCACCGTCCCCACCACTGTCCTCACAATGCTGTCACCTTGCTGCAGGTTCTTAGCAGCCCAGCACTGCCCAAGCCTTGTCCCCATTTCTCCGACGACCCTCCAATGTTGGGTTTTTATCTCTCTTAAGGAGACCAGGAAGCCAAGGCAGCAACTGGGGAAATGGCCCAGAGACGGTGCTTGCTCCTCCCCCAGTGGTCACCCGGGTCTCGGCCCCCAGCTGGGCTGCCTTCCATCAGGGCCATTCTGTCTTTCTTGGGGGTCCTGGCTCAGAGACGCTCCTGGACAGGGCAGAGTCCATGCCTCAGGCACAGCCCACTTCTGGGGACAGCCCTGCCCAGGGTGGGCTCAGACCCTTAGTTGGGGGCTTGCCCAGTGATACGAGCTGTGACTCCAGCTCCACAGCCGTGCATGTGCCAGCGCCCCGCCCCCACTGGCGCCCACAGGTACTCCTTCCAGGACGAAGAGGACATGTTCATGGTGGTGGACCTGCTCCTGGGTGGGGACCTGCGCTACCACCTGCAGCAGAATGTCCAGTTCTCTGAGGACACGGTGCGGCTGTATGTCTGCGAGATGGCGCTGGCCCTGGACTACCTGCGTGGCCAGCACATCGTCCATAGGTGTGTACATGCCGGACAGGTGGGGCGCCTGCCTTGGCCTCAGGCCGGATGCCCGTGGGGCAGCCCCGCTCCAGCGGAACCCCAACAGGCTCCTGCCCGCTCGGCCTGCCCTTGCCCTCTGAGTCCCCAGGTGAGCCCCCTGGCCCATTAGTGCTGGACTCCAAGGCCAGCCCCACAGCTGTGCACCTGGTGTCCACCTGGGGGTGGAGTGGATGCTGTCTGAGCAGCCCTGGCCAGGTACCGAGGGTGCTTGGCTCTCCGGGAATCTGGGACTGGCCACATCAGTGGGACCTTCGCCTGGTCTGTTCCACTGCAGGGTCCTTGCCCCCACCTAGCAGGCACCCATTTCCCCATCTGCCAGTCCCTGGGGAAATCAAACTAGTTTTAGCAGTAGCTGAAAGCAGATGAAATTAGGAAGATAAAGCAGCATCACAGAACAAAACAAAAAATTATGTGGCATATTGTAAAATCAAAGATGGGATGGATTTCTGTGCCCCTGGGACTCTTATCTGGCCATTATTCAGGCCAAACATTTACCGAGTGCCCAGAAGTCGGGCAAGGTGAGGCCTAACACCAGTGGGCGGACAGCTCGGACCCGAATCAGTAACTCTGGGCAGCACAGGGCTCTCGGACAGGGGCCAGCCTGGGAGGCCACAGCGAGGGGCTCTGCTTTTGTTCTCTGGGGGCCCCGGCGGCTCTGTGCCCTTGCCGAGCCCCCTCCCTGATGTCTGTCTGGCTTCAGAAGGTGGGGGGCCACCACAGGGACCAGAATGTGGCCCTCGTGGGAAGCCCCAACCCTGCTGGGGACCAGGGGCAGGCGCAGGAAGGGGCTCCGGACCCACGCCCCTGCTTTCTGCTCTCCGCAGAGACGTCAAGCCCGACAACATTCTGCTGGATGAGCGAGGTGAGGCCCGGCTGCGCGGGGCCCAGGCCCCTGCGGGCACCTCTCGTCCTCCAGACAGAGCCACATCCTCTCTCCTCGCAGGGCACGCGCACCTGACTGACTTCAACATCGCCACCATCATTAAGGATGGGGAGAGGGCGACCGCGCTGGCGGGGACCAAGCCATACATGGGTGAGCCGCGGCCCTGCCCGCCCTCGCACCCACACTGCCCAGGGCTGGCGGGTCAGGCCACCCCTGACGTCGCACAGCAGTACGTGATGGGACCGGCTGCTGAGACCCTAAGGGATGCCCGTGAGGGTTACAGCGTGACTGTGAGGCAGCCCTCCGCCCGTGTCAGGCTGTGGGACCTGGACTGAGCCAGGCGGTCAGTGGGGAAGGCTGGGCCGCCGAGGGCAGCTTCCCTGTCCAGCCCTGATGGCCGCCTGGTCTTGGGGCCCAGGAGGGGTGCCGGCCCTGGGGCCTGTGCGTCGGGGTGCTCAGCTGCCCTTCCCTTTCCGCCAAGCTCCGGAGATCTTCCAGTCTTTCATCAGTGGAGGGACTGGCTACTCCTTCGAGGTGGACTGGTGGTCGGTGGGGGTGATGGCCTATGAGCTGCTGCGCGGATGGGTACGGAGCCCCTGAACCCAAGCCGGCTGTGGTCTCGGGGGTGGCCCGAGGGCCCTGGGGAGGGACAAGGCCGCCCCCAGGCCCAGATGCTCAGAGGCCTCTGTGTGCTCTGGCGATGAGGACACGCTTTTAGTGAAGCGTCCAGTGGGTGAGTGGTGCCCATGCGGGTGCCGGGGGCAGTACATTCCCGGGGCCATTGGCAGGCTGCACTCTGGCCTCTGCAGGCAGGCAGGGGAGGACTGACCCCCAGGGGACCTTCCTCAAGGCCCCTGTGGGGGTCCCCGTGCTTTCACTCTGGGGCCACAGCAGGGCCAGCCCTCAGTCCTGGGAGGCCAAGGGTCCTGCCTATTTCCCCGTGGGGGGCTCTGAGGCACAGCGCCCATAGCCACCCTGCGGGACCCCACCCTGAGGAGGGCAGCCCTACCTGGTCCTCCAGGGATGGTACTCCCAGGGCCCAGTCCTCTGGGGGGCGATGCTCCTCCTTCCTGGCAGAATTCATTGCCTCCTCTGAGTGGTTCCCTGGCCATGGTCCCAGCATTCCCCCTGCAGGCTCTGCCTGGGGGTGTGCCCACTTGGGGGTGAGGTGCTGCCTAGGGGGCCTTGGGTGACAGGGACCAACCACCTGAAACAGCACTGCCTCCACCTCCGCAGAGGCCCTATGACATCCATTCGAGCAACGCCGTGGAGTCCCTGGTCCAGCTGTTCAGCACAGTGAGCGTGCAGTATGTCCCCACCTGGTCCAAGGAGACAGTGGCCCTGCTGCGGAAGGTGAGCCTGAGGGTGCCGCCGGCCAGGCACGGGTCGGTCCTGCCCGTAAGCTGCAGCACCGAGACACTGGTCTGACGAGGGTGTGTGATTCCCGCATCCAAGCACCTCGGGTCCCTGGGCAGCCAGGCTTGCAGGCCCCTGCAGTGGTGCGCAGCATTGTGGAGGAGCTTGGCCTGTCTGGGCAGAGCCTGAGAGCCGACTCACCGGCTCCCGTTACCAAATTTAATCCCCAAGACCTGCTTCCAGGTGCTGCCGTCACCCCTTTGGGCAGACACTCTGCACCCTGTCCCCCAGGCTAACCAGAGCAGGCCTGCTGTAGGGAGGGCGAGTGTGGGGCTGGGACCCAGCCCACATGGTGCACCGGCTTCCTTGGCCCCTGCTCCCCCTTCGGAGGAGGGCAGCCCCTGCCACCACCACCGGCCGGACCAGCCCCACCCCACCTGCAGCAAGCAGAGCCCCCGGAGCCCCGGGCACCTCCCAAGGCCTGAGCATGTGTCTGCAGCAGCCCAGGGCACCTCAGCCTGGCGAGACGAGGCTGTCCAAGGGCCTCCCTCCAGGCCTCAGGGCTGGACTGGGGGCTGCCCCTCAGCTGAGCTGCGCCATAAACATCTGGTGCCTCCGGGTTAGGAGCAGGTGTGGGAAAAGTCTGGCCGACTCCCTGCTCCCATCTCCTGGCCCACAGGGTCCTCCTGAGCAGGTCCTGGCTGCTGCCAGAGACCTTCCACCCTGGGATTAAAGCCGAGCAGCCTGAGGCTCTCCCAGCCCGCAGAGATCCTCTCGGCCCAGCCTTCCCGGCAGAGCTCTGCCCGCACCTGCCCAGGGGTCTCGCATGGGAACCTTGGCCTTCAGAGGCCTACGTGGGGAGTGGGGATGGTCCAGGTGCAAGCCCCACCCCTGGGGAAGCCGCTGACAGGGTCTGCGGCATTTTCCTGGGAGACAGGACAGTGTGTGGGGAGATGCAGCCACCCAGCATTGTGACACTGGCCGCAGGGCCACCCTGGGACTTCATGGGGCTGTGATGTGTTGTGTCCTGGCCCCAGCCCTGCAGTCAGCTAGGCCAGGGCTGTTGACTGCTGGTCGATCCCAGCAGGGTGTCCCCGTGGGCCCCTGGGGCCCTCTGCCCTCCTTGGGTTTCTGGGGCCTGGCCAGACCACTCAGGCCGAGTTGTCGCCTTGGCCCAGTGACTGCGCTGACTGGGTTGCTCTGCCTGTAACTGGTGCCACTTTCCTTGCCTGGCCCTTGATATCCTGAATTCCTGAGCCTCCAGCCTTGTGGAGTGGCCTTTGGGTGCCCTGGGTAGGGCAGGCCTCAGGGCCCAGGCACCCTCTGATGCAGGCCTCCTTCCAGCTCCTGGCTGTGGACCCCAAGCACCGTGTGTCCAGCCTGCAGGCCGTGCGGACTGCCCCGGCACTGGCCGGCATGCTCTGGGACGACCTGAGCCAGAAGAAGGTGCAGCCAGGCTTCGTACCCAACGTAAGCCCATGGGCACCATGCGGTCCGGAACGGGTATGGGGGGTACGTGTGGGCGGGGCTCAGTGCCCTGTCCCCCCCCAGAAAGGCCGCCTGCATTGTGACCCCACCTTCGAGCTGGAGGAGATGATCCTCGAATCCAGGCCACTGCACAAGAAGAAGAAGCGGCTGGCCAAGAACAGGTCCCGGGACAGCAGCCGGGACAGCCCGCAGTCGGTGAGTGCCCGAAGGGCGGGCGTGCCCGGGTGGGCCTTGCTGGGGGCTGCCCAGTCCCTCCCCTGTCTGCCAGTTCCTGCTTGGGGTGGCCCCGAGACCTGGGCGTCCCTGGGCTGGTGGGCATCGTCCCATGCCGGGCTCCCTGTTACCCCAGGCTCGGTCCGTGTCTGTCTCCCCTCCTGATGAGGATCCCACCTTAATCCAGAATCACCTCCTGTCAATCTGCCTGATTACTTTGCAGTGAGCTAATTTCACCACCCGAAGTACTAGGGGTTAGGCCTTCACTGTGGGGGGACAGTCTACCCATAACACCCCCTCTCCTGCCCCAGGTCTTGCGGCTTCTCTGAAGCAGGTGGGGTCTGGGAAGCGAGAGTGGTGAGCATGCTCAGGGACTCAGGGCACAGCTGGGGTTCACAAAAGCACAGGGGTTCATGGTGACACTGTCCATGATTGGTTGCACCCTGACCCTGACCCGTCTGAGCCCATGGAGGGTGCCCTGGGGTGCCCCTCAGGCCGCAGCCCCTGTGCAGCCCCCTCAGACCTGATGGGCCCTGAGACGCTCCCAGGCACGTGGCCATCGGTCCCCTCCACCTCGGTGTGGGGCCCAGGACCGGGGCGTGCGCCCCTGCATGCCTCAGTTCCTCAGGGAGTAAAGGCCCGAGTGGGTGGGCTCCGGCCCCCTCCCACCTACCTGGGGCTGCGACGGCGACCAGTGTCCAGCGGTGGGTCTGAGGTGGGGAACAGTGGTGGGTTGCCAGTTTATTGGGCTGTTTTCACGGCTGTTTTGGATAAGGACACCAGCGGTGACCTCGCAGCTCTCTGCACGTGACAGCAGAGGCCAGATTCCTTATTTGTCTTTATCGTTATTGGTCGGTAAGAGTTATTTGCACACTCTGGGTACACGTGCCCCTTGGAGATGGTTCTCAAATGTTTTCTCTTTCCTTCTGCTGTGTGGGGTTTCTGCCCTCCCCCGTGGTGCTGTCTGCAGCAGCACCTTGTGCTTTTGATGAAGTCTTGTCTTTCCATTTGTGCCTTTGGAGTCGTATTTAAGGAACGACTGCCTACCTGAAGGTCACAAAGACTCACTCCTGTTTCCCCTGAGTGTTTTAAGTATTTTACCTCATGCGTTTGGGTGTAGGATCCATTTTGAGTTAAGTTTTATGGATGCTATCAACTCGGGGTCCAGCATCCTTCTGCACATGGGTGTCAGTCGTCTGACCGCTATTTGTTGAAAAGACTCTTCTTTTCCCACTGAACTGCTTGGCGTCACTTTAAAAAATTAACTGACCAAATGTAAGGGTTTGTTTATGGACTCGTGATTCTACTCTGCTGACCTGTGTGTCCCTCTGGTGCCAGAGCTGCAGCCCAACTGCGGCCTTGCAGTGAGTTCTGAAACCAGGAAACACGTTCCAGATGGCTTGGCGAGTCTGGGCCCCCTGCTCCCCCCGGGGGTCCTGAGGTTCGGAATCGTATCTGAGCTGCTCAGCAGGTGTATTTGTGTCAAAGTCAGGGGTGCACCTGCTCTGCATTCCCAGGCCCTGTCCTCCCCACCTTGGGAGCCGTCTGGGTTCTGAGGCTGAGCGTCAGGCTTGATGGAGGCCTGAGTGAGGGTCCGCGTGCAGACGGTTCACTCGGGAAATTAGCCGGGAGAAATCACTCAGAGGGGAGAAGCCAGGAGGGCTGGACTGCAGGCCAGCAGGTCCTGGGACAGCAGCCTCAGCCTGAACTGCCAGGCCCTCGGAGGGCAGGCCTCCCTCCGGGGACGCTGGCTTTCATTTCCTGCGCCCAGCATCACCGGCTGAGGCCTCCAGGGGGACCTGTGTGTGGGCAAAGAGCTGCAGTGGCCGAGCAGGACGCCAGGGAGTGGCAGGCACAGGCTGGCAGCCAGAGGGAGAAAGCACAGCAGAACCAGGTCAGGGCGGGTGCGGCAAAGGCCTCCTGGGCCGTGGCTCGGCAAGAAAGGATCCTTTGTGGAAGGGGTCACGGTCACAGGTCACACACAGTGGTCCCTTGCACCGCCCACAGCCGCCTTTCTCTGAAGCCTGTGGAGCGGCTCCTCCGGCTTCCTGGGAAAGCCCAGATGAGGAAGGTCAGTGAGGTGAACTCCAGGCGGGCCAAGCATGCGCGTTCCCGCCATCCTCCGGGCGCCCTGTTGCCGCAGCCTCCCCGCCTGCCCTTGGTCGGTCTGTTGGCGGCTTGCCTCCTGGCTGACCTAGACCCCCACTGAGAGCCGGCGCCCTGCTCCCATCACCTCCTCAGCCGGAACCTGTGCACATGTCCGCTCGTTACTGACACGAAGGCTGGGACATGGACAGCTAGGTGAACAGCCCGGCCTGCGAGGAGGCCTGTCTCCCTGAGGCAGAGGTCAGTTACCCTGCCAGGGTGGTGGCTCCTCTGGGGGAGGCCACGTGCCACGGCCAGGGCTGGAGGGAGCTCAGAGGTTGTGGCCCCCCCACCCCCAGCCCCCCCACCCAGGCTCAGGCTGCTGCTGATCCGCACTTAGTGCATCAGGAGCCACTGAGGGGGCGGAGGAGCCACAGAGCCATCCTCAGAGCCCAGACCGGACCCGCAGGAGCCAGCCTGCCGGCCAGGGTGGGAGCCCTCCTAACTCACGGGGCACCCAGTGGGGTCCTTTGGGGCGTGCCTCAGCAGGGGGGACAGACCAGCTTCCTCCAGACCCAGTAAGCCTGCCGAGTTCTGTGCTTTCTTCTTGGAAGAGGTGCAGGTATAGTGACATTCCTTTGCCCTGGAAGGGACGTCCTGGCATGACCCCCATGGCTAGATGCACAAAAGTTAGACAGGACAGGCTCCTGAGGCTGTTAGTGGTCGTCTGCCCTACTCTGGGCCTGTGTTCTACAAGGACATGCAGAGCGCCCAGCGCTGCCTGCCCGTGGCCTCTAATCCACTGCACACCACCCGCGCGTGATGACCGGGGAGTTTAGATGGACGGGGCTCGTCCCGCCTGCTTTGACGGAGGACGGGAGCACACGCCAGCCCCAGCAAGACCATGACCGTGTCTCGCATGAGCGTGAGCTGGTTCTAGCCCCCGCTGGTGGGTACTGGGCGGAATGTCAGATCAGTGGCCTCATGCCATGCACTAGAGGCTGTGTGGACCCGTCCTGGTACTGATTCTGCACCCGGCTCGGCAGCGGCGCTCACGGCTCCCAGTCGGTTCAGGCTGCCACAGTCCCCATCCCTGCTATGGGCCAAATGCCAGGCTTGTTAATCAAGAGGGAAAGTAATGGGCAGCAGCATCCTCATGCCCTAAAAGTCAGAAGGTAAAGACCTGAAAGTCTTTGGCAGTGGCCCTGCCTGCCCTCTCATGCTGGTGTGGGTTCTCTTCGCTGTCTAGGCTGGTTTGTTGCGAGGGGCGGGTGTCTGGAGCTCTCGGCGCCTTTCCCGGGGTGGCCGCTGCCAGGTGGGCGCGGGCCGAGTGCTGGCTCAGGCCCTGGCTCCGCACCCCACTGCATGCGGTGGTCCCTGCATGGAGCACTCCCTGCGTTCAGGGAGGTGGTGGCCTGGACTCCGGGAGGGGCCGGAGGAAGCTCTGCCAGGGACAGTTGCTGGGAGCACGGCCCTCGTCGCGGGACCTGCCACCCCTTCTGACGGAGGTCCCCGGTCTGAGGACTGAACTGGGCCTGGTGATAAGGGGATGGGCCCTCCCTCAGGGAGGCTAACGACAGCCTCCGCTCGTGCTCCCATGGTCTCGCCCGCCGTGTGTGCACACCGCTGCTATCATCCCCCGACCCTGGGGGCAGGGTGCCCCACATGCCCCTCCATCCTGCTGCCAGGGCAGGGGGCACTCACACTTGGTTAAGTGCGGCCAAGTTCGGCAAGCCTTCTGCTGTCCTGGGTACGGTGAGCACCACGGGTTCCGGAACAGGCCCTCCTGTGGGTCACAGGCACCATGGTCCTGGGCCCCCACGGCAGCTCCTTCTTCACCACCTTGCTGGAGGCACTGTCCGTGGGGCCCCCCAGAACCTGGCCGTCGAGGGACCTGCTCTTTAGTCTTGAGTCTGTCAATCCGGTCCTGCTCCCCTTCTCTGAGCCTCTGGTTCACCCTCAGCCTATTTCCAAGGCGGTCCTAGAATCTTCACCAGGGCCAAGGCCAAGATTCCAAGTTTCTTGCAAGTTTCCAAGAGCCACACTGACCCCATTCCAGGGCTCTTGCCAGGGAATTAAGTCCCCAGCCAATAGGCTTGCGCTCACATCAGCACACTGTCCCTGGAGCAGCTGTGCTCACCACGCCGGTGCCTGGTCTCATGCCTGCCCTGGTCAGCGCGTGATGCCTCGTGGGTCCAGCGCTCCCCGCTAGGCCACTGTTGGTGACCTGTTCTGGAGGTCGGAGGTGGGCAGAGGCCAGCCTACAGGGGGCAAGGGCTGCCTTCCGTGGTGTCTGACACGGCTGCAGCTCTGTGTCCTCTGTAGGAATTGGGGGTGCTGCTCTGCTCCCCCAGGGAAGGGCCATCCACAAGCTCAGGGGTGCCCACACGCACCCCCTCAGGGGCCCTCCCGAGGTTCATGGCCCCGCTCCGCCCCCTTCAGGGCCCTGGCTGTGATGCGGGAGGGTCCCTGCATGGTTCCTGCCTCCTCTGAGGGTCTGCGGCCCTTACAGCTCAGCTGGCCTCCCGGGAGCTGTCCAGGCCCAGGACGGAGCATCTGCTCACACCGTGCCCCAGGCTGCTCATGGGTGCCCTGAGTCTGTCGCTTGCTTATGCAGTCGCGGTGCCCTGCAATAGACAGGCAGCCAGCGGGCCGTGTATGCGCTTGCCCTTCCCACCTCTGCCCAGCGCTGGAGCTGTGGTGGTGGCCCTCACGTTCCCCCCCGACGGCAGCCACCCCAAGTTCCCCGAGGCGAGAGTCTCCGCAGCTGGACACCTGTGGCCGCCACCAGGAATGGGCTCCTTGTCTGTCCAGCAGTGCAGGGTCCAGCTCCTGTCCTGTTCTGAGAGTCTGCTTCTTGGGACAGCCCGGTGACCAGCCTTCTTAGGGCAGGTCCCTGGAAGTGGACTCTAAGATGGGAATCTGTATACAAGTGACCAAGAGGACCCAGTAGTGGGTCTGGAAATCTGGCCAAGTCTGGTCCCATGGGCACTCATCCATGTCGGCATCCCCCGAGGCAGGGGGCTGAGCTTCCATACTAGGGTGTCCTTCAGTCACTGGCTAAGGGTCACCCAGGCATGGCAAACTCCCAACCTGGGCTCTGGAGAAGCTGACCAGGCCCTGCCATGAGTGGATGTGAGGGAACCTGATGGCATCCACCACACTCATTTGTGTCTTTCTGGCTAACAGGAGAATGACTACCTTCAGGACTGCCTTGATGCAATCCAGCAAGACTTCGTGATTTTTAACAGAGAAAAGTGAGTGTGTTAGGGGTGGGTACTGGTCACAGAGAGGAGCTGGGGATTGGGGCCAAGGTTTTCTTGGTACACCAGTCCTGAGCCCCCAGTCACCTGGCATCAGCGGACCCCTCCCTGCCTGGGGGAGTCCAGGCAGTGGCCCCGGGAGGAGGGCGAGGGAGGTCCTCATCCAGGCTCATGGGAGGGGTCCCTTGGGAACTTTCAGTCATAAACGGGCCACGGGCGAGGATCTCCTGGGGATGCATAGTGGACGGCCAGGCAAGGGATGACAGCTCCCCGGGCATCACCTGCAGAGCCCCGTGGGCTCCTGTCCACCCGCATCCCCTGCTGCAGACAGAGGGGTGGGCACAGCTGGCTCTCAGGGCGATGAGAGGCCATAGGCAGCTGAAATGCTTGGCACAGTGGAGGGAGAAGGCCCGGCTCTGGGGGTCCAGGGGAGGAGGGGCAGGATGAGGCATGGAGGCGGCAGCCCTGGGCTCTGGCCGGGAAGGTGAGCGGGATTGGCCGGTACGCTGTCCGTCTTGGGGACCAGGACATGTAGGCACTGGCTTAGGACAGTGGCTGCTGTCCTGGAGGTCAGAGGCCTGGGGGAAGCGGGTAAGACAGGCTTGGCCACGCTCTTCGCAAAGCCTTCTTCCAAACCTGCTGGTCCTCAGGACTTGCACCTGCACTGGTGTCTCTGCTTCTGGTCGGGAAGGGGTTCAGCTTGCCAGCCCTACCGCTCCAGCGTGAGGCCAGGGGTAGTCAGAGCTGCTGGGCTGACAGTCTCCTGCCTGCCCCATGTCCCTCTCGGCTCCCTGCTGTGCTGGCCCGGCCCAGGGATCCTATGCCCAGGCAGACGCCTGGCACTCAGTCCATTTTGGGGGCCCCTGGTATGTTCCTGAGCCCTCGGACATGTCAGGGGCCAGAGGGAAGCACGCTGGGGCTGCTGGTGAGGCTTGTACAGCCCGTCCTATGCCTCCTTCCCCCAGACTGAAGAGGAGCCAGGACCCGGGCAGTGAGCCCCTGCCCGCACCTGAGGCCGGGGACACGGAGGCGGCCTCAGAGGACAGGGAGGGGGCGCGCCCCGCCCTGCCCATGTGTGGCTCCCTCTGCCCCTCTGCTGGGAGCAGCTAGGCGGGCGGCCGGCCTGTGGAGACCAGGCTCCAAGGACGAACAGCGGCGGGGCTGCGGGCAGAGGCCCAGCGTCCATGTCCCCAGCCAAACAGCCCAGCCCGTCCAGGTGCAGATCTGGCCATATTTTCACTGGGACCATCTGACTGCAGAGGCTGCTCCCTGGCTCAGTGTCGCAGTAACAAGAAGTGACTGGTGTGGCTGAGAGTGGTGGGAAAGGAGGGCAGGTGTCCCCAGCCACTGAGTCGACTGCGATGCCGGAGGGAGGCTCGTGGCTGCTGGGCCAGGTCTGTTCTGGCGGCCCCGACCGGCTCACATGGTGGGCACGTGCACTGGCCCTCAGCCCCCTGGCTGTGCGCAGCTCCTGTCCCTGCCCTCAAGCTTGCTGCCCAGACCTGGTGGTGGCCAGCATGGGCTCAGATCTTGTACATCAAGTGGGGAGGGTCATGGGCAGGATGATGAATAGTTTTCTAGAGATACACTATTCTAGCACTTTCTGCTGTCTGTGCAGTTCCACCTCTGCGTATCATGCCTAGAACTGCTCACTGTCAAGTCTTTGCCTGCTCTGGGTGCAGCCATGCTGGGCAGCGGGAGGCTGTGGAATGGGCAAGATGAGGCCAAGGGCCCCATCATGCTGGGCAGTGGGTGGGTGGTAAAATCACAAGGACCAAGTGGGCACAGATGGTGCAAAGGAGAGCTGGCTGGGCCAGGCAGAGGTGGCATGGAGAGACTTGCTGCCCTACTCACTGAGGGCCCCAGTACATGGGTGCCACGTGGTGATGCAGGACCACAGCCACTGCCAGGGGCCAGAGGTGGGCACTGCAGGATGCCCTGTGGTGGTGCCAACCCCTGGGGTATGTTCCCAGTGATGTCAGGGCAGGAGGCTTGAGGTCATGTATAAATGTATAAACGCAGGTGTGCATTTTTGAGACCCCCTGGAACTGCGTGCTGGTTTCCCATGTTGGTGGCAGGGATATGGGTGTGACTGGGCTCTGACCACTGCATCCCACCAGGGAGGGGATACAGTGCCGTGGAAACCGGCCTTGGTGAGCCTCAGGAATGGGCTCTGAGGCCACAGTGACCAAACCAAGCTGGGCCGGGGGAGCCCTGGCGATGTGGCAGGACCACCAGGATGGACTGTCCTGGGGAGGATGCCTGGGCCAGCACAACTTCCTGAGAAGCCCAGTTCAAAGATAAGCCCCAAGAACACAGCTGACAGCACTCCCTGGCCACCAAGAATGGACGCCGGGACGAGGCCTGAGCTCCCAGTGCTGTGAGGCATGGGGCCATCCCCGACCCTTCCCTGATTGTCTTCCTGGTGCCTGTGATCATCCTGCCCTTCGGCAGACACCCCTGCTGGGAACTGGCCAGCCAGCACTTCTGGAAGGTTCTTGACAGCCCTGAGGGTCTGCTCTGCCTTGGAGACAGGGCTGTGGCCATGGCTGCCCCTTCTCCTGCCACCTGCAGGAGGTGTGAGCTTGCCACCCTGCTCCCATGCCTCCCCAGTGCCATGGTGCCCCCACACCCCACTGGGGTTCCCTGGGCTCTCGGTCAGAATGTGGGAGGCAGCCTCTCTGCCGAACCCTCTCCCTCAGCATCCAGCCAACCCTCTGGCTGTCTCTGACCTGCAGGCCTGGGCTGGGGTACAGTCCCCAGGCTGCTGCCCTGACAGTGAGAGCCTCACCCCTATGCAGACCCGGCCCTGCCCTTCCCTGACCTGGGCCCAGCAGAGGCATCCCCGTAGGTGGTCTGGAGAACCAGCTTCATAGCCAGAACAAAACCAGGGTCGGGCGCACAGAATGCCCTAGGGGCCCACTCATAAGGCACTCTTGGGGGATGGCCCACGGGACAGAGAGGTCAGGGCTGTCCACACGCCAGCAGCTACAGCCCAGAGACCTTTAATGGACCCAGTTCACATGGGGCTGGGGAAGGCATGCAGGTTCTGGCTACAGCTACCCTCACCACGCGAAGCTGCTGCTCTCACTAGCTACAGGAATGCACGTTTGGTAATAAAAGGAATGCATCTCAGCTAAAAAGGAGCCTCAATTTCCCTGGAAACGAGCTACTAGGAAAGTAGAGGTTCAGTCCTCTGCCGGAAGCCACCCCGCGTGAGGTCCTGACGGGTCTCTGACGTCACAGCGGCTCTGCGGCAGGGCCTCTGTCCTGGGTCCGGCGAGGGGAGCAGACCCGCTGGGCCAGCAGGAGGGCTGGGGCCTTGGGTCAGGGACTCCTGCTGGGGAGGAAGAGGCAAATGCCGCAGCCTCTCGGCCCGGCTGGCTGTGGCCCCCGTTGGGCAATGGCCCTGCCGAACGAGGCACCTAGCACCTGGGCTCCGGGCCCCCATGTCCAGCCTTGCCCTGGCAGAGAGACCTCCCCAAATTCTCTCTACTGGTGGGGGCTTCTTGAAACAGGACCTGGGACCCCAATAGGAGAGTATATGGGGAGGGGAAGGTAGGCCCAGCACCTTTCAAAGTCAACAAAGGGAAAGCTAAGAGACGTGAGCGTCCCCACAGCTGCCCGCCTGGAACAGCCCAGCCCGCGCCATCCCTGCAGAGTTCTAGGACAGCGAGGTGATGTTGGAACGCCCACCAGGAGGCGCCATGATCTTCTGCGCTGTGCGTCTGGCTACGTGGTCGTCCGCCTGAGATCCTGCAGAAAAGTTGGGAGTGGGTGTGGGAGGGGCAGAAGCAGCCGGCTGTGTGCGAGGCCAGGACCGCGGAGCAACCCCCACCGCAGCCACACTACGGAGGGTCACACCGCAGACCCGGACACCGGGCAGCTGCCCCCATGCCTGAGGTCGGCGATGGTAAGAACGGGAGGCCAGTGTTTGTGTCCAGCTAGGGACTGGAGGTCAAGGTTGACCCTCCAGGAGCCTGCCTGGGGAGCAGAGCGCAGCTCCATCCTGCTTTGTGCCCCCTGTGGGGCAGACCCGCCTTGCCCTCAAGACCCTGTAGTGGCAGAGGGCTGTCCGTAGCTTTTAAGACGATGCTAATTTCAAAGGGGACCTGCCCTGGCCCTCTGTCCCAGCACATACCACCTCCGTGAGCGGGAGGGTGAGGCAGGACACCAAGCGGTGGGTTGGCCCCTGCGCGGTCTGGAAAGAGAGGGTGGGTCCTGCTCTGGTTTGCAGGAGAACCCAGGACTCAGGGCTTCTGGAAGAATCTTGAGTCATGTAGCATGGTAGGGGGCACAGCCAAGAGCCCGAGGGGAGGCCTGAAGCCCACGGCCTGTGCCCTGGAACCCCCTGAGGACTCCAAAGCATCTGGGTGTCCCTGAGCACCTGCAGACCCTTCCCTACTGGCCTCACAATTTTGGCTGGCAGGGCTGGCTGGGGCTGGACATCCCCGCTCAGCCCTGGGCATAAGGTGACAGTCCCCACTCAGCACTGAGTCAAGGCCAGGGGCATCACGACTGCCCTGGAGCAGATGCTGCACAAGACAGGGCTTCCCTGGCCAGGCCTTGCCCCTCGGCCCCTCACAGGGCAAGGGGAAGTGCCCTCCACCCTCTGCACACTGAGCAGCTCCCTCTGCGGGCAGGTGTGGCCAGGCGCGGGGCTGGGGGGCCTGCAGCCTCTGAGCTCCCCACCTGGGCGCCAGCAGGACCCTGGCAACTGAGGCCTACTGTCTCCAGGGGGGCTTCCTGTCCCTCAGGATGCTGCAGCGGAGTCCCCAACCTGCCGTGCCCCAGGCTCAACTCACCAGACAGGCTGAACCCCGACTGGTGCAGGTTGCGCACAGTGGGAATGGAGCTCTTCCCGGGGCAGGATGGGCGGGCCTGGGCACTGCCCCCTGGCTTGGCAGGCATTATCACCTCGTGGACTGGCCCGTCGTAGAGGCCGCGGGGCACTCCGTGGATCTCTGCCAACTGCAGGGCCGAGGGGAGGCATGAGGGGGCCAAACCCACCCTGAAGCAGGGCGGGCCCTCCTGCCAGGACCGGGGCCTGCTCCGCTCTGTGGGCCCCCCTGCCAGGCTCAGGATGTCCGGGCTTCACCGTGGGCGCCTCTGCCCCGTGTGTGTGTATACACACCTCCCTGTGCATGTGCACACACATCCCTACGCATGTGCACGCACACCTCCCTGCACACACGTGTGCAGACATGCTTCCTTCACCCAAGGCTGGGTAGCTGTGCCGAGCTGGGGGCACTGCTCAGACAAGGGCAGCCCTGTGGAGAAAGCCCGCTTTTGGACTTGGAAGCCAACCCTCCTCAGTACCCGGTGTCTGGTGGCCGGCAGAGCCCCTCTCCAACCCCAAGGAGGCCCTGAGAGGGAAGCCCTGAGTCCTGGCCTCCCTGACAACGGCCCCAACGCCAGAGGCCTTTCCCAGTGGCCACAGTGGAGGGATGGTCCACAGACCGAAGCAGAACCTTCAGATGGTTTGTGCTTCTGGCTGGCACCTCCCTTGGGATCTGTGGCTTAGACAGCGGGGGGGTGGGGGGCGCCTGCCCATCAGATCCTGCCCTGGGGGTGGGGTCACTGTGGGGCCACTACAGGGAGATGGCAAGTGTAGGTCTGACCCCACACCCCTCACCCCGGGTGTGTGACCGGGAGCCCACGCCCTCCCTGTGCCTTGGCTGTGCCAGAGCTGAGTCTGCAATTTCAGAGCTGCCAAGGTGATGCCTATCTGGGTGCCCATAGGAGTCCCAGACCTCCACCCCTCAGGGCAGGTGTGGATGCCTGGTCTGGCCTGGACCCGGCCTCTCAGCCCCACCCAAACCCTGAGGGAGGGGTGGGTGTGTGGCCAAGGTCAGGCCAGAGCACAGCTGTGCCCGATAGCCTGTGGCAGCACCATGCGCCTTAAGAGCCCATGCCACCTCTTCCCCTCGGAGGAGACGCGCTCCTCACTCTCAGTTCAGACAACATCCTTCCAGAAAAACGGAGGCACAGCTCGGATACAGCAAACCAGTGTGTGCACTAGTGTGTGCATGTGCAAGCCAGCTGGGCGTGCAGCGTGGGCCTGGGCAGACACCTGGGGCGTCCATCGGCTGCAGAGGGCAGCTTGGCAGAGGGCCGCGGCCAGGCAGCAGAGACAAGGGGGGCTTGCTGAGCTCCAGTTCATGATGCTGCCGTGAAGACCGCGCCCCTCACCTAGTCCCTGCACACTTGTTCCTGAGCAGCCTGGGCGGCTCTGCTGCAGCGCTGATGCTGGTTCACACAGGGAGGCGCCACCAGTGGTTTTTAATTGACCTCAGGTCCACTTTCTATGCTGGGTTATGTGGCTAATAAAGGCATGCAGAGCCACGACTACGGGCCTGGCCGCCAGGCAAGGGGCCCTCTGTGCTCTCCTGACTGCGGGGCAGGGGCAGGGCTGACCAGGGGAACTGACGCTGTGCAGAGGAGGTCCTGGCCCCCGCGCCACGCCCACCCAACCCAAGCCTTACCCGGTTTCGAGCTTTTATCCTTTTGTAGACAAAGTCAGGGAACGTCTTCCGGGGGATGAAGCGGCCAGCCCCTGGGGTCACGAACATGTTCCCATCCTCCAGCACCACCCTGCCCTGACTGATGACCACCGAGGGTGCTCCTCGGCACTCGACGCCTTCCAAGATGTTGTGCTCCACGTTCTGGGGAGACAGGTCCATGGGGCAGCAGCCCTGTGTGCTCCCGAGACACCCCGTGGGTTTGACCAGTGTTCCCAGAGGCCTGTGTGCACCTGTCTTAGGACCTCTGATGAGGCACAGTGGACTCAGCCAGGCCAGAGCCCAGGGGGGGACTGGCCGCACCCTACAGAGCCCTGTCCTGGGGCACGGTCCCTGGACAGGGCTGTGTGGACCGCCTCGCCCAGGGTTAAGCCTTCCTATGAGGCAGGCAGGCACAGGGCACAGGGCTCCACAGCAGACATCCCAGCCGCTCACCCTCAGGAGGAGCAGGGCCTCCGCTAGCACCCAGAGTGCCAGTCCTGTGCTTGACCAGGGAGGCCGCCGGGGGCTCCCAGGACCCCTGCCCCATGGCACCCGACCCCAACTCGGACCAGGCTGCTTTTACCAGGTTGTGGCTCCTGGCAGAGATGATTTTCGTGGCCCTGGGGTTCCATATGACCAGGTCAGCATCAGAGCCCAGGGCCACTCGCCCCTTCCTTGGGTAAAAGTTGAAGATTTTGGCAGCATTCGTGCTGGTTACAGCAACAAACTGATTCTCATCCATTTTCCCTGAGGCCTGGGGACAAGGAGGCCTGGCTGAGGGGGAGGGAGTGTCCCGAGGACACGAGGCGGCACAGGCAGTGGGCAGGTCCAGAGCCGTGCCCCCAGGGCAGTGGGAACGGACAGGTCTGACCCTGTGCGCAAAAGCCTCGTCTCTTCTCACTCTGTGGGCAAATAACTGGTGAAGCCCCCAGGCTGTGGCCCTTAGAATGTGACGGTCTCCCTGCAGAGCCGGGGTCAGGGCTGGGCCCAGGAAGAGCCCAGGGCTGGAGGTGGGGGTGGGGGACGGGACGCCAGGCAGGGTGTTCCGAGGGACATGGAGTCAAAGGAAATCAGCACCTGGGGACACGACTGACATCACAGAGGTAATTCCACAGGGACAGGGCCACCCCCCCCTCGATCATGTAAGATGTCTTCCTGGTGGGACGTTGGAATCAGGGAGGGCCAGGCTTCCCCCAAGCTGTGGGAGTCTCCCCTGGGTGGCAGGGAGGGGCCCCCAGCCCCAGTGCCCCTCAGGGTGCGTTTGCTGGTGCGGTGGCCTCCCTCTGGGCACCGGAGCCCCGCTGCAGCCCCGCCCCAGTGACGGCTGGTGCCCTGCGTCCTCACCACGCACTTCTCCCAGACCACAGACATGCGCTCCTCGACGCCGTTGGTGCCCTCGGGGATGAGGGTGAAGTCGTCCTTGCCGACAGCCTTCTGGGCAGTGGTGAAGGTGCAGTGGGCACTGCCAGTCACCTGGAGGTCCCCGCTAGAGCAAGCTGGGCTCAGTGGAGCCCAGAGGGGCCTGCCCTTCTGAGGCCCGCCGAGGCCCAGCCAGCTTTGCCTCCCACCCTGGCCAGCACGGCCCACGGGCTGGAGATGTGTGAGAGAGGGCGCTGGGCAGGGGCGGCACTGAGTGCAGGGGACCAGGACAGGGCAAGGACAGGGCAGTGCGGGGGCTCCAGGTGGGAGGTGCTGGCCAAGCTTCTGTGCCAGGGAGGCCTGCGCTGCCAGCAGGCTGAGGCCATGGTGGGCATGGAGCACGCAAGCTGCCCTGGGCCAGCCCGAGCCGCCCCTTACCTGGACAGCAGGGAGGTGAGGTGGTCGGCAGTGGTAGGGTCCGGGCTGACAGGGGGCGATGTGACAAAGGCCGCGGCCTTGGCCCAGTTCTTGTCCCAGTAGTGGGAGCCGTCTGTACCCAGGCTGGCAGTGATGGGCTCCCCAAACACGACCACCCCTGCAACAGGCCCGAGAGGTGCCCTGCCGACCTGTATGCCCCCGGGCCCTAGCAGGACGGAGGCCTCGGACTGTGCTGATGGCTCCCAACAACCCCTCCACCTCTCCACCCGGACGGTTCACCCCCCTCCCAGGCTCCTCTGGGGGGACCTCTCCATACCTGCTCCCTCACGCCCCCCTGCTGGGGCCCGCAGGCTGGAGGGAGACATGACTGGCTTGGTGCCCATCCCTGCCTGGCCATGGCCTGTCTGTAGACCTCGGGTTCCCCTTTATCCACTGCCCCCTCCAGCTGTGTTTTGAGGGCACAGGGCCCCCAGCCCTCAGGACATGCATCCCAGGTCCTGGACACATGAGGGGCCCAGCAAATTGCAATGTGTCCTCCTGGCGGGATCAGTGCGTTGAGGTTCACTAGCACCTGGAGTCAGACTGTCCCAAACACACACACACACACACACACACACACTCAGAACACATTCACGCAGTCACTCAAAACACACTCATGCACTCAAATACACTCACGTTCCTGTGCACGCTCGCACGCACACCCCATGGTCATGGCATTCACGTCTGTGCACACAGGCCAGCAGCCCCGCTTTGCTCCGAGGCCCCCTCCTGAGCAGCTGCTGCTCCAACAGAGGGAGACTCCAAACTCACCAGACCTGGGCGGGGACTGAGGCCTGCCTCCCCAGCGGCCGCCACCCGGGCCCCCAGCACCAGGCCCCAATACCACGAGGCCGACCGGCAGCGTCCTCCCCATCAGGCCTGCTCCGCTGGGGCCTCAGGGTGGCTGGTGAGCTCCAGTCCAAGGCCGTGACCGCTGACCCCCACTGGTGCTCCCCAGGCATTGGGGTGCAGGCCCCGTGCTCACCTCTGCGCTTGGCTTGGGCGACCACATCGGCTGCACCCTTGCTCATCACCTTGGTGACATACAGGGGGCAGTTGGCTTGCTTGGCGACAGTCACAGCTCGGTACACAGCCTCGGCCTCCACCTGGGGACAGGGACACTCAGGCCCTCCAGGGCCCTGGGGCCTTCTGGCCAGGGTGGCCTCAGGATGCCCACAGACCTCCAGAGGTCCTAGGCCCAGAGGGGGTACCCACTGCAGGTGAGGAGCCCAGCCTGGGGCTTGGTGCCCATTCTCTGGGCTGAGCCACACAGCCCTCAGGACCTGAACACGCTGCCTGCTCAGCCTTTGGTGACAGCCTTGGGGTGACCAGCAGTCATGGGGATATGAGCCTGGCAGGGGCACCCACTGAGTCACACCTCCCAGGTGACCCAAGTAGGGGCACAGCCCTGCCCGGCCATGGAGCCCCAGAAGAAGGCAGTGGCCAGGGTGCCCTGTCAGGGCACAGCTCTTACCTCCTCGGGGTGGCTGAGCACATGGCCCTCCGGGCCGGTGATGCCGAGCTCCAGCAACCGCCTCTGCTCCTAAACAAACCGGCAGGACACGGTGCTGCATCCCGGCTGCAGCCCCAGCTCTGGGGAGCCTCAGCCTGGGTGCGAAGTCCATGGCCCAGGGGACCCTGCTCCCCGAAATGGGTCCTGACCCCCAGACCTCTCACATAAGCCCTGTTCCCTAGGCAGAGTCCTGAGCCCTCAGACCCCCTGTGTGAGCCCTGGGCCCCCAGGCCGCTCAGAATCACCAACCACAGAGAACCCAGAATGGAGGAGAGGGGGCCCTGCAGGGGAGTGACACCAGCTCCCTAACTGCAGGAGAGGGATGGGCCTGGGGGGGGGCAGGGACTTGCCTGAGATCCTAGGGTTCCTGATGGGGCCCAGGCAGCCCCCCAGCCCGGCCTGCCACACTGTTTCTCAGAGGGGCGCTTCTGGGGGTGTGATGGGGGCTATGCAGTCAGGGCTGGGTGGGACGCATCTCCCAGAAGCACGCTGGCCCTTGGGGCTCTGTGCAGGGAGCTCCTCTTGTCAGGGACACAGACACCGAGTCCGCGTGGGAGGCGAGAGCAGCAGGATACCATCCACCCCCAAACCAGCCCCCCTACACTGCTGAGGTGCCTCCCAGCACGCTCTGCCCACCACCCTATCCTTAGCTTGACCCATGATGTTCTCCTGACGGTGTGGCCTCAGAGGCACATGCTGGCCCAAGGGCGGTGGTGGGAACCTAGGAGCCCCGCAGGCTGCACGTCACCCCCTTCCTGCTGCCCTGGGGATGGGCAGAGCCCGCCCTGCCCCAGGAAGTCCCCCCGTGGGTCTGGCTTGTCAGGGAGGTGGGCTGTGCATGTGTACCCTCTAGCCCACCAAGGAGCCCTAAACCTCCCAGGGGCTGCCCAGGGCTGCCTGGATGTGACTGGAGGGCCTGCCACTGACCCAACACCACACTCACTGGTCAGAAGGAACACAGGGTCCAGTCCCTAGAGGGGCCTCACTCCAAGGTGGGGGCGGGGGGCAGGCACTGCAAAACGATCTTAGTCCCCCACAAAACGACATTACGGTTTGGGAAATTTTTGATCTGAAGTGTGATGATCACAGAAAAGTCTGTGTTGTGGCCAAAAGCCCCCCAGGCTGCCCTGTCCCCCTGCTTGACCTCTGACCCTGAGCAAGCTTTTTACTAGAATCCGTTCAACATCCCGTCCCTTGGGGCTTCTGGGATCGAGTGCTCCTATGAGAGTCTGGGGCGCCCTCAGCCCCACCCCCGCCCGCACCTCCTCCACGATGTCCCCGTTCTCTGCGTGCACTTGGGCCATGGCTCCCAGGTCCCGGATGATGCTGAAGATCTCGTACATCTGGGAAGAGAGGTGTGCAGGCCGTGTGGGGCTGCGGCTCTGCCAGCAGCAGCCCCAGCGGCTCTTGCTCACTCTGGCACCCGCCCTCACCTGGCTGTCGGTGCACTGACACCGGTCCTTGTATGCCATGAAGACCAGGAAAGAGTTCACACCTGGAGGAGAGAGGCAGGACCGGCTGACACTCAGCCACCAGTGGTCGGATCCCCAGCATAGCCAGGGTGGGGGCAGCCCCCTCCTCTCGTGCCTCAGCAGCTGGCACAGTGGCCCTGGGCACCGGCCCCACATATGCTCACCAGCAGGCCCGGAGTTGGCCCCAGCCCTGTTCTGGCAGCTCTTCACGCTCTGGGACCAGGAACCAATGGCTCCGCAGGGGCAAATGCAGGTGAGAACCCCTCATGCCCCTCACGTCCCCACTCCCCAGCACCCCTGACACTGGAAGGAGCCCTGACAAGGAGGGAGCCATGTGCTCTGAGCTGCCCGAGTTCTATAGGCTGTCTACAGCAGCGGGGCCATCCAGCCCACCCCTGACCTTTGCAGCCTGAGTCGCGCCCCACCAGGCCAGGCTCGTAGCACGTGCTCAGGGACACACCGTGACACAGGCAGATTTGGGGGCCTCTCGGCCAGGCAGGGCCCGACCAAGAGGACGGTCCAGCTCTCCTGTTTTGGGGGCAGCCAGAGCTGTCCCACATCCCCCAGGAATTGGGACCCGACTGGGGATGCACCGGGGCCCGGAGGCAGCCCCCAGCTCCCCGCCACCCACACTCACCAGGCTCTCAGCCCCCTGCTCCTCGCTGGTAGTCTCTCTGGCCTAAAAGTGCTGATGTGAGGAGCTGAGGCATGTGGCAGGGAAAGTAGGTCACCCTGTGCCACAGGAGCCACCCCCCAGGTGACAACCTGCACAGGGTATCTGTGGAGGTCGCTGATTAGTGAGCAGGAAATGTCCCGCAGACATAGGAGGCAGGTGGCCCGTCCCTGGGCTCCTCCTGAGGACCTACCCCTGGTCTGCAGGCCCCGCCCAGCAGCACCCCAGCAGGTGAGCAGTGGCTGCAGGTGCCCGGCTCCCCTCCACCTCCCTGCTCTGAGCTGCAAGGCCACAGCCTCCCACGGCCAAGCAAAGAACAACCAGGCGGCCGAGCTGCGGCTTGGAACGAGGTGCCGAGGCCAGCGCCCCCCCCACCACCACATCAGCTCCCAGGGAGGGGTGGGGGTCCTGCAAACAAAGGCCATAGTGTGAGGACCAACACCCTTTGGGAAATGGCCAGGATGAGCCCTCCCTTCCTCCTTCAGGTCTGGCCAGGGGCTGGCCCCACACTGCCTGTGACCCTCTCCAGGCTGTAAGCCAAGGGCAGCTGGAGGCTGCTCCACCAGAGAGCAGTCACCAGGATCATCTACCCTGTCAGACCGACTGAATTTCTGGCGTGGTTTCAGCCTCAGGGCTTCTGGTTCAAACGGACTCAGCTTGTCTATGCACTGGCCTGTTTCAGCACAGCCCCAAGAGGGACCTGCAGGTTAAAGCATTCTCCCAAAAGGGTCTGAATGTAGCTAGCGCTTTTCCTTCATCCAGGGACAAGGGCCACGATGACAGGTGGCACTGTGTCCTTCTGTGGACAGGAAACGTCCCCAGCCATAGGAGGCAGGTGGCCTTGGTCTAGACTCTTTGGAAGTAGAACGGGCATGCTAATTCCAGTAACTCTTGCTCAACTTGCCCAGAGCCCCCGGCCTCCTGCTCTGGGGTCACAGAGGTCAGCATGGTGAGGGCCCAGGATGAGGGGCACCTTCCCACCCAAGAACAGGGAAGCCCAGGCTCCCGCCCCCGCCCTTCCAGTGGCCCTCGCCTGGCCACGGGAGCCGCCACTCACCCTTGTCCTTGACCAGGGCCTCCAGCTCCTCCCGGGCGCTCTCATGCCAGCGGGGGATGTCCACGTGCAGGCTGTAGTCGCAGCAGGCCCCGCTGTCCGCTCGCTCCCGCCACTGCTCATAGGCCGCCAGCAGGCTCACGCCCATGTCGGGGAACACGTGGTCCACTGTGGGAGCAGTGTGGTCAGCGGAGCCCCCTACCCTGGTCAAGGGGAACCACTTGGCCTCCACGGGAAACTGGCTTCATGTTCCCGAGAGATCAGGAAGTGGGTTTAAGAAAAGCAGAGGAAAGGCCACGGGCACCTGAACTGGGGGCCGATACGGCTGTGACCCTGCCCATCGGTTCTGCCCAGAGGCATCTCCGGCCCCAGCCCTTCTCCATGCAGACCCGCAGGCTGGACGGTGGACGAGGGCAGGAGGGGAGCACCGTTGTCTGTGGGGCTGGACCCAGGAGCCTGCCCAGAACGGTGGCTGGTTCCCTTGTGCTCAGGGATGGCCCACCTTGAACAGGCCACTCAATCCCCTGGGCAGCTGGGAGTCCCATGGCCACTGCATGGTCACCTCCCCACACGTACCAGCCCTACGTCCAAGGTCCAAACACTGCTTAGCACCTCTCCTAGGGCAGAAAAGCCTGCCTACCTAGGGCTGTGGCAGACGCCGTGTCTTCTCAGCACGCCCCTCATTCGGAGCCTCTGCTCCCCAGCTCAGATCGCCACACTGGACCCTATGGGAATGGGTGCCTGTCCGCCCTGTGGGCCATTCACAGATCCAGCCTGGGGCTTGACAGAGGCCTGTAGACTCTCCATCCTCACAGGGACACCCCACAGCTTAACTGCTGCCTTGGCACTGGCGTGAGCAGGTGACATCCATGTGGAGGAGCCCTGGCCAGCCTGGGCCACCAGTGACAGCATGAGCAATAGCCTGATAGGACCCGTCTTCTCAGTCCAATGATGTGGACCGTCTTTGGTCCTTTTTCACTTTGTGGTTGAGTAAACCACACTGCCCAAGATCCAGGCAATGGTTGAGCATCTCTGGTGACGTGCCCAGTGACCTCAGAGGGGCCCTTCCTGGTGGCAGCAGTAATAGCAGTCACAGTGTGCCTGGCACAACAAAGCAAATTAAATGCACAACTCACTTAATCCTTGCAACTTGCTAAGGGGTTCCTCTCCCCCATTTCACAGATGAGGAATGTGTGACTTCTGAGAGCTAACTGACTTGCTGGAAGTCACACAGCTGGAACAGGGTAGAGTCCGGGTTCAACTAGGTTTGTTACACCAGGTCTGAACCAAGCAGAGATGTCTGAGCTCTGCACTGCTGAGCTGACGGCATTCAAGTCCACGAGGGGAGCAGCTGGACTTTGGGGTCTTTTCCTGGCCCCACAAGCTTACAAAGAGCAAGTTCATGGTTGGCAAGCAAATTCATCTCACAGGCTGTTGAGTGGGGCTTCTCTGCTGGGCTCAGAGGTTTTTATGAGGAGGTATGTGAACCAGAGCATGTCAGGATGGTTCTCTTGGCTGGCACAGAGCCAGGACTGAAGAAATGTAACTCTGGGGGTTGTTGATGGATAATAGTATTTTTGTCATCCTTCTAAAACCACAGCTTCCGTCTTTAACTCTTCTTGACACTGGCAAGAACTTCCCACAAACTAGGTTGCAGAGGCATAAGGATTGGGGTGAACATGTCTGTTTCAGGCAACACAACCCCCCTGCTTGTCCACGGCATTTGACTTTTCCAAACCTAGTCCTTGGCCAGCTGCTAGCTTCCCAGGAAATAATAAATTACTGGGCACACATCCATTTGCGCCCATGGCATTCCACAGCTGGCCAAGGCAAAGCGATTCAGAAACAGGGTTAACAAAAGAGCTGTCGAGGATGCTTAGACTGGAATATAATACTGGGGACGGGTCGAGAACACCATCATGCGAAACTCCTCCTGTGACACCGAAGCCAGACGACCGAGGTTGGGGGCGGAGGCCGCCCCGCCTGGGGACACTCACATATCATGGTGGTTCCTCCCGCTAGGGCTGCCTTGGTCCCCTGGCAGAAGTCATCAGCTGGGGTCATGCCCAGGACAGGCATCTGCAGCCTTGTGTGCACATCAACTCCACCTGGCAGGACCATCAGGCCGTGAGCATCAATGGTTTTGATGCCCCCAGGGACGACAAGGTTTTCGCCTATTTGTCTGAAAGCAACAAAGAGAGGTTTCACTGGTTATAAAGAGCCCAGGCCAGAATGTGAACAGGCTTCCTGGCAACATGGTGCAGCAGAAAGTGCACCTGGGCTTCTTGAGGAGAAGGACGGTGCGGCCAAGATTTAGCAGGACCACCCCCAGAGGCTGTCAGAGTAAGACTCCCTGTGCAGCGGCTCCAGGGCTCAAAACGGAGGTCTTGGGCTTTGCACACTTACTGCACAGAGGCCCCCACTCGAGGGTCCTGCCTGACAGGTGTAAGCAGAGAAACTATAGGGGTGCTCAGTTCATCTTGATTAAGCACCTGCTGTGAGCCCCAGATCACCCTGAAGCTGTGGTGACACAAAGAGAGGTGGGGGCCACTGTCTTAATTTCTAGAGAGACTCATCCCTGAAGGCTGGGGCTGGAACTGTCTCCAAGGGTTTTAGACGAGAAAAAGTGTTTACGTGGATTCCACCCAAAAGTAAACTCTCAGACAATGTGTGGTCAGCGTGTACCCACGTGATCTGTGAAGACAGTTGAGGCAGGTACTTACTTTATCAAACCATCTTCCACATACAGATCAGCGTAAAAGGATTGGTCATCATTTACCACCTTCCCACCTTTGATCAGAAGGCGGTCACTCTATTGGAAACAAAAAACAGTATGTTTTCTCCAAATTGAGTTACCCCAAACATACCTAGGACAACTTACTCTGGATTATGATTGACACATTCAGGCACAAGCTGTGCACACAGAAAGAAACAGAAAGGCCTGCACCGCTGCCATCCCCGACAGCAGGGCGGCCAGGGCCCAGAGGCAGCTGTGGCCCTTGCAGAACAGGCCCCGCGCCTCCTGTCAGCAGTCTGGTGCTGCCAAAGGCCCAGGGACGGCCCTGGCGACCGGCTTCTCACTCCGCCAGGAAGTGCAGCGGTGAAATGGATCAGATGTACACATTTATCACCTGATCCCTAAAGCCCAGGCTCGGGGAGCGGCTGACAGAGCCTGCAGTGCCCATGCCGGCCTGGGAGGCTGCCCCTCCTCTGCCACCGCACTGAGAGGCTCCGGCTGGCTGCTGGGCTTCGGTCCACAGCAGCATGGCTGGGGCAGCTGTGCTGCCGGTATGTGGGGTCAGGGCGGCAGACAGACCCCCGTCCCCGTTCCCGGGGGCTGCCTCCCAGCAGAGGGAGACACCAATGATGAGAGGTCACACAGGGCCAGCGCAGACTGTGACAGACAGAGCCCAGAGAAGGGGACCTGGCGAAATGGGGAGGAGGAGGTGCAGCCCGCAGAGAACAGTGGAGGGAATCAGGAAGGAGCCGAGGGCGGGGTGACGCGGACAGGAGCGGACCTCACGGCCCTTCCCCTTCCCTCAACTGGGCCCCAAGGCCGAAGAGACGGGCACCTTTCCCAGGGAGGCCACCTGCTGTGCGGTCACGAGGACCGCAGAGGGCTCCCGAGGTGACACGTGACTCGTTACACGTGAGCCTCATTATGTCATCTCTGGTCTTCCTGACATCTGTTTGGGATGAATTCTCAAGATCCTATTGATTAAAGGGAAAACTGCCATCCCTGCCTCCAAAAGGCCTGACAAGCCTTGTCACAGGTTAAACTCGGCCCTGACACTGTCCTTAAGCAGCCTGGAGCTAAGAATGGTTTTACATTTTATATTGGTTAAAAAACATCAGAAGAATATTTCATGACTCACTCATATAAACTAAATGAAATTCGTTTTTCAGTGTCCTTAAGTCAAGTTTTACGGGCAGTCTCGCTGTTCATTTCTGTACGGCCCCAAAGTCGGAGGCCTCTGCTGTCCGGCCCGTCACAGAAGTTTGCTGACTCCTGGTCTACGGCGTGGTGCGTTCCCAGCTGCCTCGGCTCCCCCCCCCCGGGTCCTGCTGGGGCGCACCGCCCGCTGCCCCTGGGCCCTGGACATCGCCCTGACGGGTCACCGCACCATGACCCGCTTTGCCCAGCTTCTGCAGCCGGTGCTTGGACCCTGCCCGCCATCCCCTGCGGCGTCCCCAGTTCAACACCTGCGCCCCACTCGCAGCGGGGCACCTCACCCTCAGGCCAAAGGCAAGCCCGCCAGGAGGAGGAGGGTTCTGGGTAGGAAGAGCACGGTGGCCTGGACCCCGCGCTCCAGCGGGTTCCGGGCGCCAGAACCTTCCAGGGCTGGGACGGGCTGCGGGCTCCCCGGGATGGGCGTGGGGGCCCCCGGACCGGTCGCCTTCCCTCCGGCCCAGTGGGGCCGGGATCACTCCCGCCCCCGGTCACCCCGGTGCCGGCCTCCGGCGGGCTTCCCGCGTTAGTCTTGAAGCCGGCGCCCTCCCGACCGGGGAGTAGAGGGGCTCCCTCCTCCCTCGGTGTCGCGGGAACCCGGCCGGCAGCCCCGCAAGCCCTCCCGCCCTCCTGCTCAGGCCGAGTCCAGAGTTGGGTCTGAGACCCGCGGGCTCCCGGCCGCCCGCAGGCGCGGCTTTGTTTCCCGGCCGCGGGGTGGTCGCCCGGCTCCCGCACCGGTGCGTGTGGGGGGCGGGGGTCTCGCCTCCCGAGGGCCGGGGCCGCCGGGGTGCCGGCTGGGCGCCAACTAGTACGCGCTCGCCTCCACCGGGGTGTCCGAATCCCGGCTTCGCGGAGGGCTTCGGGGTGCCCGGGGCTCCGGGCCCAGCGGCCGGGCCGAGCTGCTTTGTCTCGGACAAAGAGCTCCCGGCGCGGTGGCGGCGCGGTCCGGGGGGCGGGGGGCCGGCAGTGCCGACAAAAGGCCGCGTCCGCCCGCCGCCACCCCTCCCCCCGCCGTCAGAGCGCCGCGACCCGGAGGCCTCCGCGCGGAGGGGGCACATCTGCGCTCCCATCTGAAGAGCGGCCTCGGCACCCCGCGCCTTCCTCGCGCGCAGAGCGGGTCCGGGGAAGCTGGCAGGGCCCGGGGCCCGAGCGCCCTGCTCCCCAAACTGGTCTGCGCGGCGCTCGCGGGGCGCCTGGCCCTCGGCGGCGCGGGAAGGAGCTGGAGCTGGAAGGGAAGGGCCGGGCGTGCGCGGGGGCTGCACCCGGAGGGCGGGGTCCCGGTGCGGGGCCGCGAGAGGCCGCCCCGGGAGGCGGGCACGGGGCGCGGGGTGACGCGCGGCCGGAGCGAGGCCCACCGTGATCCGGGGGATGCTCTTCTTGCCCTGGAAGGACATCCTGCTCCTCCCGCCAGCGCCGCCGCCTCGGTCGGCCCGCGCGCCCGGCTCCGCGGGGCAGGCCTCGGGGGTCCCGGCGGAGACGCGCGGAGGCCGCGTGTGTGCGTGGGGGCGCCGGGCGTCCGAGTGCGAGCGCGCCGGGCCGCGCGGCTCCCGCCCCGCCCTGCCCCGCCCCCGCCCCCGCGCACAAGCCCCGCCCCGGCCGCGCTCAGAACCGCCCACTCCCCAGCCCCGGGCAACATCGGCCGCCGCAGCACCGGGTCCCTGCGCCTCGGCCCCGCGTGCTGGGTGGGGAGGGCGAAGGGCTGCGACAGGTCCTGGCCAGCGTGTGTGCGGAGTGTGCTGCCCGGGAGGGAGGGTGGGAGAAGCCCGGCAATGTCCCGCCCAGCTCGCTGCCCGCCGCCAGTTCCCTGGTGACCCGAGGCACCGAGGTCGCGGGGATTGATCCCAGGCACCCCACGCTCCGGAAGCCAGACTCCGTCGGGGAAGGTGCCTCCGGCCGAAGCCGGGCTCCTCCGTCCGAACGCCGGGCTGGGACGGGGCGGGGGAGACAGCCGCCTGCAAGGCTGCTCCGCCGCCGGCCGCGAAGCTGGGGGCAGGAGGGCGGGCACAAGTCGGAGACACAGCGACGGAAAGAGACAGCGAGACCGAGAGACGCAGAGAGACGGCGACCCAGAGGCAGGACGCGCGAGAGACCCAGAGACGGGCAGGAGCGGCGGAGCCCGCGGGCGGGGTTGCGCGGTGGCAGCGTGGAGATGCCCCAGGCCCAGACTGGCCGCGAGCGCTCAGGTGCCCTCAGAGAGGCTGGGGGCTTCGGGAAGAGGAGGAGCCCCCAGAGGGCTCCCGGCGTGGGTGTGCGGGGTCTCGGAGGGTCCGGGGCCCTCATACCGTTCAGCCACTACCTGCTGTGGGCCGGGAACCGTGCCGGGACGCTCTCGGCGACCCGCTGCGTCCTCGGGACCGTCTCCGCCGGCTTCGCCCGGCCCCTCCTGGCTGCCGCGTGCCATGTTGCGGGGCTGCCAAGCCCGAGGGTCCCGGCGGCCTCCCAGTGCGTCCAGCTGCAGAGTCTTGTTCTCAAAGGCGTCCTCCACGCAGCGGAAGACACCCTCGAGCTTGGGCCTGGCCCGGGGGCTGCCTGCACCCAGCGTCCTCAGGCGCGCGGGCAGAGGCTCTGCGGGCTGCTGCGGCCGGCGTGCGGCCATGGCGGGAGCCGGTGAGGGGCGACGGGTCCCGGAGCCTCCTGCTGCGGGGTCTGTGCGCTGCGCGTTAACGGGGCGGACCGGGGCCAGGCTGTCTCCGCCCCCGGGCCTGCCCCGCGGGAGGGCTGGCGCTGTCCGCGCCCCGGGTGCTGAACGCGCCGGACCGGGCAGGAGGGCGCGCTTTCAGTCCCGGGCGTAGCGCCACACCTCGCCCTGGAGCACAGGAGGCGTGGGATGGGGAGCACGCACTGTCTAGCGGGACTCCGGCAAGTAGGCTCTGACTCCGAAACGTTTGGCGAGTCGGGAGGGTCGGCGGGTGCTCCCACGCAAGCCGCTCCTGCTCCCTTAAGTCGAGTGCCAGGTTTTGGGGTGAGACACGGTAGAGACGCTCAGCCCGCCTGGGGTCACAGGGCGATGCCGTCACTCTGGAGAGCTCTTCAGAGATGAACTTCCAAGGAGAAGACACTCCAGCCTTGCGATGTTGTGCAGCCTGAGTTCAGACAGTGAGAGTCGCTGCCAGCTGCTGCGCATAGCGTGTCTGCAGAGCCGAACCACGTGCTTTCCCAGCCCCTGGGTCCACCCCTGGTTTCCACTCCCCCAAAGTGATCAGTAGCACCGCCTCCACTCACCTAAGTGACATTGTCTGTGGCTGAAATCTGTTGTCCAGTGTTTGAATTCACTCTCAGAAATCGTTTCTCTTTTCTAAATTATTTGTATTTTCTGGTTCTCACTTGATAAAAAGCTGCAGGAGGCCTCCTGGTGGCTGACCTCAGCTAGGTGCTGCCAGACACCTCTGATTTCGGAGCCTGTCAGGCGATTTTCCATGATTTTAGGATGAGACTGCTGCTGAGATGCCTGGATCCTCCTCCCCAAAACCCGGTTCCCTTTCTGGTGTGGAAAGGGGCCTTGCTGCTCCCAGAGCACAGGGGGCGCAGAAGTGGCTGACACAGCTGGGAGGTCCGAGCTTTAATGCCTTGTAAAGAGGAGAACTACGCTATTCTAGGATTTAAGACAATTTTATTAAAACTGTACAATAATTTACAAATGAGTAAAAATTCTCTGGTATATATCATAGGAATTACAATAGAAAAATATGTGTAAAATCTTGTAGTTGATCACCATACAAACCTATTTTAGGCCCATAAATACTGTTTAGCACTGAACAGAACATCACATTTTAGAATGTGGTTAGTAAGGAATCGCTTCAGACAACACAAACACTGGCTGGCATATTGCATGAGAAAACAAGTCCTAATTTCATTTTTGCATAAATGTGCAGTAAAGCTTTTTTAAAGTATACAGTAAACAAATAAATGATTTGATACATATACATACAACTTGATTTTCCTGAGCCTAAACATAAATCCATTATTGTGTTAAAACACACAACCCAACTGAAGGTGTCAATGACGGAGTAATGGTCCACGTAGATTAACATCACAACAGCCCCAAACTCCCACACGCCCTCATTCCTGACTTCCAGCATCGGTGTCCACAGACCACGTAAGGCACTCGGGGTGTCCTGAGGGCTACAGGCCCCATGATGGCAGAGCACCTTGAGGAAGAGCCGTTGTCCTTCAGCACTGGAGCTCTGGGCCATGGGAGCGAGGTACACACGCATCCTGTGCCAACGAGGAAGCCGCACTTTACATGGATTTCTTGTTCACACAAACGAAAACATTTGCATTGTTTGGGGTATTGTGTACACACTGTGATTCTGTTGGTAATTGTTATGCTGTACACAGGTCCATGTCTTGGTTACACAGTAAACATTTCTGGCAACATTTCAGGGTCCCACCTGTTGCTCCATCAGTGAGTGGTGCGTTTACACACAGATGTCCCCTGTTTGAAGAGTTTACATATAGTAAAATAGCCCACATACTTGCAGGAAATTCGATCCAACCCCCTAGTTTTGAATAAAATGTATATTCTAGAATTTAGACAATCATGTTATTTTAAAATACTTGAATTCTTCAGATGCTCACTAGACCAGCAGGAATCAGTGACAAATGCTCATATTTGCCTTTTTCTTTGGGGGGTGGGGATGGCAAAAGCCTGGCCCTGAAATGCTGGATTTTTAATCAGATGTAAAGGTGCCTATGGTACATGAGTAAAAAGTGGTTATCTAAAGAGAGGAGCTGACATCACAACCACTGCGTGTTTTCAGAACACAGCGGGATACAAATGCAGTTGCTTCCTGGAATGTTATTCAAAAACATCCATTGAACCACTTCCCTTTCCTATGTGCACATGATTTACACATAAACAGTAACAATCTCGTAAGCATCGGTATGTTTACATCCCTCTTTCCTGTGTAGCTCACCTTGTTTTAGCTCACAAAGCCACGGCTGAGTGTCTGGGGTGTGCAGGGAGGGTATATGGAGCACTCCAGGTGTGTACAACATGCAAATCAAGATGATCCGGACAAAGAGGAGGGGTGTGAACTTGGGTTTCAAATGCACAGCTTTAGCTCCTAAACAGCCACCCCACCCAGCTGCTTTTCCTGAGCATGGACACATCACGTAGGAGCTCCCTCAGAGGAGGGTGACCCACAGGTGGAGCTGGCAGTGTGGGGTGTTCCTGAGCACCCACATTGCACAGCCCATCAGGCTTCAACTGGGGAGTTCAGCCATAGCTCCGTGGTGGCTTTTATGAACACAAGACTATTGTTTGCCATTCGGTTCTGAGTTCAACAGAGGATCAGCCATTAGTATGAGACAAAACTATGCATGGAGGATCAAACAAGGTTTCAGACTTTGGACACAAACCCCACACCAGGCTCAGCCAGAGAGGCAGTGAGCTGACCCCAATATCTTCTGCCCAAATGACTAGGTAACCGTGGCTTTTATGACAACAGAAAGGATGGGTCCTTCTTGGACGGACGTTGATTGATAGTGCATTACCCAGCAGAAAGCCCACTTGTACCAGAGAAAAGCGTGCCTGTCTGATCCTATAAGCTCTCTCCCATTTCAACCTAGGGAATCAAGCCTGGTCAGGCCACCACTGTCATCTCCAAGTTGAACATTTCTTCTGACACATATAAAATGAATCAGACAGTTCCAAACAGCACGGTTGTCCCTCTGCCTCCCCTCAGGAATGCACCTTGTTGTTTTTTAATACATGTTACATTCTCACCTGCCTTCAGGTCTCACCACCCAGCACATCTACTCCTAGGTGCTTCAAAAAAGCTAAAATCCTGCACATCACCTTCTGGTTAAGCACTTGCATGTACATACACCCCCTGTGCACATTCCACACTGAACATGACAGCCTGAGACCACCGAGGGTACTGGGTCAACAGACACACCACCTCCAGCCCGTGAGCCAGGCTGGATCCCGGTGCCCGGGGGCCTTCCTGGGCTGTTGGCCAGAGCGCCCAGCAGAAATGGAAATCACACTTAAGAGTGGCTTCATCTGCATGCTGTTTCCTCTCTGAAAAAGAGTAAAGACAAAACCTTTATTTTAGCTGAGATGCCCGAGGTATGAGCGGGCAACACTCATGGTGGGGAAGGTCTAGAGAAACACCAGGGCAGGGGGCTGACCGAGCACAGGCTCACAGGGCAGTGGGGGCTGTGGCTCTAGCTAGTCACAATCCCATGTCTTGAGCCTCTGACCCAGGGGCGCAAACAACTTTTCCCAGGTGACCACAAGGCCACAGAGATGAGTCCATGTGCCCCACGAAGCATGTGCAGAAGTGGCCTTGGGCCTCCCCTGAAATGCCTGACCAAATGCCCTCGCTTCTAATTTCCGTTTATCCTCATTACTGAGAGACTCTTCCTTATGACCTTTTACATCCATAATGTTTGCAACAAGTAACGAAAGTGCTGATCGAATTCCTTTTGAAGAGGAAGGTGAGCCCTGCCTCAGCCCTGGGGCAGCAGTGGGCTGAGAGGTGGTGACGCACTCCCCCTTGAGTGCGTCCTGGGGGCCACAGAGAGCAAGCCGGAACACTGCTGCTGAGCAGCTCTTGCAAGAGGGGATGACACCCTGATGGTGACGTGGGTGGGCACGGTGTGACGGGGTACCAGGGTGCGGATGAGCACACGGCCGGGGCCCGTGCTGGAGGGAGGGCCCTGACCAGCTCAAGGCCCAGGGGGCACAAACCATTGTCCTGTGATGTGGCGATGTCCCAGTAAAGTGCACCCCAGAACCACAGCCTCACCTCTCTGTCTGGAGAGCGATTCTGGTTGTAGTTTGCACACTGGGCTGCATGAAGGGTGGGTGGCTAGGCACAGGGACAGGCAATGACCAAGGCTGTGGAGTGGCTCCTCCCACAAAAATGGGCCGGGGCCAGGCCTGAGGGCAGAGAGCGCCCACCTGGACGGCCACCAGTGGCAGTGGGGTGCTCTTGTTCGGGCATCCAGCCCGAGAGCCAGGAAGATGTCAGAGCCGCGTTAAAGCTGCAGAGGCAGGACTCCCTGCAGACACTGGCAAATGCCGTCATGCATATGCATCAGGAAATGGCATTCTGACTCCTGTCAAAATAGATCCTGAGGAACAGCCCCTGCCGTCTGTGTTTGTGTTGGGAATTCCCATCAGGATCTCGACTGCTGGGAAACACAAAGATGCTGGCAAAGAGACTGAGCGCCTTCCCGGGTCTGAGCAAGCCCACATGGATGGGAACCAACTGCATATGGTGAGTGCCGGGGGCCCCCGGCTGTGGCCTCCCCGCAGCTTCTGGAAACACCCAGGAGACAGGCAGACCCAGGTCCGCACACTGGGTGGGCCAGGGGATGTCTGGGTGGGCAAAAGCACGATTCCACAGACGCTTGGCCCGGGTGAGACCCTGCAGCCTGCATCTTTGCTCTCTGTCCCCGGACCCCCCAGAGCAACCCACACAAGTATGTCCGTCTACAGGGCAGTGAGAATGTGTAAGCTGTTTGTCGGGGAAACTGCAGCCAGATGTCAATCCACCACACAGAAGCAAGCGGCAACGATGGACCTGTGTGGGTTTTTCCCTGGGTAGAGGGCCCCCACCTCACCCATGCCCAAAAGGCTCCTGACTCCCTTGCCCACCGGCCAGGCCGTAGCCTCCAGAAGACCCTCCCGGCCATCCTGTCTCCGTCCACACTGCTGGTGTCACCTGGCTCTCGGGAGATGGGACTCCAGACTCAAAGTCAGCCACGTCCTCTGCGGGAAGCCAGTGCAGCCCCGAGGACCCTTGGCACCCAGCGCAGTGCCCTGGAGTGCCAGGGCAGGTGAAGTCTGGGCACCGAGGAGGGCGTTCAGGCGCAGGGCCCACACTGCCTGCTGGGAGCCCCTGGTGGCCACTACTCTGCCCCCTCCTCCAAGGAGCCGGAGCACCAGCCAGGAGCTAGCAGGACAGAGGCCCCCTGGGCAGGGAGCCCTGGGGCAGATTCTGCCAAGTGGAGAGGCTGAGGGCTGGGGATGGCCATGCCCGAGATACCCACCCAGAGAGAATGGAGGCAAGCATGGGTGGCAGGAGGCAGGGCGTGACCCGGGGAGCCAGCGTGGAGAAAGATGTCGGGGCAGGCTGGCAGGGGGGCTGCACCTCTGCTGGGAAGAGCGAGAGCATGCCAGTTCAGCAGGCTTGCTCAAAGGCAGGGGGCCAGGGAACTCGCAGGAGCATGGCCGTGGTGAAGACTGGGCACAGAATGGCTGCCTGAACCCCCACCTACACTCACTGTGCAGGGAAGCAGTTTGGTGCCAGACCCCGCCGCACTGCCCTGCACGGGGGAGCCCTGCACGGTGCCCCTGCAGCCTCTATGGCCCCACCACTGGGCAGGCAGGTGAGGAGCTCTGCAGCTGCCCTTCTGGGGACCCCTCTGTCTCTTGCCATCAAGTGGCCCTGCAGAGCCTTGGCAGCCTTTGTGCATCCTGGCACCTGCTGCAGAGGGGTGGCACAAGGCTGCTCCAGGCTGTGTGTCCTGGTCCCACAGCCCCGGGGACCAGCAGGCTTAATCCCAATGACGGGACACCTGCAGCACAGCCCCAGTCCGAACTGCTGAGCTCTTAGCAGCCCATGAGGGGTGCCTGAGGCTCTGGAGGGCATGGTAGCACCAAGCTGAGGGTGACAAGGGCGCCTGGTACCACCCCAGGGACTGGGCCTCGCCCCTTCACCACCACTCTGCACAGGTGATGTAGGGCCTGTCCTCTGCTCCCACGGCCCCACCCCTGATTACTGGAGGGGGGGATCCATTCCAGGAAGGGGTCCCACCGGGGGTCAGGGTAACGGAGATAATTCTAGAAGCTTCCAGTGCTCACAGCAAGGACGGTTGAGGCTGCCAACTGCCTGGGCATGCCGGGCCCCCCCATGCCTACATCAGCCCAGAAGCACCAGCACCAGGGCCAGGCTCTCCAGGTGACGGCCAGCAGCGTGTTTGGAAGCCAGCTCAGCTCATCTCTGTCCCTCCTGGTGAGAAGGCTGGGCTGCTCTCATACATGCACACACTGTCCATGCTGCACTGTGAATCCACTGCCCAGGCCCCCAGGCCTCTGCCTGCTCACACACACCTGACCAAATGGGCACACACACATGCACACGCCTGCTGCCTGCTCTCCGCTGGTTCCTGGGGCTGCTTCCAGTGTGGGTCACAGCAGCTGCTCTCGCAGCCCTAGAAGGGGGTGTCCAGCTACCTTCTCTAACACCGATATCTCTGATACTGGCGTTCATATTAACGGGTTCATGGTCATGCTTGTGAAAAGACCCATTACCGCTGTAACCAAGATGGCCACATGAGAGACGGTAGCTGACTGCCGCCACCGTGAGCTACTGGCTGGAGAGAATGGGAGAGACGGCCCAGCAATGCTGGCGGGTGGGGGAGGGGGCTTCAGGCCGGTTAGTCAGTGTCTGTCTGAGAGTGTGTGCAAACCTCCCAGGACCACTGGAGAAAAGCCTCTGCCATAAGGTAAAAACAGAGGGATTGTGAACAAAGAGGGAAGCCACCCTGCTCCAAACCCGGCGGGAACTGGAAAACCGCCCGGCGGCATCTCCTCAGCTAAGCATCCGTGTTCAGATGACCCAGCCGGGCACCTGCAAGCAACTCCCACACCATGTTAGCAACGTTGCGAGAAAGTTCAAGAGGCGCCGTTAGGAAAGGAGACCCGAATGTCCATCAGAGGCGAGGTGAAGTCCCACAGAGAAGTCGCAAACACGACACATACCCACCACACACCACACCAAGATGTGGGTGACTCTCAGCACGGTGGTATTAAGGACAAAGTGTGTCCTAAAGATACGAAACATACGATGGCTTTTTAAGAAGACTTAGAAAACAATAATTATACCTTCTAGAAACTATGGGTCTGCCACAAAGCTCTACGCAGGGGCAGGCAGTGGGAAGGGGTGTGAGTTAGCAGCCAGCGCACCCACAGATACCATGACAAGCGAAGTAAGGAAGCAAGGCCTTCCCAGCCCAAGGCCAAGAGTGTGGTCTGCACCCGTCTCGGGACAGACGCAATTCTGTGCACCCAGGAAACCAAGCTGAGGGAGGCCTGTGGTGAGGACCTGCCAGTCACCCACCTGCCGCCAGGGACCCTCAGGCTAGCCTATTCTGAAATGCAAATGCAGTGTGACCACCGTGGCCCTGTGCGGGAGCGGCACGGACGGTGCATAGGCTGGTCGCCTGCCATCAGACAAGCGCACGTCTGCCCTCCGCCTCTGAGCCCCGCCTCTGACAGCTGGAGCCCAGGCTGACAGCACCGCCCTGACAGGGCTGCTGCCCGGGGGGGCCTGCAGGAGGGCCTGCAGGAGCTTCACAGGGCGCCTGGGCAGGGCCCCTTCAGCGGCATCTGGGAGCCCTGCCACCTCGCAGGTGCCCCACCCTGCTCCCAGGACAGGGGATACCTGGGAAGAGCGACCCCCCAGCTCAGCCATAGCCACAGGGAAGAGTGGCCTCAAAGAGCTCATTGTTCACACTTGGCTGAACCACCCACAGGAAACATAAACATCTCACCTTTTGTTCCTTTTTTAAAAAAGGTAAAACAATAGACACAAATTAAGAAGATTTCATTGGGTTCTGATGGGGACGTTAGAGACATTTTTTAAATGGAGGCCGCTAGTCCACATGTAGCCCTGCTCACCACCTGCGGACACGTTCTGAACAAGGGCAGCGGATCCCTACCTTTCAGAGATGACCACACAGCCATCATGCCGGCCTGGGCCATGGTGCGGCAGCAGCAACGGGCACCCAGCTTAGGCGAGGGGCTGCTCCTCGGCACCCGGTGCTGCCCCACCAAGAGCTGTGAATGTGGATGGGCTGACAGTTAGTCTCACACACCTCCAGCTTCCAGGCCATGCTGGGCAGGCAGGCCCCGGATCCCCAGCCATGTGCCCAGGAACCAGTGGAGACCATTTATGCTGGGCTCAGAGGATGCCAGCAAGTGGCACACCGTCCCCCTGATTCCTCCTGTGCAGTGACACAGTCGGCGGGGACACTTCGGCTGGGGTGGGACTTGCTTCAGCCAGGCAACAAGGATTTTAATCAAAACAAGGGGGAGTTCTTTACCATGGAGGCAGGAGGAGACAAGAAATGGATGAACCACACAGAAAAAGTGTGCTTTAAACTGGCACCAGATGCAAAAATTAATTCAAAATGGATCACAAAGATAAAATGTAAGACATAAAACCATGCTACAATTCTAGAACAAAACATGAGAGAAAATATTTGGGACTTTGAATTAGGCAAAGGTTTCTTAGGTCAAGCACCAAACACACAACCCATTTAAAAAAAGTTTTTTTATCAACTAGACTCAATCAAACTTAAGAACTTCTTTTCAACAGATATTCTGTTCAAAAGACAAAAGAGAGACTTGGAGAAAAAACTTTTGAATTATGTAGCTGATCAAAGTATGTATCCAGAATATATACATAAATTTTAAAACTCAATAATAAGAAACAAGCAATCTAACTCTAAAATGGACAAAAGATTGGAACAGGCACTTCATCCAAGAAGATACATGGAGAGAAAATCACCACATGGAAAGATGTCCAACATCATAGGAGAAATGTAAATTAAAACCAAAATAAAATATCGCCACATCCCTATCAGGATGGACACAAAAAAAGAACTGACTGTATCAAGTGCTGAAAAGGATGTGGAGCAACAGGGATGCCCATATATTGCTGGTGGGAAAGCAAAACGTGCAGCCACCTTGGACAAAAGTTCCTTATAAAATTAAGTACTTGCTAATCCTAGGTATTTACCCAAGAGAAACAAAAACTTATATTTATACAAACACTTGTACATGAATATTTATAGTGGTTTTAGTCAAAGTTGCCCCAAATAGGAAACAAGCAGATGTCCTTCAACCAGAAGCTGGGTAAAGGGTAGCACATCCCTGCACCAGAAATGACTCTGGTGCAGAATAAAAAGGAGCAAACCACAAAACAGGAGAGTCCTGTCACTAAGTGGGCAGAGCCAGACCCCAACTTAGGTGGCTCAGAAATAGCAAAAACGACAGGAGGGAAACAGACTGGTGTTGCCAGGGGGTTGGGGGTGAGGATGGCATGACTGCAAAGGGCGGCAAGAGGGCTGTGATCGTGGCAGACACCTGTGTGCGTCAAAACCCAGAGAACTGTACATTACAAATAGGGAACTTGGCTGTGTGTGTAAATTTCTAAAAAATAAGTAGGTGTGGGAAAGCCCAAATGGACTCAACGCTGTGACAAACGAACCCCCTGGTAACTACACTGGGCAGAGGGAAGACAAGAACCAACCTTAACTTTTCTAAAAACAGTATTTTGTCTGGACACTAAAAGGCTGAAGATAAAAGAAACTGTATGGACATATACTCATTGGTAACTTTGTTTTGGAGGGTATGGGGTGAGCAAGCAGAAGCTACTTGTGGGCAAGTAGGCACCCAGCACATACAGTGACAGCCAAGTCTCGGCTACCAAAGACAGGAGGCAGAGGGAGGGAGGGCAGAGGCCGGGTGGACTGCAGACTGTTGGCCTGGAATTGGATGTCGCTCTATGAACTATATATATATGAACTTTATAAAGACGGTGCTAGAAATCTAGATGACAGGTAGGTAGGTAGATGGATTATTGATAGATGATAGATACTAGATAATAAACAGATGATAGATAGATGCAGAAATAAGTGAAGAGCCTGGGTGTGCATGCATTAGCACACAGACATGAATCTCTGAGCCTCTACGGGGGTCTCTTGTATAATGTCACCCAGTGGCAATGAACACACCCCTCACCCAGAGGTGTTGGTCCCTAAACACCATCCGCCAAAAGGGAGCTCCTCAGGGGAAGGGGCTGGTTTCAGGCTTGGGGCAGGAAGATGTGAGGTGACTTTGAGCATCCTGTGATGATGCAAAGTAAAAAAGTGCTCAAAACACAGAAGGGAGCAGGTCAAAGTGACACAGGAGGAACCTGAAAGACGCTCAGTGGCATAAGCCGGGGTGACTGAAGCAGGAAAATAAGTAATCAGCATTTTGGAGTCGAACCCATTGAATAAATTAAATATACACTGGTCCATACTGATTAAACAATTAGATAAATAAAGAATGAGAAAAGGGACAGGTTTCCTTTAGAGAAGAATTCTAATAAGATGGAAGGAACGTGGGGACTCGGAAACTGCCATGAGAAGGGCACAGTGATCACCGCTGCAGGGGAGAGCCCCCGGTGGCACCCAAGTCAGCAGACCAAAGTTCAAGGAGAAAAAGGGCATCTGCACTGGCCCGCAGCACTGCCCCCCGACGTATTTGCTAGTTACAAACAAAGACACCTTGTCAGCGGGAGCCGGGCAGGCACTGCCTTGACCAAGGGGCTGAGGCCAGCAGCCCAGAGGGCAGACCTTGGCCGCGGCGTGTCTCACCTGACACCCCAGCTAGGTTCTACCTGCAACAGAGTGGCTTGGCGTCAACCACTTCAGCCTTTTCTCCTATTTTGCTAGCGTTCAAGAGCTCTCTCCTTGGCCCCTGGGCACCAGCGGCTGGGTGGAGGGGAAAATGCAGTTCTCTGTGTGGCTCTGTGCCTGCAAACCTTCGTGAGTGTCTGGTCCTGGGGCTGAGGCCACCGGGCAGCATGTCTCGGGTGAGCTGCTCCTCCCGCCAGCCCGCAGCTGGGACATGTACACGGTCCCGTCCCAGTGTGGACAGTGCCTGCACCCGGAGTGAGCAGCCTAGGGACAGGAGCTGGTCTGAGTCACCCTGGGGCTCCAGACCCACAAGAGGCTCTGTCTGGGCCTGGAGGTCACCAAGAGGGTGGGGGGGGCCTGGATCCCCAGGGGCACTGTGCTGTCGGTGGACCACCCCCATGCCCACTCTCCTGCCCCAGGCCTCCTTTCTGGCCCTGGCTCCCCTCCGTAGGTGACCTGCTCCTGGCCCTGGGGCACCACAGCTCTGGGGACACTGGGCAGCTTTCTGAGCCCTGGAAGGTCCACCCTGCCCCGTACTCTTCACGGCAGCCACAGAGCCACTGGCTGGCTCACGGGGAAAGGCCACCGGGAATGATGGGGACGGGGCCCAAACCACCCTGTCATCCACGGAGCCTTCTGGGCACGCTGGCCTTGCATTCCCATCCAGCTGTGTGCGCTGTGATGTACCTTGCCACGGGGGACCTTTGAGCCAGGCTGTGGCAGCAGATTGTCCTCACCAAGCAATCAGAAACACGGGGGTGGGGCGTTCAGCACTTTCCAGAGCACCACACGGCCTGTGCCCATTTGTGTAAAGGTCCAAGGGTTTCATCGCAGGTTCTCATGCAGGGTGACCCTGAGCACCAGGGACCACAGGCCTTGAAGGGGGTCTTTGGGCTAGAGCACCCCTGTGTGGCCCTGCAGTGCCTGAGGACTAGGGCGGGGCCGGGAGGGGCCCTGGCTTCTAGAGTGACCTTCCCGCCTGAAGCCTGTCCTGGGGCCCACTCGCCTCCTCAGGAAACGCCACCAGTGCCCCTCCCGGTAAGCGGGTAAGCGGTGGTGTGCGGCCCTCCTCCACCTTCTGCTCCCCTTCTGCTCCCTCTCCTACAGGCAGGCACGCCCAGGGAGTGGTGGTCTGCTGTTCTGGAATGCTCCACAGCCAGCTGCGTGAGGAGTAGCCCGCTGTTTGGAGGGGGCAGGCTGAGCGGCTCTGGGGGGCTCCCACCATCCCACACTACACACTGAAATAGAACCGCTCCCCACGCCAAAGCCCCACCAGGCCCCCAGAAGCACCTGCACTCAAGGAATTCCACTTGGAAATAAATTGGAATGGGCTTTCCAGCTGCTGGACCCTGGGGCGGGCGGCCTGGCCACTCAACATGCTGGGGACCTTCAGGAAGCTGCTGAGCTGGGGGTCGGATTAGAGAGAGGAGTGCTCTAAAGCTACAGCAGTGGCCTTTCTGGGTTTGGAGTCCTGGGGGCAGTGGGACAGGGTGGGCAGCACAGGCCAGAGGGCCCTGTGGGGGCTGGAGCCTAAGCTGGCAGAACAGCCACCACCCCTGGGAAGGTCCCCCCTGCAGGAGACGAGGCCACCCTCCTGGCTCAGGGACGGCCCGTGGCTCACTCCCCGGTCCTCAGGGGGCCTTGGCTGGCCTGGGGGCAGTGTCCTGGGTGTGCAGGACGCCCCCCAGGTCAGCACATCCTGAACAGCCCTCAGGGAGCAGAGGGCGGGCTACACAGACCCCCGCAGCCTGCAGGGAGTGACTGGCAAACTGAACCCACATCTCAGACGGAAAGCCTGAACTAAGCAGAGACAGATGAGGCTGAGCCCGACAGGCCAGGAGGAGGTGTGGCAGCCCCCCCACCAGCAGCAGGGAGGGCCCCATCCCCCAGGGGTGCAGTGCCTTACCTGCCCACCACCTGGCCGTCAGGCTCCCTCCTCTGGGACGCAGAACCACAGGCGTGCTGCTGTGCCCTCGCCCGGACACGGCCCCCCGAGTGTGAAGGCCGGAGCTCTGGATGGGCAGCACAGCCCCTCTCCACGCGCCTGCAGCTCTTGGCCTCCACGCTGGTGTTGCCGGGTGCCCAGAGCCTCTACTGTGTCTGGGGCTATGCTGTCCGAGGTGGCCTCTGGCCTCCAGGGTCTCCAAGAAGGTGAGGCCCCTTTCTGGTGGGTCCCATCCCTCTCTGCCCCACCTCCTGCCATCTTGCTCCTTAGTCTTCTACGGTCAGCCCCACGGTGCTCTGGCGCAGCTCAGGTGGGGCAGAAGGCTGAGGGCTGACGGCACGGTACAGTGGGGCAGCCACGGTCAGTTCCAAGAGTGGCAGCGTCGTGCACCAGGCAGGGCTGCGGGATGTGTGGTCCGGAAGCGCCCAGGACCCCGGTGAGAGTCACAGAGTCCTCACGGCCCACCTGAGGTGTCTTGGGGAACTGCCCTTGGGACGTCCGGAGGAACCAGTTTCCCTGAATGACGGTCACCACCACGGTTCAGCCTTCACTTTGCCATTCCGCAGGGTGCCTGTGCTGTTTCTGACTCGCCCTCTGAGACAGGCATATGGCTCGTACGGGGACCAAGCGTGAGGGTGGGCGGGTTGGGGGGCTCCTGCACAGAAGGGCTCTCTGCACCTGCTCAGCAGGCACTCAGGCAGCCCTGCGACCGGGACCGGGAAGCTGCACCCCAAGGAAAGACCCCAGGGTCCAGCAGCCAAGACCAGGCCTCCGACAGGAGGGCCCTGGCCAGAAAACTAGTCCTGATTCTGGCTCATCAGAGTGACTGTCCCCCACTCAGAGGTGCTCAGAGCCCCCCTTCTCCCTCTTCCTTAAAGGGGGGAGGTGTGCAGAGAGCAGGTCCTCCTGGGTCCTTAGGAATGAGGTGCAGTGTCCGGTCTCGCCGCCCAGCCACCTGCTGCTCTCTGGCCTGGCTGGAGGAAAGGGGTCTGACTCCTCTGGCAGCTGGAGGGAAACAGACACAGGGCACACAGGTCAGGGAGGCTGCTGGGTGGGAGGGAGGTGGCGGAGGGGCAGGTGCTGGGGGGTCGGGGGTGTGAGCCCTGTGCTCCGGGGAAGGCCCTCTCAGGGAGCCCTCTGAAGGCGGGGCCGTGGGCCAGGCAGAACCACACAGCCACACTGCTTGGCCGCCCATCTGCTTTTGGAAGGTAGCAGTGGCTGCCAGGCCTTTGCAGTCTGACTCTGAAAGCCGCAGGGACACCCAGTTCTGTGAGACACGGCCACAGCTGTGAAGGAGCCGCGTGTTAGGGACCCTGGGCATTTCTGGCTGAATCTCTAACACAACCCCAGCTTATACTCGATGTTGCGGAAAAAGGGCGAAAAGACACGAAACGGCCTCACCGTACAGGCCCTGCTTCCTGCCAGGATGCTGCCACGGCAGGGGACCCGGAGTTGCACACTCGGGCATTCTGTGCACACTCGTCTCTCCTACTGGGCAGGACCCCTGGGAGGGGGATCCTCTGCTTTTTCCCTTGTGCCTTCTGACAGTGGAAGCCCCTCTGAACCTGGACCTGGGCAGAGGCCGAGGAATCTGAAGGCTGCCCCTGGCTTTGCGACTGCCCTTTGGAGCCCTGGGCACTGTCCCCCTGAGGCACCTCCTGCTCCCAGCAGCAGGCGGGCGGCATGGGGCCAGGCTGATCCCCAGGCAGCAGAGAGCCACCCTCGCTGGACAACTCCCACATCTGGATACTCACCACGTCAGAGAGCCCAGGCGAGCTATGACCACAGAATGAAAGCTAAGGAGAAAAATAAGAACAAAAATAGGAACTGAAAGGAAAGGGAGGGGAGAGAGAGAGAGAGAAGAGCATTGGTGGGGCGCCTGCCAGCGGCACGCACGGTCATGAACACGGTGGGTGTGGCGGCACAGGGGCAAGCAGTCGGCGAGGGTCATGCTGGGAGGGGCCAAGGACGCCCAGGGCCTGAGGTAACTGTGTGGCCACCACTTAGCGACGCACTCTGGGGGGCTTGGCACTGACCAGAGGCCAGGCTGTGGGCACAGGAGAGAAGCCACATGCCTAGTTTGTCCCCAGCACGTGTGAGGCTCTGCTGGTCTCCTTGCCTGCCCGGGACCCAGCTTCCTTCTCTGGGGGTGGGACTGGCTGCCTGGGCCTGTCCTGGAGCCGATGGGGACAGCATTCAGAGGCCACTGGTGATGGTGGGAGCCTCGTGGAAAGACATTCCAGGGGCTGGGCAAACACCAGCACTTCCTGGCCATATCTGGTCTCAGCCCCATTAATAGTGATAAAGGGCAACCAGCATCCTGAAGAGATTTCACACGTGAAATCTTATTTTGGGTCAGGGGGTGGGGGGAGTGGATCAGGCCAGTGAAGACACAAGAGAGAATCTGGTGGGGGCGCAGTTGTCTTGCAGGGCAGAGCCTCAGTACCTAGGCTAGAAGAACAAGCCTTGAGTACTTGGTGCAAACAGACACTGCCACTCTAAGATGCAAAAGGAAACACGTTCAGTTTGGGGGAGAGACTGCGCCTGATGGGGGACTGGAGCCCCAAGAACAGGCCTCCCCATGCCTCGTGGTAGCTTTTCCACATGTTGGGTGTCCGTGGGGCAGGTGTCCCTTGTCACAGGCTGCACGCAGGCGGTTCTGGGGCTGGGCACAGGTGCCTGCACTGCGGATTTGCAGCTCTTGTGGCCACTGCTTAGTGGGTGGTGGAAAAGTGCCCAGGGAAGGGGCAGGTTTGGTTGTGGACCAGCGGGTGGGCACTGGGGAGGCCTGCCATGGGGAGGGACCCCTCTCTCCTCTGAGCACAGAGTCTTTGCTGGCTCTGCCTTGGGCCAGGGCTGGGACATGCAGCCCACAGGAGTCTGCCCAAAGGCCGGCCTCCTGCTCGCCCCAAGAGGGACAAGGCAAGGAGGTGCATCTAACGGCGGCCTCACTCCTTGCTCAGCGGGGAGCCAGGCATTTGGTGCAAACCAGCCCCCCGGCAGGACCAACCGCAGGAACCTCATCTGACTGCCGGAGATCACTGAAGCATCCCTAAATATCAGAAAAAGAGCTGCCCTAAAACAAGCAACCCCCCCGAGCCAGGGTTCTCTCTGGGAACGCTCTGTGTACCCCGGTATGGGAGTGTCACTCTAGACTGTCACAGTGAGCAGACAGAGCGCCCGTGACCCCATGCTCACAAAGCCAGGGGTCTAGAAAAGAGCCAGCCGTACAGCCCACCTGGGGCCCAAACGAACTGCTTGCCAGCCCTGCAGTTTCCTAAACCTGAAAGTAATTGCATCAAGGACCAGAAATAAGGGATTCGCACCTGACGGTCGGCCTGCTTTCATGTGGAAAAGCCACAGTCTTTCAGGAACTTGATTTTAGGCCAACTGCTTGGTGAACTTGGAGGAACCATACGCTGTAGCACAGCCGTCCCCGCAAGAGGGCCCTGATCCTGGCCCAGTGCACATGGCTCCAGCCAGAAGCTGGCTGGGGGACTCGGTACCCGCGAGGTGGCACGCCCGGGCCGCTGCAGGGGTGCGGCTCCCAGCGCCCGCCCCCGGCACCTGGTCCAGAGCTCACCCCGCCGACCTCGGACCGGGTGCCCTGCTCCTCTCCCGCGCCCAGAGGCCCCGCTGCCAGCGGCCTACCTGCGCCCCCAGGTTACCTTTTCCTCCAGTTCCTTGGCTTGCCGCCTCTGGGCTTCTAGCCTCTCTTCTAGCTCTTTGATTCTCTGCAGTGTTAAAAGGAGGAAAATCTTCAGTGACCAGGGTATTTGGGAATCAAGGAGACCAAGTGGGAAAAGGCCCTGCTGGCCTTACTCATTCCTCGGTGAACAGTCACGGACCAGGGGCCACGTGGGCACCGTGCGGGGCCAGGCGCCTTGGGCGTCTGCCGGACGCGGAGGAAGCCTCAGCTGGGGAGCGGAGTGGGCACATCGCCTCAGGCTCCCCAGCGGCCACAGTGGCAGAGGCCTGTCCTGTCCAGTCTGCCAGGGCCCCTCACCTCCCGTTAGTCCAGATTGGCCTGAGGTCCTGAAGTGCCCCAGAACCAGCTCGAGGTCCCAGGAGGCTGGTTGGGAGGGGCAGGGAGTCCAGCAGGAGGGTGGGCATGGGAGGACATGGCCACGGGCGGCTTGGGCACTGGGGGGCATGGTCACTGGGGCGTGGCCGCTAGAGGGGCGCCTGACCCACTGCGCTTCCGCTTCTGGGGGCCACACCCGCGTCGCCCCCAGGCCCGCGCACCCGCTGCGCCAGCTGCAGCAGCTCCACGCGCTCCCGCAGGATCTGGGCGTCCCGCTCGCGCAGCTCGCTCATGGCCTGGCGCTTCCACTGCTCCACGGCCGCCGTGAGCTCGGCGCGCTCCTCCTCCGACAGCAGCGCGGCCCCCTTGGCCCCGGCCTCCTGCTGCAGCGCATCGTACAGCATGGCTTCCAGCTCCAGGATGCGCTGGGGGCGGGAGGGGCAGCGTCAGTCCCCCCTCGTCCCCAGGGGCCTGACCCCGACGGGCCCCTGGGCGCCCCGCGGGTTCCGGGGTTACACCATCTCCAGGCCAGTCCACAGAGGGGCTGTGTTTCCTTGGAGCAGGTCACGTGCTGTTCCCTGGCGTGCAAACAGTCCAGGAGTAATTATTTCCAGAGCATTCATGTCCAAAAGATTTAAAAACGTGCAGTGAAACACCAATGGCAGAATTCTCGCACCACATTAACATTTGGGAAGACGTGACCAGAGCGGGTGTTGGTGCAGCGGGCGAGCGGGCGGCAGCCCTGGGGGAGGGAACGCGGAAGGGCCCCCCCTTCCCCGACAGCCTGGTCAACCCTGGGTCTGTGGGCCCGCAGCAGGGGGAAGGGGGGCTGCAGGGGACAGAGGGGGCACGTTCCTGACGTCACACCCCTCCCCACCCAAAGCCAGCCGCTGTGCCACCCTCAACGGTGCCTGTGGCGGGCGAATTGCGTCCCCAAAGACAGGCTATGTGAAGAAAGAGGCAGAGACCGGGGCGACTTTACCACAAGCCCAGGAGGGCCTGGAGCCCCCAGCGCCGTGGGAGGCGGGAAGGGCCCCGTCCTGGACCCCACCGAGGAGTGGGCCGCCCCGCCTGATTTCAGACTGCCCCCCAGGCCACGAGAGCTCCTCTACGGCTCGGCCCCAGGCTGTGAGCCCAGCCGCTGCCCTCTGGCTCCGTGGCCCCCACTCTCCCAGACGGTGAGCCCCGAGGATGCCCACACCCACGGGTGCCTGGGGTGCGGCACGTGGTTCAAGACTTCACCTCTACAGTGTCATTCGGTCCCCACGCCTTCTGTGAAGTAGGGCCTGCATCAGCCCACTTCACGCATGAGGAAACGGAGGCATGGTGATGGGTCAAGGGCAGCTGGGCGGCCGGCATGGAACCCTGCTGGTGGTGGGCGTCCAGACCCCGCAAGGGTCCCAGGGCTCAGGCACCCACCCTGATAGGGAAAGATTTACAAGGACCGCGATCCAGCCCGGGTGGCTCCCCTCCACCTCAACACAAACAACAATAAGAAAACACTCCCTTGGTTTCCCGCTCTGCCGGGCCCCGGGTCCCAAGGTTCACTCCCTAAACCCCCGCCCGCTCGCCTGCTTGCTTGCTGTGCGTGTGGGAATCTTGTAGATACAGAAACAGAAGAATATGTATTTCTCCCTTGGCCTTTGTTCAGGGCTCAGACTTTTGGGCGATGACTCCCCTCTGAGCCTGCCGGGGTGACATTAAGCCTCAACACTCCAAGACCTACGAGTGCCGCTTGGTTCTTCCGTCAGTGACCCAGTCCAGGTTTTTTTCAGTATTTTCCGTAACAACCCCATTCCACAGAGGCTCCAACGCACAGAGGCCTGCCCGCCACACTGCTGATGCCTGAACACGAGTGCCACCCTGCGCCTCTGTGATCATGCCCCTGATGCTTCCCTGCCTGGAGCTTCACAAACTCCTCTTCACCCTTCAAAGCCCACCTCCCTGGCCACCCTGCTCTGCCTGCAAGCCCCGCTTCCTTGGCAATCCTGCCCTTCCACTTTGTTGGTTAATTCTCCCTCCCGCCAGGGCTGAGGGGTTTTGCATCCCCCCGTGTGGTCCCAGCACAGCACCCCACTCATAAGTAGACAGCATGTGTTTACTGAGCGAACAAATAAATGAATGAAGGTAAAATACCCTGAGAGGCTTCTGATGCTTCTGAACCTTTGATATTTAACATAATTGATGCCACTTATGGACTCAGGTAAATTTATGAAAAATTATGCCATTTATGAATCTGGTAGGATGTCTCTCCCCACCCCACAGCAAGTGGGGAGCTGATGAGTGCCACCCTGGGAGCACAGTGCAGACTGGGGGTGCATCCTGGGCTTGACAGTTCACAGAGTCCTTGAGGGGGCAAGAAGCAGCCCTGGGGTCACCAGGTCCCCCACAGGCCACCCAGCAGCCCCGGATCCCTCCCAGAGCACTGCACACCACTTCACTGGGCCTGCCTCCCCGGAGGAGGCACAGAGGCAGGCTCCGCACTCCTTGCAAGAAAGGCCACAAGTCAGGGGCCACGGTGCCCACTGCAGTCTTGGGGAAAGGACCTGGAGCCACACAGACCCCACAAGAACTCCCGAGAGAAGCTGAGTGGGTGCCGGGTGGGGAGGGAAGGAAAGGGTTGAGGGGGGTCTGTGGCTCCCCTCCCCTGCTTCCAGAAATTCAATTCATGACGGACCACCATGGATTGGCATAAAACAGTATCTTTGCTCTAACTCAGCAGCCAAAATACACACCTTGGTGTAAATGCCTAAGGATTTAGTCATTTGAACACTTTTACAGCTTTTACCTCAGGGAATTTTGCTGATACAATCTTTGAAAAACCAAATTCTCAAACTACAGAACCCTATCTTCCCATCAAAAACATAACCTTTTCAGAAATTAATGTTTCCTTTTCTTCGGGCAAGATGATGATGAAACTCCTTTTGGCTTAGTAGACATTCTAGGAAATGAAAAAAAAAAAACCTTTTGGACCTTACTTACATTTTGTTGTTCTTGACAGCCACACAAGAAACTGTCCCCAGATGTCACAGCCAGCTCACCCTACATCTGCTGCCACTTCTCAGAGCAAAAGGGCTTCAGGGTGTTCAAGGAAACTCCAGCATTTAAAGACAAATGGCTGCATGTGGGCTTAGAACCAACATCACAATGGCTTCAAAAACCCGGCGTCTTTCTGGGAGAGGCTGTCTGACCTTCTCTGCACACAGGAGCACGAGTGGCACCTAGAAGACGGGCTCTGCGCACAGGCCTCTGCCCGGCTCCCAGGTCTGTGCCAGGTGCTCCCAAGGAAGCTGGCATCCCAAGCAGGGACCATGCTTTCCCTTTCAAACCCCCAGCTGTGGCTCTTGTGCTCAAAGCAAAGAAGGGTGTGAGACCTGGGCAGGCGCCTGAATGCCTGAGTCTCCCAGGGCAGGTGGGGCCGGTCTGCCACCTCCTGCTGGGCACGTAAATGACAGGTGGAAAGCATAGGCTTAAAGAGCAAGTTGAGCAGATGCGGGTGGGTGGCAAGGCGTGTGTCTTTGTTGGAACTGGGGGAAGGGGGCCCCCTAATAGCATCACCCAGGGAGGAGGTCTCCACAGTCATCACAGGCTGCGGGCGGAGCAGCCACTCTGCACCCCCAGGGCAATGTGTTCTTTTAGCCTGTCTATTGCAGGCAGGTGGGTCTGTGTGTGTGCATGCGTGTGAGTGTGTGCATATGCAAAGCCATCTCTCTGACATCATGTATGGTGTCCCATCTTCTCCGCACTGATGTCACATAATCAATTCCCCTTCTCGAGGTGAGTCTGGAGTGATGCCTAGTCTTGGGGGTGAGATGTCCCCTCCCTGTGCTGTCCATGTGGTCTGTGAGCACAGAGAGCACCCGAGTGGGGGCTCAAGGCTTCCCGGCTGCCCCATCTGCTGTGAGCACGCCTCCCACCAGCCCCTGGGGCCCTGGATCTTGGCACATGTTCTGGGGAGGCCCACCAGTGCTGGCACAGCTCCCTGAGACCACCCGCCTCTGCTGCCTCTTCTGTGACTGCTCCAGCAGGCATCAGGCAGCAACTGGCCACCATCACCCTGCAGAGGGTGCAGGGCCCTGCCCTGCCACCTGGGGCCCTGATGGGGTGACAGCAGCCTCAAGCCCCTGGGTCAGAGCTGGGCAGTAACAGACAGCATGGTGCCCCCTGCATACAACCTGTTCTATGACTCCAGGAGGTGGAAATTCCTACCTCCCTTTACCACAAGGGGCCAAGTCACTGGCCTCAGGCATCCCAGGGGCGGTGATGTAAATTCCAGGGCACATGCCTGCTTTTAGCTAATCCTCGGGACGCCTCACTGGGCCTCTGGACAGCTTCTCCTGAATAAGCACCATGACACACTGACTTCAAGGATTCGCAGTCTAGGTCGAACTTAGAGGGACTGTCCTGCAAGGTGACATCAATTTACAGGTGTCACTGATTGCCAGAGAGGAAGTGTGGGCTTCCTCCTCCAGGAAGCCTCCCAGGGTATGCTCCCTAGTCCCCACTGTGCTAATCTGAAGGGCAATGAAGCAACAGAAAGGCTGAGTGAGGTTCAAATCAAAATCTCAGACCAATTTCAGCAAGGAGTCAGTCATAGTGACTGAGGGAAGTGTCCTCTCAGATCTTGGTGTTGACCCGATGAGACACACACAGGTTTATCAGCAGGAGAAATTGTTTGCCACAGGAAGCAGATGTACAAAGGAGGGGAACACCCTGCACTGCTCAGAATGGTTAGATGAATAAGGCAGGAGCCCCAGGAAGAGTAATGAGACAAGCATTCAACTGTGTTCAACTAATTTGTGAATGCATTATTTTCCAACAGATTCTATTTTATCACCGTATTGCAAATGTCCATTTGAGCTCTGCTCAGGTGCCTGCAGTCACAGGGGAGCATTTGCTGGCAGGGCGGCAGGGTCTCCTTGGAGCTCACGGGCCAGAGGCCTCCAAGGGGCAGAGAGCAGAGCAGCCCACGCCACTCACACCAGGCCCAGGCTGCTCGCAGGCAGGCGCTGCCCGGGACCTGGAACAGCTCAGTCGGCTCCACCCACAGTTCCCGCCGGCTCGGCAGCCACGTTCCCCTCACCTTGTGAGCCTGGTCCAAGGACTGCTTCCTGTAGTCCAGCTCCTCATCCAGGTAGCCTTTCTGTTTACTAAACAGCTCCTGAAGCAAAACAGGACCTTCAGCCTCAGGCTCTGCTCCTTGCCACCCTGTTGCAGGCCACATGGCGCGCCACCCACCAACCTTCTCACTCTCCAGGTCGACCATCTTCTGCTGCAAGGCCAACTCTGTCTCTTCGATCTGCTGGAGCCACTGGACTCAAACAGAGAGAGCAGGAGAGTGTGATCCTTGGGCAGTCACACAGGCACCGAAGCCATCCCGCGTGCCCCCTGTTCCATGGGGACAGCCTAGCTGGGGGGCAGGGGGCGCAGATGCATCTAGAGCTCTGCAGGAGATGTGGGAGGGGTGCTGCACTCCCGCAGTCCCACCCCCTGAGCCCCTAATCACCAGAACACCCTTTCTTTTTCCCACTGCTGGCCTACTGGGCAGGTGATGCCTGTGTGATGGGACCAGAAGCAGGCTGGCAGCCCTGGGAGCAGGGAAGCTGGGGAGTGGGGAGCCCTGGTGAGCAGAATGGCCCCCAGAAGCGGGTCCTGGCAGGGAGAACAGAATGCACCACATCGTGCAGTCTCTGGGGGTAAACCGAGGCAGAGCTGGCCCTGGGGCAAGGGCCGGCTGAACCTGCCATTTGCAAACATGTGTGATGGGTGCTGTTTGACCCGTGCATGTGCTGAACCTCCCAAGGCCGACGTGATCAGCGGCCCCGCCCAAGCTCCTGGCAGCCCCTCCTCCCCCAGCATGCCTGCACAGCTGCCCTCACCTTTTCAGCCAACGTCAGCACGGTCCTGGCTTGTATGACAACCACTTGCTCCTCATTGGTGAGATTCTGCACCCAAAAGCAGAGTAAACGCATAGTCAGGGGTAGCGCCCTCTGGGGCAGCTGGGCTGACAGTGGGTATGCGGTGGGGCTGATGACAGAGCCAGAGCTGGGGTCACAGCTAAGGGTCACTTTTACTAAGATGCCCTCCCAGGAGTCTTTGGCACCTCTTCATCTTGACCCTTGGACTGGGTGCATGCTCCATGTTGCCCCTCTGTCCTGTTACTGCTGGGAACCCTGACATTCTAGATTAGCCTGTTGGCAGAACAGGGGGAGGCAGTGCAGCGAGGGGACTGGCAGCAGGGAATACCTGCCCACTGCATCTGCCTGCATCTTTGTGTAAAGGCAGCTTTCTGCATCTGCAGTCTCAATTATTAGTAATTTAAAAACCACCTGTGTATGTGGAGCAGAGATCCAGTATAGGTGGCTATGACATGGTCTCTGTCCCTCCTGTTTTTGCCTTTTCCTGCGTGTTTTGCTCCTGCCTGGACAAGGAGCCTGCGTGGGTGGTCCTTCCGGGCAGGGTAAGTCTGGCGTTGGGCTGATGTGCGTCCTCAGAGGATGTGAGCACTTCACTCCCTGGGACCCTGGCCGCCCGCCCCATCAGCACAGGTGGGAGCTGGGCTGCCCCACTGCCGGCCCCGATCTGTGGGACGCCCAGAGGTGGGGCATGGGGAGAAGAGACTGGAGCAGGGAGGAGGCCCAGACCCCAGAACATCCCTGATCAAGGTCAGGCCACTCAGAAAGCCCTGTCTGTGCCTCTCTCCCTCGGGCGTGTGAGCTCCCCCAGGCCAATGGTCTCTTGCAGCCGCACAGGCAGGGACGATGACCGGCTGCTGTTGGGCAGAGGCAGGCTATGTCCCTGGGGCAGGCTGCAGTCCCGACTCTGAGTGGCGCTGGGGCCAGGTGGGTGTCCCCAAACCCTGCTGCACCTGGGAAACTGGCCAGGCTGCTCTTGCTGCTCTCCTCTTAGGGCAGGGCTGGCCTAACGGGGGGGTTTGGGAGGGGGTCAGGCTGAGCAAGTGGCTTCAGGGGGATGGAGAGAACATCCTGGGATGTGGTTGGACCAGGCTGAAGGATCCACAATGTCCCACTTGGTGATCAGCCTGGCTGGGGTCCTCTTAGGCCCTCCAGGAGTTGACTGCATCCGAGGTCCCCGGCCTCAGCAATCTGCCATCTGCTCCACCCTCACTGCCTTTGCCCCAGCGAGCCATCCTGACGCTGGTACCTGTGCCTCAGCAGCTCAGGTGTAACGGTGAGTGGCACTGCCTGGGAGGGGTGGTGGGGGTCCAGTCTGCACCCCCCCAGCTCCTGCCCCACTCCCAGGGCCCTGACCTGGAGGACACCGAGGTCTGGGGTTCAGGTGCCCATGCAGCCAGTTTGGAGGTGCACCTTCCTGGGGTGTTTGGGCACAAGGGTCAGAGCGCTGGCACAGCCTGGTTGTGGAGGTGATGGGCTGGCTGTCCCGTCACCTGCCTCACAAGTTGGGCCACTCCGCAGTCCTGAGCTGCAGCCGAGATGGAGCACAGGGTCTGGGCGCCGGGCACATGCAGCGGGGAGCTGCTCCCTGCCTTTGCTGCTCATGGCTTCCCAAGTGAGGGGCAGGCAGGAGAGAGGTGATTCCCATCAGCACAGCCCTGCACCCCTCGCAGCTGCTGGGAAAACAACTGGCTCTGAGCATGTGTGAGTGAGAGGGTGTGTGAGTGAGAAGGTGTGTGTGTGTGAGAAGGTATGTGTGGGAGAACGTGTGTGAGAGGATGTGCGTGTGAAGTGTATGTGCGTGACTGAGGTATGTATGTGTGAGAAGGTGTGTGTGTGAATGAGGTGTGAATGAGTGTGTGAGCCAGGTGTGTGTGCACGCATGTGCTTGTTTTTTTCCTCCACCTATTTTGTGAAGTGCACTGATTTGACTGAGCGCCTCGCTCCTTCTGGAGAGTAGTAGCCAGGACTGGGGTCAAGGGGCCTTCGGACCGCCTGTGGCCTGCGCGCCTGTCAGCACACCTGCAGGGGAAGGTCTGGGCTGTGGGAGGGTGGGAAGCTCACGGGTAAAGGGCCTGCCAGATGCAGGATGATGGACGGAGGGCGGATGGAGGCCGGATGGATGAGGGATGGTGGAGGGAGGTGGGGGGAGGGGTGCGGTCACTGCCCACTCAGTGGTTAGTATTCTTTGGCAAAGTTTGCTGTAGAAATTGGAACTCTGCCCTAAAGGAGATCTGCAGATTATTTATAGGCTCTGCCCTTCCCTCAGAACCAAGGAAGGGGAAACCTCTGAGGTCTGGGGTGTCTAAGGTGCTCCAAGGAACTGCAGCCCCTCCCCACCATGGGCATGAGGGGGATGGGAAGGACCCCGGCACAGACCTCGTGGCTGGAAGTACCGACGCTGGAGGGAGCAGGCATCCCCGGGGCTCCCCCGGCAGGGCAGAGGCCCCGGGCCCACGCTCCCAGGCGCCAGGCGCCACCCACACTCGGAACAACGGGAGGAAGGGACGGAGGCTTCTCCTCGATAGCAGGGGACTGTCCCAAGCGGCTCTGATGGCGGGGCAGGGCGGGACCCGCAGGGGACGGCCGGCCCGAGGAGGCATGCGCAAGTCAGGGGAGCGACGTACACTTACGGCGTTGTCCCCCAGGATGTCCAGCTTCTTCATCAGCTCTGTGACCGGGATGTCCTGCAGGCAAGACAAGGGGCATGCTGGGAGGCGAGCCCTGGCCCGGCGGGGGCCACGCGGGGCGGACTTGGGCAGCGACTTACTGTCACGCCTTCAGCCTCGCAGCACGCTTGGAGGGGGCTCTTCCCATCCGCGAAGGGGGTGCGGTGGAGGTTGATGGCGGGGGACTTCCTCTCCCTCTCCTAGGACACAGGCACAGGCTGGGGTGGGGCATCGCTCGCTCTCTATCTCTCTCTCTCACACACACAGAGCAGCCACGCAGCCATCTTGTGCCCCAGGGGAGAGAAGGCAGGACCCTGAGGGGCAGCTCCATCTGGACTCAACCTACTTCCTCGGTGGGCAAGTGGGGACCCCGCTCCCCACATCTCAGGTGGGCAGGACACAGGAAAGGCAAAAACAGGTGCAGAAAAAACCAAGCAAAGCAAAGGCACAAAAGGCAGGTCATTCCTATGCGTCAGGGTCATGACCTTGTCCCCAGGCAGCCTGAAGTTTGCCAGGATGGAAAGGAGGCCCCAGAGTGGTGCTGGGGCAGCCAGCAAGGTGGACATCGGTCGGGTGGCTTCCTCCCTCGCAGGTGGACCACACCTCCCAGCCTTGCCGCGAGGACCGGCTCTGTGTCCAGCTGGACCCTCCCCTGGGAGACTTGCTCTCTGCCCTTCCCTAGGGGGCCAAGGTCACAGCAGAGGGCGTGGGTCCCCGACAGCAGAGCACAGATACAGAAGGGCTCCCGGTCACTGTGTGGCTGGCAGCTGTCCCCCACTCAGGGGCTTACATGAGCAAGAAGCAGATGCCCGCCAGGCCGACGAGGCAGTCGGGCGTGTCCCCCTGCAGCACTGGGACAGCCTGGTGGGCACCATCTCATCCAGCCCCAGGGGTCTGGAAGCAGACTCGGGTGGGTGCACTTGTTTTGACTTTGCTGCAGCCTCCGCAGTGGGGCTGGGAGACTCACGCTCACTGGGTAGCTGGCCCAGCCCCTCAGACAGACGCCCCCTTTCCAGCTCTGCCTCGTGGGACCGTGTGCAGGACCTGGACCAGGAGGCTGAGGGTGGCTGGCCCCACACCGGCTCTGGGCCCCTGCCGGCCGCCGCCTGGGGCCCTCCCCACGCCACCCCACCCTGTGCGCCGGGCACCTGCCCAGGCCTCCTGCACACCTCCAGCTCCAGGATGCGGAACTCCAGCAGCTCGTTCTGGTCTCTCGCATCCTGGGCCTCATGCTTCAGTCGAGCCTCTTCTGTCTCCATTTGTTTGATCTGTAAGACAACAGGCAGACGGAACACCAGAGGTCGTGTGAGGTCAACCCCCAATTTCCCCGACGGCTGCTGGCTGACCGGGCCAGAGCCCCCACTCCAGCCTGCCTCCGGACGGATCCACCCTAGTGAGACGGTGGCCATCTCTGCTCTCCAGATGGGGGTCGAGGGGAGGCAGGGCTGGCGCGGCAGGCAGGGACCCTGGAGCCGGGGAAGGAGGCTGGTGCCTGGCCCTGCCGTCTGAGCGGAAGGGGCCCACGAGGGCAGAGCAGGTCAGATGTCACCGTGGCCAGCACAGGGCTCCCTGGAGGCAGGACTGGCCCAGAGTCTGAGGGCCCGTAGTGGTCTGATGGACGCTGTGCACCGCGGCTGCCTGGCCACCCTCCAGAACGACTCGCTAACTGAGAGGCTGTTCAAATGAATCAGCAACATTAAGCCCTGTGTGAGGCCCACGCCTGCCGGAAGTAATGGAGCCGTGGTGCATGGCCTCAGTGGCCTGTGAGCACAGGAAAATGCACTAGGAGGGGGACCCCTGTGGACACGCAGCTTGGCCCATGCCCCTGAACTGAATCTGGGGACCAAGGGGCCCGCTCTGATACGGGTGGGGGCGAGATGGACCCGGGAGCAGCAGCGTCCTCCGAGTGAGCAGAGGCAGTTGGGAGCTGGGTCTTCCCAGCGCCATGTGTCGCACTGCACAGCTGGGGCCACTGGGAGGCACCTGTGCGTGCCACTGTCACCAAAGAGCACAGGCTTTAAGTGTGTACACAGGCATCTTTATGTGTGTGTGAGCATGTGTGTGCACACAAGTGTTTAAATGTGCATGCACATGAGTGTTTGAGTGAAGAAAGTGCTTAAATGTGTGTGAGGCACTTACATGCATGCCTGTGTACACACGAGTGTTTTGTGCACACACAAGCATTTATGTGTGTGAGTGTTATGTGTGCAGGTGAGCATTTGTGTGCATATGAGTATTTTAGTGTATGTGTAGTGTTGACATGTGTGTGATTTAAGTGTGCATGTGTGTTTATGTGCACACATTCATGTTTAAATATGCATGTGGATGTTTATATGTACACACAGAATTTGTGTGAACACGAGTGTGTACATGTACACAAGGTCACCATGCAGACAGCTGTCCTGACTTGCAATCTGTGTGAAGGGTCCCAGGAGGCCTGGAGGTGTTGCTCACCATTTAAGATGTGAACGGCGCCCGAAGCATAGCCCCGTGCAGGCCATGCCGTGAAGCGGGGACTGGTTACTGAGGGGGCACGACTAGCCTGTGGCTGAGGGCCTGGGCTGGAGGCGGAGGGTCCCATGGAGCCTTGTTGTGGCAGGCACCTGAGGCTGTGGGCACGCGGCTGGCCTGGCTCCTCTCTAGAAGGGCTGTGCTGGCCGAGGGAGGCATGGCCTTCCCTGCCTGTCCTCTGCCCACAGATGAGGCCAGCTGCTGGTGGGGAAGGGCCCCCAGGGGCACCTTCCCCGAGGCATGATGACAGGGCTCCAGAGTGGGCTGTGCGGCCCCAGCGGCTTTTCTGCCTCTGGACACGGAGTTGTGCTCACCTTCTGCCCCATTCCACGCGAACTGTTGCTGTAGTTCCAGGGCCCTGCCCCACCCGGGATGCTCCCAGAGTGCCCAGAGCCACCTGCAGCCTGCAGCCGTCAGTGCTGTGAGTCCCCTTAGTGTGGCCCAGAGAAAGGGCTGCCCCAGGGGAGGGGGTAGTGAGGGAGACATCCCGAGTGGACAGCCCCCGAGGGACAAGGGAACATGGGGTGGCTCCTGGCAGATGCCCGGCCACCAATGAGAACAGCCCAGCTGTGTGCTGGGTTTCCTGACCCAACCTACACCAGTTAAAATCTCCCTGCCAGCAAATCCCTGGCTGGGGAGTGGGGGCCACATGGACAGCAGCATTTTGGGGCCTCCTAAAAGCCCCAAAGTTGTGTGGAAGCCAGAAGAGCCCAAAGCCGGGCCCACGGTCAGGCGACACTGGTTAAGTCAGAAACATACTCACAGGTGCTTGGTGGTGACACACCGAGGCCCAGCCTCCCGGGGGGTCTCTTCCCAGGGAGCCAATGGCTTTAAAATGACCATTGTTACGAGAAGTGGTTCCTGGGCCAACAAGGCTTTGGAATGGGGTGATTCCAGTGGTTTTTGAAAGTGCAGCTTTTCAAAGTCCTCCTAACCATCACCACCCACTGAACCATCTGCACAAAACGTGGTAGAGAAGCAGCCGCAGACGCAGGGCTTGCCCAGACCCCAGGAGGACCTGGGCCGCCCCTGGGACAGAGAAGCACAGCAGGACTGTGGGCCAAGGGGACCTCTGCTGGAGCCCAGCCCGCCCAGGCCCCCGGGCCCCCACACTGCCGCTCGGGGCGCACCTTTTCTACCAGCTCTTGATTTCTTCGATACAGGGCTTGCTTCTCTTCGATCCACTTCATATCCTGGAAGACGGAATTGAAATGGAAAACTAGATACCCTGCAGGATCAAAGCTGGAGCCGAGGTGTAAGTCACACTTTAACTGAACAAGAGGCCTGACTCCACACGACTCCACACCCAGCTTCCAGGTAACCCCTGAGAACAGTTTGTGCCGCGCAGCTAATGGGAACCCAGGATTGCCCCATTTCCTTGGAGGGTCCTGGGCAGAGCTGGAGGAGGCAGCCCTGCTTCAGAAGGACCCACAGGACCCCACAAGGTATGAGGCGTACGGTTCTGAGTGGGTGTCACAGGTCCAGGGAACCCTGGCACGGAGCCAGCAAGAGCCTGGGGTCTCAGGCAGGCAGGGAGCGGATGGTCGCTCAGGAAGTGTCCTGTCCACTCCACACTCGGGACATGCGGGCAGAGGCAGGCTTCTGTGCCCTGGAGAGAGATGTGTGGGCCATCCTGCCAGCCCCACGCTCCATCCCAAAGCCCTGTCCCCAGCTAAGCCAGGAGTCGGGGGGCACTGGCTCTCTCGGACTCTGGGCTTCATCCCAAGTTTCTTCCTGGCAAAGTCATTGGCCTCCTTCCTTCAAGTCTGTAAGATTCATTCTTCAGATGAAAGGAAGCTGCCTCCCGCTGGCCCTCCTGCCCCGCCTGCTCCTCCTCGTCCGCCCCGCCCCCAGGCAAGCCCGTCACAGGTTTTACTCTGGCATAAACACTGGCTACACGAGATGGGGCTCAGGAACGTCACTCACAAAGTTCAGGGTCCATGAAGGCAGCGCCCAGAACAGCTCCTGGGCGCCATTCCCACAGGGCTGAGAGCCTGGTGGGCCTGGGGGATGTGGTGGGTGGGCTGGGGCGCAAGTAGTCCTGTGTGTTTCAGGCAAACCCACAGCCCCATAGCACTGACCTCTGGGCTCCCTGAGGACATCAGACGCAAGCCCTGGGGGCCGCTCAGGCCCTCTTCGGGCCTGTCCATCCAGCCATGCCCCCAGCGGTGAGCACGTGGAGGACCCTGTGGGTCTGCACTGGCCGTGGAGGGAAGCCAGGTGCTCCAGGCAGACCCTCCTGACTCTACATAGATGTCCACTGGTTTGTCTTGGGTCTGCCTGCAGCTGCACCAGCCAGGAGGTCGGGGTGCCCAGGCCTCGTGGCCACTGGGGATGGATGCCTCCCCTAGCAGGATTTGAAGAACCCAGAAGTGATGGCTGGTGGTCACAGGGGTGAGGGGAGTGACTGACAAGCCCCAGGGACCTGAATCCTGCCCTGAGGCGAGGGACTGACTGGGCTGACCCAGATTGGGTCCAGTGGTCAGGCAGCTGTGGAATTCCTTTAGATCCACACCCTGCCACTTTTTGAGTTTTTACTGAGGTAGGGCACACAGTGAGGTGTGCCTAGGTGCCAGTCTTCAGTGTGAGGCAAGCACAGACCCACAGAGCACCACCTTCATCCCAGGAGACCTGCAGCCCCAAGGGCCACACCCCTAGGGACTCTCTGTGGGTGACAGACGGCCCGGCCCTCACTGCAGCTCCCTGGGACCCCAGGCCACGCACCCACCTGCCCCTGCTCAGCCAGGGCCTTCTCCAGGTCATCCATGCGCGTCTGCGCCCTCTGCACTTCTGCTTGGAGCTGCTCACGGGTCTGTGGGGCGGGAGGAGAGACACATCAAATTTTCTCTAAAAGCCGGACACGCCCATGTGATGCGATCTTCAGAGGACTCTTGGCCTCTCTGCTCAGTGGACGGAGGAGTGGCCGTTCCCTGCTTGGCAAGGAGCTCTCTGCATGCCAGGGAGGACTCTAAGGCTTATCTGAGGCAAGGGACACGACTCACATTACACAGGATGATCCTTCGGTTCATTGTGAGCAATTATTAGAGAAATTCCCTGTTTTTAGGATGAACAACTGATGAGGATGACTGAGTCCCACTGGGGTCTGACCGGAGGGGGTTTATTTTGGCCTCTTGGAGGGACAGTGACAGAGACAAATGCAGATGGGCTTGAGTGACTCATCCTGACACACCTGCATACCCCCCCACACGCATACCCGCACCCACACACACCCAATGCACACACCAACCCCACACACACTCACCTCCCCCCCACACCTCACCCCACACATGCTCACACACAACCACATACACACCCCACACACCTGCAACCCCCCCACCTGCACACACCCAACGCACACACCGACCCACACACACTGATACCCCACACATGCTCATACACACCCACATACACACCCCACACACCTGCACCCTCCCACACACACACCTGCATACACCCAACGCACACACGGACCCACACACACACTCACACAAACCCCCACACACTGACACCCCCCACATGCCTGCACACTCCACACACACCTGCAAGCACTCCATGCACAACTGCATGCATCAGCACGCCCACCTGTGCAGACCCCACACACACCTGCACACCCCCCACCCTGAAGACACCCCTCTGCCAGCCGGGTCGCCTCCCCCTTTCCTCACCTCTCACTTTCCCTTAGTGCTCCCCGAAGGGCCTGTTTCTGTTCAGCATACCGGCCCTCAGTGCCTGGCTGTGTACCTGGGCCACTTCCAGGGGGTCCCAGCCACCCTCTCTGAGCCACTTTGCTCTCCTGGGGTCCAAGCCACAGGGCACTTTACCCGATGGTGCTCCCACTCCCCTGGGAACAGTGCTCACAGCAAACGGATGAGAGCGTGTGGGCCGGACTCAAGGTCTGGGGACCCTCGCCTCGAGGAGGGCAGGGCACACCCAGCCTGGCCCGGGGCCCCTCTTGGGGTCCCATCAGTGGGCCTGGCTCTCCCTGTCTTCTCTGCCCCGATGGGCTCTTCTCCCTGAGGGGCCAGCAGGGAGGGCTCTCCGCCAGCTCACCCTGAGTTCTGACAGGAGTGTGGCCTGGGCTTTGCTGACACTGTCCCCTGTCCCCAGGGGCCACACTCCACCAGCCAGGCTGTCACAGAGCCATATGGCAACGTGCTCTTGCCCCACAGTGGCTGGAGGAGCACAGCCAACTCCCAGGCCCCAGGAGAGCCCTGCTCTCCTTGGGGACGTGGCCTGTCTCCCTGTGGCGCGTGCTGCCTACGTCCCATAGCTGCTCCTGCTGGGAGCCGGCCGCCGGGGCTCAGGGTAGGGCAGGGCGCACCCGGGCTCCGCGGCCCAGTGGCCAGGAGGAGGCACCTGTCAGCCTGCGTCCCATCCGGTGGGAGAGATGTGAGCACCAGTCCCAGGCGTCCAGGGAGGCAGGGACAGGAGGGCCACTGGCTGCCCAGCAGGGCCTGCCTGGCAAGGCGCAGGGTGAAAGTGGGCGTGGCGTTCGAGCTCAGCATCTGCTGGATGAGTGAATCATCTCAGCGGGCTTCGTATCTTGAGCTCCTCTGCTGATCCTCATCTCTGAGCCTGGGTCTGGAAGAGCTTCCCCAGGGCACCGCTGGCAGGTTTGTAAGGAAGGTGACTTCACCTTATAGGTGCTGCAGGCCCCATGCCCACCAGTCACACCCCCAGAGACAAAAGGGGTCTCTGGAGCACCATCACTGGTGCCAGCGCCTGGCGCTGCTCAGGCAGGTCGCACCCACGGCAGGCGGCCTTCCCTAACACGGGTCCTTAATCATGGGGAGCTTCCCTGGGTGACTGCGGGGCAGAAGGGCCCGGCCCCGGGAGGTGACGCAATGGGAGCGCCCCTGCCCAGCCCTGGCCAAGCGGGCGGAGCCCAGCGGGAGCCGGAACCCGGTGGAGTAGAAGTCAGTTAGACCTTAACTTCTCGCTCTGCGTCCAGCGTCCCTCCGACCTGCTCCTGCAGCAAAGCGTAGGCTCTCTGCAGGGCCTGGTACTCCATGGTGAGCTGTCGGAACCTCAGCTCCGTCTCCTCCTTGGCCACGCCCTGCAGAGGCGCACGAGACACAGCTTGAGCGCTCTGGCCTCTTGGGGGCCCCGAGGCATGAGCCCAGAGCTGGGCCCCACGTGCCATCCAGGCTGCCCCAATCCAGGAGCCTACGTTCCTGACCAGGGTCACCCGAGGCTCTGCCCGACGCGTCAGGGGAGGAGAGCTGGGCCTCGTGGAGTTGTAAAGCTGCCAGGGAAAGGGAATGCATTTCCTCCCTGCCCACACGGGATGGACTGTCCCCCACAGTGCCCCCCAGATGCCTCCTTCTGGCTGCAACCACATCTGCTGCCGCAGGAGGGGGTGAGGCTGCACTGCCTTCTGGGGGGCCCGCTGAACCCTGGAGGTGTGCTGCTAGGAGGACAGGCCATGGGTCTGGGGTGGTTGGGCGGCCATGAGACTGGGCCCGGGAAACCTAGCCTGGCCCCAGCTACCCTGCCCCCACCCTGCTCCCGAGGTGCGCCGGTGGCCGCTGTGTATGGTGTGTTAGACCTCTGGGCGGGTCCACGGCCATGGGGCCAACTGCTGGGACCTGCCACCCACCAGGACTTGCCATCTGCCAGAACCTGCCAGGTGGGGCCCCACGGCCTTAGTCCCCCAGGGCTGGTCAGGGCCTGTCAGGGGTGGGCCTCCTCCACTCCCTGGCCCTCAGCCACCGGGACCCAGCCAGTCTGCCCGGCCCCATCGCCACGCACAGGCCTCCCACCCGGGGGCTCAGATGCTGCCTGATGCGAAGGTGGGTCCTTCTAGGAGGACTGGGGGGCAGGATGCCCCATCGTGCTTTTATCCAAGACAAGGCTGCCCCCCACAGCCTCAGCCCTGGGTGCCCTCCCCGACCGTGACACTGGCCCTGCCCCTGGGCACTGTGGTGCCCCTGCCCCGCCCTGTCCACGCCTGCCCAGAAGCTGCTGCGGGAGGTCACCTCCTCCAGGTCGTCATCAGGGGTGCATGGGGTCCGGTCCGTCCTGTCGGTTTGGTAAGAGAGGGAAGAGCCATCGGATTCCAGGGACGCCTCTTCATCATACCCAAAGAAGGTCTCCACGACCACCGGCTTTGGACCAGAAGGAGCCATGTCAGCCCAGACCCAGACCCGGCCTCCTCCTCGCCTCCCCACGCCTGCCATCTGTTTGTGGCTGCGGCTCCTGGCCTCTTACCCCAACTCACCTGTCTCCCCCCGTCCTGTCTACACAGGTCCCTTGGGAATATTTCCAAAATCTCCTTTATAAGAATCATTTATCAGAACAGACTGTGCTGCCAAGAAATTAGCCCAGGTCTTCAGATTCCCTATGGGCACAGATGTGCTGCGTGGGGCCTGCATGGGGTCAGTGGACCCGACACTGCAGCTGTGGCCAGGGCGCTATGACGGCCGGCAGGCCCTCAAGGGCACAGGCCGGCGGTCCTGGGGCCGGTGCCCCACAGACACGCGGAACTTAACCTCCTCTGTGGGGCAGCAGGGAGGCCCGTGTCCTGCGGCCCGCCTGTTATTGCCGTGATATGTCTTCCCTTGGAAATTTCAAGGAATTGAGGCTGGAGTTTTAAATTTAGAATTATAAACGGAATATTCACTTTGGGTCTTGTTTTGGCTATCTCACAGTAACAATTTTTAGAAATAGTCAACTTATCTTCTTTTCACCTCCAGATAAAGAGGTTGTTTCCTGTTAAGGGCTTTTTAACGTACATGGTTAATGTGCATCTATAGCAACATCGCCTCCTTTACCTTGGGGAGTTTCGCCATTTTCTTTCTTTGTTTCCGATATCTTAAAAGCTTATCACGCTCCTGCAAACACCAGCGAAAGGGAGTTTTTGAGTCGCGGAACAGCTCTGTCAGTTTAGGATTTCTGTGTTGCTGTCTGAATGGACCTGGAGCACCGCTTCAAGCTTGGAGAGATGTCCCTCCCATCATGAATGCCCAGAGCCCCTCAGCCTGCTCGGGGCAGCCTGCCGGGAAGGTGTGGAGGGCTCATCTCTTCTGTTCAGGCTGGAATGAGCCACCACCCGGTCCGGTGGCTCTCAGCCTCCAACACCCAATTCTCCTGCAGCTTCTTTCTCACTCCGTGGCTGGGGAGCTGCCAGGGGAGGGGATTTGAGCAGCACACGCAGAAATGGGAATTCCAGAAGGACCAATGGCCCAGCCCCTCTCCATACTCGCTGAGCAGATGTCTACAGAGATGGCATCCACACGTGGGTGGGGACGAACCCCCCTGGACATGGCAGGTGCCCAGGGACCTGTTTGCCCTGGGGAGGTATGCAGCATTTCTGGGGCCCTGAGAGGAAGCCAGCCACACCTAGGAGCTGGTCCCTGTGGTTGGGGAAGAATCCTCTGAGTGGGGAGGGAGCCCAGAGAGGGGGGCAGTCTGCATGGCGAACAGAGCTGGGCGCTGGCTCCTGAAGGCATCACCTAAGGCCATCTGGAGCACGTGCCTGTTTCCTGGCATCTATCTGACCCTACCGGATGGCATTCTCAGCTGCCACAGCAAAGCCTTTGGGCAGGGAGCACAGTAGTCATGGTGTTGGCATGGCTTTCCTGTCTGGACTGGAGCGAGCTGGTAGTAGAGGGGGTCTTGGAGACGGCTGCTCAAGACAGGGTGTCAGTGTGAGGAGAAAGGATCAAGGGGTACTTACTAACACGCTCTTCACGTAGCCAGCAGTTTCGAGGGTCTGGGAAAGAGAGCGGCCAGTTAGGGGATGGAGAGCAAGACCACCCAGAGCACTGCCCCGGACCTCTGCCACCCCCAGCCACAGAACTGCGTCCTCTCCCCACTGCCTGGAGGGGCAGGCCTTACTTGGCCCTAACGGTCCTCCCTCCTCTCTAAGCTGATCCCCAAGGTGAACCTGCGGGAGCCAAGGGCCAGTCCCTCACCTCCAGAAAACTGAGATCATGTGAACTTGTAATCGACAGATCTCCCCTTTCCTACCCCTCATAAATTCTTACTGTGGGGCTGACAGTCACGGTATCACTGAACCAGTCAAGAGCCCAGACCACAGGCGCAGTCTAGGGAAGGCTGTGGGTGTGACCTGTGGGCCAGCAGCCAGCGGGCAGGGGCGAGGAGCAAGCAGGGGTCGGGGGGTGCCCCGGGGCCTGGGCACCTTAGAGAGCTCGTCGATGAGGCTCTGCTGCTCCACGATTTGAACTTTCAAGAAGTCAACTTCTCTTTCATCTTGACTTTGATCCAGGTCGTTTAAGGAACTGGGTCTCCGTATGATCCCTGCCCTTTGTCTCTGCAAAACCAGCCAGACACCACAAAGGGTGGAGTGAGTTGCTTGGATGGGCGACAGGGAAGTTGGGGGTGCCCTCACTCGATCCGCATATGCCTGTGCAGCCCTTACACTGGTCACCCCTTGGCTGCGGGTCAAGGGGCCCCCGTGCGGGCCTTGGAGCAGCTGGCTGCAGAGTCAGGGGAAACCCAGGCCTCGGATCCCCAAAGCCGGGGTGGGGCTGTGTAGCCTGTACCTGGCGTATACGGGGATAGCCCTGCACCCAAAGACAAGATTGTGTGAACTACGTGGGCCATTTCACACCCCGCCAACTCTTCCAAACTCAGGGTGTGGAAAGAATAGGATTTCTGCAGGTCTGCCCCCCACCTCTGCCTCAGGCCCCACAGTGCTGAATTCCCCCCGGCTGAACTCCTCTCATGACCTCTGGGGCCTGTGGGCCGGAAGGAACACACAGGCAGCAGGTCAATGCCCCCACACTCCGCTCAGTGGCTGTGGCAGGAGCGGGGCCTCCCAGCTGCACGCGCTGTGCCCGAGCCTGGCCTGTGGCCCAGCCTGTGGCTGTACCCGAGGCTCTGCTAACTTTGCCCGGCCTTCTTAGCATCGGAAGACGACTTGTCCAAGCTCCTCATGTCAGAGTGGGGGTGTGGCCCGCCAGGCTAGTGGCCTCCTTGCCGTTTCTGTACCCACACTGTCCCCCTGGGCAGGTGCCCACAACCCCTTCCCCTGGGTGCTCAGAGCCTGGTCTAAGACCCTCTCTCAGGAGGCACTGAAGCCCTGCCCTGGGGCCTTGCCATCAGACCGCGTGTCTTAGAAGCAGGGGGGCCGCTGGCTACTCGTGGGGGTGGGGGCACATCCTGCCAACTGATGGCTTTCCAGGGCCCCTTACCATTTCTATGTTTTCCTGGGTGACAAATTTTAACTTGTTTTCCATTCGACGTAAAGTGTGGGACAGATCCTCGTTTTTCCGAGTAAGGCGTTTGTTTTTATCCAGCAATGGCTTGTACTGACTTTCAGCTTCCCTTAAACGCTTTAACTGCAAGACAAAATGATTACACACTGTGATCGTTTCAGAGTGTGACAGCGACTGACAGTCCCCACACAGAGGGGCAGACTGACCAGAAGGGGCCTCGGCTGCAGTGGAGGGTGGGAGCAGTTTGGGGGTTGATGCTCTATTTTGCCAATAAGAGCCACGATAGACTCACCTGGCCCGCTGGACCCCTTGGGACACCCAGCGGGTGCCACAGGTTACCCGGGAACTTCAATGGCTTTAAGGACTAATGCAATGTTTCCCCTGAGGCACGAGGTCCTCACATGTGCCAGATAATGTGCAGAACTGAGGACAGTTTTGCTCAATGATATGCACAAGGGTCAGCCCCACAGCCCCACACCTCTTTCCCCACAACCCCTGCTGCTGGTTGCTAATAAAGTTTTATTGGAAACAGCCAAGAGGCCCGGGTGCAAGCCCAGCCCTTGTCACCCTCACAACGCCTTTCCACAGGGAGTTTTGGAAGTGGCTACTGCAGCCCCTCTGCCCCGTGCGCCATGCCCCAGCCTCCGGCCGCTCACCAGCTCATTCCTTTCTTCCGACAGCAACGCATTTCGGTCCTCCAGCTTCCGAATGATCGCGCTTAGCTCAGCGATTTTTAGTTGGAAGCGCCGAGCATCCTTCTCATCCAACTGCTGTTCCTAAAACAAATTCAACTGCAAGTAACTGTCCACAGACACAGACATCAAAACTGTTGCAAATCCCAGCACACCCTGGACACAAGCACTTCTGGTTCGTGACTGCCCATGATCCCGAGTGGCTGGGGGGCCAGGGTGGGACTCCTAGGGTCCCCGAGGACCACAGGCACTGCTAACCACATGACAGGGACAGAACAAAGGGCAGAGATATCCAGGAGTGTGCAATGTGGAGGCGAGCGTGTGCATATGTGGGCACACGGGCACATGGGTGCAGTGACGCCGAGAAAGTCTCAGAACCCAGGTCCCTGCTTTCCCGGGGCCCCTGCCGGCTGCGCCTTTTGGGAAGGGGTCTGCCCTGCACCGTAGGCAGGGATGTAGTTTTCCTAGTATTACATGATGAGCACAGTAAAAGCTATTCAACCTAAACTTTCAAAAGTTGGTTTCCTAAAGAAGAGTGTGCCCTCAAATTGAGTTTCTAAAAGGCCACTTGTGGAATTACTGGAACTTCATTCAAAAATCAGTAACAACATTTGATCCAGTTTCAGAACCTCTCTGGGGTTAATGCGATCTATCTAGTGCCAGAGCAGGAGCTGGGATTATATCAGTAAAGCCCTTTACAGTAAGATTATAAAAAGTCATTTTCTGTCCTTGAGATGTCATTGTCCTAGGCCTGGCTCCAATCACACATGGTTTCATCCTCAAAAAAAATGTGTGCCCAGGAGGGACTGAGGAATGGTTCCTCATTCAGCAGGTGCAGGAGAGGCTAGGGAGCAGGTCTAGAAAGACCCCAGCAAGGGTCCGTGGAATTCAGGTCCCCCCACATTTCCCAGAAGCACTCCAGAGGGCTCTGAATGTGGGGCAGCCATGAGGCAATGGATGACGATGGCAGCGCGGCTGCCCCTGTGCCATCCTAGCCTGAGGAGGGGCAGAAAAGTGGCACAGTCATGTGAAAAGTGGAGGGGGGCGACTGGTGATGTGAGTGGCAGAAAGCACTGGGCAAGGGTCAAGCCAGAGATGCCGCTGAGCAGGGAGAAGGAGCCTTCTTGGCCGGCAGGCAAGGCCTGTGCATGGAGAGGGAAGCAGCCCAACCTTGTCCTCCATGAGTCCAGGGCAGGAGGGGGGCACGTGAAGGCCAGAGCTATACCACGTCAGCAAGCAAGGAAGGAGACAGTCTGTGCACCCTTTCCACCAGGCCAGACAAGCCGGGGGGAGCCAGGGTCCAGCTGGCAGGCTGCAGACATGGTTGTTGTCCCCAGGGCAGGGGGGTTCTAGCTCCGGGCTCAACATGGGCTCTGGACTGCCGGGAGCTGCCCGTGCAGGGCCACACAGCTGTGTGCCGTGCTGTGACTCTGGGTAGATTGGGTGAAGCATGGGGTGCTTACAGGGCTTCCCGAGTGGTCTGAGGCGTCTCCTGCACCGCTTGCATAAGGAAGTTCCCGTCTGGGGCTGCCCGGGTGCCGATCAGCCTCTTTGACCTGGGACAGCTGCTCATCTAAAGCCTCTTTCTGGAGCTGCAGTCTCTGAGCATGCCCGGCTTGAACCCCTAACTCTCTCTCCAGCACGAAGACTGCTCTGTCTTTAAATTTTATCTCCTCCATCTATAAGGAGAACAGAACACGATCACACACGCAAGCAGGGTACAGATCTGCAGTCACCATAGAAACAGGTGGAGTGACACTTGTGAGCAAGCGTCAGGGGGTCTCCCCTGTGGCAGCCCTGCCCACGGCTCGGGCTCTGAGACGGGAGCAAGGCGGGTGGCCCTGTTCCACGCCGGGCAGCAGCCAGGCTCCCCCATCAGGCTTCCAGCCTGGCCTCCGGCCCAGTGGGCTCTGGCCAGGCTGGTGCGGCTGAAGACTCCGTCTGGGACTCCTAGCCCCGTTCCCAGCCTCCCTTGTGCTGTCCTGCAGGGCTCCTAGGTGGCCAAGGGGACTGGCCCTGTCAGGCAGGGCCCAGAAAGACCACCTCCAGCTCCTGCTGGGCAGAGGGGGATGCCCTGAACTCCCCAAATCTGTCAGCAGGGGGAGCTGATGAGCAGGAGCTGTGAAAGCAGAGAAGGAGAAGCCTGGGCCCCGCAGCCTCTTTGCTCTCCGAGGGGCACCTGGCCTAGGAAGGGCTGGAACCAACACTGACCCTCTGCACCTGCTCCTCCTTGCTCTCAGCTGTGCAGAGAGGGGTGCTGCCCTCCTGTTTGCAGGTAAACCCCAATTTTAATTACTCTTGCTTCAAACTAAGGCTGGGGCAGGGCCTGTGCCCCCAGAAAATCAGGCTTCCGGCTAGAGGGCAGGAAAACCCATGCGTCTGACTCACCTGGGCCTCTGTCGGCTGCCTGGCCAGCTGGGGTCTGTAGCCCTCCCAACTGTCCCTAAAGTGTTCAATCTCCTGACAGCTGCATGCAACCCTTCTGGGCAAAGCTGCCATTTGCCTCTGAGCCCTCATCAGGGCTGCCATGGGTGCACCCTTGGCCACAGGTGGCCACTGCCCTTAGAGAGGGAGGTAGAACAGGCCCCCTGCTGCCAGTCTTCAGAAGATTCGGGCGCTGTGGGCATCACTGCAAACAGAGCTTATCAAGGGGACTTGGTTTGAAGACCATTTTTCAAATAGCAGAGCAGAACCGGGCGTCCTGCTGCTCACTTGTTGCTGAAGGTTAAAATAAGCTAATAAATCGGCTGTCCGCTGAAGCCCGCTGGAAAGCAGAGCTGAAATATCTAATTAGCCCAGATTGTAGTAAACTGAACAGAATAAAAGAAATCCTCAATTGCTAAACTCCCAGGTACTCAAGCACAGGGATGCAGAAAGGGGCGACAGGGTCAGCGGGAACGCAGGGCCAGTGAAGATAAAGCCAGACTGACGAGCACTATATTCTGGCCCTGCATTTACACTCTTACAACAGAAACAGCGTTTTTTCTTTCATCAGGAAACAAGAAAATAAGATCTGCCTACAGATCCCGTAAATCAGCTTTTCAAGCTGGTGGTTCTGGTCAAAGGACAGACCTCTCTGACACGTCTCCCCTGCGAGTCACTGATGTGGCCGCGTGAGCCGGACCACGCAAGCTCGGAGCTTCACGGCCTCTGCGAAGGAAAACTGGGGAGAATTGCTTCCATGCAGGGCAGGTCTGCTTGTGTGAGGACGGGAAACTCAGTGGTGGTGTCTCCAGGGCAGGCCGAGGGTCTCCGTTGCATCGGAGGCACCAAGAGTTTTCAGCCAAATGCAGGCTCTCGCCTTTCCGACCCATTTACGGAGAGTGGGCACACGCGTGGCGCAGATGCCCCGCTGAGATGGAGAAAAGGCCTTGCTAGGCGTGTGAGGTCCCCACCTGGTGACAGGAGCTGCTTCCAGCTTGGGGCACATGTCCAGCTGTGACATCCAGCCAGGCCAGGGAAGCTGAGGGGCAGCAAGGGGTTCAGGGGCTGCTGCCTGCCTCCCTGCAGGAGTGAGTGCACAAGGCATCCAACGGGCACCTCCCAGGCTTGAGGCTCTGAACCATGGCCCTGGCCTCTGGCTGCCGGCTCCCCTTTTTCCTCCCTGGGGACTATGGGGCCGGGGGTCAGGGCTCCATCCCATCTTATGTTATTACCCACACCCACACCCACACTGACACCAACCTCAGCAGGGTGGGGCAGCCCCCTTGAGAGCCCAGGAAGGGGGCTTTCAAAGGGTGAAACTGGGGAGCGAATCTGCATGAGTGGTCACCCTGCGGCCACCTTCCCTCACCTGGGCCACTGTGGTGGCTTCCAAGTGGCCTCCCTGTGTCCACACCTATGCCAGCCACAGCCTGCTCGCCTTCCAGCCAGTCACCTTCTAAACCAAGAATCAGACCTCATGACTCCTGTGGTGAAAGCCCTCGAAGGGCGTCGAAGTCCTTATGGGAGCCTGTTAGCTTCCATGGCCCCACCCCTGCCTGTCCCTGCCCACGAGCTGCCCCTGCCCCTGCCTGCCCCGGCCCCTGCCCCCACACTCCCAGGTAAAGGTGTATGGAAACCCCAGGGAAGGGGTCTGTGGGAGGTGCTGAGGCCGAGAAGATGCCCTGCACACACCCAGACTCCCCCCACCAAGCACAGAGCACGCTCAGTGCCCTGACTGGCACGTCTAGGCAGAGCCTGGGAACCTGAGTTTCACAGGTGCCCCAGCTGATGGCAAAGTAACCACCGACCCATAGAGCCGAGGTCCCCCTGTGACAGATGTGCCCCAAGATGCCCATCACAGTGCCATCAGCAGCCCCGTGTGTCTGTTCCCTGGTAGCATCTTCCTGGTGGAACCTGGCAGAGAACCTGCTCAGTCAGTCCTCAGGGCCCTGCTTGCCCTGCATGGGTGCATGGCCTAGGGTGGGTGTGGGCATGGCGTGGGGCATGGTGTGGGCATGGCTAAGGCAGAGTTGCGGTGTGGGCATGACAGAGGGTGGGTACGGGCATGGGCATGGGTATGGGTGTGTCGAAGGCGTGGGCATGCTGTAGGCCCGGTGTGGGGGCACGCCAGGACCTCTCCCCAGGGAGCAGACAACCAAGAGTTTGGCAGCTTTGCACAAAAGGAAGCATTGCCGAGGAGCCACAGGCCCGGGTTCTGACAGAGCTGCCCGGCATCTGAGAACGTGGCGTCTGGAAACAAACCCATGTGGGTTCTGCAAGGCTCCAGCGCGGGCAGGGCCCTGCCGCAGCTCACCCGAAGCAACTCCCTCCGTGAAGAGGGGCCGGAGGACAGGCAGGGCCACTGCCTCCCCGCAACCCCCTCAGTCTCCTGGGACCTCCCAGAGGCCCACTGGACGGCGCGGAGGCCAAAAAATGACGCGTCACAGGTTTTCTGAGGAAGCTGGGCTGTTTCTGCCTGTACCGCTTGGGTCTTATGAGTCTCTAGTAACAGTCCGAGCTTGCAGTGTGCCCGTGGCACGGTAGCTGGCAGCAGCTGAGCCCCGGGGGCGCCCTCCCAGACCCCGCCATGGGGAGCAGCAGTCCTGTGGCCCCTCATGCCCAGCCCATCCCTCACCAAGCCTTCTCCTGCCCTTCACTTTGACTTGGGTGAGAATCCGGCCAGGATCCAGCCCCCGGACACGGCTTCTCCACAGACACGGTCCGAGCTATCCCGGGCTCCGCCTCTGTAAGGTCAGGGGCGCTATGCAGCGGAATTCCCAGGGCCTAAAGGCCGCGGGGCTGGGCACACTGGGGAGGCACTGGCCCTGAGGTCACCTCCTGAAATGCTCCCCGGGGCGTACCGACATGTGCCCTCAGGTGCCCGGGTCTAGGTAGGGCACCGCTGGGCTGCCGACAGCCTGCTCTCGACCCTGGAGAGAAGCCCTGAGCCCACTGTGCCCTCTCCCGCTGTGGCTGTCCATGGGGGTGCCTGCTGGTGGCCATGCCCCTGTCCCTCCCCCACGTGACTTCCCTCTGAGACCCCTGTGCCCCTACCAGGTGCCACACCTCCAGCTGGCACCCAGGGTCCTCGGGCCAAGACAGGGACTCAGTGTCGCAGTCCCCTCTGCCTGTTTGTTCTGCTCCTGCCAAGCTCAGCCCTGCTGGGCAGCCCCTCAGCCTCCCAACCCCCAGGGCCTGCTCAGGCACCCGCTGGGCTCTGAGGCAGTCACAGATGGCCATGCCCCCAGCTCAGCACCCTGCAGGCCACAGTCCAGGTGGAAGGGCTGGGACATGAGGGCGCTGGCCAGCCTCTGATTCAGCAAGTGGCTGAGGGAGTGCCTCCGGCTCTGGGCCGCTTTGGGGGTTGCCCTGTTCTTTGCAAAGTGGCCACCACTTGTTGAAACCCATTCCCTCCCTGCCTCTCTCCCACCCTCTCAAAGGGCTGGCCAGCACCCTGAGCCCCTACTGACCATGCTGCAGCCTCCAAGGCCCTGCCTCCCCACTGAGCCTGCCCCTCTCAGACCGGCCCCCACATGCTGTGGCTGGGCCACCTCCAGACCACCTCTCCCACCCTCCCCTCTGCCCCAGGCCTGCTCCTGCACACACTCTCAGCAACGTCCGTCCCCACCATCTCCAGAAATGCCCCTGAGCCCCTGCACCGGCCAATGCAGCCCCTCCTCCTGGCTGGACAGCAGGCTCGGGCGCAGCCTTCCTGCCCGCCAGGCCTTCCAGGACACGCTGCCTCTCAGGTTCGCTTTACTTCCGCTGTGTCTTCCCACACGTAGCTGGGCCTGGGGTGTTGCCCCTAGGATGTTCTCTCATGTGCTAGAGCCCTAACTGAAAACTTAGGAGATGCGGGGGCCTCCATCAGCTAAGCAAGAGGGCCTCACCGGGGTTGGGCTGTGGAGAGGAAGGGCTCTGGGCAGGGAGCCTGTGGCCTGGCTGCTGGGCTCATGGGCAGTGAGCACCAGGCTCCCAGGTGACAGGGGCTGGCCCACAGGTGACAGGGGCTGGCTCTGTCACTGTACCAATTACCTTGGAGCACCTCCTACATGCTGGGCACAGGGCTAAGCGTTTCAATTGTGTTTTTCATTATTTCACTTAAATTGCACTAAAACAGAACATTATGTCATACATTACATTTCATATAATATGGTTGGGAGCACCGGCTGAGGAGGCCTGAGGGACGCCTCGGCCCAGGCCAGCAGAGGAGAGCACACGGCAGCCACTGTTGGGACCAGCCTCCAGCAGAGGCCCTGAAGAGGGGTGGGTGACGCACCTGGGTTGGGTGGACCCCGGCGAATCCCTCCCTACTGCACTGAGGCACAGAGTCCTTGGACAGTTGGCAGGGGGCTCAGGAGGGTCCTTTTGCTCATCAGACCAGTAGGTCTTCAAGCACTGAAATGATGAAGAGATTCCCCAAATGGATTATGGATTCTATAGGGGTAACTCGAGGAGGACTGAAATAAGCAGGGAGAGATTTCTGGCTTTTCTAGGAATGTGGGGGCCGCTGAGGTCTGTCTAACCCCCCAAGGCATGTGCCTTTGTCTCTGACTGGGCTCCTTTATGATTCTCTGGAGAGAGATGTTTACCCGGAGAAAATTTGCTGTGCACAGATATACAAATGATTCCTGCTCATGGCGTCATGAATGCCCTTGGCCAGGTAGGCACATCCATCTCCTTGGGGCGAATCCTCACTGGGTTGGTTGCAGCATTTTACTTGTTTCCCCATTAATTAAGGAAAGAAATAAAGTTTTGACACATTCATTGCATGCTGTATGAGAACCATGATTACACCCTGTTAAAACAGCCTGGCTGTCATTCCAGTGCAGATTCCAGCAGGTTTCATTTAAGAAAGATGATTCTTGAGTTTTATGTGGCGGTCCAAAGGGCCAAGAAGAGCCAAGTTATTCTTAAAGAAGAACAAAGCAGGAGAGGATTGCTCCTCCGGAAATCAAGACTTATGCTGGGGGCAGAGCGACCAAACCAGGCCTAAGAGGCCCAGACAGGGCGCGGGCCAGAAAGCCCGCTCAGGCGAGAAGACTGGTCGGGTGCCATAGGAGAACGCCTGATATGTAACACAGAAGAATGATTAATATATGGTGCAAAAGAATGCTTAGTGTATAAAATGGTATGTGACATAGAATAGTTAATAAATGATATAGAGGAAAAATTCATATATGACAGAGGTGGTGCTGTGGAGTGGGGGCAAAGATTTTTTTTTAGTAAAGATGCTAGGACAGTTGTATAGCCACATGGGAAAGAGAAACTGGGTCTCTACAGCACACACACACACACACACACACACACACACACACACACACACAGTGCACCTGGTACAAGAACACACAAGTAAGAGACAAAACTATGAAGTTTTAAAACAATAATGCTTCATGGCTTCAGAAGAAAAGGATTTCTTACGCAAGGAACAATAAGCACCGACCCTCCAGGAAAAGATGAACAAGACAGACCACTTTAGAATTCAAAACTTTACTCACAAAGTGATGCACCAAGCATACAAAAAGGTACCAGAGTGGGGAAAGACACTTGTGTTTTTATTATACATTTTAGAACCAGCCTGTCCGTGCCTGCAGAAAAGCCTCCTGGGGCTTTGATCAGCATCATATTAATTTGGGGAAAATGGTCCCCTTACCAATACTGAGCCTTCCCACCCATGAGTGTGGAACGTCTCTATTTTTGTCTCTATTTCCCTTAGCAAGGGGATGTAGTTTTCAGAGTACCAGTCCTGCACTTATTTTGTTAAATTTATTCCTAAGCTTTTTATTCTTTTTATGCCATTATGAGTGAAATTTAAAAATATTTCATTTTGGATTGTCTGTTGCTAGTATGTAAAAACACAACTGATTCTGCATATTGATCTCATGTCCTGAAACCTTGCTGAACTCTTCCAATTGTTCCAGGACTTCCTGTGTGGACTCCTTAGGGTTTTCTGTGCACACTCACATCACCTGCAAAAAGGGCAGTTTCAAATCTTCCTTTCCAGTCTGAGGCCTTTAATTCTTTGGCCTTATAGTTCGGACTCAAATTCCTCAGTGGGGAACGATTAAAAAAGATGGAAGGAAAAAGGTCCCCAACAAGGTGGCAGAATTTCTTCCATTGCATCTTAAAGTAAGGCCCACTCCACATACACGTGCACACACACACACGTGTGCACACACACACACGCACACACACACATGTGTGCGCGCACACACACACACACACACACACACACACTTCTGGCCTCCTGTCAGCTTTCCTGCAGAACAAAATTGGGAGGAAATCCTCCAACACAAGAGACAGCAGCCAGACAAATAAAAAGCAAAGAACTCTTGTAACATGGCCAATGAAAGGAGCCCAAGAAACCTTTCTGAAGCAGCCAATGCAATTATTATCCTCAGAGAAATGAGATGATGTTACGCTAAGAGGAGAATGACAGAACATCTTACATCAGAGAACTAACGTTTTTGAGACTCAAATGTATGATGGCAGAAATAAAAATAAAACAGAAAAGTTGGAAGAGAGAGTGGAGGACATTTCCTAGAAAGTAGAAACAAAAGCCAAGGTAGGAGAGAAAAACAAAAACAGAACAATTGCAAAGGCCCAACATCTGATTGCCACGAGCTCTGGAAGGAAGTGAGGGAAGAAAATGACTCAGAAACCACAGAACACAGTTGCCACAGTCAGAAAGGCTCCTGACTGCCCGGAGCGCGGGCCGAGCAAGTGCCCACGTCACAGGCGAGACGTCCTCGGGGGGGCCTGTAGGTCGGGGAGGCAGATGGCCGTACGAAGGATCGGTAATCAGAACAGCAACCGTGGAGGTGAGAAGACAATGCAGAAACACCTTCAAATTCCTGATGGAAATGTTTTTCAGCCTATGATTCAAGCCCAGTAAAAACATCCAGCGTGAGGTAGGAATGAAAATTTCATACACACACAAAGTCTCCCAAAATTCATTTCCTGTCCTCTGTTAGAGAGTGTGTTCCACCCTATGAGAAATTTACATCCAAAAAGAGGAAGACAGGAGGGGGTGAGCCCGGGAAGGGCCAGGGTGAGGATGAAAACACCCCTCAGGTGGGCGCAGGTGGAAGATTACTCCAGGAAGGTGTCTCAAAAAAGGGTGGACAGAGTCCTTAACATTCGTGACTATACTGAGAGGAGATGTACCCTTCCGTTGGAAATTTGGGATGAATCAGTGGTTCACACTTAGAAAAATATGCGGATGGAAAATTAATTCCAGGGAAATCAGGTGTGAACAAGGAAGACGATATAGTCGCGGTCCCTCTGGGTCTTTTATGAACATTTACACCTCAGCAGTCATGCGTGTAGTCAACACTCCCTGCACCCACGATGGAGTCCCCAGGATCCTGTGAGACCCTCTCCTGTTGCCCCCAGATGGGCCCCCTCCCAGGCTCTGGTCGGGCTTGGCCAGCAGAAGCATGAGATCAAGAGACGGGGGTGGGAGGCCTGTGGGTTTGCTCCGAGGCTCCGGCTGGGCTGGGGGCTGGCAGAGGCCGAGGTACCCCCAGCCCCACTCCTGCCCTGTGGCCTTGGTCTCCCGGGGCTCTGCAGACTGCCCCTCCCTTCGGCGTCCTCAGTCACCTCTTCCAGGTGCACCATCTGTCCCCGTTGAGACTTGACCAAAATGATTGCGGGGTGGGCAGTAGGGGTGTGGGAGGAGGGCCGGTGGGGAGGGAGAGGAGGACATTAAATGGAGAAGTCAGGTGGAAGTTTAAGCACGTGTTTGAGAATTTGGAACAAGACCCAGAAGAACGAGCTAGAAGAGCTGTGGTGGTTGCCTCTGGGGGGTCTGAGTCAGGGCTGAGGGGTCCTGGGCACCTGCCACCTTTGTGCTGAGCTGTAAGTTAAGTAGGTAGGGCTGCCCACCCCCACCGCCAGCACCGGATCTCATCGGGATGGCGCTGACTGCCCTTCACCTTCCCACAGCAGGCTGGCCAGCAGTGTCCCTCCCTTCACAGAGAAGGAGGAGGGGAGGCCGCGTCCTGTCACAGAAGGAACCCCAGTCCTTATAAGTGGGGTCTTGGCCAGGTCGTCGGGTGGCTCAGAGTGTGGGGGAGTGTGGAACTGGGGACTGTCTGGGAAGGAGGGCAGCTGGCAGGCTGGGAACGCCAGGGCCTGTGCCCAGAGGCACATCTGTATCTGCTCCCAGCACTCATGGACCCCTCTGGGCCAGGGGTGCAGAGAGTAGTGGTCCCTCTGGGAAGCTCCATACGGTGGTGCGGCCAGAGGTGATCTTTGGGATACCAAGGCCCAGGGTAGCAGGGAGAGGAGCCCGGGTGCACACATGTGGGTTGGAAAGACTGGGGCATGCCATGAGGGCCCCTGGGGCCCCGAGCGTGGCCCACTGCAAGGCTAGAGGGCCTCCTGAAGCACAAGGCAGGGACCTTGGGTGCTGGGGGGCAGCTCCATTTTCCCCAGATGTGAAGGAGGTCTAGGCCCCCTGACTAGGAGAATCAGGTGCGGCACTTCACGATCCCCAAATGTTCTCCAACTTCCGAGCCCTGGGCTCTGGGACACCGGCTCTAGGGGTCCTGCCACGCGACACCTGGTCTCTGGAGCCCCTAGGATGCCACAGATGAGGCTGCCAAGAACCTTCCTGCCCTGGAGAGGCAGCCTCTTCCCCTGGGGCAGCCTGAGAGCCACGCCTCCCCAAATGGCCTTGGGGGCCTGGCCATCACACCGCGGGTCCCGGGTCTGCCCTCTCTGTACCCAATGAGCGTAACAGACTGGGTGAGCCCTCTACTTGTGCCATCAAAACTCCCACCTCTGTGGGCTTCCAGCCTGACCTGGGGACCTGAGAAGGGGGCCTCTCAGAAACCCTTTTGGAGGAAGAGGGGGTGCCCACTTGCAGATGTCTGTCCTGGCCCAAGCCAGTGGCGAAGCAAAGCTGTTGAGGCAGGGGGCAGGGGGTGCCCGGCACACGCAGAGGGCGCTGACCCCTGCACGTGCTCAGAGGCCCGGCATTAGGAGCCCTCGGAGCCGACCGTGCAGGCACCACGCACCAGGCCGAGCGCACTGCCCAGAGCCGAGCCCGGCACCGCCCACGCCCTCCCACGTCCCCCCGCGCCTCAGAGTGCAGATCCCGCACCCGCGCCCGCGTACCAGCCTGCGGATCTCGCGCTCGCAGTCCTTCTTGATGCGGGCGATCTCCTCCTGGTGCAGGTGGTACACGCTCCTCATCTCCGCGGCCTTGATCCTGTCGGCCTGGATCACGACGGTCAGCGCCTCCTCCACCTGCCGCTTGGCCCCCCTGAGCTCGGAGATCTCCTGCTGCATCTTGACCTTCTCCACCTCGAAGCCCCTCTTGGCCTCCTCCTTGGCCTCGGACAGCAGCACCGTCTTGGCCCTGTCGGGCGCGCCGTCGCGCAGGGCGTGCAGCAGCGCCTGCAGCCGCTGGTTCTCATGGTCCTTGATCCTGATGACGCGCAGCAGCTCGGCCTCGTGCTGCCGCAGCAGCGTCTCGCGCACGGCCTGCAGCTCCTTCATCTTCTCCTCGTGCAGCTTCGCCTTGAGCTCCGTGAGCAGCACGGCGCCTTTGTGCTGCTCGTGGTCCCGCACCTGCTTCAGCTCCTGGCTCCTCTCCCTCTCGGCCCGGCCCGCCTGGAAGACACGAGCAGACGCGCGCGGTCAGACCAGCTCTGCAGCAAGGGCTTGGGGACGCGTGTGCGTGTGCTGACATGGGGTCACCTTCCCCTGGAGAACATCCTAAATGCAGGTGGAAAGCGGAACCCGGCCTTACTGCTGGCGAGCATGAATAGGTGCCGCAGGGTCCGCGGGAGACCGTGTGGCAGCCAGCTGCCCCGGGGAGTGGGGTCACAGACTCGGCCCACAGACTCTGCCTTCCCAGGAGTGGCTGAGCCGAGGGGGACAGCCGGGGGCCTGTAAGACCACTCTGCCTTTGCAGGGGCAGGGTGTCCCCCCACTCCCCCCCGCTCAGCCCTGTGAGGAGAGAATGGGGTGGGCTCCTGCCTTCCAGCCCAAACAACGGGTTTCCCATTTGACATTCTTGGCAAATGGGGAACCAGTCTAAGCATCTAGTGTCTAGATTTTTGGAAACAGTCAAAATATACTTGTTTTCATCTGGAGGCCCTGACCTTGGCTAAACGACCACACTGCCCACCATCCAGCACCGTGTCGGGCTCAGAATCTATTTATGGGAGGAATGAATGGCTGGAACCCAGATCTGCCCTGTAGACGGCAATCAGAAGCCCATGGCATGCACACCCTGGCTCCTGCCCCACACAACCTCATCTCCTCGCCTCCCGCCACACCGCTGAGCTGGCTGGGAACGTGTGCTCGGGACAAGGCTCGGGGGGTCCTCATCACCTGGCTGCTCACCTACGGCTGCCCTTTCCACACTGCTGTCTGGCTTCTGACACCCCGACTGAAGCTCCCCCCTGGAGGCCGAGCTGCTGGGTGCCGGGGGCTGGCTGGCACAGGCCGCCTCGCCGGGCCCTCACGCTGTCAGGCCCCTGGCTGGGCTCAGCCTCTGGACCTCCTGGGACCACCAGGGGAGAGTGATGGGGGTGTCACAGCTCCAGCATTTTGCTGAGGGGCCGGGAACTCTGTCTCCAGCTGTAGCTTCTGTTGGAAGGTGGTCCCCTTCTTGAGCCCTGCCCTGGTCCCTACAGACACAGGCTCAAGACTGCATTCCTGTCCTTGCTGCCCAGGTAGATGCCCTGCCTGTTTACAGGAAGCGTGGAGTCGCCTGCTGCCTGCATCTGCAGATGGTCTCTCCCAGGCCACCTGGATGCCATCTGCTTCTTGCTAGGACCCTAGAAATGCAGCCCCTTGACCCTGAGGTCCCCACTCTCGGTGCACGGCACCCTGTGAGAGGACACTGTCTCAGCTTCCTTCCCAAACCACACACAAACCCTGCCACCCACACCTCCAGAGTGGCCAGTCTGTGCACCGTGCTTGGCCAGCACTGCCTCCCAAATCCCCACCTGCAGTTCTCCACGGGGCGTTGCCCTGGAAGCCTGTGTGACCTCTGCTCCCTCCTGTGTGCATTTAGAATGAAAGCAGAGCATCTGGGCCCATCTACATGCCCTCGTGCCACCCCGGGGTCACAGTCCTTCCTCCAGGGGACCCTCCTGCCACAGCCACTTTGTGCTCTTCCCCAGAAGTGTATGAGCTCTGACGCCACACACCCTGGGTGCCCTGCCTCCCAGCCCCCATTCCCTCTGCCCAGCCAGAGCCCCCTCAGGACTCCTCAGGCTGCTCTCCCAGGCACCTGCCAGCGGCCCCTGCACACCAGGTGTCAGGTGCTCCCATGCCCTGTGGCACACAGACCTGCCACACTGTGTCCTTCCTCCCTGGTGCTCATTGACAGTGCCTTATCTGTCCACCCCTCTATAAACTAGTGCCTCCACCCCGGCCAGAGCAGGTGTCCCTGGGAGGAGACAGCCTGTCCACTGTTGTTTCCCTTTCTGATGGACATGTGGCCCTGACTCACTCAGCCGGAGCTCCCAACAGGCAGCCTACTGTCCGCTGGAGTTCTAACCACCCTCCCTCTTGCCCAGGGAGAGTGAGCAGCAGTCCAGCTGCTGGGGATTCTGCTCAGAGGACTGGACGAGTATTGCTAAAAGCTTAGAGCAGACACATTTATTCATCTTCCATTTAAGATGAATCTCCCTTTTTTCCAGGTTGAGTTCAAGACAGTGAAAAGCAACACTTTTGATGGTGTTCTCTGTCACACAGCAGGTGGCAATTAGGAATCTCTATGGAGAGGAGTCCCCTCTGGTGCCATTTCAGAGCACATGGCTGGTGGGGGTGTGCGCTGCTGTCCCCCCGGGGGTGTGGGCGCTGAGGGCAGGGGGGCAGGAGGTCCTGCTGGGTGCGGCGGAGCAGAACTGCCAGCTGCATCTGCACATCGGGAGCCCAGCTCACGTTCCCTCTTAATAGATGACAATGACATCACCATCACAAAAACCTGGGTGGGAATCAGCTGAGAAAAGGGAAATAATGTGGCATGTATCGCACAGATGTTTTTGAGCAGCGGGGGGAGAGTAGAGGAGAAAAAATGATAAACAGACAGTTCAAGGTTCGGGCGGGTGTAATCGTGCCTGTGAGCTGAGCCGTTGGGAGCGGCAGTGGACGCCTGCCTCCTGGTGGCCGTTGGAGCTGACCTCACAGGCGGCGGCCAGGGGAACAGCACCCGAGGCGGAGTGCCGCCCGCCTCACCCGCGGGAGGGAGGGGTCCGGCGGCTGAGTAAAGAACAGGAAGGTGCGTGGCCCTCCCGGGAGACACTCCTGGGCCCCAGAGAACCAGGCTGGCCCTGCGCAGCTGCAGTTCTGAGCCAAACGCCGCGCAGTACAGAAACAAACAGCGTGGCTGCGTCCTGACACGACTTCATCTGTGGACATTGAATCTGAGTCTCATACAATCATCATGCATCACAAATATGACTGTTCTTGGTTTAACCAGGTCAGGTAACTTGGAGGGTTAGTAACCGGCCCCAAATACTCCCCTCTGACCAGCCTCCCAGGGGAGTCCTGCTCCGAGCAGGAAGGGGAATTATCACAGCGTGGGGAGCCCAGGACTTGTCGACCCCCCAGGAGTGAATCCTGCCCAGGCACGTGTCCCAGAGGCTCCTGGGGGAGGTGATCGGGGAGGGCAGAGAGGCCAGCTGGGCCTGACCCTTGGGGGCACGTCCTGTGGCCAGCATCCCCTCCACCCAGAGGCCCTGTACCCACCAGCACAAGCCCAGCCTCCCCACAGGCTGCCAGACCCCCAGGTGCCAGATGCAGGGATGCCATTTCTGGTCTAGTCCCTGGCCCCACCATCCCCATGCGCCTGCCCAGATTTGGTTTCTTATAAATAACGGGGCCTGGCTGTTCCCTTCTTCATGCAGAGGGCCATGCCAGGCCTGCAGTGTCCGATCTGCTGTGCCCCTGGGAGTTTCCTTGTGATGGCACCACTGGACGAGTTCCCAGGGCCCAGGTGCTAAGAAGCAGGGCTGTTCCCACACAGCCTGGACTTGGGGCCACATGCTGGCCTGTTGGGGGGGCACCCTGCCACCCCTCACAGAGCTGTCTGTCCTCCCCGCAGCCTGAGAGCCCCCAGGCCCAGCTGGGTGGGCACTCCTGCAGAGCCCTGGCCATGGCCACATCCCGCTTGGGCAACCCCGGGGCCCAGGGAGGTGGGAGCGAGGCAGGGGTGTGGGGGGCCCACCTTGCTTTTTTCCTGCTGCAGCTCTATCTGGATGTCGGTGAGCTTGGCCCGCAGCTCCTCATTAGCGGCCTGCAGCGCGGCAAGGACCTCCGCCTTGTCCCCCTTGCCTCGGCCACCCATGCCCTTCTTGGCCATGGTGGGGTGCCCCGCAGGCCACTGTCTGGGCTGGGCTGTGTACGCCAAGCTCGGCAGGTGTCACCTCCTTGCGGCTCCGCTACATGTTCTCACCTGTGGAGGAAGCACAGCTGGGTGAGTGGACGGCACCCAGCCAGCACTGGGAACTGGGGCTGGGTGGGTGGGGGCTATTCTCTCCCCAGTCTAAGGGCGACCGCACTGTGTCACTGGCCCCCAGCTGCAGAAGCTGGTGCTCTCTGTACACGTCCCCATGCCCAGCACACAACAAACACTCAATACATGTTCTTTGCCTTTCTGGAACTAGAGAGCTGGGGCCCCAACGTTAAGGCCCGAATTTCACATGAAGCTTTCATACACATACAGGTCACGGTGTGACGGTCTGACGGCAACGGGGGGTGTGAACCGGGAACTTCTCAGGCTGGCCTGTTGGGGGGCACCCTGCCACCCCTCGAGAGCTGTCTGTCCTCCCCAGTGCCCTGCAGTGGAGGTCAGGCCTGGGGCCTCCAGGGACCCGCGAGCCCCACGGGAGGACAGGCACGCAGTGTGACTGAGCGGCCTGCACGCGCCAGCACACACACTCAGCCCCGAGACCCGCCCTGGGCCGCTCTTTGTCCCCCAGTCCCGAGTGCTGGCCCCCTGCAGCCCCCCTCAGCTGGGGACTGTGTTCCATTCCTGCGTGTCCCAGCTCCCAGCACCCCATGCGGCCAGTGGGAGAACCACCAGCCGTGCAGGCCAGGTGGGGCCCGGGCTGGGGAGCAGGGGGCAGGCTCCACAGTGCTGCCTGGGGGACCCCGTGCCTCGGCCTCATCTCCTCCACCAAAGGGATTCCAGGGTGCCCTGTTCCCCAAGGCCTCCATCCCATACTTCACATGCCCTGGAGCCTCGTCCACAGATGTGACCCAAGCCACAGAGGCACCCCGTGCCCCCAGGTAGCTGCCCCAGCTGACACGCCTGAGAAGGTGCCTCTCCAACTTGGACATCAGGTCAGAGCCCAGCTTTCAAAGTGTGCAGAGGGGCTGGAGGGGCTGGACCGCAGGCTGGGCATTGTCACTTTCAGGGGAAACACTTGGGCCGAGTCCTCAGGGCCTTTCTCCTCCTCCCTCTGATACTGAGTGGGGAGGAAGCTGCAGAATGGGTGGGGGGGGCAGTGGGGGGACACTGGGAGGCTGCCACGTGGTCGGGCTGGGGTGGAGAGTGAGCAGGGAGTCTGGGAGGGTGGCTGCCTTTCAAGGATGAGGAACAGCAAAAACAGGAGAGAAGACCCCAGAAAATGGTTTGCAGCACACCAGCAACGGACCACCCTTGGTGGCAGCAGCTACTGAGATGATCTGAACGGCCCAGCCCTGATTACAGGCCGCAGGCTGCGGGAGCTCGATGCCCAGGCAGCTGACCCCCCTCACCTCCCTGCTTGCGGTCCTGTGAACACCCAGGGAGGTGGAGAACGCACCCGCAATGACACTGTCCCGCTTTCCCGTGTCCGCAGGCAGCCTGCTGGGGACCGTGGGCCCTGCCCTCTGCACCCTGGGGCCTCTGGCTCCTGCCCCTAAGGGCAGAGCCATGTGCTCTGGCTCATGCTGCGCCCGCCAAGCCCCGTCCCTGCACCCTCTTAGAGTCTCCCCTCGGCTTGTGGTGAGGGTGCCGGGCGTTTGGGAAAAGGGAAATAAAATGTGGCCGACGGGAGGGCTGTCTTCTACCCACTGCTGCTCTTGGAAATGGATGCAACAGCTTTAGGAGAAGAATTGTTTCAAGGGTCCTGGATGCTAACATACGCTGGTCCCACAGCCCAGCCCACCGGCTAGTTTGTGGCATCTGACGGTTACTTTTTGGACAGGCTCATTGATGTCCAGTGGTAGGTTTCCATCAAGGGAGGGGCCTAGGTGGGGCAGGGACCAGGAAGCAGGGAGCTCTGAGACTCATTTTTTTAAAAAATGCTCTGCTATAACTTTATTTACTGTTGTTCCAGAAGTAAGACCTATTCATCATAGGAAAAATTAGAAGATTCAGGTTAGCAAAAAGCATAAAATTCAGTCATCATCACATCTCTTCAAATTAATTACTATTATGTCCACAGAGTTGTAAATTCTTCAATACATTTATAAAAACAGTATTATGCAGTACGTAGTTTAATCTGCTTATTTTGTTCAGTAACATATTGAACCTTATGATAAATAGATTTTTTTTGTATCATTAATCTACAATTACAGAAAGAACATCATGTTTACTAGGTTCCCCCCTTCACCAAGTCCCGCCCCCCACCAGTCTTCACAGTAACTGTCCATCAGCGTAGTAAGATGCTGTAAAATCACTACTTGTCTTCTCTGTGTTGCGCAGCCCTCCCCGTGCCCCCCACGCACTATACATGCTAATCGTAATGCCCTCTTTCTTTTTCCCCGCCCTTATCCCTCCCTTCCCACCCATCGTCCCGAGTCCCTTTCCCTTTGGTAACTGTTAGTCCATTCTTGGGTTCTGTGATTCTGCTGCTGTTTTGTTCCTTCAGTTTTCCTTTGTTCTTATGCTCCACAGATGAGTGAAATCATTTGGTACTTGTCTTTCTCCGCCTGGCTTATTTCACTGAGCACAATACCCTCTAGCTCCATCCATGTTGCTGCAAATGGCAGGATTTGTTTTCTTCTTACGACTGAATAATATTCCACTGTGTATATGTACCACATCTTCTCTATCCATTCATCTACTGATGGACACTTAGGTTGGTTCCATTTCTTGGCTAGTGTAAATAGTGCTGCGATAAACATAGGGGTGCATCTGTCTTCTTCAAACTGGGCTGCTGCATTGTTAGGGTAAATTGCTGGAAGTGGGATTCCTGGGTCAAATGGTATTTCTATTTTGAGCTTTTTGAGGACCCTCCATACTGCTTTCCACAATGGTTGAACTAGTTTACATTCCCACCAGCAGTGTAGGAGGGTTCCCCTTTCTCCGCAGCCTCGCCAACATTTGTTATTGTTTGCCTTTTGGATGGTGGCCATCCTTACTGGTGTGAGGTGATACCTCATTGTGGCTTTAATTTGCATTTCTCTGATAATTAGTGATGTGGAGCATCTTTTCATGTGTCTGTTGGCCATCTGAATTTCTTCTTTAAAGAACTGTCTATTCAGCTCCTCTGCCCATTTTTTAATTGGATTATTTGCTTTTTGTTTGTTGAGGCATGTGAGCTCTTTATATATTTTGGATGTCAAACCTTTATCGGATCTGTCATTTATGAATATGTTCTCCCATACTCTAGGATACCTTTTTGTTCTATTGATGGTGTCCTTTGCTGTACAGAAGCTTTTTAGCTTGATACAGTCCCACTTGTTCATTTTTGCCTTTATTTCCCTTGCCCAGGGAGATATGTTCATGAAGAAGTCACTCATGTTTATGTCCATGAGATTTTTGCCTATGTGTTTTTCTAAGAGTTTTATGGTTTTATGACTTACATTCAGGTCTTTGATCCATTTGGAGTTTACTTTTGTGTATGGGGTTAGACAGTGATCCAGTTTCATTCTCTTACATGTAGCTGTCCAGTTTTGCCAGCCCCAACTGTTGAAGAGACTGTCATTTCCCCCATTGTATGTCCATGGCTCCTTTATCATATATTAATTGGCCATATATGTTTGGGTTAATGTCTGGAGTCTCTATTCTGTTCCACTGGTCTGTGGCTCTGTTCTTGTGCCAGTACCAAATTGTCTTGATTACTGTGGCTTTGTAGTAGAGCTTGAAGTTGGGAAGCGAGATCCCCCCACTTTATTCTTCCTTCTCAGGATTGCTTTGGCTATTTGGGATCTTTGACGGTTCCATATGAATTTTTGAACTATTTGTTCCAGTTCATTGAAGAATGCTGTTTGTAATTTGATAGGGATTGCATTGAATCTTTATATTGCTTTGGGCAGGATGGCCATTTTGACGATATTAATTCTTCCCAGCCATGAGCATGGGATGAGTTTCCATTTGTTAGTGTCCTCTTTAATTTCTCTAGTGTCTTGTAGTTGTCAGGGTATAGGTCTTTCACTTCCTTGGTTAGGTTTATTCCTAGGTATTTTATTCTTTTTGATGCTATTGCGAATGGAATTGTTTTCCTGATTTCTCTTTCTATTAGTTCATTGTTAGTGTACAGGAAAGCTACAGATTTCTGTGTGTTAATTTTGTATCCTGCAACTTTGCTGAATTATGATATTAGTTCTAGTAGTTTTGCAGTGGAGTCTTTAGGGTTTTTTATGTACAATATCATGTCATCTGCAAATAGTGACAGTTTGACTTCTTCTTTACCAATCTGGATTCCTTGTATTTCTTTGTTTTGTCTGATTGCCATGGCTAGGACCTCCAGCACTTTGTTAAATAACAGTGGGGAGAGTGGGCATCCCTGTCTAGTTCCCGTTCTCAGAGGAAAAGCTTTCAGCTTCTCGCTGTTCAGTATGATGTTGGCTGTGGGTTTATCATATATGGCCTTTATTATGTTGAGGTACTTGCCCTCTATGCCCATTTTGTTGAGAGTTTTTATCATGAATGGATGTTGAATTTTGTTGAATGCTTTTTCAGCATCTATGTAGATGATCATGTGGTTTTTGTCCTTCTTTTTGTTGATGTGGTGGATGATGTTGATGGACTTTCGAATGTTGTACCATCCTTGCATCCCTGGGATGAACCCCACTTGGTCGTGGTGTATGATCCTCTTGATGTATTTTTTAATTCGGTTTGCTAATATTTTGTTGAGTATTGTTGCATCTATGTTCATCAGGGATATTGGTCTGTAGTTTTCTTTTTTGGTGGGTTCTTTGCCTAGTTTTGGTATTAGGGTGATGTTGGCTTCATAGAATGAGTTTGAGAGTATTTCCTCCTCTCCTATTTTTTGGAAAACTTTAAGGAGAATGGGTGTTATGTCTTCTCTGTATGTCTGATAAAATTCCGAGGTAAAGCCATCTGGCCCAGGGGTTTTGTTCTTGGGTAGTTTTTTGATTACCAATTCAATTTCATTGCTGGTAATTGGTCTGTTTAGATTTTCTGTTTCTTTCTGGGTCAGTCTTGGAAGGTTGTATTTTTCTAGGAAGTTATCCATTTCTCCTAGGTTTTCCAGCTTGTTAGCATATAGGTTTTCATAGTATTCTGTAATAATTATTTGTATTTCTGTGGGGTCCGTCATGATTTTTCCTTTCTCGTTTCTGATTCTGTTGATGTGTGTTGACTCTCTTTTTCTCTTAATAAGTCTGGCTAGAGGCTTATCTATTTTGTTTATTTTCTCGAAGAACCAGCTCTTGGTTTCATTGATTTTTTCTATTGTTTTATTCTTCTCAATTTTATTTATTTCTTCTCTGATCTATATTATGTCCCTCCGTCTGCTCACCTTAGGCCTCATTTGTTCTTCTTTTTCCAATTTCGATAATTGTGACATTAGACCATTCATTTGGGATTGTTCTTCCTTCTTTAAATATGCCTGGATTGTTATACACTTTCCTCTTAAGACTGCTTTTGCTCCGTCCCACAGAAGTTGGGGCTTTGTGTTGTTCTTGTCATTTGTTTCCATATATTGCTGGATCTCCATTTTAATTTGGTCATTGATCCATTGATTATTTAGGAGCATGTTGTTAAGCCTCCATGTGTTTGTGCACCTTTTTGCTTTCTTTGCACAATTTATTTCTAATTTCATGCCTTTGTTGTCTTAAAAGTTGGCTGGTAGGATTTCAATCTTTTGGAATTTACTGAGGCTCTTTTTGTGACCTAGTATGTGGTCTAATCTGGAGAATGTTCCATGTACACTTTAGAAGAATGTGTATCCTGTTGCTTTTGGATGTAGAGTTCTATATATGTCTATTAGGTCCATGTGTTCTAGTGTGTTGTTCAGTGCCTCTGTGTCCTTACTTATTTTCTGTCTGGTGGATCTATCCTTTGGAGTGAGTGGTGTGTTGAAGTCTCCCAGAATGAATGCATTGCATTCTATTTCCTCCTTTAATTCTGTTAGTATTTGTTTCACATATGTTGGTGCTCCTGTGTTGGGTGCATATATGTTTATAATGGTTATATCTTCTTGTTGGACGAGCTGTTTATCCTTATGTAATGTCCTTCTTTATGTCTTGTTACTTTCTTTAAGTCTGTTTTGTCTGATACTAGTATTGCAACACCTGCTTTTTTCTTGCTGTTGTTTGCATGAAATATCTTTCTCGATCCCCTGACTTTTAGTCTGTACATGTCTTTGGGTTTGAGGTGAGTTTCTTGTAAGCAGCATATAGATGGGTCTTGCTTTTTTATCCATTCTATTACTCTGTGTCTTTTGGTTGGTGCATTCATTCCATTTACATTTAGGGTGATTATTGAATGATATGTACTTACTACAATTGCAGGCTTTAGATTTGTGGTTACCAAAGGTTCAAGGTTAGCTTGTTTACTACCTTACTGTCCGACCTCACTCACCTACTGAGCTGTTATAAACACAGTCTGATGCTTATTTCTCTCCCTTCTTATTCCTCCTCCTCCCTTCTTCATATGTTGGGTGTTTTGTTCTGGGCTCTTTTTAGGAGTGCTCCCATCTAGAGCAGTCCCTATAGGATGCCCTGTAGAAGTGGTTTGTGGGAGGCAAATTCCCTCAACTTTTGCTTGTCTGGGAATTGTTTAAACCCTTCTTCATATTTAAATGATAATCGTGCTGGATACAGCAGTCTTGGTTCAAGGCCCTTCTGTTTCATTGCATTAAGTATATCATGCCATTCTCTTCTGGTCTGTAAGGTTTCTGTCAAGAAATTTGATGTTAGCCTGATGGGTTTTCCTTTTAGGTGACCTTTTTTCTCTCTCTGGCTGCCTTTAATACTCTGTCCTTGTCCTTGATCTTTGCCATTTTAATTATTATGTGTCTTGGTGTTGACTTCTTTGGGTCTCGTCTCTCAGGAGTTCTGTGTGCCTCCGTAGTCTGAGCAACTATTTCCTCCCCCAGTTTGGGGAAGTTCTCAGAAATTATTTCTTCAAAGACACTTTCTATCCCTTTCTCTCTCTCTTCTTCTTCTGGTACCCCTATAATGCGGATATTGTTCCTTTTGGATGGGTCACACAGTTCTCTTAATATTCTTTCATTCTTGGAGATCCTTTTATCTCTCTCTGCATCAGCTTCTATGTGTTCCTGTTCTTTGGTTTCAATTCCATCAATGGTCTCTTGCATCTTATCCATTCTGCTTATAAATCCTTCCGGAGTTTGTTTCACTTCTGTAATCTCCTTCCTGGCATCTGTAATCTCTCTCCGGATGCCTGTAATCTCCCTTCGGACTTCATCCCTTAGCTCTTGCATATTTCTCTGCAGCTCTGTCAGCATGTTTATGATTTTTATTTTGAATTCTTTTTCAGGGAGACTGGTTAGGTCTGCCTCTGAAGATCCTCTCTCAGGTGTAACTGTCTTGGACTGGACCAGATTTTTTTGCCTTTTCATGGTGACAGCGGTGGCTGTAGGCAGGTTGCGGGTGTGTCAGCTGGGAGAAGAAGGTCCTTTCCTGCTTTCTGGATGCCTTGCCCTTCTCCGCTGCCTGTGACGGCTACCTGCACTCCTGGAGCAGCCACTGGGTTAGTCCCCTAAGCTGCTGTGGGCGGGGTCTCCATCAGAGCAGCACAGAGCCCTGCAGGGAGTGGCAGGCACACCAGGTGCACTCTTCCATGCTAGCGGCGACCCTGCTGGGCAGCTGTGTGGCAGCAGCGGCCTTTGGGTCTGTCCCGGGCGGCTGTGCGTTGGGCTGGGATTCCGGTCGGCTGCTGGGAGTGCACCTGCTCCCTCTGGCTCCACTGCAGGTGTGCATGGGGCTCTTCCGCGCAGGCCTCTACCAGGCTCCTCTGGCTTCACTGCCATCAGTGTCCACGAGCCGTGCCCAGGCTGTTTGGTTGTGCCGCTGCAGGGTAGCACAAGCCTCTCCTGCAGCGCATGGATCTGCTCTTGGTCCCTTCCGGTGCTGCTGTCCCTGGCGCACGCTGCCACTCTCCCACAACTGGGCCGTTGTGTCAGGGTCCGCACCAGTTGGAGGAAGGACTGGCAAGTTGCTTAGTGCTGTGAGGGGAGCCACCGCCTCCCAGGGGGTTTAGGGCACCTAAGTTTCCCCGGTATTCCCAGCTGCTGGGACAACTTCGTCCAGCTACGGGCTCCCTGTCTCTTTAAGACTTGCAGAAAGCACTCGCTTTTCTTTTGTCTCAGGGGTGCCGGTTGTGGAGACCTGCCCACAGGTTTTACTCCTCCGTTTCTCTAATATCCAGCACCCTGTGCACCTTGTGTCTGCGCTCTGGGTGCAGATTTCTAGAGCTGGTTGTTTAGCAATCCTGGGCTTTCACTCCCTCCCCGTTCCTACTCCTTTCTTCCCGCCAGGTTCTGGGGTGGGGAAGCGTGCGGGTCCCGCCTGGCCGCGGCTTGTATCTTACCCCCTTCGTGTGATGTTGAGTTGTCACAAATGTAGATGTATCCTGGCTGTTGTACTGCATCCACTGGTGTCTCTTTTAGGAATAGTTGTATTTATTGTATTTTCATAAATGTATATGTTTTGGGGAGGAGATTTCCTCTGAACTACTCACGCTGCCATCTTCCCGTGATCCCCCAGCTCTGAGACTCATTTAAGGGCCTTTACATTGTGCTGTTGATGGAAGCAATCTGCATGGCCGTGCAGGCAGCTTCAGTATTTGCTGCACTGAGCCAGAGCCCATCTCAGATCTAAGTGCCACAAACCTACTCAGGATCCCCGGATGCAAGGGAGAAGGGGCAAAATTGTGCTCAAGTCCTTTTCCAGTAAACCCAGTGCCAACTGAGATGGGTCTGCACCTCGCATGTGTCCATGGGTGTTGTTCAATTAACAGATCCAGAGCATGGTCCGCCCACCTTTGCTTTGGGGTCCCTGAGTAGGTAATAAACATGAGCAGAAGAGCTTCCTTCCGACCTCCCTGTGGGAGCTGCTTTATGTTCAGAGGGTTTGGAGAGCAAGACAAAGCCCTGTGGTCAGTAATGTGCCCCATGGGTCTCAGTCACTGGTAAACCTGTGTCACTGAGGAGGCAGATGATGGCAGGGCCACTTCAAGGGTGGTGGGCTCCAGGGAGCAGCGAGTGGGCTCTGGATGCCTGTGGGGCCTGCAGGGGAGGCAGGGGGCTTGGGCGAGGGATGGAAGGAGCTTGGGCTGGCTGGCTCTCATCATCAACCTTGGGAACAGCCCTGGCCTGCCTCAGAGACAAGCATGCTGGGCCGTCCCCAGAGGCTGGGTCTGCCGTTTGACACTGGGTCACAATGTGCACGCTTCATGGGGATGGCTGGAGACAGGAGCAGCCATGGGGTGCAGAGCACCCAGCCTGCTGGACCAGACCCCGGAGAGCTAGCATGGAGGTCAGGTTCATGCACCTGCCCATTTGTGCGCCCTGAGCGACCCACACATTTTCTCCTGTCCTGATTTTGGAACGGGAACCGGAGCCCGCAGCTCTGAGGAACCAGGGCGGTGGCCCCTGTCATCCCCCTGCACGAGCCAGCCCCTTGGGACCTGGGGCAGCTGCGCCTGAGCTGACCCCAAGGAGGGCAGGCTGCTCAGCAGGCAGCTTTTAGGGTCAGTGGTAGGCCCGGGGAGGCCACACACTGCCCCCATCAAAGTGGGACTTTTCTGGCAGGCCTTCAGCTCAGTGACCCTGAGTCCTTGTTCCTTCTCCACTGCATTGAATCCAGCACATCCCCCTTTTTAAGGCAGGTCCTGAGACTGGATGCGTGAGAACCAGGCCTCCCCGAGGCGGCATGACTTACTTTTCCATAAGCACTTGTGACCATTGTCACTTCACAGGCAGGTGTGTGAAGGGGTCGGGTGGTCCCGCACCTGCCCTGGGAGTGCCTGGAGGAGCGCAGAACCACCCCCAGGATGCCGACTTCCAAACCGCTCCACAGGGACCCCCGGTGTCCTGTATACCCCCACGCCCCACTGCCATCACCTCCTTGCCCCTAGCGACCATGGATCCACCCAGCCTATAGTTCTATCGTTCCCAGGAGGCCACGGGACTGGGGCCCTGCAGCGGGTGAGCCCTGGACACAGGGGCCTCATGCTTGCTCTCCAGCACAGACGCTGCAGCTGTTTAGTGGCCATCCCCAAAAAGACATCTGGGTGGCTTCTAGTTTTTGGCTATTATAAATAACACAGTTATAAACATTCACGGACAGGTTGTTGTGTCAATGTAAGTTTTTGTTTCTCTTATATGAATGCCTAGAAGTGAAATTTCTGGGTCAAACTGTAGTTGAGTGTTTTGTTATTTAAGAAACTGTCAGGCTGCTTTCAGGAAGCCTGTGCTAATGCTGAGGGGTCGCTTCTCTGCGTCCGTGCCAGCATTTGGTGCTGTCGCTATTTTGTGTTTTTGCCGCTTTGGTAGGTGCATATCTCGTGGTGTTCCGTGGCGCTTCCCTGTGGCTAGTGACACGGCTCCTCCCCTGCTCACCTGCCTTGCATGCATCCTCTCCCCATGGCTGAAGAGCGCAGGCTTTTCTGAGGGCTGTTTCCGTCTGTACCCGTGGGGTTCCTGAGCCGCCAGCTTCCTCAGCTCCTTCTCTGGGATGTGTGAGTTCAAACCAAAGCCCGGCTCGCTTGCTGCCGTGTCCTCTGGGGTCTCGGGGTCCCCCGCCAGCCTGCTTTCCTCGCCCACCTGTTGGAGCCTTCCTGTGTTTGTTTCGGATCCGACATCCGGTTTTATTACATGAATGGGAGTTTCAGGGGAAAGTGTGTCTACCCCACCCTCCTGGGGGCAGAAGTCCCGCCGCAACTTCCTGATCAAAGAAACTCTTACACTTGTTTTTGCCAGTATTTCATTTAAATCACAGTGCGATTTAAAATCTGCCAGCCCACTTCTCAGGATAGAAGGGGGACTTACGTTAAATGATTAGTAGCCATCCCCGTTTGAGGACAGGGCCACCACCTCCAGGACTTGCCTGAAGGGCCATCTTGGGGGAAGACACGTTCTGTATAAGCCACTGTGTGGTTCCGAGTGCCCGATTTAGTCCAGGAAGGAAGGCTTAGGTCACATTAACACCGAGACGTCCCTTTTGATATGCAAGAATTGGCAGCAGCTATGACTTTTTAAAGGACTGTAAGTGTTTCCAGGTGGGAGCATTTTGACACCAACAGAACTAAAATTCTGGTCAAAAGGATTCCAGGTTTATGCACAGCTTTGCTTCTACTGAGCCAGTCGCCTGACCCATCACGGTCTAAAACTGAAGCCATGTAGCAACCAGATTTCCAGCCCAGGAAAGGATCTCGGGGATGCCAGCCAAACCCCTGGTTCTTCAGAGGAGCCCAGAGCCCAGACGGAGTGCGGCCCCCAGGGGTGCAGCCCTGCCTCCGGCCCAACCTGGCCTCCCCGCGGCAGGCGGCCCACCGCTGCTAGGTTCTCCCAGCCGGTGAAAGCCGAGCTTGCGAGTCTCAGGATCAGTGAGAGCGCTCGGGGCGCCGGCAGCTTAGACCCCAGCAGCCCTGTGTCTGTCTAAGCTGTAACAGAAGCCTCAACCGTCAAACCCTTTCCAAACGACTCAGCTGTGCCCCAGAACGGAGCTCAGTGGTGTTGAAAGGAGTGCGAGAAAATTAGCCCTGACAACGTAAAATTCATAGTCTCTGGCATCCAATCAGAAATCACCAGGCTGTCAATTGTTTCTTGATAAAAGTAGGAAAAAAAATTTACCAGGCATGCAAAGTAGGGAAACGGGGCTCACAATGAGGAGGGAAAAAAAAAACAATCAATGGGAGTAAAGCGTGATGTAGACCCGGAACTACAGAGCAGGCGATAAAGCAGCTGGTGTCGGTGCGCTGGATGCGGTCAGGGAGGCGGAGGAAGGAAGGCGTGTTAGGAGGAGACACGGAAACCTTTCAGAAGATCTAAACCAATGATTTGGAGGTTAAAATACATCTGCGGCAAGGAACACATGGGGTGGTATTAACATCAGAAAGACGCACTGCAAGAGACTTAGTGGACCTGACGCAGAGTGCAGAACTATCTAAAATAAAATAGATTTGAAACCCACTGTCATCTATTTTAAAAATATGTCAGCAACCTCTTCTTCAATAGAAGTTTTACATTATTCCTTCTTTTTGAAATTCTACCAACCCACAGAATGAGGTGATACGTATCCCCCAATGCGGTATTACTGTTTTTCTTGAAGGCCCTTAATCAATCATCCTGTCACATCTTTACACATAATAAAATGTATATATAAATGGAAATTTAATTGTGTGGCACTGTGACTTTAGGACTGGGGTTATAAAACTGTCTCTAGATTGAGTTATCATTGCAATTACGGCTATAGAACTGGTTCAAATAGCACAACTATATTAAAAATTCTGATAAATTGTTAAATATAAAAAGTAAAATTGTGTTAGAAACACATCTCTGGATAAGCTGGGCCAGGGGGCTGCTGGTAGTAAAGGCTTCGCCTTCTCCTGTGTCCACGCCCCGGCGGCCCCTACCGGGGATGAAGCGCCAGGAGGTGTCCCGGTGGGAGCAGGCGGGAAGTGGCGCCTCAGCCAGGTCGGTTTTCAGACAGCATTTCTGGGGCTGGCGGTCATTTCTGGTTTCTGGGAGGGCCTGATGAGAGCCGACCCCGGGCACACGCCTCACTGCTCGGGGACCACCGCAGGGCCTAAGGAACTGGCCTTCAGGGTGAGTGTCTTACGTCACGGCCCAGAATACAGGCGTGGAGGGCAGAAGGAAAACCCGCTGTCTGCCCTGGTCCCTTCTGGGCAGCGGACCTCCTTGGGGCTGGGCAGCGGGGCCCAGCAGGAGGCATGTCCCTAGCTGCTGTGTTTTTATGCCACCCTGGGGGCAACCATGGACAGCCCCAGAAAGGGTGCCCAGAGACTCCAGAAGCCTCGGCCGGCTACCCGCAAGGGGAAGGCCAGGTCCCTGAACAGGGGTCAGGGCTGCAAGGAGCGAGAGAGGGGTCCTGGGTGAGCTCTCCTGAGTCCCTCCTGGAGCTGGGAGTCCGCGTGACCGGCGGAACTGACCTCTATGATGTGGGGATCCTCGTTTGCAAGGAATGGCCACTCCTGGGGAACCTGGCGGGCCCGAGGGCCAACCTGCAACGCCTGACACCCAGGAGCTTCGGCTCCGCCTTGTCGTCAGAACCTGGGGGCACTGCCCCTGAGCCAGGCTTACCCCCGAAACCCAGGCCAGGGAATGGCACCTCAGCATAAGTGGCATCTGGTTCTTGTCACACTGGCTTATTACATTCATTGCCTCCATATAGAAAGATTTTAAATTAAATGATTTACAAAAACTCCACCTTTGTATTCATTCACAGCTTCTCTGGCTCTAAATCCTGATGTGGGGCTCAAAGCATGACATTTGGGGTGTGCCTCCCCCCCGAGGATGGTGGCTGTGGTCTGGGGTTGCCGCTCAGCTCAGGACCCCTCAGGACGCCTTCGCTGAGAATGGGACTCAGCTGCTGAGCCTGCAGCACAAGCCGAGACCAAGACCACAAGGACCCAAGCAGGGCAGACCTAACTCAGAGGAAGGGGCTAGGGAGGTTCAGGCCTTTTCTCCTCATCCTCCTGGTGGAAATGAATAAAACACAGTCACTCTAAATGAGTAACCAGATAGATGACAGATGGCTGGGTAGACAGGTGACAGAGGGACAGACAAATGATAGTAGAGAGGCAGACGAACAGGCAGACAAAGGCAGCCTTCTTGTCCCCCTGAATCACAGCAATCCTTCCAGGTCTCCTGCAAGTTGAACTAAGGTCTGGGTGGGGGTGGGGGTGCCCGCTTCAGGGATTTTTTTCTTATCACTGAGCGGTTACAGCAGCGCGTCATGGGCACGTGACGCTGAGAAGCGAGTCTGCCCGTGTGTTCTTGTCCCTGTGCTGGTCCCCTGCATGCCAGGAGACGCTGCCCTGCCCGCTGGGGCCCCTGGGAAGCTTGCTGTCAGCTCACCAAAACCAGGAACAAAAGCGGAAGGCTTGCTGATCCCAGCGGCCGGTCCTGAACAGGGTGTGGGAGCGCAGGGCCAAGAGCCAGCAGGGCGGCCTGAAGGCGGGGGTGGGACCGGGGGACCTGCACGGCCAACTGCCCTCTTAGCTGAAGATGGGGAATGAGGACAAGGCCGAGCGCAGTCCACAAACCGTGCCGATGCTCAGCGGCAGCGTGTCCTCACCTGATTTGTGATAAAGGGACACACGGTGCATGAGGCGGATGCTTTCCCGCTAACGGGGCTGGGTTACCCGCACGTCCATGGGAGTGGGAGACATACCTTGCCTCCCGCCTCACAGCACAGGCAGAGAACCATTTCCCAGTGGTTGCATTTATAAATGTGAAATGCAGTCCTCTAAAGGGAGCCTAGAGGATCCTCATGGCCTTGGAAATGGACACAGAAAATATGACCTGCCAGGGGCGCATGGCTGACTGGACTTCATGGAACTGTCACTGGTCAAAGGACAAGGGAAGTGAAGGCCAGCCACGGGACCAGGGAAGCCGTCTGGACACACATCTCATGAAGATTGTGTCCAGACATGTCAGAACTATAAACAACCAGAAGAAAGACAGACCACCCAGTGGGAAACGGGCAGAAGAGCTGAGCAGGCACCTCACACGGGACGAGCAGCTGGCCATGGCTCAGGATGGCACCATGGTTATGCAACAGCAGGCCGCAAGGCCTCTCCACTCTGTGCAGCCAGGCCGCTGTGCCCCCGTGGCTGGGCAGCAATCACATCCTGCAGCTGGTGACCTTGCCAGCCTCGCGGTCCACAGCCAGAACCCCACTGAAGCCTTGATCAGACCCCCAGGGTCCCTTCTGTGCAGCCCTCACCCTGGTCCTGGCCCCATGCCTTGCAAGCCACTTCTGTCTGGGGCTCCTGTCCAGCTCTGCACTCGGCCTCACTGCACTGTGGCCTGAAGTGGAATTCAGTGGCCCTTTGTTCATGGAAGACGTTTCAGAAGTGGTGTGCTGCACACATAATTTAGGGGAAATGCTGTAAGGTTGGTAATGCGTGTTCTCAGTCAGGAGTGGAAAAAAACAGTGTAGGTGTCTACTTGAGAGGGGCTCGTTTATAGCGCACTGGGGGTGACTGAAGGCGGGAACTGGGGAAGGGCCAGAGGACATCAGCAAAAGGTGGGGTGGGCTGACCCCAGCCCTGAGCTCTGCCTGTGTCGGTGTGGACGCAGCTGCTGGCAGCTGTAACTGACCTGCCGTTTGCTTGGAAGGTCCTGGAACTTCCTGCCCTTGGCATGGCTCCCCTTTTCAGAATTTATCCCATTCAATTTGATTCTATCTTGATTAACCAATATCTATTGCATATCCATCAGTTAAAAATACTTATAGTTATAAAGTGCTTTTCTTAGCGAGATTTTTGTGGACGCATTGTTACTGCAAATCTGAAACTTTCAGCTCTCTGCCATTTTATCCTGGAAATAACTTAATTAGAGCATGTTTTTAAATATAAGATGTCTTAGAAACAGGCCTGCTCCGTCCAGTGGGGCAAGCTGTACTGGCTTGGGGAAGAGGGCCAGGGGTCACGCCGGGAACACGCAGCGGGCTGGGCAGACATGAAGTGCCTGGTACTGTCCGCATCCTGATCCGGAATCCACGACTATGTCATGTCACATGACAAAAGGGAGTCTGCAAACGTGACAGACTGAGGGCCCTGGAATGGGGACAGGACCCTGACCGTCCCTGTGGTCCAGTCTAACTGTGTGAGTCCAGCAAGAGAGGCTTTCCAGCTGAGAAGGACCCGGCCTGCCCAGAGGGGGAGGAAGGCAGCCCCGGCCGGGAGGAGCAGAGCCTGGCGATCAGACAGCCTTCAGGCCGCACGACGCGAGGACACCAGGAAGATGGGCAGTCACCCAGCCACAAGAAGCGCCATTCCCTGACCACCCAGAGACCAAGGAGACGCAGTGGTCTCCGGAGGGGATGGCCTGCCCCGCTCTGGTTCTTGCCTGCCCGGCATGTGGCTGGAGAGACAGGACAACCAGCTGGGGTCGTCGTACGCCGCGGGATCTGTGGCCATGCATTTTTGTCAGTGACAGAAAATGGGCACAGATGACAGCATAACACGGGAAGCAGCTCTGGGGTGGGGCCTGCCCCACGGGAGGGCCCACCTGTGAACCAGCGGTGCAGGTGCTTAGCCACCCAGTGGGGTGTCTCTACGGGGCCACGGATGCAGGGGCAGGTGACGGGCTGGGTCAGGCCCTGGGGAGGGGCCACCTCGTCCCGCGCCTTCCCGGGCCGCAGGCGCCTGCCCCACTGGATGCAGGACTCAGTGGGCCGGACGGCCAGAACGCCAGCCTCTGATGGGCAGCTGGGCTGGCGCAGTGACTTGGTGGCCTGTGATTAAACCTCAGTCCCTAAGGCCCAGTGGTGAGAGTGGCAGCAGAAAATGGACCTGCTCTGTCACCCTCTGAGATGCTTGGACTGAGGCGCCCAGAAATGGGTTTGGAGAAAGGTAGCAAATTTACTTTAATGGAAAAATAGTTTCACTAGTCTAAATCATGTAGTGTTGCTAAACAGAAAAAGACCCAATCACGTGAATGGCTAGATGACGGAGAAAGAGTCCACAGTTCAGAATCGGATGCTATATTACATGCAAGACTATTAAACATTATAGCCAATGGTAAGGGGCAGAATGTTACTCATAAACATTGGGAATACTGCCTTTCTGACATAAAGTTCTAAATGGATTAAGAGAATTAAGGGTGAGAAATCAAAGCATTAAAACTAGCAGGGGAAACAAAAATGAGCATTTCTTAAACCTCTGGAGAGAGAGGCTTTTCTAGGCTCAAAGAAGATGAAAGGAAAAAAATCAATAGATCCAACACATTAAATAAAATATCACGTCTCTTTATTACAAATGTCATGCAATTAAGGAGCTAGAAATAATTTGAAACAATATTTGCAGTAAATACAATAAAAAAGTTAATGCCTTTACTATATTAGGAGATTGTGAAATTACTAATAAAACACAAGGGGCTCTCAGGGCCTGTGGGTAACCAACGAGATCATTTACTAACAAGGGAAAAAGAGTGATTTCACAACCATGAGGAAATCTCTTCTGCGTAAGACGCAGAAATCATAAGGGGATGTCCCTCCCATTCAGAAAATGAGAACAGATTCGCATAATCTACAAAATCATGTCTGCCCTGAGCCCATTAATGAGCTGAGGTCCTGAGGCCACTAAACAAGGGGGCCACACTCCAGATGGTGATCAGTCGGGGGCAGGCAGGCACGTGAGCTGGTCCGCCTGCGGCAGAACCCGGGGCACGGTAGGGTGGGGATCAGCGTGGGACCCGGGAGCCCAGCCCTCCCCCTTCCCGCAGGAGCTGGGGAAAGAGCCCTGCCTCCCGGTGAGAGCACAAGCCCAGAGGCCTGCCTGTGAGAGGAGGGAGGTTGTCAGGCTCAGCATCCGCCGGGACAGGGCAGAGCTGCCATGGGTGGGAGCAGGCGGGTACTCCGGGGGCCAGCCCCCAAGTGCAGGCACAAACGCCTGGTCTAATCCAGAGCTGGACTGGAAGGATCGAGACCCCCGTCCCCAAAACAGGTCTCACACTGAATAACCAGCAGCAACGGTCTACACTGGGTGAGGGGCTGGGGCGCAGAAGGGGACTTCTGGGTGCAGGTGTGCTGGGAGGGGGCGGGAACCCAACAAACACTGCAGGATCCCAGGCTCACTGAGCACAGCATATTGGCAGCCCACCTCTGGGGGAACCAGAACCCCAGGGACTGGGGTGGTGACAGAAACAGCAAAGCCCCAACCCAGTTCAGCTACCGCTGGGATCAATGCAGACTCACACACTGACACGAGAAGAGATGTGCTCACTTCTGCGCGGGAATGTTGTTTTCCTCGGCCTCTACTGCTCTTCTACAGAGTCTGACATGCAATGAAAAATTTGGGACACAGTAAAAAGCACGGAAAACTGCCCACTGTCAGCAAAGAAAGCAACTGAATGAACTAGATCCAGAGATGCTGAGCTGTGTCTACCGGACAGAGCGGTGAGGTCGCTATGGCCAACATGCTTAAGGGCCCAGCGGGAAAGGTGCGTATCACAGAGGAAGAGATGAAGCCCTGGAGCAGAGGCACCGGGGCCACACAAAGGCTCAAAAGGGGACGTCAGAAATGACAAACGTGGTGTCAGAGGCGAAGAACCGCTTGTCTCATCAGAGGAGCTGACACAGCTCAGGAAAGACTCAGTGGTTGTGAAAACAGGTCAATACAAATTAGCCAATATGAATCCAAGAAAGAAAGAAAAGAAAACAGAATTTTAGTGTCAGCAATACTGAGCTGCCTAACACAGGGGCAAGTGGAGTCCCCGAGGAAAGAGAGAGAGTGGAGAGAAGAGATGCATGAAGAAATAAAATGACAGAATGGTTCAAAATGAATGAAACACAACAAACCACAGATTCAAGGAGCTTTGAGACCTTCAAACAGGGAAACACCCAGACATAACATAGCCCAACAAACAAACACCAAGGGAAAGAGAAGCCAGGACAGGAGCCGGGGTGGGTGGGCAGCACGCCCCTCGGACGGGTGCAGGTGAGGGGGTGGCCGGAGCGCATGGCACTGGAGGGTCACAACAAGCATGTGAAGCTGGTCCGGCCAGAATTCCAGGCTCTGCAAAAATGACTTCAAAGATGAAGGCGTTACCACCTCATACCCATTAGAATGGCTACTATAAAAATGTTTAATAAATTTTAAAAAAAAACAGAAAATGGTAAATGAAAATGTAGGTAAGTTGGAGCCCGTGTGCACTCATGGTGGGCATGTATGGTGCTGCAGCTGCCTCAGAAAACAGTCAGCTGTTCCTCAGTTCGACATGGTTACCCTGTGACCTGGCAGTGCCAACCCTACGTATAATATACCCAAGAGAAAAAAAAAAAAGAAAATGTCCACACGAAGTCCAAGACAGCATTACTTACAACAGAAAAAGTGGAGACAACCCGAATGTCTGTGAGCTGACACATGGATGAATAAAACACGGCAGAGCCACACGGTGGGCAATTATTCAGCAATAAAAGGACCGAAGTTCTGGCCCGTGATCCAACAAGATGGCCCTTGAAGATGTGACGCTGAGGGAAAGAAACCAGACATAAAGGTCAATTCCATATCATTCCATTTACATGAAAGGTCCGGAATACACAGCTACGTGGAGAGACAAAGTAGATTCATGGCTGTCGTGGGCTAGGGACAAGGGCGGTGGGGAGTGGCTGCTAAAGGTATAGGGTTTCTTGTTGCCGTGACAGAAATGTTCTAAATTTGTAGTGACAGTTGCATAGCTCTGCGAATATACTAAAACCCTGTGAATTCACACTTTAGGTGGGTGACTGACATATTAATAAAGTTGCTACCAAAAAAAGATTTAAATGTGAAGGAGAAATAAACTCTTTCAGACAAACAGAAGTTGAGAGGATTTATCACCAGCAGATCTGCAGCACAAGGAAACAGTAAAGGAAGTTCTTGAGGCAGCAGGGACCTTAGCAGGTGGGACACTGGTCTACAGAGAGAAACTAAAAATAGCCAAAATGCTAAAAATGAGGGTGTATATGTGAAAGACCCATCTTATTTTCAATCCCCTTAAAAGATAACATTCTTCAAAGCAAACCTAGTAATAATGCCTTGCACTGTACAACATGTATAGAAGTAAAATATCTGAAAATAATGGGAAAAAATGGGAAAGGGAAAGGGAAAAAGAAGGTCATTAATTATATATGAATTGGCATAATATCAAGGACTGTGATAAGCTAAAGATGATCTTGAAACCCCTAAAACAAGCACCAAACATTAAATTAAAGAAGAAGTGTAATGAAGAAGCCAACAGCGGGGCTAAACCAGGACCCTGAAAACCACTTAATCCCAAAGGAGGCAGGAAAAGGGAAATAACGAAGAGACACACACAGAAAATAAAGAGCAGAAATCTAGATTTGAATCCAACCATGTCACTAAATATTAAATGCAAATGGACTAAACACACAATTTAAGGTAGACATTTTCAGATAAGATTTTTTGAAAAGACAAACACCAACTTTACATAATATACAAGAAAGTCTCTAAATATAAAGGCATAGGTCAGTTAAAGGTAAAGTAACAGAAGTTATGTCAAGCAAACTCTAGTTAAAAGAAAGCTGAAGTAATTGCATTAATGTTAGAACATGCAGATTTCAGAGCAAGAAACATTACCAAGGATTAAGAGGGACATTACATAATGATAAAGAAGCCTATGAACCAGGAAGATGTAGCAATCCTAAATGTTCATGCATCAAACAACAGAGCTTCAAAAATACAAAAAGCAATAGAAATGCAAATAGAAAAAGGAATATTCACCATTATAACTGGAGACTTCAAAACTCACCTCTTCATAAGAGATAAAATAAGTGCAAAAATTAATTAAGTATATAAAAGATTTCTGTTACTACCAACCAATTTGACACAGTTAACGTTTGTAGGATACACCACCCACCAGCAGCAGAATGGATAGTATTTTCAAGTGCACATAAAACATCCATCAAGACAGATCACATGCTATGCAAAAAATAAATCTTACCAAAATTAAAAGAACTGAAATGATTCTAAGTATGTTCTCTGGCAAAAAAAAAATTAAACTAGAAATATATAGTAGATATAAAAAAAATTAAATATTTGGAAATTTAAAAAGCACTTCTAAATAACCCACAGGTACAAGAAGAGATTATAAGGAAATCAGAAAACTCTTTTGAACTCAATGAAAATAAAAGCACAGCATACCAGAATTTGTGGGACACAACTAAAGTGGTATGGGGAGGAAAACTTACGACAATAAATACTTGCACTGGAAAACAAGGCCTCCAGTCACGACGTCATCACAGCCTAAGCTCCCATCTTAAACCACAGGACAGAGAAGAAGTAAATGCAAAGTAGGCAGCATAGAAATAGGAAAGATGTTAGTAGAAATCAATAAATTTGAAAACAAAACCAGTAAGAGAAATCAATGAAACTAAAAAATGGTGCTTTGAAAATAGCAGTAATATTGAGAAATCTCTGGGAAGATTGATTAGGAAAAAAAAAAAAGAAAAGACCTATTACCAGTATCAGGAATCATGGAGGGGACATCACTGAATATCCTACAGACAGATAACCTAAGTGAAATGGTCAAATTCCTTGAAAGATACACACTAACAAAGCTCCCTCATAACTCGAGTAGCCTTTCGTCCATTCAAGAAATTGAACTGGTGGCAAAAACCTTCCAAGAAAGAAAATCCTAGGCACAGACGCGCACACTGCTGAATCCTACGGGGCCCACAGGGCACAGCTGACAACACATCTACATCAACCCCTCCGGAAACACAGAGGAGAGGTGAACACCTCCCAGTTCTTCATGAGACTGACATTATCTGATACCAAAACTAGACAATGATATCACAAGAAAAGAATAGCCCTCAGTACCACGGATGCAAAGACCCTGACAAAGCCAGCCAATCTATTCAGCAATGTACAGAAAGGACACAGAATGTGATCAAATGGGGAATCCATAAGGAATACAAAATCGGTTTAATATTTTAAAAAATGAGTCCATTTAATTCACCATATTATACAGCGAAAAGAACAAACACAATTGTCTCAAAAGATGCAGCAAAGTCTTCTGACAGAAATAAAAACTCTAGGAATGAAGGGAAGCCTCCCAACCTGATGAAGGGCCTCTACGAAAACAGAAACAAAACCCTTTGTAGCTAATGTCACACTTAATAGTGAAAGACAGTGCTTTTCCCCTAAGATAGGGGAACAATGCAGAACACCTATTCTCCCTACTTCTACTCAATACTGAACAAGAAAAAGAAGTAAAAGACATACCAAATGGAAATAGATGACTTGATCTTCTATACAGAAAATCCCAAAGAATCTATCTAGAACACGGACGTGAGGGTAGCACGTTAACAGAATAAAAGGTCAAAAGAGAAAAATCAATTATATTCATCAGTTATATTTCTATGTACTAGCAACAAATTACTCTGTTTCAAAACAGTCTTTGCAATTTTACAATACACCAAAACAATATGAAATACCTAGGACTAAATCTAACAAAGTATTTACAATATTTGTACACCTAGAGCCACAAGAAATCCATGAGAGAAACAACTTAAACAAATGGAGACATATACCGTGTTCATGGATCACAAAACTCAGTAGTTAGGATGTTAATTTTCTGCGAATTGAAACATAGATTAAATGCAATCCCAATCAAAATCCTGGTTGGCCTTTTTTTGTAGAAACTGACAAGCTGTTTCTAAAATAGATAACGGAAAAAGCAATTTAAGATAATAATAAAGTTGGAGCTGGAAATCACTGCCTGACTTTCAGCTTACAATGAATCTACAGTAATCAAGACGGTCTGGTATTGGTGTAAGGATACAGATCAATGGAGCAGAATAGAAAATAGACCATGTATTATCCGCACAATTGATACTTAACAAGGGGCCCAAGAAAATTCATTGGAGAAAAGATGACCTTTTGAACAAATGGTGCTGGAGCAATTAGACCTCTGTGTGCCAAGGACCTCGCGGCTCAGTCCGCGGGTCACACGTGGCAAGGAATGATCTGCAGAATCTGAGAGGCAGTGGAGTGGTTGAGAAGCACCTACAAGCAGAGAGCTGCTCAGAGGAGCGGGTCTGGGTGGGGACCTGGAGTGGATGAAACCACTGCGGCCTCCTTGCCGCCCCGGCCGCACTCCGGGTCTGGCAGGTGCAGAGCCTGCAGGAGGCTGGGCCCCACGGCCCTGTGTCCCGTCGGGCCCGTGTGGCATGCTGTGGAGGCGGAACAGGTAAGTGGGTGGGGCGCTGGGTGAAGACCCAATACCTACCGCCGGCCCCTCAGCCCACCCCACCCACCTCTTCATTCCCTTTGCTTAATGCCACCAAAGGTCCTTCTGGCCTGGGGTTCTCTCTTCTTTCCTCCCTGAGAGCAGAGGTGGTACAAGCCATGTTTGCTGTTTAATAAACTCTGAAGGACGTGCCTGCCAGCCACAAGGAGCCTGTGCAGCACTCAGAGATGAATGTTGGCCTTAAACACGTGGACCCTTCCAGACAAAGAGTCCAGGTGCTGACTCGTCCTGATTGAGTTCATTGCCAAACGTCCAGGAGGCTCCTAAAGGCTTGTCTGGGGGGCTGGGGTGTAGACAGTGTCGATGAGAGTCGGAACCCTTCATCCCGAGCGGGTCACAGTCACCAGCTCGGAATCCGTCCCTCCCCGAGGCTGGGCCTGGCTTCCCTCTGAGGCCAGCTCTTCCTGAGCCCAGTCTGCGGCTCGCTGGTGGGGTCTCCTGCGACACCCCGTGCAGACTGTGTCCACCTGGAAGGTGATGCCACGGGCATGTGCTGAGGGGTTAGGAGCACAGGTGAGACTAGTCACACCAGAGGGCCCCCAGGAAGGCTGCAGGGGGAATGGACACGGCCCGCTGGGGAGCACACCTGTCGGTAAGTGGAGGCTGCTGCTGGGATGCAGGCCCAGGCGGCCCAGGGCCGGATGTGGGCAGCGAGCATCTCTGGTCTGGGCCCTGGAGCCCATTCACCCGCCTGAAGCTCACCTTGGGGGCTGGACCAGCAGGGCTGTGTTTCCAAGACAGGCAACATGTGCCTGTGAAATTCACAGGGAAAGATGGGTGACATTTTCACGGGGCTACACTGTTCCCGCAGCGCAGGTCCTGGCCTTCAACCCCTGTACCAAAGAGGGCTGTTTGCGGCCTGAACGGAAAACTAGCATCGCCACCCACCCTCACCTGCCAACGGAGGTGAGAGCAGGGCAGGAGGAGGCGGCCTCTGCTGGGGGTGCTCCCAGCTCACGCAGCCCAGCAGACCCGCCACCAGGCCCCGGCACTTGCTGACCGCAGCTGGCCCCACACCTGCAGGGCTGCAGTGGGGGTCCCTCGCCCTCTGAGCCCCCAGCTCCGCGAGCACACCCAGCTGTCTGGTGAGACCCTACTGTCGGGTAGGGTCTTACGGGGCAGGCCTTCCATGGGCTGCCTGCTCAGGAACACCAACCACCACACACTCTTAACAGGTGCCCCTCAAATCACCACCCAATCAAGGAAAAGAAAACCGATAGGAGTTGTGGGCGCCGGGCACACCCAGCCATCTCCGCAGCCCCGGGAGTGGGTGTGCTGTCATCTGCAAGATACTGTTTGTCTGCTCCTCAAATCCCAGGGAGCCTCTGGCCTGAAGGGAGTGGGCCCAGCCCTCCTTCCAGTGCACAGAGCATGAATAGGTAGGACGTCTCAGCACCTCCCTCTGTGATGTTCTCTAAGGATTTAAGCTGACATGTTCCCCACAGGATGCACGATGCACGGAGGGCTGACCTCTCCAGCGCACAGCCCCCCTCGGGAGCCAGGTGGCATTTCACTACAGATCTGTACACAGGCGTGTATCTACCAAGGAGACTCCGAAATGCCCGGCTCTGATTTGGGCTGTGGATGGGAACAGCTTTCTCTGTGCTGTCACTGCCCCCCACCCCCCACTCATGACCGAGTTGCAGAACGCAAGGCAGGGGGGGCCGGTGTTTCATCGGGCGCCCGCTGGCGCGTCTCAGAGCCCCTCTCGTCACATCTCAGCAAACGGCAGTATCAGATCCCCTTGCGTTGTTTCCACCACAGCCCTGCCAGCCCCAGTCAAGCGCCAGTTTTCTCTGCACAACCAGAGAAACTGAGGCAGGAGGCGAGAATGGCCACTTCTTTCACAGAAAAGTGGTGGGAATCAGCCAAGAAGCAGCTGTTCCCTAAGAACACGAGAGCAGAAGGAGGTGGCCTAAGAAGTGTGGTCAAGAGGCGAATTGTCCTTCTTGATTGAGTTTCAGAAAAACACCACCCAAGCACAGGGCAGGTAGGGGCTGAGGCTGGGGCCACACAGGTGTGCAGGTGCTAGAAAGGCAGTGAGGCCCAGCTAGGACTGGGGGCGGGGCCTGCGCACACAGCGCTCACCACGCCCGGGCTGAGTGAGGTCACAGCCTGGCTCCCCACCCGTGGCTGCCATGGAAACAAGCTCTGGCTTTGCCTATGTGATAAAAAAAACTCCGTGTTTAAGAGGAGAAACCTCCTGGCCTGAAGGAAGTGGGCCCAGCCGTCCTTCCAGGGCACACAGAGCATGAATAGGTAGGACGTCTCAGCACCTCCCTCTGAGATATTCTCTAAGGATTCAAGCTGACATGTTCCCCCAGGCTGTTAGCTTTCTAGCTGCGTATGCATGCACGCTAAATATAAGCGAGTTCAACAGCTCAGACCTGTGCAGAAAGACCTCAGCCCACACCGAAACAGCAGAGCCCCTGCAGCGTCCACACAGAAGCATCCGTGTCTCCGGCACTTACAGTTGTCTGTCCTCACCGCGTCTCATCCTGACCGGCTCTCCCAAGACGCAGGCCTGCGTGTGCGACCAGACACAGGCTTCTATGACTCAGCAAGCCTTCCAGCTTTCCTGTTTCAGATGGAATTTACCAGGCTGTAACTCCCTCCAGGGGGAGGCACCATCCCCTGGCGTTCCTCAGCAGAAGCCTATGGCAGGATCACTAAGCTCTCGAAGGAGGAGGAGGCCGTGTAAATGCTGCACACAGACGGGTGCTCCCGGTAACGCCAGGAGGCTCCACTGGGAGCCTGCACAGACCACCAGGGGTCGGGAGGGAGCCGCTGCTCTGCCCGCTGGGAAAGGCACAGCCCTGGGGATGAGGTCCAGAAAGCTGCTCTGCTCTGTGTTCACAGGAAGGGTCCTGGGCCCAGGGCCGGTGCGGCCACAGCCTCACAGGACCAGACAGGTGAGGGGCAGGCAGTGTGGGTGACTCTGCCCGCGGGCTTTCCCAGCTCTGCCTCAGGAGCGCATGCTGGTCCCCTCTGCCTTAGAGGATCCCCTCTGGACTTTATGTCACTAAAGACCAATAGTATGAGCAAACTTCCACTCCAAAGAACATCTTTTACTTGAAATGGTGAGACATAGAAGGGGTTGGTATCCATGAAAATGCAGAAATGAATCCAGCAGATAAGACCAGAGATTGCTGAGCACATGAGCCCCCTGGCAGAAACTCCAGTGGACCCTCAGACTTCCTGAGAACCAAACTGTAACTCAGTCCGCCTTTTGGGAGATGCAGCCGCCTCCAGGCTTCCGGGCTGGAGGCACTAGAATCGAGCTGGTCCGACTCAATCAGGGAAACAGTCAGGGCCTGATGCAGGTGGCCTGGCCTGCCCGGCCTTGCCCAGGACATAAACTGCAGCTGTCCCAGAGTCTGGAAGTGTGCAGGGGACATAGCTCCCGGCCCTGATCCTCCCCAGAGGGTCCCTGCAACCCCTGCTCCCAGCCAGCTCTGCCCTAGGCACCTAGGTCTATACCCACCCCTGCCCAGTCCCATCTCTTCCCACTGGACTCAAATGTTCAAATTCCACCCGATACCAGAGCAGCGGGCATCCTTCTGACATGACCCACAGAGTAAATGCCAATAATAACAAAACATGACACAACATTAATGATCGTGGAACCTTAGCTTTGGTGATACTTGCTGTTCATCCAGTTCTGGTTAATGCTCACTAATTAGAACCAATTACCAAGCTGACTAATTAAGACCATTGCTGTGCCTTTGACAAGATGCTACTGATGCTGGTGAGGACCTCTCCCGATCGGTACTCCCCAGGCCCTGACGTGCTCTGCTCACTCGAAAGTCATGAAAAGTCCATGGACGGCCTATTACCACAGTGTCCACGTTCCAGGGGAGGCCCCAGGAGGATGGGCGTCTGCACCCACTCTCACAGCGGACAGGCATTGTGGCCAGAGGAACCCACCGAGCCGACACCACAGGCCCTACAATAGGAACACACTCATGCTGTGGGTCTGTCCAGGCCCCAGCACCTGTCTCAGAGGGTGGCTACTCTCTGGGTCAGAGGGACACAGCAGCTGGTGGCCTCTGCAGGCAACGAACTTTAACTCAGCAATTCAACTTCTAGGAATTTATCCTAAGGAAATGATGTAATGATGGTGCTTTTGTAGAGATTTGCTTAACAAATACTCTCATCACACTTCCTCTGTGCCAGGCACTGTGCCAGGAACTTCAAATATAACTCATTTAGGGAGGATTACAACAATGTTGCTGATAATGTAACAGCGAACGATTGAAAGCATCCTAAATGTCCAACAGCAGAGAGACAGTTAACATAAGGACGGACCTCACGCTACAGGAACACAACGGCACCATTTAAAAGTACCTTACATCCATACGTACTGACATAGATATAATCAACATATTAAGGATTTTTAAAAGCCAGCTATAAGAGTATAGTGTGATCGCATTTATATTTTTCAAACTAAGTATGTGCATAAAAGACAGACATATAGACAATGGAATAGCATGGTGCACCCACAAATAAACTCTCACCTATATGGTCAACCAGTTTCTGAAAAGGGTGCCAAAACCAGTCAACAGAGAAAGGACACTCTTTTCAACAAATGGTGCTGGGAAAACTGGACATCCACACGCAAAAGAATGAAGTTGGGCCCTTACCTAACACACTACATGAAATTAACTCAAAATAGATCAGGACCTAAAGGTACAACCTGAAACAATAAAACTCTTAGAATGAAAGAGGACAAAAATCTTCACAACATTGGACTTGGCAATGATTTCTTTGATATGACACCAAAGGCCCAGGTAACAAGAGAAAAACAGACAAAATGGGCTTCATGAGGAGAAGGCTTAAACATGGTGGCATGAGAGGTGAGACATAAATCTCCCAAAACCACACATAATATGAAAGTATAGCAAATACATCTAATCCTGAAAGAGCAACAGGAAAGAATGCTGTGGCAGACTGCCTATACCTGCAGAAAATAGCAAACTTCAAGGAAAAGGGTCAAGTACCAAAGCCATGATCCGGAGGGACCCCAGCCACTCTGGGACAAAAGAAAGGCGGGCACTCTCAGAGACTTCCTAACAGTGAGAGGGCTGCTAAAGGGGCAAGGATTGCACAGCTTGCTGCTCAGGAGAAAGGACAGGTGGGCAAAATTGTCTGGGTGCACTCTGCCCAGCAGGTTGGGAACTTTCAGGAGCTTCAGGTGCTCCATCTCCATGGCTGGCTGTGCAGCTACAAGGGCCCCCACTATATGCAGCCTGCTTCGCCTTCCTCCCAGTTGGCACCAGCTTGCAAACTGGCTGCCCCTGCCATTGCGCCAGACCAGCCAGAGGGTGGCGCCGCCTACAGCAGCTACAAGCACAAAGCATAGAGGCTTCTCCCTGCACACTCGGCCCACTGGCCCTGGCAGTGGAGGCAAGCATTGAAGCCAGGAAACAGGAAAGAGCTCTTTCCTCCCAACAGCACCAGCGTCACTCACCTATGACCCCTGCCATTGCTCCAGGGGCTGAGCAGCTCCAGAAAATAGAGCTTCTGGGCACTAGAAGGTGCCACCTACAAATATGAAATGTCAAAGGCGGCACCTGGTTCAAACCAAAATCCCACAAACTCCAGAAAGAGAGCCAAGTGAAACTGAACTCATCAATCGTCCTGAAAGAGATTTCAAAATAAAAATCATAAACATGCTCATGGAGCTACAGAAAAATATTCAAGACCTCAGGGAGGAATTCAAAAATGAGATACAAACATTGAAGAATACAGTATCTGAAATGAAACATACAATGGAGGGATTTAAAAGCAGAATAGATGAAGTAGAGGAGATGGTAAATGAAATAGAAATTAGAGAAAAGGAATACAAAAAAGCTGAGGCACAGAGAGAAAAAAGAACTTCTAGGAATGAAAGAATATTGAGAGAATTGTGTGATCAATTCAAATGGAACAATATTTGCATCATAGGGGTACTAGAAGAAGAAGAAGAGAGAAAAAGGGATAGAAAGTGTCTTTGAGGAGGTAATTGCTGAAAACTTCCCCATTCTGGGGAAGGAGAGAGTCTCTCAGGCCATGGAGGTACACAGATCTCCCAACACATGGGACCCAGGGAAAACAACACCAAGACATATAATAATTAAAATGGCAAAGATCAAGGATAAGGACAGAGTATTAAAAGCAGTCAGAGAGAGAAAAAAGATCACATACAAAGGAAAACCCATCAGGCTATCATCAGACTTCTCAGCAGAAACCTTACAGGCCAGAAGGGACATGATACATTTAATGCAATGAAGCAGAAGGGGCTGAACCAAGAACACTCTACCAGCAAGATTATCATTTAAATTTGAAGGAGGGATTAAACAATTCCCAGACAACCAAAAGCTGAGAGAATTTACCTCCCATCAACCATCTCTATAGCGTATGTTGGAGAAACTGCTATAGATGGAAGTGTTCCTAAGGCTAAATAGCTGTCACCAGAGAAAATAAAACCACAGTAAAGAAAGTAAACCAATTAATTACTAGACAGATGCAAAATCAAATCAACTACCCCCGAAGTCAGTCAAGGGATAGACAGAAAGTACAGAATATGATACCTAATATATAATTGAGAAGGAAGAAAAAGGAGGGAAAAAAAAGAACCTTTAGATAGTGTTTATAACAGCATACTAGGTGAGTTAAGTTGGACTGTTAGATAGTAAGGAAGTTACCCTTGAACCTTTGGTAACCATGAATCTAAAGCCTGTAATGGCAATAAGTACACACCTATTGATAACCACCCTAAATATAAGTGGTCTGAATGCACCAATCAAAAGACAGAGTCACTGAATGGATAAAAAAAACCAGACCCATCTATATGCTGCCTACAAGAGACTCACTTCAAACCCAAAGACATGTGTGGACTAAAAGTGAAGGGATGGAAAAAGATATTTCATGCAACTAATAGGGAGAAAAAAGCTCAGTACTTGTATCAGACAAAATAGACTTCAAAACAAAGATAGTAACAAGAGACAAAGAAGGACATTGCATAATGATAAAGGGGTCAGTCCACCAAGAGGATACAACCATTATAAATATTTATGCACCCAACCACAGGAGCATCCACATATGTGAAACAAACACTAACAGTATTAAAGGGGGAAATAGAATTCATTTTAGTAGACTTCAACACACCACTCACTCCAAAGGATAGAGCCATCAGACAGAAAAGAGTAAGGAGACAGAGGCACTGAACAACACACTAGAACAGATGGACCTAATAGACATCTATAGAATACTCCACCCAAAAGCAGCAGGATACACATTCTTCTCAATTACCCATGGAACATTTTCAAGAACAGATCATTTACTAAGCCACAAAAAGAGCCTCAGTAAATTCAAAACTATTGAAATTGCACCAACCAGCTTCTTCGACTACAAAGGTATGAAACTAGAAATAAATTATGCAAGAAAATAAAAAAGCCCACAAACACATGGAGGCTTAACAACATGCTAAATAACCAATGGATCAATGACCAAATAAAAACAGAGATCAAGCAATATATGGAGAAAAATGACAACAGTAACTCAACACCACAAAAAAAAAAATCTGTGGGACGCAGCAAAGGCTGTGCTAAGAGGGAAATATATTGCAATACAGGCCTACCTCAGGAAAGAAGAACAATCCCATATGAACAGTCTAAACTCACAATTAATGAAACTAGAAAAAGAAGAACAAATGAGGCCCAAAGTCAGTAGAAGAAGGGGCATAATAAAGATTAGAGTAGAAATAAATAAAATCAAGAAGAATAAAACAATAGAAAGAATCACTGAAAGCAGGAGCTGGTTTTTCAAGAAAATAAACAAAATAGATAAACTGCTAGCCATACTCATCAAGAAATAAAGAGCCTACACACACAAACAGAATCAGAAATGAGAAAGGAAAAACTACTATGGACACCACAGAAATACAAACAATTATGAGAGAACGCTATGAAAAATTATATGCTAACAAATTGGAAAACCTAGAAGAAATGGAAACTTTCTAGAAAAATACAACCTTCCAAGGCTGACCCAGGAAGAAACAGAAGATCTGAACAGACCAATTACCAGCAACGAAATTGAACTCGTAATCAGAAACCTACCTAAGAACAAAACCCCTGGACCGGATGGCTTCACCGCTGAATTTTATCAAACATTTAGTGAAGACCTGATATCCACCCTCCTTAAAGTTTTCCAAAAAATGGAACAGGAGGAAATACTTCCAAACTCATTCTATGAGGCCAACATCACTCTAATACCAAAACCAGGCAAAAACACCATAAAAAAAGAAAATTACAGACCAATATCCCTGATGAACATAGATGCAAAAATACTCAACAAAATATTAGCAAATTTAATTAAAAAATACATCAAAAAGATCATCCATCATGATCAAGTAGGATTTATTCCACGGATGCAAGGAGGGTACAACATTTGAAAATTCATCAACATCATCCACCACATCAACAAAAGGAAGGGCAAAAACCACATGATCATCTCCATAGATGCTGAAAAAGCATTCCACAAAATTCAACATCCATTCATGATAAAAACTCTCAACAAAATGGATATAGAGGGCAAGTACCTCAACATAATAAAGGCCATATATGACAAACCCACAGCCAACGTTTACTTAACAGCGAGAAGCTGAAAGCTTTTCCTCTAAGATCAGAAAGAAAACAGGGATGCCCACTCTCCCCACTTTTATTTAATATAGTACTGGAGGTCCTAGCCATGGCAATCAGACAAAACAAAGAAATAAAAGGCATCCAGATTGGTAAGAAGTCAAACTGTCACTGTTTGCAGATGACATGATATTGTAAATAAAGAAAAACCTAAAGAATCCACCCCAGATCTACTAGAACCAATAACTGAATGCAGCAAAGTTTCAGGATACAAAATCAATGCACAGAAATCTGCTGCATTCCTATATACTAACGATGAACTAGCAGAAAGAGAAATCAGGAAAACAATTCCATTCACAATTGCATCAAAAAGAATAAAATGCCTAGGAATAAACCTAATCAAGGAAGTGAAAGACCTATACCCTGAAAACTATAAGACACTCATAAGAGAAATTAAAGAAGATACCAATAAATGGAAATATATTCCATGCTCATGGATAGGAAGAATTAATATTGTCAAAATGGCCATCTTGCCTAAAGCAATCTACAGATTCAATGCAATCCCCATCAAAATACCAAGGGCATTCTTCAACAAACTAGAGCAAATAGTTCTAAAATTCATATGGAACCACAGAAGACCCCGAATAGCCAAGGCAATCCTGAGAAGGAAGAATAAAGTGGGGGATTACACTCCCCAACTTCAAGCTCTACTACAAAGTCACAGTATCAGGACAATTTGGTACTGGCACAAGAACAGACCCATAGATCAATGGAACATAATAGAGAGCCCAGATATAAAACCAAGCATATATGGTCAATTAATATACAATAAAGGAGCCATGGACATACAATGGGGAAATGACAGCCTCTTCAACAGCTGGTGCTGGCAAAACTGGACAGCTACATGTAAGAGAATGAAACTGAATTATTATCTAACTCCATGCACAAAAGGAAATGAACTTTTTCCTGAATGCAACTCCTCGGACAAGGGAAACAAAAGCAAAAATGAAGAAATGGGATTACATGAAGTTAAAAAGCTTCTGTACAGCAAAGGACATCATCAGTAGAACAAAAAGGCATCCTACAGTATGGGAGAATGTATTTGTAAATGACATATCTGACAAGGGGTTAACATCCAACATATATAAAGAATTCACACACCTCAATACCAAAAAGCAAATAACCCAATTAAAAAATTGGGTTGGAGGATATGAACAGACAGTTCTCCAAAGAAGAAATTCAGATGGCCAACAGGCACATGAAAAGATGCTCCACATTGCTAATTATGAGGGAAATGCAAATTAAAACCACAATGAGATATCACCTCACACCAGTTAGGATGGCTAACATAGAAAAGACTGGGAAAAACAAATGCTGGCAAGGATGCAGAGAAAGGGGAACCCTCCTACACTGCTGATGGGAATGTAAGCTAGTTCAACCATTGTGGAAAGCAGTATGGAGGTTCCTCAAAAAAACTAAAAGTAGAAATACCAATTTACCCAAAGAAAGCAAGATCTCAGATTCAAAAAGACATATGCAGCCCCAGGTTTGTTGCAGCACTATTTACAATAGCTAAGATATGGAAGCAACCTAAGTGTCCATCAGTAGATGAATCGATAAAGAAGATACGGTGCATATGCACAATGGAATATTATTCAGCTATAAGAAGAAAACGAATCCTACCGTTTGCAACAACATGGATGGAGCTAGAGGGTATTATGCTCAGTGAAATAAGCCAGTGGAGAAAGACAAGTACCAAATGATTTCACTCATCTGTGGAGCATAAGAACAAAGCAAAACTGAAGGAACAAAACAGCAGCAGAATCACAGAACCCAAGAATGGACTAATAGTTACCAAAGGGGAGGGGGCTGGGAAGGAGGGAGAGGGAATTGAGGGGTATTATGATTAGTACACATGGTGTAGTGGGGGTCACGGGGAGACAGTGTACCACAGAAAAGACAAGTAGTGACTCTGGCATCTTACTGCATTAATGGACAGTGACTTCAATGGGGTATGGGGGGACTTGATAATATGGGTAAATGTAGTGACCACAATGTTTTTCATGTGAAACCTTCATAAGTATGTATATTAGTGATATCTTAATAAAAAAAATATGCTAAGCTGAAAAGAAAAGGGCTTCATGAAAACTTTAAATCTTGCTTATCAAAAGACTATCTGCAGAGTAAAAAGGTAACCCACAGAACAGGAGAAAATGTTTGTAAATCATATGTCTGATAAGGGATTAAAATCCTGAATATATAGAGAACTCCTAAAACTCAACAACCTGATTACAAAACGGGAAAGGGCTTGCATAGATAATTCCCCAAGAAGTGCGCAAAAAGCACATGAAAATGTGCTCCACATGGCTGACCATTCGGGAAGTGCACGTAGAGCTTCAGCGGGGCCACCTCGGTCAGAAGGCGCTGCCCTCAAACAGAAAACGAAGGGTCGGTGCTGACGCCAAGAACCCAGAGCCCTGAGCACAGCTAGGGATGCAAAATAGTGCGGCCACTGTGAAGGCAGCATGGTGGCTCCTCAAAACGCTCAACGAAGAACTAGCACGTGACCAGCAGGCCACTCCTGAGAATACACACAAAGGCCTGGAAGCAGGGCCTCCAAGAGCTGTGTGCCCACCGACCGGCACGGCTACTTATCACGACAGTCAGACACTGACGCAGCCAGGGCGCCCACAGACAGTAAGCGGATAAGCGAATTGTGTTTACAGGTTACAGTATTACTCAGGGCCCACAGCCCCAGGTTCCCACTGTCTTCCCTGGGCCCTAGGTCAGCCCCCTCTCCCTCCCCTGGGAAATGAGCTGGGCCTGCCCTGCCTTCTGGGCAGAGGTGCTCAGGCTGAATCCCTTGGCCATCTTGCCAGCCATACCATCACTTTTTAAACAGCTGCTCTACCCTGACACAAAGAGCCTGCCTTTAAAAGTATCAACTCCCCAGTTCCTCTCTGGTTCTTCAAGCTAAAGCAGCTTGCTTCTGGAAATCTAAACTCCTGTGGGTGCACATGGCCAGTAAGAGTGGATGGGCAGGGCGGCCCCACTGCCGGGCCACCCTCACCTGAGCCGCAGCTCTGGCTTCCCTTCGCTCTGCCCCACCCCAGACCTGCAGCTGCACTCCCAGCTCCCAGCTTCAGCAGTCCTGGAGGTCAGCCTGTGGAGGGGCTGGCCTCCAGCCCTAAGGATGGGGTGGCTCTGGGCCCCTGCAAGTGATGGGCACAGCCGGCTGGAGCCCACCGCCTCTTCCCCAGGAGGCTGGCCTGATCGCCCTCAGGCACCTGCAGCTGTCATGTAAAAACACTGTCCCCTGAGAAATAGGCAACCTTGTGTTTGCAAGGGCCCTCCTGACTTGACAATCCAATCCTCAAAAACACAGCCTCTCTCCAGGAAGATTTTTGGCAAATCTCACCTCATAACAAAGACTTCTGACATGCAGCCCCAAGGCTGGGGGACAGATGTGTCCTGGTGTCAGTTCGGCACCCAGACCACCATAGGTGCTTCGCCTCAACCACCCACACTGGCTGATGACTCAGTCCCGGGGCAGGCAGCCCCTGCAGCCTTCCAGAGGGAGGCTCACTGTGGGAAGGGCTTCTCCCCGTGCCTGCAGCTGAGCTTAGCAAAAGCCCAAGAACGTCCCACCACGGGAACTGCGGCAAAGCCACGACATGGCAGTGAGCCCGTCCGCAGGGGCGCAGGCACGCACGGCGGTCCAGGACCAGCAGAGAGCTGTTGTCCAGAGCCCGGGCGGTGAGCCTCTCCCACACTGAGTGAGCCTGCCGCGTGACGCCTCTGGGCCACTGGTGCGGGAAGGGCCTGCGGACGGGGGGCACACGCCCCAAGAGGAGGCGCCACGTCTGGAGCAGGAAGGGCAGCTCGTCTGCAGTCACGCCCAACAAGCACCGGAGCCAAGTCCACTCACAGCGGTGGCCTCCATCAGGATCAGACCAGCTCTCCAGCGGCCTGGGGCCCCTGCTCACGTGTTGTTAGCCTTTCCACACACACGTCCCCTCAGGGCCAGCACCACAGGAGGAAGAGGCTTTGCCAGCCTCACCGGGCCAAGTGTGCCCTCTGCCTGGCAGGTCCCCCGGGGAGGCAGAGGCTCTGCTGGCCTCGGCCTTGCTACTCTCCTCCCTCTGGAGGCCATTCACCCATGCACACCGGGGGCCCCCACACAGCTGAGCCCGCTTGGCAGGGAGACAGCCCGCACGTGGGTGGGTTCTAGAGCCCCTGAGCATCCCAACCTCAGAATCAACCCCTTGGCACCCAGTGCATTCCACAGATGCTACCCCATTGCTCCCCAGATGAAATAGTCTTGCCCTGAAAGGCATGCCCACCTGCGGCAGCAGCTGAGGCCTGGCCGGCCCTTGGCCCCGGCACCGGGGTTGCCATAGCTCCCACCGCCAGCACCTGCAGACACGGGAGCCCGCCTCAGCCCCAGGTGCTGAGCGGCGAGCATGTGGCCGGGTGGTGGCTGAGGCTGGCCCTCTGTGGGGAGGCACTCACGCCCTCCCTGCGGTGTGTGCCCGTGCACCCGTGTGCTTGGTGCTCAATGGCCTTACGTGATCCAGAGCCACAGAATTCACCACACTCACGCTAGGTAGAGTGCGGAGGGCGGCTGCCCACAGCTGAACCTGAGGTAAGGCCCTTTCACGGGGTAGAAACAAGCCACAGCTGGGCCCGGGGCCTGCTCGACAGGAGACCTGGGCAGCACTGCCTGGGGGCTGTGGGGGAGGCTCCCGCTCGGCCGGCCTGAGCCCTTCCAAGTGAGCGCCCTGCTTGTCTCACCAGGTCCTGACCTGAGTCTGCCGGGCAGTGGCCACGCTGTCCTGCCCTGCGTCCCTCCGTCCGTCCTCCAGCTCGCTCCAGCAGGCTCACACATGGCAGCCGGCCGCTAACAGTCTCCCTCCCTCCTTCCTGTGCTCGCTCACCATGCCCGTTTCTGTGCCCTGGGATCCCGTCCTAGAATATGTGCCCTGCACGCAGGCCAGCACCTCCGGTCTGCCTTGGGGCCCAGGCCGGGAGAGCTGGTCTGGGGAGTGGGCGTAGAGAGCGGCCTCAGGGAGGGAATCCGGGACCAGAAAGGGGAATCTGGGTGGGGTTCTGGGAGCCCACTGGGGCTCTGGAAGTGTGTTGCCCATGCTCCAGCAGCTGTGGAAGCAGGGTGCTGTCACCCTGGGATGGATCAGGACACAGGGCGGGGCGGTGGGAGCAGCAGGGTCGTGTCGCACCCACGTTGTGTGGTTGACAGTCTCCTGTAACAGCTCTGGGGCTGTGCACAGTGGAACTGGCAGCTCAGGTGGACAGCTTCCAGCCTAGGGCACACCCTTGAAGGACCAAGGCCTCAGGGCGGCTGGTGCGAGGGCTCACCCTGTCCTGTCCACATGGACAGCAGGGCAGGGATCGCCGTGAAGGTGGAAGGACCTTCTCTGGGGCTGACTGCACGGCCTTAAGAGGCTTTGGTGTCAAGGTCAGAATGCTGGAAGAGGGTGAGGCCCTGACCTGGGTGGGGACATGCGTGGAGTCCCCGGGCTGGGAGAAGCTGCTTCCACCCCTGTGAGAGGACACCTGCTGTTTCTCAGACTGGCTCCTGCCCCCATGATGTCAGACCCACAGCCACAGAGAGCCTGTGTGGAAGTGTGGGCCTTGAGCAGGAGCCCAGGCCTCCAGAAGGCGGGAGTGCAGAGTGGACATCCTGGGGTCCAGGGCCCTGCTGGACCCAGAGACCAGGCCCTTCCACAGGAGGGGCGCTGGGGAGGTCCACTGTGGCCATCCCCATGGAGGCAGGAGACCTGCCGTGAATCAGCTCCCAAGATCCCTGGTGACGCCAGGATTCCAGGTGGCAGAGGCTGCCGTGCGGGGCCTCCCACCCACCCTCTCTGCCCCTGGTAGGGGCTGGTGACATGAGTGTGGCCTGATGCGTGTGACCAAAAGACGCCCGGGAGCTGGTGCTGGGAAGCCTGATGCCACCTGCAGACCCCACTTCTTCACCCCAAGGTTCCCAGGCGAGTTGGACTGTGGCCCCTGAGCAGGGAGAGCTGACGCCTTTGAGGGGTTCCGCCCCCACAGGGACGCAGAATAAATGTCCAACCCCAGGGCCTGCAGCCACCTGCACAGAGACGGTGCCAGGGCAGGACCGGAGGACCCAAGTGCCACCCTGGACCCCGGGAAGCCTGCAGGGGAGGGAGAGGTCCCACACACACATGTGCCCCTGCTGGGCACCCCTCCCCCTCTCATCTGGGGCCCCAGCCCTGTGCCAGCCATGCTGGGGCTCCCCCAATTTTCAGAGGAGAAACCTGGGCTGGGAGAGGCGAGAGGACTGACTGGCAGGAATGGAGCCGCAGTGGGTGGGGGCTTCCGGCCTGGAGCAGACTGCAGTGGTTGGGCCGCGAGGACCAGACGCAGTGTCGCCTGCCCTGTGCATGAGCGCGACACTTAACAGGTGATTGGATTACATGTCTGCACTGGAGACCAAGGCAGGGCAGCTCCAATTCCAAGGCTCAGAGGGTGGGACCCCCGGGCCCCTCGCCCTCCCAGAGGCCCAATGACACAGTGGGTACTGGGGAGGGGCCAATGGGAGAGAAAATAAGGGGGGGCTGGTGAGTTCCCACTGACTAAGCTCCCAAATACAGAATTTTAAGATGAGGAACAGTGAGAAAGTGACGTGAGCGTTAATTAAGCTCACGGTGAGGGGGCACCACAGGCCCCAGCAGCTCCCCAGGCCCTTGCCTCGGCCTCCCCCCAGTCACTCCCTCATCTGATGTCGCCCTGGCCAAAGGCTTTTTGGCAAAGCCTGCTTTAATTTCCTCCCAAATGCTGACAGAAGAAAACATTGGATTTTAATTGATTCATGCTAATTCTCAAGCCAATTGCCCTGAGCTGTGGTTCTCAAGGTGAGCTACCCATGTGCGCTGGGCCATGTGTGAGTCAGTTTTGTTATTGATAAGCCACCCCGCCTTGCTCCACCTCCCACAGGGAGTCCAGCTTCCAGTCGCTGCTCTGGCTCCTGGGAAATGATGAACACAGACCCCAGGGGTCTGAGAACCTGCCCAAAGAGCCAGCCGAGGCCTTCCAACAGGCCCACGGGGTCCAGGGGCCTTCCTCATGGGATTGAGGGGCAGGGCCCGCAGAGCTGGAGGAAAGCTCGGGACCAGGCCTGGCTCTGGAGGCTGGAGCAGCCCCCGAGTCCACAGGAACAGCCCCCAGTCCACGGGAACAGTCCCCAGTCCATGGGAACAGCCCCCAGTCCATGGGGATGTCCCCCAGTCCATGGAACAGCCCCCAGTCACACAGGAATGGCTCCCAGGCCACAGGAACAGCCCCCCAGTCCACGGAACAGCCTCCCAGTCCCAGTCCATGGGAACAGCCCCCCAGTCCACAGGAACGGCCCCTGAGTCCATGGGAACAGACCCCCAGTCCATGGTAATGGCCCCTGAGTCCACGGGAACAGCCCCCAGTCCACGGGAATGGCCCCCAGTCCATGGAAACGGCCCCTGAGTTCATGGGAACAGCCCCCCAGTCCACGGGAACAGCCCCCCAGTCCAGGGGAACAGCCCCCCAGTCCAGGGGAACAGGCCCCCAGTCCACAGGAACAGGCCCCCAGTCCACAGGAAAGGTCCCCAGTCCACGGAAACGGCCCCCAGTCCACGGGAACTGCCCCTGAGTCCACGGAAATGCCCCCCCAGTCCATGGGGATGTCCCCCAGTCCACGGAATGGCTCCCCAGTCCATGCGAATAGCTCCCAGTCCATGGGAACAGCCCCCAGTCCATGGGAACAGCCCCCAGTCCATGGGAACAGACCCCCAGTCCACGGGAATGGCTCCCAGTCCACGGGAACAGCCCCTCAGTCCACGGGAATGGCTCCCAGTCCATGGGAACAACCCCCAGTCCACAGGAACAGCCCCCCAGTCCACGGGAATGGCTCCCAGTCCATGGGAACAGCCCCCAGTCCATGGGAACAGACCCCCAGTCCACGGGAATGGCTCCCAGTCCACGGGAACAGCCCCCCAGTCCACGGGAATGGCTCCCAGTCCATGGGAACAACCCCCAGTCCACAGGAACAGCCCCCCAGTCCACGGGAATGGCTCCCAGTCCATGGGAACAGCCCCCAGTCCATGGGAACAGCCCCCCAGTCCACAGGAATGGCTCCCAGTCCATGGGAACAGCCCCCCAGTCCACGGGAACAGCCCCCGAGTCCACAGGAACAGCCCCCAGTCTGTGGGAATCTGTCTGTAGTATCTCCTCTTTCTCAGTTCTGTGCTGACTTCAAGTCACTGATGACGCCTTAGCCTGGACCTAGTGGGGGCCCCACCTTAATCTACTCCACCAGTGAGCCTGCCCGCACCCCCCGACTCCTGGCCTGGCTTTCGGTGGCTGCCCTGCAGGGACCGGGCTGTCTGTTGGAGGGGGCTCTGGTCTAGACTTGAGTGTGCTGCACGCCCTGCTTGCCCTGTCCAGCCTGCAGCTCATCTGCCTCATGGCTGCCCAGACCCCAGCCTCTGGCAGTGCTGCCCATGCTGGTCTGCCCCTATGGGTGAGCAGTGTGAGAAACACTAGCCCGGGAGCTCTTTCCCGAGTTCATCCACAGACGGGGCTACTTGGTGGCTCTGATGCGCACCTCCTTTTCTCAAATTCTCGGTAAGCAGAAGTCATGGGAGAGAGAGAGGGTATCCAGGCCTTTCCAGGCCTTTCCAGGCACCGTTAGCTAAACCATCCCTGAGGCTAGTTTCCACGGCTCGGCTGGCAGCGGCTCGAGGCTTTGGGATCCCACGGCGTTTTATAATGTGGATGCTTTGTTCGACAATCTCTTCCAAGGGCACAAACCCCCGCCATGCCCCCTGGTCATTACAAAGATGAACTTGGACCCAGAGCAAGGTGGCCTCACGTTCACGGCCTTTCAGCTCCGGCTCTCTCTGACCCCAGCCCCACGCAGGGCACAAACTGGCATCCCTGAGCCCTCTCTGATACTCCAGGGATGCTGGAAGGAGCTGGAGGCCCTTCCCCAGGTCGGTGCACAGGGTAAGTCAGATGACTTGCCCCCAGCACGAGAAACCAAGATGAGAAGGTCTGACCCGGACTGAGAGTGAGAAGTGGGGCACTGCCAGGCCAAGTGGCTCTGCCTGGGGGGGGCTGGCCAGGACCTCGCAAGGGGCCCTCTGCTCCTCAGCCCCTCAGGGGCAGGAGGCAGGAGAAAGCCAGGGGCAGGCTCTGGCGGGGAGCTGTACCAGTGACCTCCCCATGGTGAGTGGGGGGAAGTGCCGACCCCTCAGGCTGTCCCAGAGCTACACCCCAGCTCCAAGGGCTGCGTGTGGATCAGGCTGCCTTGGTGGGCAACTGGGGGCCACAGCCCCGAGGAGCAGTGACAGCAGCAGATGTCCCGGAGGAACCGGGGGCCCCAGGCTGAGCGCTGGCTCGCAAGTGCTCCCACCCGGGCACCCCGCTGCCTGGCAGGACCAGGTGTGACCCTTTCTGGAGAAGGGCGCATTCGCCTGAGGCCTCAGAGAAGCCCCACAAATGTTCCCGGATGGTGACCAGCCCGCACCTACCGGCAGCCAGGGAAGGCACAGAACTGGCAAGGAGCAAGGGCGAGTCTGGGAGCAGAGCAGGCCGCACGAGCCCCAGTCACAGCGTCAGCAGACAGGGCTTTCCAGGGGACACGTCTTCCTGTTCCTAAGTGGACTTCATTCGTAGAGCAGTTTTAAGTCGCAGCAAAATCATGCTGGAAGCTCAGCGTTCCGCTCCACCCCGCCCACCGTGCATAATCTCGCCTACTTTTTTAAAGAAGGAAGTTTGATGTTTGAACATAACTTCATGAAGTAAAGAACTTAGAAAGTGATATGCCGAACCTGAATAGAGGCACACGTCTAGAAAAACAGATACAGCAACTGAAATTAAAGCTAAAACATGGAGGACCCTTTGGCGGCAAATGGGACAGACACAAGGCAACTGGGAAGTAATTCTGGAAACTGGAAAGAAGGAACACCTAGAATCGAGCACAAAGAGAAAAAAAAGAACACACACCAGAGAGCCACGGGGAACAAGATCTGAAGGAAGACAAGGGAGAAACTTAGAAGCAAAATTTGAAGATGAAGTGGTTGCAGATTCTCTGGGATTGATGGACGACAGTCTAAAGATCATAATAAGCCACAGTGACCTAGACGCATTATGAGACTTGAGGGAAAGAAACAAGGAGAAAGAGGAAATAAAATCTGCCAGAGGACAGAGGCTTGTGTTTGCAGACGGGGCAGACAGGCCGTCAGCTATGTTCTCAGCAGAACGGCAGAATCAGGCATCGGACACGCTTTCAAAAAATACCTGCCAAACAAGAATTCTATCCCTGGTAAAGATATTTGGCACCTTCATTCTTGAAAGAAAGAATTTTTCAGGCCAAAATAAAACTACAGAGAAACAATGGTGCCATTCAGAACACGGTGCCAGCACTGCAGGAAGCGACGTGGGGGCGTCCTGCAGGGGACGATGCCACACAGACGCCTGAGAGGCCAGAAGAGAGGGACAGTGCGGAACTCGGAGCAAGCAGGTGGCTGTGAGAAGCTGACAGTGATTCGAGTGGCGTCATAAACAGGACAGAAGTAAAATGACAGCACAAAACCTGAGTTAGGAGGGGGAGGAAGCCAGCCGAGGAAACGACACCCAGAAACTGTTGGAGGGTCCGCAGGGAGGTGGGAAGCCAGGAGGCCAGGAGGACAGAGATGGAGGCCCTGTTCCTCCAGAGCCACCGAGGAGGAGGGGGACGACACAAGGGCCGAGCTCCCATTTAAACCCATGGCCCCAAGAGACCCCCCCACCCAGACCTGCACCCACCCGCTTCTGCAGGCTTGCTGGGTGCCCAGGAAAGCAGGCCCAGACTGACCGCCGTGGAGACACACTCAGCAAAATGACTGGATTTCAAAGCTAAAGATGGAACAGAATCCTCAAGGCCTCTGGCAAAAAGGTGGATTGCTCCACGGTGTCGAAAGAATGAGGCTGGCGTCCGACTTTTAAAAACAAGGAAGCCAGGAAACCATGCGGAAACAAACAAGATCAATGAGAGAAAGAACACGAACCAAAGATTTTAGAACCAGTGCAGCCTGAACATCCTGTGATTCCAGAAAGTAAGAAAATGCTTACAAAAATTTAAATAAATTCATGAGCTAATTTTTATAACAAAGAAAAATGGGGCTTATGAAAGAAAGGACACAGCAGCTGAACTGAAGCTGCCCCAAAAGCCCGGCACTGGGACACCTTGCCGAGCAAAATAATTATTGTTACTGCTGGATCTTAAGCTGTGGGGTTAAATGATTATCCAGGTGTCTGTCCTGATGTCCATAAATAATCGATGAGTGAGTGAGAAGCCACGGCTTCTGCCGTCTGTGGGGCTCCCGTGAGCAGCATGATGGGAAGAAGGCACCGGAGGAGCACAGCAGTAGCACTGCGGGGATGACCTGGGCACAGCACCCCAGGTGCCAGCACTCCCCGTGACAGGGTCAGAAATGGGTTTGCACAGCCTTCATGTCCCTCCCGAGACAGCAGTGGCCAGCACTTTCCAGTGGAGCGGCCCAGCGGCCACAGCCTGACCCAAGCAACTGAGGCCAGCATCACTAATAAGATGGACACGGACAACTCCCGGTACAGCTCACGGAGAAGGGTCTGCGCTACCGGGGCTTCCTGCCCAAAATTCACAAGCAGGTCCCAGTCCTGAGCAAACAGCAGATACACCAAACAGAGGCACGCTTCACAAAGCAGCTCATCTGTGTCCCCTGAGCACCAGTCTCCCAGAGACGAGGCTGAGGGACTGTCGCAGATCGCGGGACACCAAGGAGACACAGCAGCCGGACACAACTCGGGGCCTGGGGGGCCCTGGGGCAGGAGAGGCATCAGTGGGGGAGGGGTGAATCGGCTCCGCACTGGGGGTGGGTGGTCTTGCACCGATGTTAATGCTCTGGTCTTGATAACGCACTGCAGCTACATAACGGGTTAACTCTAGGGAAACCTGGTGATGGGTGGAGAGAACTCTGTGCTATTCTTGCAACTTTCCTGGAAGTCTAAAATTAGTTTAAAATAAAGCTTTTTAAAAACACATATAAAGGGACTCAATTAATCATTAGGGAAATGCAAATCAAAACCACGATGAGACATACCCTCACCCCCATCAGGATGGCTGCTATAGACACATAAAACAGAAAAAGAAAAGAACAATTGTTGGGGGTGTGGAGAAGCTGGAGCCCCGAGGGCTCCTGGGAGGGGTGTAAAATGGTGCAGCCACTATTTAAAGCATAAGTTAGCCCCTCAGAATACCAAAGACAGAGCCACCATGGGACCCAGCAATGCCACTTCTGGGTGTACACCCAAAGGAAATGAAAGCAGGATTCCAAGAGAGATCTGCACCCCGTGTTCACAGCAGAGTCATTCACAGCGGCTGAGAGGAGGGAGCAGCCTGGGCACCCCTCACAGAGGCACAGGTACATACCATGGAATGACACTTGGCATTAACAGGGACGGACATTCTGACACCTGCTACAACATGGGCCAACCTTGAGGACATCATGCTGAAGGAAATAAGCCAGACAGAGAGAGACAAACTGTGGTGGCTCCACTGGCCAAGGGCCCTGCAGTAGCCGCATTCATAGACCAGGACATAGAACGGCCTCAGGCAAGAAGGGGAGTGTTTAATGGGGACCGAGTTTCCATGTTGCAGGGTGAGAAAGTTATGGAGCAGGCGGTGACAATGGCTGCACAGTGGTATAAACATGCTGATGCCCCTGAGCTGTGCACTTAAAGTGGTTCAAACGGTAAATTTTATGTTGTTTTATAGAAACAGCAAAAGCCAACCTCACAAGCTGACCTCTGCCCTGCGCATGGGCGTCCCAGGCTCTGAGGGTCAAGTCCACTCCAGTGCCTGGCCCCCGGCCCCTCCCTGCCCTCCAGCCTTGCTGCCCTGCTCCTCTGCACCCCACCGCACCCTTGGCCAGCTGAGTCCTGGCCACCTTCTCTGGCCTCCCCAGCCAGGTTAGGGGCCATGTGGCAGGCTCCTGGGGGATGGAGAAACTCCATGGTGGCCCTGTCACAGCAGAAACTTTACACATGCAGGATGGCCAAGGGCCTGTCTGTTTGGCCACTGGCCCTCGCAGAGGGCAGGGCACCTATCCCAGCGAGGCCCACGATGCTGGCCCAGAAGAGGTAACTGACAAATGTCTGCTAAGGGAATAAAATCCGCTCTCAGCAAGCCACCAGCAGGGTCACAAGGGGACAGTGCTGACAGCTGCATGGGGGGCCAGCATCTAGGTTCAGCCTCCAGCCCATGAGCATCTCTCTCTGGGTCCCCAGGCAGGTCCCACTGTTGGCCCCACACTGGGTGACTGAACGTGCTCACCTCCTCGCCTGCCTCGAGAGCCCAGGAGGCCCATGCTGGCCACCCTCTCCTGAGATAAGGGGCACACGTAGGGGGCAGGATAAGGGGGGAGCGCACCTCATCTTTCCAAAAGAAAAAACTTGATTTGATTTCACTCCTGGCTCAGCTGCAGTTCCTTATTCTCCTGCTAGGATCTTAATTCAGGTGTTACAGGGACCGGCACGAATTGCATGAGAACCGCTCTCTGAAGTCCTGCCCCTGCAGAGGCCTCTGGGAGCTCCCTTCCCCCAGAACAGGCCAATTACAGTGGGTGCCCCTGCCCTCTGAGCCCTCCTGTTGCGTGCCTGGCTGGCCAGGTGGAAACACACCACCTTCCACCTGCCTCAGGAACTTGGCTGCCTTCGCATGTCTGCCCTGGAGCCTTCAGACATCGTGGAGACCTTGAGGCTGCGCGGGATTCTTGTGTAAAGAAGTGTTTGGGGCAACAAAACACAGCCCTGTCCTCCTGGATTGCCTGCCTGCTCTCTGCTGTTTGCATCAAGGACCCCACACTAGAAAAGCTTGGATTAGAAGCAGCAGGTCAGCAGGATACCTCTTCAAGATAGAAAAGGTACAATCCAAAGGATTTGTACAGTATAATAAAAATGCAAAAGAAAGATACCAAAAACCTAAGATATCTTGACTGGCAGAAGGACAAAACGCAGCCACGTTAAGAAATAAATGATAGCAAAGCTCATCAAGGAGGAAAGGCTGTTGTTTCTGGGACCCGCTAAGGGAAGCTGACAAGGGGCAGCTCTTCACGGCCTGGTTTCATCCATCATTTCTAACATCGTGGTGACCAGTGTGAATCACAGCTGCAGGGGAATATCCAACCAGAAGGCAGGAGGCACACCTGGTGCTCAACCCTCTGGTCTTTAAGGCGAGGGGAGCCCACTGCAGGCGCCCAGCTTGCCACCCTCTCCCCACGCAGCCCTTGCTCTTTTTGTTCATGGCTTGAGGGCCTGGGTTCAGTGCCCTGGCCAGAATGGGAGGGAGGGCACACTGGGGACACAGCCTGGACTCACCACAAAGGGGAGAGAAGAGGGCAGGAGACACAAACCAGGGCCAGAAAGCGGTCCAAACCTCAGCAGACCACATCCGGCATCGAAAGCCATGTGATACAGTGAGGCGCACTCCGCTCTGACGGCCATGGCCAGGCTCGCAGCCTGCCCCGCACACAGCCACATGGTCCAGGGCTCACTGCACCCCCAGCCTCCTGCTGCCACACCAAGCTTCTGCGGGCTTTGCATCTCCCCCTCAGGGTGACACCCGCACAGACACTGTCTGAGGGCGTGGAGGTGCCAGGGCCTCGATGAAGCTGAGAGCCCAGCACCGCTTGGCTCAGCCGAGTTCCCTGGGGAGACACTGGCCTGTGCCTCAGGCCCCCTGGTGCGGAAAACACAGCTCTTGCTGGGTCCACCTGTTCCCGCCCTGGGACAGCTGCCCCAAGTCCTGCTGCCCCAACCCTGTGCAGGGATCCTGCCTGGGTGTCCCCGATGGGGCTGTGCCCCACCCTCTCCTGCCCCTCGCAGGCCATGCCTTCCCCTGTCTTCCCACTGACAGCCAGGTGCCTGTCTGCAGTGCAGCCTTGATCCCAACACGCCCTTGACACGTGGGGACATGTGCAGGCTATTTTGTCTGACCTACAGTAAAGCCCTAAAATAAAATGGGTTAAGAGAGTCCATCGGGGGGTTGTTCCTGATGGCAAAGGATTAAATTCAACACAAATGCCTAATTATAAGGGACTGATTAAGGAAATGGCTGATGACCCTACAGATCATCTTTTGATTGATTTTTGAAAATGCTCACAATATGACATATAAAGTGATTATAGTATGATCAAAACTATGTGTGTTGAGGGACGTTTTCCACTGGTGCTGGTCAAGAGGTCAGTGGGCACCAGGGGTGTCTAGTTGTGGAGGGACAGCATGGTCTTGGGGAGCTCGGGCCACAGGTCAGGGGGCTTCCACAACAAGAGCTGGTCCTCACAGCTGCAGGGCTGAGCGCCCAGCTCAGGGTGCAGCGAGGCGGGGTTCAGATGAGCACCTCTGCCTGTCCCCGGCTGCGAGCTATGGCCTAAGAGCTCTCCTCTCACAGGGGTGTCAGCCCCATCAAGGCTGCCTTATGACCTCCACTAACCCGAATCACCTCAAAAAGGGCTGCCTCCAGATACTATCACACTGGGGGTCAGAGCTGTTCCACATACAAATTCCACGCAGACACTCGGTCCACACAGCGCCTGACCACACAGGAGCACCCTCTGCAGGCTTTAATCACAGGTACTACCGACTGGATGGCGCTTTCTGCAATTTTAGAATTTCCTTCGTAATCATAAAGTGAAGGCTGGTGGTGGAGAGAGCCTCAGTGTGACGGTGGGGACTGGGGAGCAGGTGGTCTGCACACCTGAGAGGGCCCCATGCTTTCCACATCGGGTCTCCATGGCCCAGGCTGGAGGCCGAGGGAGGAGGCCAGAGGAGGCCCCCCGCTGCGGGGTCAGCCCAGAGGGAGTGGGGGTCCTGAGGTGGCTGGCCTGGAGAGCATAGCATGGTGCCGACTGCAGGGCCTCTTGCAGGCAGATCAGCTGGGGAGGTGTGACCCTGTTCTGAGCTCACGCAGGAGGCAACCTTTAGCAGAAGGTCTCGGCAGGGCGCTGAGGACAAGGCCTTGCCAGTCTGTGCTGGACACGGCACAGCTTTGCCACCCGAGACACGTGGTTGAGGCCACTGTGTTGGGAGGAGGGTGGCGGGGCAGGGCTGGGGACACAGGCTGCAGCAGAGGCCCACGAGTCCCTGGACTCCCACCAAGAGGCACAGACCCTAATTGCTGGTTTCAAGGCTTGAGCTAAGGCCCTTCCCTTCCACAGGCCTCAGGCTCCTCCGTTCTAGATGATTCTCCATGATACAGTCGTTGCCTCCCCAGACGCTCCGTGAGGGTGAGGCCCTAGCCAGGTTCCCAGGGAGCCGCCACCTTGGCCCGCCTCGAGGTTCCCCAGGAGCTTCCCAGGCCTGCCCTGCAGGTGACCCCTTACCAGGTGGAGAAGTCGGAACAGCGCCGGCACGGAGCAGGGGCTGTGGAATGGGCGGCTGTTTTTCATCATTAGACCCTCCTCACCTTTTCCTCCATAAGCTTTTCCTTGCGCTGTCATTGGTCACAACCTCCCGGATCTTGCCAAGTGGCATGCAAGCAAATTTGTGGTGCTGAAACCCCAGACCCTGGGACTTGTTCACCCTGACGCCACCAACCGCCGCCAGGAAAGGCAGCCCCCGGACGCTGGCTCCCAGGAGAGGCCAGCTGCGGCGCCATGCCTGTGGCTGCGGGCATCTGAACTGACCCCCACGCGTCCGAGCCCTCTCTCCTTCGGACCTTGGTTCTCAGCGGGTGTCATCAGCACCGATAATAAACGCCAGGCCACACCTGTGTTACTATGCTCACTACAAATGAAGTCCTGAAACAATAATGAGCTTATACAGTGATAAACTGTGTGCTTAAAAAGCCTATTTAAACCTGGAAATATCTTATGTCAGCAACCAACTGAAATGCCTGATTGTAAAAGTTCCTCTTTCCAATTATCTTCCCTTTGGGAGAAGGCAGGCAGTCCAGGTAAGGAGTGAGGTGCTAGGCTGCTGGCCCCGCCCGGTTAGCGGGAAGGACCCCAGCGGTTCTGTCCCGCCACAGAGCAGCCCCTGGCCCAGGCCACCCTGGGCGCGCCCCGTGGGTCCCCTGGCCAGGAAGCCAAAGACGGACGCCGCCGGGCCAGGTGCTTCCCCCTGACCGCACACCAGCGCCCTGCGGACACACCCTGGGGTCCCTCTAAGGGGTATTTTTGTTCCTTAACACACAGGCTTACAAGGTGGTAAGCAGAGACCTGGGAGCCACGAACGCCTGGGCGCAGAGCCGCCCCCAGCAAGGTGGTGCGGGCCCTGCTTGTCCCTCCGCACCCCTCGTTGGGAGCCTCCCCGTGCCCGCAGCCCGGGCGGAGCCTCCATCGGCCGTCACCGCACTCTTCCGCGCAGAAGAGCTAGAGACCCCTGACCCACTCCATCACCGCGGGGGGACGAGAGTGACAGGCAGCCCGGGGCGCCCCAGGAAGGAACCGCTGAAACCCAGCTGCCGCCGGGGCGGTCAAGGGGCAGGCGACGGCGCGGGCCTCCTTTCTGACCCCCGACCCCATCAAACCTGCATTGTGTGCCTCCCGACTTTGTGCGCCTCTGACAGCTATGTCGCTACCCCCGGAAATGGGAATGAGTGGGATCTTAAAAGGAGACACACACACACACACACACACACACACACACACACACACACCCCACACCCTCCGGAGCCGCGCCTGCCCTGGGCAGCTCCGTTGGCCACGCGGAAGCCCCGAGTGGCTCGGACCCCTGCGCCAGCACCAGCCCACCCCCAGGGCCGGCGCCCAGCCAGCGTCCCCGCCTGTGCACTTGCCATCGGCCCCCAGGCGTCCCCAGGAAATGGCAGCGGCGGAGAAGGATGTGGCTGGCCCGCGGGGGAGGCCTGGAGAAGCGGGGAGGACCCCCACCAGGGCAGGGGACCGCGGGACCCCGGCCACCGGGACGTCACCCCGCCGCCCCCGACCACACCCAGGCCACCTTCAGGCACCCCCTGCCCGCCCGCGAGCCACCTCCGGTCCCCCTCTGGCCTTCCCGCGGGTCACCCTCAGGCCAACTGCCCCCGCGGGCCGGGCCGAGCGGGCGCTGCCTCCCCTCCACCCCGCGGGGCAGGGAGGCCGGGCGGGCGGCGGAGCGCAGCATGGTGCCAGGCGCGGCGGAGCGCGGAGGCCCGGGGGCGGCGCTTAGGGCCGGGGGCCGGGGGCCGGGGTCGGGGCTGGGGCCGGGGCCGGGGCCGGGGCCGGGCGGCTCCCACCGAGGCTCCCGGCAGCGGCGTCCAAGGACCCCTCGGCCGTTGCAGCGGCGCTGCGCGGGCGGGCGCCCCAAAGCCAGGCCCTCCCCGAGCGCCCCGCTGCCGGGCCGCGCGGCCCCGACACCCCCAGCCCACCTCTAGTCCTCTCCGCGCGTCTGGCTCTTCAGCAGCCGGTCCGCAGTCTATTAGGATCGGGAAACGACGTCGCTGAAAACAACCCCGGCTGCGCGGAGCGCGGAGCGCGGAGGAGAGGCAGCCCCGAGCCGAGCCGGCCCTGCCCTCCGCCGCCGCCGCCGCCGCCGCTCACCGCGCGCAAGCCCGAGTCACTCACCACGCTTCGCGGTGCAGATCAGCGGCCATGCAGCGTCGCGGGGCAGGTGCACGTGTGTTTCAGCCGTTAGTTCTCGGCTTCCCATCTCCAAGTGCTGCCTTCCACCGCCGGGGAGGCAGAATTGCGCCTTGGAGCCTGGCATGGAACCAATCACACCCGTGCTCGCGGTTACATCCACAATCCCAGGTTGAGCGGGGCCTCTGGGGCCCGTGGGCATGGGCAGTCCAGCTCCAGGGTACATGCTCAGGTCGCTCGGTCTGTAAAGCGCCCACCCACCCCTTGGATGCTGGGGAGTGAGCGAGTTAATGTCAGTGGGAAAGGCGAATACTGTGCTGTGAAAACCTGCCCTCCGGGAATCGCCCCTTAGGGGTACATTCCTGTCCCCGGTTTACACCAGGACTTACACTCCAGCAGATCCCAACCTTTTGGGCATGGAGAGCCAATGTTTTTGCAGGTGGATCACTAAGTATGATGGAGAGAGGGGCCGCACCCACTTTTCTGCCTTCTTCCTGGACCCGAACAAGTCTGGCCTCAGGAAACCAGTACCCTTTGCTGATTGCTGGCCGAGAACACGTCTGACAGCACAGCGCTCAGTCTTGGAGGGCTGTTTTCCCACCAGCCTCTATGCTGCCTTTAGTGGGCCAGCCAACATTCCCTGCTGTCTGGCTGGGAGACCCAATGGGACCTGTAAGTCTCCAGATGCCAGCCCCTCACCGCACCTCTTGGGGTCCCAGTCAGAGGTGGTGTGGACAGGTCAGCATGAAGGTAAGAAAGCACTGAGTGGGTCTGTGATGGGGTTCCTGGTGGAAGCCTGGTGGACAAGCATGGAAAAACCACCCCCAGAATAATCATCTACCCCAGTGAGTCCACCGGACTCGGTCTCCCACCAGAGGCTGGCTGCTCCCCCAGGTGTGTCATAGGTCTCAGCCGCTGAGAGATTAGTGCTTAGGGGGCATGACACAGCTCGGCCTTGGTGGGAGAGATGAGTGTTGACCCCTGGACCGCCACCCACCCACCACCACCACTCTTTCATGGGCTTTTTGTGCAAAGACCGGGGTGGCTGGGAAGCAGCTGGCTGACATCTGGGAACGGGTCCCCTTCCTCACTGGCCTGGGGAGAAGCATTTGGTGAGTATGCTCAAGGGACCCAGGCATGATCGCATCCGAGCCCCCTCCAGGGGGCCTGTCCCCAGGCCTCCCTGACCCGGACCTTCTAAACCTATTCCTTCTAAGGGCCTGGCCACCAGTATAGATGAACATCTCAGTCAACTCTCTTTCCAAGTGCAGCAGATGCGAATACACTGCTTGCAGTTGCTGCTGGGGGGACATGCCTCCCCTCACCGCCCTCCAGGGCCAGTTCCTGCAGGGCTGCGATGGTCCTGGTCCTCCTCCAGCCAGCACCAGCATGACACACGGATCACCTGGCCCCAGGCTCCAATTGTTAGCCATCAGCCAGCTTGTCTTAGGGAATGTGCATAACACCGCAAGTGCAAGTGGGGAGCCGGGAGTGCAGCGTGTGCAGGTGCCTCGGAGGGAAGGCCAACTGCTCAGGCAGCCCGGGTGTCTAGGATATGCTTGAGAACAGCGCCGCATCGGGTGCTGTCACAACATCCCACAGCCTGGGGGCTTAAATAACAAAAACCACTTTTCTCCCAGTTCCGGAGGCACCTCTGCAGCCTGCATCCCCGCCCCCATGTGCCCACCGCCCCTCAGGCTTTACCTCCACCCATCTCGTAGCAGGTGTCGCCCCTTCCCACCCCATCCTTTCTCTTCCCCCATATCCAAGCCTCAGCCCCCTGGACCATGTGTGTGGCCAAACCCCCACCCAGTGCTGATCCCTTCTCAGCCCATTTCCTCCCCAGCAGTGAATCCTGTCCACTGCACAGACCACAGGGCTTCAGACCTCCTGAACCCCCTCTTGTCTCTTCCTCTGTCTGACCCGCCACAAACCCTGCTGCTCTCTCTTAAAACAACTGTACCTGCAGATCTGCCCCGAAAGAGGGATGGAAAGATGCACGGAGAGAGGAACCGACTGACGGAGGGAGAGACGCATGAGGAGGTGGCTGAGGGAGGGGCAGATGAGGAAATGGATGAAGCTATACTTAACTGCATTCGGTTTCTTAGAAATGGAGGCACTGTTTTGAGATCAGGTTCTTGGAGAGAAACACCCCCTCTGGAAGCCAGGTAACCAGACGTGTTCCCAGAGGCGGCTGAACCCCCAGCAAGCACCTTGGCTGGCTCCGTAGCCTGGACCTGCTGTCATGACCCGTCCTGCCACATCCCGAGCACCACCGAGGATCCGCTCCACTCCTGGGCTCCTGAACTCGGCAACAGCACCACAGGGTGCTTAGGAGTGAAGCCCAGGAGCAGCATTGCCCAGGCTCAGACTAGCCTTCCCCAAGACACTGCCCGCGGGGTTCCGGATTCCTCCTCTGTAAAATGCAGACAGCTGTGTACATGGAGAGATGCAGAAACGTGCACACAGCGCCTGCTGTCACACAGGCAACACCACACCTCTGGCGTAAAAATCAGGCCTGAGTAACAGACCCAGGCAGCCTCTTGCTACGGATGGGGTGCTTGCAGCCCCCTCCCAAATAGGTTGACCCCCTATTCCCCAGCGTGATGGCATTGCGGACAGGGCCTTAGGGCTGTCACCAGGGTCAGATGAGGCCACCAGGGCGGCCCCATGCTGGGATTAGTGTCCTGATAAGAGTCAGAGAACTTGCTCCCTGTCTCTCTCTCTCTGCCATGCAAGTGAGCCATCGGCAGCCCGGAAGCGGACCCCTGCCAGAACCCGATTGGACTCCAGAACCATGAGAAATTAAGTGTTTGCTGCCTAAGGCGCCCAGCCAAGGAGGCTGTAGCAGCCTGAGCTGACCAGGGCGCCACTTCTGCTGTCCCAGACATGTGCCTTTCACCCAACCCAGCCACCAAGCACTTGGGGACACGTAACATGGGCCGTGCCTGTGTGCTGCCGTGCGTCTGCCTGAGGGACCCCCGACCACGGGCCTCCTGACCCACTTTACTCACTCCTCAGGCCCGGCTCACACACCAAGAACACAGCCACGTCTGGAAACTCCACGCTGGCTCATGTGACACCCCATTGTGTACAAGTGTGCAGACTGTACACACGGTACATAAACACAGTGCAACTCTCTGCTCACCCTGCAATTTCACTCCCATGACCCGTCCGGCCAGACCATAGCCCGTCCAGGGGTTGGGTTTTATTTGCATTTGAGTCCTCCCTTCGCCAAAGCCGGACCTCAGCTCTAGAGTGCCTAGTAAACACTGCATGCTGCACAAGATGTGCTGAGCCTCCCCTGCGGGATGGACTTGGGCACCCTTCCTTCCTCTCGCCGAGAGGCAAGGCTCAGTACCTAAAGAAATTCTGCATTTTGCCTCACTCATTTCTCCCCCAACCTTTTGAGATGGCAAGTCCCAGACATACAGGAGAGGTAGAAGAGCTGCGTGTGAGCATGCCTGCGCGGCCATGCGGGCTCTACGCTCACTGTACTGCGGTCTTCGCTTTACCCTGGGCCCCCAGCCCTCCAACAGCCTAACTCACTTTCGGACGTACTTCAGAGGAAGCCGCAGACCTCGGTACCCGTCGTCCCTGAGCATCGCGCCGTGCTTGTGCGTCACTGGCATTCGGTATTTGTCTCCGGCTTCTTTCCTGGGCCGAGAGGTGAAGTTGAGAATCGGTGAGAGGAACAGATGTGAGGTGAGTTTTACCAACGGTACACATCTGCGTAGCCCAAGCCTATCAGGACACAGACCACAACCACCTCCCCAGTGTCCCCAGCCTTCCCAGTCAGTCCCACCCACACTCCCAGGGGCAACCACCCTTCTGATATTTTTCACTATAGATTAAACGTGGCCTGGAAGTTCACGTCAGTGAACCATTCAGTGGTGACTCGTGTAAGGCTTCCAGACCAATGCGTACCAGTAGTTCGTTCCCATTTGCTGCTGGACATTATCGTGTAGCATGAATTTTCCAAGCGTTCTTCTAGTCTCCTGCTGAGGGCCCGCAGCCTCCCCAGTTTGGGTCCACAGTGAATAAAGCTGCCAGGATGAGCACCCTACACACAGCTCCCTGCCTGGGTGCGCTCAGGTCTGTGGGCCCTGAACAGCAGGGGGCAGCCGTGAGCCAGTGGACAGAAACCAGGTTTTCTGGTGTGTGTGTCGGGGTGGTGCTGTGGAGGTGGCCTTCCTGCACAGGCCCCACTTCACTGCTGTTTCTGGGACAGACCTTAGGAAGAGAGGCCACACGAAGCATCAGGGAGCACGTCAGAGGACAGACCTGGGCTACCAACAGGCCGGCTGTCCAACGGGCCACCACTAGTGTCCCACATGTGGAGGGTTTCCTCCCTGGCAGGAAGGCCACACAGGACAGGACGAGGGGTGAAGGCCAGGGGAGGGGGAACAAAGCCCTCTGGCACCTCGGGCCCGGCCTACGTTGCCAATGGACTCCAGCCAGAGCTGAGAGGCACTGTGCTCCCGCGAGGGGCTCACAGAGCGACTCCCACGGAGGGGTCCCGTTGGAGAGCATGGGTGGAGGGGGGCCACGGAGGGGCCCTGGGAGGCGTATGGCCCAAGCAGGCACCTCTGCTGTCTTCCCTTCTGCCTTCCCTCGTACAAATCCACACGAAGCGGCGGGCAGCCACGGCCCCACAGCCTGGGTGCCCCCCCACTCCAGGTCAGGAGACGTGTCCCAGCACTGACCGGGTCTAGCTGCGCCCCAAGTGCCAAGAAGCACGCAGCGCGGGGCGAACCTGATCCTCAGACTGGCAGTCAAGGTCTGTGGGATGCCTAGTGGGGGCACAGAGAGGAATCCATCCACCCAGTCCGCAGCCCATTTGAGAAACGCAGACGCACACCTGAAGGCAAGAGGAAATGCACAGGTGCCTGGTGAGCTGCAGAGCTGCGAGCGCTCTGGGCTCAGAGGAGAGCTGGACCCGCAAGGGGGCGCGCAAGGCCTCAGGTGTGCGGACACGCCCGGGACGTGCCCGGGACGGGTGTGGAGTCATGTACGGGGACGCACCTGGGACGTGCATGGGCTCATGCGGGCTGACGCGCCCGAGGCGTGCCTGGGATGTGCGTGGGGTCATGTGTGGGGACGCGCCCCGGACGCTTTCGGGACGTGTGTGGAGTTACGTGTGGGGACACACCCGGGACTTGCATGCAGACGTGCATGGTCTCAGGTGTGGGGACCCGCCCAGGACGCGCCCAGGACTTGCTTGAGGACGTGTGTGCGGACACACCCAACACGCACACGGGACATGTGTGGGGTCATGTGGCGATGCACCCAGGGCACGCTTGGGACGTGCGTGGGGGGCGGATGTGCCCAAGACGTGCGTGGGGCCAGTACCCGGGCACGCCGGGAAGAGGCCAAGGGAGAGCAAGGGGCGGGAAGCCGGGGTCCCGGCAGGGAAAGCTGGCTGGTGGGGGGGATCCGGGCACTTCCCGCCCAGGCTGAGCTGACAGTGGCTGCATACACGACGGGGCGGGCAGCTCTCCAGCCCCAGAGGCCGACCGCCCACCCTGCTGCCTCCGCCCCACTCCCAGCACAGGCAGCCCAGGTGCGCGGCCTCCTCAGATCAGCGGGCAGAGCGGGCACCTGCGCAGGAGCATCTACCTGGGAGGTCAGCAATGAGACAAGGCCCTGCATGTGCCCACCCAGCCCCAGCCCCAGGAATGGGAGCAAGGCCAGAAACTGGGCTAGCGGGAGTCCCCCTCAGAAGTGGACAGTGAGCTCCCTCCACCGTCTACCTCTGCCCCTCTCTTGGTGGCTGGCAGTGCGTCCCCCGGGGGAGCGCTTGAGGAAGGGCAGGTGCAGCCGAAAGCAGGGGCACCTTGGGCCTCCGGGTCAGGGCAGAGTGGAGGCCGCGTGGAGTTGGCGCACCTCCTGGGTGAGCAGGGCCCCATCAGGAGCTGCTGGACCCAGGGTGGGAGGCCCGGAGCTCTCCGTGTCTGCTGGGGCAGCGGCTGCCGGGGAAGGCCCGTCGTCCTGGGAGTGCGCAGGGGGTGTGGCCTGTGAGGACCGGACCAGTGAAGGCTGTTCCCTGCGCGGGACAGTCCTGTGCATGGAGGCATGGAGGCACCTGCCGGTCGTGCTGGGCACGGGGCCTTCCCTCCGGGTCTGAGCCCACGGATGTGAACCAAAGGAAGCCGCGTGAGCTCTTGTGTTGGCTAACCACCTCACCAGCTATCTCATCAGACACCTTATCAGACACCTGAGGCCCAGAACCCCCCAAAGAAGCCAGCAGAGGAGAAGCAATCTCCCCAGAGCTTTCCTTGTGCTGAGGCCGCCGCGGCCAAGGGGCCTCTTCAAGCACTTGTCTTTTTTTTTGGTATCGTTAATGCACAATTACTTGAACAACATTGTGGTTACTAGACTCCCCCTATTATCAAGTCCCCACCACATACCCCATTACAGTCACTGCCCATCAGTGTAGTAAGATGCTATAGAGTCACTACTGGTCTTCTCTGTATATACTGCCCTCCCCGTGTCCCCCCGCACATTATATGTGCTCATCGTAATACCCCTTATTCCCCTTCTCCCTCCCTGCCCACCCGCCCTCCCCAGTCCCTTTCCCTTTGGTAACTGTTAGTCCATTCTTGGGTTCTGTGAGTCTGCTGCTGTTTTGTTCCTTCAGTTTTCAGGCACTTGTCTTTTTAAAGAAGTTGGTAGCCAGACGCCTGTGGAGTCAGGACCTAATAACCCGACGCTGGCCGCAGGCAACCAGCTATGTCGGGAGGGATCACTGTCACTGTCATCAGCCTCTTGATCTCGGTGTTCCTGGCAGGTGACACACACCATTCTGTCCCCTGCAGAACTCTATGAAGCACCTAACGCTGTGATTATCTGCAGTTCACCCAGTGGAGTGGCCCCAGACATGTGCCCATTGATGCCACTCAGGCAGGTGTCTGGCTCTTTGCACTGCGCCCCACAGGAGGGACAGCTGGGAGCCAGGGCAGCCAGTCCAGCCCACAGTCTTCCCCACTGCCTATTCCAAAGGCCTGAGGTGCCAGGAAAGTGGCTTTGAGCACAGCCAGCTCCTTCCAGAGGCAACCAGGGAGGGGCCAGGCCTGAGGGCAAAGGCTGTGTGGGGCCTCCAGGCAGGTGGGCAGAGCAGCCTGCAGGCCCTCCATTCCCTGATGGGCACAGCACAGGAGGCAGAGTCCAGGGGACCAGGGTTGCCCACCCCCAGGCTCTGTAGACCAATGGCCAGCTCCCTCCCCAAGGAAGACCACAGACTGGCACAGCCTGGAGCCAAGGGTGGTCATCTTTTCCTTCAGCAGCCGATGCTGAGGAGCCTGGGGAGGAGATGGGGGTTACAGGCTGCACTCAGGCAGGCCTGGGGTTAGGCCAGAGTGGGGCCTGGCACAGGGAGGCAGCAGGGGTGGCCACCACACCCAGAAAGGGGTGCTGTGGGGAGATGACAAGCTGCTGGGGGGCTTTCCCACGTGGATGGCGACACACCCCAGAGGCTGTCCTTTCTCGGCATGTATTAGTGCTGAGGAGTCCAGGCCCTGGGAGGGAGTGAAAGCAGGGCAGGCTCTGGGCCCCAGCTCTGTGCGCCCACAGGTGCCAACAGCGTGGGTGATGCTGGGGGCCTGGGGCGAGGGGGGTGAGGCCTCAGAGAAAGGTGCATCTGGTGGTTGGTTCCCAATGGTCAGAGCAAGAAGAAACAGGGGGGTGGACGTGGACACGGGAGGAGGCTGGGAGAGCGCTGGCACAGACCCCGGCACCCAGCGGGCCCACTGTCCGGGGCGGCGGGACTGGCCTGAGGGCCGCAAGCAAGCAGGGAGGACAGACAGGCGTGTCCGCAGGCAAAGCAGCAAAGCCGGAGGCAGGAGGGGTGGGGGTGAGTCCTGCCAGGTGCCCAGGCCTGGTGCTCACGGTGGTAGAGCTGCCAGCACTCGGCTCCTGGGCCCTGCTCCACCCAGGGCGCCTGCATTAGGGTCTTCCCCAGCCAGCTCCTCCACCCCAGTTCTGGGAAAGGACCTGGACAAAGACCGAGCCCTGGCTGCTAATTATTATCTTTCTTGGGGCCTTGTGCTCCATCATCTGCCCCGCCTTGAGCTGAAGACCATGCCTTGCGGGAATTCTGGGCCGGGCTGTGGAGCATCTGGGGAACTTGGCCCCACTGCACCTGCCCTTGTGTGCAGTCCGGCTTGGCCCTGTCCGCCCACTCTCCCCTCCTGCCTCTGGTCACACAGCCACGGTCCTCCCGTGCCTTCTAGGTGCACCTGCGCCAGCAGCTGCTCCCCGCAGTCACAGTGAATCAAGGGCCTTCCAAGTCTGCACCCAGCCTGCACTTGGATGTGGGTCCGTGACGACCTGCAGCACCGGGAGCCCCCGGCGCAGCTGCTGCCCTCCCTGGACCTCCTGCTCAGCCACTGCCTTCCTGAGCCCCACCCCTGGCCGGAGCACTGCCGCCTCTGTGGTCTCCTGAGCCAGCCCTGCACAAAGCGACTGGCTGTGCCCTCTGTGGAGCTGTCCCTGCCAAGCGCCTGTGCCCCTGAGTATCTCAGAAGGGCCCCCATGATCCTCGATGCAATGGCGGGGTGTGGCTCGGCAGGCTGAGATCTGGGGCGAGGTGCAGGGCTTTGGGCCAGAGCTCTGCCACCCTGGGTGCGATCTGGCTTCCACAGGGGCTAAGCCTCTCATGTCACCTGGGTGATACTACTGTGCCTGGCCCCCAAGCTCACTGCTGGTCCTGTCTTCAGCGGTATGACATGCAGAGAGGCCGGCCTTGGAGCCCAGAGGCCTGTGTTCGAATCCCAGCTCATCACTGGACCTCTGAATAGCAGTCTCCTTCTGAAATGAGGACGCCTCTCAGGGGAAGTCCTCCCTGCCCACCACTGCCAAGGGCAAACCCACTGCAGCCCTCTGCCTCCATTCAGGGCTGGTTGTTGCTTGTTCATCTGTGGCCTGAGCTCGGCCAAGGGAAGCCAGGGGCTGGGAGCCACATGGAGTCCCCCCTCACCCTCTCCCCAAAGGCCCCGACGTGCCTCAGCAGGGGGCAGCTGTCCTGCTCGGCCATGTGTGGGCTGCCCTGGCCTCCCCCAGGGCTGCCTCCTGATGGGGCCTCTGGGCGGTGCTTGCTGAGTTGGGTCCTCTGCCCTCTGTGTGTTTTTACACGCGGTGCTTTCTGCAGCCTCCCTGCCTGGCTATGGCTCACTGTCCAGGGACATGCAGCCTCTGGGCCTGCAGCCCAGCGCGGGCAGGCCACCCTCTCCCTGGCAGCCCCTTCCTGTTTTGAACACTTTCAGGCCAGGCTCTTATCCAAGAACACCATTTCCTTTGGAAAGATCCTGTCCTTTCAGCACCAGGGACGTGGGACCAGCGCAGGCTGCAGACACACCGCGAAGCCCGCTGTTTACAACCCCCAGTGTTCCGTCACTGACTCCTAAAATAGCCCTGACGGGGCACAGACTCTACTGCGGACTGTGGGGTGCTCATGCTGCCCTGGAAGATGGAGGGAGGCAGGACAGGTCAGCAGGGTGGCTGGCTTCCAGCTGGCGCCCTTGGGAGCCTGCCAAGTGTCTGTCTTCTGAGGCCCTGTTTGTGCATCGGGCTGCTGCCAGGCCGAGTCCCAGGGTGACTGCCCCGTCTAGTCTTGCCCATCACGAGGGGTCAAATGACCTGCATTTTTCCTTTTCCCCCAGGAGCCAGTTTCTGCTCATATGAATGGGTATGTGAAGCTGCTGCCATGCTTTGAAATGCCCTCAGAACGTGTAATAATGTCCCCATTTATTGTTCAAAAGGTCATTTATCACTAAAAAGGAAATTTGAATTTATTGGAGATTATTTTCTAGCTCATCCATTTTCCTTTATTTTTTATGACTTTTATAAAAATGTTATAAATGTATTTCTTTCATTTAAGAGTTTATCTACGTTTTCCATTTAAGTACCTAGTTCATTTATTTTACACCTCTAATAATGTACATAATGCTACACATTTTCATAGGAGTAGCATCTAGTATGTGATTTTCATAAGTTTTATTTTTAGAACCGTTTTAGAGCTGCAGACAAATGGTGAAGTGGTGCAGGGAGCTCACAGCAGCCGGGTGGGCCGCTTCCCATCACAGCCGCCTTACGTTAGTGGGTACGTTTGCTACAATTAGTGAGCTAGTATTAATGACGTGGGGAGTAGAGTCCCTCTTTTATTCAGACTTCCCCACCGTGCCCCTGTTGTCCTGGGCCCCAGCATCCCCAGGCTTTTGGTCTCGTGTCCCTCAGGCCCCCCTGGGCTGTGACAGTTTCTGGACCCCCTGGCTTTTGGTGACCTGAGAGTTTGCAGGGCTCAGAGCAGGCATTCAAGAGAACGTCCCCACTGGGATCTGATGACCCTTTTCTCTGCATAGACGGGGGTTACGGGTTTAGGAGGAGAGCGGAGATGAGAAGCTGTCTCCTCGCGTCATGGCAGTGTCCGCGGCCTGCTCACCTTGTCCCTGGTGTCCTGACCTTGACCCCTGGGCGGGCGTGTGTCTGGGTCTGTGCTGTCAGGTTGTTCTGGGAGCGAGGTCACCAGGCGCAGCCCACCCGGCGCAGCCCACCTGAAGCACAGACGGGCTCCCCTCCTGGGGGTGCAGTAGCCACTTATCTGGGATTTTTCTGTATGGCAAGTTTGTCTCTTTAACCTCATTTATTTACTGTTCGGTCATGTATCAGTGTTGGTATGAACTTGTGGAAATTCATCTTGTTCTCTGGGCTGTGATCGCGGCTTGTTGCTCAGCTGGCTCCAGCTCTGCTGTGTAGGCCCTGGCAGTCGTCTCCCCCGTCCTTGAAATTCCCGCATCATTAGGACTTAATGTAATTTTTAAAATCAAAGTGATTTATGCACAGATTTAAAAATGCAAGCACGGGTCATGAAATGGAAAGTGAAGCTCTCTTATCTCCTGCCTACTTCGCCATTTTCTATGTTTGGTTCTTCAGGGAGTGACCCCCACAACTCTATAAAGACAGAAGTGAACCGCTTGATGTACTGACTCCCTCATGCAAAACATGAAGGGGAAGCTCATCCCCTATCCAGCCTTAGCTCGATATTCCAACTGAACATTTTTCTATTTATTTACTTTACAGATGTATACCTAAGGGTCTCTTTCTTGTTTAACTTTACACGGCATCTCGGTGTCGGCTGTCCTGGGGAGCACAGTGGGTCGGCACCTCCCATCACCCCTCCCCAGCCTCACTGGCACCCTCAGGAGGCCAGTGGCCTCCCATGCTCTCCTCCTCCACCTGCCTCTCCACCTCCAGTTTCCCCACACGGTGGTGTCGAATGGGGGGTGCAACTGGGTGCCCCTAGGCTTTTCAAGGCAGGGAGAGGCTAGGACAGTTTTAGGGAAATCAATGTCTTTCCTAAACCAGATCTGCCCGCACCAGGCAGGGCTTCCCTTCTCCTTTCCTGGATCATCTCTGCCCACTCAGCAGACCACCACCCCGTGGGCATCGCCCTGTGAGATGACTCCCCAGAACCTGTGAAGCATAGCTGGGGAAAGGAGATGGTTTTGTTGAGAACGTGAGCGACTGTAGGAACAGGTGCGTCCTTCAGCAAGTCAGAGCGGTTAGGACTCTTCAGCTTGAACAGACCTGAGGAAAGCCCTGGCTGTCAGCTGGCTGCCGGCACAGGGTTTGGGTGGAAAAGTGTGTGATTTCAGGCAGCTCGTGTGGCTCAGAGAACTGTCAGAGCATCAGCAGACCCGGGAGCACTCAGCGCCCTCCTTCTCAGCTGCTGATGTGCACACCGCTCCTCAGTGTCTATAAATAGATGCTGTACCTTGTCTCCTTCTTAATAACACATAACGGAGTGGGGATGTTTGTTGTTTTGCTGAATTGTGAAATGCTGATCAGAATGATACCCCAATCAAAAAGAAATGCTGAAAGAGCCTTAGTGTCCCAAGAAATATTTTTATTACATGTAAATATACATCCATAGCTATGAGACAGATGTGATAGGGTGGTCGAGAGACTTTCCAAAATAAGATATTATGATAAATATATAAGGAGAAAGTGAAATACAGGTTCAAGAAGAAAAATGAAGCATGCAAACTTCCCTGTTAAGGAAGGACAATGAATGATTAATGTTTAATTGAATGATGATGATATCAAATTGATTTGGTACTTAGCAGCCTTATATACATTTAAAAGTGTTAGGAAAACTTTGATTAAAATGACAATAATTACAGGATATCAGAAATAATGTCTTTTGCAATTTTCACATTTCCAGTGCCAAACTTAGATGTATACTGAAGTGTGGACGAGTTTTTTAAGACAGCCAGGGGGTACGGGAGCACAAAAGCTTGATGATCAAAGCCTGAAAACCAGCACTATTTTCTCAGGCAGGGAAGGGAGGTGTCAGGCCAGGAGGAGCAGACCTTCAGTCCCCAAATGCTCTTTCCCAGATCCCACTTGTGGCTCCTGGGGATGCCCCTGGGCAGGCTGCCCCCGACCAGTGAGGCCTCAGCCTCTCCCTTGCATGGGGTCCTCCAAGGGGTGGACCTTGCTGGGAGTTCCAGAGGGCTCCACATGGGGAGGGAAATCCATGCTTCAGGAAGAAACAGTTTCATTTAAACATTTCCAGGTAACTGCCTATAGAGCCTTTAGAAGGCTTATACAATTTATAAGTTTTGGTAGTCTTAGCAGGCGGCAGGATGTGACAATACACACAATTCAGTTGTATTTCTATATACTAGCAAGAAATAGATGACATTTAAAATAGTAATTACAACATTACAAATATGAAATTTAGGGGTACATCTGGCAAAAGATGTGCAAGCCCTGTACACTGAAAACTACTGAACGTAGCTGTGAGAAACTGGAGGACACCCAAATAATGGAGAAATGCATTGTTCGTGGGTTGTTCAAAAGAAACCCACAGGCCCAACAAGCGGTTGCTTTGGCGAGGCCAAGTCACCAGACAAGGCTTAATGCCGGACCCAACTGCCGCTTCAGCCTCCCCAGAAGGACAGTCAGTTATTGATAAGGTGACCTGTCACTCCAGGATATAAAATGGGAGATTCTCTTTGGCACCAGGACACGTATGACGTCCTTTTCTTTAGCATCTCAGATCTTCCGTAAATAAACGTAGCCCTTTTCTCTTCCTTGCCTGATGCCTTCGTACACAAGGAGACGGAAGACGGGACCCTGGCAGCTTGCTCCGGAAAGGCCCCCCTCCCACCCAGGGGCCAAGGCCTGGGACAGGCGCTGGAGAGAGGCGTGCTGGGGCCCCGCCCCGGGGTCTCTGCAGCGTCTGCGGGAAGCCGTTTCTGCTTGTTCCCTGCCGGGCAGGGCCAGGAGTCCCTAAATGCTCAATGAACGAGAACCGAGGGTCACCCCGAACTGAAGCAGGGCGGCAGCTCTGCACCCCGCAGGAGCCACAGGCCGTCCACTATCACCTGGGTTTGGCAGGGAGCCAAGGGCCAGCAGGGAAAGGGGCTTAGCGGCACTGGGGGCTGCAGTGGGCAATGGGTCGGGAGTGCTTGGCGTTCTCTGCCTGCTCCGCAGCTGGAAGCAGGGACGGAAATTGGGGAGCTGTCAGTCATTGGCCAAGTCCTGGCCATTCGGGGCTGAGGGTCACAGGGACGTCGTGTGGCTTCCTGGGCCAGGAGCTGGAGTCAGTGGTCTGCCGTCCTGCAGGTCCGACTTGCAGCAGGACCCCCACCCCGGAACCCCCACGCTAGTCACCGCAGGTAGGGGGCCTGAATTCGTCTGGTCACTGAGGGTGAGGGCTCGGCCACCCCGCCCTGGGGGCCTGGCCGGCGCTGGGCAGCGGGAGTCCTGGGCTCTCGGACAGCGCCCGCCCCATGCACGCGCGATCCCGCCCGGCGCTTCAACCTCAGCCGCCCGCAGGGCCCGCGCTCGCGCGCCCCCTCCGCGCGCCTCACCCCGCGCTCGCGCGCCCCCTCCGCGCGCCTCACCCCGCGCTCGCGCGCCCCTCTCCGGAGCTACCCGCCCCGCGCACGCGCGCCCCGCTCCTCAGAGAGGAGGGCTCCTCCCGCCCCGCGCACGCGCCGCACGCGCCGCACGCACCCCGTGTCCCGCGCACGCGCAGGCCCCGCGGCCAATGGGCGACGCCGCCGCTTATCTGCCCGGCGTGCGCCGGGGCGCGTCAGTCAGTCGGGGCCCTGGGCTGTCGCCGCCGCGGGTGCTGGGCCCGCGCAGGTGCTCAGGAGGCCGTGCGTCCCCTCGGCGCGCCCGCGTCCTCCCCGACCCCGACCCGCGCTCCGGCCCGTCGGCCGCAGCGCCTTCCCTCCGGCGCCATGTCGCGGAGCGGGACCCCCGGGCTGCAGGAGGAGAACCTGCAGGGTGAGGCCGCGCGGAGAGCGGGGGACGTGGGCCGGCGGGGCGGGTGCCGGGGCCTCCGGGCGGCCGGGCAGGGGGAGGGTGCCGGGGGAAGCCAGGACGGGCAGGGCCTGGGCGGGTGAGGCCGGGGCCCCCCGGGACGGCTGTCCGCCCGGGGTCTGTGGGAGCAGCCGCGGGCTTGGCCAGGACCCCGACGAGCCTGGACGTTCCCCCCAGGAAGGCACACGTGCCCGGGTCCCAGTCCCTTCTTCGGGCCACGTTGTTTTCGGTGGTTCGTAGCCCCGACCGGTGTTGGCTTTAGCGAGCAGGGGCCTAGCGTGTCGTGGGCTGAGCTGTGTGGGCTTCAGTCTGAGGTCGTCGATGCAGTCGCGTGGGTGGCGGCTCCTAGGACCTCCTCAGGGGGGCAGCGAAGGCGAAGGTGGCACGGGCGGTGCAGGGCACAAGTCCGCGGCTGCTCTTTAAAGAGTGGGACTTGGACAGCCTGAAAAGTGGTGTCGGCATGTGATTTGTCTTTTCAGTCCATGTGCCACTTGACCCTAAGGGTCGGTTCCAAACAGTTCAGAATGGATGTGCGGGTTAAAAAGGTGGCGGGACCCTGTCCATCCGGCGGCCCCTGCAGACGGCCCGGCGGCCCCGCCGCACAGCCCGCCGGTGACGCCTCGGGACCTGCCCCCCTGGCACTTGCCCCAGGAGAGCCACCGCCCGGGCCTGGCCGCTCTGGCCCTGGGAGTTGGAAGGGGGCCCAGGTGGCCCTTGAGCCTTGTATTTTCCGAAGCCAGAGTTCAGCAAAATGCGCCTGTACGTAAGCTTGGGACAGGACCGTCTGAACATCTGAGGGTGGGTGTTTGAGTTTAGGATCCAAAAAATTCTTAGTATTCAGGTAAATCTAGTGAGCTGCTAATTATTTTTCTTATTCCTTAAATCAAGATTTTACCAGGCAAGATGTAGTCCAGTGTATCATATAACATTTAATAACTACAACCGGATTTTTAAAATCCTTTAATTTCCCCTTAAACTTCAACATGGACCCTTTGAAAGAGTAAGTAAATCTTCTCAAAGACCCCAAGGGCGCCCCGCGCGCCGCCGTCAATCTCCCTCTCCTGACTGTCGGGGCTGCCCGACCTCCAGCGCCGCGCCCGCCGGTTCAGGCTCTGAGTCCTGCAGAGGCTCAGGCGGCCGCTCCTGACTGGCACCAAACTGCCGAGTCACCGACCAGCTCGTGAATTTAAAGACTTGTCTTTCTATTTTGCTTATTCTATAAAAAGATGTCACACACTGAGTGGAAACTCACATTAAGGGCCCTTTGGGCGCTTCTCCTGAGTGTACGTGCCGCGGGGCACTTGCTCACTGCCCAGCGGGAGAGTGGGAGGGGTCACTGGAGTCACGTGAGGCCGCACAGCTGCCCTGAGGAATGCGGAGCCGGGCATGGGCTCCTGGCTGGGCAGCACATGCCCTGTGTGCTGTCTGATTTGATTACGTCTTGTTTACCTCAGAACCAAGGACTGGGAACGCCTTGGCGAGCCAAACCCACAGCCATCGACAGACACGTCCCCCTGTGCTTCATCTCCTGGGGTCAGCTGGCTTCCCCCAGAGTGAACAGCAAGGTGGTCGCCTTTCTGTCCTCTGGCCCACTCTGGTCAGAGCTGTTGCCCAGTAAGATACTGTACGTGCTTTTTTTTACCTTCAGATTCACAACTGCTAAAATGCGGGAAGGAGGTGGGATTTTGTGAGGACGCTGTCGCGGTGTCCTGGGCACAGGCCCAGTCCCCAGGAGGGCCCGTCCCGAGCAGAGCCGCTCCTGAGAGCACCAGTCTCACGATGCTCTGCCCCCCTCACTGCTGCCCGGCAGGATGCAGGCCAGGTGGCTTGTTGGCACAGGCAGCTCGCCAGGGGCTAAGGTGTAGGAAGGGAGACAGTTTGTCTCAGGGAGCAAAGCTGGGGGCTGCTGCAGCCTGAGAGGGAAGGGGTCGACATCTGGGTCCCAGCCCAGCCCTCCCACCACACGTGGTCGCCACGAGGCCCAGAGGCCCAGTGAGAAGTGGAAAGTCAGGAAGGCCGCTGTCAGTGGCTCTGGAAGGGGCTCTCTGCGAAGGGCCTGGGGGGTATCTGGCGCCTAGAGCACGAAGCCTGAGACAGGCAGGACACTGTGCCCAGCGTGGCACAGGAAGGGTAAGGTTGACTGGCCTTTTTTTAGGAACCTGAATTACCTACCCTGGTGACTTCATGTTCAAAGTCACGTGTCACTCAAGTCTCTTTTCTTTCTGCCCAATCTAACTTGAGAAGCTTTTAAAAATAATTTCTGAAAGCCCACCTCTCCCATGGAGGAAGCCCGAGTAGGGTGGCCGTTCCCTCCAGGCTGAGCAGCTGCTCTGCCTTAGGCCTGACCTCTGGGGTGCTATGCCCCCTCTACCAGCCCTCCGTTGGGACTTTTGTCCATTGTTGGAGTGGCTGTTTGATGCCTGTCATTCCGCTGGCCAGTAGTTTTCAGCCCTGGCTGCTTAACATTGTCTTATGTAGCTTTCTCAAAATGCATGCCGGGTTTCACCCCAGCATGTGTGGTGGGCCAGCCTGCTGCGAACAGGGAAGAGCCCCCTCGGGACAGCAGCCTTTGCTCTGGGAACACGGGCAGAGGGACGGGGATGCCCTGGGGTCCCTCCCGGTGGGGGCGGGAGCTGCAGTGGGCACTCCACGTCACCCACCTTGTTAGAGATCTAGGGGACTTGCTGTTAGCTTGAGTTGTAAGTCAGTGGGGAAAGCGCAAGGAGAGGAGCTTGGAGTCGGTGTGCGGGCGCCTCGGCGGCATCGCCGGCCTGGATACCAAGGCACCGGTTATCTGTGACTCCGAGAAGTTTTCTAAGACTGTGAAGCAACCTTAATCTCCATCTCTCTTGCTTAAAAGGATAGGCGATCTTAATCATTGCAAGATAAGATCCATGGCACCTTTTCCTTCCTTTTCCAGGAAGTGTGCTTTCCCTACCCCGTTGCTGCAGGTCAGTAATAAAACTCTTGTACTTAAGTAAATCATTCCTTAGAAGATTTTGTGTGGACTCAAAGCTTTTGCTCTGGACCCCCCAGAATGGCGTTTTTTTCTTTCTCAAAGATGCTTAGGGCTTTTTATGAGACCATTTTAAAAAGCAAATGCTTGTCTCCTTGGAGTCTTGAGTTGGCCCTTGTGCTATAATAAAAACATACACACCTGAAACTAATGTGACATGTCAGTTATATGTCAGTTTGAAGAAATGTGTTTGGTTTCTGTTCCTGATTCTGACACAGCTCTAAAGCCCTTGGAATTAAGTGATAGCGCCTAGTTGTTTGTAAGGAGCTCCTTTGGAACACACCTGAGCCCAGGCCAGCGAGTGACCAGGGTGAGGCCTAGAAGCCTGAGGTGGGGTTGACCTGAGGGTGGGGGACCCAGTCTATGCCCAGCGAGGGGCTGCAGAGAAGGAGGGTGACCCGGGGAGAAGCAGGGACGCTCCGCCTGTTCCCCAGGCTGCCTGTGTGGCTCCAGTTGGCTGCTGCTGACTGGTAGGAGGTACCCTCTGTAATGAATCAGTAAATGTGTGTGAAGTGTTGAGTTGTGTGAGCTGCTGTAGTGAGTACTGACCTGGGGGTGTTACAGGCACCCCTGAACTTGTAGTCTGCCAGGCAGGAGGCTGGGTATCCCACTTGCAGTTGACATCTGTGTAGGGAAAGTCTTGGGGGACCCGACACCAACTCCAGGTAGTATCAAGTCTGAACCGTTGAACGGCCACAGTGCTGACTGAATGGGTTACTGGTGTGGAAACTACCTCAGCGTGTCATGTCGAAAGAGGTATCAGAAAAAAGACCCCACTGCCCTAAGGCTCCATTCATACCAGATGCCACAGTGACCGGCGTAGCAGGGTAGCCTGGTCAAGTGAACTGAGGCAGGCCCAGAGTCTGAATGATAGGTGGAGCCTGGAAGAAGGGAACTGGGCCCATCTCATGCCACGGGGCCAGAGCTGGCTTGCTGGTGGCTCAGCGGCACCGAGAGTCCCCGTGAAGGAGGGAGGGCCAGGGCAGGGCTCTCAGAGCTTCTGTGATGGTGCGTCAGGCCCAGGAGGATCAGCGCCCCTGGAAGCACGGCTGGCAGCCCGGGTGAAGACTCACACCGAGGGCCCGGGAATGGTGGTGGGCTCCGAAGGTGGTGCAGCGGAGGAGTGGCCTGGGCATGTGCCGGGAGCCCTGGACTCTGTTACAGACTGGCGTTCCTGTGCCTCAGGGAGGTGCTCATGAGGGCCTGGGCAGCACGAAGCCACTTGAGAGGTTACAGAGAACAGCTGTGCTTTGAAACCTTGGGATTGTTTTGTTAGCAGCTAGCCAGGGGCTTGTGACTGCAAGTTTGTGTTAACTCCTGGGCCTCGGGTGTGCATTCTCTGATTAACAAGGCATACGTGGCCGCAGGCAGCTGTTGACGGGGTCCAGGACTGCCAGAAGAGATGCCTGCTGAGTGTGTGGGAGGGCAGGCAGCCTGCCGGGACTCCAGGCAGCATGGACTGAGGAGTGGGCGCCTGTCCCCTACCACGTGGGGTTGTAGTGTTGTGTTGCCATAAGCAGAGAACAGCAGGGGGCTGATGACATTGCAATAAATCAGAATGACTGCAAGCCCCCTTCATGGGGCTTTTCTGGAATGTGCATTTTCTCTTCTGCCCTCTGCCCTCACCCTCCTTCCTGTGCCCATCCTCCATGTGCCACCAGAGTGCTCAGAAACAGATGTGTGCTGAGCAAGCTCGTTTCTGACAGGTGGTTGCATATCCATGTGGATGAACGTGACCCGTCTGTCACTCTCATGGGTCAAACCCAAGTCGACATGAGCATCCATACAGCTTGGGTTGTGGAAAGGAATATGGTAGAATGCAAGCCCCATACCTAATAGGCTTCATGACCTCACAGAAAGAGGTTGGAAATCTGGAATAAAATCAAGAGTTTAGGTTCCTTGGGAGATGTTAAGAGTGAAATGGCAGGTCACAGTGAAAGTTACATGGAACACATGCAGTGAGGGAAGGCTTGTGTCCTGGAATCTGAACTACAGGCAGGAGGGGAGTAGACAGCTTAACAGAAGGGGGGATTTTTAAATGGCCAATTAAAAAAAAGATGCTGTCCAAATGGGCAGTGATCATAGGAAAAATTGTTACACCTCACTAGAAAACAGAAATGCAGAATAAACCACACAAGATACCAGCATGGAATGGCTAAATTTAAAGACTGGTGACAGGTGTGTAGAGACAAGACCACTTGCGTACAGTATGCCAGTGTGGCCGCATTGGGGAGCGGAGGCCCTTTCTGGGAGCACTGAACATGCATGTTACCTTTAAACCCATGAGCCCATGCCCACATGTCCGCCCGACAGAATGCGAGCACACAGCCGCCAGGGAACATGAGAAGGTTCACAGAAGCCATCGTAGCTGCCCCGACCTGGAAGTAAGCCACACACCTAAGAGAAGGGGCGAATGATGGTGCAGCCGCGTGGGGGCAGCCGAGTGCAGGGCTCAGCTACAAGGGTGAACCCACAAAGCCCATTACACATCACACTTTGGGATGTGTAACAAATGTCAGTTTGTAGTTCCAGGAAGAAAGTGCTGAACTCACTTCCTGTAAAGACTTGGCTAAACGAGTACTTGGGGGTGACCTGCTCCGGTTCATCATCTGATTTAGTCAGAAAGTACCTTTGTTCCTTTCACAGCACATTTGTCTGTTTCTGATTTAAGTAAATACAGAGCAGCTTTTACAGGTGAGCTTTATGGGGCCTCCAGGTCAGAATGATGCCGGTATGTGGAAACAGGTTGGTAAGAGAGAGTGTAAACCTCCATTTGATTTGTCAGTCCTCTAAGCTTTTGTTGACCCTCTTTATCCCCTAAGAGTTCAAAATGTCACCCTGGTCAGTTAGGCTCTGCTGGCCCATCAGGTCAGTGGGCAGCAGCCCAGCCTCAGGAAGGCCGGGAGAGGCTCGGCCCTGGGCGCCCGCATCAGGCACCGTCACACAGGCCCCGAGACAGTGCCGGGGTCGGGGTGCAGGCCTGGGGCATGGCCGTCATGCCCCAGGAAGGCGGGCCTTCCGTATGGGGACCGGGCTCCAGGGCGGCAGGAACATCCAGCTCTGCTCTCTCCCCCGCCAGGCTCTTGGGTCGAGCTGCACTTCAGCCACGGCTTGAACGGGAGCGGCGTCCCCGCCTCGGTCTCTCTCTATAATGGTGACCTGGAGAAAATACTGCTGGACGCTCAGCATGAATCTGGACGGAGCAGCTCCAAGAGCTCTCACTGTGACAGGTGGGCACGAAGGCCTGACAGCCCGTGTGCTGACGAGGTGTGCGGGCACCATCATGAATGCCCGAGAGCCACAGCCGGGCCAGGTGCAGGAGTGGCTTCTCAGCTTACGGGACGGCGGGCCCCTTGCCCTGGTGGGGGTAATGACTGGGCTTGGTGTGGGCAGGGGCCCTTCATTTCTGCTCTGCCACCCTGGCTGGCCTGTCAAGCCGCTGCACCTCATACTGCCAGCGAGTCATGGCCGAGTGGGTGCCCAGAGGTGCTCCTGGGGGCTGTGTCCCAGAATACAGGGCCTGGCACCTGTGCCCCACCCAAGACTGCCAGGCTGGTTCCTGTTGAGCCCAGCTGTGAAGATGGGATGGTGCGCCCAGTCTGGTGCCGGGTGGAAGGAGGGCCAAGGGCAGGTGGGTCACGTGCCACGTGTCTCCTTCCTTCACCACTTCCCAGCCCGCCTCGCTCACAGACTCCACAGGATAATAACAGAGCTTCAGAGGCAGATTCCCACAGCGTCGGGGAGAAGAACAGTGTCCAGGTGAGCCGGAGCGGGTGTCCGTGATCTGTGGGTGCAGTTCAGGCTTTCCATGTAACTGAGTTTGGGGTTCGGGTGACTCTCGCCTCCTTTTAGACTGCGGGGTAAAGGCTTCTACGCCATATGGCTTCATGGCACGGAGCAGGAATGGACTCAGGTTAGGGCTCCAACGCTATGGGCCACCCCCACTCCATAGGCCATCTGCGGACATGGCAGGGTAGAAGGGGTGGCTAGGAGCAGACCATGGTGGTCTCTGTCGGCCGGTGAGGTGGGCCCTCATGCCCAGGCTGTCGGGGACAGCCTGGCGTTTCCTACTGGCTCTGTGGGGCCCTCTGCCTTGTGGCGGCACTGACTGTTTCCTCACGAGACACTGTAGCTCCTTCCAGAAACCAGCCCCGGGCATGCCAACTGGCATGTCGGGGGCTTAATGTCAGGAGCTAACCTGGCTGGCTTTTCTCCAACATCTGCTCAGCCAGTTTTTAATGGGTCTTCTGTGCCAGCACTGGGCCCCTTGGTGGGGCCACAAGCCAGAGCCTGGCCTGCGAGGACGGGTGCCTGGGTGCTGCCACCCCGCCGCCATGGAGGAGCTCAAGGCAGCAGTGGCCACTCTCACTTCATCCGGTCTGCTGGCCCCATGCAGAGGAAGTGTGTCCCTGGGTGCACATTAGGGTTGGGGTGACAGGAGCAGGCGGTGCTTCCCCACCCACTTCAGCCTGTCTCGGGAAGCAGTCTTATGGTCAGTTCCCTGCAGGGGCACTAGGTGTCCTGCCACGCTCACCGTGCAAACAAGGGGCCCCGTCAGCACACCGAGGCTTCCGGACCCCACGGGAGCCCCGAGCGGGCGCCACCCCAGCCCCGGGCAGCCGCACTCCTGGCCTTTGGGGTCCACGGCCAGCTTGGGTGTGCCCAGGCATATGGTTGGTTTTGGTGTACTGTTGTAAAGCATTTCCAAAATTTAAGTATTTCCCCCAAATTTTAAAAAAGGAATTAAATGCTCAAGTACAGAATCTTTTCTGAGTGCAAAGTAGAGAAAAACAACTATAATCCTACTTCTAAAGGCCCCTTGATGAATGTCTCACGTCATCTGAGAAATGCAGTGGAAATGGCAAGGGGCGCGGCGTCTGGCCTCTCCGGCCCGCACGCGTGAGCGCCTTTCTCCCGGGCCTGCCTGCCAGGCCACTCGGCTGCCGGGTGGAGCCACAGCCGGCCCTCGGGGCCTCCCCGTCCGCGCTTCCTCACGACGGGTGGGCGCGCGCGGGCCTTTGGAAGCGGCGCCCCTGCCCCCCGGGGAGGAGGCCTGTGCGAGGCGGTGCACCGGGCCGCTCCCTGTGCTGGCTCACCTGCCTCGCCTTGGCCCCGCAGTCCGAGGAAGACTACTTGGAGAGGAGGAAGGAGGTGGAGAGGATCCTGAAGAAGAACTCGGACTGGATCTGGGACTGGTCGAGCCGGCCGGAAAATGTGCCCCCCAAGTGAGTGCCGCGGCGCAGGGCCCCCACCCCGCCGCAGGCAGTGCGGCCACGCTCACTGCGTCTCTCCCCCAGGGAGTTCCTCTTCAGACACCCGAGGCGCGCCACCGCCCTGAGCATGAGGAACACGAGCGTCATGAAGAGGGGCGGCATCTTCTCGGCCGAGTTCCTGAAGGTGTTCCTCCCGTCCCTGCTGCTCTCCCACCTCCTGGCCGTCGGACTGGGGTGAGTGGGGACCCGACCCCGTAAGCCTCAGCCTGGGTCGCATCCTGTGAGGTGTTTCTTGCAGCATGAGCCTGCCCAGGTGCTCCCCACCCTGGTCAGGAGGCTCTTACCATGGGTGGGGCGGGTGGCTTCCTGCCTCTGGGCCGCCCTTCCTGGGGGATAAGGCGCTTGCTTGCTCAGCAGTGACACAGTGACAAGGCCTGCAGTCCCCAGGGTGCCCTCCACCCCCACCCGTGGCCTCTATAGTCTTGGTCACAGCGGCTGTCAGGGTGGGCTTCCGGCCGGGAGGACTCCCCTCAGGGGCACTGAGGGAATCAGGGTGGAAATGCCCTGGTGTCCAGCCTCCCCTTTGCCCAGATCAAACATGGAACATGGAAGGTAGAAGCTCGTGGGTCTTGCAAGGTTAATAATGCCCACGTCCAGCCCTGTGGAGGGGAGCACGGGGCTGCCCTCCCTGACGCCAGCCATGGACTGTAATTCTTCCTCCCATGGAAGGTGCTCCCTGGGTGGGCCAGAGCTCCGAGGTACCTGGCAGTGTCCCCCTGCTCTGGCTCCTGGCCAGTACTTTTCAGGGTTAGGGCTCACCCAGGGCATTTGTAGATGGTGGTTTCTGGAGCTTTCTCCAGAACCAGCAAGTCAGATCCTGGGGGCAGGACCCAGTGACCTGCATCTTCAGCCTCCATCCCTGGATAGGCTCTGCCATCAGCCCTTGACCGGTGTCCCTGCCCTGCACCCTTCCTAACAGACTTGGAAAAGGCCTCCAGGGCCCCATTGCTGTCAGGATGGAAGCTCCCACAGCAGGCTTGCAGGCTCGTTTCTGCCCCTCCCCGTAGGCCTGCTGCTCCTGGGGCCCTTTCCTGGGGTCACACCTTCCTCCTGCCCCTCTTCAGGCATCAGCTTGGGCCTCTGGGTTCTGGGTGCCCCTCTCGCCACCCCCGAGCTTAGACGGCTGTGAGCAGGGGCTTCATGGCCCAGCAGTGGCCTTCGTGAGGCTGGTGGTGCACTTACTATGATGTCACCTGCCCTGGGGCAGCTCCCCCAGCCATTCTCCTCGGCATTTCTGGCCGGCTGGTCCCCGTGTGTTGTGGCAATGAGGACACTGCACTGTCACAGCACTGTGGGACTCATTCCCAATGACATTCCTGCGAAACATGTTGATGAAGAGTAAAACTGACTTAATGCAAGTCCACTGATATTCATCACAAAGTTTTTTAAACAGGTGTACAATGGCCAGTCTCCCGTGTAAGGTGTGACCCCAGCCAGCTGCCCTGGCTCAGCTGGTGCCCCAGGAGCCCACATTAACTGTCAATCGCTTTTTCTGTTAAGGATCTATATTGGAAGGCGCCTGACCACCTCCACCAGTACCTTCTGAGGAAGAACTGGAATCCGGCTTTTTTCCCCTGCGGGGCTTAGCGGAGCTTGCAGCGCAGCTGGCCGGGGAGCTGTCACAGTCCTGGGGCGGTGCACAGTTTGTGTGTGTTCTGTAAATGCTGTGTTCCTGACTTAGTAAAATGAAAGAGAAGACACTAAAATCATGCTGATCTATACTCATACGTATGGAATCAATGAATAAGCATGCCATACTGATTAATATCTACTGTAATAATTTGGTAGTAAATTTCCTTTGGATATTAAAATATCTTAAGTATCAATAATTTTAACATACTAGTCATAATGTATGTAGTATTTTAAGAAAAACTGTCTGTAACCTTAATTCAGAAACACTTCCTATTTCAGAAGAATGATGCTGACAGTAAAATGATCCATAGGAGGTTGTCCCCAGTACATACTGTGGCCTTACATTCACACCACTGTAGGGTGGACGGTGACGTGGATGCAGGTCGTCTACTTAGAGACTGTGTTGAACTCTGCCAGTTCTTTGTTACGTGATACATGGAACCCATGGCACAATATGGACTCTGCTGTGCCACTGAGCCCCGAGTTGCAGGGCGGTGACCTCCTGTGCTCTCCGGCAGTGGGGAGCCACCGTGGCCAGGCAGCCCACCCAGGGCGCCCACCGGGCTCACTCCTGCACCACCCGTCACTCTAGATCGCTGGGTTTCATCTATGCAGTGTGCTCACGTTTTGTGTGCTCTTAGAAGCAGCTTCATTAAACAAATCGGTAGCTATTTTGAAAGACTGGAGACAGAAAAAAATAAATCTTTGCCAAATCCTTCAGAGATGACTGCATTTACGTATGGTTCAAAATGACTACACCAGGAGTCTTCCCTGCGGCACAGCTTTTCAGGGCTGCCACTTGGTGCACCATGTGTCATGTGTTTCACTCTTCCACGCTGAATTCTTATGTTAAAATAAATGTCACATTTTAATTTTTTAGAACATTTGTTTATATTGAAACAATTATCATGTAGTAGTGGCTTACAGCCCTTCTGTTTGGAGGCAGCTGGTTGAATGGCACTGAACTGACGTTATTTACCCGCTAAAAAAGACAACCTGTGAGGTCAGGTGGAATCACCCTGTCCAAGCAAATCCCCTTGGTTTACCGCGGAGGTGTCTGTCTTTCATCAGAGATGAAGGGGCTCCTCTGCTGCTTCTGGCTGGAGTGTCACGACTGCGGGGACCACACTCAGCACGTCCGAGCAGTCGAGTGTCCTCAGGACGAGCAGCGGCCCTTGAAGGGGCCCCTCCGGCCATCCAAACCATGGCGCAGGCGACTGGGCGGCGCTTTTCATCGGTGGCGTCGGCTGGACTCTTGAGACTTGCTGTCAGGAGAGTGCTCCCCGTCAGTGAGGGGAAGGCCAAGACTCAGGTTTTCTAGAGGTTTCTACCATAAGACTGGTATTACAGTGGCCGTTTTATTAATATGAAATGATTCATTTAAAATACATATTTTTTCTTTCAGTAGGCTAATAGCAGTATAGTAATCAAGCTTTTCAAACAGCCCATTTTGCTGTCAATAGGAATGATGCCATTTTACTCACTGAAGAGCAAGCTGACAAAGGAACATAATCCAAACAATTTTGGTCATAAAGATGAAACTCGGCTGCTGCTTTTAAATGCAGTTTCCTGACCCAATGCTCTAACCCCAGAGTCTGACTTTGCAAACTGGGACATGACCCTTGTACCCTGCTAGAAGGAATGTACGTTCAAAAGAAAAGTACCTTAAAAAGCCATACCTGCCTGCTCCAGGTGGCCATGTCTAGAAATTCACCCTGAAGAATAAACCTCTTAGAGTAGAAAATGCATATGTGCAGGAACATACCTAGCGTTTGTAATAGTCATATATATTAAGTACAAGACATTTGACCTTCACAGAGGCTGGGTAAGCTTGGGGCTTCCACACAGGGGCGCACCACACAGGTTCCTCAAAACAACCACAGGAGTGTCCAAGGCGCAGAAGTATTGGTACTAAAGGTCAGGGATAGTGTGGAGCCGGGCAGTTCCACGCCACCAGGAGAGGCATGCCCGGGTCCCTTCCCTGGCCCCTGACTGCTCGTCATGCTGGGCCACTTGCCCAGCCTTGATTGCCTGTGACTCCTGTCCCAGGCTGTGAGGAAGTCCCCCTTGTGCAGAGACCTACCTGGGGAGCACGCGTTGGTTACGCGGGAGGGGCGGTCTCTCTCAGATGGCGATCCTCTGGTGAAAGCCCAGTTGACACCATTAAGAGGAGATGAGCTGAACCTCTGACCCCAAGGTGCAGGCTGGCAAACAAAAAGTGTTTGAAAAATAAATACATGGCATGTTGTTTATGCAAAAGAGCCCAAAGGAAATAGGAAACTTCATTTATGCAGCAATAGGGGTGAGTGCGGCAGAGAGTGGTGGCTGCCCGCAGGGGGTGCAAGTCACACTTTTTGTGACTCAACAGCAGCAATACTCCACGTTTAATGCCAAAATCAATTAAAAATGAACACCTGGGGGATCTCTGCGGTGGAACACAAGGGAACCCCGTCAGGACGTGACTGAAGCAGAACTGAAAGGGAAGGCGAGGACTGAGGGTCACGGCACACGGACCGAGCACGCGAGGCTCGAGAGGGCGAGCCTGGGCATACGGCTGCCGGTGGACCTGGTGCTCCTGAAGGCATGGGTGGGTGAGTGTGCACGTGGATGCTGCACACAGGGAGGATGTGTGGCACGGAGAGCCAGGTCTGTGGGACAGTGAGCATGTGGCCCATGGTGCATTTGAGCTGGAGGTGTTCATGATGCACGGTTTTAAATGTATAGAGACAATAGAAAAATAGAGGTGTGTGTGTACACCTTTATTTCCTAAACATATTCTTTAAAAAATATATTCCTAAAAATTAAGGAAAATGTTTCTCAGCTCTGTTCAGTGAAAGGACATAGGAACAATGACACGTCAATAGCCATGAGCCAGACCAACGTCCAGATGCTGGTTTCTAATGCCATTCTCGGGGACCCAGGGCTCCTCGGGATACGGGCCGACCGCAGGGCAGGGTGGTGCTCATCTGTGGTAAGGGGACAGGGTGCTCCAGAGATGCCGGCAAGGTGGAAGGACACAGAAGCCAACCGAAGGAACTCACAGTGGCGAGAACCGAGACAATGGGGACAGTCACAATAGGAATGGCTCTTCAGCTCTAGACTAAGGCAGGTCCCCACCAGGCCACACTGACAGAAACCCAGTATTATGTAAGGGATGACAGAATGAGTCACCACCAGGCAACACAACTGCTGAATCAAGTGGTGGGGTTCTGACGGGGAGTGCTGGTTCACTGTCTCCCCACAGAAGTCACCACAGAAAGGGCGAGGGGAGCCCGGAAGTAAACCCAGGCACCTATGGCCGGTCAACCACAAAAGGGCCAGGAAAGAACAATGGGGAAAGGGCCGTCTCAACAAGGAGAGCTGGGAAGGTGACCCCTACCTCACCCCACACACAAGGATTAACTCAAAATGGGCTGAAGATTGAATGTAAGACCTGAAACCTTAAGAACAGAAAACAGGTGGTGAGCTCGACACAGGTTTTGGTGACGACTTTTGAACCCAATGCCAGAGAACACGAACCCGTGTGAACAAGCAGGATCACATCAGGGCAGGAAGCTACCAAGCAAAGGAAGCCAATCGAGCGGGAGGGCATCTACTGAGTGGGGTAGCGCATTTGCAAATGGTGTACCCGTTACGGGGCTACCATACAGGATCCACAGAGAATCCTACAGCTCAGCAGCAAAACCCCCTAATGGTCTGACTGAAGAAGAGGAGATCTGGACAGATATTTTCCCAAAGAAAACATAAATCCCCATGTTCACCACAGCATTATTGACAATAGCCAGGATGTGGGAACAGCCTGAGTGTCCGTGGATGGACAAATCATGAAGATGTGACACACAGTGAATATTACTCAGCCATAAAAAATGAAATCTTGCCATTTGTGACAACATGGATGGACCTAGAGGGCATCATGCTAAATGAAATAAGTCTAACAGACACTGTAGGATCTCACTTTGATGTGGAATCTAAAGACAAAATAAGCTCACAGAGACAGAACAGACAGGTGGTACCAGAGGCAGGGGTGGGGCAGTGGGAGTGGGTGGAGGGAGTCCACAGCCATGAGGATGGTATGTGTGGCATGGCCACTGAGCTAGTAACACTGTGCTGTGTATTTAAAAGCTGCTGAGAGTTACTCTTCTAAGTTCTCAACACAAGAAATTTTTGACAGATGGTAGTGATCACAATATATTCAAATATGGAATCATGGTATACATCCAATATATAACGTATGTCAGTCTGAGCTACACACACACAAGAACCACCATTTCTATTAAGAACCATAGTTATACCACATGTAGACCTCAGAGTTTAGAGAACAAATTTTCCTGTGAAAGGTAGTAGCTCTTGGAGTCAACGATGTGTTTCACCCTATGGAACACATTTCTGAAAGATGCCCCAAGGTTTC